>NC_045615.1:20822500-23222500 GCF_009829155.1 Mustela erminea | reverse complement strand
TCCCTGCTGAGCAAGGCCACTGACATGAGGCTAGATCCCAGGACCCTGGGATCATGACCTAAACCCAAGGCAGATGCTTAACTGACTGAGCCAACTGGGTGCTGGGAAAATATAGATTTAAAAAGTCATAAATATCTATAGGAAAATAAGCTTATGATGTGCAATAGCAATAATAATGTATAGTAGATCTAGAAAATATAATTAAAATATTAGTGATTATATTCTATTATCTTTAAATTAACATAAAAGTTAAAGCATTCTAGCAAATTTTGTTTAAGAAAAGGATAAAGCTTTTGTTAAGTATGAATTTTTAATACCTAGAATATCATTTTCAAAAGTGTATAATATTCAAAGTGGTGGAGAGTTAAAAATCGTGTAATGATAAGTACTTAGCACAAATGAGGGAAGAAGAGGGAAAAAAGGAATGTGACAAAATAGGAAACAAAAATTAGGTGGAGACAAAAAAAATATTGCCCATTGAAAATAAATGAGAGTTAAAAGTCAAAGTATTTTATTAAAGATTTTATTTATTTATTTATTTTGACAGAGAGAAGAGAGAGAGAGAGCACCCACAAGCAGGAGAAGGGACAGAGGTGGAGGGAGAAGCAGGGTCTCTGCTGAGCAAGGATCTTGATGTAGGGTTCCATCTGGGGCTCTGGGATCATGACCTGAGTTGAGGGCAGATGCTTAACTGACTGAGTCACTCAGGCATCCCAAAAGTCAAAGAATTTTAGAGCGTAGGAAAAAAAGTCAACTCTGTGTTATAAATGAGATACACTGAAAACAGAACATAGAAAATTGAAGTAAAAGGTTTGTCAGCTTTTTTCGATCTGTGTTGGTATAGTATATATATTTCAACCCTTTTTCTTATATTATTTATAAGAATATAAAAGGTGAAGGACATCTGGGGGCTCAGTTGGTTAAGCATCAGACGCTTGATTTTGGCTTAGGTCATGATCTTAGGGTCTCGGTATTGAGCCCAGCATTGGGCTCCTGAACTCCGTGTGGAGTCTGCCTGAGATTCTCTTTCTCCCTCTCCTGCTGTCCCTCCCTCATGCCCTCTTTCTTTAAAATAAATTAAATCTTAAAAAAAATAAAAAGTAATATTGCTATAGATATCATATAGATATTAGAAGAAGAGAGGGAAGATGTTATGACAGGAATATTGAGAATGTAGACATAATAAAAAAAATAAGGAAAATATAGGAAAAACATAAACCACCCTAACTGACTCAGTAAACATATAAAACCTAGACTTTGAAAATCATTAAAGAAAGTAGGGGGGCCTGGGTGACTTAGTAGATAGAGTATCCAACTCTTGATTTCCAGTCAGGTCATGATCTCAAGGCTGTGAGATCGAGCCCCCCCACCCCCACCCCTTCACCTACCTTGGGCTCCAAACTCAGCACAGAGTGTGCTTGAAATTTTCTCTTTCTGCTCCTGACCAGCCTCGTGCTGTCTCTCTAAATAAATAGATAAAATATTTTTTGAAAAAGTAATTCCTTTGAAAAACCTTTCTACAAAAAGAAAAAGCCAGGGCAGATGGCTTCACTGGCAATTTCTATCAAGCATTCAAAGAATAAAAACTTCTAATTTCATATTTCAGAAGATGTTAGAAGTTTATATTTCAAAATTGTAAAGGGTTTGTTTACTTTAGTCTAGGTCCACTCAGGAGACATGGAATACACAGTGATTTAAACAAGAGACATTTGATATAGTTATTAAGCTATGATAAAAGAGATGTAAGGGAATTGTACAGTATATCCTAAGGCTGAGGGAGATCATCTTGGGATGGAAATCCTTTGAAGGCATCTCCTGACCCTACACTGGAGAAGATGTAGTTGCCGCTTGTTGGAAGGCAGAGAAATTCACTGTGTACCTGGGTTAGAGATGGTCAAGCAGAAGCAGCCTGGGTTGCATGTAAGCTTCATGCAGGGGCAGGCACACAGGGACATGGGTGTGCATGGGCAGTGGATATGCTCCTGTGTGGGTGGGAAGTCTAGAAGGCCTGGTGTCCACATCAGGAGAGGATAGATGAGCAGAGGGCATCAGGGTGCCAGTGCTGGCAGAAGGCCTGGAGTGAGATCTTCCTTTTGCATGGACTGTGGAAAGTGACCACCAGGCCAGACTGGGGCAGTGAGTTTGCCAATGGATCTATACCTCACGTATGTATCTGACCTACTAAAGAGGAAGCAGTGGATATGAGTGGAAATAAAAGGACTTTCCAATACATTGTACTAGAAAAATTAATTATCCTCATAGAAAAAGGCAAAATTGAACAATTATCTCACATCATCTTACGTGACCAAAGGGGAAGGAACATCAGAAGCATTTCGACTTGCTAGAAATCTCATTATCACTCATAAGGACATTGGGAAAAATTTATTAAGCTGACTTCTCATGTTCAGTTTTCTTTATGAGTTGTATTTCAATAAAAAGTTAAGAAATGTGAGTTTTTTTCTTGGGAAGTATAGAGAACTACTCCAGGATGTTGGAGTAGGAAAGGATTTCTTAAATACTATACTGAGTCACCAAATAAATGAAAAAACTGGTAATTTTCATTTCAGTAATAACCTGAAACTGGGGACAATTAAAATGTCACCACCAGTACAATGATGAATAAGTTATGCTAAATACATCCAAAGGAAAAGTATACAGCAAGAAATTGGACAACCTGTGTCTACATGTAGCATGTAGTAGATGAGTTTTCTAAATATGCTAAGCACTAAAAGCAAAACAGGAAAACATTTTGGTACATAAAGCTTAAATAAAAAGGTAGAGCTAAGTTTTACAGCTTAATACCATTGGCAAATTTATTTTAAAAAGACAAAGGAACCTTTAGAAGAAAATTCAGGAAAGGAATTAATTCTTGGGGGAGGAAAGACACTTTGAGAAGGAAGGGTTCTGAGGTGGTGGCATATATCTTGTTTCTGGTACCAAGTGGTCCACTGTAAAAAACTGTACACGTAACAGTTTCTGTGCTTTTCTCTATGTGTGTTACATTTTAAAATAGTAGATTTTTAAAAGAAAAAATTCACTACATAAAGCAGTGCTGTGTACCTATTCTATTAGAGCCTTGGGAGTGGAAGTCTTAGAGTGATCAACTGGCTCAGCTCGCTCTGGATTTCCCAGGATTTGTGACTCTCGGTGCTAAATTAGAGGCCTTCTTGTGCAAACTGAGTTGGCTGGTTACTGAGTTTTGCATCTAGAACATTTTACTACCAGAGAGGCCATTAAATATGAAGGATAAGTCCTGAACATTTCATCAATTATTGTAAAATTATGTTAGGAAATATAAATGTAGGAAGGCAGAGTAAACCCAGGGTTTAAAATAGGTATCTAAAGTTAATAATCCATTGGAGAGATTTATTTGGAGTTTCTAGTTATAGCATCAAGGAAAAGGTCACTTTTTTAAAAATGTTAAGACTTTTTTATTTAAAATAATTTAAACTTACAAATAGCTGAAAATGTATGCATAGTTCCCCTACCCTTCACCCAGGTTTCTCTAATGGTAGCATCTTACATAAACAATGTTAAATGAGCTAGATCAGGGAATTAACGTGAATATGATATTTTTTTAATTACTTTTTAAAAATTAACATATAATGTATTATTAGCTCCAGGGGTACAGGTCTGTGAATCATCAGGCTTACACACTTCCCAGCACTCACCATAACATATACCCTCCCCAATGTCCATAACTCAACCACCCATTTCCTAACCCCCTACCTCCAGCAACCCTCAGTTTGTTTTGTGAGATTAAGAAGAGTCTCTTTTGTCTCCCTCCCCATCCCATCTTGTTTCATGTTTAAAAGGTCACATTGTTAAACCATCAGTAAGCTTTCTTTCTTTCTTTTTAAAAATTATTTGAGAGAGACAGAGAAAGAGAGAAAGAGGGTGTGTTTTGAGGGGAGGGGGAGAGGGAGAAGTAGAGGGAAAGAGAGAGAGAATCTCAAGGAGATTCTGCACTGAGTACAGAGCCTGATGTGGAGTTTGATCCTCTGACCCTGACATCATGATCTGAGCAGAAGCCAACAGTACAAAGCTCACCTGACTGAGCCCCTCAGGTCCCGCCCCCCACTGCCAACAGTTGTTTCTTATGGAGCTCCTGACCCCCAGTCTTGTCCTGCCTGCTCAACCTCTCTGGATATTATGGGCAATTTATGGATTTTGGCTAAGATCTCTTACACCCTCCAGTATGACTAAACAGTTGTACTCAAATACTCTGTATCTTGGGATATGAATGCCCTTTGAATACCCTGGGAATGTAGGACTCAGAACCCTAACTCGTCATTTTTATTGTTGTCCTTCTTTGTGAGACAGAAACTCTTCCACCTCCTGCTAGAGCTACTCATCATCTTTAGTATTGAGTGCAAGTGTCCCATCATCACCTGTGAAGTTATCTCTAGGCTCTTCCGGTGGAATTGCTTTGTCTCTGACTGAGCCTCCACAACGTACATCTAGTAAACACTTACTGCAAGGTGGTAGTGAGTTGTCTTTATTTAGTTTTCCCTATTAGAATTTGTGTTTCTAAAAGCCTATGTCTTGTTCGTCTTGTACTCTCAACACTTAACACGTGCAGGGCACATAGTAAGCATTCAGTGTTTAGTTGCACCTAGTAAACATGAAATAAATACCTGCTGGGATTGTAGATGATAAAACCATGTATTGGACTGAAATACTAGGTGTAACAATGTATTTAGCCCTGAAGAAAACCACACTATATTATTATTCCTAAGGTTTAATAAGTATTACTTGCTTGAGTGAGTGTAATGGTGGTAAATAACACTTCTGATTAAAAAAGTATAAGAAAGAGAAGTTAAAAATAAAAGTGAGCACTGATCTGTAGGCTACTCTTACTGAATGTATGTCTTAGAACATAAACCTCTCTGTGGTAGATATTATATTGTGTGTGAGTTCTGGTAGGTAGCTCAGTTATTGCTCCTAATTAAGAAAAATAACTGATGTGGTTTTTCTCTCTAATACATATGGCCAAGGCTGATACAAATTTTATGGACCAGTAGACCTATTTGTGTCCCTAAATATATTTTTGACTCTATCCTAACTCTGAGGAGAACTATTCATTACTATGTCCTAACTCATAAGGAAACCAAAGTCAGTCATTTTTCAAATTTAATATCCTAGAACAATATCCTAGTGTTCTAAAATATACTTTAAACCAATGAGAATGTCTGTTGTATTTGGATGATTGAGCTTTGAAGGAGCTCCAAATTTTCCTGTGCAGTCCGTGAGATGGGTTTATAGTTTAGATAGATGAAGGCAATAACTGTTGAAATCACAGAATATCTCTTCTTTGCTAAAGGGGGAAAAGAATAGTTTTGTCATTCCTGACTGCTTTGCAAAAGGTAAAATATTTCATTGCTTTTAAGTTGGAATTAATTTATAGCAACTATTCAAAGAATCTATTCAATTACACACCAATGAGTATGAAAATGGATTTTCTATTTTATGACCCTTCATTTTTATCAGTTTGTGCTAAGCTATGTCCACTGGGAAATACAGTGTATATAAGGGATGTTTCTTTTGAGCATTTCATACATATGAATCTTTTAAACATGAGGTAGTGAAACTATGACGGCAAACTATAATTCTGTTGCTTAAAAACAAATAAAAGCCAAGGTGGTTTGACTTAAAGGTTTTACTGGGGTTTAGCAGTTCTATAAAGTGCCATTTGTTAATTGTCATATTAATTACTTGTACCATCAGTCCTACAAAGCAAACCTCTGTGAGCGGATTTCCTGAAGGTAGTTTTTGTTTGTTTGAATGCTTTTTAATTTTTTCTTTCTTTCTCCTTACTGTTTGGAGTATTTCTTCTTGAATATACACACTGAGAATTTAACTTTGTCCTTGATAGCCAAAATTTTAATATTGGTTAATTGGTTTTAAAACTGGTTAATTTATTTATAGTGATTTTTTAATCATTTTTTAGACTACAAAAAGCAGGATCTTATTCCTTAATTTGACTATTTTTTTAAATTGATTTTCCAAACAGATTTACAATTCCTGTTTTACAATGAGGTAGTTTCTCTGGCAAGTTTTAAAAATTAGACTTAATAATTCATGACCATGTGAACTAAAGTAAATTTTGTAAGCTTATCTGACTTAAAAAATGGAAGGCTAATGCATGAAAATGAGTATAATTCAATGTTACAAAGTCTTCTTTTCCTGGGTTTCTAATATTTGTCTTAAATTCCTCTGTGGGAATATCTCCCACACTAATCTCCCACTTATAAAATTGGGAAAACCCGTAGACTTTTAAAAAGAATTCTTATGTTTTTCATGATCTTAATTGTCCCCTAATAATTTTCTTTTAATTGTATGTGAATGGAAGTGGTTTTCCACAATTAATCTGTACAGCATGAATTTTTAAAATGGTATTTATATTTTTCAATTTTTAGTGTTTCTGAAATAATACATAATTAAAAATAGATAGGATTATGTGTGATTCTAATACCACAGGTCTTTAAAAACAATTTTCATTAGAATTAATGAATTGAAGTAGAGAAGAATAATAAGTAAAATGGTTAAATAAAATTATGTTCATTCACTCATTACTCTAATTTTCTATGAAATTTTTCTGTTGTTTTGTCAGAGTTAGGTTTTTAATTATCAATGAAAATGAGAACAAATATTTTCTGAAGGATACATCAAAGATGTCTAGTTGCTAAAAATCTTTTAATGTATTTTTGGCATCATTGAAATTTCCTTTGTATTGAAAGATTAGGCCTCAAAATGAAAAAAAAATTGGATAAAAAGAATAATTTATTTAGGAAAAGTGGGGGTCTCAATTAAACACAAAGCATTTAAGGGAGATGATAGAGTTAGGAAATATGGTTAGAATTTAAGGAATAGAAGAGGAAAATAGTTAAACAAACAGGAATTTCAAGCAAGATCAGGAATAAGAGTAAAAGAAGAGAAAACCAATGTTTTGTCTTATTTATAATGAGGAAGACAATTACTCTTTTATCTACTAATCATGGTAAATACAAGAATCAGACAAGACTATGTAGAAGTATAAACTGTGAAGTGCTCAACTTTGATTACTACTTTTAGAACAGAATATTGATAACTTTAATTGTATAATATTGCAGAAATACTGAAGTTAAAAAAAATCTTCCATGCCAATTTAAAATACATACAAGAGTGCTAATTCTCCTTAACAGAAAACCACCTCAATGTAATACTTGAAAAATGATATTTAAAATTTGGTGCATTTGCTAGTAAAATAACAAGAACTTATTCCCAGAAAAACCATTCAGCCACTTAGATTTTTGAAATGGTTTGTTTTGTGACTGATTTATTCTGAAGGTAAAATACTTTCAAAGCATTTGGGAGGAGCTCTTAACTTTTTAGGATTATAATTTAAATTTGATTTGGTACCATAACATGAGTAATACAAATTGCTTATGTGAAGATGCTAATAGAAGGCACATAGAATATTTATCTTTATTTTTTATTGAAATATAACTTACATTTAGTGAAATGCTCATATCTCAGAGATCCCATTCATTAAGTTTTAAGGAATAGATATCAAGATACAGCTTTTCTGTCACTCTACAGAGTTTCTGTCAGACTGTTCCTAATCAGTCTACCCCTATTCTATTCTCTGCCTCTAAAGTAAGCACTGACCTGATCTCTATTGTCATAGTTTCGTTTTTGCCAATTTGGGAATTTCATATAATTTGAATCATGTAACGTGTATGTTTTCTTGTCTGACATTTTTTGTTTAGCTTGTTTTTGAAATGAATCCATGTTGTTGCATGTATCAGTTCATTCTTTTTTTTAGAGGAGGGAGGGGCAGAAGGAGAAGGGAGAGAAAATCTTCAGCAGGCTCCATGCAGGGCATGGAGCTAGGCTGGATTTTACAACCCTGAGATCATGACCTGATCTGAAATCAAGAATGGACACTTAATGGACTGAGCCACCCAGGTGTCACCTCCCACCCCCCCCTTTTTTTTTTTTTTTCTTAGATAAGTTTAGGAGAGATAGAGAAAATAGTTCATTCTTTTCATTGCTATTGTTTGATAATACCACAGTGTAGCTATCCATTCTCCTGTTTATGGACATCTGAATTGTTTCCAGTTTTTAGCTATTATGAATAAGGCTTCCAGTAACACTTGGTGCAAGCATTTGTGTGGGCCTATGTTTTCATTTTTCTTGGATTAATATCTGGATGCAGAATTGCTGGGTTACAGAATAGATGTGTGTTTAACTATTTAACTATTTAAGGAAAATGTGTTTTACAAAGTGGTGATAACCGTTTTACATTCTCATCAGTTGTGTATTAGTGTTCTGGTTGCCCCCCATTCTCCAACATTTGTTGTCAGTCTTTTTCATTTAAGCCATTTCAGTGGAGGTAGCTCTTTGAGGTTTCAATTTGCATTCCTCTGCCTGATGACTAATGATGGATGCTAAGCACTTTCTCACATGCATATTTTTCATTTGTGTATCTTTTATAATGTGTCTGTGTCTTTTGCCCATTTTTAAAATAGAGTGACTTGTTTTTTTGTCACTGAGTTGTAAGAGTCTATATATTCTGGAATTAGGTCCTTGTCATGTGTTGTGAATATTTACTCATAGTGTGTAACTTGCCTTTTTTTTTTTCTTTTTGCCTTTTCTTATGAGTAGGTTTTATTTTTTATGAAGTCCAATTTTTCATTTTCTCTTTGTGACTTGTGCTTTGTGTCTTCTTTAAAAAAATCATTGCTAGTTCCAATGTTGTGGAGCTCTCCTATACTTTTTTCTTGGTGGCTTTGTTGTTTTATGTTTTATGTTTCAACCTATGATCCATTTCAAAATTAATTTTTGTATATGGCTCAAGGTAGTACCATTTGTTGAAGATATTTTTCTTTTTCCATTGAATTGCTTTAGTAACTTTGTCAAAAATCTCTGTATTTTTGTGTGTCTATTTTAGGTCTCTACTCTATTTCATTAGTCTATTTATATGTTTTTTGCCAATACCACATAATCTTATTCCTGTAGCTTTATAGTAAGTCTTGAAAATATGTGGTATGCATCCTTCAATTTTATTTATTTTCAAGACTGTTTTAACTATTCTTGTTCCTTTGCTTTTCCAAACAAACTTTTTAAAAGTTAGCTTGTTAATTTCCAGAAAAAGTGATTATAATTGGCTTTGTTTTGAAGCTATACATCACTTGAGGGATATAAAACAACAAACTTAATGCTAAGTGTTCAATCCATCAGCATAATACATCTCTTTATTTATGTAAGTCTTTACTCTCAGCAATATTTTATATTTGTAAAACATATTTTTTATATTTATGTAAAGTTTTACATGTTATTTGTTAAATTTATTCTTAACTGATTTTTGTAATTTTCTACTATATGGAATACAACTGATTTTTAATTGATTTTGTACACTGCAACATTGCTAAATTCACTTACTACTTCTATTGGTTTTCTTTTCAATTCTCTAGAATTTTATACATACACAGTGATGTCATTATGAATAAATATAGCTTTACTTTTTTCTCTCCAAGTTGTATGACTTATCACTGTCTTGTTTTATTGCACTAGTTAGAAACTCTAGCACAATGTTAAATAGAAGCAGTGATTACAGGCATCCTATCTTGTTTCAAATCTTTGGCAGATGGCATCAATATCTCATCATCATGTATGACATTAGCTATATTTCTTTGTAGGTTCCCTTTATCAGGGTTAGGAAATTTCCCTTTTTCTTAATTTGTGGTAAATTCTTTTAAAAATCATAAATGTGTATTGAATTTTGTAAAATGTTTTTTATGTATACTTTAATGATTACTGATTTTTCTCTCAGTGTTTTACTGTAGTGAATGAATTACACTAATAATTTTCATATATAAAACCAACTTTATATTCTTGGGCTATACTTAATTGATCATTATATATTATGCTTTTCAAATATTGATGGATTTGATTTGCTAATATTTTATTAAGTTTTTTTGCATCTATATTTCTCAAGGACATTGGTGTATTTTTATTTCTTATAAAATCCTTGTCTTGTTTTGCTATCAGGATTTTAATGGCTTCCTAAACTTAGTTGACTTTCCTGGCTTTCCTCCTGCTGCAGCAAGCCACCCACTGTCCTCATTCAGTGTCTCTTTTGGAGACAAGTTTCTCTAGTTTCTTCTGCTCCACCTGTAAACTAAGGCTAGACCCACACACCTATGTCACAGAGGAGGTCTCTCTCAGATATCTTGCCTTACCATCAGACTCACTGGGAGCTTTTAGAAAAGAGTTAAAGTGTGGATGCAGATGCCCCATTTGGGCTTCTAAGAATTCTGTACTAGTAATTGAGTGTGCATTTGACCTTTAAAGGTTTATAAAAAATTTCAGCTATTTTTTTCTTGCATGCTTCTGTGATGGTTATCTCTTCTTCTCATGGTCTGTCCAGGGTGAATTGTATTCTGTCTTTTCTTGGAAGAGCTTGCCAAACTGTTCATTAGGTTGCCTTGTGACCTCAGCTCTTCTAGTGGCTCAGAATTGTTGTTTTATAGGCTATCTGTTTTGTTCTCATTGCTAGAGTGGAAAAGATTTTTGTGTGTGTGTGTGTGTGTGTGTTTGGCTTTCTATATGTAAAGTGAATGGTGGACTCTACATGTCTCTTAATATATGAAATGATATTCCCTAATATCATATCTAAAAGCCCACATAATAGGTTTGATTTTCTGCCTCTCATCCTTTGACTCTGGGCTCAACTTCAGGATGTTTTCTCTCCTAGAATTAATAATAATGAGTGAAAATGCTTGATTAATTAGAGATATTCTTAAAGAACATACAGATGGTTCTCCAGTTGAAAGAGAGAAGGATCATGAGTAAAAAGCCAGGATTGGAGTCTCAGCAGATCAGATATTCTGAGCCTCAATTTTTTCTTTTCTAAAATGGGGGAAGTAATCCCTGTTTTATCTATCTCTTTTTGGATGAAGCTAAAATGAGATGGTGTATGTAGAAGCTCATCTTAACATGTTAAATAGATGTAAGTTACTGATAAATAATTTTCAGAAAGATATAATTAAAGCTTGAATCTCTGAGATGAATATTTATTCTGATGGTTTAATATCTATAATTAATAGTTTATGGTCTTGTGGTAGTAGCCAGGGGAGAACATATTTTATATACAGGAATAATTAATGGATATCTATTGAGCACCTACTGTATGTGCTTTGCTTCTTGCTGGAGAGACACTGGTGAGCATGACAAGTTATTGACCTTGTAATACTTATATTCTATCAAGGAAGACAGACAATAAACAGATATTTTTTAATTAATTTTTTATTTTTTATAAACATATATTTTTATCCCCAGGGGTACAGGTCTGTGAATCACCAGGTTTACACATTTCACAGCACTCACCACAGCACATACCCTCCCCAATGTCCATAATCCGACCCCCTTCTCCCAACCCCCCTCCCCCCAGCAACCCAGATTTTTGATGCTCTGCTCTCCCGACGAAGGTTCCAGCCTAGGATTTTACAATAACTTCAACAAAGCCACCATGTGAGGACTTGGTGGGCATTTTGCTTAGCTGAGCTTTCTTGAACCTTATTTTGCAGTTCTATTCTTCTTTTTTCAAACTAGATCTTGCCAGATAGAAAAGTATTGTTATTCATGTTTTGCTCTGTGGTCTGCTCTTTTTTCCTGATGATTAGCTATTTAATTCAAACTTTTCTTGGCATTGGCAAAGTTTATGCATTTTGGAATAAACATAAAAAAGCATTTTATTATGGAAAATCTAAATATATACAAAAATAAAGAGAGTAGGATAATAAACCATGAGCACCCATCACCCAGCTTCAATAATTATAAATTCATGGCCAGTATTATTTCATCCATGCACCCACTCAGTTCTCTTCCCAACTTGGGCTATTTAAAGCAAAATCCTTGATATCTTTCCATTAAATATTTCTCAGTTTTATTATAAAATATAAGGAATCTCTTTTTAAAGAACAACCAAAATATCATTACCTCATCTAAAAAGTAAAATAACTTAATCAACTAGTATCTAGTAATTGTTCATATTCTATATTTTTCATATTTTGATAGAAGCTTCATTCAAGTGGAAATGGGAGTTGTTATATAATTTTTGCTTTTATCTTTTACAGAGATAGAGACATTTTGGTATAAGTAACCATAATGGAAGTGAAGGTATCATCTGAATTTTGAAGGCAAAATGATCTTGATTAAAATTTTTTTACCTTTTTGAAAACTGACCATACAGAATGTTGTGCATTTGGTGTATAGGACTACAAATACATTTTAGATATTACCATGTCCTGTAAAGAATTTATGGACTTGTGGCTGAATTAAGTCACAGAAAAAGGTAACCCATAAGCAGAAAAAACAATGAGTTGTGTTTTGTCCTAGTGGTGGAGATGAGTGGCCTCAGGCTTCATGATCACTCACATTGTTCTATCATATCAGTGAGGTAGCTGCAAGGCATATTTTTTCTAATGCTGAAAAGACAAAAAATTTTAAAATTAATTAAATTTCCAGTAATTATAATAGACTGAGGCTTATCTTTGTAATCATGCCAGTCACGTTTCTTTGAATTCCAATATGCTTTTTTGAGTGGAGAGAAAAAATGATGGGCCTTGAAAATTTGGCCTTGAAAGTTGAATATACTTTGGGATGGTGGAGACTGGTTAGGATGTCTTATGGGGGATAGTAGTTACGGTTCTTCAGAGAAACAGAACCAATAGGTTGCCCCAAACTTTCTCTATCTTTTGATATAAATATACTTAGATCTTTACATCTACTTATTTATATATTTATATAGATGTTTTGATAGATAGAGGTATAGTTAGATAGAGAGATAGATATGTGATATATACCCTCTCTCTCATTCTTCATATGTGATCCCTTAAATCTCTCTCTCCTCTTGACTCTATATATGATAAGATTTATTTTAAGGAATTTGCTTATGCAATTGTAGAGGTTAACAAGTCCAAAATTTGAGTCTGGAGGTAGTCTGCTGACAGAATTCTCTTTTTGGGCAGGAAGGTCAGTCTTTTTCTTAAGGCCTGCAACTGATTGGATAAGGCCCACCCATGTTATGAAGAGCAATCTGCTTTATTCAAAGGAGATATCAATATTAATCTCATCTAAAAAACCTTTACAGCAGTATCCAGATATGTTTGACCAAATATCTGGCCACCATATTTTAGACAATTCAACAGAAATTAACTATCACAAATGGAGACCATGGCATAGGCAAATGAGTGGACTTCAATACTTTTTTAGGTTAAGGCAAGTAAAAAAACCGGTAAGGTAAAACCAATAAGGTAAATTAAGAATAAACTTTATTTTGTTCTCATTTATTCTTAAAGTTGCTATTAAAATGATACATATTATGTTTCTCAAAAGAACCAAATTTTGTTGAATTTGATCTGTTGCTGTGTAGGAGTAAGAAGACAGAGCATCTGTGAAATATTTTATTAGTACAGTCAATTTTCATTTATTAGTGATAATGGAAACAAGGTCCACATGGTTACTGAGCTTTATAGATAATATTTAACACTTTAAAATCCAGAATCTTTATCATTCACCCAGAATTTAGACTATTATTTATATATCTAACAAGTAGAAATGTTGATTTATGTTATATCTTTGCCTCCTTTCTGATGATGATTGAAAAGACTGGAAAGGATGAATAGAAATGGCTAATTCTTAAGTCCAATAATTGTACTTTTTAATCAGAATAATAGAAATTTCATTTTGTTAGCTTATTTAACTGATATTTGTTATATTTGTGTGTGATACTTGCTTTATCTTTATTGACTTAGGCTTTGTGAATCTCATTGTACTTAATTTTCTGTAATACTCTGCCTATAAATTAGTTAAGTTTCCAGCAGACAAACTCTCTTGTAGCCATGTCTAGGAGAGTAGAAAAGAATAGAATGAAACATTTAGAATGAAAATACTGACATAAAGAGAGCTAAAATGCTGATATATAATTATATTTTTGTTTTTGCCACCAGAATCTTTTCTCCTGCCTTGACTGTATTGTCTTAATGAATTTTAGTAAAGATAATGATATATTAATGAACTTCAATTTTCTTACAAGCCAATCATCAAAGACAGGTAGAAATAACTAAAAATTAACAATCTTTTTTAGGGGATTAGATTCTTGTTTTTATTTTCTAAAAAGGCAAGCTCATTCCACAATTTGCACAATTATTCTAGCTCATGCATAATCTGTGAATAAACAAAATACCAAAGATTTTTGACAAAATGTTTTGTAGATAGTTTTATTTTTTTAAATGTAATCATCCTTTTATATTACAAAACAACTATATCTTCATTTCTAGAATTTTTTGAAAGAATTTGTAGAAAGCTAAATATTCAAGTCAACCTCCTTTACCCAGAAGGGAGTGGGATGTGGATATTTTTTTGATTGATGCATATATGTGAAGGCATCATGAGGAGTCATGCCCTCAATTTAACAGTCATTTTAGGTTCCAGATTTCTAACATTGGGATTATCAACTTGCTTCAGAAACAAGTGAAGGAGTTGCTTCACCTCCTAGCCAACAACCTAGTTCTTTTTTGTTCCTTTGGCATTTAAACTGTTACAATGTAAGATTTGACTGTGTCAGATTGTTTCCATGTGGTGCAGAGACCAAACTGGGCAGTCTGAGCCAAGTAGGTTTGGTGCGCATACCTGCTCGTGTCTAACTCATGTATGTTTGGCACCAAACCCTTGACTAAAATCAGTAAGATCCATATTGTCCAAACAACAGTGCATAGTAAACCTGGAAGAATTAATTAAAAAAAATTATAGAAGAGAAACATATGGCTAGTTATTTGTTGCTTCCTTTTGCAGGGGTGGGGCAGAGACCACTAAGAACACTCCCACCGAATTACCACCCAATATCCATTTTTCTCCTGGAACTCTTGTCTTTTTTTTTTTTTTTTTTTTTTTTTTTTTTTGCCTAGAAGCCTATCACATCATTACCATCTGGAAAACAAGCATCATCCACTTCATTTTAACATTCATTTGTTCAAAACTATTTGTGCATATTCTATACTAGTTACTGTGGTTGTGTGAAGGATAAAACAGTGCACAGGACCTAACTTCTGCCCACCTGGAGTGTGCAGTCAGTGGCCAGATGCATTGTATTTGTCATAGCACTTCTTGGCAAAAATGACAGGTGAGCTGTCTTCAAGAGGCATTTCCAGACCATGTGTTCAGAGAGCTGCCCTTGTATTGCAAAAGTAAATCTGTGACACACCTAGTGCCTGGGCTTCTGCTTTAGTTAATCAAGAGTATTTTCTTAACTTTTGTATCAACATGGATGGGACTGGAGGAGATTATGCTGAGTGAAATAAGGCAAGCAGAGAAAGTCAATTATCATATGGTTCTACTTACTTGTGGAACATAAGGAATAACATGGAGGACATTAGGAGAAGGAAAGGAAAAGCGAAGGGGGAGAAGTCAGAGGGGGAGATAAACCGTGCAAGACTGTGGACTCTGAGAAACAAACAGGATTATAGAGGGGAGGGTTGTAGGCGGATGGGTAAGCCTGGTGGTGGGTATTAAGGAGGGCACAGATTGCATGGAACACTGGGTGTTATTCATAAACAATGAATCTTGGAACACTGCATCAAAAATTATGATGTATTTTAAGGTGACTAACATAACACAATAAAAATTAAAACAAAATGTAAAAACAAAAACAAACAAACAAACAAACAAACAGTATTTTCTCAACCTAAGACCAGACTTTCTCAAAGCTACTACAATCCAGCAGACCGCTTCTCTTATTTTCTGGGAGGGGATTATGTGTTTTGACTGTTTAAAGATATTGCATCTCCTCCCCACTCCCCAAATGTTGTGGCCATTGAGGACAAATTTACAAGTACAAAATGTCCTTGTTAGGAAAAAAGAAGTAAAATGTCTCCTTAGATGTAAATGTCCCTAAAGTTCTGTGGTGATTTCACTACACTTTGCTTTTGCTCATAGCCTTTTTTTTTTAACATAATTTTTGCCTATTTTTACCTAAAATTATATAGTTTTATTTTAAATGTGTTATCTCTCAAGTTGCAATTAGTTATAATTAATTGCAGAAAATGTGGAAAATACAGAACACTATCACATTAAAAAAAAAAAAAAGAATTTCACAGAGAGTATCTCTTTATTATTCTACCACCAAGAGATAACTCTCTGTGAAATTCTGGTGTGTATTTCTTACAATCTATTTCCAGGTATATTTTTCCCCTTAAACCACAGAGTGCCAGAGGAATATTCAGAGGTTATTCTTCGGATAGAAAGAGGCACTTCCTGAGGGGTGTTGTTATGACCTAGGTGATTATTTTTTAATTTTTTTAAAACATTTTTTTTTTATATTTTATTTATTTATTTGACAGACAGAGAGCATAAGTAGGCAGAGAGGCAGGCAGAGAGAGAGGAGGAAGCAGTCCTCCCTGCGGAGCAGAGAGCCCAATGCAGGGCTCTATCCCAGGACCCTGGGATCATGACCAGAGCCTAAGGCAGAGGCTTTAACCCACTGAGCCACCCAGGCACCCCATGACTTCGGTGATTCTATTTGGAGTTTTAAAAGGTAGAAAAGTCATTATTTAAGTCCTATGGAAATGAAAATAGTGATTATATTGTTCTTTGTTGTTCTTGTCTTGTTTACTGGGTCTCTGGGTACATATTCCAGATCCTTAGCTATTGTAAGTGCTGACCAACCAACACTGGTCATTGGTTACTGTTTTTGATAATCCTAGAACAAGATTCCATTGAAAGAACATTTCATTTGAACTCATTGAGTGAATTCATGTTTATACACTAAGATATAAATTATTTCATTCATAGGGAAGTAGAATAAAACAGAAACTATGAGGTTAGGACTGGTGGACTGAAGCTGTAAGTCTGAGCTGTGAAGCCACGTGACTACACAAGGTCCCACTAGAAATGGCTGCATTGATTATGGAAAGAACTGCTGGTACTCTTAGTCCATGATTCCTAAACTCTTCTAACCTTAATTATGATTCATGTCTTGGTCTTCAGATAGATGTTTTTTATGTAAACAAAAACATGACTTTTCTCAGCAGACTTTCAGGACATTTGTATATTTGAGAATCATTTTTTCCCCTAGCCTTTATAAATCAAACAGTTTGATTATAAAGTTTCTATTGCACAAACTTTCTTTTTCCTGAAAATTCTGTTTGTGATGTTCTATTATTTATTGATTCTTATGCTGTTCCACAGTAGACATTAGATCACAACCTGTGTTTTTCACGCCTTTGAGAAGCTTTTTCTTTGTAAATGTGTATGAATTTTTCTAGTAGTTTAAATTTTCTTTATTCCTGCAATTTTGCAGAATGTACTTGCATACAAATCTCTTTTAATTACTTTCTCCTAATACACAATAAGCCACAACCCTCAAAGATTCCTATCTTTTTTTCAGCTCAGGAAATTATTATTCAGTAGTGTATATTTTCTCTATTTCTGATTATTCTGGTTTCAACTTCAGTAATGTATATGGTTTCTTTGAAGGATATTTATTTTTTGTCCTCTTTAATTTATAATCTTTCATAATTTTCATCTTTAGATACTTCTGTATTCCAGGAACACTATGCTAAATACCAGTTATTTGATACTCTGCACTGTCTCTTACACTCCTACTAAGTGTGAAGTACATTTTAATTCTGTCATTACATTTTAGGTTTCCTTGTATTTCTTCCTTTTAAAAAATGTCTCATTTCAATTTTTATTTATCTTACAAATATTATTATAGTTTAAAATCTTAGTTTGTTTTCTCCCTGTACTGCTTTTGGCTTCTATTTTAAAGAGTTTAGCTTGCTGTAGTACAGTGGAATGCCAGTACTATTCTAAAATTTTCTTCTGGGCCTACTAGAATATTTTTGACTTAAACTCTTTTACTAGAATTACAGACTGTATTAATTTCCCAGGGCTTCTCTAACAATTTACTCTACACACTTGGTAGATTAAAACAACACAAGTGCATTCTCTTACAGATCTAGAGGCCAAAAACCTGAAATCAAGTCACTTTCACTGGACTAAGTGGAGATGTTCCCCAGAACTGATTTTTTTTTAAGACTCTAGGGAAGAAAGTTTCTATGCCTTTTCAGATTCTGAAAGCTATTTGCATACCTTAGCTCACAACCTGTTTCCCAAATCACTCCAGTCTCTAACTTCTGTCATCACATTTCCTTCTCTTCTGTAGGCAAGTGAGGACCCTTGTAAGTACACATAAGGGCCATCAAGATATCCCAGATAATCTTCCCCCCTCTTTCTTTCTTTCCTTTCTTTTTCTTTTTTTCTTTCTTTCCCCTTGCTTCTTCCTTCCTTTCTTCTTTCCTTCCTTCCTTCCTTCCCTCCTTCCTTTTTCTTTCTTTCTTTGTCTCTCTCTTTCTTTCTTTTCCTTCCTTCCTTCCCTTCCTTCCTTCTGGGAGAAAGTGTACACGCAAGTCGGGGCAGGGGATGGAGGTTGAGGTGGGACAGAGGGAGAAGAAGAAAGAATCCTAAGTGGGCTCCACACCCAGAGTGGAGTGCAATGTGGGGCTCAATCTCATGACCCCGAGATCATGACATGAGCTGAAGTCAAGAGTCTTTGATGCTTAACTGAACCACCCAAGCACCCCCCGCGGATTCTTAATTTAATTATATTTACAAAATCCTTCTTGCCATATAGGCTAACATTTATAGGTTTCAGGGATTGGGAGGGATATGAGTATCTTTGGGGCCATCGTTTAATCTTCCACTGGCACATTTCCCCTTATATCTCTGTCACTTGGGCTTCATTCATATGAGAATGATCTGGGTTTACACAACTGCTTAATTAGCTGTCTAAACTTGGGCAAGTGGCTTAATTTGCTTTCTCCTCTGTTAAACTAGGGTTATTGTGCAGATTAGATCAGGTAATTCATGTAAAGGATTTAGCAGTCTTGGTCCTCGATAAATGTTAACTACCATTGCCGTGACCAATGTAGGCCCCAGTATGTTTAGTCTGCCTGAATGAAGAGAAATAGCTCAGTGCACAGTGAGTGATTACAACAGAGAGAACATACAGATTTTTCTCTACCCTGCTCCATGTTCACTTGGATGTGTCAGTTGTCTTTCCTAGTTCTATAGTTGATGAGTAGGTATCAATGTCCACTTTTCTGCCTAATTCTGAGTCACCTGAAGATGTCCATTTGGAACAGTCTGGCTCTCCCGAGGTGGGGCCTTTCTTCTTCCACACCTTCATTCTTTATTATTTTCAGCTGTTCAGTGCATGAAAACTACAATCCCCATTATGCATTGCTATCAAGTCCTTTCAGGCCCACCCTCTGTGCAGAGCTCTTCCTTTACAATAGGACCTTGTCGGATCCTGGTGCTACCATCAGGATTGCTCCCTCTCCTAGTTGTTTTCTGAGAGTTGGGGTGTCCAAGTGGATCCTGGTTGGTGAGGAAATGGAAGTGGAAGGGGAAGTGTTCTCCAAAAGCAACACTTACACAGAGAGAAAAGGGTTTTTCCTTTTTTATTTATCTTTTTCTTGAGTGATATTAAGCCTTTTTCCAACATCTTTCAAATGGGTTAGGAATTTTCTCATTATATAAAGGTCACTAATTGCTTTCCGCAATTCACTTCTGTCATCTTAATTAAAGAAAATTTTTTTTTCTCATCTGCAAATTGGTAAATGGTTAGACTTAATTTTTTGTGACCTTGAGATTTTTTTTTCTTTTTCTTTATTGTTATAGTGTTTTAGCAGGACTAAAAAAGGGCTGCTTCACAGCCAAAAGTTAACAAAGATGTATTGAACCAGAAATGATTCTTTTTAAACATTTTTAAAATCCACTTGTAGCATGAACGTATTTGACAAACTTTTCCAAATACTTAGCAATTCAGAAACATATGATGCAGTGATGCCACTATTCTGTATGATATTATATCCTAAAAAGAATGAAGTTCTCCTATATTTTTCTGACTCACTTTAAGTTTATCCTGCTTCTTAGTATTTGCTCTATATCTATAAACAACTGATCGCATCAGAAGCCAAAAAAGGATTATAGGTATGTCTTCCTTGCTGTCTTTCAGCACACACTTAAAGTGTTAATTAGAATCTACTGCAGAAAGTGTTTACCCATATTTCTTAGATGTTTTATAATACAACATTTGGGAACCATGAATATTAACTGGTATTCAGTAGATACACGTTCAGCTAGTCTGTTGAGTCTTTATTTTTATTGAATCCTGTGGAAGCAGCTCCTTTAAGCAAATGAAAGAAAGTAAATAGTTTAAGCAATTTGAGAATACATATTGTTCATTTTTGGCTATAAATTAACAATATGATTGATTTAAATGGACATTTCTGTCATTGATTCTAAAATTTGAACTGATATAACAGATGGAATTCAGCTGCCCAAGCAAGCTTCTGGGATTTGATTATTCAAGTGATTAAGATGCTATTTGTCAACTCTAGTTTACCACCCCTTTTAATTATATAGATAATCAAACTAAGAACTGCTAATTCTGTCTCCTAACTATTAATTGTTTGTAATTACCCACAGATTAAAACTGCATGTGCAATTAACTCAAAGAATTAATTGATACAAGGGAATTGATAAAAGGGAAACAGAACAAGCTTGGCATAAAAAAAGGCTCTAGGGACACAAGACCACTTGAACCCACTAGTGTCATGGGCTCTGTCATGTCCTCTTAAAGATAATTCGCACTTTCTTTGGACTTCACCTCTGTTGGAGGCAGCTGCCTAGACTATTTCTTATGAACTATTTCTCTTATTACATTACATATTATTATTATAAACAATATCTTATTTTTTTCTTTCATGGTTGACTGAAACAGTGTATTTGAAAAGTTTGGACCTCTACTGTCTCTGGTCTTTTGCTGATATTCAGGTGACTTGGACAAATGTATCCATTTGCAGCCCAAAAGAAATGTTTGTCACGGCAAAGATTACAGAAGTGGTAAATGTTTTAGCTAGCTAGGGATTTTTCCCTTCCTTCTTGCCTCTTTCTTTCTTTTTTCTTTCTCTTGGCAATATCATTGGAGTATAGGATCTTATCAGTTTTCTGTGAGTCATTTGAGTAATTTTCGTTTCCAAAATAATTATGCTTATTAGATTTTAGAGCTTTCTCTCACCTGTGCAAATAATTGGCTCATTGTTAACTATATAAATTTAAATAAAAATGGGAAATAAAATAGGAATCCACCCCGAACTGAAATGTATTTAAAAACTATTACCATTATAAACATCAAGATGATGCTAGAAAGTGAGGGAAGATAATCTGGTGGAAAATATTTTGTGCTGAAAAAAATAGAAATTTAAAAACCTGTTTTAAAGTTTTTCCCATTCCTTCAGATATTTATATCAGTTACATTGTATGGGGATTTTCACTCTTAACAGTTTTGCTGATTGACCTTTCAATCATGCCAAAGAAGTCCAGGAGTATATATTAAACTTACGCTTGGGACACAGCATTATACTCAGTTTTACAGGAAATACAAAGCAAGTAAAAGACTTTGAAGTTTAGAAAGGAAAATAAGATATGCAGGAGACAACAAAATAACTTGAACTAAATATATAATATTATTCGCAGAGAGTCTAAGTAAGTATTGAGGAAATGCAAAGGCAGGAGGACATCAGTATGAATAGTTATTTAACAAAATTTTTAGGTTCCAAGTCAGCTCTGGTTCAGTTACTGATTCCTTGCTAATCTGACGGAAACTTTTTGGTTTCTTTCCAAATTTTGATATTACATTTTCTCCAGGTTTGTTTAATATCAGAATATTTTCTTCTATCCTACCGGCTGTTAAACTGGGATTACCAGAAAGATTTCTTATTTTTCTACCTATCACTATACTCTTGCTCACTCCCACCCCAGCATTCAGAATCTCTGTCTGCTGTGGCAATATCTGTAAAGATTGTTGGCTCCATGGGGGCTTGTGAACATTTAGTCTGATGTATGACTGTGGTCATCAAACTATCATTTTATAACTTTTGACTGACTGTGGAATAAGCTGGAATCTGTTGCATGTCACCTTCTGTGCCTGGCTTCTGAGGAGGAGTCATTAGCATACATCAAATTATGAATGATTACCTTGAGGATTTTAGTGGAGGGTTTACTGCTTCTTGAAGTGGAAAAGTTATAGCTATATTTTCTAGTGTGATGCCTATATACTGGAGAAAATAATGCACAACCTTCTCAACTGCATGAGTCTGTTTTGTGAGTAAACCATATAAAATATCTGAAATGCCCTGGACTGTCTTGGAAAAAATAATTTGTATAGCATTTAGTTTCATTTTGGGTTTGGGCTGTTCAGTGATCAGGAAGGCTCCCTTTGCCTGTGAGATCTCACCTCCGGAGGCTAATTCTTGTTCACTGGTGTTGACCTTAATTGCATTGCTGATGAACCAGAAGCACAGAGCAATTCCAACCAAGATATTGTCTTTACTATAGAAGGGTTTATAAATTTAAAAAGGAGATTGGGAAGAGACGCCCAATTATCTAAAATGTGAGAACACTTATTGTAGAAGTTCATTACGGGAAGTAGGTGGGCCAGAGATAATGCTAGTGAGTTGAGAAATGCTTCAAATTCCTCAGAAAGCTTCATAAGAAATGTGAGGGCTTATACATCTCTAATAACCCTATGCTATCCTTTTATATCCCTCTGGGTTTATAAAAGTCCAGAAGTTAGAAAATTGGACAGCCACATGCAGAAAAATGAAACTGAAATATTTCCTTATACCACACACAAAAATAGACTCAAAATGGATGAAGGTCCTCAATGTGAGAAAGAAATCCATCAAAATCCTTGAGAACACAGGAAGCAACCTCTTCAACCTCAGCGGCAGCAACTTCTTCCTAGAAATATAGCCAAAGGCAAGGGAAGCAAGGGCAAAAATGAACTATTGGGACTTCATCAAGATCAAAATCTTTTGCACAGCAAAGAAAAACAGTTAACAAAACCAAAAGACAACTGACAGAATGGGAGAAGATATTTGCAAATGACATATCAGATAAAGGGCTAGTATCCAAAATCTATAAAGAACTTATCAAACTCAACACCAAAAGAACAAATAATCCAATCAAGAAATGGACAGAGGGCATGAACAGACATTTCTGCAAAGAAGACATCCAGATGGCCAACAGACACATGAAAAAGTGTTCCACATCACTCGGCATCAGGGAAGTACAAATCAAAACCACAATGATATACCACTCCACACCAGTCAGAATGGCTAAAATTAACAAGTCAGGAAATGACAGATGCTGGCTAGGATGCGGAGGAAGGAGAACCCTCCTACACTGTTGGTGGGAATGCAAGCTGGTGCAGCCACTCTGGAAAACAGTAGGGAGGTTCCTCAAAAAGTTGAAAATGGAGCTACCCTATTATCCAGCAATTGCACTACTGGGTATTTACCCTAAAGATACAAGTGATCCTAAGGGGCACGTGCACCCGAATGTTTATAGCAGCAATGTCCACAATAGCCAAACTATGGAAAGAACCTAGATGTCCATCAACAGATGAATGGATAATAAAGGTGTGGTATATATACAATGGAATACTATGAAGCCATCAAAAGAAATGAAATCTTGCCATTTTTGATGATGTGGATGGAACTAGAGGGTATTACGCTGAGCAAAATAAGTCAATCAGAGAAAGACAATTATCATATGATATCCCTGATATAAGGAAGTTGAGAGCAACCTGGGGGGGTTGGGGGTTGGAAAGGAATAAATGAAACAAGATGAGATCGGGAGGGAGACAAGCCATAAGAGACTCTTAATCTCACAAAACAAACTGAGGGTTGCTGGGGGGAGGGGGGTTGGGAGAAGGGGGTGGGATTATGGACATTGGGGAGGGTATGTGCTATGGTGAGTGCTGTGAAGTATGTAAACCTGGCAATTCACAGACCTGTACTCCAGGCGCTAAAAATACATTATATCTTAATAAAAAAATAAAAAATTAAAAAATTTAAAAAAAAAGTCCCCTGTTAAAGTATAATGTGTATGGCCTTTCCTTTACTAGCCTCTTTCCAGATACTAATACTTTCAGATCCTTTATAATCTTTCCATTATTGGCATTTACTTCTGCTAAAGAATTTTATTTATTCATATTGAGTTGTGACTAAAACATATGAATTATTATGTTTCTTCTTCTAGAGACTTTATCTTTTTGATAGAGGACAAAGATTCTTTTTGACTGAAATGGGAGAAATTTTATACATAAAAATTAGAATGGAGTAGGATGTGTGCATGGTATTAATTAGGATGTCTCTGAGATAACATTACATTTTTTATTCTTTTATTTTCCTACTCTGCCTCCCTATAGGACACTTACATTACAATCCTGTAAATAAATTGAAGCAATGAAAGCTTACTACTTTTGAGTTTTCTCTAAATTTATATGAAATTAACCAGCCCATAGATGACTCTATTAAATTAAAAATTTCAGGAAAGAATATATGTATATAAATAAGTATTAGAAAGAAAATTGGAAATGTGAAAACAGTTTGATTCATTCTGGATGGCAAGATTGAACCAAATTTTTACTTCTTTTAAGAGATTAATGTTTCTGAGAAATAAATAATCTAAAATTTCCTCATCTTTAAAAAAAAAAAAATTTCTCTGTGGAAATCCCATGTAACAACTGCCACGAGACTGGAGATATATGAGGGTTATGTTGGCTGACCTTTGCTCTTTCAACCTATTTTCTTAAGCACTTTTAATAATTTCACTTACTTTGCAATTTCAGTATGTGTGCCTTCATCATAATTCTGAATTTTCTTTTAAAATACTGATGTAATGAGGAGAGGAGCTTCCCTTTGATTTTTGTAAGTGCTACTCACAAATATGATTTTGCTTTAAGCCTCCTCTAAAGAAAGAAGTCAATGTTCTTGAAGAGAAGAGAGTCAAAAGAATGAGCCTATTAGTTTTCTGATGGGCACACTGTTTGCAATAACAACGCGAGAGCTTCACCGTATAAGGAAGCCAATTAACTGAGGCCTCTCTGTGCAGTAGGATGGCTTCTCCTTCTCCATGATGAGATGACTTGATGCGATTTTAATACAGAATAGTGGGGCCATAAAGATGATTCGCTTTCCTCTGTGTAACACTAAGCAGTATGATCAGTGTATACTTTTCTTGGATAAATATTGTTTTAACCTACGTTGATATTTCTAACAGACAAAACATTCTCCGATTGGAAAGGAATCATGCCAACAAAGTCTTCCCGTTTGACTCCTCCCCCAAGCTGGCCTAGTTTGTATGGGTCATCATCAGTGTTTCGGGATTACTGTCCTGTAAGTATTTGTGAAACTGGACATAGAATTGAATTACCATTTTTTTTTTTCTGGCAGGTTACTGGGTTAATTTTGATATATGAGATTTTCCTATGGACCTATTTCAGTCCTAAAATGATTCTCCACTGAAATTCATCTTTTTTCCTGAAGAAGTGCTTTTCGTTTGGTTGTCATGTCTTGGGTTAATCTTGCACCATACAGACCATTGTAACTTATAAAACTCTTAATATGTGTATTAAATTTTATTTGAAGAGTACTAACAGCCAAAGTGATCATCACAATGGTTTGCTCAAAATGTGATAGTAACTATTTTTGTAATAGTACCTAGACTGTCAAGTAAATAAAATGGAGGCCAATGGCGCATGAAGACATCTTTTAGGAGTGCATGATAATTAGAGGACTAAAAAAATCTAAGGATAATTTTATGACCACACATTGATGGTTTTCTGAATGAGGGCTCTCTAAACCGAAACGTGGGACTCTGGGACTTGGAAGTGGAATCTGGGGTTTAGTATTCATCAGGGCAAGTAGAGGAAACTCATGTGCCTATATATATAAAAATATAAAAGGTTGAGATTTTATATTTTTTCCTATAAACCAAAACTTTTGAATCATGTCAAATTTAACTTATGTTGCTAAATTTGCGGGTGAATTTACTAAAGCTAAACACTGTTTTAGACAAGGACATTATATGAATATCATTAAGGAAAATAATACAATATCTTTAACAAAAGCAATACCGATGGAAGGCTGTTTTTATTCTTTCCCAATAAAGGTAAAAAAAAAAAAATGAACTGCTTCTAAACCTTTCAGCTATACCCTGTTTTATACTAACACTGTAAAGACTGCTCTTAGCTGTGTGACAAACTACATTTAAATGAATTTCTTTAGAAAATATATCTAGCAAGAGTACATTTGATTGTGGAGAGATCTGAACGTAAAACTGGGAGTATTTATTCATTGCTGAGTAGGAAATTAGGAACATATGAAGCTATTAACTATGGTTTTGACATAAAAGATAATGCTTCGTGTATGTGCACTTGTCTAAACAGTTTGAAGTGGACTGGAGTGGAGACTGGGTGGGCATTAATAGGCCTTTTGCATCAGTCCAGTTAGAGGCTTGTATCTTATCCTTGCAAACCAACTGTATGGGGGGCGGTGTGAATGGGTAAGAGGGAGTAAGAGTCAAACCTTCAGATTTCGTTCCTGAAGCTTATTGTATTATCAGTTCCTCCACTGAAAGTCTAAATGGCTTTTTTATTTTTAAAAATTATTTTTTACTAAGAATTGCTCTTTTGTTTATCCTTTAAAATAATCACCTTTATCCTTTAAAATAATCATCAAGTTCTAAGTAATCTTTTTACCCCAATTTTTTATTGTGGTAGAATGTACATACATAAAATTTTAACCATTTTTGGGGTGCCTGGGTGGCTCAGTCGGTTAAAGCCTCTGGCTTCGGCTCAGGTCATGATCCCAGGGTTCTAGAATCGAGCCCTGCATCGGGCTTTCTGCTCGGCAGGGAGCCTGCTTCTTCCTCTCTCTCTGCCTGCCTCTCTGCCTTCTTGTGCTCTCCGTCTGTCAAATAAATAAATAAAATCTTTAAAAAAGATTTTTAACCATTTTTAAGTGTATCATTTGGTGGCATTGAGTATACGCCCACTGCTTTGTGACCATCACTGCCATTCATCTCCAGAACTTTTTCAACTTTCTGAACTAAAACTCTCTACCCATCAAATACTAATTCCCTGTTCTTCCCTCCCCTCATTTCCTGGCAACAAACATTCTACTTATTGTCTCTTGTCTTTTGATGTGTCCTTTTGTGACTGGCTTATCTCACATAGCATAATGTCTTTAAGGATAATTCAGTTGGTAGCATGTGTCATAGTTTCCTTCTTTTTAAAAAAGATTGAGTAATATTCTGTTGTATTTATATACAGGTTTCCCTGCATCTAAAAGTAGAGCATGCCTATGAAACTTTTTTTGTAAGCTGAAATTACATAAGTTGAAGAAATAATTACCATTGATTTATGTGTAAAATTTTTGAGTGTTCCCAGATTCAAAAAAATAACTTCTTCTAGGCTTTTCTGATATTTTAAGACACATCTTGCCAATAGATGAACAACATACTTGAAGATAAAGCACAGATGCTCACAGACACAGTTCAAAGCTATGGCGGCTTGATGCTGAGATGCTTGCTGAGTCTAGTTCCCAGGGGAGCTTGGTAAGGCCACTCTCACTGCTTGGGTCTTTTTGCCTTTATAATGGCTGAAAAACGAATGCTGAGTGCTATTTTCACGTTTCATCTTTTTTCATAAAAGCAAAAATCCTCTTTGGATTACTTTGGGTTAGCAAAAAGAGGTACTGATGTAGATATTTCTTACAAGGGAAGTGGCAGAATGCAAACTTTCAAAAAGCAGGGAATACTTGTATCATATTTTGTTTACCCATTCGTTTGTTGGTGGGACACTTGAATTGCTTCTATCTTTTTGGAAATTTTGAATAATGCTACTATAAATATGGGTGTACAAGTATTGTTTGAGTCCCTGCTTTCACTTCTCTTTTGGTATTTATCCAGAAGTGGAATTGATGGACCATATTGTATTCCTATGTTTAATATTTTAAGGAGTTATCCATATTGTTTTCCACAATGGCTGTACCATTTTGTATTCCCAATATTGATGCACAAGTATTCCTATATCTCCATATTTTCATCAGCACCTATTATATTATACACTTTCTTCATAGCAGCCAGACTAATGGGTGTGAAGCGATATGTAGTCTTGATCTGAAATTTATTCAGTCATTCCAAAAAACAATTAGGAAATTGAGAGTGTCAAAGCCTGCCTTGGTAAAAGAGGAGCGGAGAGAGGGCATAGAAAACCCTGTCTTTGATTTTGTAGGAGGAGAGAAAAATTTTGTACATTCTGCTTTCAAAACACTCTCTATAGCATAGCTACTCTTCTCAAAATTTTAATTCACTCAAATAAGAAAGTTACTGGGGATATGCTGTCTTTTGGCTAAAGAAAACACCATCCCTTTTAAGCCTGGAAGTTTCATTTTCTTTTTAAAGTATTTTGAATTCTTACATGTTTTCAGTTCTAATTAAATAATAATTTAATAATGTTATATGTCTTTAGTTTTAATATTTCATTTCTGCAACTGCAGTCTTATTATATTAGAATTATGTTAGATTTATAGGTACTTTAAGCAATAGCATATGGCTCCCTGAAACATCTTTAAATGAAGTTAAAGAAACTGCATCTTGAAGAAAAGGTTACTAATGCTACTTTTTAAGATCTCTGAAGTACTGAGATATTTATAGCCTTAATTGTCTTGGAAGATAATATTTATTCAAGATAAGTGAACACCTGAAAATGTAATGCCTGTGTAACTAAAAATTTAATATTGTGTAGCAATAATATGGAAAAGACCACCATCTCCATCTTTCTTGCCACAGTTTCATTTTATAATTATTCTTTAGAAGGTTTGCTAACTTGGGGGGCTTGGGTGGCTCACTCCGTTAAATGTCTGACTATTTCAGTTCAGGTCATAATCTCATGGGTCCTGGGATCAGGGCTCCGTCGGCTTCTGGCTTGGCAGGGAATCTGCTTGAGATTTTCTTTCTCTGCGCTGCCACCCCTGCCATCCCTATCCTGTATTGTGCACAATCATGAGCTCTCTCTCCTCTCAAATAAATAAATTCCTTAAAAAGACAAAAAAAAAAAAGGTTTGCTAACTTTATAGTAATATGAAGCAATCTTGAAACCTACAAGCTGGAGGACTGTAGTTGTGGAAAACAGCCTTGGTATTTATCAAAATTCTGAGAAGGAAAAATTAATGTATTTATCAGTAGTGCTCTTAAAAATAGCTAGGATAAAAACAAATATTGACAGAAATTTGTATAAGTGAAATAACTTTTATTCACTAGTTGTTAGTAAGGCAACCCTCTTCTCAGCGAGTGGTTATTAATTATGTTGCAGTACTCTCCCTGAGGGGACATATACCATTTGCTGATGATACCCTAGAATGAGGATGAAGTGACAAGTAAGGGAATGCCAAGAGTGTGCCCATGCATCCATCTGGTGATGGTAATAGGGCTCAGGGTAGTAGAATAGAGGGGAAAGAGCAGTTGTGGTTGTCTGAGGTGGGAGAGCAGGGTGCATTTTGGGAATTGAAAGAAATTCATTGTGGCAAAAGCACAGTGTTTAGTGCTAAGAAATGAAAATGAAAAGGTAAGCAGGTCCCTATTATCATAAAGTGCCTTGTTGGAAGACTGTCAGTCACTTTATCTTCCTAACCCTGATTACAAAATTTTGCCTAACCTTGACACTTGGAAGTAAGGGATACAAGCAAATAGAATTCAGTTAAATAATTAGTTGCATTATAAACTGTTTTGTGTTTCAGAGAATAAACTGTGAGTCAGTCCTTTGGGCATTTGGTGTCATTCCCCTCCATGCTGCCCACCCCCTCTTCTCTAGGGGAACACATCCTCCATAAGAGAGAAGAAAACAACTTGCTGGTCATATTTTTTTTTTTAACATACTTATAGTTTCATCTCATAAACAAAAATTTCATTAGTTTTATAGAAACATATTTTTTAGAAATGAAAAAAATTTCACATATAACATTCTTCACAAAATCTTTATTTTGTTTATTTCATTTTTATTTTTTATAAGTTTTAAAATTTCAATTTCAATATAGTTAACATACAGTATTATATTAGTTTCAGGTGTACAATATGGTGATTCAGCAATTTTCCACATCATTACTCAGTGCTCGTGATAAGTGTACTAATTCCCATCACCTATTTCACCTATCTTTCCCCAGGTCTCCTTGATATATTTTTTAAAGGTTTTATTTACTTATTTGACAAAGATCACAAGTAGGCAGAGAGGCAGACAGAGGGGGAGGGGGAAGAAGGCCCCCTGCTGAGCAGAGAGCCCAATGCGGGGGCTCGATCCCAGGACCCTGGGATTATGACCTGAGCTGAAGGCAGAGGCCTAACCCACTGAGCCACCCAGTCACCCCTTGATCTTCTTTATTTTATTTTATTTTTTAATTTTTAAATTTTTTAATAAACATATAATGTATTTTTATCCCCAGGGGTACAGGTCTGTGAATCACCAGCTTTACACATTTCACAGCACTCATCATAGCATATACCTTCCCCAATGTCCATAACCCCACCACCCTCTCCCGTCCCCCCTCCTCCCAGCAACCCTCAAGTCTGTTTTTTGAGATTGAGTCTTTTATGGTTTGTCTCCCTCCCAATCTCATCTTCTTTCATTTTTTCTTTTTCTACTCCCCAAATCCCCCACATTGCATCTCCACTTCCTCATATCAGGGAGATCATATGATAATTGTCTTTCTCTGATTGACTTATTTCGCTAAGCATAATACCCTCTAGTTCCATCCATGTTGTCGCAAATGGCAAGATTTCATTTCTTTTCATGGCTGCAATATATATATATGTATACATATACATATATATATATAAATATATATACACACATATATATATATGCATATCTCACATCTTCTTTATCCATTCATCTGTTGATGGACATCTAGGTTCTTTCCATAGTTTGGCTATTGTGGACATTGCTGCTATAAACATTTGGGTTCACGTGCCCCTTTGGAGCACCACGTTTGTATCTTCAGGATATATTCCCAGTAGTGCAATTGCTGGGCCATAGGGTAGCTCTACTTTCAGTTTTTTGAGAAACCTCTACACTGTTTTCCAGAGTGGTTGCACCAGCTTGCATTCCCACCAACAGTGTAGGAGGCTTCCCTTCTCTCCACATCCTCGCCAGCATCTGTCATTTCTTGACTTGTTAATTTTAGCTATTATGACTGGTGTGAGGTGGGATCTCATTGTGGTTTTGATTTGTATTTCCCTGATGCCAAGTGATGTGGAGCATTTTTTCTTGTGTCTGTTGGCCATCTGGATGTCTTCTTTGCAGAAATGTCTGTTCATGTCCTCTGCCCATTTCTTGATTAGATTATTTGTTCTTTGGGTGTTGAATTTGATAAGCTCTTTATAGATTTTGGATACTAGCCCTTTATCTGATATGTCATTTGCAAATATCTTTTCCCATTCTGTCTGTTGTCTTTTGGTTTTGTTGACTATTTTCTTTGCTGTGCAAAAGCTTTTGATCTTGATGAAATCCCAATAATTTTGCCCTTGCTTCTGTTGCCTTTGGCGATGTTCATAGGAAGAAGTTGCTGTGGTTGAGGTCAAAGAGTTGCTGCTTGTGTTTTCCTCAAGGATTTTGATGGATTCCTTTCTCACATTGAGGTACTTCATCCATTTTGAGTCTATTTTCGTGTGTGGTATAAGGAAATAGTCCAATTTCATTTTTCTGCATGTGGCTGTCCAATTTTCCAGCACCATTTTTGAGGAGGCTTTCTTTTTTCCATTGGGCATTCCCTCCTGCTTTGTCGAAGATTAGTTGACCATAGAGTTGAGGATCTATTTCTGGGCTCTCTATTCTGTTCCATTGATGTATGTGTCTGTTTTTGTGCCAGTACCATACTGTCTTGATGATGACAGCTTTGCAATAGAGGTTGAAGTCTGGAATTGTGATGCCACAAATTTTGGCTTTCTTTTTCAATATTCCTTTGGCTATTCAAGGTCTTTTCTGGTTCCATAAATTTTAGGATGTTTGTTCTATTTCTTTGAAAAAAATGGATGGGATTTTGATAGGGATTGCATTAAATGTGTAGATTTCTTTAGGTAGAATAGATATTTTCACAATATTTATTCTTCCAATCCAGGAGCATGGAACATTTTTCCATTTCTTTGTGTCTTCCCCAATTTCTTTCATGAGTACTTTATAGTTTTCTGAGTATAGATTCTTTGCCTCTTTGGTTAGGTTTATTCCTAGGTATCTTAGGGTTTTAAGTGCAGTTGTAAATGGGATTGACTCCTTAATTTCTCTTTCTTCTGTCTTGTTGTTGGTGTAGAGAAATGCAACTGATTTCTGTGCATTGACTTTATATCCTGACACTTTACTGAATTCCTATACAAGTTCTAGTAGTTTTAGAGGGGAGCCTTTTGGGTTTTCCACATATAGTATCATATCATCTGTAAAGAGTGATAGTTTGACTCCTTCTTTGCTGATTTGGATGCCTTTAATTTCTTTTTGTTGTCTGATTGCTAAGGCTAGGACTTCGGGTGCTATGTTGAATAGCAGTGGTGATAACGGACATCCCTGCCATGTTCCTGACCTTAGTGGAAAAGCTTTCAGTTTTTCTCCATTAAGAATGGTATTTGCAGTGGGTTTTTCATAGATGGCTTTGATAATATTGAGGTATGTGCCCTCTATCCCTACACTTTGAAGAGTTTTAATCAGGAAGGGATGCTGCACTTTTTCAAATGCTTTTTGAGCATCTATTGAGAGTGTATGGTTCTTGTTCTTTCTTTTATTAATGTATTGTATCACATTGATTGATTTGTGGATATTGAACCAACCTTGCAGCCCTGGAATAAATCCCACTTGGTCGTGGTGAATAATCCTTTTAATGTACTGTTGAATCCTATTGGCCAGTATTTGGTGAGAATTTTCGCATCTGTATTCATCAAGGATATTGGTCTGTAATTCTCTTTTTTGATGGGATCCTTGTCTGGTTTTGGGATCAAGGTGATGCTGACCTCATAAAATGACTTTGGAAGCTTTCCTTCCATTTGTATTTTTTGGAACAGTTTCAGGAGAATAGGAATTAATTCTTCTTTAAATGTTTGGTAGAATTCCCCCGGGAAGCTCTCTGGCCCTGGGCTTTTGTTTGTTTGGAGATTTTTGATGACTGTTTCAATCTCCTTACTGGTTATGAGTCTGTTCAGGTTTTCTATTTCTTCCTGGTTCAGTTGTGGTAGCTTATATGTTTCTAGACATGTATCCATTTCTTTCAGATTGTCAAATTTGTTGGCGTAGAGATGCTCATAGTATGTTCTTATAATTGTTTGTACTTTTTTGGTGTTGGTTGTGATCTCTCTTCTTTCATTCATGATTTTATTTATTTGGGTCCTTTCTCTTTTCTTTTTGATAAGTCTGGCCAGGGGTTTGTCAATCTTATTAATTCGTTCTAAGAATCAGCTCCTAGTTTCCTTGATTTGTTCTATTGTTTTTTTGGTTTCTATTTCATTGATTTCTGCTCTGATCTTTATGATTTCTCTTCTCCTTCTGGGTTTAGGCTTTCTTTGTTGTTCTTTCTCCAGCTCCTTTAGGTGTAGGATTAGGTTGTGTATTTGAGACCTTTCTTGTTTCTTGAGAAAGGCTTGTACCGCTATATATTTTCCTCTCAGGACTGCCTTTGTTGTGTCCCACAAATTTTGAACCGTTGTGTTTTCATTCTCACTTGTTTCCATGAATTTTTTCAATTCTTCTTTAATTTCCTGGTTGACCCATTCATTTTTTAGAAGGATGCTGTTTAGTCTCCATGTATTTAGATTCTTTCCAAATTTCCTCTTGTGATTGAGTTCTAGCTTCAGAGCATTGTGGTCTGAAAATATGCAGGGAATGATCCCAATCTTTTGATACCAGTTGAGACCTGATTTATGACCCAGGATGTGGTCTAATTTGGAGAATGTTCCATGTGCACTAGAGAAGCATGTGTATTCTGTTGCTTTGGGATGAAATGTTCTGAATATATCTGTGATGTCCATCTGGTCCAGTGTGTCATTTAAGGCCTTTATTCCTTGTTGACCTTTTGCTTAGATGATCTGTCCATTTCAGTGAGGGGAGTGTTAAAGTCCCCTACTATTATTGTATTATTGTCGATGTATTTCTTTGATTTTGTTATTAATTGGTTTATGTAGTTGGCTGCTCCCATGTTAGGGGCATAGATATTTAAAATTGTTAGGTCTTCTTGTTGGACAGACCCTTTGAGTATGATATAGTGTCCTTCCTCATCTCTTATTATAGTGTTTGCCTTAAAATCTAATTGTTCTGATATAAGGATTGCCGCCCCAGCTTTCTTCTGACGTCCATTAGCATGGTACATTGTTTTCCACCCCTTCACTTTAAATCTGGAGGTGTCTTCGGGTCTAAAATGAGTTTCTTGTAAGCAGCATATTGATGGGTTTTGTTTTTTTATCCATTCTGATATCCTGTGTCTTTTGAATGGGGAATTTAGCCCATTAACATTCAGGGTAACTATTGAGAGATATGAATTTAGTGCCATTGTATTCCCTGTAAGGTGACTGTTACTGTATGTTGTCTCTGTTTATTTCTGATCTACTACTTTTAGGATCTCTCTTTGCTTAGAGGACCCCTTTCAAGATTTCCTATAGAGCTGGTTTGGTGTTTGCAAATTCTTTCAGTTTTTGTTTGTCCTGGAAGCTTTTTATCTCTTCTATTTTCAATGATAGCCTAGCTGTATATAGTATTCTTGGCTGCATATTTTTCTCGTTTAGTGCTCTGAATATATCGTGCCAGTTCTTTCTGGCCTGCCAGGTCTCTGTGGATAAGTCCACTGCCAATCTAATGTTTTTACCCTTGTATGTTACAGAGTTCTTTTCCCAGGCTGCTTTCAGGATTTTCTCTTTGTCGCTAAGACTTGTAAATTTTACTATCAGGTGATGGTGTGTGGACCCATTTTTATTGATTTTGAGGGGCGTTCTTTGCATCTCCTGGATTTTGATGTTTGTGCCCTTTGCCATATTAAGGAAATTCTCTACAGTAATTCTGTCCAGTATACCTTCTGCTCCCCTCTCTCTTTCTTTTTCATCTGGAATCCCAATTATTCTAATGTTGTGTCATCTTATGGTGTCACTTATCTCTTCACTTCTCTCCTCGTGGTCCAGTATTTGTGTGTGTCTCTTGCTCAGCTTCTTTATTCTCTATCATTTGGTCTTCTATATCACTAATTCTTTCTTCTGCCTCATTTATCCTAGCAGTACGAGATTCCATTTTTGACTGCACCTCATTAATAGCTTTTTTTATTTCAACTTGTTTAGATTTTAGTTCTTTTATTTCTCCAGAAAGGGCTTTTATCTCTCTGGAGAGGGTTTCTCTAATACCTTCCATACCTTTTTTGAGCCCGGCTAGAACCTTGAGAATCGTCCTTCTGAACTCTAGATCTGTCATATTACCAATGTCCGTATTGATTAGGTCCCCAGCCTTTGGTAGTGCCTCTTGTTCTTTTTTTATTTTTGTGGTGAGTTTTTCCTCCTTGTCATTTTGTCCAGATAAGATTTGCTTTCTTGGGTGCCTGGGTGGCTCAGTGGGTTAAGCCGCTGCCTTCGGCTCAGGTCATGATCTCAGGGTCCTGGGATCGAGTCCCACATAGGGCTCTCTGCTCAGCGGGGAACTTGCTTCCTTCTCTCTCTCCCTCTGCCTGCCTCTCTGCCTACTTGTGATCTCTCTCTGTCAAATAAATAAATAAAATCTTTAAAAAAAAAAAACTTGCTTTCTCCTCCTCTGGAATTCCACTGTTTTCCTTGGTGAGTGTGGTTGGTCTTGGCTGGGTTTCTTGTTGATCTTCTGGGGGAGAGGCCTGTTGTAGTGATTCTCAAGTGTCTTTGCCGGAGGCGGAATTACCCCACCCTTATCAGGGGCCAGGCTGATTAATCCGCTGGGGTTTGCTTTTGGGAGCTTTTGTTCCCTTAACGCTTTCCGTAGAGTTCTGGAGGATGGGAATGATAATGGAGGCCTCCCAATCTCCGGCCCGGAGGAGCTAGAACTCAGGGTCCCGCTCCTCAGTGTGCCCTCAGAGAAAAAGGCCCAATCGCTCCCGTCTCCCTGGCCGCTGGTGGTGCTTGGAGAAAAGTACTCAATCACTCCCGCTTGGAGAAAGCGCTCGGTTGCTTCCATCTTCCTGGCCTCCAGCTGCGTGCTTGGAGAAAAGTGCTCAGTCACTCCATCTCCCTGGCCTCCGGCCTCTCTCTGAGCTCACCCAGCCTGTCCCTGGTTCAAGGTAACCCCAAGCTGAGAGCTCACTCCTCGGCTTTGTTGCTGTAGCTGGCTTCCCCGCTCTAATACCTGCAAGCTCTGTGACACTGACACCCCCGTTCCTTCTGTGACCCCGCGGGACCTGGGGTTATGCTGACCCCGTGTGGGCTACCCCCTGGTTTAGCCTCTGAAGCGATGTCCCTCCATGGAGCAGACTTTTAAAAGTCCTGATTTTGTGCTCCGTTGCTCTGCCACTTGCCAGGAGCCAGTCCCTCCCCCCACGGTCTATCTTCCTATCGCTTTGGATTCACTTCTCCGCATGTCCTACCTTTCAGAAAGTGATCGATTTTCTATTTCTAGAATTGTTGCTCTTCTTCTCTTCAATTTCTCATTGGATTTGTAGGTGTTCGCAATAGTTAGATAAGCTATCTAGCTGATCTCCTGCTACCTGAGGTTTTCTCAGCCTGCTACTTCTCCGCCATCTTGACTCCTCCCCTGATATTCTTTATTTGAAATGAGTACCCTCAGTTATTTTTTTTTGACAGAAACATATTTTACTTGAGTCATACTTCAGAATATATGGTTCTAACATATATATGTATATATATGATTCCATCCATGAAAAATAGAATACACATTTTCTTCAAGTACACACAGAAGAATCCCCTGGTTAAATCACATAAAAAGAGGCATAACAAATATTACAAATTTAAGAAGATAGAAATCATACTAAGTATATTTTCCAACCACAGTGGTACAAAACTAAAGATCAGAAATAAAAACAAAGCTAGAAAATCTAGCTTTGTAAATGTAAATATTAAATATTGAATATGTAAATATTGAAAAGCACACTACAGCACAACTAATGGGCCAAAAAAGAAATCAAGTGGCATGGGCCACCTGGGTGGCTCAGTGGGTTAAGCCTCTGCCTTCAGCTCATATCATGGTCTCGGGTAATAGGATCGAGACCTGCATCGGGCTGTCTCTGCTCGGCTTCCCCCTTTCTCTCTGCCTACTTGTGATCTCTCTCTGTCAAATAAATAAATAAATAAATCTTTTAAAAGTTCCAGTTGATCTACATTCTTAAAAAAAAAAAAAAAAGAAATCAAACGGCAAATTCAAATATGTCTCCAAAGAAAAGAAAAAGAAAGCACAATATTCCAAAACCTATGAGATGCAGCAAAGTAGATGTTAGAGTGTAATTTATGCTATAAATGCTTGTAATAAGGACAAAAGTTCAAATAAACAACATTACAACACATGGAACTAGAAAAAGAAGAAACTTAGCTGAAATTGAGCAGAGAAAGGAAATAACAAAGAAAACTCAGAAATAAATAAAAGACCAGAATAAACAGTAACATAACATTGAAAACAATAACCAGTTTTTCCAAATAAACAGAAATGCAGTGCTTTAAGTAAGAATGTTCAGTGCTTTTTAATTAAGAAAAAAATTTAATTAAAAAAAGCAAAGACTCAAAAACCAAAATGAAAAATGGAAGAGAAAACAAACAGATAACCTCAGAAATACATAGTTTGATAACAGATTTCTATAAATAATAATATGCTAACAAATCAGAAAACTTAGGGAAAAAAATCCAGATAATTCCTAAAACGCACAAGTTACCATGATTGAATCATGAATCTTGAACTGAAGAAATAGGAAATTTTCTTAGACAAATAACAAGAATGAAAGTTGAGTTAGGAATTAAAAATCTCCCAGCACAGAAAAGCCAAAGACTACATAGTTTCATTGGTGAATTCTATCAGACATTTAAAAAAATAATTAATGATAATCTTTATCAAAATCTGTACAAATAGTGGAAGAGAGGGAACACATTCAAAATCATTCTGTGAGGCAATTACTGCCCTTACACTAGTGCAGAATTAAAAACAATACAAGAACAGAAAAGTCTAGTTTTTCCAGTATAAGTATTGCTATTCTGACTTTCTATTGACATCCATTTGTGTGATAAATGTTTCTCCACCCCCTCACTTTCAATATGCAGGTGTCTTTAGGTCTAAAATGAGTCTTTTGTAGGCAGCATATAGATAGGTCTTGTTTTCTTATGCAAACTAACACCCCATGTCTTTTGATTGGAGTACTTTGTCCATTTATATTCAGAGTAATTATTGATAGATATGTGTTTATTGTCATTTTATTACTTGCCAATGTTTCTGGAGATTTTGCTGATTCTTTCTTGTTTTTGTCACTTTTGGTCTCTCCTTTGCCCTCAAAGAATGCCCTTTAAAATTTCTTACAAGGTTGATTTAGTGGTCATGAACACCTTTAGTTTTTGTTTGTCTTGGAAACTCTTTATCTCTTCTTCTATTCTGAATGAAAATAGAGTATTCTTGGCTGCAGTTTTTTCCCATTCAACACTTTGAATATATCATGCCATTCCCTTCTGGCTTGCCAAGCTTTTGTTGAAGAATCTCTTGCTAGCCTTATGGGTTTTCCCTTGTAAGTTAAGGATTTTGTTTGTCTTGCTGCTTTGAGATATTTTTCTTTATCACTATATTTTGCAAGATTAAGTACAATATGTCTTAATGTTGGCTTGATTTTATTGATTATCATGGGAGTTCTTTGTGCTTTCTGGAGCTGGATATCTGTTCCCTTTTCCGGATTAGGAATGTTCTTTGCTATTATTGATGAGGGAACAGAAGGCTGGCTGAGGACAAAGCAAAAGCTGACACCCTCCAATCTCTCCCCGGACTCCTGGGTGGGACATATGTGACATTCTTTAGGAATCTCCCACCCATCTTAATGTTAGTACCTGTTAGAGAGCAAAACAACCTTGGCAATGGCAAGGCCTCTGGTATCTGGTATCTTTTGTAGGTCCTCTTTAGCATATGAAAGTTCTATTGAAACCTCCCTTTTCCTTACCTGCCCCCAACTCCATGATACATAACCTGCCAGCCCTCACAACCCTGGGGCAGCAGATCTTCCTGCCCACAGGTCCTGTCCCCATGCTTTAATAAATCAACATTTTGCACCGAAGATGTCTCAAGAATTTTTCTTGGTCATTAGCTCCAGACCTCACCCCACTGAACCTCACCTATATTCTAGAACTTATTCATTATTTCTTGAAACAAATTTTCTTCCCCCTTTTCTCTCACTTCTTCTGTTGGGACTCCTATAATTTGAGTGTTACTGTTTGATGATGTCACTGAGTTCCCTAAATCTGTTCTCATGTTGCCTAATTCTTTCTCTCTTTTGTTCAGCTTCATTATTTTCCATTATTTGTCTTCTAGGTCACTAATTCATTTCTTTGTTTCTTCTAGCCAGTTCATTGCATCAAGCCTGTTTCCAAACTCATTTATTGTGTTCCTCTTCTCTGGTTGGTTCTTTTTTCACTCTTTTGTCTCTGTGTTAAGGGTTTCACTGATATCTTCTTTTCTCAAGCCCAGTGAGCCTCCTTATGATTGTTCTTTAAATTCTTCATCAGGCATGTTACTTATATCTGTTTCACTTAGATTCCTGGCTGTGGCCTTATCTTGTTCTTTCAACTGCAATACATTCCTCTGTCTTGGCATTTTGTCTAAGTCCCTACCTTCTCTGTATTAAAAAGGCCAGTTAGGTCTCCTGCTCTTAAAAGTAGTGGCCTTATGAAGAAGAGGTCATATAGCATCCAGGGCCTGATTCTTCAGGGAGTGTTTCCAGTGTGTGCTGTGTGCACTCTGCTGTTGGTTTTTGGCTGCTCTATCCTTCAAGCCAGTTGTCTGCAGAGGCTCTCCATGCCTGCAGGGGGCAGTGTTTGATCCCCGGCCTGAATGTGGTAAGTTTTAACTAAGTGTGTTCTGGTTTGCTTATGAAGTGAGGCCTGACACCAACTCCACCAGAACTGAGGCCCTGCAGAACTCTCTGGTCGGGAGACGTGTGGGCAGGGGCCTGCACTGGTCTTTTAGGGGAAGCAATCACCTTTCTGGGACTGAGGCAAGCTCCCTGAGAAGGGCAGTTCTGCCTGAGTACTGAGAAGGTACCTTGGTGTAAACATAGTAGGCAGCTAGTGTCTGTGCTGAGCTGCTTCCCTCAGGTGGCTCTGTGTTTATCCTAAGGAGCAGGGGAGGGAAATGGCACTGACTCCCAGAGAGGCATCTCTTTGAATGCTGCCTCTCAGGGAAGTGCTCCTAGAAGAGCAAATAACTATCCCCTATGTACCCCAGATGTTTTTCAAATAGCTGCTTCCATGCAGTCTGCCCGCAGGTTGTTTGCCTGCATTCTCTCCAGGAGTAGCACAGTGGCCTCTTGACTTTGTCCCAGCCAAGTTGGCTGACCTTTAAAACTCTAGGCTGTAAGCCCCACTGGTTGCAAGAACTCATAAAATTCAGTCCCTCTCATATTTTAAGCCAATAGCTTTGGGGAAACAGTCTTCTTATGTGTTCCACTGTGTCCTCTCTCTATCACCCTTCTTCATGACCATGGCTCCCTTCCCTTTGCAATAGCCATGAGCGTTTTCTCCCTTAAACCACATCTCTGCCTTTCCTATCTTCTTCAGTGTGACCTCTTTTTTCCCTTTAGTTGTGTAGTTTGTTCTTTCTAGTCTTCAGTCTGATTTCTGGGACATTTAGGATGATTTGATATTTGTGTTCATGGAATGAGATGAGCCTAGGATCCTCTTACTCTGCTGCCAAATTTTTGAAATGGTATTGCTTTTCATCCATATAAGCTTAATTTTGACCATAGAATGAATTGGCTACATTTTAACAAGAACATTCTAATTACTTTTCTCTGGAGAATTTCTTGAGCCATTTTTATTAAAGAATCTAAGGAAATACTCTTCTTTTAACATGGAAATTTAGATATCTTTTTGTAATTCTTTTTTTTTTTTTTTTAAAGATTTTCTTTATTTACAGGACACAAAGAGCTCAAGCAAGGGGAGCAGCAGGCAGAGGGAGAGAGAGAAGCAGGCTTCCCACCACCAAGCAGGGAGCCTGAAGTGGGGCTTGATCCCAGGACCCCGGGGATCATGACTTGAGACTAAGGCAGACAGTTAACTGACTGAGCCATGCAGGCCACCTTTTTTTTTGTAATTCTTTACCAAATTGTAGTGTCAGAAGACTGTGGACATTCAATTGAAGGATTTTATTATATAATAAAAAAATAGTTAAGTTTTAATATGTAAAGCATATTTACTCCCCCCCCCCCCATCTCAGTTTCTTCTCTCTGAGCTTCTCCTTCCCTTCTGCAAAACACTGTGGAGGTGTTTTAATTATTTTCATACTTAAGATTTTCTCCCTGGTGGGCTGCATTTGATTAAAAAAAGGTCATCTGATTTAATTGTCTAATATTTGTAAGAATTAGCACAAATCATCTAAAACTACTAAGTTTAAATTTTCTATTTGTTCAATTGATTTCCTAATTCTTTTTTATAATTTTGGGTAGAAATAAAGTTACTTTTTGAAAATCCTGCGTAAGTTTGAGATTAAATTGGGCACTGAGTTAACAGCTAGGTGACTATGATTTTTTTTTTTTTAACATTTTGAATAACATTCCAGTAGTTTACTCTTATCTGTGTACTTGTTTGTTTGTTTTGGTCTAACTATAAGGAGTAGTAATGCATAATGTATGTTATCTTCAACTTTCATATTTTAATTTTAAAATTCATATTCTTTTCCTATGAAATATTAAGGTTTTTAATCTTTTCTTAAATAAAAGCTTTATTGAGATATAAGTCATAGCATTCAGTATTTCAGTGTATACAGTTCGGTGGTTTTTAGTATATTCACAAAGTTGTGCAACCATCACCACTACCTATTTCAGAACATTTCCACGAGTCCCCAAAAGAAACTCCATACCTATTGGCAGTCTCCCCATTCCTTCCTCCTCTTGGCCCCTGGCAATCATTAATTTCTGAAGTTTTTAATCTTTATGATAGAATAAAGTGGATTTTACTTTGGATTCTTTGAATGAAGTTGGTATTTAAATTTATATATATGTATATATAAATTCATATATAATTCTATATATATATAAATTTCTATACACACACAGATTTTAAATTTACATAGTTTCCATTAAAAGCCCATATTTTATAGTTATAGTTCTTTTCAGCAGTATTATCTTTGCCTGAAGTATATTTTTATAGCCATTATTTATTTTATTTTATTGACTCTTTCCTTATAGATAAATATTCCTACTGTTCTCCTAGTTATGATAGTTATTGGGGAAAATAAAGGAGGTGCTCCATGCAAAATTCCTTTAGCAATGAATAGGTCAAGAGGAATAGTCACAATAAATTGGTCAAAATTTAAATTTAACTATTTTCACAAAGTTTTAAAAGAAAACACTCTTGGTGAGTGCAAGGTTTGGATTGCAATGTTACTTAGATTTCTAGTGTACTACTGCTTAAACAGTATCACAGACCAACCCAGACTAAATAATACTCAAAAGTGGAGGGTTGGATAAATAAATGGGATAATTTTAAATTTGTATTTTTGGATCAATTTACTTTTACAGAGAAAAACCTTAATCTGTAGCTCTCATTTATTTTAAAGAACTGTTGGGTTTTTACTTTCGGAAACCATTTCACAATCTTTCTTTATTGTTGAAGCCAAAAGATTCAACCAAATTCTCAATCTTATTGATTCTTTATTCTGAGATATCCCCATGGGGAGAGGTATTTGAGAGATAGACCCATGTATGTTGGAAATAGTGCTCACAGTAGTTCTAGTTCTACAATTTCCAGTCAACATATGCATTGTTTTTTAAGCTGGAGTGTGATTGTTACCAGAACCTGGATGAAGGAATGAAAGTTGACTGCAGAGAGCATTTAGGCAGATATTAGGTTATGGTAATGAACAGACTGTGCCTGCCCTGGGGAATCCCCCTGCACCCCCATCTGCTGGGAAGCTAGGTACACTTGTTCTCTTGTAAAAGGAACATTAACTAAATTTCTTAAAAAGTAATGAAAGAGAACAAACTGTAAAAAGGCAGCCAAAAAAGGCAAACATCTGTTACTGAACATGTCTCACTTGACTTCCTTTTAATGTTCTTAGGAATAAATTTATGAACTAGGGAAGGTTCAACACTAATTAGCTTGTTTTCATCAAACAAAATGCACCAGACATGGATGTTGAATATGAATGAAAACTTCAGTAGTAATAGTAAGTAGACATAGAAAGTATGAGTCGACATACAAAGTGCTGGTATCCAGGCTTGGATATTGCAGTGGCTAGTATTCTACATTTGTGTCAGATTTGGTGTAATTTACTTTTTTAAATGATTGGTGAAAAAAGGTTTGAAAGTCAAGTGTATTCATTAAGCAACAGGTGGATTAGGTGCAAAGTTGTCTCTTCAGGCTTCAGGTAATGAGATGGAATGATCTGGAATAACAAATACAGGGCTACTCAAAGGTAAAGTAGCACACGCAGAAACAGTAGTTAATAGTTGCACCTTGTAGTAATTACACAGATCTATAATTCTTTATTCAGCACTCTTGGGGCCAGATATACTTAGTAATTTAGAAAATTTCAAACTTTAAAAAGGTAAGAAGATCTGCAGTGAAATATGTAATGAAAACATACTAATAGTTTGCAGTACAGCATATGGATGTTTTCATTAAGTGAGAGAGAGAGAGAGAGGCCACTATCTATCTAACCAACTTTTTAAGTTGGTTCAGGTTGGTCTTGCTACCAAATGTCAGTTAAGTTTTCTTCTATATAAGTTCTGAAAAATTTGCTAGTTTTTAAAGCTTTTTGGATTTTTGAGTCTGAGATAAGAAATCATAGACCTGTAGTCATAGTAGAAGGTAGATAGGAAAGATAAAGAGACAATATACACACTTACATGAAAAAACCTACACATATTGTTAAGGAAAGTATCATGATCATATATTCATTGCTTTTGATTCTTGGTGCAAGATATTCTGGAATTAATTTTGGAATGCCCATGTTTGTATGATTCCTAATGGCAGGATTAGGGAGATGTGATTTTATCTTGCTGATAGATGCAACCTCCTGTAAGACTCCTTTGCTGACCCCCACCTAAAAGAGCATCCCTATTTTATTTTCATCCTACAAGGTATTCTGACTTAATGGTATATTGTGTATCTCTTTATTGGATTACTCCTGGCCTTCCTCTCTAAAATGTAGGCTCCACAATGCTGAGGAATTTTAAGGTCACTGATGCAACCCCAGTGCCTGGAGTAGTACCTGTCATAAGGCAGACGTTCAGAAAATATTTGCAAAATAAATGAATAACAGGTTGTTTGAAATTTTCTCTAAAAGGAACACAAAAGAAATCCAAGTTCCCAAGGCAGTAAAAAACATAGCCATGATATGATTAGGGATAGGGAAAAGAAAAAAAAATGAATTAAATATATTGCATTAATCTTACTGTAATTATTATTATATTTTCCATGTTGACCAAAAGGAGTTGTACAGTTGTTGATTTTTTGTTCTGTAATGGACTGTCCCCTCATTCCTTTTTTCTGGAATCATTTAAATTTTGTCAGGCAGTTCTCTTGTTGGTTTCTCTTTTTTTTTTTTCTGACCTCCTTGAACACTCATTATAAGACCCTCCAGGTAACCTAGGTTACTAGGTAACGTGGTATCCAGTTCTCTGCAGCACTAGTTTAAATCAGAGGTAGATTTTAAGGTATCTTGAGGAGTGGGGGGATATCACTTTGGTACTTCCCACTCCATTGCTCAATAGCATTGATATCATCTAGGAATTTGTTACAAATATAGAATCTCAGGACCCCACCCCAGATCTGTTGAACCAGAATCAATGGTGATTTATAAGCATATTATTGTTTTAGAAACACTGCTTTAGATCATTCTCCATGATTTTCTGCCTCCTAGGTGAGCTTTGGTAAGTAGTGACAGTGTATACAGAGTAATTTTTTTTTTCTTGACAAATACTTGAAGTGGAGCTATGCTGTGCTAAATTTAAAGTCACGTGGTGGGACAGGGGTGTATTTTCTTGTGAAAGTTGAGGAGTGAAATTATAACCCATCAGAAATATTAGAAACACATTCTCAAATAATGAAATAGAACTACACTGAATGTCAAAATTGGTCTGGGAAATTATGCCACATATTTTGATAATTAGATCTTTCACCCAAGTGGATTAATTTGGATAGTTTCAATAAGCTGTATATATGTCCAAGTGTATCCTGCATCTCTAGGAATTAGATCTTTGTGATTTATGAGCACATTAAAGTTTTAGAAGGACTGTTTTATACAATTTCCTATAAAAGTCCTGCAAATAAGGAGTGGTAATCAAGTTGTAGTAAAGGGGCTGGGACCTTTGACCTCTATGCATTTGATTGCAGTTCTAAATCCCACTATGGGGGTGCTTGGGTGGCTCAGTCAGTTAAGCATCTGCATTCAGCTCAGGTCATGATCTCAGGGTCCTGGGATCCAGCCCCACATTGAGCTCCCTGCTCAATGGGGAGTCTGCTTCTCTCTCTCACTCTATGTGTTCTCTCTCTTTTTTCTCTAGTTCTCCCTCTCTCTAAAATAAATAAATAAAATCTTAAAAAAAATTTAAAAAGCCCCCTATTATGAATAAGTCCTATTGACTCCCTACAAAATCATGGGATCTTTACTAAAAGAAATAAAAGTAGAAAACAAAATTGCTGAGTGTCAATCAATTAAAAACCCAACAAACTCCAGTGCTGTCTTTGTTCACTATATTCTGAACTGTGATGATTAAAAATCTGCTTGTGTCACCAGTTTCATCTTTTGAAGAGAGTCGTATATTGAGTCTGAATCCAAGGCATTTCCTACTTGTGTAATCAAGGTGAAGATATTAAATTCTCAACTTAGCAAAAGGGAATTAAATTATCTATTTTGTTGAGTCTTGGTGAAGATTGAAGAAAATTTATATAAGGCACATAATAGGTTCTAATTACTGGTTATAAGAACTTATTTGTTCTGTGAACAGTTCCAGATCTACCATAGATTACTAAATCTCATGATGATGACCAAACTCATGTTTACAGTGGTTTCACATTCCAATAAATCTCAAACAAATATACAAATGAAAAGTATTGAATTCAAAAATTTAAAAACAGTGTTCAGTTTTTAACTGAGTTGCTTAGTAATAAATTAACGTGGAAGGTTAGTTTAAATCCTAAGGGGGAAACATATTCAAAATCAAATAAGCACCTTCTATTTCAGCATCAACTTCAACATCAGGATGAACACAAGAATATTAGAATCCCCTGATGGTGGGTGCCTGGGTGGCTCAGTGGGTTAAAGCCTCTGCCTTTGGCTCACGTCATGATCCTGGGGTCCTGGAATCAAGCCCCATCATCAGGCTCTCTGCTCGGCAGGGAGCCTGCTTTCCCCTCTCTCTCTCTCTGCCTGCCTCTCTGCCTGCTTGTGATCTCTCTGTCGAATAAATAAATAAAATCCGTCAAAAAAAAAGAATCCCCCAATGGTAAAATGGAAACTCATTTCCTCAATTTGTCTTTTTAATTCTAGCTTACAAAAAAAAAAAAAAAACAAAAAACCAGTCACATGTGTTTACAGATTCATACAGTTTAGGCTTCGGAATCAAACACCTCATACCTAGCAGGAGCTATTCTGTTCTTCAGCATTCTTAAATTTTAGAGTTTCTAAGAATACATGCCAACCACAGGAGATATTTGGAACCATATCATGTCCTAAGAAGTGGTATGAAAAAACTATGGGTTCCCAAGGTCTTTTCATTCCTTTCTTTGTCAAGGGAAAGATGTTCATCGTAAGCTCAAGGAATTTTTCTACCATATTATTTAAAAATTATCTATTGTTTGATATGTCAATTATATACAACAGCACATTATACTTATCTATGTCTATGTATCTTAAAGAATAATACTAAAGCAAACACAGAACTTGATAGAACTATGTGTCTTTGTTAGTGGGAGCTCAATAGCTGATTTTTGACTACATGCATACTGATCGCCTCCCATTGAATGGCTGTGCTGGCCGGTGGGCATATGTTTAGTTCTACCAGGCACTAGCAAACACTGTTCTTCTCTCAACAGCGGCTTATGAGAGTCCTCATTGCTTCATATACTTGGCAACACTTAATATGTCAAAATTTTAACCTTTGCCAATTTGGCGGGCATGAAATATTCCTTTGTGATTTTAATTTGCTTTTTCCTAATGACAGATAAGCCTGAGAATTTTTCACATATTTGTAGGCCACTGTTATTTCTTCTTTGTAAATGTCATACTATTGTAATTTTAAAAATGTATTTAGATGCAATTCTACCCCTTTTATTTTGTGCTCTTTATTCTTTCCATTTTTCTCTCTTTTCCCACCCCTTTGTTGTCTTTTTTGGAAATGGATTGACATGTTTTCCTTCTTGTTCCATTTTTCCTAGAACTAGTTTTGCATTGTACTAGTTTTCCTTATACTAGTTTGACAGTTTTATTCTTGTTTTTACATTTACAAGTGGTTAACCTGTAGATTTTAATATACAAATTTAACTTAAAGTATCTTTACCCTCTTCCCATCTCATACAGAAATCTTAGATTGCCTTAACTACCAAAGTGTAGTTGTTGCTTTTTTAAAGTTTTTATTTTAATTCCAGTGCAGTTAACATACAGTGTAATATTAGTGTCAGGTGTACAATATAGTGATTCAACAATTCCATACATCACCTGGAACTCATCACGAACAAGTGCATTCCTTAATCCCCATCACCTATTCCCTCCACCCCCTACCTCCCTTCTGGTAACCATTAGTGTGTTTCTATAGTTAAGAATCTGTTTCTCTTTCTTTCTTTCTTTCTTTCTTTCTTTCTTTCTTTCTTTCTTTCTTTCTTCCTTCCTTCCTTCCTTCCTTCCTTCCTTCCTTCCTTCCTTCCTTTCTTTCTTTCTTTCTTTCTTTCTTTCTTTCTTTCTTTAACTTTATTTTATTTGAGAAAGAGAGAGAATGAAAGAGAGAGCATGAGAGGGAGGAGGGTCAGAGGGAGAAGCAGACTCTCTGCAGAGCAGGGAGCCTGATGTGGACTCAGTTCTGGGACTCCAGGATCATGACTTGAGTTGACCCAGGTCGCTTAACCAACTGAGCCACCCAGACACCCCAAGAATCTTTTTCTTTGTTTGTCCCTCTCTCTTTTTTTCCCTTTGCTCATTTTTAAAATTTTTTTTAAAAAATTCCACATATGAGTGAAATCATATGGTATTTGCCTTTTAAAATTTATTAACATATAATGTATTATTTGCCCCAGGGGTACAGGTCTGTGCTTCATCAGTCTTACACAGTTCACAGCATGCACCATAGCACATACACTCCTCAATGTCCATCACTGAGCCACCTTATCCCTACCTACCCCTGCAGCAACCCTCAGTTTGTTTCCTGAGATTAAGAGTCTTTTATGGTTTCTCTTCCTCCCTGGATCCATTTTGTCTTTTTCTGACGGACTTATTTCACTTAGCATAATACTCTCTAGCTTCATCCATGTCACTGAAGTTTTCATTTTTTTTTTTATGGCCAAATAATTTTCCATTATAGATATACCATCTCTTCTTTATCCACTCATCAATTGATGGATACTTGGGCTGCTTCCATATCTTGGCTGTTGTAAATACTGCTGCTATAAGCATAGAGGTGCATGTGTCCCTCTGAATTGGTGTTTTTGTATTCTTTGGGTAAATTCCCAATAGTACAATTACTGCATCATAGGATAATTCTATTTTTAACTTTCTGAGGTAACTTCATACTGTTTTCCACAGTGACTGCACCAGTTTGCATTCCCACCTATAGTGTATGAGTGTTCCTTTTTCTCCACATCCTTGCCGACGCCTGTTTTTTGTGTGTCGTTCATTTTAGCCATTGTGACAGCTGTGAGGTGATATCTCCTTGTAGTTTTTATCTGCATGTCCCTGATCATAAGTGGTGATGAACATCTTTTCATGTGTCTGTTGGCCATCTGTATGTCTGCTTTGGAGAAATGTTCATTTCTTCTGCTCGTTTTTTAATTGGATTATGTTTTTTGGGTGTTGAGATTTTTAAGTTCTATGTATATTTTGGTTACTGACCCTTCATTTGTAAATATCATTCTCATTCTGTGAGCTGCCTTTTAGTGTTGTTGTTTCCTTCGCAGTGCAGAAGCTTTTTATTTTGGTGTAATCCCAGTAGTTTATTTTTGCTTTTGTTTCTTTTAAATCAGGAGACATATCTAGAAAAAGTTGTTATGGCTGATGTCAGAGAGTTCACTGCCTATGTTCTCTTCTATGATTTTGATGGTTTCCTTTTTCACATTTGGGGCTTTCAGCCATTTTGAATTTATTTTTGTGTGTGGTTTAAAGGAGTGGTCCTGTTTCTTTCTTTTGCATGTTGCTGTCCAGTTTTCCCAATACCATTTGTTGAAGAGACTATCCTTTTCCCATTGGATAATCTTTCCTGCTTTGTTGAACATTAATTGAGCATATGGTTATGAACTTATTCCTGTGTTTCCTATTCTGTTACATTGATTTATGTGTTTATTTTTGTGTCAGTATCATACTGGTTTTTTGTTTGTTTGTTTTGTTTTTCAAATTTTATTTATTTATTTGAGAGAGAGAGAGAACACAGAGGAGAGTAGGGAGAAGTAGACTCCCTGCTGAGCATGCAGCCCCTTCTGGAGCTTGACCCTGGAACCCTGAAATGATGATCTGAGTTGAAGGAAGATGCTTAACTGATTGAACCACTCAGGCGGCCCTACTGTTTTGATTGTACATTTTGTTTGTTTTGGGGAGGGGTGGCAGGGGGAGAGGGAGAGAGAGTATCTTAAGTAGGCTCCATGCTCAGTGTGGAGCCTGGTGCAGGACTCAATTTCATGATCCTGAGATAATGAACTGAGCCAAAATCAAGAGTGAGATGATTAAATGATTGAGCCACCCAGGTGGCTCTAATCTATATTATTTCCTTCCTTTTGGTAGTTTTAGGTTTTGTTTGTTGTTCTTTTTCTACTTCCTTAGTATAAGATCAAGTTGTTTATTTGAGATTTTTCTAGCTTCTTGAGATAGGCCTGTATTATTATAGTTCCCTCTCAGAAGAGCTTTTGCTGCATTCCCGAGGGTTTGGACTATTGTGTTTTTCATTTTCATTTGTTTACATGTACTTTTAAATTTCTTCTTTGATTTCTTGATCCACCGTCTGATTGTTTAACAGCATATTATTTAAACTTCCATGTATTTTTGATATTTCCAGATTTTTTTCTTGTGCTTATCTTTACTTTCATAGCATTGTGGTCAGAAAACATGCATGGTATAACTTTGATCTTCTTGAATTTGATGAGGCTGGTTTTATGGGAGAACATTCCATGTGCACTTGAAAAGAATGTGTATTATGCTGTTTTAGGATGGAATTTTTTTAAAGATATAATTTATTTATTTGATAGAGAGAGTACAAGCAGGGGGAGTCACAGGTAGAGGGAGAGGGAGAAGCAGATTCCCCACTGAGCAGGGAGCTTGAAATGTGGCTCAGTCCCAGCACCAAGATCATGACCTGAGCCAAAGACAACACCTAACTGACTGAGCCACCCAGGTGCCTGGAATGGGATGATGTATATATCTGTAAAATTAACATACTCTGGTATGTCATTCAAAGTTATTGTTTCCTTGTTGATTTTCTGTTTAGATGATCTGTTCACTGATGTAAGCAAGGCGTTTAAATCCTTGAGTATGATTGTACTATTACTGATTACTTCCCTTATTTTTGTCACTAAATGTGTTATATTTTGGGGTGCTCCTGTGTTGGGTGCATAAATAGTTATAATTGTTACATATTTTGGGTTCTTTATTATTATGTAGTGTCGTTCTTTGTCTCTTGTTACAGTCTTTGTTTTAAAGTCTGTGTTATCTGATGTAACAATTGCTGCTCCAGTTTTCTTATGACATCCATTTGCATGATAGATATTTTTCCAACCCCTCACTTTCAATCTGCAGGTGTCTCTGGGTCTAAAATGAGTCTCTTGTAGGTAATATATTGATGGAACATGTTTTTTATCCATTCTGCTACCCCATGCCTTTAGATTGGAGCATTTAGTTCATTTACTTTCAGAGTAATTATTGATAGGTCTGTATTTATTGCCATTTTATTACTTGTGTTGTGGTTGTTTCTGAAGATGTTTTCTGATCCTTTCTTGTCTTTCATGTTTTGCTGATTTTCTTTAGTGATATATTTGGATTTCTTTCTTATTCTTTGCATGTTTATTAGTGGTTTTTGATATATGCTTATCATTGGGTTTGTATTTAATATCTTCTGCATATAGCAGTCTCTATTAAGTTGATGGTTGCTTAAGTTTGAACCCATTCTTTTCTCTTCTCCTCCTCACATTTTAGGTATATGTTATTATATTTTATATCCTTTTTTTGGTGAGCTCCTTGACTCATTTTTTTAAATAGAAATATTCATTTTTACTGCTTTTGTGTTTCCTACTTTTATAGTGTCACTTTTGGTCTGTGCTTTCTACTAAAAGATGCTCCTTTAGTATTTCTTGCAGGGCTGGTTTAGTGGTCAGGAACTCCTTTAGTGTTTGTTTGTCTGGGAAGCTCTTTATCTCTTCTTCTATTCTGAAGATAGCCTTGCCAGATAGAGTATTTCTTGGCTGCAGACTTTTCCCCATTCAGCTTGTTGAATATATCATGCCACTCCTTTCTGGCTTGCCAAGTTTCTGTTGAGAAATTTCCTATTAGCCTTATGGGTTTTCTCTTGTGATTTACTGATTTATTTTGTCTTGCCGTTTAAAATTGTTTTCTTTGTCACTATGTTTTGCTAAGTTAATTACAATATTTCTTGATTTAGAACTGCTTTTGTTGATTTTGATGGGAGTTCTCTGAGCCTCTTGGAACTGGATATCCTTTTCCTTCCCAGATTAGGAAAGTTTTCAGTTATTATTTCTTGAAATAAATTTTCTATCCCCTTTTGTCTCTCTTCTTTTGGGACTCCTGTAATATGAATCTTACTATATTTGATGGAGTCATTGAGTCCCCTGAGGCTATTTTCATTTTGTGTAATTCTTTCTTCTGTTTTTGGTTCAGCTTGATTACTTTCCATTATTCTATCTCCTGTGTCACTAATTCATTCCTCTGCTTCTTTGATCCTGCTATTTATCCTTTCAGGTACATTTCTCATTTCATTTATTCAGCTCCGTATCTCTGCTACATTATTCCTTAACTTTGTGTTAAGGGTCTCACTCATGTCTTCCACTCTTTTCTTAAGTCCAGTGAGTATCCTTATGATCATTGCTTTGAATTCTGTCAGGCATGTTACTTATATCTGTTTTGCATGGATCTTTAGCTGTGGTTTGTCCTATTCTTTCATTTGGGTTAAATTTTTCTGTCTCATTTTGTCTGCCTCTATTTCTGTGTATTGAGAAAGTCAGCTATGTCTTCTGTTCTTGAAAGTAGTGACTTTATGGAAAAGAAGTCCTATAGTGCCCTGCAAGGCAGTGTCTCCTATTCACCAGAATTTGACGCTCCAGGAAAATATCCTATGTCTATTGCTGATGGCTGCTATTGTATCTGATTCACATTTGCTTTCAGCATAGTTGTTTGCACTGACTGCCTGTTGTGGGCTCTATTTGCTCTCTGTGGTGTTAATAGGACTCAGGGAGGCCAGCTCTGAGGCAGTGTGCCCACCAGTGAACTTGGGAACAGGACAGTGGTGTTAGCAAAATATGCCAGATTCCCTGAAATAGTGTGGCTGCTATGTGCTGTGGCCAGGGATGCATGGCATATGACCTTGGCTGGGTATAGCTGGGCCTGGCACACTACAGTAGCTGGGGGTTTGCCTGGCTGGGCTCTGCAGGGTGTCTCAGCAGGGCTCACTGACGCAGCTGTGCCCTGGGGCAGCTGGATGGGATGCACAGCTTTAAAAAACTTGTGCTAAGCCCAGAGGGGCTGGTGCTAGCCGGGTTGGAATGTGTGAGTCTTCATGAGAACTCATGGGCGAGGCACACTGATAGCAGGTTAAGTAGCAAGCGTGTATGTATGTGGCCCTGCCTCCTGTTAGGTGGCTTTGTGTTTATGCTGGAGGGTGGTGGAGGAAAATGGCATCTGCCAGCTCCCTCATTTTTAGAGAAGTCCCTCAACACACTCCAAAAGCAGTATGAACAGATCTGTCTCCCATTTGCCCCTGGTGTTGTATAAACTGCTGTTTTTATGTTGCTTCTCTATGTAGGCAGCTGTCTTTTTAAGGATAGCAACCCAGCTATCACTCTCCCTTCCCACTTGGCCACTGCTGATTCAGGAGACCTTTAAAGCTCCAGGCTACATGTCCCACTAGTTTTACAAACTCATGGAATTCAACCCATCTGGCTTTCAAAATCAAACATTATGGGGATTAGTCGTCCCAAGGTTCCTGCCCTCTTCATGCATTCAGTTCCCTCCCTCCCGTGGGCAGCCTCCTCCTGCCTTTCCGATTAACTTTTTGATGAAATTTCTTCTTTGTATTTAGTTTTGGAGTTTGTTCTGCCCCTTGTCGATCACTCTCCAGTTTATTGACTTGGATGTGGATGATACCTTCCTAAATGTGGGATGGGACGAACTTAGGGTCTTCCTATACTGCCATCTCCCCCAGTACTTTTCCTCTCTCTCTGTTTTTAACCTCATAAATTACACAGAATTATTTTGTTTTGTACTAATTGTTTAGGTTTATCTACACGCTCCCCCCTTTCTCTTTTTATTATCATTGTATCTAATATTTCAGACCTTTAGGATGATTTTCCTTCTTGAACTACATCCTTTAGACATACATTTAGTATGGGTCAGTGTACAGAAAACTTCAACTTATAGTATATTTATTTTTTCTTCCTCAACCGTACATTCTCAGCATTTTTATGTTATCATTCCTATTTTCTGGCTGTTGCAGTTGTTTTTGAAAACTCAGATGTTTTTTCAGTTGTCTTTCCTTTGTTTTTCTTTTTGCCTTTTTTTTTTTTTTAAGATTTTATTTATTTATTTCACAGACAGAGATCACAAGCAGGCAAAGATCAGGCAGAAAGAGAGAAAGGGAAGCAGGCCCCCTGCCGAGCAGAGAGCCGGACTCGGGGCTCGATCCCAGGATTCTGGGATCATGACCTGAGCCGAAGGCAAAGGCTTTAACCCACTGAGCCACCCAGGCGCCCCGTTATCTTTCCTTTGTAAGTAATCTTCCTCTGTCTCTGCCTACTTCTAAGGACTGCTTTTTGTTATTGCTCTGCTATTTTATTGTGTGATATTTAAGTGTGGTTTTGTTTTCATTTATTCTGCTTGTTGGGCTTCCTAAATATGAAAATCAATGTTTTTTAGCATTCTGAAAAAAAAAAAACTCTGCCATGATCTCTTTAAATGCTTTTTATCTTCCCTTCTTTCACTCAATTTCATTCTTTGCCTTTTTTCTTTTTTATACTTGCCATCTCTGTCTCTCATTGCTGCATCCCAGGTCATCTTTTATCCCCTGATTTCTCTTAGACTATTACTTCACTTTTTATTGAGTTACCAATTTTAGTTGTTATATTTTTCATTTTTAGAATGTTTACTTGTTATTGCCCAAATTAGCTTTGTCAATTTTGATAAATTTTGGTTCCTTTTAATCTATTTTTCTATACATTTAGAAATAAAAGCTCATTCTTATTTTATGTTCTGTATATCTTTATAGTTTTGAAGTCTTTTTTTTTTTTTTTAAAGAATTTATTTATTTATTTGACAGAGAGAGATCACAAGTAGGCAGAGAGGCAGGAAGAGAGAGAGAGAGAGAGAGAGAGGAGGAAGCAGGCTCCCTGCTGAGCAGAGAGCCCGATGCGGGGCTCGATCCCAAGACCCTGAGATCATGACCTGAGCCGAAGGCAGAGGCTTAACCCACTGAGCCACCCAGGCGCCCCAGTTTTGAAGTCTTTGAGTCGAATGTGAATATGCAGTTTGTTTTTCCTTCTGACTCCTTGATTGCTTTTTTTTCTTATGTTTAATGACCTTTCTGATTTTAAGCTCATTTTCTTGATATTTTATTGTAAGAATCCTTTGAAACCTGTGTTTGAATTGTTTTCTTTTAAAAATGATTAATGTTTGCTTTTACCTGGTGCTTTGAGCACTACCAACCTGAGACCACTTCATTCTAAACTTCTGCCTTTCATTTTTTGAGGGATGGGGGTGTTTTGGAGCCCAAGGTCACCCAGGGCCAAGGTCGTGACAGCAGGTGGTCTCATAGTATCTCTTTATCTTTCTATTTTTTTTTTCTCTCTATAAGGAAATATTTTTATCCTGGTTTATACTGTAAGGTTTTTTGAGGAGTATCTTCAACTCTGACATTCTTTCATTCTCTGGCTCTAGTATATGACTTCCAACTGCAGTCCTGCAGTTATAATGTAACTCATTAAAACCAGGCTCTAGATTGTCAGGAATTGCTATGCTATCCTCAAGGTAAATATAGGCTCCAGATGTAATATAACAGTAAATTCAACATTTCTTGTTATTTTTGACCAGAAAGGAATTCTGTTAATTTCCCATGAGTTCAACTATGCATTTAAAATATCTCATTTTTTGTTTTTAGAATTTATTGTAGTATTATGCTGTGATTTGTTATTATAAACATATTCTTAGAAACAGAGGTCCTATTTTATCTTTAATAGATTTCAACCCTCAGAGGGACTTATACTGGGATGTAAACTACTCCACCTAGTTCCCTCCTTCTCATCAGTCTTTTTGTTATCTACTCACTTATACATAAATTCCTACAAAAAAAAAAAAGAATAATTCTTTTTTTTAAAGATTTTTGATTATTTATTTGAGAGAGAGAGAGATCACAAGTAGGCAAAGAGGCAGGCAGAGAGAGAGGGGGAAGCAGGATCCCCGCTGAGCAGAGAGCTTGATGTGGGGCTCAATCCCAGGACTTGGGGATCATGACCTGAGCTGAAGGCAGAGGCTTAACCCACTGAGCTACCCAGGTGCCCCTAAAAGAACAATTCTTATGGTTTTAATTTCTCTTAGAGGTTTAAGAAACTTTGTCTAGTGACTGGTAAATAAATGACCTGTGTTTTGCTGGGTAACCTTCTTCAGTATTCCCTAATCTGGAAGTTGAATAGCTTTTTAAGACCATGCCCACTACAGAGTGGCCATTTTCTCCATTTTCTCTTATGAAATGTGAAGAAAATACCACATTTAAAAACATCTTCCAAAATGGAGGCTCCTGGCTCCATGAGAAGATTTTTGGGAATCTGTGTGTGTTTCCTGGGCTATCATAACTTTCTACGGGTGGTTCTATGGCTTGAAAACCCTCCTGTGGTTTGTATGTGTTTGGGAAAGCTCTAAAATTTAATAATGTAAAGATATTGACTTGTGAAAAATCCAAGAATAATGCATTTGGTACCTTCTGGCTCTGAATGGGTGCAAGGGTATTGACATTTTTCTCTTTAAACTACTTTTTATACAAGAAGCAGGAGCGCTGTAAGGAAGAAGGCTCACTACTATTTCACAGAAGGTGCTAGTGACTTGACTGACTTCTGCTGGGGAAATACAAGTGTTAATAGTCAAGCCTGGCAGAAAAAGATTTTCAGTTTATTTCACATGTTTTATTGTGTAATTGTAATTTTATAAGTATATGCTATCAATGATTTTCTCTTCACAGTTACCTGCTTTTAAACAAACCTTTCATTTTACCTTTAATGATGTCTTTATATATACTTCTAGTAGGGTCACAAAGCTGTTTAAAACTATGAAAATTCAGGCGCCTGGGTGGCTCAGTGGGTTAAGTCGCTGCCTTCGGCTCAGATCATGATCTCAGGGTCCTGGGATGGAGTCTCACATCGGGCTCTCTGCTCAGCAGGGAGCCTGCTTCCTCCTCTCTCTCTGCCTACTTGTGATCTCTCTCTGTCAAATAAATAAATAAAATCTTAAAAAAAATAAAACTATGAAAATTCTTTGCTACTCAGTAAATAGCCTTTAACCATATTTGGGGTAGGTATTGGGGGTGTAATATGCCAATTATAGATTACCTTTTTATAGCAAACATTTTCTAGAATTCCACACTAATACAAGTAATGTAGAAATATTTCTTAGAGTTAATATCCAAAGTGAAAGGCTTTCTTCCATATTTCATCTGTGGTTAATCAAGAATTTAATTATTATACTGTGAGAGAAATTAATAGCATTGTTAAAAGGAAAAAAAATCAAGGTAAAATGCAGAAAGAAGGTGATAATTGAAGGATTAGACAGCTACTTCTAAAAAGAAGCTGGAAGTGTAATAATATTGTGTAAATTATCAGAAGTAAGCTTGGAACCAGTTAAATTATGGGATTTGAGAAAATATGTGAGGCAAAGGAGTCTGAAAAATGGTTTGGAATAGATAACACACAGGTTGTTACAAAATTTTGAAATTTTGACCCGAGGGCTTAATAAATAATTTACATTTTACATCAAGTATTTAGAATGTGTCACTCCAGATGCATTGTCATCAAGTGACTAAGAGCTTGAAGTAGTTTAAAGAAGCAGGTAGTACCTGTGAAAAGAGAAAAGATTTTGAGAGAGAATTGAGTTGAAACATTAAGGCAAAATGGACTTTAAATTCAATATATAAATATGTAGAAAACTAAGACTTATAAAAAATCCCACTGAACTTCTTAAATAAAAGGACTGCTGCTAATTTCGCAAAAAGGAGACCACTCTCCCCTCTCACCCCCAGAAAAATCCAAAACAAAAAACCAGTTTCTAATTCTGTTAGATATGATGAGAGGACACAATGGAGGTTGTGAATTCAATCAAGTTGTAAGAGAGTAACTGGAAAAAAAATCAGAGACTATTTTAGTAATGAGAATCCTCAGGAATGTTTGTCTGAGAATATTTTACCCGGAAGCCTTCACATTTGTCACCCTTCATCATGGAGAACATGCCCTTTCAGTTAGTTTGGCCAAGAAAGAAACAGTTAAAAAAATATTAAGTTGGCAAGCATAAATAGTAGTATCACATATGGACAGTGTGTTCCAGGCCAAGCACACTGTTTTGTGCTAAAGTATGAAATATATTTGTTAAAGTTAATTTTGTAGTCATTAGTACTTTTGTAGCCATGAATGCATGCCTTGGAACATCTTAAGATATATATATATATATATGTATATATACATATATATATTATATATATATTAAAATATATAGGTCCTGTTTCATGTTTTATTATCACCTACATGTTGCACATAAATTTTTTAAAGTACAATATTATTCTTGAGGATGATTGTTTATTTTGAAAATGAAAACATCACCAGGGAATTCTAAAAGTAACAAGTAGTTGAGAGATGTTACAAACTAATTCTCAAGATTATTGTGGCATTCTAACATAATTATAGAAGGAGAGTTAATCTTCAATCTTAAAAAATGAATGGCATAAAATACAAATTAACATATACAAGTTAGATTGTATTTGAGAGAGCAGTATGAGACAGAATGAATTTAACTTTAAAAGAGAGAGTTATAATTTAAAATATTTAAAAACCATTATTCTTATGTCCTAATACTGTTTTTGCAGTACAGACACACTGTCTTCCACATTTCATCTTAAATTTATTCTTTATGTATTTTGAGATTTAATATAAGAGACTTCTTTTGCTTCCCTTGTCAAATTGTGGTTAAACACATATTTGAAACTTAAAAAGCTAAACTAAAATAAGCATTTTCCTTGTGGTATCATGAGCATACCATATAACAATAACCAAGATGTTTACTTTTCTTTACTTCTTAAAAAGTGGGAGAAAGAAGACAAAACCAACAATCCAAAATCCATTAACCTTTTACTCATTTATCAAGATTACCTCAAATTCCTCTTATCTGAGACCATTATTTTCAAAACCCATTTTGTGCAAAATAATTGTCATTGAGGGTTACAAAGTAGATATGCAATTCATCAATGCCTCTAGGTATCAGTTTAACCTTTGGATCATGCTGAATGACCAGAGAGGGAATCAACAGTTACTCTGAATTATCTTCCTGAGTTGTTCTTTTTACTGTTGACTGATATTGAAAGATTGTTTTTAAAAAAATCCACATTAAATGGATGTAATTGTTGAATAGATGTAATTGTTGAATAGATGCTGTTGAAGGTAACCATCACATTATACTGGGCTTCTTCTGAAGCACTCCTGGAAGAAATTTTCACAAGTTTGCTTGTCTTATAGACATTTGAATATTAGAACTACTGTGTTTTCTTTGTTACTTTGTGTATGAGTTTGCCAGTCCTGCCATAATCAAATACCACAGATTGGGTAGCTTGTAGAACAGAAATTAGGTTTTTCACAATTCTGGAGCCTGGAAATCTAAGATCAAGATGCTGGCAAATTTGGTTTATCTTGGGTCCTCTGTACTTGTTTTATACATGGCTGCTTCTTGGTTGTCCTCACATGGCCTGGCCTTTTCCCTGTGCACATGTGTCCTGGCATCTCTTCCTCTTCTTATAAGACCACAAGTTCTATTGGATTAGGACTTCACCCTTATGACCTCATTTAACCTCAAGACCTTACTTCCAAATGTAGTTATATTGGGGATTAGGACTTCAATATATGAATTGTGGGGGGACACAATTCTGTCCATAACATTTTGTTACTAGGGATTTGAGAGCCAAATCTGTGTGCCACATCAAGTAATATCAGAAAATACTTGACAATATTTTTCTATCCATATTTTACCTTTAACCTGATTTTCTTGTTTTTCTTTTTCATATGTACTGTATTTTTCATAAGGCACCTTGAATCTTTTTTATAAGACAGAGGACACATAAGCAAATAAATAAATTCTCTTCTGTAATAGATTTATGTCTATTTGCTCACTGGAAGTGCCAAAAGGTGCTGGAGGGGGTTCAATGGTCATACTCCTCTCAGTATTGTCAAGCAGGAAAGTACTTAGGCTGCAAAGCAAACCAAAAGATTATTTGGAGTCTTCAGGAATTTCAACCCAGGAGACACAGACTCAGGAGGAAACTAAAATGTGTTCTAAGGTGGGAGGAAAATGACAGAGCATATAAAGGCAAAACCTGTAGGCTTATATAAGTTGTTTTGCAAGAACTCTGACTGGTGTGGGTAAAAATAATTAATGTTGGTCTATTTAGGATAGGTTACTATACCAGGTTTAGGTTACTATACCTGGTATAGTAACCTATAGTATAGCTGGTATACTAACCTGTACCGGAATAGGTTACTATACCAGAAATGCTAAGTTGCATTTCTGTGATGTGAGCCTCATTCTAAGAACTGCAACAGAATGTAGCCATTTATGGTTGGCACATCCTAAAATTCATGTTCTTTTCAGGTCATGCATTTCTCCAGTGGTCTCCTGGCTCCTGACATCTTAGGGCCCTTGACATTCCTGACTCCATTTTGGATGTTTCTGTGCATGGTACAATTAACCAATTTATATCAGTGTTTAGGTTTGTAATATATATTAAAATGGAATAGTTCTTTCTCCCTTTGATAACAGAACCTTAATTAAATTAAAATTTTATACACAGTGAAGTTGTTTTCCTACTTAAGTTGATTCTTCTTTCTTTTGTTCTAGAAAATCTTAAAGAAGAAGGAACAACAGCCTATCAAACCAAAGCCAGGACCAAAGCCAGGACCTGGGTATATCTTTTTTTTTTTCCAGGTGTATCTTTTATATGATAGCAGAAAAATATAAATTAATGTGCTTATTTTGGGTTTTATCTTGACTTAAGTATGGGGTTTAAAGAAATGCACATTGTTGAAAGCTCAAGGTTTTACTATATCATTTTCAGTATTTCCATTTACTCTGACTAAGGCAAGGAGAAAAAAAATGTTTTGAGTATATTAATGATCATTCAGTAGACCAGGCTGGAACTTACTATGTAGTAGCTGGGAAAAGTAGTGTAACAATACTATAATGTAATGCTTCAGCTGTTTTTTGTGTTAGAAACAGGATACTAAAATTCACTACGCTAAAAGCATGCCTTTCAATGAATCTGTGAGGGATTCTTTAGATTGCCGTGCTACTACATGTAGCAAATTTGTTAACAAACTTTTATGAAAAACTATTGATTTTGTGAGATAGTTTATACAGTGAGATGGAGAGAAGGGATTGTAGAAAGGTAACCACGAAGTTTCTTAGAAGGACGGGTTTCATACTTGTGTTTTCTTATTCACTGGTAATACATCCATTCATTAATCCACCAAATATTATTTTAATACTGATAGTTTATTCAGTCAATAATGAATATCAAGCACCTGCTATTTTAAGTGCTAAGGACAGAGTGAACACAATAAAATTTTTGTTATCTATGGCACTTAAAGCCTAGGCAGATTGCTATTCATCATGAAAGGAGGCAGAAATTGGAGTTTAAGTCCTACCAAGTGATGGGGACTTAATGAACACCTCAGTCTTTCCATTAAAGTCTTAGAAGGCCAACACCTAAGAAGTGGTGATTATTCATAGGAGTGAGAGATTCACCTTAGTATAAGGACAAAACAAATTGATTTTTTCTAACAAAAGCATGAAAACAAGCCTTTACAAGTTAAAAATGATAAACAAGTAACTCAGCTACCACCTAGAATTAAAAAAAAAAAATCGACATTCCTCAGAACAAAAACAGAATCCAGAATCTCTATAATGTACAATGTTTATATATAATAAATAAAATATTAGACATGAAGAAACAGGAGAATCTGGCTCACATCAAATAAAAAGATATCCCAGATGTTTGAATTACGAGGAAAGAGCTTTAAAGCAGCTATTATAAATGTTTAAGGACCTAGAGGAAAAGAAGTTCATAATAACTGAGAATGACAGTTTAGAAATGGAAACTATAAAAAATAAATAAAAATTCTGGATCTGAGAAATACAGTATCTGATATGAAAATGTCATTGGATAGGTTGAATACATATTGGGAAAGAAAGTAGAAAAGGTCAGTAAACTTGTAGATCTATAGAAACTTATCTGAGGCACAATAAACCATAATTAGAATAAAAATGAACAAGGCCTGACTGACCTATCATTTAATATCAAGTGGACTACCATATATAAATTGGAGTCTCAAAAGGATAAGAGAAATAGAAAAGAGGCAGAAAAAATAGTTGAAGATACAACAGCTGAGATTTTCCTAAATTTAATGAAAAACATCTTTACATATCTAAGATCATCATATCTAAGCAAGATAAATACAAGAAAAACCCTATGTAGGCAGAGCCTAGTCAGAATTGAGAATCAAAGGCAAAGAAAAAACTTTGGAAATAACCAGATGGGGAAGTACACATTATTCAGAGGGTTACAATTCTCAGAATGATGGATGTCTTTGCATCAGAAATGATGGAGGACAGAGGTAGTAAAATTATATCTCTAAAGGGCTGAAATAAAAAAAAAATATCAACTGACAATTCTGTATCTAATGAAACTATCTCACAGCATTGAGGATAAAAAAAAACAATTTTCAGTTAAAGAAATGAGAATTTATTGCCAACTAATCTGCACTTCATAAATATTAAAGAAAGTTCTTCATGCTGAAAGGAAATGATACCTGATGAGAATTTCAATCTACAAGAAGAAATAAAGAAGATTGAAAATAGAAAATATGTACTGATCAGTACAAAAGAATATATATTTTAAAAATTCTCTTAAAATTGGGGTGCCTGGGTGGCTCAGTGGGTTAAAGCCTCTCCTTCGGCTCAGGTCATGATCTCATGGTCCTGGGATCAAGCCCCACATCGGGCTCTCTACTCAGCAGGGAGCCTGCTTCCTCCTCTCTCTCTCTCTGCCTGCCTCTCTGCCTACTTGTGATCTCTCTTTCTCTGGCAAATAAATAAATAAAATCTTTTAAAAAATTCTTTAAAATTGACCATTTAAGGCAAAATAATAACATTATTATGTTACTTATAAGTTAGGGAGATGCAAATATATGTGACAATAAAAGAAATAGAGTTATTCTTTTGCAAGTTACAATTTTATGTGTAGCAGTATTAATCCTAAATAGAGTGTGGTAAATTAAGAATGCATATTTCCTGAGCAACCACTAATACAAAAAGGCAAACCTAAAAGTACATAAACTAAAATAGAATACCCAAAGCTGTTCAGTTAACCCAAAAGAAGACAGGAAAGTGGAACATATTGAGTGAATAAACAAGAAATAGAAAATGGCAGACTTTAGCCCAACTGTAGCAACATTTATAGTAAATATAAAGAATAAACAGTATACTTAAAAACAAGAGTTCGTCAGGCTGGATAAAAAAGCAAGACCTAACTCTCTGTTCTCTGTAAAAGATGATTTAATTGGAAGTAAAAGGATAGTCAAAGATAAACAATGAAAAAAAAGCTAGCAGAAGAATGCTAGAGTGGCCATATTAACATCAAGGCAGACTTCGAGGACTTTTTCAGCATCAAAGAGGGCAGAAACTCGGGGAGGATTCAAGATGGCGGAGAAGTGGCAGGCTGAGACTACCTCAGCTAGCTGGGGATCAGCTAGATAACTTGTCTAAAGATTGCAAACACCTGAAAATCCATCGGCAGATCGAAGAGAAGAAGAACAGCAATTCTGGAAACAGAAAAACAACCACTTTCTGAAAGGTAGGACCGGCGGAGAAGTGAATCCAAAGCGACGGGAAGATAGACCCCGGGGGGAGGGGCCGGCTCCCGGCAAGCGGCGGAGCAACGGCGCACAAAATCAGGACTTTTAAAAGTCCGTTCCGTTGAGGGACATCGCTCCAGAGGCTAAACCGGGGCGAAGCCCACGCAGGGTCAGCGTGGCCTCAGGTCCCGCAGGGTCACAGAAGGATCGGGGGTGTCTGAGTGTTGCAGAGCTTGCCGGTATTGGAACGGGGAAGCCGGCTACAGAGACAGAGCCGACAGTAAGCTCACAGCTCGGTGTTACCTTGAACCGGTCGCAGGCTTGGTGAGCTCGGAGCACGGCCGGAGGTCAGGCAGACGGGAGTTACTGGGCGCTGTTCTCTGAGGGCGCACTGAGGAGTGGGGCCCTGGGCTCTCGGCTCCTCCAGGCCGGAGACCAGGAGGCCGCCATTTGTATTCCTGTCCCTCGGAACTCTACGGAAAGCGCTCAGGGAACAAAAGCTCCTGAAAGCAAACCCGAGCGGATTACTCACCCCGGCCCCTGCTAAGGGCGGTGCAATTCCACCTGGGGCAAAGACACTTGAGAATCACTACAACAGGCCCCTCCCCCAAAAGATCAACAAGAAATTCCAGCCGAGACCAAGTTCACCTACCAAGAGTGCGGTTTCAATACCAAGGAGAGCAGCAGAATTCCAGAGGAGGAGAAAGCAAAGCACGGAACTCATGGCTTTTTCCCTGTGATTTTTTTTAGTCTTGCAGTTAATTTAAATTTTTTTCTTTTTAATTTTTTGTTTTTTTGTTTTCTTGCCTTCTGGTTAAATTTTTTTTTTTTAACTTTTACCTTATTCTTTTTTAACGTTTTTTAACTAGTTTATCTAATATATTTATTTTTTCTTTTTTATATTTTTCTTATTTGTTTTCTTTTTTTTTAATTCTTTTCTTTTTTTTTTCTTCTTTTTTCTTTTTTTTTTTTCTTTCTTCCTTTTTGAACCTCTTTTTATCCCCTTTCTCCCCCCTCACGATTTTGGATCTCTTCTAATTTGGTTAAAGCATATTTTCCAGGGGTTGTTGCCACCCTTTTAGTATTTTACTTGCTCCTTCATATACTCTTATCTGGACAAAATGACAAGACGGAAAAATTCAACACAAAAAAAAGAACAAGAGGCAGTACCGAAGGCTAGGGACCTAATCAATACAGACATTGGTAATATGTCAGATCTAGAGTTCAGAATGACAATTCTCAAGGTTCTAGCCGGGCTCGAAAAAGGCATGGAAGATATTAGAGAAACCCTCTTGAGAGATATAAAAGCCCTTTCTGGAGATATAAAAGAACTAAAATCTAACCAAGTTGAAATAAAAAAAGCTATTAATGAGGTGCAATCAAAAATGGAGGCTCTCACTGCCAGGATAAATGAGGCAGAAGAAAAAATTAGTGATATAGAAGACCAAATGACAGAGAATAAAGAAGCTGAGCAAAAGAGGGACAAACAGCTACTGGACCACGAGGGGAGAATTCGAGAGATAAGTGACACCATAAGATGAAACAACATTAGAATAATTGGGATTCCAGAAGAAGAAGAAAGAGAGAGAGGAGCAGAAGGTATACTGGAGAGAATTATTGGGGAGAATTTCCCCAATATGGCAGAGGGAACGAGCATCAAAATTCAGGAGGTTCAGAGAACGCCCCTCAGAATCAATAAGAATAGGCCCACACCCTGTCACCTAATAGTAAAATTTACAAGTCTCAGTGACAAAGAGAAAATCCTGAAAGCAGCCAGGGAAAAGAAGTCTGTAACATACAATGGTAAAAATATTAGATTGGCAGCTGACTTATCCAAAGAGACCTGGCAGGCCAGAAAGAGCTGGCATGATATTTTCAGAGCACTAAACGAGAAAAACATGCAGCCAAGAATACTATATCCAGCTAGGCTATCATTGAAAATAGAAGGAGAGATTAAAAGCTTCCAGGACAAACAAAAACTGAAAGAATTTGCAAACACCAAACCAGCTCTACAGGAAATCTTGAAAGGGGTCCTCTAAGCAAAGAGAGAGCCTACAAGTGGTAGATCAGAAAGGAACAGAGACCATATACAGTAACAGTCACCTTACAGGCAATACAATGGCACTAAATTCATATCTCTCAATAGTTACCCTGAATGTTAATGGGCTAAATGCCCCTGTCAAAAGACACAGGGTATCAGAATGGATAAAAAAACAAAACCCATCTATATGTTGCCTCCAAGAAACTCATTTTAAGCCCGAAGACACCTCCAGATTTAAAGTGACGGGGTGGAAAAGAATTTACCATGCTAATGGACATCAGAAGAAAGCAGGAGTGGCAATCCTTATATCAGATCAATTAGATTTTAAGCCAAAGACTATAATAAGAGATGAGGAAGGGCACTATATCATACTCAAAGGGTCTGTACAACAAGAAGATCTAACAATTTTAAATATCTATGCCCCCAACGTGGGAGCAGCCAACTATATAAACCAATTAATAACAAAATCAAAGAAACACATCAACAATAATACAATAATAGTAGGGGACTTTAACACTCCCCTCACTGAAATGGACAGATCATCCAAGCAAAAGATCAGCAAGGAAATAAAGGCCTTAAACGACACACTGGACCAGATGGACATCACAGATATATTCAGAACATTTCATCCCAAAGCAACAGAATACACATTCTTCTCTAGTGCACATGGAACATTCTCCAGAATAGATCACATCCTCGGTCCTAAATCAGGACTCAACTGGTATCAAAAGATTGGGATCATGCCCTGCATATTTTCAGACCACAATGCTGTAAAGCTAGAACTCAACCACAAGAGGAAGTTTGGAAAGAACCCAAATACATGGAGACTAAACAGCATCCTTCTAAAGAATGAATGGGTCAACCGGGAAATTAAAGAAGAATTGAAAAAAATCATGGAAACAAATGATAATGAAAATACAACAGTTCAAAATCTGTGGGACACAACAAAGGCAGTCCTGAGAGGAAAATATATAGCGGTACAAGCCTTTCTCAAGAAACAAGAAAGGTCTCAGGTACACAATCTAACCCTACACCTAAAGGAGCTGGAGAAAGAACAAGAAAGAAACCCTAAGCCCAGCAGGAGAAGAGAAATCATAAAGATCAGAGCAGAAATCAATGAAATAGAAACCAAAAAAACAATAGAACAAATCAACGAAACTAGGAGCTGGTTCTTTGAAAGAATCAATAAAATTGATAAACCCCTGGCCCGACTTATCAAAAAGAAAAGAGAAAGGACCCAAATAAATAAAATAATGAACGAAAGAGGAGAGATCACAACTAACACCAAAGAAATACAAACTATTATAAGAACATACTATGAGCAACTCCACGCCAATAAATTTGACAATCTGGAAGAAATGGATGCATTCCTAGAAACATATAAACTACCACAACTGAACCAGGAAGAAATAGAAAGCCTGAACAGACCCATAACCAGTAAGGAGATTGAAACAGTCATTAAAAATCTCCAAACAAACAAAAGCCAAGGGCCAGACGGCTTCCCGGGGGAATTCTACCAAACATTTAAAGAAGAACTAATTCCTATTCTCCTGAAATTGTTCCAAAAAATAGAAATGGAAGGAAAACTTCCAAACTCATTTTATGAGGCCAGCATCACCTTGATCCCAAAACCAGACAAGGATCCCATCAAAAAAGAGAGCTATAGACCAATATCCTTGATGAACACAGATGCGAAAATACTCAACAAAATACTAGCCAATAGGATTCAACAGTACATTAAAAAGATTATTCACCACGACCAAGTGGGATTTATTCCAGGGCTGCAAGGTTGGTTCAATATCCGCAAATCAGCCAATGTGATACAACACATCAATAAAAGAAAGAACAAGAACCATATGATACTCTCAATAGATGCTGAAAAAGCATTTGACAAAGTACAGCATCCCTTCCTGATCAAAACTCTTCAAAGTGTAGGGATAGAGGGCACATACCTCAATATCATCAAAGTCATCTATGAAAAACCCACCGCAAATATCATCCTCAATGGAGAAAAACTGAAAGCTTTTCCACTAAGATCAGGAACACGACAGGGATGTCCATTATCACCACTGCTATTCAACATAGTACTAGAGGTCCTAGCCTCAGCAATCAGACAACCAAAGGAAATTAAAGGCATCCAAATCAGCAAAGAAGAAGTCAAATTATCACTCTTTGCAGATGATATGATACTATATGTGGAAAACCCAAAAGACTCCACTCCAAAACTGCTACAACTTATACAGGAATTCAGCAAAGTGTTAGGATATAAAATCAATGCACAGAAATCAGTTGCATTTCTCTACACCGACAGCAAGACAGAAGAAAGAGAATTTAAGGAGTCAGTCCCATTTACAATTGCACCCAAAACCATAAGATACCTAGGAACAAACCTAACCAAAGAGGCACAGAATCTATACTCAGAAAACTATAAAGTACTCATGAAAGAAATTGAGGAGGACACAACGAAATGGAAAAATGTTCCATGCTCCTGGATTGGAAGAATAAATATTCTGAAAATGTCTATGCTACCTAAAGCAATCTACACATTTAATGCAATTCCTATCAAAGTACCATCCATCTTTTTCAAAGAAATGGAACAAATAATTCTAAAATTTATATGGAACCAGAAAAGACCTCGAATAGCCAAAGGGATATTGAAAAAGAAAGCCAACGTTGGTGGCATCACAATTCCGGACTTCCAGCTCTATTACAAAGCTGTCATCATCAAGACAGCATGGTACTGGCACAAAAACAGACACATAGATCAATGGAACAGAATCGAGAGCCCAGAAATAGACCCTCAACTCTACAGTCAACTAATCTTCGACAAAGCAGGAAAGACTGTCCAATGGAAAAAAGACAGCCTCTTCAATAAATGGTGCTGGGAAAATTGGACAGCCACATGCAGAAAAATGAAATTGGACCATTTCCTTACACCACACACAAAAATAGACTCAAAATGGATGAAGGACCTCAATGTGCGAAAGGAATCCATCAGAATCCTTGAGGAGAGCACAGGCAGCAACCTCTTCGACCTCAGCCGCGGCAATATCTTCCTAGGAACAACACCAAAGGCAAGGGAAGCAAGGGCAAAAATGTACTGTTGGGATTTCATCAAGATCAAAAGCTTTTGCACAGCAAAGGAAACAGTTAACAAAATCAAAAGACAACTGACAGAATGGGAGAAGATATTTGCAAACGACATATCAGATAAAGGACTAGTGTCCAGAATCTATAAAGAACTTAGCAAACTCAACACCCAAAGAACAAATAATCCAATCAAGAAATGGGCAGAGGACATGAACAGACATTTCTGCAAAGAAGACATCCAGATGGCCAACAGACACATGAAAAAGTGCTCCATATCACTCGGCATCAGGGAAATACAAATCAAAACCACAATGAGATATCACCTCACACCAGTCAGAATGGCTAAAATAAACAAGTCAGGAAATGACAGATGCTGGCGAGGATGCGGAGAAAGGGGAACCCTCCTACACTGTTGGTGGGAATGCAAGCTGGTGCAGCCACTCTGGAAAACAGCATGGAGGTTCCTCAAAATGTTGAAAATAGAACTGCCCTATGACCCAGCAATTCCACTATTGGGTATTTACCCTAAGGATACAAACGTAGTGATCCAAAGGGGCACATGCACCCGAATGTTTATAGCAGCAATGTCCACAATAGCCAAACTATGGAAAGAACCTAGATGTCCATCAACAGATGAATGGATCAAGAAGATGTGGTATATATACACAATGGAATACTATGCAGCCATCAAAAGAAATGAAATCTTGCCATTTGCGACAACATGGATGGAACTAGAGCGTATCATGCTTAGCGAAATAAGTCAAGCAGAGAAAGACAACTATCATATGATCTCCCTGATATGAGGAAGTGGTGATGCAACATGGGGGCTTAAGTGGGTAGGAGAAGAATCAATGAAACAAGATGGGATTGGGAGGGAGACAAACCATAAGTGACTCAATCTCACAAAACAAACTGAGGGTTGCTGTGGGGAGGGGGTTTGGGAGAAGGGGGTGGGATTATGGACATTGGGGAGGGTATGTGCTTTGGTGAGTGCTGTGAAGTGTGTAAACCTGGTGATTCACAGACCTGTACCCCTGGGGATAAAAATATATGTTTATAAAAAATAAAAAAATTATCAAAAAAAAAAAGAGGGCAGAAACTTCCTAATTGTAAAAGGGCCAATTAATCAGAATTAACTGATAATCCTAAATATGTATACCTTACTAAGAGAGAGTCAACATAAATAAAACAAAACTTATGTTCACAATGTTAGGGCAGAGCTGAAAGCTACTAGGTATGAGCTTCACAATGCTCTCAATGAGTTCCAATCTAATCTAAATTCTCTCAAAGCTAGGGTAACTGAGACAGAAGATGGAATTAGTGATCTGGAGGACTAACAGATAGAGAGAAAAGATCAGGAGGAAGCCTGGAACAAACAGCTTAGAAACCACGAAAACAGAATCAGGGAAATAAATGATGCCATGAAACGTTCCAGCATCAGAATTATTGGAATCCCTGAAGAGGAGGAGAAAGAAAGAAGTCTAGAAGATATAGTGGAACAAGTTCTTCATGAAAATTTTCCCAATCTCACGAATGGAACCAGCGTTCATGTACTAGAGGCCGAACGGTATCCATCCAAGACTATAGATTCCAGAAAAACATCAAGGCACGTGATAGTCAAATTGAGGAATCATAATTGTAGATATAATCCCTTGAAAGCCGCTAGGGCAAAGAGGCTCCTTACTTACAGAGGAAAGCCCATCAGAATAACGTCAGACCTCTCCACAGAGACCTTGCAATCCAGAAAGGGCTGGCAAGATATATTCAGGGCACTAAATGAGAAGAACATGCAGTCAAGAATACTTTATCCAGCAAGACTGACATTCAAAATGGATGGAGAGATAAAGAGTTTTCAAGACCGGCAAGGCTTAAAAGACTATGCAACCACCAAGCCGACACTGCAGGAAACTTTAAGGGGGGGGTTCTATAAAAGAGGAAAAATCCTAAGAATAACATTGAACAGAAATATAGAGACAATCTACAGAAAGAAAGACTTCAAAGGTAACACAATGTCAATAAAAACGTATCTATCAATAATCACTCTCAATGTGAATGGCCTAAATGCACCCATAAAACAGCACAGGGTTTCAGATTGGATAAAACAACAGGACCCATCCATATGTTGTCTACAAGAGACCCATTTTGAACCTAAAGATACACCCAGACTGAAAGTGAAGGGAGGGAGAAGCATCTTTCATGCCAATGGGCCTCAAAAGAAGGCTGGGGTAGTGATTCTCATATCAGACAAAGATTTTAAACTAAAGACTAGTCAGAGATACAGAAGGACACTACATCATTCTTAAAGGGACTATCCACCAAGATGATCTAACAATTGTAAATATCTATGCCCCCAATATGGGAGCAGCCAATTACATAAGAAAACTGTTAATCAGGATAGTCATATTGATATGAATACATTAATAGTAGGAGAAATTAACATGCCTCTCTCAGAAATAGATCATCGAAGCAGAAAATTAATAAAGAAACAAGAACATTGTATGACACATTGGACCCGATGGAATATATATATATATATATATATAACATTCCACCCTAAAACAACAGAATGCTCATTCTTCTCAAGTGCAGATGGAACCTTCTCAAGAATAAACCACATACTGGGTCACAAATCAGGACTCAATCGATACCTAAAGATTGAGATTATTCCCTGCACATTCTCAGATCACAATGCTTTGAAACTTGAACTCAATCACAAGGAAAAGTTTGGAAGGAACTCAAACACCTGGAAGCTAAAGACCAACTTGCTTAAGAATGCTTGAATCAACCAGGAGATCAAAGAAGAACTAAAACAATTCATGGAAACCAACCAGAAAGAAGACACTTTGGTCCAAAATCTATGGGATACAGCAAAGGTGGTCCTAAGGGGGAAATACATAGCCATCCAAGCATCCCTCAAAAAAATTGAAAAATGCAGAACACACCAGCTGTCTCTACATCTTAAAGAACTGGAAAATCAACAAAAAATCAAGCCAACTGCACACATGAGAAGGGAAATCATCAAGATTAGAGCTGAGATAAATGAGGTAGAGACCAGAGATACAGTAGAACGTATCAATGAAACTAGAAGCTGGTTTTTTTGAAAGAATCAATAAGATCGATAAACCATTGGCCACACTAATCCAAAAGAAAAGAGAGAAAGCCCAAATTCATAAAATTATGAATTAAAAGGGAGAGATCACAACTAACACCAAGGAAGTCAAAATAATCATCAGAAGTTATTATCAACAGTTATATGCCAATAAGCTAAGCAATCTAGAAGAAATGGATGCATTCCTGGAAAACTATAAACTCCCAAAACTGAACCAGGAAGAAATTGACAACCTGAATAGACTGCTATCTAGTAACAAGATTGAAGCAGTGATCAAAAACCTCCCAAAAAAACAAGAGCGCAGGACCTGATGGATTCCCTGGGGAATTCTACCAAACTTTCAAAGAAGATAATACCTATTCTTCTGAAGCTGTTTCAAAAAATTGAAGCAGAAGGAAAATTTCCAGACTCTTTCTATGAAGCCAGCATTACCTTGATCCCCAAACAAGGCAAAGACCCTACCAAAAAGGAGAATTTCAGACCAATATCATTGATGAATATGGATGCTAAGATTCTCAACAAGATCCTAGAAAACAGGATCCAATAGCACATTAAAAAGATTATCCACCATGACCAGGTGGGATTCATCCCTGTGCTATAAGGATGGTTCAACATTGCAAATCAATCAGTGTGATAGAACAAATTAATAAGAGAAGAGAGAAGAACCACATGGTCCTCTCAATTGATGCAGAAAAAGCATTTGACAAAATCCAGCATCCATTCCTGATTAAAACACTTGAAAGTATAGGGATAGAGGGAATATTCCTGAACTTCATAAAATCTACCTATGAAAGACCCACAGCAAATATCATCCTCAATGGGAAAAAGCTTGCAGCCTTCCCACTGAGATCAGGAACACGACAAGGATGCCCACTCTCACCACTCTTGTTCAACATAGTATTAGAAGTCCTAGCAACAGCAATCAGACAACAAAGAGAAATAAAAGGTATCCAAATTGGCAATGAAAAAGTCAAATCTCTCTCTTTGCAGATGACATGATTCTTTATATGGAAAACCCAAACGTCTCCACCGCCAAACTACTAGAACTCATACAACAATTCAGCAACATGGCAGGATACAAAGTCAATGTACATAAATCAGTGGCTTTTTTATACACTAACAATGAAAATACAGAAAGGGAAATTAGAGAATCGATTCCATTTACTATAGCACCAAGAACCATAAGATACCTGGGAATAAACCTAACCAAAGAGGTAAATGATCTGTACTCGAGAAACTACAAGAAATTGAAGAAGACACAAAAATATGGAAGACCATTCCATGCTCTTGGATCGGAAGAATAAACATTGTTAAAATGTCTATACTGCCTAGAGCAATCTATACTTGTAATGCCATTCTGATAAAAATTCCACCAGTATTTTTCAAAGAGCTAGAGCAAATAATCCAAAAATTTGTATGGAATCAGAAGAGACCACGAATTGTGAAGGAAATGTTCAAAAACAAAAATAAAACTGGGGCATCATGTTACCTGATTTCAAGCTTTACTACAGAGCTGTGATCACCAAGACAGCATGGTACTGGCATAAAAACAGACACATAGACCAGTGGAACAGAGTAGAGAGCCCAGATATGGACCCTCAACTCTGTGGTCAAATAATCTTCGACAAAACAGGAAAAAATATACAGTGGGAAAAAGATAGTCTCTTCAATAAATGGTGCTGGGAAAACTGGGCAGCTATATGTAGAAGAATGAAACTCAACCATTCTCTTACACTGTACACAAAGATAAACTTGAAATGGATAAAAGACCTCAACGTGAGACAGGAATCCATCAGAATCCTAGAGGAGAATATAGGCAGTAACCTCTTCGATATCAGCCACAGCAACTTCTTTCAATATATGTCTCCAAAGGCAAAGGAAACAAAAGCGAAAATGAACTTTTGGGACTTCATCAAAATCAAAAGCTTCTGCACAGCAAAAGAAACAGTCAACAAAACAAAGAGGCAACCCACGGAATGGGAGAAGATATTTGCAAATGACAGTACAGACAAAAGGATCTATAATGAACTCCTCAAACTCAACACACATAGAACAGACAATCATATCAAAAAATGGGCAGAAGATATGGACAGACACTTCTCCAATAAAGACATACAAATATCAGACACATGAAAAAATGTTCATCATCACTAGCCATCAGGGAGATTCAAATTAAAACCACATTGAGATATCACCTTACACCACTTAGCATGGCCAAAATTAGCAAGACAGGAAACAACATGTGTTGGAGGAGATGTGGAGAAAGGGGAACCCTCTTACGCTGTTGGTGGGAACACAAGTTGGTACAGCCACTTTGGAAAACAGTGTGGAGATTCCTTAAGAAATTAAAAATAGAACTTCCCTATGACCCTGGAATTGTACTCCTGGGTATTTACCCCACAGATATAGATGTTGTGAAAAGAAGGGCCATCTGTACCCCAATGTTTATAGCAGCAACGGCCACAGTCGCCAAACTGTGGAAAGAACCAAGATGCCCTTCAGCAGACGAATGGATAAGGAAGATGTGGTCCATAAACACTAAGGAGTGTTATGCCTCCATCAGAAAGGATGAATACCCAAATCTGTAGCAACATGGATGAGACTGGAAGAGATTATGCTGAGTGAAATAAGTCAAGCAGAGAGAGTCAGTTATCATATGATTTCACTTATTTGTGGAGCATAACAAATAGCATGGAGGACAAGGGGAGTTAGGAGAAGGGAGTTGAGGGAAATTGGAAGGGGAGGTGAACCATGAGAGACTATGGACTCTGAAAAACAATCTTAGGGTTTTGAAGGGGCGGGGGTGGGAGGTCGGGTTACCAAGTGGTGGGTATTAGAGAGAACACGGATTGCATGGAGCACTGGGTGTGGTGCAAAAACAATGAATACTGTTATGCTGAAAATAAATTAAAAAATTAAAGAATAAAAAATAAAAAAATAAATAGAGCAAAACTTGATAGGATTAAAGAGCAAAATGGATGACAACCCCATAATATGGCTGGAAAAATTTCCCATACCTCTTTTAGTAATAAGAATATTAGTAAAAAGAATAAAGAATGATATTGCAGATTTGAACAAGCCACCAAGTCAACTTGACCTAATTGACATTTATAGAAGACTACGGTCAACAACAGTAGAATATACATTCTTTCTCAGTGTACATGTAACATTCATTACAGAGATAAGAAAGCAGTGAAATAACAGAGAAACAATATGGCAAGTTAAGAAAGCAAAAATTGGTTCTTTGAAAAGATTAATAAAATTTGTAAGGTCATAACAAAACTGATCAGGAAAAAGAAGAGATACAACACAAAGTCTGGTATTAAAAATAAAGGAGATGTGAATAACTTCATGCCTGCCACATGCAACAACTAAGATGAAGTGAACAAATTCTTTGAAAAAAGATAACATACAAAACTGACAGAAGAATAAATAGAAAATTGGATGATCCATGTCTATTAAAGATTGAATTTGTTATCAAAAACCTTTCCACAAAAAGACTTGGTTTAAAGAAAGAAGGCTGTTTTTTATAACTACTTAATGGTGTTAAAACCAGCTGATCTGTCTTTTTCCTAGAAATATTCCTTACCTGGTTTCTTGATTGGGAGGTCTTTTTTCCTCACAGGTGTCACTAAATTAAAATCTAGTCCAGCCCTTTCAATGATTAAAAAACTGTACAGTCTGAAAATGAGTGTTTATTATAGTTATTTTACGGGAGCCAGCCAGCTAATCTGAATGCTAAACATTTTCCTGTATGGTCTACCATCTGTTGCCGGCATAAAGAGCTATGGCAAAGTTTTGCAGGGATATCCAGCTAATTTTTGCAGGATATCTTACACATTTTAGCAAATAATGGCTGAAGAGAAGTTTAGAGGTCTTTTGATTTAATCCTTTTAATTTCTACTTGAGAAAATTGAGATTCAAAAAGATTAAGTGACCTTTTCAAGGACACAAAAGTAAAAACAACAACAAAATCAACAAACAGGACTGTTAACTAGGATCCAACTGTTAATTCTCAGTGTTCATACCAATCATGCTGCTTTATGCCATTTGTCTATTAATTGTTAACAACCTTTCTGATGATTACTTAAGTAGACTGAAACCTTACTTCATGAGTTAGCAAATCTTAGAGTGCTCTAGTGATCACTAGGATAAAAAATCCCAGGGAGAGGGAAACAATGTGAAAACAAAGCAAAGTGGTGAACAATATAAAGCTGTAAATACATCACACACAGACAATTTCATTGCAAATATCTAAGTGAAACATTGTTAATATTTTCTTGTTTATTTGAAATCTTGCACCATTTCTTTTTTATTTATTTATTTATTTATTTATTTATTTATTTATTTATTTATATTTCCAGCATAACAGTATTCATTATTTTTGCACCACACCCCGTGCTCCATGCAATCCGTGCCCTCTATAATACCCACCACCTGGTGCCCCAACCTCCCACCCCCCGTCCCTTCAAAACCCTCAGATTGTTTTTCAGAGTCCATAGTCTCTCATGGTTCACCTCCCCTTCCAATTTCCCCCAACTCCCTTCTCCACTCTAAGTCCCCATGTCCTCCATGCTATTTGTTATGCTCCACAAATAAGTGACTTTTGTAGCAACATGCACCATTTCTATCATAGAAATTCCATGTAACTTTTTTTTTTTTAATTAATTTTTTATTTTTTATAAACATATATTTTTATCCCCAGGGGTACAGGTCTGTGAATCACAAGGTTTAAACACTTCACAGCACTCACCAAAGCACATACCCTCCCCAATGTCCATGTAACTTTTTAAAATCCAAATGTTGGGACCCTATCAGCTTGGCCGGAAGGAACTTTCTTGTTAGAGAATTTCCCATATATTTTCAGCTAGAGGTTTCCTTACAGTCTGCATGAGGCAGAGTGTATTATAACCTTCCATCAGTCATCAGTCAACTTCAATAAGGTACTGGCCAATTTCTAAAGTACTTTTGCATTTCAAGGGTAAGACTATGTCACCCATATATTACCACTGTCAGGCTACAGTAAGTACAACAGAGTTTGTTCTTTCCCCTTCTCTTCTTAGTTATATTTAAAAAAAAAATGATGAATTCATTCACAGATACCCACAAGCTTTGCAGGAACCCTCTACATTTGGCATATAGAACTGGTTTATGCACCTACTCAGCAGTACTTTTTAAAGAGACACCCCCTTGTCTGTTAAAAGGTGGGGCAAGGAAGTTAAGCTAATTAAAACTACTGCTGCTGCACTGGATTTGGAGTCATGGTAAATTTGTGTACCTGTTCCTGTTCTCAGAGAAATGGAACTTGTTGCCTCATAGATAAATGATGATTCCTAAGGCAGAGTCATGATCATTTCTGTCCTAATCTTCAATGATCATATGCGTAAAAGACAAACTTTCAAATTTTTTTTCTTTCTTTCTTTATTTTTATTTTTATTATTATTATTATTTTGGTCTTACCTCCCTGCTTTTGCAACTGTGAAGATCTCAAAATTTAGAAGGAGAAGAAAAGATGGCATGGTACATTTGCCTATACAAATAGGTGTACAGATGTACGTAAGACTTTTCATTAGTGTTATTATTAAACAAGGAACTGTAATCCTCAACTCCAGTACACTTAGGTTGAATTTAGTAGGTTGTAGTTGCCAAAAAGTGGCTACTTGATTTTATTTTTGGGTTCTTAAATATATGTATTTGTGTATTTTTATGAGAAAGAGATGATCTTATTGCCTTGATTTTCTAATTCTACTGTAAATTTTGATTTTATAGACACCCTTGCCCAATATTTATAGAATATAATATTCATAGGTGAACATTTATAAAATTGTTTGAATCCTGTATAGCTTCTATTTCTTTAGTATTTCAAATTAAATAATAAATTTTGAGATTTTTGAAACTCTTTAAGTTTCAGAAGATCAGTAGGAATCCATAAGATTAAACTATGATTGCGAAAACCTGAAACCATTATTAAGGGAAGGTTGAGTTAATCATTTCAAAGAAGCCAAGCAAATTCAGTTAGACAGTTCAATTAGAACTGACAAAGGAATATTTTTGTAGATTTTATTGTTTTTTAAAGTAAAATACCTAATATAAGATTCCTAAATTAAAAAGAATTAAAGACAAATAGATGTAATTCTTAATTTTTAGTTCAAAAATGTAATTTGTACGTGAATTATGTATATATATTTTTAACTCAATAAAGGTAAAGATTGAATGGTATTTTGCTATGAAGTAAGTAAGATCTTGTCTTTTCCTACCATCATAAAAAAAAAAAAACCTCCTCATTAACTTTTTGATGCTTAACCTATTTTCTCTTAAAAAAAAAGATTTTATTTACTTATTTGAGAGATAGAGAGCAAGAACAAGCAGAGAGAGTGGCAGATGGAGAGGGAGAAGCTAGCTCCCCGCTGAGCAGGGAGCCCCATGTGGAGCTCCATCCCAGGACTCTGATATCATGACCTGAGCTGCAGGCAGATGCTCAACTGACTGAGCCATCCAGGCATCCCTATTTTCTCTTATTTTTATATGGTATCTTTAATGTAAAGTATCAAATGCAGTTTGTATTATTAGGTAAAGGAAAATAATGCATCAGTGTATTCAGAGTCCATTCTCAGAATCTAAGTGAAAATTGTGAGCCAGGAGCTGTATCAATTGTAATCTATTGTACTATTATGATGACATTATACTTTTATTTTCTGTGAGATTTTCTTTATATAAACAGTCTTCTTTGAGGTCTACCTGAATTTGTTTAATACCTCTAACCATATAGCAAGTATCTTCTTTTTCCTTCAGATAACCTATTGTATTCCATGAATAAGACACATACTTTCTTTTGATGTCTTTCTGTGGTGAGCTGTTAATCCCTTGAAGATTCATATGAACTCAGTGATAAATTTTTCTTTTGTTGTATTTCTAAGGCACATAATTGTTTTTTAAAATAATGGACTGATTTGTAAGTATAGAACAGAACAGTTGACAGATCTTTAATTCATAGAGGAACAGGGTGCATCTTTATAACACGGTACCTACATAGCCTTTACTTGAAAACTCCAGAGATTCATAATGCTTCTGTTCAAGTGGCATCCCATTTAATTCTAAGGACTGCTCTGATTTTCAGGCACTTCTCTGTTGAAGCTCATCACCTATATCCCTTGAGCTGGTAATCCATTGGTCCTGATTATGTCTTGAAGTCACAACCTAGTTATCCACCTTCTCTTTTTAGATTAAGCCCTTCAGTTTATATTTATAAAATGGTTTTACAACATCTTCATTAGAATGGTAATTTAACTTAGTTTAAGCAAAATGATACTTGAACCTGTATGCTCACATAAATGGAGAGATTCCAAAAGAATAGGGTATGGTGGACATCTGTTCTTTGTATCTGTTTAACATCTCAGGCTCAGTTGGTTCAACAGACTCAAGTACAGTTAGCCCTTGAATATCATGGGTTTGGACTGCAAGAGTCTACTTACATGAGAATTTTTTTTTATAGTATAGTACTATAAAAGTACTATAAATTATTTTTTCTTTATGGTTTTCTTAATAACAATTTTTTCTAGATTAGTTCATTGTAAGAGTATAGTATATCATATATATATATATATGTATATGTATGTGTGTGTGTGTGTACATATATATAATAAAATATGTGTTAATTGACTGTGGATGTGATCAGTAAGGCTTCCAGTCAACAGTAGGCTCTTAGTAGTTAAGTTTTTCAGGAATCAAAAGTTATATGCAGTTTTTTTATTGCACAAGGGGTCAGTGCCTCTAACCCCCATGCTGTTCAGAGGTCAAATGTAATGTCTTTAATATGCACTCTGTTTTTATTTATTTAAAATCTCTGCTTTCTCCTGCTTGGCTTTAACACCTCTTACTAAGGACTTTTTTCTCTGTTATGTTAAGAAAAATGGTTGACTTCCAGCTATTTGCGATGGACTTACTTCCTGCTTTTACCAAAAGGAAAGGTCTCTTTTTATACAGCCCCCCCCCGCCCCCACTCTGGATTATTCTGGCTGACCTTCAACATGGATGATATGATCATCCCTGGACAAATCATGTAGGATTCACACAAGTGGAAGAAGTCCAGTTCTACAAAGAGAAGGTGGTCTAAAACAGAGGAAAGGAACAAGTACCCACCATACTCAAAAGTATCCCTTTCACAGTATGTTGCTTAGGAAAAAACACAGTATTTCAAATGTAGTTTTATCTATGGAATCTAGAGTGGGACCAAACTGTCAACACTGTGGATCAATGCATCAAGTCCATTATGTCAGTTTTGGTGGGCAGTTTCTTAAGGGCAATACTCACATTGATTTAAATTATGAAAACAAACAGACACAAAACAAAACCCTAAACAAGAAAACCCTAAGACCCCAAATATTTGAATGTATCTCCATTTGATCTCCTTTCGTTCCTCCTTTCTTCTCTTTTCCTACCCCTCTTTTCTTCACTACATATTGCCGAACAAACAAAAAAAATGTGTCACTCTTGGGGACTTCAGAGGATAGAGGGGTGATAGACCCAGAGATAATTATAAAGTAATGTGGCAATTGCAGTGATAGAGGAAAGGTACCTAACCATTTTCATAGGTCTGAAAGGAATTATTTGCACAACCATATATATTAACCAATTGCGAGCTTTGCCTGTAAAGCTATGACATTCCAACATCAGATTTAGCTTCTTGTCACGTTTACCTAAGATAATTAGTTCACATATTACCTTTTCAAGAATCCCACACCTGCCACGATATGCATTTAAAATTATATCCTCCACCCCTGCAGCACTCCCTAACCGCCTTCCCTGATTTATTTATTTTTTTAATTATGACACATATTGCCTTCTAACATACTGTGTAGTTACATTGTTTACTGTGATTACTATTTGTCTTTCCCATTAGAATATAAGCCCAACGTGGGCAGGGGATTTTCTGTTTTATTTACTCTAGTGTATTCTCACTGCTAGAAGAACACCTTACACTGAATGAATGAACAAATATTTGTTCAATGCATGGATTACTTTTTTTTTTTAATCTTTGTCTTTTAGTGAATTTTCTTCCCTTTCTAGCCATTTGTAGCTTCTATTTCAAACTTTCTACTGCTTATTGGTATCTTTACTAGAATATCCCTTAGCCATCTCTTAAAACTGAAATAATTCTGTATTTCCCTCTCCAAATTTTCTCTCCTTTATTTCTTATCTTAGCCAGAAATTATACTATTCATCCTATCATCTAAAACCACCCAATCAGCTTTCTATTTCTCTAGCTGATTTACAAGTTTTTATAAGAACCTTGAAAATTGCCTTCCTTACATTTAGAGACATCACAAATCATTCCCTGGTATATCAATCTAGTAAAAACAAAACAATAATAATAATAAAACTAAAATTAAATAAAAGAAATAAATTCAAGGTGGCTTGACATTGTTTTTATGCACATGCTGGCTCTTGGCACCTTTATTACTTTAATTACCTACCAACTAGTTGATAACTGATAAAACATGTCCATACTTTGTAATTTCTTTTTTTTTTTTTGCTTTTTCCTCTTTGAAAGTGAAGATATTTACCTCTCTCCAGAATTCTCATATCACATTCATTGTTCAGTTTCTCAAAGACAGCAGATGAACAGATGAATCTGGGAAATTACTTTCCTGAGCACAGAAAATTTAACTAACTAAGAGCAGCTTCAGTTTTGTTTGTGAGATCTTTCCTTGGTTTGAGCTTCAGTTTTCTCCTGTGAGTATCTGTTCTATCCTTTTCAGTTTGAGGGTCATTCTTCCTGAACAACACAGAATCAGTACAGTCTGAGATACTGCAGTTCCAGTAAACACCAAGTGATGCTGATGCCACTGGCCCTCAGACCACACTTTGGAGTAGCAAGCTAAGAGGCATATTTGACTATGTCTAGGTTCCCCTTGACTCCCAGCTCTGTTGATGCCAAGGATGACATAGTTGCTTTCTGCTAGGGTTATTGAGTTTATAGAGAGAGCTATGGTGAATCACCTTCATGGTGCTCCAGTGCCATATACTTGTGTTGGGAAGAAATCTGGACAAATAGCTACCAGAGAACTGCATGTCCTGGGAAATGCTACCATCCCAAACTCACACACCTCGAAGTCAAGTATTATCATTTAGCTGCATGTTCAGTATGCCAGGCCTGCCTTCCTCAGTATCGTTCCTTAGTAGTCTCAGAAGAGGATAAAGGTAGCTAAATCTAGGTCAGATAATTGCCTCAATTATTCATTTCTTTTCCCTGATATCATTTGATGGTGCTTGGTTTGTCCTTTTTGCTGATTATCCACCTACCCTGACTTTCCTGCCTTATGACTATTTCGCTGGCTTTTAGAATGTCTACTTGACTCTGAATCTTCAGGAGCTATTGGTCCCTTGCTTATGACTTGCCAAGAATTTAGAAACTTCCTCTTAGTTGTTAATTATGGAGCTTTGGCCTCTTCCTTATATTGCTTATTCTTCTATGTAAGGTTCTGCTCAGGAAAGCTGTACACCCAAGCAGGAGCAAGGCTGGTGGTGGACCACTGGCAGGCTAGGTCTCTGAATGTGTCCAGAATCCAGCATCAGTGAGAGTCACCAAAGATCATTAGGTTAACAGTTTCTGTTTTTTTTTTTTTTTTTTCAATCTTGCCCAGCTAGATGGAAAAACACCACACCAATGGGCAGGCCAAAGAAGATGTGAAGCAACATAGTTCTGATAGCTGGGTTCTCTGGTAAAACAGAGTTGGATCATGCTAGCTTAAGCTACAGACTGGACTGGGACTTCTGCTTTCTTCTCTGGAATCGAGATGGCTGAAAGTCTAGAATAAAGTCTTGAGTTTACTTTGCCTTTCGCATGCATGGAATATTCATAATTCCATTGATGTCTGCTGAGGGATGCAGCAGTGAGTGAGGAAGAAACTGACTACATAGAATCAGTACCTGGGAAAAAGAATGGCTGGGCTTGATTAAAGGGGAAGGTCCCTTTAGAATCAGAATGAAAATGTCTGAGGAGCAACAAGCAGAATCTTGGGAGGAGAAACACACATAAATCTTCATCTGTAAATCACAGGAATCCTGCCCACAAGTAAAATGAAGATGAACAAATGTCTCCAGCAGGGAAAATCAGATTTTCAGTTACTTTTCCATGGAAGAACTCACTGGGGGAGAATAAGAGGCAGAAGCATGGGAAAGGGGGCTATAAAGTCCCTCCTTTCTCTCTTCCAGGTTGCTCTGAGGACTGTCCACGTTTTTCACAGAATTTGAGCTATCACTGTCCGACCATCACACTATGAGTGTCTGCATGAGGGTCTCTGAATTCCTGGCCATGACACTCCCTAAAACATACATGCCATTGGTACTGAAATATTGAGAGTAATCTCAGAAAATGTTTTTAGAGTCACCTGACTTCTCTTTCAGGGACAAGAAATCTGAACAGGCACCAGCCTTCATTGCCTCCCTTTTTGAGCAGAGGTGAAGGAGACAGATGGCGGCGGGTAGAGCCAGCTCGCCTCCATGACTGACTGAAGTTTGGATGAGGAGTCAAGGGCTTCCCTGAGAGGAATAAGCAAATTACTGAATTGGGAGGAAGGGTAGACAAACCCATGTTCCCTATTTTGTAGACAAGGTCATGAAAAATGGACAACTCTGTTCACTGTGCCACAGAAATATCTGCTCCTCTTAAACATTTGCAATGAACATCCTAGTCATTTCAGGCATCTTCAGGGTAACTTCTTTCAGTGTTGAACAGATAAAACATGTAGGCATAGTAGAAATGAATTTTAAATGTTCTATTAAAGAGTTCCCTGAAAGTGCACCACTGATTACCTTGACCATAAAATCAGAATCGATTCAATTTGAACAAAAACAACATTTCCTTTCTACTTTTGTTATTCTACTGTGTAAAATGACAATGTCATTTTAATTCAAAATAAATAGTGCTCCTCCAAAGTGTTTATATGTGAGGGAGATAATAATTGTGTTTTTTGAACTACATTTGGAATTTAGATATTTCTAAATTGCTTTGAGGAAAAGCTGTTGATAAATTGTAGTAATAGCAAAATAATAACAGTAATAACAAAACCCATCTTTCCGTGGAGATGATATAATAGGCTGGGAGATTTCTTTTAGGGGAAAATCAGGTGTGACGGGGGCAGGGAGAGGAAATCCTCCCAGTGCATTATATCACCTGCATTTCTGGATAGGTATTAGTTAGCAAAATTCAGGTAGTAAACTGTTTAAAGCAAATACCCATAGAGGCTTTCAGTAAAATATGGACCTCCACCCTTTAATATGATCTAGTTAAAGAGGTTGCTGTGGAACTGGGAGCAGCCAAAAATAGGAGGTCACTTGGTTTTGGGGGGGATCAGGCAGGCTGACATCATAAGAAATGATCAAGATTCAAAAGGAGCATATAAATAACAGAAGGAAATGCATTTCACTCATATTGAAACTAAACATTTTGCCTGAATTAAGGTGGTATTATCTTCTACTTCAGGACATTGCATCTTATTTTCAAAAGTCTTGGGAGCCCCACTCTGATTTCCAAAGAGTACAGGTTTTGTTAGCATGAAGTAGTAACCCCTTGGGAAGAGTTGGGAATGGAGTATTAAATAACATTAAGATTATATTATTCATGGAAATGTAGCACATCTCTGTCCTTAAAAATCTTAGTTTTTTTTTTCTTTCTTTAAAAAACAAAACAAAACAAAAGAAAACAACAACAACAACAACAAAAAACTCCGTGCTGAACTTAATGCATAGTTTTCAACCTGAACAGACCTTTGTAGGGAATTAAAGTAGGCTGCAAACTTATTTCACTCGTTACCCACATTGCTTTCAAATCTGGCATTCAAAGCACGAGGACATCACATGTTTCTACTTTAAGGCTGCACATACAGGAAACGAAAGCCCCCAACACAGCTTGGTAGCAGAGGATCCAAATCAGGGTAAATTGTGAAAATTATAACGAAATTGCAAAGCATTTAGACAAAGAGGCATGCTAGTCTAATCAGGAAAACAGTGATATTTACTTTTCGATAATGCAGGTTGGAAGAGGAATTGGGGGAGGGAAGCATCACAAATCTCTTTTAATATATTTCTGAACTTGGCAACCTTAACGGGTTTTGTCACATATTTGCAGCTTAAAAAGTGTTTGGCTTTTACAACAGCCAAAATAAGTATCCTTTAATCACTTTCAACCTATGAACAGATGGGCAAGCAGTGCTTTTATAAATGGAGCATACAAAATACTTCAATATCAGCCAAAACTAATTAGTAGCAATATCTGAACCAAACTCTAAAACTGATTTGGTGTTTAATATATATTACCCTATAAGCATTAGCAGTTGAAAGGAAATTCCCTGTTCAAATGTTTGCCAAGCTCAGTGTCTAATATTCAGACATGATTAACTTACTAATTAACTTACTGTATCTTTTCTCACATGTGATCTTGCTTAATGATTTCTTCTCTCACTGAAAACTATTTGAATTTATACCTTGATCATAGATTTGTCAAACTTCAAGTGAAAAAGTAAAATTCCGTTATGCAGCCAGCCCTGGTCTTTCTCTCAAGCTTTCTTCGGGTGACTTTAGTAGGAGGTTGTGGCCTGAGGACCAAGCAGGTGGTCTCTTCAGTGCTGAAAACTGGCTTTATATCCAGCCTCTAATAACTCACATTTTTATCTTCATAAAGATTTTCTCTAAGAGTTTTATAGAGACTCTTTAGTGGCTAAGAATCTTTAAAAATGAGAATTCTTTCCCTATCAGGATTGTGTTAAGACATTGTGCAAGAAGATGAATTTTAAAATTATACTTAGAAGGTAAGCAAAAGATAGTTCCTATTGATTCTTTCATCAGAGGATACTTGACCTCCATATATTTGACAGTCGCGATGCACTTCCCCCATCTCCGTATATGTGGTATGGCTATATCTTTTCAGTATTGCTGAAACACACAAAAGAAGAAAAATCTAAAGCCAGTCACCAAACTTATCCTAACCAACTGGGGATTGGGGATTTCCAAGGCCAGCCTTTCTGAAGTCATGACGATTTTGTTCTCTTTTGGTTTTCTCACATACAAGGCAAGAAGGACTTTGAATTCTGACTGCTAATTATAGCTTCATGATCTTTGGAAGTAACCTAATTTCTTTTGCATCAATGTATAAAATCAGGATACTAACATTTATCCAATAAAATTATTTTGATGATTAAAAGAGAAAGTATATCTGAATCAAATGTTTAATTAAAAATTACAGGTACTATTGTCATTATTAGATTTAGTTATTATATGTTTCTTTTATGTTGTACAGTGCACATCAGTAGTTCAGTGTTGATCAGAAGCCTTACTGGTAATAAAGTCAACAGACACATATTTTATATATCTATTATATACTGTAATTTTAGAATAAACCCACCTGGAGAAAAGAAAATATTAAGCAAATCATAAGGAAAATACATATACAGTACTGTACAGTATCATTAAAAAATCCATGTATAAGTGGACCTGCACAGTTCAAACTCATGTTATTCAGTGGCCAACTGTAATCACTTTTCTTTACCTAATGTTTTCTTTATAACCTTGTATTTAACCATGGATTTGTGTTTTATTGGAGGAGATGAATCAGAATCTCTGAGGACAGGCCCTAAGTAGGAGTTCCTTGAAAATATTTCTTAGATGCCACCCTCGATTCAGAACCACTGCATTAATACAGTCACTAATAATATTTTGGCATGTTTCTTTCTGGACTTATTTATATATGTCACTTAAAAAATAATGTTGCAATCATATAATGCATGTAATTTAATGTCTTCATTCTCTTAATACCATTTTTTGGAATCGTAAGCATTTTCTTAAGTTATTATATAATCTTCATAAACATCACTTTTTTGACCTTATAATTTATTGATTGCATATAACACAATTTACTTAGGTATTTGTTTCTGGATTTCTCCCATTATAAAGGAAATTGTGATTGATATTTTCATACATACAGCTTTTCTAAATTTCTATTTCTTTCAGTAATTAGTCTAGAGAGAATTACAGGCATACTTTATTTTGCTGTGTTTCACTTTATTTCCCTTTACAGATAGTAGCTTTTTTTTTTTTTTTTCCAAAATGAAGCTTTGTGGCAACCCTGTGTTGAACAAGACCAGTGGTGACATTTTTCTAACAACATTTGCTCATTTTGTGTGTCTGTGTCATATTTTGGTAATTTTCACAACACTTCAAACTTTTTCATCATAATTATATTTGTTATGGTTCTGTAATCACTGATTTTTGTTAATATTGTAATTGTTTTGGGACACCACAAATCATACCCATATAGGACAACAAGCATAATGCATAAATGTGTATGTTCTGACTGCTCCACCAACTGGCTATTCCCCTATCTGTCTCCTCTCCTCAGGCCTCTCTATTCCCTGAGTCACAGTAGAATTGAAATTGGGTGCATTAATAATCCTGCAGTGGCCTCTAAGTGTTCAAGTGAAAGGAAGGGTTGCACATTCCTCACTTCAAGCCAAAAGCCAGAAATGATTAAGCTTAGTGAGGAAGGCATGTCAGAAGTCCAGATAAGTTGAAAGGTAGGCCTCTTGTGCCAAACAGCCAAGTTGTGAGTGCAAAGGAAATGTTCTTGAAGGAAATTAAAGTGCTACTCCAGAGAACACATGATGATAAGGAAGTGAAATAGTCCTATTGCTGATATGGAGAGAGTTGGAGTGGTCTGAATAGAGGATCAGCAACAACATTCCATTAAGCCAAAGCCTAATCCAACCAGGGCAAAGTCCCAAGTCTCCTCAGTTCTGTGAAGGCTGAGAGAGGTGAAGAAGCTATCGAAGAAAAGTTGGAAACTAGCAGAGGTTAGTTCATGAGGTTTAAGGAAAGAAGCCATCTCCGTAACAGAAAAGGGCACGATAAAGTAGCACATGCTGATGGAGAAGCTGCACATTGTCCAGAAGGTCCAGCTAAGAAAATTCTTGAAGGTGGCTGCAATGAATAATAGATTTTCATTGTATATGGAATAGCCTTATACAGGAAAAACATGTCATCTTGGACTTTCATAGCTAGAGAGGAGAAATCAATGTCTGGCTTCAAAACTTCAAAGGACAGGCTGACACTGTCATTAGAGCTGAATGTAACTGGTAAGTTTAAGTTGAAGACAATGTTCATTTACCATTCCAAAACTCTTTGGACCCTTAGGAATTATGTTAAATCTATTCTGCCTGTGCTCTATAGATGGAACAATAAATCTTGGATAACAGAACATCTGTTTATAGCAGAGTTCACTGAATATTTTAAGCCTGCTGTTGAACTTACTGCTCAGAAATAAAAATTCTTTTCAAAATGCTGCTCTTCACTGACAATGCACCTGACCACCCAAGAGCTCTGATGGAGATGGACAATGAGATTAATGTTGGTTTCATGGCTGCTAATACAACATCTCTTCTGCAGCACATGGGTCAGAAGTAAGTTAGACTTCTAAGTGTTGTTTTTAAGAATTACATATTGTAAGGCTGTAGCTGTCACAGAAAGTGATTTGTCTGTTAGATCTGGGTAATGTCAATTGAAAATCTTCTGTAAGGATTCACTCTTCAAGGTGCCATTAACCACATTTGTGATTCATGGGATGAAATCAAGATATTGACATAAACAGGGGTTTAGGAGAAATTGATTCCAATCCTCATGGATGACTTTGGGGATTCAAGCCCAAAGTTACCTGTAGGAAGTAACTACAGGTAACTACACGTGTGGTGGAAATAGAAGGAAACTAAAATTAGAAGCAGAGCCTGAAGTTGTGACTGAACTGTTGCAATCTCATGATAAAACTCGAACAGATGAAAAGTTGTTTCTTATGGGTGAACAAAGAAAGTGTTTTCTTGAAATGGAATCTAATCCTGGTGGAGATATTATGAGGATTGATGAAATTACAACAAAGAATTTAGAATATTACATAAACTTAGTTGATAAAGTAACAGCAGAGTTTGAGAAGATTGACTCCAATTTTGAAAGAAGTAAAATGCTATCAAATGGCATCACGTGCTACAGAGAAACCATTCATGAGAGGAAGAGTCATTTGATAAGAAAAATTTTATCACTGTCTTAAGAAATTGTCTCAGCCACTCTAACCATCAGCAGCTACCACCTGATTAGTCAGCAGCCATCAACAACGAGGTGAACCACTCCACTAGCAAAAAGAGTACAACTTACCGAAACCTCAGATGATGGTTAGCAATTTTTAAGCAACAAGTTATTTTTAAATAAAGGTATGCACATTGTTTTTTTTTTTTTTAGACATAATGCTATGGTATACTTAATAGACAACACTATAGTGTAAATAAAACTTTTATATGCACTGGGAAATCAATCAAAATCATTTGACTCACATCATTGAAATATTCAATTTTGGTATTCATTGTACTGTGGTGGTCTTGAGTTGAACCTGCCAATATTTCCAAAATATGGCTGTACCTGTGTTTGTTTATCATAGGATAAAAGAAGTTTTTCTTTTCCTGACAGTAAGATAGTACATGTACAGTGGCTTATGATTGTGGGGGAGATGAGTTGCAAGTTTGCATCTGAACCTTGTTTTGTGGTCAGACTGCATTTCTGATTAAGTTTGTTGATCACTTTTTATTCAGTATTGTTAACTTGGTATTTTATTGGGCCAGCTTCAATAAAAAAGATGGAATCAGAAATGTTTATTAAAGCATAAAAATGTCTCTACTGCATGGTTAGCAAAACTAGAATCAAATGATACTAAGGCATTAGTAACTTCTGTCAAGATTGACAGATTCCCTAGTGTCATCATCTAAAGTGATTTTATGTGGCAGAAATATTTTTATTGTCTTTATCATTCTTATATTGAAGTTGGTATTCAGGAATCATTCCATTTTACTCTTCTAGATTTTACCTACATTATATATAATGACATAGGCTTTCCTTTTCTCTTGTTATAATCTTAAGTTTTCCTAATATTTCTTGTTTGTCTGGAAGTTTCTTAGGCTTCCTAAGAAAGGAAGAGGGACCAGGCTAGTTATTATTTAGGACTTAGTGGCAATAGTTTTCATATAATAAGTGAGTCCATGTTTCTAATTGGGAACAACCACATCTAGATAAATGACTTGCCATTAAATATGATGTTTAGTATGAAAAGTGAGACACAAACTAGATTTTTCAATTACATCATGGTAGGAAAGTATTGATTCATACTAAAACTTTAGAAATACTTCTGTAACAGAGAAATTATGTATATACTGAACTACTGTGGTATGTTATTTTGTAGATAAAATAAATTAATATGTATTCTTAACTTATATAGTATTATTATTTCTGGTGATTTTTTTGTAAGTTTATTTACTTATTTCAGTGAAAGAGAGAGAGAGAGCACGCACAGGACGGAGGCGAATAGGAAGAGGGAGAGAGAAATTCAAGCAGACCCTGTACTGAGCACAAGGCCCAAGTGGGGCTCAGTCTCATGATCCTGAGATCAGATCTGAGCTGAAACCAAAAGTCAGATGCTTAACCAACTGTGCTATCCAGGTGCTTCTATTTCTGGTGATTTCTTAACTTATCATGTACATCAAAATTTTCATGAGGATTTTTTCCCCTGAAGTTCTGATGGGTTATTTGGAACCATTCACATGCCATTTAAAGGATATTTCATTCTAGTTTGTACAAGTAATGCCAAGTAAGTTGAAATTTGTAAGTGGATCCTTAAAAGAAAACATTTTTTCATATTTTTAATCAATAACTAATATTTATCATAATTTAATTCATTTATTCAGTACAAGATAAGATAATTCTTATTCTGCTCATCTTGGATTAAGCAGGCTACCCCCCCAAAATTGTGTGTTTATGGATGAAAAGAGCCACACAGTAGGTTCATATTTATGATATCACTTTAAATTGAGAAGCCTGTAGTCGTAAGTCTTTTCCTTCTACTAGAAATTGTTAGGAAAATGCATTTTTTATAAGACTATCATTCTTTTGATATTTCTTTCAGAAGACATAATTTTTGAGCTACAATTTGTATTAGGGTCTTTGGGCAAGTATGAGAGAAAGGTAGCAGCCACCTGTTGAAGATAGGACTTAAAGAGGTATACTTAGTATATATTTGATGTAACAACCAACAATACCAGAGTGGAGAGGAATGGAATCTTTTATTGAGGACATACATATTAATTCTATAAGGATTTAGTCATTGAAATAAGAACATATTATTCACAGGAGGGCACTGATAAACTTTAAGTTTTAAAAAATCTATCCATAAAATGTTCATCATGAGTATTACTACTCAATGGAGATAATTTATCTCTGAAATACATTTCCTTAAAAATCAATTTGAGGGGTATCTGGGTGGCTCAGTCAGTTAAGTGGCTGCCTTCAGTTCAGGTCATCATCTCAGGGTCCTGGGATAAAGCCCCTCATTGGGCTCTCCACTCAGCAGGAAGCCTGCTTCTCCCTCTGCTTGCTGCTCCCCTGACTTATGTTTGCTCTCTCCCCCTCCTTCTCTCTGTGTTAAATAAATAAATACTATCTTTAAAAAAATAAAAATGAATTTGATAGTTATTGCATTAACTTTTGGGTAAAAACATAAATATGTGTATCAGTGATCTATTGTTATAATAATATCATAAGACTTAGTGGCTTAAAGCAACAAATATTATTTCTCATGAGGCAATTCTGATAATCTAGTCTCGACTCAGATGATGCCACCAAGGTTCACTTGAATGGGTACAACTTGTCTATTCTCCGTGTGGTCTCTCATCCTTAAGAGGCTTGCTGGTTTGTTCTTCAGTAGATGTCGGGTTCAGAGAATGGAACTGTTCAAGGCTTGCCAAGCACATGCTGAAAACTAGAACATCACTTCCATTGGGTTCTTTTGGCCAAAGCAATTCACAAGGCCAACCCACATTGTGAAAAGATTCTACCTCTGGATGCGTGGGGCTGTAAAATCATACTGTGAAGACAGGGATATAAGGAAGCATTAATTGACCATCAATGCAAGCAACTTAGCACAGGGTGCTTCTGATACATTTATATTAATAATGTTTTGGTTGCTATATATTTAATTTAAGGTGGTGGAACATTTTTTTAAAATTAGTTACCTCTTCTCATATTTTGAACTCTGATAAATAGGACAGGTCTCAAAATAGTTAGTACTCATTTAAATAAAACTATGGATAATTGTAGTGAGTTCAAGGATCTTGGGGCTAATCAAGGAAAAGGTATGCCTATGAGGGGGTATTAGCACATAGCAAGCTATACTGGGGCTTCATGTGGACTGGTTTGCATGAGAGGGGATGTCTCTCATAGCAGAAAACCTTCCAGAGATGATGACATAGAACTACCACCCAGGAGGGAAAAGGGGTTAGGGAACTCCACCAGGAAAGGGAAGTCAAAGAGAAGGGTTACATAGCTGGGTAGGTTACTCAGCAGCAAGATGGGGAGTCTGGATCAGAGAGTTCTGATCTGTAGTTGGTTGGGGTCTTTTAGAGACCTAAGGTTTATCTTATCTATGGCTAGCACATGTTGGTTGCAGTTTTGTGTGATATGCAAAGCAGGTAGACTCTAAATGGCTGAAACTATACTTTTTTGGGAGATATTTAAAACAACTGGATGTCTAAGACTTTTAGGTTTGGAGCCAACAGGCTTTCAAGTGCTAGTCTGATGTAAGAAGTAAACAACATAGGGGCCAATGTGCAGGAATCATCTTTGGTTCATTTCTATAATTATGTTAGAAATACTTTACCATTTTTAGCATCCCTCCTTTTATATAGTGAAGAAGAAAATCTTTGGTGTGGTCTTGCCGCCATCTGAAACACCCAAAAGATAGTTTAAAACATGTCAGAATAGTTTGTTTTTAAGTTTGGGGTTTGAACTTGGAGAAAACAATATGGAAAGAATTGTTAGAGGAGCCAACGTATAAGCAAAAGTCACAGGTGCCTTTAGAGTACAAAAAAATATAATGCAGCCTCAGTAACATTAAATATTAGGGATACCAGATTTCACAAGAAGCAGACTAGAAAGAAAAAAAAAGATAAAGGGAATATTTTTGTCACATAGGTAACTTCTGTTGTCTGGGAAAGCTATATTAAAGGCACTAAATGATTTTTCCTTTGTTAAATTAAGACCAGACTGTGGATTCAAAACTCAGTCTGTCAGTTTAACAGAAAGTAAATCAAATTCTAATCTTACTTTTTTGTATACCATTTAAATAACATTTTGTAGTCAAAGATTGATGAGCATTTCTCTATTTTATGGTTAAGCTCATCAAAATTGACTTAACTTGATCAAAATTTGATATATTTTATAGCTTTTTTCAAATCCATTATTTGTAAATATAATTCACTTTACATCAAACCTTCTATAAATTATTCTTCAACCTCAAATTTCCCTTTCTGTTATTCTTAGCATTCCAATTATTTAGAGAGGTATTATTGATCAGAGTCCATATGTCTAAGGCTTAAGATAAAACTTTTCTTTTTAAGTTGATAAAAAACAGACAACACACATCCATCATTTTATAAACATGTTTGCATTTTTTCATTATTCTTTTACTTAATACAGTTCTAATTACTCATATTAACTATAGGTTTTAACCAAAATAACCAATTTCAACTCTCTCTCTCTCTCTCTGTCACACACACACACACACACACACACACACACACGTGCACACACACACACACACACACACACCCCTTTCACTTTTCACACACTTTGGCTAAGGACTCTGTTACATTAAAGGCAATTTAAGAGATGAGCAGAGCTCTCGTGCTTCAATAATCCACATCACACATCACTTTACAGTCATACATAGCTCTTTAAGATTTGTTTCTTCTTGTTAGAACATGGAACTTAAGGTATAAACTTGGCTGACTTGGGTATTTCTACAACAGTTCTCTTATTCTTCTGAGAGAGAGGAGAAAAAGTAAGGAACTCAAAATTTGTTATATTTCACTATAGGTCTTGAAACTCCGGACAGCCAGAAGTAATCATGAACATTTTATATTCATTGCCAGTTTATTTCATACATCAAGACCCATTCATAAAAATTGATATATTAACCAAACAAGAATCCTCTTAGAAGGCAGAGCTCTTTTCTGAACTATTCAAAATCAATTTTAATTTAAACAAACAAACTGAATGTTTTCCATTATTTTCTTTGCTTTTTCTGGTAGCTTTGTCTAAATAGAATATTTCTGCAGAACACAAAATTATATAGTTTTGACTCAATCTAAAAAAGTTTTCTCAGGAGAGAGGATGAGAGAAAGAACCAGTAATAGATAGAAAAGAGCTACAGTTACAAGAACATTGTACAAAGTTAACTTTTCCTTTGCAAGGAGAGTAAGGACTTTTTTTCATTTATACACACAAGTTCAAAGAGAATGAATAGCCTTAGTTCTACATCTTTAGCTATAGGTTAAAAATAAATGTGGAACACAGTTTTCTGTGCCTGAGCAAATTTCTCTCCTCAGGTGTGGTTACTTGGGAGTAGGAAAAAGTCCTCTGAGGAATACTTGTTATGAAAGTCTCTTGATATGGAGCTGATCTTCATTCCAGTGGGAACAAAATTGTCTCAAATAATTTTGGCTTTACTGGTATTCAAACAACATGTAATACAAGGCATATCATAAGCTTCAAGACTCACAATAAAGACAAATGAAAAAGACTGAGCTGGGATTCTCTGTCATCCACCATCTACCACCAAACAGAGACTCGATGGCTGGTGAAATAATCAAAATCAGACTCGCAACATTTCAGTCACCAAGGAAAGAAAAATAATGTCGTTGGTACAAAGTAGAACAGGACTCCTTGAGAACAGCCGACTTCAGACATCAGAGTAAACTCAGAGGGGGAATAAATGCAGAAACAGAGCCATGATACTCACTCTGAGAATCAAGAAAGTGGGGCCTAGGATCCAGAGATCTATATACAGTCTTTTTTAGGGCAAGACCCAGTTCTGGTGTTTGAATAGATCTGGGCATCTCCTTGGAATTTCAGCTGTGAAACTTACAGAAACAAAAGAAATTAAGAAGAAAAAAAAATGTTTTATATGCTAAAAGTTGTAAGGAAACTAGACTTTGACCTTTAGATGGCTTAGAAAAAACTGACTACCATGTTAAAAAATAAAACATGTATAAACGAAAAGCAGACACAAGATTAGCAAGATTGCAGTCTGTCTGTCTATAGTAGAAAGTCTGTAGTATTCTCATATATTTATCATCACTTCAAGGGCCATCCACCTCAGTATGTCAGGGCTTGTCATGGTTTCCATTATAGTTGCCTGCTCCTGTGATCCCGTAGTCCATGACCTTAACAACATATCACCATGCATTTCAATTGAGAGCCTTTGTTAAGATCATTTTTCAGATGATTGGTAAGCAGAGTATCAGTGCCAAATTATTTTGATGTAGTTTTCAATTTAAAATAGCTTCTGAGGGGCGCCTGGGTGGCTCAGTGGGTTAAGCGTCTGCCTTCAGCTCGGATCATGATCTCAGGGTGATAGGATTGAGCCCCGGATCAGGCTCTCTGCTCAGCACAGAGCCTGCTTCTCTCTTTCTCTCTGCCTGCCTCTCTGCCTACTTGTGATCTCTCTGTCAAATAAATAAATAAAATCTTAAAAAAATAAAAATAAAAAATAAAAATAAATAAATAAAATAGCTTCTGAGATAGGAAAGTTATTTTGACTAACCCCCTTTGTCATATGAAAATATTTTGTTCCTAAATATCATAACCGACTTTTGAATAGTTACAGATAAGCTTTGACAAATTTGCTTCCTTTTGGATTTCCTTTCTTCACAAGGTTCATTTTATATATGTTATATTGATTCTGGCATATTCAAACTTCTTTGGAGAGTCCTATTGACATGTCCAGGTGATGTATATGAAATCTATGTACAAAATATAATACATTTCCTATTTTAATACATTTATGATTGCAATGAATTTAAGACTTTTCAGAAGTGATTATTTTCTTATTAACTATAATAAGAAACTTTTATATTTTATTTTTAGGCTGAAGTCTATTCTAAGTAAAAGTGGCAAACTCGACAATAAAGTTAAAAGGATTGGACCACACATAGAAATTTTCCAAGTGTTCCGGGAAAGGACCAAACTCATAAATAACAAAAAAGTAGTTAGAATGATCACCATCATGCAAGCCTATGTCAGAGGATGGCTTGAACGCAAAAGATTGCAGAGAATAATGATCAAGGTAAAGCATGTGTTAAATATAATGTGCACAAATTTTCTTATGTAGATATTAATCAAGTTTTGAATAATAATCTGGTCAATGTATCTATGATAAATTTCTGACTACATTCTTTTCATTGAGAAAATGTTACAAATTATCTACTCTGCTGACAGTTTCAGATTTGGTCAAACCGGAGAATCTGAACAAAAGGCCCAGTGTATTCTTGAGCCAATAGTTCTGGGACCACTTGGATTCTGAAGTCAGGACCCCCTGTCCTTTCACTAATTTTGTTTCACCTTTTTACTGTTTATTGTCCATATAAAACAATTTTCTTCCACTTCCCACACTCCTAGATATTCTTGTATAGCATGCATATTCAACTCAAAAAGAATTATAGACACACACACACACACACACACAAAACACCCCTGAGCAACTTGCATAAGCAGCAATCATAACTTTTTAAAAATAAATACCTAGGATCTATTTTGTCTGACAACCATTAATTCTTTGATCTATGAATATGTTTATGGTTTGTTTTGTTAGTTCATTTGTTTTTTTATAGATTGCACATTTAAGTGTAATCATATAATATTTGTCTTTCTCTGCCTGACTTATTTCACATAGCATAATACCCTCTAGATCCAACCATGTTGAAAATGGCAAGATCTCATTCCTTTTTAAGGCTGAATTATATTCCATCGTATCTATCATCTATCTATTATCTATCTATCTATCATCTACCTATCTATTTATCTATCTATATACCATCAACTATCACATCTTTATCCACTCATCTATTGATGACATTTATGTGACTTCCATATCCTGGCTATTGTAAATAAAGCTGCATTGAGCATAAAGGTGCATATATCTTTGAATTAGTGTTTTAATTTTCTTCAAAAAATGCCAAGAGTGGAATTGCTAGATTGTATAGTAGTTCTGTTTTTAATTTTTTGAGGAACATTTATACTGTTTTCCATAGTACCTGTATCAATTTACATTCCTGCCAGTAATGCACAAGGGTTTTCCTTTCTCCACATCTTCACCAATACTTGTTATTACTTATCTTTTTGATAGTAGCCATTATGACACATGTGAGGTGATATCTTATTGTGGTTTCAATTTGCATTTCCTTGATGGTTAGTGATATTGAGCAGCTTTTCACGTACCTATAGGCATTTGTATGTCTTCTTTGGGAAAACAACTCTGCCTATATTTTAAATTGGGTTTTTAAGAATATTTAGTTGTATGAGTTCTTTATATATTTTGAATGTCAAATCCTTATCTAATATGTCATTTGCAAATAATTTATGCCATTCATTAGGGTGTTTTTTTCATTTTGCTGATGGTTCCTTTTCCTGTGCAACAGCTTTTTAGTTGGAGATAGTCATATTTGTACATTTTTGCTCTTGTTGTTCTTGCCTAAGGAGACGGATCTAAAAAAATTACTGCTAAGACCAATGTTCAAGAGCTTACTACCTGTGTTTTCTTCTATGAGCTTTATATTTTAAGGACTCATTTAAGCCATTAATACATTTTGAGTTTATTCTTGTTTGTGTGTAATAAAGTGAACTAGTTTCATTCTTTGGCATGTAGCTGTCCAGTTTTAACAACATCATTTATTGAAGAGCCTGTCTTTTCCTCATTTTATATTCTTATCATAGATTACTTTATTATTATAGATTACTATTATCATAGATTATTTGACTTTATAAGTGAGGGTTTACTTCTGGGCTGTCCATTCTCTTCCATTGATCTATGTGTCTGTTTTGATCACTGTTGCTTTGTAGCATAGTTTGAAATCCTGGAACATGATACCTCCAGCTTTGTTCTTCTTTTACGAGATTGTCTTTGTTATTTGGAGTTGGTTTGGTTCCATACAAATTTTAGTTTATTCTAATTCTGTAAAAATATGCTACTGATATTTTTATAAGGATTGCAGTGAATTTGCAGATGACTTTGGGAGTATGGACATCTTAATACTACAAAAAAAAAAAACTAATGGTGTACTGTGCGGTGACATGACATAATAAACAAACAAACAAACAAACAAAAAGCAATATGAATTCTTCCAATCCATGAGTATAGTATGTTTTTATATTTAATCATATTGGATTTCTTTCATCAGTGTCATTTAGTTTTTAAAATACAGTTCTTTTATCTCTTTGGTTAAATTTATTTCTAGGTTCAACATTTTGAGGAACCTCCATGTTGTTTTCCAGAGAGGTTGCACCAGCTTGCATTCCACCAACAGTGTAGGAGGGTTCACCTTTCTCCGCATCCTCGCCAGCATCCGTCATTTCCTGACTTGTTAATTTTAGCCATTCTGACTGGTGTGAGGTGATATCTCATTGTGGTTTTGATTTGTATTTCCCTGATGCCGAGTGATATGGAGCACTTTTTCATGTGTCTGTTGGCCATCTGGATGTCTTTGCAGAAATGTCTGTTCATGTCTTCTGCCCATTTCTTGATTGGATTATTTGCTCTTTGGGTGTTGAGTTTGCTAAGTTCTTTATAGATTTTGGACACTAGCCCTTTATCTGATATGTTGTTTGCAAATATCTTATCCTATTCTGTCAGTTGTCTTTTGGTTTTGTTAACTGTTTCCTTTGCTGTGCAAAAGCTTTTGATCTTGATAAAATCCCAAAAGTTCATTTTTGCTCTTGTTTCCCTTGCCTTTGGTGATGTTCCTAGGAAGATGTTGCTGCAGCTGAGGTCGAAGAGGTTGTTGCCTGTGTTCTCCTCAAGGATTTTGATGGATTCCTTTCTCACATTGAGGTCCTTCATCCATTTTGAGTCTATTTTCGTGTGTGGTGTAAGGAAATGGTCCAATTTTATTTTTCTGCATGTGGCTGTCCAATTTTCCCAGCACCATTTATTGAAGAGGCTGTCTTTTTTCCATTGGACATTCTTTCCTGCTTTGTTGAAGATTAGTTGACCATAGAGTTGAGGGTCTAATAGCACTACTGGGTATTTACCCTAAAGATACAAACGTAGTGATCCGAAGGAGCATGTGCACCCGAATGTTTATAGTAGCAATGTCTACAATAACCAAACTATGGAAAGAACCTAGATGTCCATCAACAGATGAATGGATAAAGAAGATGTGGTATATATACACAATGGAATACTATGCAGCCATCAAAAGAAATGAAATCTTGCCATTTGTGACGACATGGATGGAATTAGAGGGTATTATGCTTAGCGAAATAAGCCAAGCGGAGAAAGACAACTATCATATGATCTCCCTGATATAAGGAAGTGGATATGCAACATGGGGGTTAAGGTGGTAGGAAAATAAATGAAACAAGATAGGATTGGGAGGGAGACAAACCATAAGTGACTCTTAATCTCACAAAACAAACTCAGGGTTGCTGGGAGGCGAGGGGTTGGGGGAAGGGGGTGGGGTTATGGACATTGGGGAGGGTATGTGCTATGGTGACTGCTGTGAAGTGTGTAAACCTGGTGATTCACTTACCTGTACCCCGGGGGATAAAAATATATGTTTATAAAAAATAAAAAATTAAAAAAAACAATTAAAAAAACAAAACAAAACAAACTTATTTCTAGGTATTTTATTCTTTTGGATGCACTACTAAATAAGATTCTTTTTTAAATTTCTCTTTCTGATAGCTTGTTATTAGTATAAAGAAACATATTTCTATATATTGATTTTATAGCCTACAACTTTACTGAATTCATTTATTAAACCTAATAGTATTTTGGTTGAGTCTGTGTTTTTTTATATGTAGTATCATGTCATCTGCAAATAGTGATGATTTTATTTCTTCTTTTCCAATTTGGAAGCCTTTTATTTCCTTCCCCATCCCCAAGTACTGTGTCTAGGACTTCCAATACAATGTTAAATAAAAGTGGTGAGAGTGGGCATCTTTGTTTTGTTCCTGATCTCAGAGAAAAAGGTTTTGGCTTTTCATTACTGAGTATGATGTTAGCTCTAAGTATATATGGCTTTTTTATTAGTTGAGTTATGGTCCCTCTATACCCATTTTATTGAGAGTTTTTATAATAAGTGAATGTTGAATTTTATCAAATTCTTCTTCTACATCTACTGAAATAATCATGTGATCTTTACCTTAATTTCCTTAATATGGTGCATCATGTTGATTGATTTATGGATGTTGGAACATTCTTGCATCCCTGAAATAAAGTTCACTTGGTCATGATATATGAACATCTTAATTTACTGTTGAATTCAGGTTCCTAATATTTTGTTGAGGATTATGGTATCTGTGTTCATCAGGGACTCTGGCCTGTGATTTCTTTTCTTTCCTTTTTTCCTTTTCTTTCCTTTCCTTTTTTCTTTCTCTTTTCTTTCCCTCTCTTCTCCTCTCCTCTTCTCTCCTCCCTTCCCTTTTCCCCCTTCCCCCCCCCTTCCTCCTTCTTTCCTTCTTCCTTCCTTCTTTCTCCTTCTCTGACTTTGGTATCAGGGTAATACTGGCCTCATAAAATAAGTTTGGAAGTGTTCATTCTTTCCATTTTTTGGTAAGAGTTTGAGAAGTATAGGTATTAAATAAACAGTAATAGTGTTTCTCAAATGCTTCCAAAAAATTGAAATTTTTGATACTGATACCAAAGTCAGAGAAGGACATCACAGAAAGAAAGAAAGAAAGAAAGAAAGAAAGAAAGAAAGAGGAAAAGAAAAGAAAAAAAGAGAGAAGAGAAGGGGAAAAAAAAGAAAAGAATCACAGGCCAGTGTCCCTGATGAACACAGATACTACAATTCTCAACAAAATATTACAAAACTGAATTCAATAGTACATTAAGATGATCATATACCATGACCAAGTGAACTTTATTCCAGGGGTGCAAGAATGTTTCAACATCCATAAATCAATCAACATGAAGCACCACATTAACAAAATGAAGGTAAAAATCACATGATTATTTCAGTAGATGTAGAAGAAGAATTTGATGAAATTCAATGCTCACTTATGATAAAAACTCTCAATAAAATGGGTATAGAGGGGGACCATGCCTTAACTCTGTTTCATTTAGATCTTTTTCTGAGGTTTTATTTTGTACTTTTATTTGGAACATACTCATCTTTTTCCTCATTTTACTTGACTCTCTGTTTCTGTGTATTAAGTGAAACAGTTACCTTTAGCCTTGTGTAGGTGATAAAACTTCTCATTCAACCTTGCTTTAGCTCTTAGTTGTTTCTTGAACCTTTGTGATTGTGAAAGCAGCCTGATTAATTTTTGATAGGTCCCTATTACTGAGGTGTGCCAAGTCCTGCCAGTGTCCCAAGGAGAGGGATCTCATTTAGTACCAGGTTTCAGGCTGACTGGAAACCAGACCCTCAGGCAGTAGCTTTAAAAATATTCAATTATACAGTCCTGTGGGGCTACAACTGTAAATCCTACTGACCCCCAGATTAGAAAATCTAGAGGATTCCTCTGAGTGATAGTTGCAAAATTTGGGGCTCCAGGTTAAATATATAATCTTCTTTTCTGGGAATTATTGTTGAGGAATAGTGAGGCCTGAGAAGTGTGTAAGGCTGATGTTGCCCAGCTTACATTCCCTGAGAGTGCTTCTGTAGATTCTAGATGTGTTGCAAACCTCAAGCCTATCCTTTAGACGGAAGCTGAAGCTCTGTGATGAGTAAGTCACAGAGTCCCATTTCTACAGGAAAACTGGGGGTGTATTTCAGTCTGCTGACTCTGTTTCTGTGGGAGGTAGTTTGCCAAGAGCTCTTTCCAATGGAAGTACCATGCAGCCTAAGAACGTGAACCCTCTTGACCACTAAGGCCAGGCAACCAACAGGCATCATCTGTGTGGATTGTGCACACCCTCTGACTTTAGCAAGGCACGTGAAGAGTGTAGGGGGCAGGGCACACCCACTGGCTTCAGCAAGGCTGTGGGAAAATTCTTTGTTTGCATATGCCTGTGGCCTTAGAGCTGTAGTAGGAGAATGTTTTGTTTGTGTGTGCCTGCTAGCTTTAGCAAGAGAGTGGGAGAATGTCATGATCACTTGCACTTGCTGGCCCCAGCCAGGTCACAGGCTTTAGCAAGGGACTGGGAGAATGTTGTGACTGCTCACACACATGGGCCCCAGCCAGTGTCACCACCATTCACCCGTGCCAGCCTTAGCAAGGCAACAGGTTAGCACTAAATCTGCACATACCTGCCTGTGCTAGCCAGGTTGGAGAGAGTGCAAAAATGGCATTTGCTAGTGTGTTCATCTCTGAAGAGAGTCCCAGCTGTCCCCTGCCCCTTGTCTTAAGACTAGCAAATGAATTCCCTTTACATGTGGTCCAGGTGCTTTTCAAACTTACTTTTGTGCTGGGTCCTGTGATTAGTGAGACTATAGCCAAGCCTTTTAAAAAGAGAACCTCAGTTCCCTACAGCCTTTGTCTTTTTTGAATGTAAGCCCTGTTGGTTTTCCTACCCATCTCTATATAGTCTTTTTATCCTTTGTGGTGAGGAACAGTTCTGTTAGTTTTCTTTTTCAGAGGAAATTGTCTACATGTATCTATAGGTTTGGTGCGTTTGTAGGAAGAGGTAAGATCAGGATCTTCCTATGCCAACATCTTGGACCACCCCTCCGCACTACCTATATTGATGAATTATTCCACCACTCATTGTCCAAATTACACCTGGAGTTCTCTTAGACTTTTTCAAATTCCTCACTTCATTATTCAGTTGATTGTCACCATAACATTTCTGTGTTGCTCTTCCTCTCTTTGTTTCTTGCCAGAGGTTCTATTGATCAACCTTCACATGGAGAACTACACTTGTCTCCTAATTATTCTCCTTGCTGCCTACCCCCTAATCTGTTATATATGCAATTAAGAAAATTGCATATATATATATATATATATATATATATATGCAATTAAGAAAAAAAACTCTTATTGCCTTATTCCATTTCTTATACTCTTTTAATGGCCCTATATTGCTTATAGGAGAAAGTATGAATTCTCTAACATAGTACACATGACCTCCCTGGTCTGGCACTTGCCCACTGTCCATCTTCATCTCATGATACTTCCTCACTAACACCCTGTGCTCTAACAAAGCCCAAATTCTTTATTTTTTCCTATTATATCCTATGTTTTAATGCTATTCTCTTAAGCTGGAATACTCTTCCTCCCTAATCTTTGGATAAACTCCAACTCATCTTTCAAGATCTTTTAAAAATTATATGTGCTAAGACATTGTCCCTGGCCCATCAAGCAGAAATAATTTCTCTATTCTTTTGGTCATTATTTTGCTCATGTTATCTATATTATGATCTTTTATTTACATGTCTGTCATAAGCAATACCAATAAGTGACCTATTTGGAAGTACATACTTGTTATCTTCAAATTTTTAGCACCACATTGCTTTTTGACACACAATATACAATCCTATTATTTTAACTATTTGCACTTTTTTCTGCTTTTTTCTTTTTTACTTAGTTATTTCTTTACATTTACATGGTTTCTGTTTTGTTTGTTTCTGTGTTCAAAAGGCTAGAATAGTGCTTGGTACATGGTAAGTAGTCAACAAATATCTACTGAATGGATGAATTAATTCAACAAAATATAGTTATAGAAATTTATCAGGGTACTCTAATGATTCTCTTTTATATATAAAGAGAAATAATGTGGATGTATGTATTTAAGTATATGAAACAGTATATATTATATAATATATATTATGTATCACATGTATATGATATATGTATGATTGTGCATTTATATTATGATTTAATTTAATTATATCATTTTCTGCTATTGAAGAGAATTGTAGAGTCATCAATCACCTCTGGGAGAAAAACAAGCCTAGTAAACTTAGAGACCAAGAATGGGTCCAAAATAATGGTGAAAAAGGGATACTGACAAAGAAATGTTGAATTTCTATGTAGAGGTAGAATTTTAAATGAAAAAAATGGGAAACATGTTCAAAGAGTTGGGGCCAATATAAACTAGATTATTGACTTTGATTTGGTTATAAAATTTTTATGATCATTGCTTTGCTTTTTTATTCTATCACTGGTGTGGTGCTTTTTATGTTGAATGGCTGCTTTGTTTGTATGGTTAATGTTGTTTTGTCTACCATTGAACAGCTAGTGCAGGAGGCTTGTAATGCATACATTGTCAGGTTCCAGGACTGTGCCTATGCACAGGGTTGTTTTTTGGGGAATTCTTGATAGACTTTCTGCTCTAGCGGCTGCACAGCAAATCACTGGGTAATTGTCAGCACCATGGCAATCCCTCTGCTAGAAAACTTCCATGGTCATATTGTTTGGCTGCCACTTCAGAGCTGGTAGTTGTGGACAGTGTCTACTAGAAAGTCTCTTTGAATTACCTCAAGAGACTATACAATTTCCATAATTTCCTGTGAAATACTCCAGTTTGGGTTTATTTAGAAATAATGAAGCACCACTGAACTATCATATCAGTCATAAGGGTACCACAAATGTCATTGCATTTGACTGTCAATGTTATTTATTTCCATCATTCAAAGTGTCCTTTTCCTTTTAAAAACTCTGTGTTGTTTGTTTGCATGTATTTGGGAATAAGTAATAGTGATATAAAAAAAAAACAGTTAAGGTATAAAAATAGTATTTTTTCCCATTGTGATTCCTCTGAGCTTTTATAATTTCAGTATTTTTCTCTGAATATTTATAATTTAAAATTTTAAATTTCAGTCTTAAATTAATGTATTCATTTGCTATTTGCCCAAAATACTGAAATTCTAGGGCATTTGAAGAGCTCACGTTTGCAACAAGCAAGTGCTGAAAATCAATCGTCTTTGAATAAATATTTGTTGAATAAATAAACTTGGAATAGTTCGAAAAATCCGAGTATTAAGGTTACCATAGCAATAGACTATGCATAAACCAGTGGTCTTTAACCTTTTAGAGGTCACAGAACCCTTTGAAAATTTGATAAACTATGGATTTTCTCCCATTATCTCAAAACACACACACACAAAATAAGAAAATCCTGGAGCCCAATCTTGGTCCCCATGGCACAGGTGGCATTGAACAGAAAAGTTAATTTTTTTTTTATAACATTTACTATGTATTGGATCCAGTTTCTTGTCTGGTGTGTGATCTCATAGAGCATATAGTCTAGAGAGACATGCAGATAATTAAAAGAAGTCTTAGGTGCTATTAGAGAACTTAGGAAGACCATTTAATCCAAAAGATTGTGTCTGGTGAGGGGGTTGGATAGTGCCAATACATTGAGATCCAGAAAATGAGGGGTAGTTATATTTTGTCAGGAAGACTGATAGGCTGAGAGAGTTGTAGGAACAGTAAAAGACAATCGATGACTGTAGGTGAGCTAGAACATTGAGGGGCCAAGAGCTGCTTGGGAGGATATTGACAGTAGAGAAAGCTGAGATAGCAGTCAGATTAAGCAAGGGTGTTTTTTTTTTGTTGTTGTTGTTTGTTTGTTTTTTTGACAGAAAAGAGAGAGCGAGAGAGAGAGCAAGAGTGTGCAAGCAGGGGGAACTGCAGAGGAAGAAGGAGAAGCAGACTCTCTGCTGAGTAGGGAGCCCCATGTGGGGCAGGATCCCAAGACCCTGAAATCATGACCTGAGCTGAAGGCAGACACTTAACTGATTGAGCCACCCAGATGTCCTTAAAAACCATGCTAAGGAGTTCATGCTTTTACTTAGTATATGGGAATGGATGATTTTAAAGCTAATCAGTGACATTAATTGATTTGCCTTTTAGAAAGATTACTGACTCTGGGCAGTGAATTGGGAGACAAGGGTGACAGAATTAGAAGGTGGACAATGAGTATGCTTTTTCAGTAATTTGGTGTGTGATAATAGAGACTTGAGTTAGGGCTGGAGAGATGAACAGAGACAGGACACTGGGTTTGAATGGATTTGAAGATAAGGGAGAGAGAGGAATCAAGAACAATTCCTCAATTTTTGAGCTTCTTGTCTTGGGCATCCTGGTGGATGGTTGTGAAATACAGAATTTAAGAAGAAGAGGAGGTAGGAGAGAGAAGGAAAGAAAAAGAAATAGAGTCAAGTTTCCAACACTGGCTTTGAATTACCTGTGGGAAATCTTTGAGATGTCTGGGAGGCAGTTGAATATATAGGTCCAAAACTCAGAAGGAAGATTGGGCCATAAGGAAGCATTTAGACTTCTTCAGTAGTTTTTTAATTCTTTTCTACCTTAACACACTTGAGGAAGACAATAAAACCTTCCCACTCATTAAAGTAACCCCATTTAGCAGTGATTCTCATGTTATTTCTGAGAAAGTTCTTTACCTAGGTGGCTGCATGGCTCCCTTAATTCAGGTCTGTGCTCATTGTTAATTATCAAAAATCTGCTCCATACTGCCTTGTAAAGAGGTAACATCCAGTCTGGTCACTCCTTGTTCTATTTAAAAGACTTCAAACCACTTACTGCCAGCCAGCACATAGATATTTGTTTATTGGATTACTGTTTCTTCCATTACAATGTAACTCCCTGAGACAAGAATTTTGCCTTCTGTGTTCATTAATCTGTTCACAAAGTGTAGAATACCCTGTTACATAACAGACTCCTAATTCATTAGCTAAATTACATAAAGTATATAAATTAAAATAAGTAATTTTCAACGTGATGGAGGATGTATAATAGCTTATTTGGATGAGAGGATGTGAAATTTGAAAAAAATTTTCTAAATATTTTGATTCAGCTCCCTGACCAAGGATAGCTTCCTGTACTCTGACCCCATCTGTATATTTGAGATCATTATTAGTGATACTGACTGGAGGCAGGGGAATATTGTATTAAGAAAGAAGGTGGAGTCACTAATCTCCGATACTGCTAGGAATAAAGGTCTAGACAGAATTTTCTGTCTTTACAACAGTTAGTTCACAGATGAACTTTACAAATTTCTTTGGAGTGATGTGGAAAGAAGGAAGTGAAAACATCTAAGAGACATTATGAGGTATAGCGAAAAATAGTTTACAATGGAAAATAATTAAGTACATTTAAATGTTTATGGCAAAAGCCAATAAGAGGGGAAGCTTGATGATATAAGAGAGGTGAGGATAATCCATATTAGAAGGCTAAGAATATTGGAGGGGGTTGTGTTTATAAGACACCTGACAGGATTAGCCTTAGGTAAAAAAGGCATATTTCTCTGTTGTAGGACCAAAGGATGTTGTTGAGTGTTTAGATTGATGATAGGAAGTTGAGATAACAATAATCTAATGTTTTTCCCTTGGTAAAGTGGAGGACAAGGTCATTTGCTGAGAATGAGCATTTAGAAGGTGAGTTTGAATGTTTGAGGAGGTTGAGTTTCTACAGAAAATGACAAAAAGAGAGATGCCCAGAAAAACATAGGTGAATTTTGATGCCACTTTGAGAACCCAGAGGGGTTGGTGATGAAGATTTGAAGTGGTACCATTCCTCTAAGTTATATTATTATCTTTACTAGCTATGAAAAGTAAGGCATTTAACAAAACTTGTCTAAAGTTAGAGATCCATCCAATGGCATAGCTGAATTTTGAGTATCAAACCTAAGTCTGCCTAGTTCTAGGCACTTTAAAACATTAGACCATTCTGGTAACAATAGTATTGAACGATCATTGCAAAATATAGTGGAGTCTTTTCTTAGGCTGTGCTCACCATAGGCATTCGAGTATCCTGCAAAAAGCCAAAATTAGATTAAAACTCCCTTCTGATGTAGAGCCAATTGGTATGTGGTCACATCGGAGAGATGATTCAGAGAGCCTGAGCTGTATTGATATAAAGGAGCACCAATTGTGTGGCAACTAGAAGTTGCTACTTAAATTTTGCAGATGCATGAGAGGAAGACAAGATTCAGTGATACTATTGACCAAGAATGTGTACTCACAGTCTTTATACTAAGCAATTAGAGATAGAAAAATTAAGCATGTGCTTCAGTTATGTTATAATCATTCTGACCAAGATCAAAGTGAGTGGCAGCTGACACAGAAAAGAGGCCTGAAGATAGTAGGATCCCACCTAGGAAAGAGACATTTTCTTTACATACATGTGTGTGGCTAAGGGCTTCACTAATTTAGTGCATGAGGAAGTGAATACAAAAATGACATTTAACATTATGTGTGGCTTGTATACTTATAAGTGTGTTTATGTATGTGTGTGTAAGATAACAATTCAGAATATTCAATCCTTCTTTCATTGGGTTTTAGTTACGTTTAAAAGACTAAACTAGGTTTAAAAACCTAGTTTTAAATTTAAAAACCTTTTCCTGCTTTGCTTTAATAAGGTTTTTGTATAAAGACCTTTTTTGATAATGTCATATACAAGTGTTTAGATAAGGTTAGACTTCAGTTCATATATATGGGCAAGTTATCTACTTATATGTCTAACATCATTTTTTAAAAGTTAAAAAGTTGAACTGTGGATAACATTCGCCCCAGTGTTAAAAAAAACTCAACATGTAAAAATCTCTTATAAACTAATATAACATTATAACACTATCATAACAATAAAAGAAATAGGTAGAAGACATGAACTAGTACTTTACTGTAGAAGAAGCACAAGTGGCAAATAAATATGAAAAGAGAGGACTCTAGCTATCTAAGCTATCTAAGAAATTAAGCCCAACTAAGTGTGATAAGGTAGTGAAATTCTCCAAACAAGCAATCCATTCATTACTTTTTTGAAACAAGACATGACGGTACAATGAAAAGGCAGACTAAAAGTGCATACTTGAAAAATTTTCAAACATTGATGTGTGGTAAGTATGATGCACTTACCCTTTAAGTCAACACGGATTAAAAATTATAATTACTAATTTGTAAGTCTTTTATATTCTAATATTATTTTTATAATTATTAGAGAAAAAATTCATGGACTTAAATACATTCTTAAAAAATGAAAATAGATGAATTAAGTCTTCAAAAAGTCAAGAATAGGAAAATAATTCTTTAAAAAGGAATTCATAAAGATAAGTAGAGAAATTAATGAGCTAGTAAATGTAAAGTCTAAAAATAATTGAATTGATAAATAAAATAGAACTATTTAGGAAAAAAACCTGAAATAGATTATTTTTAAATTTTTTAAAAATTTAAAAAAATTTTAATTTTTAAAGCCTATTGCAATAGAATGTGGAAAATGTATTTATATAAATATATAGTCACAGTTAAAAGGCAAACTGATAAAGCAAAATTTGCTGAAAAGGATTAAAGAGTTTTAGAAATCAACATGAAGAACCTGAAAAGTCCAGGAAATTTTAAGTAAAAGATAGTAATATACAATTTTCAGAAGAAAGAAAATAAATACGAATTTGAGCACCCCTAGTGAACAGTCTAGGCAATAATCACCGTTACAGAATAATGCCTTAATAAAACTTTTTTTTTTTCCTGGCCAAGTGGGTTACAAATTATAGAAATCAGAATGCCCAGCCTAGGAAGCTTCCATGAAGGTAGCCATCTTTGAAAATTCTATGCTATGGGAACTATGGGTATCTGATGACAAAGTTTTTCATATTGAGGCTCTCTGAGCTTCAAGATTATCTTATTTTACAGTGCATGTGTTTTAGGCAACCTACACAATAAACATTAATAAATACATCCAAAATTTAAGAAACTGGGTGAAATAGATGAAATGAAAAGGGCAAAATCAGATTAAATATATACAGAAGAAATATGTAAATATGAGGCTTTACTGTCTATATTGCTGTTTTGTAGGCTTTGTCTCATGGACCAAATTTGAGAGCAGTTATAAAGATGTATCATAGACAGATCCATCGTGTTAAATATCGACTTGGTCTTTGGAGGACAAGACAAATTATAAACTTTGCAGAGCTAGAGGAATGGATGGACAGAAAAAAGTGTAAGTGATACAATCGTTCCTGGTTTGATTTTAAATTTAGAATTCATTTAACCATTGGAATTTTATATATAGTTTACATGTAATTATCCATAGACACCATAGGTAAATCTATTTTATAATCCTGAAATCTACCTGCATTTTATTTTTTTAAAAGATTTTTTAAAAGTTTTATTTAAATTCCACTTAGTTAATATGCAATGTAGTATTAGTTTCAGGTCTATAATGTGGTGAGTCAGTACTTCCATACAATATCTGAAGGCTATTTGCATTTTAAAGTGATGTATGTTTCATTTAATTTATTAGGATCCTGTGTTTATAAGCAACAGAAAACCCAGTCTAGTTAACCAAAGCAAAAAGGAAATTTAAAAGAAAAATACAGGAAATGTAACTTAAGAGTCAGATTTCATACAGAACTCAACACAGAACTATTTTCAGGGCTCCTGTGTGGTTCAGTTGGATAAGTGGCTGTCTTCTGCCCAGGTCATGATCTCAGGGACCTGGGATTGAGCCCCTAGTGGGTCTCTCTGCTCAGCGGGGAGTCTGCTTCTCATTTTCATTCTGCCCCTTCCCCTTGCTCGTGCTCTCTCTCTCTCTCTCTCTCAAATAAATAAATTAAATCTTAAAACAATCAAACAACAACAAGAAAAAAAACGCACAAAAAACAGAGCTACTTCAGAGATTTAGAGAGCAAAATGTAAGGAAAAATTTCATTTTGACTTTGGGAGATAGATAAGCTGTTATCACTTTTAAGACTTTTTTTTGGATTTTAATTTTTTATTTTTTTATATAAACATATATTTTTATCCCCAGGGGTACAGGTCTGTGAATCACCAGGTTTATACACTTCACAGCACTCACCAAAGCACATACCCTCCCCAATGTCCATAATCCCACCCCCTTCTCCCAAACCCCCTCCCCCCAGCAACCCTCAGTTTGTTTTTTGAGATTAAGAGTCACTTATGATTTGTCTCCCTCCCAATCCATGGATGGAACTAGAGCATATCATGCTTAGTGAAGTAAGTCAAGCAGAGAAAGACAACTATCATATGATCTCCCTGATATGAGGAAGTGGTGATGCAGCATAAGACTTTTTTGTTTCTATGCTTTAAGTTCAAATTCCAAGGAGAGAGAGCACCTGATTGGTTTAATTTGAATCATGAATCCAATACTCTTCCATGGGAGGGCAGAGAACTTTGCTTGAGAGTTGCACAGAAGCTCTATCCACTTGGGGAGGAGTAGCTCCCCAAAGGAAAACTACATATTGCTAGCATAAGAATAGCTAATGGACACCAAGTAGACTAAATAGATATCTATTATGTGTTACTTGTTAGTGTTGATATTTTGTCCACAGAACGCTTTCCCTAATATATATCTTAGCTTTCAGAGAGCCTCATTCCTATTATATTTAATGAATTTACATTGCTTAGGATTAGGATGGACATTATATCCAGTGTCTTGATTAAAAAAAATAATAAATGAGGGCTTCTTGTTTTTGTAAGGAGCTTATACCTCTCCACTCCATCTTAACAACAAGGGAAAAAGCTGAATAGACTAAATAATTTATTCTTTTCATGGGTCTATAAGAGAAGAGAAGACACAGGCCAAAACACTGCTACCAAAATTAAAGAGACTGACATACAGGGAGTTACAGTTTCCCAGAGCAGAGACTCATGAGTAGAAATGAATGTAGGAGGAAACAGGTGTTGGCAAGGATGTGGAGAAAAAGGAACACTCATGCACTATTGGTGGGAATGCAAACTGGTGCAGCCACTGTGGAAAATAGCATGGAGGTTTCTCAGAAACCTAAAAATAGAAATACCCTACAATCCAGTAAATCATACCACTGTGTATTTACCCAAAGAATACAAAAACACTAATTCAAAATGATATATGCACCCATATATTTATTGTAGCATTATGTACAATAGCCAAATTATAGAAGCAATGCAAGTGCAAGTGACCACTGATAAATGAATGGATAAAGAAGTGGTATATATACTTATGGAACATTACTCAGCCATAAAAAAGAAATCACATCTTACCATTTGTAACAACATGGTTGGATTGAGAGTAAATGCCAAGTAAAATAAGTCATAGAAAGACAAATACCATATGATTTTACTCATGTGTGGAATTTAATAAAACAAATGAATAAAGAAAAAAGCGAAAAACCAAGACCAGACTCTTTAGAGAACAAACAGGTGGTTACCAGAGGGAAAGTGGTGGGGGGATGTGTGAAATAGGTGAAGAGGATCAAGAGTACACTTATCATGATGAGCACTGAGTAATATAAGTAATGAATCACTATATTGTACATCTGAAACAAATGTAACATTGTATGTTAATTATACTGGAATTAAAATTAAAAAAAAAAAAAAGAATTTGATGTAAGAACCAGTGCCAGGTAGGAAAATCGAACCATCATTGGTAAATAGCTAGAAGCTCAGTGTGAACAATTCTGAGAGTTAAAAACCACAGTATCATTATAATTACCTCTAGGAGCTTGACCAGATTTTCACAGTAAATGTCAGAAAAAGGCAACTATTTTGAAATTTGCTAGAGCACACTTTTCTTTTCTTTTCTTTTTAAAGATTTGATTTATTTATTTGAAAGAGAGAGAGAGAAAGACCACAAGTAGGCAGAGAGGCAGGCAGAGAGAGAGTGGGGGAAGCAGGCTCCCTGCAGAACAGAGAGCCTGATGTAGGGCTCAATCCCAGGACCCTGAGATCACGACCGGAACTGAAGGCAGAGGCTTAACCCACTGACCCACCCAGGCGCCCCTAGCACACTTTTCTTAAGAAGGTCGACATTCAGGGGAAATTAGTTAACCGGAGCCTAGCCTGCTGGGTTATTTTCTGAACTTAACTGACGTGGTGAAGAGAAATACCCAATTTCAGTCCATTTTGGCCATCCTGTCCCACCTATAGGGGGAGAGAAAAAAACCAAGAAACACTTGTATAATTTACAGTCCAGAGACATAAGGTCATTAAGAGACTGCAACCTAATCATAGGTCTATAGAACACTTCCTCTCTTGCCTTACTACCATATTACTAAAGGTCTATTTGCAATAGTTCCTTTTACTTGATATATCACATCTGGCTATCAATAAAAAATTAAAGCTATACAAAAAAGCAAAAAAGCACAGTTTGAATAGACAAAGCATCAGAACCAGAAATGGCAGGGATGTTAGAATTATCAGATCAGAGATTTAAAACAACTATGATTAACACACTACAGGCTAAAAACAACAACAACAACAAAAAAAAAAAAAACACTACAGGCTCTAATGGATAAAGTAGACAGCATGCAAAAACAAGTGGGTGATGTAAGCAGAGAGATGGAAATCCTAAGAAAGAACAACAACAACAAAAAAATGCTTGAGATAACGCTGTAATGGAGATGAGGAATGCCTTTGATGGTCTTATTAGTAGATTAGACATGGCTGAGGAAAGACTCCCTGAGCTAGAGGATAAATCAGTAGAATCCTTGAAAACTGAGAAAGCAATAGAGCAAAGACTGAAAAGAAAAAAAAGAAGAAAACCTGAACAAAATATACAGGAGCTATAGGACAATTACAAAAAGAGTTAACATAAGGATAATGGGAATACCAGAAGGAGAAGAAAGAGAGAAAATAACAGAACAGATATTTAAAAATAATGACTGAGAATTTCCCCAAATTATTCTTGGACACCAAGCCACAGATCTAAGAATCTCAGAGAACACCAAGCAGAATAAGTTCCAAAAATTACAGTTATTTTGGTATAGGCATTATCATCTTCAAACTATAGCAAATCAAAGATAAAAAATCCTGAAAGAAACCAGATGTAAAAAGCACCTAGCCTATAGTGGAAGAAAGATAAAAATTACATGCAATCTATTAGAAACCATACAAGCAAGAAGGGAGTGAAATTTTTAAACTGGTGGGAGAGGAAAAAACAACAAACAAACCCAACAAAAAACAAAAATCTTAAACCTAAAATGATGGGAGAAAAAAAAAAAAAACAAACCTGTCTAAGAAGAAAAGAACAAGGACACACATCACTAATATCAGAAAAAGAGGATATTTCCATGCATACTTTGGACACTGAAAGGAGAATAAAGGAATACTAGGAATAACTTTAATTTACAAAATTAATATCCTAAACAAAGTGGACCAATTCCTTGAAACACACAATCTGCTAAAACTCAAACAATAAGAAAGAGACAATCTGAATAGGCCTATGTCTATTAAATAAGTGGAGTTGGTAATTAATAACGTTCCAAACAGAAAGCACCAGGCCCAGATGGCTTCACTGGTGAATTCTACTAAACACTTAAAATTTTATTTATTTTTTGAGAGGGAGAGAGAGAAAACATGTGAGCAGGAGGGGAGGAGCAGAGAGAGAAACTTATCAGGCTCCATGCCCATTGTAGAGCCTGACATGGGCCTCTGTCTCTAGACCCTGAGATCATGATCTCAGACAAATTCAAGAGTTGGACACTTGACTGTGCCCCAATTCCCTATAATCTTTATAAGTGGTTAGAAGCAGAGGGAATACTTCCTACTCATCCTATGGGGCCAGTATAAACCTAACACCAAAAATAGGCAAAGACCTTATAAGAAAACTACAGAACAGAATCTCTCTGAATATAGATACAAAATCCTCAATAAAATAGTAGCAAATCAAATCCAAAAAAGTATAAAAAGTATTATATACCACCGCCAAATGGAATTTACCCCCCGTATGCAAGACTGGCTAAGTATTTGAATCAATTAATGTAATCCATCATATCAACAGGCTAAAAATGAAAAATTACATGGTCTTATCAATAGATACAGAAAAAACATTTGACAAAATCCAATATCCATTTGTAATATAAAATCTCAGTAAACCAGGAATAGAGAAGAACTTTCTCAATTTAAAAGACTATCTACAACAACCCTACAGCTAATATCATACCTGATGGTAAGTAATTTTAAACTTTCCCATTAAGATCAGGTACAAGGATGTCTCCTCTCACCACTCCTTTCCACACCATACTAAAGTCCTTGATAATGCAATAAGACAAAAAAAAAAAAAAAAAAAAAAAAAAGGACATAAAAGACATACAGATTGGGAAGGAAGAAATAAAACTATCTTTAGTCACATGATTGATATGTGTGGAAAATCTGAAAGAATTGACTAAAATACCTTCTGGAACTGAGATGTGATTACAGCAACATTGCATAGGATACAAGATTAATATCCCAAAGTTAGTTGTTCTTTTCTTTTAACTTCCAACAATGAACAAGTGGACTTGAAATTAAACAACAGCATTTACATTAATACCCCCAGAATTAAATATTTAGGTTTAAATGTAACAAAATATGTACAAGGTCTCTATGAAGGAAACTATAAAACTCTGATAAACAAAATCAAAGAACTAAGTAAATGGCTAGATATTCCATGTTCATGGGGCTCAGTATTGTCAGGAAGTCAGTTCTTCTTAATTTGATGTATAGATTCAGTGCAATCCCATTCAAAATTCTATCAAGTTACTTTGTGGATTTTGACAAACTGATTCTGAAGTTTATATGGAGAGGCAAAAGACAAGACTAGCCAACACAATATTGAAGGAGAACAAAGTTGAAGGACTGATGATACATAGCTGCAAGACTTTCTATAAAGCTACAATTATTAAAACAGTGTGGTATTGGTGAAGAATAGACAAATATATCAGTGGAATGGAATAGAGAGCCTAGAAACAGGCCCCTAAAATATAGCCAAATGGTCTTTGAAAAAGGAGCAAAAAAAAAAAAATACAATAACAGAAAGATAGTCTTTTCAAAAATGGTGCTAGGACAACTAACTATCCATATGCAAAAAAAAAAAAAAAAATCTAAAGACAGACCTTACATCCTTCACAAAAATTAACCAAAATGGATCATAGACCTAAGTGCAAAAAGTAAAACTTCTATAAGGTAACATAGGAGAAAACATAGATGATATTTAATACAGTGCCTTTTTGGATACAACACTAAAGACATGATCCATTAAAGAAATAATGGAAGATGTGGATTACATTAAAATTAAAAACTTCTACTTTGCAAAAGAGGATGTTTAGAGAATGAGATTACAATCCACAGGATGGGAAAAATATTTGCAAAAGATGCATTTATAAGGACTGCTATTATTGAACATATACAAAGAACAATTTAGGAATAATAAAACAAACAACTTGAATAAAAAATGGGCCAAAGACCTCACCAAAGAAGATATACAGACGATAAGCACTTGGAAGGATGCTCCATATCATATGTTATTACGTAAATGCAATTAAAACAGTGAGATACACTACACACCTATTAGAATGGCCAAAATCCAGAGCATTGTCAATATCATATCCTGGTAAGAATGTCGAGCAACTGGAACTATTATTCATTATTAATGGGAATGCCAATGATAGAACCCTTTTTGAAAACATCGTAGTGGTTTCTTATAAAACTAATCATACTGTTACCATATGATTCAGCAATCATGCTCCTTGGTATATACCCACAGGCATCAAAAACATATCCACACAAAATGTACACATGGTTATACACATGGGTTTTTCATAATTGCCAAAGCTTAGTAACAACCAAGATGTCCTTTAGTAGATGAATAGATCAATAAACTATGGTACATGTGAACAAGGGAGTATATTTAGAGCTAAGAATAAATGAGCTATCAAGCTATGAAAAGACAGAGGAATCTTAAATGCGTATTACTAAGTGAAAGAAGCCAATCTGAAAAGCCTATACACTATAGGCTTCCAACCATATGACATTCTAGAAAATACAAAACTGTGGAGAAAATTAAAAAATTTATATTTACCTGGGGGCAGATTGGGGGGAGGGATGAATTGATAGAATATAGAGGATTTTTAAGGCAGTAAAACTATTCTGTACAATACTGCAATGATGAATACATGTTATTATATATTTGTCTAAACCCATAGAATGTGCAACACCAACAGTGAACTCTGAAATAAACTGTGGAACTTAGTGACTATGTTGTGTAATCCTTAGTAACAAATGTATAACTGTGCGTGATGTTGATAATGGAAGAAGACTATGCTTATGTGGTTGTAGTGGGTATCTGAGAAATCTCTGTACCTTCTTAATTTTAATGTGAATTCAAACCACTCAGAGGGATGTCTGGGTGGCTCAGTCAGTTAAGCGTCTGCCTTTGGCTGAGGTCATGATCCCAGGGTCCTGGGATTGAGTCCTGGATAGGGCTCCTTGCTTGGTGGGGAGCCTGCTTCTCCCTCTGCCTATTGCTCCTCCTGTTTGTGCTTGCTCATGCTCTCTTTCTTTCTCTCTCCCTCTCTCTCTGACAAATAGATAAATACATAAAACCTTAAAAAATAAAAATACTCTTAAAATTGTCTTTAAAAATAATAAAAAACAACAAAATTATGCAAGTAAATTATATTTAATTGATATCAGCATCTTTCTGCTTTATAATGTAAAAGTGCTACATTTTTGGGAGAGTTTATCTAATCATAAAATGTGTATTTCACAGCAGACTATAAGTTCCATGAAGACAGGGACTGTATCTATTAACCTTCATTAATGAATAGCCACTATTAATGAATGCCTGGCTTATGAAAGGGCTCAGAAATATTTGTTGATAGTTTTCATTGTTTATTACTTATGCTAAAATTATATGCCAAAATATATTTACAGATAATCAGAATCCTTTGAGTTAGAATGACTCCTTTTCTGTGGCTAGAGGTTAAAGAAGTAAGTCAGAGAGATTCTATACACATCATGGAATTGCACTAAGGGTTAAAGTGACTCTAGAGTCACAGAATTTGCAAGTTCTTGTTTGCCTTAATAGTCCTCGGAAAATTCTCTGTCCCTTCCATATGTGGATTACTAATTGGGTGATATTTGGCAGATACCTATCTCTACACATTTTTAAGAATCTTTAAATGACCAGAAAATTTCATTTAATTTTCATGATTTAAGTTTTATATTGACCCTGATTAAACCTGTCTGGAATATTAATTCTGCTAGTTTGTGGCAGAACATTTGCTTTTCAAGCATAGTATATAGGTTAAGGGCATTATTGTCTATTAATACAGTTACATGGCCATAATATTAATATGTGTCTTAGTTTAATCTAGTAAGAAGCACCTAAAATTGATTAAATGAAAAACTAATAAAGGTAAATATACTTTTTCAAGGAGAAATATATTTCCTTAACCAGAAAATAAAAAAGTGACTTTCTTTGTGTGCTAGTTTGGATTTCTTCAGAATCAGACCCTGAGACAAGAATTTAAGTACAACTAATCTGCAAGTAGATCTCAGGAAATACTGTTAATGGAAAGAAGTTAAGACAGGGAAGGGATGAAAGTAAAAAAAGAATGCATTATCAGACCGATTACCATCAACTGGAGCTCGATCCCTCTAAGGAACGGTGTAGACAACTTTCCTTAAGTGCAGGGCCTTTATCTATCAACTCCAAGTTGAGGGAGGTCCGGGGTTAAGGACCACTGCACTGGGGGCTTTAATTTTCTGGCACTCTGGCTTGCTGCACAGGTGGGCAGAATGGAGTCCTGCAGCCAGAGGGAGCCCTGAGGCAATGAGCTGAGATGCTGATGAGTGAAAGTCAAGGTAGCAAGTGTAGAATTGTAAGGGAAAAGGCAGTATGGATGGGGTACCAACAGCACATGCTCTAGGTTGCTTATTTGAAAAGAGAGAAAAGCCATAGATATTCTAAATATAAATTTATTTTGCTGCTTTGTTTCCAGATCTGGAATAGTGGCTTATATTTAGGCAATCACTCAATATTTCTTGAATTTATTAATGTCTCACAACTGTCCACTTCAACTGAATGAATAAGTGAGTAAACAGAAAGTCGAAAGTCCATGTGGTTGAGTGTCAGGATCATCCACTGACTCCTGTTAGAAACCACTCTATTGCCCTTTGTCATTTGGAGCCCATACTTGAGAGCTAAGCTTGTACCGAGGCAGACTTTGTCATCCTGTAAATGCTGATTGACAATCACCTTCCTGGGGGCGATCCAGCATACTTTAGAGACTCAGTATTACGTTTTTGAAAAGAAAAACTAAAACGTTTATGGAGAACTACACTTATAAAATGTTTGCATCCATTTTCTTGCTAATTATCTAAGCCCCGTTACTGTCAAGTACGGGACATAGGTAAAGGATGGCCCTACTGAGTGGTTTTCTGTGGAAACCTTGAGCCAGGAGTGGAAAGATCACTTTCTGTGGTCACTCAAGTCCAGTCACCTTAAATTAGGAAGGAGAAATACAGGAAGTCAGGGGAAAAAAGTAAACATCATTCCATATAGGGGCAAAATCAGAAGAAGAATAAGCAGTCCAAAGGACAGTCACTGATATAAGTGACTAGAGTGTAGATAGAAGCCAAAAAGAGATGAAAAAATTAGGGGAGCTAAATAAAAATGAGCACTGAGATGGGTCAGTAGAAGTCAGGCCCCCAGAAGCCCTGACATTAAAGCTATGTCTTGTGTTGTAACTTGAGCCTTGATGTATGCATGGCCCGTGGGTATTTTTCATGTAAACCAGGCCAGAGGCTGCCAGTGTCCTCTTTGGGGAAACAGATCTAAATCTGACTACTAGAGGATGTGGGAGGGAGAAGCATGTCCCATTTCCTTCTAACCTTCCCCAGGAGGCTGACATAGAGCTACTCTAATCGCTAGACATACAAATAAAACTGGAGGGAAAGCTTCTTTGAATATAGATGAAGCTTTCTGGTGGTTTGTTATTGACATTTTATTTATAAGAAAAATATTTTCTTTTGTCTCTTTCTTTTAGTCTATGAAACAATGTTTGCTAAGAGAGAAGATTGGCAAGGATTAGAAAGAAGTGAGCTCCTCAAGTTCTTCAATGACTGTGGTCATTTCCCAACCCAGCAGCAAATTGACGAGGCTTGGGACCTGGTCCATAGAGGCGAGTGGTTTTCCCATTTCTTGTTTTCTTTTCCCTTTCTTTGCTGTTCCCTTTCCCTCTTTCTTCGTTCCCTTGTTCTTTCCTTCCTTCTTTAATTTAATTTAAATATAACTTAAGTTGCTCCATTTTTGTTCCATTTTCTTTTTCCATTAAGCTTATCCTTAAATCCATTTCCTAAAATTTTAAAACCTTGGTTTAATGTATATGAAAGAAGAGATTTAAAGGACAGGTCAAGGGGCGCCTGGGTGGCTCAGTGGGTTAAGCCGCTGCCTTCGGCTCAGGTCATGATGTCAGGGTCCTGGGATCGAGTCCCACATCGGGCTCTCTGCTCAGCAGGGAGCCTGCTTCTCCCTCTGCCTCTCTCTCTCTCTCTGCCTGCCTCTCTACCTACCTGTGATCTCTCTCTGTCAAATAAACAAATAAAATCTTAAAAAAAAATAAAGGATAGGTCAAAAGAAGTTAATACAATACTGCTTTTTTTTTTTTTTTTAAGAGGAGTGGAGGAGATGGTTTTAATTTTTTTTTTTTTAAGATTTTATTTATTTATTTGACAAACAGAGATCACAAGTAGGCAGAGAAAGCAGGCAGAGAGAGAGGAGGAGAAGCAGGCTCCCTGAGCAGAGAGCTGAGCAGAGAGCCAGACTCAGGGCTTGATCCCAGGACCCCCAGGCAGAGATTTAACCCACTGAGCCACCTAGGTGCCCCTGGCTTTAAGTTTTTAAGATTCTAATATATTTTTTGATATAAAAAAGTTACATCTAACTCAGTTTATTTTAAGCTACTATATTTTACGAGACCAGTGCTCTAACCCCTGAGCTTCGGAGCCTAAGCTACTATATTTTAAAAAGCTTTCTCCTGGATAGTTAGATTGGGTACTGAAGAATTGGGTAATTGTTTAAATGTTTAAACATTATAAACTATTTCAATAAAATAGAATCTTACAGTTAGAAAATCATTTCTTTTCTGAACAGTAAGTAGGTGAAAGGATAATATTGTTTGAGAATATTTAATAATTTAAATAGAACAGCACCCTTCCCTTCTCTAAAGGCTAGTCACCAAGATGGGGGAAGTCTCATCAAATTGCCTTACTTCCTTAAGGTTCTTCTCCTTGTTACTGTGACCATACTAATACTATAGCTTGCTGTTAGGTCTAAAGATGATGGATGATGGATCTACAATTTAATTGAGAAATGAAGATAAAACACTTCAGGACCCCTTCTAAATACAACAAAAGGGAGGAACCTCGTTAATTTAAGCATCTGCCTTCCGCTCAGGTCATGTTCCCAGGGTCCTGGGATCAAGATCAAGCCCCGCGTGAGGCTCCCTGCTTGGTGGGAACCCTGCTTCTCCCTCTCGTTCTGTCCTTCTCCTCCCCCACTGCTTATGCTCTCTCAAATAAATAAATAAATAAATAAATACAAGAAAAGGGCTCACATGCCAGTAGAAAGATATGATTAAGGTCAGAGTGATAAGGCTGAAGTTTCCTTATAGGTTGAAGTTCTCTTTCTTAGTTCTTAGTTTGAATTTATCTTATCTATTACCTGTGGACTTTGCTTTGCCACTACTGTATCCTTAGTACCTACAACAGTTTTCTAGACTCTCAATAACTATTTGTTCATAGACTGAAAGAAGCACCAAAATCATTTTGAGCTTTACTAAACATGACTATATTGGTTAAGTCATTTTTTTCCTGATGACAAAAACCTTGAATGTTTATTATAGAAAATTTGGGCGCCTAGAAATATACAAAACTTCTAAGAAGCCACAATCGTAAACATTTGATGTCTGTCTTTCCAGTTTTTTTCTGTACATGACATTATTTTTATGAAAATTGAGATTTTCAACATGTTTGAAAATCTGCTTTTTTTCCCTTATTCATTCTTACAAGATTCCAAGCCATATCATACCACAACATTATTAAGAACTGAATAACAATCTGTCATACAGAGATTTTATGAGTTACTGTTGTACCTTTAAATTGCTTTCCTTTTTCTTTATAATAAAAATAAAAATAATGAAAAAGTTAAACACAAAATAACATTAATTAAACATTTCAGAAACTTACACTGATTAGTGTTAATAATTTAAAATCTAATTTTTTACAAATTAAGTTTCATAGAGGTATTTCCCTCTACTGTTTATTTTGGAGTACATCATAAAGACCTATTGAGAGCGTAGGTTTGGAATTAGCTTTGCTGGGTTTAATTCCTGGCTTCACCACTCCAGCTATATGTCTTTAGATAATTTATTTATCTCTCTTGTGCCTTATTTTTCTCAACCATAAAAGGAAGATAATACTATCTAAGTCATTGGACTGTTGCAAAGTTTAAATGAAATAATATATTTAAAATATGTGTCCCAATATAAGTGCTCAGTAAAGATTGCTATTATTGTTCTTAAGTAATTCTTAGGTATATTTAGTTATCTTTATAATTTTTTATGTTGAAAATGTTTAAATGTTGAACTATTTTAAATACTAGTTCATTTTATAGAGCTTATTTATTGAATGTTCTCTGTTGGTTTCCACCCTCTCTTTTGATTATCTTAAGGACCTGTGTATGCTAGAGGTGGTGAGATGCTAACTTATGGTCATTTTACAGATGAGAGAACTGAGACTTAGAACAAGACTTTTCTAAGCTCACCAGTAGAGTTGGAACTTTATTCCTGGTTTCTTCAAGTCAGGCTGTGTTGTTTCCATCTTACTATGTAGAGATACTTTAAAAGTCTGTGTTATGAAAACATAATTAGACAGATGATTAAAATGCTCTTGACAGCAAGTACTGCCTTTTATTGATCTTTCACAGGCTAGCCTAATGCCTTGCGATTCTGCAAATGGCCGAGTTTATTAAATTTCTTGTTAAAACTAGAATTTTCAGAAGTAAACTTAGTTTAAAAACATATTGTTTTTATTATAATGCCTACAATTGGGAAGCTTTCTTTTATGTAAAGGAGCCACTCTAACATAATTTTAAATATATGTCCAATTATGTTGCTCTGTCCAGTTAAAAAAATTCTTTTGGTGCATAAGAAGCTTTCACTTGAAATGGAAATATCCTAACTAATGGAAGAAAAACAGAAAATTTATGGGAAATGAAGCTCAATTAATGGTTTTCTACTTGCTTCTGGTATATATTCCATTTTTAAAAGAATCGGGTTTTATGCATTTTAGATTGTCAGTCATCTTCATTCATACTGACTTCTTTGATTATGGATAATAGCTCCAGATGTGCAACCTACGCATTTTTTAACCAGTAGACTATTTCACCTAACGCATATGTAGTTAATTCAATTGATTAACTTCTTCAGTGTATGACACCAAGTAGGTCAAATTCCTAAAGCTGTCTGTATTTGTTCGGGTATTTTTAGCTACCCCCCATTCTTTATTCTCATCACTATGGTAACAAAAATTTTGTGACTGAGGACATGATTTTTGTCTGAAATTCTTCCTTTGGGGAAATGAAGCAACTTTAGGCTACATGTATGTGCTGATCTTAAAAGCTGAAGACTATGCACACATGCTATTGTTTGATACTCATTTAAGTCTCAACCAATGAAACAAATAACTAAAGAATGGCATATCTGAAAGTAAGGAAACTAATACATTGTGGTTCTATACCATCTATTCTTATATCTGCCTAATGTTTTAGAAATTCAAACTTTGAAAGTTTTCCAGTATTTTCCCAGTATTTAAATAGAACTTATAGTTTATTTTCTGCAGTTGAAATGAACAGAAAACAACGTCGAAGTCTCTTTTCACTATGGAGCACTAGACAAAAATCTTAAAATCAGAAACATAGACGTTACTTATATGTTATTTAGCCTTACATATTTTATACATCTGAAGAAACTGTGTTTAGGCTCCCTGACTAGTTAGTGGCAAACTGTAATTAAATCCTGTGCCTCCTGCTACTTGGGACACAGCTTTGTCCACCATAAATGGACAACACTGCTTTTTTCCCCCTGTTTTCAAAGAAAAGAATTTATTAAATGGGAAACATATAATGATTTTCCCTTAAAATTTTTTTCATATGAACAGACATTCTATCAATAAAATTTTAATTATGTAGGAAAGTGATTAAGGAGGATTTATAGAGATAGAAAATTCTAGGGTAAAGAAATATGAGACACCAGGAAATTCTGGTGGTAAAAAAATGCAGAAGTAAAAATAGAAATGTGGAGGTATTGGAGGTACAATAGCCTTATCTTAAATAGCTTCTAAAAATTTAACACATATTTATTATAAAGCATTTTGAAAATATACATTAAAAACAAGAGATGAAATGAAAAATACTGGCAATTTTATCTCAGTCCAGGAATTCACTATTTTTCCTTAAAAAGTTAATTTTTATTTCTATCCTCTAGAAAATTGAATTTCAGTCAATCTTGCTTTTCATTCTTTTTTTTCTGAGACTGTGGCTAAATAAAGATAGAGGGCATCTATCTAGTGAATAACAAACACATGGAGTATCTACCTGCTCTACAGTATGACCTTTTGACACAGGCATTTCTTTATGTATTCGATTGCTGGGGCTGGCATAACAAAATACCACAGACATGGGTTTGGATCATAGATCACTTTGTGTTTATCCTACTTGGGGTTCATTGAACTTTTTTGATCTGTAGACTAAGGTTTTTCGTAAAATTTGTTAATTTTTCAGCCATTTTTTTCTCTATACATTTTCCTCTCCTTTTCTTCTAGGACTCTTATTACACTTATATGAATACACTTAATGTGTCCCAGAGGTCTGAATTGAAAAAAAGTGAAAAAAAAAATTTCAGTTCTTCAAAGTGGACAGTATCTACTGATTTTTTTTTAGTTTTTTTTCCCCACTGTTTTTTTATTTTTTAATTTTTTTTTTATTTTCAGCATAACAGTATTCATTATTTTTGTACCACACCCAGTTCTCCATGCAATCCGTGCCCTCTCTAATACCCACCACCTGGTACCTTAACCTCCCACCTCCCGCCCCTTCAAAACCCTCAGATTGTTTTTCAGAGTCCATAGTCTCTCATAGTTCACCTCCCCTTCCAATTTCCCCCAACTCCCTTCTCCTCTCTAACTCCCCATGTCCTCCATGCTATTTTTTATGCTCCACAAATAAGTGAAACCATATGATAATTAACTCTCTCTGCTTGACTTATTTCCAGTCCCGTCCATGTTGCTACAAAAGTTGGGTATTCATCGTTTCTGATGGAGGCATAATACTCCATAGTGAAGACCACATCTCCCTTATCTCTTTGTCCGTTGAAGGGCATCTTGGATCTTTCCACAGTTTGGTGACTGTGGCCATTGCTGCTATAAACACTGGGCTACAGAAGGCCCTTCTTTTTACTACATCTGTATCTTTGGGGTAAATACCCAGTAGTGCAATCGCAGGATCATAGGGAAGCTCTGTTTTTAATTTCTTGAGATCTATCTTTAAGTTTACTTTTTCCTTTCAACTTTCTCAAATCTGCTGCTAACCCATTTTGTAAATTTCTCATTTTGTTATATTTTCTTTTCCTCTTTTTAAAGATTCTATTTATTTGGCAGAGAGAGGAGCAGTGAGAGAGGGAACACAAGTGGGAGAAGTGGGAGAGGGAGAAGCAGGTTTCCCACCCAGCATGGAGCTGGATGTGGGGTCCTATCCCAGGACCCTGGGATCATGACCTGAACCGAAGTCAGACACTTAACCGACTAAGCCACCCAGGCACCCCATTTTGTTATGTTTTTCAACTCTAGAATCCATGGAGTTACTTTTTTAGATTCTATTTCTCTTGATAATGCCCCATTTTTGACTGTCATAATTTCATTTAATTCTTTAAATATAATTTATTTCAATTATTTGAGTGTATTTATGACATCTTTGAGGTCTTGCTAAATCGTATATCTAAGTCCACTCAGAGTGAGTTTTTGTTGACTGCTTTTTTCCCTGAGTGTGGGTTACACTTTACTACTTATTTGAATATTTCTGTTGTTATTTTTGTTGAATACTAGACATTTTGGGTATCATGTTTCACAGCACATATAAAATGCTCAAAATGTATTTGTTGAATATTTTTGCAACAACTATTTTATCAAAAAAGATTCTAGATTGCCACCACCAAGGAAGGCATCCATTTAGTATGCTCTAATACATTTCTTTTCATTTTATGACTTATTCCTAATATCATCAATCAGGAAAGAGAATGTGTTTTTACCTTCCACACAGCTGAGAGCATCAGAGAATATCTACTAAAATACCAGGTGGGGGGTGGGGAATTGGCTTCCTGTTATGCAAGGGCTATGGAAACCACTTATAAAACCTTTATATCTTTGTCATGCATGGGAAGAGTCTATAGATTCATAGAAGCTTTGCTGTAGAGCCATCAGAGCAGGTAGGGCAAACATCAAACACTTCTAAAGTGATCCAATGTTCTGGATCCTGTTAAAGATCTTCATGGCAAATCAATTCAGGGACTATTTTCACTAATGAGTGGGGATGATAGTAGAAAAAACATTCTCATTATATAGCCATTAAGATAGGTGCCAAGCTTTCTTAACACAAACCACACACCTGAATCATACTTACTGTGTCATTTCAGATAATCTGATTTTGTGCTAAGAATTCTACTCATTTACTTGGCTCCATATATTTTGAGCATTATGTCTCTCTCCAGTGAACAAAGGTAGGCTAGTAGGTCATAGGCTTTAGTGAACTAGATCATGGCAAGAGCATGAAGACCTGAACCAATATCAATATGTCTAATATGAAGATTATTACCTTCCCCCATAACCAGACACCAACCAGCCAGGAAGCTAAATTCGTATGAAGAGGTAAGAAAAACTCCACATCCATTGCCATTGACAGTAGATATAACACACTTGATAAGAAATAAATGGAGAGAAGCTGCAGCTCCGCTAGCCTGAATTCAATCTCAGTTGGTGCAGCCACAGGCAAGCCATAAATTTAATAGGCAGATTTGGAAATGAGAAAGCATTAGAATGGCTTGCTAACTATTACACACATCTCAAGCTAACTGGAAAACAATAGTAATGAACAGGAAAGACCCAAAAGTACCAGCGGAAGGTAAAATGTGAGGCAGATATAAAATATGAGCACATGGGAACCCTGACTGTGTTCCCAACCCACACGCAGACCTATAGGCAAAAGGTGGAAATATTAAGGTCTCAAGGCATTTGAATAAACACTCTATCCAATCATAGGATGATAACTAAATTATACAGAATCAGAGAGAACCTTTTGAAAAGCTACTTTTAAAAAATTAAAACAATAACTGAGCAGAGAAATGAATAGCCAAACACCTGGCAGGGGAAGATAGATCAAATTCCAGATATTAAGTCCAGACAAGTTATTAAGTAAATAAACCCTTGGAGTGGGGAAGCCAGAATTCATAGTTATGTCTTTCTTTTATAATCCAGTTAACTCATCCTACAATTATTGACTCATCTTCAACATTCTCTATAACCTTCTCTGATTTCCAAACTTAAAACATAATATTTGTATCAGCTTAGGGTTCCATACTATTGCTATATAAATATTTACAGCACTGTATTTATCTAGTTATATGAGTGCATGTCCCTCCAATTATCATATGGATTCTGAGATCTTTGAACTACAATGTAGATTGTACAATGTAGGTTGTGGCAATCTAGAATCTTTTTTGATAAAATTGTTGTTGCAAAAATATTCAACAAATACATTTTGAGCACTTTATATGTGTTGTGATATACATTGTAGTTCAAAGATCTCAGAATCCATATGATAATTGGAGGGACATGCACATACATAACTAGATAAATACAGTGCTGTAAATATTTATAGAGCAATATGGAACCCTAAGCTGATACAAATACTACGTTTTAAGTTTGAGAATCAGAGAAGGTTATAGAGAATGTTGAAGATGAGTCAATAATTGTAGGATGAGTTAACTGGATCATAAAAGAAAGAGGGTTCATACATAAAAGAGAGATTGTGTACAAAACAAACTAGAATTTTTAGGTCAGTTGGTTAACAGTGAATAGGACAAATCTGTGTCTGCTGGTGGGTAACTGGAGAGGGGACGGTATTGCTAAAACATCTAACTAAAAGATGCCAGATCATTCATTGAGATTTAGTCGACAGTGGTGGCTTTTCATTGTAGAATTCTTGTTTAGAATCCTTTAGTCTCCTATTATCTGCCTATTGGAAATGGATGTTTTCAAATACATAATGCAAATTAGGTTTTGCATATAAATCAGTTTTGTGTCAGTAGGAGCTATTTAAACATTTTCCCCTAAAGCTTGAATACCCCTGTATAAACTAGAGACTGGACCCTAGGGGCAAAGAGCAACCCTAAAAGATCTGTTCATCATCACCTTGCTTCAGCTACCTCACCCAAGCACTCTCCTACAATTTTTCCTGCTTTCTCCCCTAACACTTTTTAAAGATGGTTCCTGACATTTCGTCTCATCTTTCATTATTTAACTCTGTTAATGCCTTCTTTCCCCCAGCTATGGCTATGCAAAGCCTGGGAAAGCCTAGGCTAATGGTGGGCCCTGGTAATGATCAGGGCCAGTTGAAAGACTTACCCCTTTTTCCTGTCTTCCTGCAGTCATGTGAGTTGTTATTCCAATTAGTAAGTTACTCTCATTAGCCATTCTGGGATTTTTTTCTTAAAACCTTTGAGTCTCTTATTGTTTGGGTTGAAATATTTGTACCACTGTTATATAAGCTACATAGAGAATCTGATTAAATTTTATAATATTACTTAACGCTAGCTATTCTTCTAAAGCCTGTCTGTTTTTGTTAAGTAGAAAATAGCCATCTTCAAGAAACAGTGGGAACAGCAGGAGTTTGAGAGTAGTGTAACTTCAATAAAGGTATAATTACTTTCATAAGTCTATTAGAAGGCAAGGCTTTAGGCTCCTTTTGTTAGATCACTGTTTATTAGGATTATATACCCGATACTCTTAACATGCAAAGATCCACTAGCAAGTCTTTGTTTTATATGATTGAATTACTATAATATCAGGAACATCAACTCCCTGTTGAGAACAACTTTGCTGGCAAATTTCTGATAAATGAAACATTAACATAAAATATTTCAGAAATTCTTATGAAACGAAAATTTTTTATGATATAGTATAATTATTTCAATGTCATAATCAAAGCATTAAAGAGCTTTGATTTTTTCTGGCATTCCACTTGATCCAGAGTCCCATTAATTCCCCTAGTAAAGTGAAACTTCCAAAGGAATTAAAGTAGTTTTCAACCCTTAACAGTTAAGAGTTTTGCAGCTCTTACCCAGTCCACTTTTTAAGTCACCTTCAGGAATGCACATTTTTTAGAATTTCTGATTCAAGACTTAAAAACAAAATTAGTGTTGAATCACCATATTGTACACCTGAAACTAACATTACACTGTATGTTAACTGGAATTTAAATGAGAACTTAAAAAAAATTATGCTCTGCTCAATAAGGTACCATGATGTTCCCAGGATGTGAATGAAGTCTCCCTCATATTCTATATAAATTATCAATGGAACTGAAATAAATGTAGGTTAATTATTCAGATCTGTAAAACCACATTTTTTGGGGGGTGGGGAGAGACTGCCAGTTTGGCATCATGGAAGCCAATTGCTAATGTTGGCTTCCATGATGTAAAGGTTATGTAATGTACAGGTTAGTTTGTAAAGGTTAGTTTCCCTAAAGTCTAGAGCTAGAGTCATGATAAGCTCATTAGTTTCATTTTAGTTTCCACAACTGACAATTCTGTGACTGTTTCCACATTAGTTTCATTTTAGTTTCCACAACTGACAATTCTGTGACTGTTTCCACATTGAAATCCACAGGTTATACTGTTCAAAGATGCTTTTTTTTTTTTTTTCTGAGTCATGTGGGCCTTTTATACAGGAGGATGTTTATAGAGTGTGCTTCTTTTAGGGCATAGTTTTTCAGGCATTTAAACATTAATACATCATGTTTCTACTATAAAGATGTTGGGTTTCTAGTCTTTGGAAATGTTCCTTCCAATGCTTCTTTACCTACCAATGATTTTATATATTATTTTGGCATGATGAGCAACCAAACATCCTTTCAGCTGATGATCCTTAGTGGTTTAGATATAGTGGACTTGATTTTTATTTGCGTCCTTGTATACATTTGCCATCTTTTAAGGTAAAAACAAGTATACATATATAAGTACATTTGCAGAGTGTATGTGTTCTAGTTAGTAACTCCCATCAGCACTAATTGCTCCAAAAAAGCAGGTATCAGAAATTTCTCATTCACTTTATTCTTTATGGAGTTTAATTCAGAGTACTAATCAGAGAAGACAAAATTGACTTTACACCTACAGTTTATGGTGTGTATTTTCTAGGATTGGGATTTTCCTTTAACATTAAATAGTTACTTAAACTAATGGCTCTTAACCAAGGTCTCATAACATATTCAGGCATTTAAATAAGTTGTAAAGTGAAGTTCCAAATGATTTGATTCTAAGAAAGTTAATGTACCCAAATTTTTAAAATGAGAAAGAAATTTGAGTGGATTAAAAATAATCCCTGTCATACCACTCTAACTCCCTGGAATTCTAAAGACTTTGTTGAGTGAGAAAAGATGGAGCTGTGGCTGGGCTGTTGGGAGCCTCACCGGAAGACAGCCCTTGTGTATGCCCTGCAGGTGAACCACCCCCTGGGTGGTTGTAGCCAGAAATGGAATCAGAACCCCTGTATTAAAGGCCCATATGAGCTGGCTAATTTCTAGTAGGTCAGTGTTAATCTACTTACTCTGCCCTTGAGAAACAATTCTGATTATTGGAGTGTAAATAGTAGTGCTGCTTTTCAGGGATGAGATGACTGCTCATATAACTATTGCAAATCTCACCATATTTTTGTTTTCTGTAACTGCCTAGAACCAATCAGTGTTAAAAACACTCCTAATACATGTTCTCCATGATGTTCTTCGTTGAAGTGAAAGAGAAAGAGGCCAATGACCAACTACCGTATTCCAAACTTGTTATTCTGCAGATCATAACGGGCTCCCTAACTGTACCATTTGCAGGACTGAGGCATTTATAGTAACTTGGGGACTTTTGTTATGTTTACATCCAGTTGTCTGTGTTCTGGAGGTGCTTACACATAGCTGATCATATTTCCTTTAATCTTCATTTCTAATGGTCATATTCCTTTAGTGACTTACTTTCTTGGCTATAACTGGATTTTGGCATTCTCAGTAACTGTAAGCCCCAACATCTGTTTTTCAAACCTCTGACCACCTCTGACATCTTTCTGGCTCTTCTCCGCTTTTAATAAATCTGCAGCTCATGGGGACATTCAATCCATTAACATTACTATATTTACAGTGTTCATAACCTTCTATTCTCCTCCATTTCTTTGGTACTTATTTTTGACATATTTAATGTATTTATATTTAAACATATATTTGTTAACTGTGTATTTCCTCTATCTGCCTGTTGATTTTCAATATGACAGAGATCTTATCTTTCTTGTTCACTGCTATGACCCAGTTCATAGTGTAGACCCTTGTAGTTAAACAGAAAGAAGGGGAGAGATGTTATCAGCCAAATCAGAAAGAAGGAATTCATGCCAGTACTAAAGGAAGAGATATAAAAGGAAAATCTTTCCTGATTTCCTCTAAAGTTAATAAAGTAGGAAAAAATGAAAAAAAGTATCATTTGCCTATAACGTCCTAGAGATGATACAAAGTAAGACTATTTGATTGCCTTATCTTATCTCATGTCTTGGGACCAAGCAGGAATGTTACCCTTCAGAAAAAGTCTGCTCCTCTCAGAAGGCAAGAGTGTGAAGATTGTACAGGCTTGCCCAGGTAATAATACAGGCTTGCCCGGGTAATAATTTCTTATTCATGATTATTCTGTTTGGTTTGGGGGATACGATTTAAAGAATGGGACATCTCTCGTAGATCTATTGCAAATGTGTCACTTTGTAGAAATGTACGATGGTCTGATGTCACATACTAGCATCAGTTTAGGTTACCAGACTCCAAAAGGACATCTTGTCGCTATTGTATTTATTTAGTTTGTATGTTGTTTTTATGGTTTGTAAGGTGAAATCATTTAATGTATCCCCAGGCCATATTTATTGAGACATACTCAAATTGGTTTTTGCAATGATCTGGTGAACTTAGGACACACTTGCGTAGTCAGCCAAGTATGAGTCACCCCACAGAAGGGAAAGTTAGGAGGGGATTAAATCTGATTAGGATTCAAATACACGAGGTGATAAAGGAGCTGGCTCTGCTGCCAGGCAAAGCTACTCTCTTCTGTGGCCAACAATGAGCCTTCAGTGACCAGTTATGTTAATCAGACACCTGCTATAAACAATATGTTCATAGGAAAGTTAATAAACAGTACCAGGCCAGTGTCTGTTACGAGTCAGCAGAAATGGACTGTTTAATCAGAGCAAATGTTTAAATATTAAAAGGGAGCATTATTCTTATTGTTAAAATAAAAATAAGAATGATAACTACTATGCAGTCTCCTTTGTGAAGCCTAGTTTTGTTGGTGCTGCATGTAATGAATTTTAAAACCTGGTAGCTACCAGCTTATGTCCAAGAAATTATTATTTGTAGCCATTTCTGAAGACAAATCTATTGAAATTAAAAATACAGATTTATTTCCCCAATATATCTCATGTCCTAATCAGCTTAGGCTGCATAAGTATATACCATAAACTGGGTGGCTTAAACAACAGATATTTATTTTATCATGATCCTAGAGGCTGGGAAGCCCAAGATCAAAGTGCTAACAGATTCAGTTCTTCATGAGGACCCTCTTTCTGGCTTTAAGATGGCTGTCTTCTCACTGTATCCTTACATGGCAATAAGAGTGATCTCTGGTCCTCTTTCTCTTTTTATAAGGGCACTAATTCTGTCATGGAAGCTCTACCCTCATGATCTCATCTGAACCTAATTACCTCCCAAAGGCCCCACGTTCCAATACTAGAACACTGGGGGCTAGGGCTTCAACATAAGAAATTGGGGAGCACACGTTTAGTCTCTAATAATAGAAGAATATATATTATATATAAAGCAACACATCTACATGTTCATAAATTTTAGTCACTTTGCTGCCTCTTTCTGTTCTGGAGAAAGAGCTCAACTATTAAACCTACTTTGGTTTCTGTGGCCAACTTGTGCTTAGTATAGGGCTTCCTACTTAATGGGAGTGATAATCATGATCTATTTACAGTAAGCTTAGGGAATCTGGTGATTCCCTTCTCAGTTTGGCATTTCTATTATAATTTAGTTTTTGTTGAGATCATAATTCATAGTTCATATAGGAAAGAACTTTGGTATGGAAGTAGAGTGCTTGCTTTGCTGCTCTGTAAATGTCCTGCAACCTAACTTACGTGTAATTACTTTTTCTGAGAAGTTCTTAAAAAAATTGGTTATTTGTAAATACTTGTAAATGATTTCCCTAAAATGGATTTATCGGTCATCAGTAAACAAAATGTATCAAAATAAGAAAAAAGTGGGGCACCTGAATGGCTCAGTTTATTAAGTGTGTACCTTCAGCTCAGGTCATGATCCTCAAGGTCCTGGGATCAGAGTCCCACATCAGGCTCCATGCTCACTGGGGAGTCTGCTTTTCCCTCTGACACCCCTTGTCCTCTCTCCCTCTTTCTCAAGTAAATAAATAAAATCTTTAAAAAGAGAAATAACAAAAAAGTAAACAAAAATATGCCTGAATGTTTATTTTCTTGTTCTGAATTTTAATTCTTTGTATTCACAGTTTATATATTTAAGAGATTACCATAAAAGTATATTTTTATAGAATTTCTGAATTCTAATGTTTACAAATGTGTAAAATGTCAAAAACAATATCAAACTGTTAAAAGTCATTAGAACATTTTGTCATCAGAATATTATTTAATTATTTATGAATTAAACATGGATTTATCTCTCATTACAGAGAAATAGCTTTCTTTTTGTGTGGATTCTATTTTCATCAGTGTAATAGAAACAAGCTGCAGAGTATTTGAGGAGGAGCCACTTTTTCAGATTGGTATAGCTCTTTGAATTTCTTCAGAGTGAAGAAAATTTTTTTGATATAATATATTCTTGTGGAATTTAAGTTTCTTCTTTGCTTGTCTTGCTTACATGTGGATATGAAGGTATATGTTTATGGCTACTATTCATTTTACAGACTAGAATCATATCATATGCATTCCTCTCAGTCTTTTTTTCACTAGCAATATATCATGAGAACCCTCTATCTCTTTTTTTAAAATTAATTAATTAATTAATTAATTAATTTTTAATTGACATATAATGCATTATTTGTTTAAGGTGTACAGGTCTGTGATTCATCAGTCTTACACAATTCACAACAGTCACCATAGCACATACCCTCCCTAATGTCCATCACTCAACCACACCATCCCTTTTTTTTTTTTTTTTTGAGGCCTGAGATATTATTTATTTATTTATTTATTTTTAATAAACATATAATGTATTTTTAGCCCCAGGGGTACAGGTTTGTGAATCACCAGGTTTACACATTTCACAGCACTCATGATAGCACATACCCTCCTCAATGTCCATATCCCCACCACCCTCTCCCGTCCTCCCTCCCCCCAGCAACCCTCAGTCTGTTTTTTGAGATTGAGTCTTTTATGGTTTGTCTCCCTCCCAATCTCATCTTCTTTCATTTTTTCCACACCATCCCTTTTACTCCGCTCCCCTCCAGCAGTCCTCAGTTTGTTTCCCAAGATTCAGAGTCTTTTATGGTTTGTCTTCCTCTCTGGTTTCATCTTGCTTCATTTTTACCTCCCTTCCCCTATGATCCTCTGTCTTGTTTCTCAGTTTCCTCATATCAGTGAGATCATATGATAATTGTCTTTCTCTGATTGACTTATTTCACCTAACATAATACCCTCTAGTTCATCCATGTCATTGCAAATGGCAAGATTTCATTTTTTGATGCCGGCACAATGTTCCATTGTATATACATACCACATCTTCTTTATCCGTTCATCTGTTGAGGGACATCTAGGCTCTTCCCATAGTTTGACTCTTGTGGACACTGTTGCTGTAGATATTGGGGTGCATGTGCCCCTTCACATCACTACATTTGTGTAAACACCCTGCAGTGCGATTGCTGGGTCATACAGTAGCTCTATTTTCAACTTTTTGAGGAACCGCCTAACCGTTTTCCAGAATGGCTGCAACTAGCTTGCATTCCCACCAACAGTGCAGGAGGGTTCCCCTCTCTCCCCATCCTCACCAACACCTGTTGTTTCTTGGCTGGTTAATATTAGCCATTCTGACAGGTGTGAGCTGGTATCTCAGTGTAAACATCCTGCAGTGCAATTGCTGGGTCATACGGTAACTCTATTTTCAACTTTTTGAGGAACCGCCTTACAGTTTTCCAGAATGGCTGCATCAGCTTGCGTTCCCACCAACAGTGCAGGAGGGTTTCCCCTCTCTCCCCATCCTCACCAACACCTTTTGTTTCTTGGCTGGTTAATATTAACCATTCTGACAGGTGTGAGCTGGTATCTCGCTGTGATTTTGATTTGTATTTTCCTGATGCCACGTGATGTGGAGCACTTTTTCATGTGTCTCTTGGCCATTTGGATGTCTTTTTTGGAGAAATGCCTGTTCATGTCTTTTTCCCATTTCTTGATTGGATTATTTTTTCTATGGGTGTTGAATTTGATAAGTTCTTTATAGATTTTGGATACTAGCCCTTTATCTGATATGTCTTGCAAATATCTTCTTCCATTCTTTCAGTTGTCTTTTGGTTTTGTTGACTGTTTCCTCTGCTGTGCAAACGCTTTTGATCTTGATGAAGTCCCTATAGTTCATTTTTGCCTTTGCTTCCCTTGCCTTTGGTGATGTTTCTCAGCTGTTGCTGCTGTGGTTGAGGTCAAAGAGGTTGCTTCCTGTGTTCTCCTCAAGGATTTTGATGGATTCCTATCTCACATTGAGGTCTTTTATCCATTTTAAGTCTATTTTTGTGTGTGGTATAAGGAAATGGCCCAGTTCCATTCTTCTGCATGTGGCTGTCCAATTTTCCCAACACCATTTGTTAAAGAGACTTTTTCACATTGGACATTCTTTACTGCTTTGTCGAAGATTAGTTGACCATAGAGTTGAAGGTCCATTTCTGGGCTCCACATTCTGTTTCACACATCTGTGTATCTGTTTTTGTGCCAATATCATACTGTCTTGATGATTACAGCTTTGTAATAGAGCTTGAAGTATGGAATTGTGAAGCCTCCAGCTTTGGTTTTCTTTTTCAACATTCCTCTGGCTATTCAGGGTCTTTACTGGTTCCATATAAATTTTAGGATTATTTGTTCCATTACTTTGAAAAAAATTGGTGGTATTTTGATAAGGATTGCATTAAATGTGTAGATTGCTTTAGGTAGCGTAGACATTTTCGCAATACTTATTCTTCCAATTCATGAGCATGGAATGTTTTTCCATTACTTTGTGTCTTCCTCAATTTCTTTCATGAGTGTCCTCTATCTCTTTTTAATGTCTTTATCGTATTTTATGATATGGATGCACACCAGTTTATGCAGTCATCCCTGTTGATGAGAATTTACTTTGTTTATAGCTTGGAACCATTACAAACATCTTTCTGTGTTGGTGTTTTTGATTCCCAAAAGTGAACTTGTTGGATCAAAGAATATAAATATTTTAAATTTTAGTTGATTTTACAGAATGCATTTCAAGAAAGTCTGTAACAATTTAGATTTACACTAGCAAAGTTTGAATACATCCTTTTTATCCCAATTCTCTGTGGCAAGTGTACTTGTCAATTTGGTGAGGGGGAAACGATTGAAACTTAGTTTAATTTACATTTTTCTATCTATGATATTTAATTGCTCTTCATATTTGGGTACTCTTCTCTGATATACATACTTGTGGTTTTTAATCCATTTTGGTTGTTTCTCTTTGTCTGATTTTAATGTGCTTTTTACGTTATTGTATATATAAATTTTTCACTTACCATATATTTTGCAATCATTTTCCAGTCAGTTAATTCTGAGCTTTAAGTTATATTTTTGCAAAAACTTTATATTTCTATCTCTACACCCAACATGGAACTCAAATTCATGACTCTGAGATCAAAAGTCACATGTTGTACTAACTAAGCTAGCCAGGTGCCCCCTCTAATCAATATGTATTTTTATACCTTTGGTTTACTTTCTTGGTTAATAAAGTATTTTAAACTCTAAACCACACATAAAACCTACTTGGGCCACCTGGGTGGGTCAGTGGGTTGAGGCTTCTGACTTCGGCTCAGGTCATGATTCCAGGGTTCTGGGATCAAGCCCCGCATCAGGCTCTCTGCTCAGTGGGGAGCCTGCTTCCCTCCCCACCCCCCGCCTGCCTGTCTGCCTACTTGTGATCTCTGTCTGTCAAATAAATAAATAAAATCTTTAAAAAAAATAAATAAAACCTACTAAAATTTTCTTTTAAAATTTTCATATTTTACATACATTTAATTATCTGGAATTAACATCTAGATATGATTTGAGTATGGGTCAACTTTCTTCCAAATGGGTATCCGATTGTATCAACATCATTTTAAGTTAATTACCTGTTGACTACTAAATGAAATTACTTTTCCATATAGTAAATCCCTATATATACTTAGATCTAATGAAAGACCTTTTAGACTATTGTATTGATTTATGTGCCTATCGTATTAAAGTTTTTGTTAGGAATGACTGCTTGATTCAATCTATTTCTGATTCAACATCTATTGATCACATTTTTTCTGTTTTAATATTTTAATTCAACATATTTTATTGATAGAGCATATGATATTGTAGTTACTTTTCTAGAATAATTGTACTTTCAATAGTGGGATCCTGCTGGCTCTATTTGATAATATTTTATTTAAACTATTTCAGCTATTTTAATTAAAAAATAACTACACTGTAGATATTTTAGAATAGCTTCATCAAGTTTTGAGGTTAATATCTTGTTGGCTTTATTAAATAGAGATTTTTTTCTATCATGTTCTATGGTTCAAGAAAGTTTAATTAAAATATTTCAAATATTTGTTCTTTAAAGGTTAGGTAAAGCTTAGATATGGAATACTTGGTCCAGGTGCCTCTTTAACAGATCATTAATCACAGTTTTAATCTACTTTAATTGCTTTATTCAAAATTTCCTTTTCTTGGGGACTAATAGTGGTGATTTATATTAGTTTTAGAAAATTTTGATTTCTTTAGATTTACAAGGGTATTGCAGTCAAATTGTTTTTAATGTTATCCTATAATTTCTTTTAATATTTTTACTAGAAATGTTTATGTCTCTTTTCTCTCAAATGGTTACCTCATATTTTTGCTGCCCCTTTTCTTTGAAAACTTGCAAGGGTTTCTATATTGTTAGTCATTGCAAACCACTAAAGTTTGGATTTATACTTTTACTTGTTTATTTGTTTCATTATCAACTTTTACTTCTAATAATTTTCTTTTACTTATTTATAATTTTAAAACATTAGAAGATCAATATTAAATTCCTTTATTTGTAGTTATTTTCTCTTAACAATGAAGGAATATAAAGTTATAAATTTGATCTTGTCCCAATTGTTTTTGTTTGAATTTCTCCCTTTTAATTTTTTATAGGCATTGGGATATTTCCATCTCTTTAATTTAAATATTTCTTTAACAAGGTGTAACTCATACACTCTAAAGTGCACAAATCTTAAGTATACTTCTAGATTAATTTTATATATCATGTACCTGTGGAACCACCTATCAAGATCAACATATAGAACATTTACATGACCCCAGAAAGTTCTCTTTTGCCCCTTCATATCAATATAACCATTCTAAGAATAACCACTGGATTGATTTGCATCACCAGAGACAAGCTTTACGTCTGTATAAATGGAACATATCCATCATTGTGTCTGACTTTCTTCGCTTTTAATATCTGCAAGAGTCTTCTATGTCCTGTGTAACTGTAGTTCATTCTTTTCTGTTGTTGTTCGTAATTCCAGTGTATGAATATGTCATGATTTGTTTATTCATTCTTTTATGGATGCCAGTTTGGTTTATCTCCTGCTTAAGGTGATTACACACAAACTGTTATAAACATGTCCATATTTCTTAGATATGCACATATCTTAGATTGTTCATATTTTAGATACAAACATACACATTTATTTCTTTAACATATATACTTCAGGATTGGAATAACTGGATTGATTCAAAAATTACTTTAGAATTTATTATTAATTTTCAAATCATTAAGTATTTTAATTCATCTTTATATTTTTAATTTCCAATTTAATTGGATTATATTCAGAAGATATGTAAAATATAAAAAATTTTGGAATATAAAAATATTTTTTGAAATATAAAATATTTTTTGGAATATAAAAATATAAAATTTTTATAAAATATAAAAGGTTTTTTTTGGAAATAGGGCAAAATTTATATCCAAGTTGGTTAAATTTTTTATACACAATTTTGTTATACCTTTGGCAATTATTTTTGTCTGTTGGATCCACCTGCTCTGAAAGTGTATAGTTTCTGTATGTGTAGGTCTGATTCTGCCTTTTGTTTTCAATTAATTATTCTATAATTCTTTTTTTTTAAATTCTAATGGAGCTTGCCTTATCTTTAGCTGCCATATTGTCTGATCCATAGACACGATAATTGTATCTTGCCCTTTCCTATTCCATTCTGTCCCTGTTTATTCTGTTTAGTGGGTTTAACTTTAAGTGTCACCATCTCGAGAATTAGTATTGCCACTCCAGATTTTCAGTTTCAATGACTTTTCTATTTAATCATAATCCAACCTATATTTGTCTTCAACTGTGTATGAACAGTGTACCATTTCTATCCACTCTTTTCAACCTAGAATGCTCTTACTCTGCTGTCTTAACCCAACTCTTTTGCTTTGCAGAGATACATAAGTATGTTTACTTCCAGATTATTTGATTTTCCCCAACAGTACTAATATTCTTTTTTCCAGGATTCTTCTTTAGTACTTATTTTATGCATAGTCTCAGTCTCTTATTGTTCATTTTGATTTAATAGCCATTCATTTATCAATAGTAATGTAGATATTCAGGGTTACTTCTCCCATTCTCTTCTCTTCATCTGCTTCTGTCTTATGGTTTTTCTTCTAGTTAATTTTTTTTGTTGGTTATTATCCTCAGGTGGGATACATGGGGAATGTGGTATCAAAATTCTTGCACTTCCAAATTATAGTTTTTTCTTACATCTGAACCATTCTCTATGTATAAATGTATTGAATTACATTCCGTTCTTTTGGCAGTTAACAGATTTTGTGGTAGTTTTTAAAACTTTTCTGTGTTGATGAGAAGTCCAATGCCTGCCTGATTCTTTTGCTTTTTTAAGTAATTGCATTTTCAGTCTGTAATCACATAAGATTTTTGCGTGTTGTTTCTTTATCTCCGGAGTTTAGGAATTTTACCAGGGTATACCTGTTTTGTTTTTTTTTTAAGATTTTATTTATTTGACAGACAGAGATCACAAGTAGACAGAGGCAGGCAGAGAGTGAGAGAGGAGGCAGCAGGCCTCCTGCTGAGCAGAGAGCTGGATGCCAGGCTCAGTCCCACCTGAGCCAAAGGCAGAGTTTCAACCCACTGAGAGCCACCCAGGCGCCCTGGTATACCCGTTTTTATCTTTTTTTTTTTTTTTTTTCCTTACAGTCCTAATTGGAATTCTGGAACTTGATAAGCCTTTGCAACCTGTAGAATCGATCTAGATTAATTCAAGCAAATTTTTTTCCTATGACTTGATTGATTACCCTTCCCTCTCCTCCCCCTCCTTTTTTCTTATAAAACCTCTATTTGCATGTTTTACTTTTTGGGTCTGTTGACATGTTGTTTATCTTTTCTCTGGAGATACTGAGTTCTTCCCCACCCCTCCTTGCTAAGTCTTGAATTTATTTCATCCACTATCTTCTAGGCTACTAAGTCAGGCTTTAGTAGTGATTATACTCTTTTTCAATTTATAAACGGAATCATTAAAGTAGAGAATTGGGGTTTTTTGTTGTTATAGAAAGTCTTTTTTTTTTTTACTTTTAATTGTACTTGCATTTGCTTATTTACTCAAGTAGTTTTCTGTTTACACCAGCAATTCTATTAGGAGCCATCTATTCTGGGTGTTTATTTCTTTTTCTTCTCTCTGGCTCTTGGGTTCCTGGAGTGTAAAGTTATTTTCCTTTACATACATGTGATTCTTGGTGGCCAGGGCCAAGTGCTGGTTACCTGTAGTTGTGAGAGTCTGGATAGTGTTGGGGGAGAGCAGCTGTCTGCCCTATAATTTGGCAAGGACTGGCTGGCAAATTGTCAATAGTTGGCAAGACACCAGAAAGAACTTGAAGAACCCTGACTGCTCCCTGGTGATCTTAATAGTAAAGGCTCCCTTAGCATCTAATGTCAGAAGCTCTTGGCTCACTTCCCCTCCCCCCAACCCCCTGTAAGACTTCCAGTGAAATGAGACTAGTATTTGCTCTCTGGAATAGGAAGTCCTTTGTTTCAAAAGGTCTTATTACTTATGGTCCTATCTCTCAGAGTAAGCGTGGTATTCTGATCCGTGTCCCAGGACACTCTACCCTAGCCTCCAATCTCTTTTTCAGCCCAGAGGAACCCAGGGAAAGCCTGGCATCCCTCTGACTCTCCAAGTCCCTCCAGCCTGGGGAATAAAGCAAGTGCTCCAATCAGTTGGACTGGAGTGGCAGAGGAGGGTGCAAGTATGAATCCAAAGGGCCAATATAACCTGATTGATGGATTCAAGAATTACCCTCATCTCCCAAATTGGAAAAGAGAGGTACTGAAATTCAGTGTTTGTTAGAGTCACACCCAGTTAATCCAGTGAATCCTTTTATGTTGTTGTTAAAGATATTTAAATAATAGCTATTTTAAAACACTTTAGTGAAATCACTGTCTAAAGGGTCAACCAACTTTGAGACTCTGCAACTCAATGATATATGAATGCATTTTGACCTAAAACCTCTGACTCTTTCTGAAGGAGGTTGAAAGATTCATATATTTAAACAGAATTAAACAATTACAAAAGCAGGATAATTTTTCTTTCTGTCTCTGAGATAGAAATGGAATTATTCTTTATGGAAATTGTGAGCATTGTGAGGTAATTATTTTCATGGTGGAAAAATGAAGGAAAGGATTTTTTTCCTGTTCCATTTTTTCTTTCCTTCCTACCTTCCTTCCCTCCTTCCTTCCATTTCTCGTTCTCTGCCTCATTCTTCTCTTCCTCATCTTTTTAGTAGGTAGGTGCTAAGGAAGATGGGAAGGAGGACAACTGAGATGACAGATTATTCCCTGGCACCTCTTGCTTTCTGACTAATAGTTGATTTGAGGCCTTGTGTAAGGAGAGGTTATGCAAAATGTGCAAAATGAAAAAAATTTTTTCATGGTTAACCTGGTGACACTTGGTTTCAAAACCAACTCTTATATGCCCATGAAAAGAGAAGCAAGAGCCCAGATTGGGTTACTGAGTCTTTCTGCCCTTGGCCCTGCTTCCTCACAGAGCAAAGGGAAGCTTGAGACCCCGAAGCCATGTATTTGCTAGATTAGCAGAGTTGCAATGTTCAGTATAGCAACAAGAAAGGTTGGGACACTTGAGAAAGTGGTGTTTTTATGGGGTATATGATATAGGAGAGATGTCCCTTGCTAAGTAGCTGATGGACATCAGACTTCTAATGAGGAAGCAAGATGGAAGAGCATGAATACATTGTACCTATAGGCATGTGATATATTTAACTGAGGGAGTCTGTGGAAATCGTGATGTCTTAGAATCATATAGATGGGGTTAAGAACAATAAGGATTTGTGCACTAAAATGAATGAAACTATTTATGCCATTAGGTTGGAGACACCTGGGATATTCAAATTATATTCTATACATTTTCCTTATGGAAAAGAAACCTGATATATTCTCTAACCTCTTGAGATTTAACTAATCTGCCTACTGCTTTGAGCAGCATATTCTTCATTTTTCTTTTTTCTTCCTCAGCACTGCCAGCTTTCTGCCAGAGAGACAGCACTGTGTAGTTGATGAGGATTTGGGCTGTAGGTAGGCTAACCATATAATTTATCAATCCAAATGGGATACCTTGAGAATTAAATGGCATGCTATTATTAACTAAATTGGGACAATAGGAAAAACTGTGAATCTTCTGGGTAATGAGGGATGTGTTGTCAGTTGAGCCCTGGAGCCAGATTGTGTGGGTTCAAGTTCTGCATTTGCCATTTATGAGAGCCTGTGCATTCCTCAAACACCCTTTGCTCTGACTTTCTGATGTGCCAAAGAAGATGATAAAAGTATCCACCTCATAAGGTTGTTGGGTGGATTAAACTACTTAATTTACAGAAATACTTTGATCACTACATGGCATTTACATAAGTACTTAAATACTTTACAGATGTTAACCATTAGTACCATACCATCACCATTTGATGGGAATGTCTTAACCATGTCTACTAAAAATTGTTTAACAGGTATCAAATGTGACAGTGTTTTAAAATCCTGACATACTTAAATGGCACATTTTTAAGAAAGCACTATTCAAATGTATGGTCTGATTCAAAGAAAGCAAATGTCATTATCTTTTTGTGCAAAGTAATTAGAATATATTTTCCAATTTTCCAAAATGACAAACGGTCACCAAATACTAGTAGGAAACTAATCACAAGTTTGCATAATACTTTCTCTATGTTATAGATAACATCAAATTGCTCTTATTTATTTTTACTGAATTGAGGAAGGTGATTTCTACCTAGCAAAAGAACAGTAATGCCTGGTAAATGGTCTCTTGCACTGTTTGACAAGAAATCACAAATAGGGATTTAATATCATCTCTCTGCTGTCTTCTCTAGATCATACGATGAGATCTATTATTTACTGTATGGTTGCTGTGTCCTGGACAAGGAAGCTTAATTCAGATATTCTCTGTTTTCTTTCCTAATTTTTCCTTAAATGTAGGAACTCTCCAAGACTGTTTCTTTAATTACCTCCTACACTTTTCCACAGTGCTTTCCTTAGGTGACCTCATTAACTTTCTCAAGTTTCACTGTCATTTCTGTGTTTAAGACTGGCACCTCTTTCTCTCTCTCTCTCCCTCCCCCCACACCCTCTGTCCCCCTCCCCCTTCCTTTCTCTTCCTCTCTTCCCTGACTTCTTGGCTGGGCTCTCTTCTAATGTTTCCAGTATTCTATGGATCATTTCCATTTCCATACCCACTGGAACCTAAAACCCATTGTTATTCTTTCCACTTGTTTCACACCATCCAATCACTTGTGTTCTCTTGATTCTTCTTTTCATTGTATCTCTGACTTCCTTTCCTTCCTTTCTGTTTTCCTGGTTTCTACCTTATATCTGACCCATATAACTTATGAATATGCTCCTGAGGCATTAACCTAAATGTTCTTTTATTAAAAAAAAATACATAAAAATTTATTGCTTTGTTCACAATTTATTGCCACCTTTCTGGAAAACTTGAGTTATACCAGAAGATTTGTACATATCATAGAGACTTAACTCAAAGGAATAAATTTAGTAGTGACATTTGAGAGAGATGATAGTAGTAGAAAACCCCTTTCCTGGTGTCCCTCATCTACCCAGTTAGCAGTAGGTTAGGAGAGATCAAATTTTATTAAGGTAAATTGTTCCTACAACCTTCATGGTAGTTGTATAATTACTACACTCTTGATACTGGATTTGACCATGTGACTAGCTTAAGCCTCATGGTGGGTGGAATGTGTGTTATTACCAATTGGCTTTGGGTTCAGCCATGTGACTTGCTTTAGCCAACTGGATGTTAGTGAATGTGACATGAGCATATTTGACATGTGCTTGGATGGTTAGTCTTCTTGTGCCTATGTCATTGCTATGAGAATGATATAGCCCAACTAGCCTTCTGGTTCAAGGATGATAAGAAACATGAAACAGACTAAAACCAACCTTCAGCTTATAGCTGCCTGGATGAGCCTCACTTAGTTTCGGGGACTTCCAGCTGATTCATCTGAGCCAACTGAACATCCATCATTGACACTTATAAGGATGAGAGGTAAATAAAAGCTTATCATTTTATGTCCCTCACATTCACTGCTGTTTGTTTCATAGCAATAGTTCTCTAATACAAGTTTTCAGAAGATTTTTTTAACTTCAAATAAGCACAGTATTTCAGTATGTGATATTTATTAAGGGTGGTAAAATTCATATTCTTCATAAAGATTGTCAAGCTCGGAGGAAAAGGGAGAAATCAAAATAGACATTTAACTTGTCTTTTCACCCAACAGTCTAATTCAGAAGATCTTAAACCTTAAAGTGGTTAAGAATCAACTTGCATAGATTATTTAAAGAGAAAATCTCTGTCTTTAGTTCTAGCAATAAATTCATTAGTTTCAAGTAACTTCCAGGAATTTGAATTTTCAACTATCACTTCTAGGTAGTTGTGATGCATGGTCTAATAAACATTGGTTCATTTGTTGTTATTTTAAATTTCTTATTCTTTTTTCTTTTTCTTTTTTTAAGATGCCATGCAAAGTAAAAGATGTATTTGGGTGACACCTAAACCAAATATGATGTAGAAAATGAAATGATAAGGATTCTATTCTATCCTTGTATGCTCTACTGAATCTTCTTATCTATTATGAGTTGAAGATTGAAGAGCAACATTATCTTATTATTTTGGGTTTCCTGTAGTTTGCATCAGAAACTCAGAAAGCTTTAATTTTTATTTTACTATTATTTCTATTTAATACTGAACAGTTCTCCAGAGACCTCTTTTCAACCAATGTTCCCTTTGGCAGTGAAATCCACTTACCTTAACTGACTGTGATTATACTTCAACCTAGTTCTCAGAGTCATGATGGTAATATTCATTTTACTATCCCAAAAGGCTCTTAGTATTCATCAAATATTTGATTAACATTGTCTAATAAAGCTTATAGAATGCAGAAACATGAAAGCTAACTCCACCATGATTTTTACTACTGTCTTGTTCATTAACACTGCAAGTTGCTTCTCTAAAATAATTAAAATCCATAATTGAATACACTAGAATAATTTTGGAAAATTAGTTTAATTATTCCAGTACTTCCATTTGGAAAGCTTGCATTATTTATTACAACTAAATGGATAAATGTGACCCCTCTTTTCTTTCTTTTCATTTCACACTTATTCTTTAGGAGGGAATATTTGTTTTGCATATTTATGTTAAGGATGTGAATAGTAGTTCTTAAAGCTATATTGACAAAAACATAAGTATAACTTGGGGACTATAAATAAGAGCAGTGCACTAACTGCAGAACCCTTTTCACCTTCATGAATTGGCTCATTAGACGAAGATATATACAACTTCCTCTCCTCACTTAGTATGTTGTCCAAGTTTTAAATTATTCCATACCTTTAGATGCAAAATATAATACAGGAAATTGTAAATCTTTCAAAGATTCCCTCTGGAATAAAGAGACCAGATTTACCTTTTATTACTAACTTTAAACTTATGGTCTATGGGTTATCTAGAGTGGGTTTGGGATACAGGTTGTTCATTACTCTATATTAACTCTGTACTTGAGAATGGCATCCAGGACATGGCTCCATTATTTATATAACAGAAGAACTGGAGGTAGTTTAAGGGCTAGGAAATAAAAACCTAAATAAGGTATTTTAAACTTAGATTAAATCCCTCTTGGCTGGGGTACCTGGGTGACTCAGTGGGTTGAGCCTATGCCTTTGGCTCAGGTCATGATCTCAGGGTCCTCTGCTCGGCGGGGAGCCTGCTTCCCCCTCTCTCTCTTCCTGCCTCTCTGCCTACTTGTGATCTATTTCTCTCTGTCAAATAAATAAAATCTTTTAAAAAAATCCATCTTGGCTATATTCACGTAGCAATCCCAGCTATCATACTGTAGAAAGCTAAGGGTATCTTTATTAAAAGCACTTCAGTTCAGCTTTATGAGACAAAGTTATTCAGAACACTGGATGACTGTAGTGACTTCATTTTTTTGGAAACATATTTATGAGAAATAGCAAGGGCCTCAGCGGAAATTATACAATTAATATTTTAGAAGGTCCGTGGTTTACCCAGTCAGCAGTAATATGAGGTGCTTGGGTCATAAGTCACAAGTATTCTTGGATTTCATAATTGTAAGCTTTACCTCTGACTTAGTAGAATAATTCAACTGACAGCAGAGAATCAAATGAAAATACTCAAACAACTTAAAAAAGAAATAAACTAAACCTAATATGAAAGGTCAAAAGCTCTCCATCAAAATTTATATTTGTTAATTCTCTCAGGTTTAGCCAAATAAATACCTATAATAAAAGGTTTAAAATTGCCACTTCCATTTCTATTATCAAATTCCTTAGCTTGAAATAAAACTTGAAGATCAGGATTTTGCATATTGCTGCAAATACTGCAGTTATCTCCCAATTTCTAAACCATTTACCCTCCTCCTCCTTCCACATTTCTACTCTCCAGTCCAATCCAACCTCCCCAACCCTCATAAACTATTTATGTGTTCTTTCTAGGGGGAGTTGATCAACTGGAATAAAATGGTTTAATTTACGGTTTGTGTTGAGTAGAGCTCATGTTCTCCCAGAAACTAAAGAGTTGTTGACAGTTGTCAGTGTTGACAATCACAATGTGTAGCCCATGACTGATTTTTGGAAATGGTCTTAGTTTTTAAAAAAGTTTTACGATTTCATGCAATACATGTTTATAAGATCATAAGAGCAGAGGTCATAGTCTGTCTTATTCTCTGGCACTTAGCATGTATTTGACACAAAGAACATGTGTCATAAATATTGGCTAAATGAATGAATGAAAATTAAGAGCAATGAACACATACTTTTGAAAACCACTATAGCTGAGGCCATGGTATTCTGAAACAGAACTTATTTATTTATTCATCAAACATTTATCGAGTACACATTTTTGTATCAGACACTATTCTAGACCCTGGACACATAAAGGAAAGAGGAAAGACACTCTCACTGTTCTATTGTGATATGTAATCCATTGCAGGATATAGAAGATTATAGCACACAACAACAAAGTCTGTTACAGGGGAGGATAGTGCCATGAGAGCACAGAAATGCATCTGTGCCATGGGAGCACAGAAATGCATTCTGTGCCACGGGAGCACAGAAATGCATCACTAGACTCAAACTGGAGATTTCATGAAATAACATTGTGAAAAAAGTGATATATAAGTTGGTATCTGAGGAAAGAATGGGATTTATCTCAGTGAAACCAGAGGTGATGGGGAGGAAAAAAGAATGGAATAAGCATGTGAATGAGGCTGAGGCAGACAGCTAGGGTCACATCCACCACAGACTTGAAGGTCATGTTGTGGAGGCTGGGCTTTATTCCATGAGCTATGATGAAATGGTTAGGTAGGAAACCCAGAAATTTAAGTGAAAAGTATGTTTTCATTATAAAAAGTATCTGATTTTAATGGCTTGCTTCCAAAAAATAGAGTATGGAAGGAGGAAAAATGGAACTTCGTAGTGGAGAAACCTGGCAAACACCGTGGTACCCAAGTGATGGAGTTTCTGTCACCAGTGATATCACATGGTACCAGGTGCTGCATGATACCATGTGAAGATAAGAGCACCTCCATGGTACTGTTTCCAGACACCCATTATCTCAGTTTAATCATGAGAAAAAAGTCAGATCCAAATTGAGAGTTATCCTGTAAAGTGTTTGACCAATACTCATTAAAACTCTCAAGGTCATGAAAAACAAGAAAAAGATTGAGAAACTCACAAACCAGAAGACAGAACTAAGGGTTTCAAAAAAAAGCAAATGCAATGTGATATCCTGGATTAGATCCTGAGATAGGAGGAGGACATTAATGGAGAGGTATGAAATTCAAATAAAGTGTAAAATTTAGTTATTGGTAATATACCAATACTGGTTTCTTAGATTTGACAAATATACAATGGTCTCAGAAGATGGTACCACAGGAAACCAAAACTAAATGAGGGGCATTCAGTATTATTTTTGTAACTTTTCTATAAATCTAAAATTATTCCAAAATTACAAAGGTTATTTTAAGAGAGTGAAAAAATAATGTATAGTTAAGATATAATTGCTTTACAAATAATACTTGTAATACTTTGGATATAAATATTTAAACTCTATGCAATACAATGAGTCTTTTTATTGATAAGAAAAAGGACAAATAGCTGAGTAGAAAAATAAGCAAATGGTATTATAAGGAATTTGCCAGAAGAGCAACTTCACATGACCAATAAACATGGTCAACCCCATTAAAAATAAAATAAATAAAATAAAATAAAACACCAAAATGGCTCTTTTCACCTATTAAGTTGTTAAAAATTAAAAAGAGTGGTAATATCTGTTAGTGGAGATTCCAAGAGTATGGCAGTCTTATATATTGCTGGTGGAAATTTTGTTTAATTCTTCATGGAATTCATTTTGGCAATATATTAGAATATAACATGCATATATTTTCCTAGCAATAAGACTCCTGGAAAATAATCTCATAAAAATCAAAGCTGGTATAAAATAAGGAACCATATTTCAGGGGTTTTTGGAGCAGAAAAAATATATAGAAATGTGTCTATAGTATAGGAATGATGAACAATTGGGTACATCACTACCAAGGACTCAAAAGTAACCATTATGAATGAATTAGAACTAAATTTGGGAGGCTTTCAGGAGTATATTATTAAATAATAAGAGGAAATGTGAAGAAACATATAACATGTAAAAATTAATACATTTTACAAATTTAATGATATGACACACACAAGATTTATATAAATACATATATACATATAAATATATAAATGTTTTTATATATTAAGTGTTATAGTCTAAGAGAATGCAATAAAAAAATAACTTTCACTTTTCTCTACTAATGATCAAACAGATTTTGTCAGGTATCCCTTCATTGTCCCTGGAGTATATCTTGATCTCAAATCTCTTGACTTTCCAGTCTTTTTTTTTATCAGATTAAAAATCCAACCTAACAATATCAAAACTTCAGTCTCTGTACCTATTCAAATCTTATCCCTTTTCCCTAATTCAGGCTGGATCTTTGCTTGTGCAAGACAAGCCGTGAGGAAGACGAGAGGGGCAGTGGTGAGTCATGATGCAGTATCATCTATGTGTTCACTATTTTGTCTTTTCCTCACTTTCCTGCTGCAGCTTATTCTTCCAGTGTCAGTGGAGGAAGGAAAGATGAGTGGTAATCAGGCAGAAGCTGATGCTGTTTGGAGTTCTTTCTTGGCTTCTGTATGCTGTCTGTTATGACTTATGTCTTACTCTTGCCAGGTTCTTCTCATAGGAATGCATTTGTCTATTCTGGAGCTGTGGTTTTTTTTTTTTTTTAAGTGACTTTACTTATTTTTTTATGTATTTATTTTTAGAGAGATCAAAAGAGTGTGTGTGCTGGGTAGGGGAGGGAGCAGAGAGATGGGGAGAGAGAGAGACTCTTAAGCAGGCTCCACACCCAGTGATATGGGGCTTGATCTTAGGACTCAGAGATCATGACCTGAGCCTAAATCAAGAGTCAGATCCTCATCTGACTGAGCCACCCAGGTACCCTGGTGCTGCGGCATTTTTAGTATTTAATATTTTTATTGTATATATTTTTAAATATTTGACCTTATCCTAATTTGAGTAATGCACTTTGGTCTATCTTTTCATAATTTTTTTTAGCTCCTTTGCAAAGACCATATATTTTGGGTGCCCTGAACAAGGGACCCTTTCAAGGCAGCCTTAACCTAATTGCACTTGTGTTATCACTTGGCTTGTGGAAAACTTAGTTTTTTGCCCTACATCCATGGAAATATACTTTACTCCTGTTGCAATTTTCCCTCCTCTTTCTGATGTCAGAAGAATTCGAGCTTCTTCTGTTTTTATGATGTATTCTCCCAAACTCTTTTAGCACTCTAGCATATTCTCAGAGAACTCTTTTTTTTTTTTTTAAAGATTTTATTTATTTATTTGACAGAGAGAGATCACAAGTAGGCAGAGAGGCAGGCAGAGAGAGAGGAGGAAGCAGGCTCCCTGTGGAGCAGAGAGCCCGATGCGGGGCTCGATCCCAGGACCCTGAGATCATGACTTGAGCTGAAGGCAGAGGCCTTAACCCACTGAGCCACCCAGGTGCCCCCAGAGAACTCTTTTGTGATGGAGATGTAGTACTGGTTGGATTGATGTGTTTCCTTAAATCAACAAGAATTCAATCAGAGGGCGCCTGGGTGGCTCAGTTGGTTGAGCAACTGCCTTCAGCTCAGGTCATGGTCCTGGAGTCACAGGATCAAGTCCCACATCGGGCTCCCTGCTTGGCAGGGAGTCTGCTTCTCCTGCTAACCTCTCTCCTCTCATGTTCTTTCTCTCTCTCTCATTCTCTCGCTCTCTCTCTCTCTTAAATAAATAAATAAAATCTTAAAAAAAACCCCAAAACTCAATCAGAAAATAACATGGCTAAGTCTTCTTAGGCAAGCCTGCTGTCATCTTCCCAAGGATTTTATTGCTGCCCTCCCCACTTCCCATTCCTGCACTTGGCTTAGTAAGTGGGAAGATAACATCCCCTCCTCTATTAGGAAGAGGAAATGAAATCTCACTCTCTGTTAAATCAATGTATATTTATATAAATAAATATTCATATGTAGGCTCAAGTGGAGGGATAAATAAGATTCACAGGCCCAATTTTGTACCCCTTCTGAGTAAGTCGTATAGAAATGTGTCCAGGGCCTCTCTTCAAAATCTTTAGAATCTTTTGACATTGGTGGTTCTGCTTCTTCTGCTTAGGGCTTCCACACACTCTTAGGGTCCAGAGACAATCCCATCTAACATCTTACTACATAAAAAAATTGTACATAATTATATGAATATAGAAACAACTAGATTCTTAATATTGATTTTCAGGATGATAGATGTAGGGGTAAGAGAAATTCCACAATAAGGACAGCATTTTAGAGCAATCTTGATAGACAGAGATCTATTTCTATCTCTACCTATCTATCAATCTATATTTGGTAGATATCTAAGACCATATTTTATTTTATTTTGTTTATTTTAAACTTTGTTCAGTTAGCTGCTATATAGTACATCATTAGTTTTTGATGTAGTGTTCAATGATTCATTAGTTCCATATAACACCCAGTGTACATCACAACACATGCACTCCTTAATACTCATGACCTAGCCACCCTATCCCCCCCAATACCCTCCCCTCTGAAACCCTCAGGTTTTTTTTTTTGCCCCAGAGTCCTTAGTCTCTTCCTCTCCCTCTCTGATTTCTCCACCTTCAGTTTTTCCTCTCTTTCCCTATAGTCCCCCATGGTATTCCTTACATTCCACATGTGAGTGAAAACCTATGATAATTGTCTTTCTCTGCTTGACTTATTTCACTTAGCATAATCCCCTCCAGTTCCATCCTTGTTGATGCAAATGGTGGCTATTCATCCTTTCTGATGGCTGAATAATATTCCATTGTATATGTAGACCACATCTTCTTTATCCATTCATCTGTTGAAGGGTATCTTGACTCCACAGTTTGGCTATTGTGGACATTGCTGCTGTGAACATTGGGAGGCTGTGCCCCTTCTTTTCACTACATTTGTATCTTTGGGGTAAATACCAACTAATATAATTATAGGGTCACAGGGTAGCTTTGTTTTTAATATCTTGAGGAATCTCCATACTGTTTTCCAGAGTGGCTATACCACCTTGCATTCGCACCAACAGTGTAAGAGGGTTCCCCTGTCTCCACATTCTTGCTAATATTTATTGTTTCCTGTTTTGTCAATTTTTGCCATTCTAATTAGTGTAAGGTGGTATCTCATTGGGGGTTCTGATTTGTATTGCCCTAATGGCTAGTGATAGTGAACATTTATTCATGTGTCAGTTAGCCATTGTCATGTCTTCTTTGGAGAAGTGTCTGTTCATGTCTTCTGCCCATTTTTTTTTAAAGATTTTATTTATTTATTTGACAGAGAGAGAGAGATCACGAGTAGGCAGAGAGGCAGGCAGAGAGGCAGGCAGAGAGAGAGAAGAGGAAGCAGCCTCCCCACTGAGCAGAGAGCCCGATACGGGGCTTGATCCCAGGACCCTGAGATCATGACCTGAGCTGAAGGCAGAGGCTTAATCCACTGAGCCACCCAGGTGTCCCATCTTCTGCCCATTTTTTACTTGGTTATTTGTTTTTCGGGTATTGAGTTTGAGAAGTTCCTTATAGATCTTGGATACCAGATCTTGGATACCTTTATCTGTAATGTCATTTGTGAATATCTTCTCCCCTTCTGTAGGTTGCCTCATTGTTTTTTTGTTGACTGTTTTCTTTGCTATGAAATTTTTATCTTTATGAAATTCCAAAAGTTCATTTTTGCTTTTGTCTTCCTTGTCTTTGGAGATGTGTCTTGAAAGAAGTTGCTGTGGCTGATCTCAAAGAGGTTACTGCCTATATTCTCCTCAAGGATTTTGATGGATTCCTGTCTTGAGGTCTTTCATCCATTTTGAATTTATCTTTGCATTCAGTGTAAGAGAACGATCCAGTTTTATTATTCTGCAGGTGGCTGTCCAATTTTCCCAGCACCACTTATTAAAGAGACGGTCTTTTTTCCATTGGATATTCTTTTCTGATTCATCAAAGATTAGTTGACCATAAAGGTGAGGGTTGTATTTTGACTGTATGATTATATAGACAAGGAGATATGAAAGAAAGGAAGATCAATTGCCCAATGCATATGGTGGTTACCTCAGGATAGGGTGATTTTGGAGGATTTATATGTGCTTTTTTATACTATTCTTTATGATAGTATTTCAAATGTATTTTTATATCATCTGCTAAAAGCTTTACAGCTACATTTTAAAAAATACAAGTTCTGGAAAACTTGAAAATAAAACCAATATCTTACTTTCAAAACTCTTTTTAGAACCTTCAGTTTGGTAATATATATTGGGAATCCCCAAGAGTCTTTGCCAGTACAATGTGACTGTAGAATTCCCTTTTTAGTATGGTATATCTTTAGGAAATATCTCAATAGATGTGTCAAAGAAAGATTATTTTAAAATTATATTTAAATCATTAGTATTCTATGACTTCAGGAATTTGTTTTTTTCCTATGTACCTTTAAGATAATATATTTAAAAAATTCAGTGATGTACTTATTGTCCCCTTTTTGCCCATTATAAAGTAAACTCCATGAGATTAGGGACCTGAGCTGCCATGTTTATTACTATAGGTCCCCATATGGAGTAGTATGATAGGTAACCTATAAATGCTTGTTGAATAAGTAGATAATAATTTTCCTATGTCATTCTTATATTCAATTGTGCATTCATTTTGATTGTTAATTTTTAATGTGGAATTGCTGAATCACAGAGTAAATCATTATTAGGCTTTTGAGTCATACTGTCAGGTGTCTCTTAAAATATTAATACTTCATATATGACTGCCAGTTTTATAGGAGAACGTTCATTTCTTCTCATCCTGGCCATCTTGGAGTAATGTGCTTTTTCATTAATCTGATAGATGAAAAATTATTTTATACTGTTGTTTTTAGTTGTCTTATTCAGTTGCTGGTAAAAGTGAATCTTTTCTCATAAGCTTACACTCCATTTGAAATTCTTTTGTTAATGATCCATGTGGGTCATTTGCTAATTTGCTTAATTGTTGTGGCTGTTCTTTTTTTATTACTTTGGAAGTGTTCTTTATACACTATAGTTCTTATTGTCAAAAATTCCAGATGGGGGCGCCTGGGTGGCTCAGTGGGTTAAGCCACTGCCTTCAGCTCAGGTCATGATCTCAGGGTCCTGGGATCGAGTCCCGCATCGGGCTCTCTGCTCAAAGGGAGCCTGTTTCCCTCTCTCTCTCTGCCTGCCTCTCCATCTACTTGTGATTTCTCTCTGTCAAATAAATAAATAAAATCTTTAAAAAAAAATTCCAGATGTAACTATTCCCCAATTCAAAGTTTATCTTTTAATGTAAATAGTATATTTTTTAGAAAGTGTTAGTGTTTTGGAATAAGCATGCCCTTCAGTTCCCTGAAGTCTATATGATATTTTGCAATTCATCAGTGTTTCTGGTCTGATACAGATTCTTTGTTATATTTTGATATTCTGTTGGTCATTTTCAGTTTTTTACCACTTCTTGGTTGGTTGGCAGTAGTCTTCAATAATATTTATAGAAAAAAATACCCAGTATTCTAGATTCTGAGCTCTAGCTTTTAAGGAATCAATCTTTCTTTCTTTCTTTCTTTCTTTCTTTCTTTCTCTCTCTCTCTCTCTCTCTCTTTCTTTCTCTCTCTCTTTCCTTTCTTTCTTTCTTTCTTTCTTTCTTTCTTTCTTTCTTTCTTTCCATTTATTTATTTGACAGAGAGAGCACAGGCAGGGGCATGGGAGAGGGAGAAGCAGGCTCCCCACTCAGCAAGGGGGCCCATCTCAGGGCTTGAATGGAGCTGGATCTCAGGATCCCAGGATCATGACCTGAGCTGAAGGTAGACACTTAACCAATTGAGCATGCAGGTGCCCATTAGGGAATCTTTCTTTTTCATTTACATGTGATCTACAATATGGCTGCACATCAAAATCCTCGGTTACACTTATTTTCTATAAAAACTCTATAGACAACATTTCATTTTAGCATTTAATATTTGGTGGAAAAATTCTAAAGCCACCTTGATTTCCCTCCCCCCTCAAACTACTTCAACTTAAGTAGTTAGGGAGTCTTTGAAATTTAAAATCCCATTGCCATATAGTCATGTATTTTTTTCCTGCATTAATTTTCTTGTTTTTTTAAATAAGCCCTTTAGATATGCAGATTCAGGCATTTCAGAAAAATTATTTTTAATTTAATTTTTAATTTTTATTTTCGTTCAAAATTTCTCTGGTATCTTCTTAGAAACACAAACATGTCTAATGGATTATGATTTTTTAGTCTTTTTGCTTGCTTAGAAAATTTCTTCTTTTTGTTCCCTACATAATGAATTCAAATTTACTATAGTGCCAATTTTACCTTTCATTGCTCCTGATGCATATTTCAATTCTGCAATTGCATTTTTTCAATTTCCCTTACCTTGTGGGCTCTTTTTTCAGTTTATTGCTTTACCATTTTATTTTTTTATCTCTGGTTTCAGAATCCGTATTTCCCTTGAAGTTTATTATGATTACAAATTTGATACATTTACAGACTTTGCTTTTGTTTTCAACAGTAAGTTATTTTGGTCTCTCTATATCTATATCTACATATCTTTATATATTTGCATGCTTTTAAAAAATATTCATTGATGGGTACCGGGGTGGCAGTCTGTTAAGTGACTGCCTTGGGCTCAGGTCATGATCCTGGAATCCCAGGATCCATCCCCTATCAGGCTCCCTTCTCAGTGCGGAGTCTGCTTCTTTCTCTGCCCCTCACGTGGCTTGTGTGCTTCTCTCTCTCTCTCTCTCTCTCTCTTGCTCTTTCTCTCAAATAAATAAAAATCTTTTAAAAAATATTCATTGAATAAGGGAAGTCTATTCAGTGTTAGTAATAGCCCATAAATGGTTTGATGAGTTCTTATTGTCTAAACTGAGCTTTAAAAATTCTTTATCATATCTTGAAAATTTAGACTGTTGGACTAAGTTTCTGTAACCAGTGATCTAGCAACCTAAGATGAAGTTTCTGTAACCAGTGATCTTTCCACCTAAGATGAAAGAAGCTAAAGTTGTGGGAAATTCTATAACGTTATTATAAGGATTCACCCCTATAACTAACAGGAATTTCCTTATAGAGGAATCTTTTCTTTATTAAAAAACAAAAAACAAGGTAACCCCGAGCTGTGAGCTCACTGTCAGCTCTTCTCACAAAACAAACTGAGGGTTGCTGGGGGGAGGGGGGTTGGGAGAAGGGGAGTGGGGTTATGGACATTGGGGAGGGTATGTGCTTTGGTGAGTGCTGTGAAGTGTGTAAACCTGGCGATTCACAGACCTGTACCCCTGGGGATAAAAATATATTATATGTTTATAAAAAATAAAAAAATTAAAAAACAAAACAAAAAACAAAACAGAAACAAAACAAAAAACAAAACAAAACAAAATACCCAACTGCTATGTTGGGAACTGGCTTTTGGATGATGTGCCTTCTTTTGGCTCAGCTTCATACCCAGGTCACCTTACTTATTATGCTGCTGTTGTTCCACTTACCTGCTGACATTGTAGCCCAAATACTACCCCCCAGAACCACTGACTTCCTAGTGGCAGACAGGAAAAGGGTACTTCAAATGGACCATGCACTGTCCATGAATTCAGTATTTACTCTTCAAAGTTAAATGGTATCACTGGGTTTCTGCAAAGATTTTCTTCCTTCACCCTGATTTGGAACTTCTTAGCAAGAGTGTTTGGGAATCACTTTTTTAAAAAAGATTTTATTTATTTGAGAGAGAGTGAGAGTGTGAATGAGAGAGAGCATAAGAGGGGGGAGGGGCAGGGGAAGAAACAGACTCCCTGCTGAACAGGGAGCCTAATGCTGGGGCTGGATCCCAGGACTCCAGGATCATGACCTGAGCTAAAGGCAGGCACTTAACCTATTGAGCCACCCAGGTGCCCCTGGGAACCATTTCTTATTTTCTATTTTCAGTGATCCCATCATACTCTTTTTTGTATAATTTACTTAAAAAAGTCAATGTTGGTGTTCTCCTCTCATTGTTGACCAGATTTCCTTCTATTTTAATTAATTGATTAATTAATCTTTACAATCTCTATGTCATTTCAGTAGGCATCTGAAACAATGAACAGGTAAATGCCTTTTGTGTTACCAGGAATTTTCTTTACTAACAACTAGGTAGTTGTGGTTTCATCAGCAATTTTGGATAGAAGATTCTCACCATCTTCATTAACTTTTTCTGGAATCATGCAAGTTGGTTTTATCCATCAAGTATTGAATATCTCTTACGTTTTAGACACTGAGGATACCAGTTTGAATAATGTCTTTTCTGCAGGAGAGTCACAATCTAGATGGCTAAACATCAAGTAAACAACTAGTTTACCACACAAAATGATGAGTTCCGTCACTCAGGCATGGGAAAATATTTCAGCAGCTTTTTGGGGAAGGCATCCTAGAGGATATAATTTGAAGTCAAACAGATTTGATGAAAATATAGGACCTGTTCTGCTGAACAAACCAGGAAGGGCAAGAGAAAGTCATTGCAAAAGTTACAGTTTGTGCAGAAACACAAAGAATGCAACTGAAAGAACATAAAGTGTTTCATGTTAATAAATCTAAATAGATTTTTGTCTTTTAAAAGTGGTAACCATGACTTCCATGTCTTTGAAGTTAACTGAGAAAAAACATTGCCAAAGGAAAGACCCCAGTGTCATAGCATAGCATAGCACTCCAAGTTGGTATCATTTCATTGCTTAGTATCTTTCTACAATATATTCAATGATATGTGACTTTTATTGAATATTTTAATGAAATCAAGTTCTTATATGTCTGGAGTATTCTTCTACTCTTTTAATAGAGAAGTGGTATCAAAAAAGGAATGACCATTGACTTGATTTGAATTTTCTTACTGACCCTAGTTGGACTCTTGATTTCAGCCTCTTTTTCCTAAATATATATAAGCCATCTGTCTAAAAACCTGTCCTCAATTTTTCTCTTGAGATTGATGTCAACGTTTTTGTGGTTCCTAGGACCCATCCTTAAAACAAAAAGGACAAGATACTTTCTGCCTTATTCTTTTCATAATTTTTCCAGTTTGTATGGTTTCTAAAAGTTCATTTAAGGTGTATTTGTATCTGAAAATCTTTCAGCTGTCTCTGATTCAGTCATCTACCACTCTTAAATGTTCTTTTAACTTTTCCTCAGTTATCTTAAGTTTCAATTTACTACCTCTAGCAAAGGATTATATTCTTTCCTTCTTAGAGAGAATATGTGTAATACCTAAAAGATACCAACTTATGCCTGCAAGTCATTTGGCGCTTTGCTAGCTTAAGTCATACATAATCATGCAGACTTCTACAAGGGCCAAATGTAAAGCATTCACTCTGCAGGGATATCTCTCTTTATTGATAGTTGAGACCTTTCTCATTTAATCATTCTTTACTGTTATCTTGGATTCTTTACCTCTGAAATACCAAAAGAAAGGTCACTGAAACAAAATTTCTTAACCAACTTGGATTTTGACAAAACAGAAGCTTATTAATTGGCTGTACATTTAAACTACATTTCCCCAGAGAGGGTTTGCCAGGTCTGCTAAGCTAAGCTGCTTTTGGTCAGCTGGGAAAGAGCAGTGTGTTCTCAGAATGGACTGAGTTACAAGAAGTTGTTGAGCAAGGAAGGGTCAGACAGAACTTGCATAGTCTTCAGGCAATTTCTGAGGCAATGTTTTTTATTCCCTTGGCTAGAATATTCAAATAAAGATTATATCCCAAAGTAAATACAACTGACTCTCTGTCCACTATTTTGGCCAATCTACATATCCTTTCTTCATTACTGTGGATTATGAAGTAGACATCTTGAATTTATTTTCAAGACACCACTTTAATTAGCATCATATTACTGTAATATAAAGTTTGGATTTTTAAAAAATCATGCCTTTAAGAGCCTTCATTTCTTGCCTATGGGGTATACAGCTGTTACTTTGGCAATAAATAAGGACCATTTCTATTAAAAAAAAAAATCTCTGGTAACAATTTTTGCTTTGCTGAGGTGAGCTGTTAGTCATCTGCCTCCGAAGGGTAATTGGTTAGATTTTAAATATTGCTGTGTCTTTCTGGTTTTACAATATGTTTGATTAGCCAATAAATATAGGTTCAGTATCTTTCCAAATTAGAGTTACTATGTTTGCATTCTCCTTTACTAAGGCAAATTATTTCTTTCCTAATATTTTGATGAAAAAGTATTGTTTTTTGGAGAAAATTAAAGGAGCTAAGTAAAACTGTGGTGATTGTCCTGTTTTGTTTCCAAAAAAAGAGTAAGAGATATCTATATACATGTGTGTGTATTTAATTGACAGTTATGATAGTCAGATAAGCATTTGCACCTAACATGTTGTGTTCTCTGTATAACATTCTTTCTTAGCCCTACTCTGCTTCCCAGGAGCCAGAAATTGTGTTTGTGCTTTAGGAACTTTGGGAGAATTGAATATGTGTTTTTCTCTGCTCATTTGAAGGGGAACAATCATGTCTTCAACTTTATTTCTAGCCAGATGTAACTTGTAACAGTTCCTCTCTAAATACCCAACCATGCTGATAAATACCAGTTATTGAACAGTTTGTGGGGAAACATCTATTTTTATATCTTCCTTTATCACCTTTAAGTATGCCTTCTTTCTGTCTCTTAATAATTTCTCAAGCAGATCCGTAGTCTTCTTGTTCTCTCACATATAAAAAAATCTATTACCATTTATTCCAGTGAAAATTTATAGGTTTTTTTTTTTTTTTGAGAGAGAGAGAGAGAGAGAGAGAGAAAGTGCACGTGCACCGCCATGTGTATGTGCGTGTGCACATGCCTGAGGTGGGGGCAGGGGCAGAGGGAAAGGCAGAGAGAATCTCTTAAGCAGACTCCACACCCAGTGCAGAGCCAAGGTGGGGTTTATCTCACAAACCTGAGATCATGACCTGAGCCAAAATCAAGGGTCAGAGGCTTACCTGACAGAACCACCTAGGCACCTCTAGTTTTGTTTCTTCCCCATATACTGTCTCTTTCCAATATGGGCAGACAGGTGTTGGCTGGAAACCTGGGTGAACAAGAGGATGACTTGTGCATTCGTTCATGCTCCTAGGTGTGGCCCCTTCTCTTTCTCTTCTGGACCCACCAGAGTTGGAGCACACAGTAAGGGGTGGGGTGAACTAGTGGGAGGACTAAATAAAAGGTACACATGAAGATATTTTTTACTTAATTGTCTTCTCATTACCAGTTCTCTTATGAGATGTGTGTGGCCTTCACAGCACCCAGTGAGGTCATCCTGTTTCAGTTTCTTGATGGGGCACTGATTCCAGCATGGCCTCCTCTTCATTTCTGCCCTGCCCTGTGGTACAGCTCAGAGGCTCTGGCTGCTAAAATCCCCATTTCCAGGAGGTAGACTTCCAAGTTGAAATCAGGCCCAATATGGCTACATTCTGTGGTAAATGTGATCTGCCAGAAATGTGAAATCCTTGCCACACCAAATATGTGGAAATGGACAGTTGCAGTTCCCACCATTGCCTCTTGCCTCTTTTCCTGCCACTTACTCAATTCCTTTTTCTGTGATCCAGTAGTCACTGAGCACTGAGCAAGTTTGCTACATAATCAGAGATAGGATGATGTTGTCTCTTTCTTGCAACTTCGCCCAATTTTTATGGTTCATCATTTGGCTTTGGGTGGAAGGAGCATATGCCTCCCTTCCCTTCTGGAGAGAGGAGAGGAAAAACAAATTACCCTAGGCTAGTGACTCACTATGATGGATATTCTACTTTACAACCTCATAGTCTATTTAAATAGTGTTCTGTTTAAACATGGTAGATATGGAGTGGGGATGGGATAGTGGGCTAGTTCTAACTTCTTTTGTGAAGTTTCCCAAGGATATGCCTGGAATTGTCTTTAGAATGTGCTTAATTTTTATTGCATCTATGATATTAAATTTGGGGTAATTGGCCTCCATTTGGTGACAGTAGAACAAAAGCCATTCAGTATTACATGGAAATAACAGAACAACTTGTGAACCAAAAAGAAGGAAATCAAAAGAAAAGTTATAAATTAGAATATACAAACAAACTTGCAAATGATAGTAAAATAGAGATTTTAGGGGGGTAGTTTTCTTTTTAAAGGTAAAATAAAATTTTAGCATTATTTTTTACCTTGATAAACGTTCAGGGAAATGTGACATTTTTGCCCTAATCTCTTGCTTTCTGGGAAGGAAATGAAGGATTAATTTTGCTGGGTGTTCCTGAGCATAAAGATCCATGGTTTCTTTGTTGTTCATCCTTCTCAGGCCCAGGCCCTCCCTGAGGTTCCTTCATCTCCTTCCAGGAAGCTCAGTACACAGCCTAGGAGGTAGTAGCCACCATCATTCATTTACTCCCTTGGCATTCCATTCTCTGAAAGATTCACTGGAGAATGGGATGTACTTTTTTGTCTCCCATTATTATAACTCCCTACGACAAATTCACAGTTTTTTTTTTTTTTTAACTTCAGAACTTTTAGTTATTCTCACAAAAAAAGATAAAAAGAGAGACAGAGGAGATAGATTCAATGAAGACTTTCTCAACACTTCTCCCTACCACCTCCCTGCCCCACCACTAGCAGTACTTCTTTCCTTTCTTTCTCTCCCCACTTTTGCCCCATTCCATCACTTAAAATATGTTATTGCAGTCCTGTCCCTTCCACTGTACATTGAGCATGTGGGAGAACAAATACATTGTCTTGTTTGCCATTATATTTTAGGTGTTGGTAGACCTTGAGTTTTGATAAATATTTAATGAATAAAGAAATGAATGTCATCAGGGATATTGACTTATAATTTTCTTTTCTTGTAGTGTTTTTGTCTGGATTTGGTATCAGGGTAGTTAGTGCTGGCCTTATAAATGAATTTGGACATGTTCCTTTTTCTTAAATTTTTTGGAAGAGTTTGAGAATGCTAGGTATTAATTCTTCTTTAAAGATTGGATAGAATTCATCCATGAAGCTATTTGGTACTGGGCTTTTAGTTGTTGAAATATCTTTGATTACTTATTCAATATCCTTGCTTATTATTGGTCTGTTCACATATTCTATTACTTGATGATTCAGTTTGGGCAAGTTTTATGTTTCTAGAGATTTATCCACTTCTTCTAAACATAGTTGTAAAAATCCTCAACAAAATACTAGCAAACCAAATTCAAGAGCATATTAAAAGGATCATATACCATGCAAGGATGGTTCAGCATTTGCAAATCAGTAAACACGATACACTGCATTAACAGAATGAAGGTTAAGAATTATATGATCCCTTCATTATATGCAGAAAAAGCATTTGACAAATTCAACATTTTTCATGATAAAAACTCTCAACAAATTAAGTATAAAAGGAATATACCTTAATATGATAAAGACCACATATGACAAACCCCAACATTGGACTTGATGGTGAAAAGTTAGAAGTCTTTCCTTTGGGATCAGGAACAAGACAAGGATGCTGAGTTTCACCAATTTTTTTCAACATAGTGCTGGAAGTCCTAGTCATAGCAATTAGGCAAAATAAAGAAATAAAACACATCCAAATCATAAAAAAAGAAATAAAATTATCTGCTTGTAGATGACATGATCCTATATACAGAAATCCCTAATGACTTCATCAAAAAACTTTTAGAACTAATGAATGAATTCAGTAAATTTTCAAGATACAAAATCTATATACAAAAATCAATTGCATTTCTATATACTAACAAGCAGCTATCCAAAAAGGAAATTAAGGAAACAATCCCAATTTTAATTTAAATAGTATTTTTATATAAAAATAAAAACACTTAGGAATAAATTTATCCAAGGAAGTGAAAGATCATACATTGAAAACTGTAAGACATTGATAAAATAAATTAAAGAAGGTAAAAATAAATGGAAAGATAGTCTGTGCTCATGGATTAGAAGAATATTGATAAAATGTCCATACTACCCAAAGAGATCTACAGACTTCAGGCAATCCCTATCAAAATTACAATGCCATTTTTCACAGAAAGAGAAGAAAATTCCCAAGATTTATATGGAACCACAAAAGACTCCAAATAACAAAAGCAATCTTGAGAAATAAGAACAAAGTTAAAAGCATCACACATCCTGATTTCAAATTATATTACACAGCTCTAAGGACCAAAATGTATTGTACTGGCATAAAAATGGATGTATAGTTCAACAGAAGAGAGGGCCCAGAAACACATCCACACATTTACAGTCCATGTATCTTCAACAAAGGTGCCAAGAGCACACATTGGAAAAAAAAGATAGTCTTTTTAATAAATGATGTTGGAAAAACTGGATATCTACATGCAGAAGGATGAAATTGAACTCACCTCACACCATATACAAAAATCGATCCCAAGTGGATTAAAGACTTAAATATAAGACTTGAAGCTATAAAACTACTAGAAGATAACAGAGGGAAAGAATTTCTTGATATCAGTCTGGGCAGTGATTTATTGGACATGACCCCTGAAGCACAGGCAACCGAAGCAAAATTTTTGTATCAAAAAACAAACAAGCAAATTCTGCACAGTGAAGGAAAGAGTCAACAAGGTGAAGAAACAGTCTATGGAATGGCAAAAAGTATTTGCAAATTATATGTCTAAGAAAGGGGTTAATGTCCAAAATATGTAAGGAACTCAACTCAATAGCAAGAAAATAAAACCCTGATTTAATTGGCCTGAATAGGCTTTTTTTTTTAAAGAAGACATAGAAATGGTCAATGGGCACATGAAAAGGTGTTCAACATCACTGTCAGGGAAATATAAGTCAAAACCACAAGGAGATATCACCTCATACCTGTTAGGATGGGTATTATCAGAAAAGCAAGTGATAGTAAATGTTGGTGAGGATGTGGAGAAAAGGGAACCCTTATACGCTGTTGGTGGGAGTGTAAATTGTTATGGCCACATGGAAGACAGTATGGAGATCCCTCAAAAAATTAAAAATAGAACTATTATATTATCCAGCAATCCCACTCCTTCCATATCTGAAGGAAATTAAATTAGCATATCAAAGAGATACCTGCACCCTCATGTTCATTATAGCATTACTCACAATCACCAATCACGAAGGAATTGGAACAAACTAAATAACCTTTGACAAAAAGATGTGATCATCTCCATCCCCACCAACACACACACATAGTCCCTCTATCCTCCCCATGTGACTATCCTTATAGAAAATTCTTGCTGGCCATTCTTTAAAGGTATTTCCACTTCTCTGTACAAAAGCCTGTAGAGGGAAACTGCATGGCATGTTTGTTCTATTTGCTTAATCTCATGCAGCTAAATATCTTCTCTTCCTTCGAGGTAGTAGAACACTCACTGCTCACGGATCATGTAAGTAATGAGCTATCAAAATCTCACCACTGTTAGACAAACTGCTCTACCAAATTAGAATAGACATTCACTTTCAGTGTCAATTGTTTTTAGGCAAATCTTGATCTAGACAAAATTATATCTGAGGGCAAGTATTTTCTCAAGATTTCTTTGGATCCTCTAGCTAAGGTGCCTTTATCTTAATCATTTTACATACCTAACAACCACACACTGCTCTTCCTTTCTGTAAAAACAAACAAACAAACAAAAACAGAAAAAAAACAACAACAAAAAAACTTAGCTATCCATCAGGGCTTGTCGTGCACTGTCCTCCTTGGAGTAGCTTTTCTGCATTCCCAAATGCTTAGAGTTGACATCAATCTTTATTCTATTATACCTTTACCTTAGAACTTTGTGTGTGTGTGTGTGTGTGTGTGTACACACAAACATATATGAACCCATGTTTTGAAAGCTGTGTCGGTTAAAAATTTAAGGGTGTAGATTTTGGAAGTGAATTGCCTCAGTTTGAATCCTGGCTCTAACATTTATCAGCTGGTGATAAATGACTGTGGTCTTGCTACTTTACTTCTCTGGGCCCCAGTTTACTCACCTGTGAAGTGAATTTGTATGGGTTTTGTATGAATAAAAACACTTATATTAGTGCTTAGTGCACACGTAATACATTTTATGTATTAGCTATTCTTTTCCAATGACAACATATATATTGTCTCTCTGTGTCATAGCAGATTACAAGCTGTTAATTAAAAGGCAATGGCCATATCTATGGTATGTCGTAGACAGTGCTTGGTATAGACCAGACACCTGAGAATTGTTGACTTCAGTTCTTTTTTTTTTTTTTTTTTTTTAAAGATTTTATTTATTTATTTGACAGACAGAGATCACAGGCAGAGAGAGAGGAGGAAGCAGGCTCCCCGCTGAGCAGAGAGCCCGATGCGGGACTCGATCCCAGGACCCTGAGATCATGACCTGAGCCGAAGGCAGCAGCTTAATCCACTGAGCCACCCAGGCGCCCCTTGACTTCAGTTCTGTATGAACTTTCTTTCCCTAGTCCTTGTATTCCTTGTCTTTGTGAATGGCATCTTTATTCTCTCCTATGCCCAAGTCCCAAACTGGTTTCGTTTTTTGTCTATTCTTTTTCTTTATTTTCTCTTCTAATACCTGTCCTCTATCTACTTGTTCTTTCTGCTTATTCCTATCTACAGTCTTATTCCTGAAGACCAAACATCCTACTGTGATAGCCCATACATGGTTTTCTTGGTTTACTCTTGACCCATTCTGCTGTCACGGCAACCTTTTAGACACATAAGTAAGGTCACTGGTGCTACCTTGCTTAAAATTCTCTCATGTTTTCATTGTGCTTAGCATAATACCTGTTCCTCTTATCCTTTCCTATCAAACTTTCCATACCCTGATCACTGCCTGCTTCTCGAACCTCATCTTGCTCCTTTGGCTTTTTCTCTGCTCTTCCCATCTGTCCAGCTTCCTCCCACTTTACAGCTGATTCTTCGCAGAAAGAGTGCTGAAGACTTGCCCTGTTTTGTTCTGGACTGAGGTGTTTTAATTTCTCTGTCTTATAGAAGTGATGTAGTCACCCAAGTGCCTCAAGTTCTCTGTTCGTATCTTTGGCACAAACATAAAAAATGAAGTCTTGGTTTTTGTTTTTATTTCTTAACCAGGGTACTCGTTTTTTGGCATTGAAATTACAAGCTCATTAGTGACTTTGGGGTATTGAAATGACTAAATGCAACAAAAGATCAGAGCTTTGAATGACATTTGTACTCATGTAATTGTATTGAAACCTATTTCCTGGCTTACCACTGGTTATTTTTCTTCCTATCCACTTATTTGTTGCAGAGACTTGTTGCAATTATTGTCAATGTTTATATCTACTTATTAGAGTGATTACTTTGCATTTATGTCTCAGCAGTGTGCACACTGTAACTCACAGAAAATGTTAGCTGTTAAAAACGACTGCTGGGCCCAAGTTAATTAAAAATACAGAGGAGGCTGAATCTTATTGTGGGTGTAGTATCAGGCTCTGTTTGGACAGGAGTTTTTATATATTATGAAGTGGAAAATGCAAGAAATAAAAAAAAGGGAGAAAAGCATTGTATCTGGATAGAGCCACATGCTGGAACCATAGTTGCTGATTTTTATACAACAAAACAGATGGTTTGAGTTTGATTATGATTCTCCTTTTAAGAAATGTATATGTCAGTAAGCTCTAGGCAGAATGTAGATTTTTGTGCCATTTCCGAATTTCCTTCTCTATAGTCCTACTCCTTACGCACACCCACCTTTTTCCCCCCCTCCTCTTGAAGGACAGTGTTAGCGGCAGCAACAGCACTTGAATTAACTTAATTTATTTTTTTATGTATTTGCAGAGTGGTTCAAGGTCTGTAGCAAGGTGAATGTTTTCAGACTGTGCATGCATTCTTAAACTGCAGAGATCACCCAAGGGTAAAAGTACTGATTGCTGGAAGCATTAGGGTCCTCCTCTTTCTCTTCCTTTAGAAAGACAGGCAAACTGTAGGCTTGGTTATTGAAAGAAACCTGAGATCTCTCTTACTGTATACATATAGAGGGAATTTTAACATGTATGTTTTGGGGAGTTAAAATGTGATGATAAGCATTTCTATGCATGCTTGGATGGACTGTTAGAACTTAATCCACATCTGTGATCATCAGTTGGTGACACATTTTCCAAAAATGATAATATCATGCTTATTTTTAAAATCCTAATGTTGGGTTTTCATGGATCTAAAAAGAGTTCTTTTAATTCAAGGTAAACTAAAACTCACTCAAGTTTTTTGGAAGAAAACGATTATTCTCTTCTTTACCCTTCCCTTCTTAATGCGAAAAAAATGAGAGAGTTATTAAGGATGATAAAGGTTGATTAAGGTTGTTACTTAATTGTATTTAACAATGTAAAGAAAAATTTCTGGATTTCCTGTTTGGGTGGTTGATAGTATTAGTAGCTGATAGTCTTACTATTAACTGAGGTAGAGAATAGAAGGAAGAAGATGTGTACAGACCAAAACCAAGCAGGGAGTGGTTTGTAAATCATTATGTTGGAACAACCCCTCAGGTATTTAGATAAATATCTAAGTAATGAGGGCGATCACTCATCCTGTTGGGGCCAGAGTTTGACTCATCTAATTTGCTATATCATAGTCTTTTCCTCCCTTTCTACCCTACATTCTGTAACCCATCCAAAAGTGTGCGAGAAGATGACATTCCCTGGTATAACAGAAGCTTTCTTTGGTCAAAGACTTACTTAGGAGTTATGGTCACTTATTAGAATCCCCAACATGAGTCCGGAGTTTAAAAGTCAAAGTTGGCCATCCAGGATTAATTGTTTTAGACACATTTCTGCAGGATGGTAGTTGGTAAATGAGAAACTTGCAAAAGCCATCGGTTCTACTCATACAGTTTATTACTATAAGAGGATATGAAGCAGTGTGGGAAAGGATACATCTCAGCTAATACTTTCTCGCTTCTTTTCCCTCATGGGCTATTGTCAGGGTAGATGCTATGGTTAGGAATCCACCTGTGGTGAGCAATCATCCAGACCTCAGAAAATTGTAAGAATAAATACATCTGTTGTATGAATTATTACCAGGTAGTATTTCATTAAAGAATGGAGTTTTTATGGGTTAGCTGATAGTAAGAAGAGAAGCACTTTCCAGGGGCATTACTGGAGATGCTACAAGTATGACCTCAAAAATTGTGTTGGACTATTGGAAAATGCACTGTAATGGAGGGAAGGGATTGATAGGAAAATAGTGAGAGATTCATTCATTCTGTTAAAAGTGAGTAATGGGGGAAAGGAATAGAGTAGCCAGGGATACATTTTTCTAATCTTACTGATTTGGTTCCTAGTATATTTTTATTTTCTTTTGAAGTTCTATCTTAGAAATAAAGATTATGAAACAATATCTCAGAGGAGGCAATAAAATGTATTTGAGACATATGACTTCTCTTTTTGATAGTATTTCTAAGCATTTCCCATTGAAAATATTTATATAATAATAAAAGGTTGTTATGGTTATTGTTACTGTTTTTGATGTTTAATGGAGACAAAAATATGTTTCATTTCAAAATACTTTAAAACATACATCTATCTAGATACAGAAATCCTTTATTATATGTGCACTTTAATGTTATATACATATTAAGAATCATAGCTTTTTAGAACCATCAGTTTAGTACTTTGACTTTTTTCATTGATTATGCAACTTATTTTTCTAACTTATTATAGTAATATTTCACATTTTATTATTCTGTACATTTTTAACAACTGCTTTCCTAACATTTATAGAGCTAACACCAGTAAAATGCAAAATCGGAGACTCCTACTCTCTCTCATATTGGATTTTTTTTAACACAAATATTGATGTTTGCATTTAATCAAGGTAAAAAACAAAGGTTTTAATCATTTTTATGTTTAGCTTGTATTTCAAATTCTAGACAATTTCTCATTAATGTGTTTATTACACTTAAAAGGATTCCAGTAGGATGATTTAAAAATAACTCTATTTGATGGTTATATATATGCACATATATATTTATTTATATATATATTTAATTACAGAGATATCCTTGAACCCATAAAGCATGACAGCAAAGCAGGTCAATTTCTTAAACAACAGTATTTCATTCAGTACCTTGGTGGTTGTAATTAACGTTTCTGTTTAGTTCTAATTATAGTTTTTGTATCGCAGCCATTATGCTAATGGTGTTATTCAGTAGTATGTGAGATTGCATTCATTATCACTGGTGAATTAAACCTTTATTAAAGAAAAATTCCCGCAGGCCTCATTCTGGAGTTAAGTAATTATTCATTTGGTTTTATCCTAGCAATTAGCTTATATACTGTAGCACTCATTATTGAGTTTCTATACCTCACTGAATGAGATTAACCCACCATGGTAAATAAATGCCTAACAGCTCCCAAGCTCACAATGTGTTGCTTTTTAAGCATATTATTATGTAACAAAATAAGGAATCAGAATGCATTGAAGCAGCATTCTGGCTTCCAACAAATAATATACTTGCTGGGAAGACTATGTTGGACATTTTGTGTTTAATTCAGCATTTAAAAAAAAAAAATGTAGTTGAAGCCCTCCAACGCTTAGTTCACCTTTGTGGGTGTATGTTTTCCTTTGTTTAATTTCATTCCATTACTTGCTTGCTTGTTGAATTATGTTACTATGCCCATTTGATGTTGATAAAAGCCTTTTTCAATAGCACAGACTCTAAATAGAACATCCAATTAAATCTCCATTCCAAATGTATTTGGAGAGGGTTAGATCATCCAAGTCTTTTAGCTGGATGAAATCTTGAGCCATTCATTATAAATCATTAGAATTTGTTTGATTTATATTTTAGTAAAAATATATCAAATTACTGCTCTGTTTTAACATAGCCATTCATGCCATCCGAAGTACCACCTTCTCACTGTCCTATAGAAAAATACTACCCACGTTTTCAGGTTTCCACATTCATTATCAACTGATGTTACCTTTTGAGAGAAAGTGGCTCCCCATTACCTTTTCTCTTCTTGGAAATTCCGTTAGACTACTTACTCTGCCTCTTCTGTTTTTGTCTAGCCTTCACATAGTTCATAAAACACCACAAAGTGAGGCATAGAATGCAGCCCTTTTGGGTCACAGCTGCCTCTTTTCAGAACCTATGGAGAATGTTGTCACCTTTCTCTTTATGCTCTCTAAGATAGTCTATGTAGACTATGTATTAAGGTACAACCTCAGAAATAGTGGTATAAACTTTGTTTATTATGGCCATGATATATCTGGAAAGATTGTGTTAACAACTTCTCATAATGTAGTCATTTATGTTCTTGACTGGAAATACCACTTATATGAAAATGAATTGAGAGATTTCAGAATTTGGTTGTTTCCACTTCTTAGTCTATCCCAAATGTATTTTTGAGAAGTTACAAGTCTTATAGACAGAACTTCTATCATCTTGAAATTAGTTTGCTCATTTTAGCATAACCCTCATTTCTTTAATGCCTGTTTTACAATTGGAATATTTCTTTTGGTCCTGGATTATTGGTGAATATTTGTGAAGCAAATTAATTGTTCTGGCATTTCTGAATGCCTTTCTTCATAGTAGATAAATATTGCATGGTAACCATGTATATTTCACACGTCAATACAGGTATTGAATTAATTAACATTATAGCAATACTGATCATCTCTTACAGAGAATCTAATATGTTAAATGAATCAAGTATCGGACCTGCCTTCTGTGTCCCCATCATGGCCACCTCACTTCAGCTGTGGCAAGGACAGTCCACCCTGCTAAAGACTGTGTTTCTAGAAGCATGATGTTTCAAGGACTTGCTCCTATAGTTTCTCCTTCTGCAGAATCAGGAAAGAGTAAAAAGGGACTGCTACTGTATACCAAGAAACAAAGTCCACCAAAAAAGCCCACTTAAGCCTCTGGCTCTACCTAATCATGTACAATACCTACAGGAATCTCCAGCACTGTGATTATCCCCATACACCTTACACCTCAGCCTGGACCTCTGGAAGTTTAGGGTCCTTCAGCCCTCTTTAGAAAATCACCTCACCATTGAGAGCTTACTTTAAAGACCTCACGTTGTTTGTGCTGCAGTTATAAACCCACTCCCATCAGGAAAATAAATAAATAAAAGAATTAAGTACCAAGGGAAAAAAACTTTAAAAAATCTTTATGGACTTAACATATGGTTTCACTTACTTATGGAGCATAAGGAGTAACATGGAGGACATTAGGAGAAGGAAAGGAAAAGTGAATTGGGGAAAATTGGAGGGGGAGAAAAACCATGAGAGACTGGGCTCTGAGAAACAAACTGAGAGTTTTGGGGGAGGTAGAGGGATGGGAGAGCCTGGTGGAGGGTATTAAGGAGGGCACGTATTGCATGGAGCACTGGGTGTGGTGCATAAACAATGAATCTTGGAACACTGAAACAAATAAAAGTAAGATGTGAAAAAAAATCTTTATAGATGTATCTTTTTAAAAAAAGATTTTATTTACTTATTTGACAGAGAGAGACACAGTGAGAGAGAAGACAGGTAGGAGGAGTGGGAGAGGGAGAAGCTGGCTTCCCACCGTCCAGGGAGCCCAATGATCGATTCCAGGACCCTGAGATCATGACCTGAGCCAAAGGCAGAGGCTTAATAACTGAGCTACCTAGATGCCCCTTCATCTTTGTATCCTCCAATAACACTTTTTATTTTTATTTTTAATGGTTTTATTTATTGATTTGACAGAGCGATAAAGAGATAGAGCAGGGAGAATGGTAGAGGGTCTGGGATCATGAACTGATCCGAAGGCAAATGCTTAACTGACTGAGCCGCCCAGATGGCCCTTAAGAACACTGTTTTTATTTATATATATATTTATTTATTTATTTAAAGAGTTTATTTATTTATTTGAGAGAGAAAGAATGAGAGACAGAGAGCACTTGAGGGAGGGAGGGTCAGAGGGAGAAACAGGCTCACTGCTAAGCAGGGAGCCTAACATGGGACTCTATCCCAGGACTCCTGGATCATGACCTCAGCCCAAGGCAGATGATTAACTGACTGAGCCATCCAGACAGCCATTAAGATCACTTTTTAAATCACAGTGATTAAAGGTCATCCACCAATGGCATATTAACAGTGCTTATGAGGGTTGAACAAAAACACTTCTCCAACCCACTTAAGCCCCCATGAAGAATAAATGAAACAAGATGGGATTGGGAGGGAGACAAACTATAAGTGACTCTTAATCTCACAAAACAAACTGAGGGTTGCTGGGGGGAGGAGGGTTGGGAGAAGGGGGTGGGATTATGGACATTGGGGAGGGTATGTGCTTTGGTGAGTGCTGTGAAGTGTGTAAACCTGGAGATACACATACCTGTACCCCTGGGGATAAATATATATTATATGTCTATAAAAAAATAAAAAATTTTAAAAAAAAGAGAAAAAACCCAACACTTCTCCATGTTAATAATCATAGAAAGATCATCCTTTAATATCTAAAAGTGGCCTTTAATTGCAGTTCTATTGGTGTTTGTACTTTATACATTATCTAATGTTTCCGTATGTGGGTATCATCTTGTTTCATCTGTCGCAATTTTTCCAGAAGATCTAAGCGCTATTTGAGACCAGCTTTTGGCACAATCTCGTGGGCATCATCTGGGGCTCCCTGCATGTGGCCGCCCTTCTGCATCAGGTTTCCCTGTGAGGACATGATCCTGGTTCTGCCCAGAGTTTTCACTCCATCGCTCCATGATAGGCCCGAGCACTGTGGCTCCCCCTGCCTGGTGTGAATGCCTACCATGCTCATTTTCACCTCATTGCTTTAGGAAAGGAAAAGAAGGAAAAGAAGCGGGGACTCCCTATAGTCATCACTTGGCTCCACCACTTAACATCAGTGTGACCTGTGAATGTTACTTTACCCATCTGTTTCCCAGGATCTTCTTCCTTAAATGGAAGTAATGACTGTCTCTCAGAGTTGCTAGTAAGAGCAAATGAGTTTTGATAGGTAGGTGTTAAGCCATTTAGAACAGTGACTAGCATATAGAAAATTCTCTCAGATGATAGAAGCTTATAATTATACTCATCATTATTATTTTAAAATTTAAGCGATATGCCCGAAATGCCATAATTTAGGCCATGTGGCAGCATCAAGACCTGGAGCATGGCATGTACCCCTGGAGAGTGCTTTTTCCTCTATATACCATACCATTTGGGATAAACACTTAGAAAAAGTACAGTTCATCGTGTGACATTTCTACCTCATACTTCAGCTAATAGTGTTAGTGTGACCAGTAATTGACACTGAATCATTCAAATATTAATTACTCCTGTTGTACTCTAGAGAGTTTTCTATTCTTGCTGTGATATTTTCTCTCCAGCAACACTTGCCCATATTTTGAGGCAAAGTGAAACTGCATTATTCTTCACTTTTTCTAATTCTTGCCTCACCTGATTCTGTTGAAACTAAGACTCACCTTGATCCTCATCAACAAATATTTATAAACTGGCTTTTTTTTTTTAAATTTTATTTGTTTGACAGACAGATTACAAGTAGACACAGAGGCAGGCAGAGAGAGAGAGAGGAGGAAGCAGGCTCCCTGCCGAGCAGGGAGCCCAATGCGGGGCTCGATCCCAGGACCCTGAGATCATGACCTGAGCTGAAGGCAGAGGCTTTAACCCACTGAGCCACCCAGGTGCCCCTATAAACTGGCTTTTTTATTAGGAGTTAGGGGACAGAGTCCCTGCACTCTAGGAGTTTACATTGTATCTGGAAAAAATAAATAGGCATGTATGTTCCAAATATTCCTAGTCATCATTAACCTGTAAGTACAAATGAAATCTTTTTTTTTTAATTTTTAAATTTTTAAATATTTTTATTTTTTTATAAACATATAATATATTTTTATCCCCCAGGGTACAGGTCTGTGAATTGCCAGGTTTACACACTTCACAGCACTCACCATAGCACATACCCTCCCCAATGTCCATAATCCCACCCCCATTCTCCCAACCCCCCTCCCCCCAGCAACCCTCAGTTTGTTTTGTGAGATTAAAAGTCACTTATGCTTTGTCTCTCTCCCAATCCCATCTTGTTTCATTGATTCTTCTCCTACCCCCTTAACCTCCCATGTTGCATCACCACTTCCTCATATCTTATTATTATACACAAATTTCCCCTAATTGTAACCTGAACTGATTCCAAGGAGTTCCATACTTTCAAGAAATCTTACCCAGTGTTTTCCTGGAAAGCCTTAGAAGGACTTAATAGACCCTCACATATATGAGCATTTGTCTTCTTTCATTCTTAACTTCCTTGAGGAAGGCTCAGGCTCTTTTATGCCATTCCTTGCTGCTGTATTCTCTATGAAATTGCACAAGTGTGTCTCCTGGTGGTTTAAAGCTACAAAACTCAAGAGGTACCAAACATGCTGTATTGTCTGAGCCAGAATTTTGTATTTTGTGCCTTAACAAGAAGACTGTCCCTCTTGCTAATTGTGTATCATGACATTCTTGTGAGCTGGTACTTAGGCTTCAGGGGTTTTGGCCCGTGTATCATAATGCTCTGTAGAGAGGTCCACCAACTCTGGTTCCAGGCTGGAAAATAGATGTAGACTGTCAGAATGCAGGTGTCCTCAGGGTCTACATGCAGCAAGTGGAGTATATATGGTCTTGCACCTGCCGGTATCCAGACAAAAATACAAGTTTTCTGGTCACGGGGGCTGCTGCCCATCTCTTCTCAAAGGCTGTTGAAACTCTTACTCCCTAACCTCCAATCACAGTGGCCTCCTCTCTGTGCTGTGAATGTGTGTCAGGCTTTTCTCATGATTCTCCCTTTATCTAAAATCATAATAATCATGGCCAATACTTACTCTACACTAATTCCATTCTTGCTACTTTTCTAAGTTACTTACAGGTATTTACTTGTCTAATTCCCAAAACAACCCCAAGAGATAAGTGTTATATTTTTTTCTTATTTTAAAGATTAATAAATGGAGACATACAGCTTAAGAAATATGCCTCTGGTCACACATTTGAAGGTGCAGGGTCCGGACCTGAGCCCAGGCAATGAGATACCAGAGCCCTCCATTCTTTGATATCTCAGTAAGGGGCCCATAGCTTTCTGCATGGCTAACTCCGTCTCTCTCTAATCCCTCTGTTGGATCTCTGCTATCTGGAATTATCAAGTTTACCATTTTTGTTGTGGTTGTTTCTTGTGTATGGTACTTCTTATGTTCTAGGGGATGTCCTAAATGCTTCACATAGACTAACTCACATAGACTAACTCAAGCTTATTAGGAAGGCGTATTATGTTTTACAGATAAGGCAGTCAAAGCTTAGAAGTGTCAAGTAACTCACCCAAGGTCAGACAGCTAATAGTTCTTGTAGCCAGGATTGAAACTCATGCAGCTGGGCTCCAGAGTCTATGCTACTAACCATGCAACTTCTACCCTTCAGTGAAGGGATGGACCTGCTTCTTTAAGGCTTCACCTAAAGATCTCCAATGCTTAGAACCTATGGATACTTAATATTTGCTAAAATGTTAAGTAAATGAATAAATCCGTCTTTTCATCTATCAACATCCAAAGCATAAGGTCTCATTCTGGTAATGTTTTACTTCCCGATCCCTGATCCATCTCCTCCCACTTTCTGATGGCCTAAATTTTTCCACTGTGCCCTTGGACCTGCTGGTCCCCAGCCATCCAACCCTGGGTGTCATATAAATGTGGCTTAGGAAGTCAATACTCTGGTAGGCTTTTCAGGTATTGGCTCTTTGTTTTCTTAAGAGCCAAAAGAGTCAGAATAAGATAGGGGATTGAAATGTTTCTGACATCGCACTTTTGTTTGCAGACCATAAATCCTTCTTATAAAGGATTTTGCTTTCAGAGGTCTCTGTCACTTGACCATGCTGCTCACACTCATGTCCGTTTCACTTCTTTATATGTCCTAAGTTCCCAGCAGAGTGTATGGTACTCAGTAAATATCCTCCTCCTGGTTATTTGTATTTCTTCCCCTTCTCAGCAGAGAGGGATTTCTTCTTTATAGGCTCTCTTATTCATGTGCCAGTCAGCTCTTGTTAATAGGCCCTGGGGAGATAACAGTCTTCTAGTTCATCCGAAAATGCCTAAAGGTCAGTTTTGGCTCAGGTTTAGTTGAGACATGAATAAAAAGCCTCAGCAGAAAATAATCTAATCCAAAAAATAGTGGTCTAAGGTACGCATCAAGTGAACATCATCAATTGATTTATCAAAGATACCAGGAAGGGCATTCAGACCCTTTTTTTCACTTTATGAACATAGCCGTATTTCACAAAAACAATGTCTTTTGATAGGGGCACGATGTATGACTGTTTATTGTCCCCGGTAATTCTTGTCATTGGAATGTGATTACATGGAAGGAAGTAGATAGGGGACTTCTGATGGCATGGAAGCCTCAGTGAAGCCGGCTGTCTTCCCAAAGGCCAGGTTTCTGTCTTTCCTCTACTGTGAGTCTCCTCTCAACTTCAATTTCATTTAATGTAGTACAAGGCCTTTTAAATTGTAAAAGGCTAGTCAAGTGAAAGGTCACTGTCATTATACTAATAGGAATATAATTAAAGAGCAGTAGGACACAGTACCACTAATATGAGACGGACCCTCTCAGACCCATCAGAGTGTCTGCTGGGCAGGAAGGTTCACCCTCGGTTTGCTTTTTTCCCCTCTCTGGCTTATAAAGTTTCTTGTAACTGATTTAAAGGAAAAAAAAAAAAAAGGAAATTTCTCTTTGTGCAGCTTAGGCTAAATCTAGTCCAGCAGAAGATACCTAGAATCTGACTTTTTGGACCTTGTAAGACAGTTAGCAGTTTATCCTCTTTTCAGGTTAGAAAGAATGCAGTGACACCCACTTGTAGTCCCCACACTCCTCCTGCCTTCGAGTGGACTCAGAGAAGGACTACGCTGAAATTCACACTGCGTGGTTTTACTGCTGGTCACTTAAGAGTTAGTAATGTTTTGATCACTTTCTGACTTTGTGATAAAGTCAGTTTACTCATAAATTAATCTAATTTCACATTGTAATATAAATCCTCACTCTTAGTAGAGAACCTGTGCGCCTCCTGCCATACTGGGGAGCTTAAGTAAGGAAATGGACTTATTTGGAATTTTTTTTTTTTTTTTTTAATGTCAAGCAAATAGGCTAATGCATCATTCCTCGTAAGAAATTTCTATGCCTCTGTTACTTCCATCTGTTACCCTGCCTTCCTCTTACTCTCATAGATGCACAGCTTGCTTCATGTTCCAATCTGAAGTTGCTCCATTCAGTTGTGCCCCAAATCCAGCCCCATCTCATTTTCTTCATGACAGTGCTCCGGTAATCCTCATCTCTCTCTCCGAATCACCAGTCTTCGTCTTTTTACTGGGTATTTTCCATCAGTATACAAACAAACAAACAAACAAAACCCAAACAAATCAAAAAAGCTCTTTCTCTGTTGATTGCTATTTCTTTTGCAGCAAAATTTCTTGAGTTATTTATACTTACTGTCTTTGATTCTTCTCCTCTTAGTCTCTTTTTAATCCGTTATTGTCAGGCTTTCACATATAACTTCTCCCATTCCTCCACCCAAACTATTCTTGTCAAAGCCACTCAAAACCTCCATTTTGCTAAATTCAGTTATCATCTTACTTGGTCTACCAGCAGTGTTTCCAGGAGCTGGTCCCTCTTTTCTCCTTGATAGACTTACTGTTGTGGTTGTTCAAACACATCTCTTGGTTTCCCTCTTCTCTCTGGTTTTTCCTCATCAGTCTCCTTTGCTGATTCGCTATCTTCTCCCTACCACCTTACTGTTGCAACTCCCCAAGCCTCAGTCTTTAGTCTTTTTCCATCCTCTGTTTAGACTTAACTGTCGTTGTGATCTCTTTCATTTCATGGCTTTAAATATCACATGTATGCTAACCACTCCCAAACTTCTATATCTAGTCCTGACCCCTCTCCCAATTCTAGGCTTGTTTATGTATCCACCTCGTCAATATCTCCACTCAGAGATATTGTAATGGATTCTCTACATGTAACAGATCCAAAATAAACTTACCTTCTGGTTCAAATTGGCCCTACCTACATTCTTCTCATCTTTATTAACGCCATTCGCATCTTCTTGCTCTAAAGCTCTGAATTTTGAGGGACATCCTTGACTCCTCTTTCTCTCACTATCACATCTAACTTGTCAGAAAATCCTTTTGGCTGTAGCTTCAATTATATGTGACTACTACGGATCTCTGGTGCCAGAGCCTCGTCCAAGCATCATCTCATCTGGATAACTGCAGTATTGTCTTTGCATACTTCCTCTCCATGCCACAGTCTGTTTCCAGCACAGCGATCAGAATTAATTGTGAAAAATTTGTCAGGTTATGCCTTTACTCTGGCCAAAACTCTTTATTAGTTTCCGGACTCTGGTCAGGAAAGACCAAAACCCTTTCAAAAGCCATCAAAATCATGAATTATCTCTCCCTTGCACCAAACACTCTGTCTCCATCTCTTAGTATTTTCCTCCTCACTCCCTTCACCCTGGCTGCCTTGTTTTTCTTGAGCAGAGCAGCCTGCACCAACCATTTCTTCTTCCTGGAACACCTTCTACCTAGATATTTGCCTGGCTAACTTCCCTATCTCCTTCAAGTCTTAGTTCCAACGATACCTTCTCAATTCTCTCTACTCTGACCACTTTACTGGGCAACACCCTCTCCTGATCTCTGTACCCCTTATCCTCCTTTCCCTACTCTGTAATTCTTATTACTACTTTCCATACTTGCTTTCTTCTATCTTGCCATACTGACTATTTTACATTTGCTCCCTCAGAGCCATTCTCTATCCTGCTCTGTGCCCTGGGATGATGAAATATATGAACTGCCTCAACAGGCTTCTGGTCCTTTGGGTTTCCGTTGTGTGTAATCAACAGGAGGCAGAAGCACTAGGTCAGATGGCAAAAGGGCCATGAGGCTGGGGTATTAATTTCCCCAGATCCCTTCCTGCTGTGTCTCTATCTATTGACAGCTGTGCTCTATTGAAATCTGTAACTCCTGTCATATGGTCCTTTATGAGTTTTGATAACTCTGACCTTTATTTGTTCCCTCAGTCTTACTGGTATAACCCCTCCCTGAAGTTGTTACCCCTGAGATTATGCACTAGCCATTATTGGTTTCCTTAAACCTTGACCTTACATTTTTAAAGTAGTCTTTTTTATTAAACTTTTTACTAAGAATGTCGTCTGGTTCCTATCTGAGATCCTAACTGAAAAACATACTAATATACTTATTTATCATGTTACTTATTGTCTATATCCCACAACAGTGATCTTTCTCTGTTTTGTTCACTGATGCATCCCCAAAATTTAAAGCAGTGCCCAGCACATAGAACATGCTTATATGTATTTTTGTTAGTATGAATATGCAAATGAATTAAGGATTCTTATCATGCCTTTTCTCCTCTTCTAATAATGTGGTTAAGGTCATAGGATATCAATGTTTGAAGAAATTTTTGTGGACATCTACTCTCTTAGGCAATATTCCTGAAAGGTGGTTGTCTGGCCGCAATAGCTTGTGAGAGCACAATATTGCCTATGAAAATGTTTTCATTTTCAAACATCACTATTATTATATAATATGTCATTTTGTTCTCTCTCTCTCTGAAGCTCACATCTTTTTCTCATAATTCGACCTGATGGAGTTATAGGGTCAAGTTTCTTACCTATCTATCCTTCTCTCTGGTACTCTTGTTAACATGTATAGATAGCTCTGTTCTTTTTACTCTGCAGAAGGTAAGCATCCCCAGCTCTTTTTCAATATCAGTCTACAATATTCCGTGAAGCTCTCCTTTGGTCATGTTTCTCTTGTTAAATATGCCACAAAAAGTGTAATGCATAGAATTTAATATATCATTTCAACCCAAACAGAAATAAACAAAACAGGCATCTCCTTTAATCACATTATTGTACTTTTGTTAGTGTAAACTAAACACTAATTAACTGAACATTGTTATTGTTGTTGTTATTTTATTTAAGATTTTGTTATTTAGTTGAGTGAGAAAGAGAGCACTAGTGGAGAGAGGAGCAGAGGCAGAGTGAGAGAGAATCTCAAGCAGACTCTGTGCTCACTGTGGCGCTTGGTCTCACAACCCTGAGATCTTGACCTAAGCTGGAACCAAGAGCCAGACACTTAACTGACTACACCATACAAGTGCCCATGTTGTTATTATACCTGTTATGAGCCAAGGAAGGATTGCTCTCGGGTTGTATAATACATACCACACAGTTCTTTCACTCAGGGGGCTGGCCATCTAATAGGAGGGATCTGGGCAAAGAAACAGCAAAGGTGATGCTGTGTCCTATCTGGTAGGATAGAAATGTGCATATGACGTTGTTCACAGCTACCTCAAAGGACTGATTCATGGAAGCAATGTTTGTGGCAGCCTAGGTTTTTTTTTTTTTTTTTTTTTTAATTTATTTATTTATTTTTAAAGATTTTATTTATTTATTTGACAGAGAGAGATCACAGTAGACAGAGAGGCAGGCAGAGAGAGAGAGAGGGAAGCAGGCTCCCTGCTGAGCAGAGAGCCCGATGCGGGACTCGATCCCAGGACCCTGAGATCATGACCCGAGCCGAAGGCAGCGGCTTAACCCACTGAGCCACCCAGGCGCCCGAGCCTAGGTTTTAATTCCAGTTTATTCAATATTATCAACTGGTTTACTTTTTTGAAAATCTGATGAGCACAACTATATTTCAGTTATTTCAATGTGTGCTTTTCTGTAAATGAGGTTGATTATTCAAATATTCATTAACCATTTGTAGTTCTTCAGTTAATATCTTGGTAACTTTTTTACTCTTTCCTGTTGTTAATTGTCTTTTATTGATTCATTAGAACTCTAAATATAGCTTCTATAGACTAACCCTTTGTTACATATCTTGCAAATATTTTCTTTTTACTATTTGTGTATCATTTGATATGCTGTATTTTCATTATTGTAATTCAAAAGACATTCTAATTCTTTTTTTTTATTAACGTATAATGTATTAAATGTATTATTTGTTTCAGGGGTACAGGTCTGTGATTTCTCAGTCTTACACAATTCATAGCACTCACCATAGCACATACTTTCCCCAATGTCCATCATAGTTACCCCCTCCCTCCCATCTCCCTCTGCTCCAGCAACCCTCAGTTTGTTTCCTGAGATGAAGAGTCTCTCTCTCTCTTTTTAAATTTATTTGACAGAGATCACAAGTAGGCAGAGAGGCAGGCAGGGGGTTGGGAGGAAGTAGGCTCCCTATTGAACAGAGACCCTGATGGGGGGCTTGATCCCAGGACCCGAAGATCATGATCTGAGCTGAAAGCAGAGGCTTTAACCCACCAAGCCACCGAGGCCCTCCAGATTAAGAGTCTCTTATGGTTTGTCTCCCTCTCTGGTTTCCTCCTGTTTCATTTTTCCTTCCTTTCCCCTATGGTCCTCTGTCTTCTTTCTCAAATTCCTCATATAAGTGAGATCATATGATAATTTTCTTCCTCTGATTGACTTATTTTGCTTAGCATAATACCCTCTAGTTCCATCCATGTCATTGCAAATGTCAAGATTTCATTTTTTGATGACTGCACAATATTCCATTGTCTATATATATACTGCATCTTCTTTATCCATTCATCTGTTGATAAACATCTAGGCTCTTTCCATAGTTTGGCTATTGTGGATATTGATGCTATAAATATTGGGGTGCACATGCCCCTTCGCATCACTACATTTGTATCTTTAACATAAATACCCTGTAGTGCAATAGCTGGGTCGTATGGTAACTCTGTTTTCAAATTTTTGAGGAAATTCCACAGTTTCCCAGAATGGCTGTACCAGCTTGCACTCCCACCAATAGTGTAAAAGGGTTCCCCTTTCTCTGTATCCTTGCCAACACCTGTCATTTCCTGACTGGTTAATTTTAGACATTCTGACTGGTGTGTGGTGGTATCTCACTGTGGTTTTGATTTGTATTCCCTGATGCCGAGTGGAGCAAGTGGAGCACTTTTTCGTGTGTCTATTGACCATTTGGATGTCTTCTTTGGAGAAATGTTTCTTCATGTCTTCTGCCCATTTCTTGTTTGGATTATTTGTTCTTTGAGTGTTGAGTTTGGTAAGTTCTTTATAGATTTTAGATACTAGCCCTTTATCTGATTTTTGCAAATTTAGATACTAGCCCTTTATCTGATTTTTGCCCTTTATCTGTCATTTGCAAATATCTTCTCCCATTCTGTCAGTTGTCTTTTGGTTTCATTGACTGTTTTCTTTGCTGTATAAAACCTTTGGATCTTGATGAAGTTCCAGTAGTTCATTTTTTGGCCTTGCTTCCCTTGCCTTTGGTGATGTTTCTTGGAAGAAGTTACTGTGGCTAAGGTCAAAGTGGTTGCTGTCTGTGTTCTCTTCAAGGATTTTGATGGATTCCTGTCTCACATTGAGGCCTTTCATCCACTTTGAGTCTATTTTTGTGTGTGGTATAAGGAAATGCTCTAGTTTCATTCTTCTGCATGTGACTGTCCAATTTACCCAACACCATTTGTTGAAGAGGCTCTTTTTTCCATTGGACATTCTTTCCTGCTTTGTTGAAGATTAGTTGACCATAGAGTTGAGGGCCCATTTCTGGGCTCTCTATTCTGTTCCAATGATCTATGTGTCTGTTTTTGTGCCAATACCATACTGTCTTGATGAGTACAGCTTTGTAATAGAGCTTGAAGTATGGAATTGTGACGCTTCCAGCTTTGGGTTTCTTTTTCAACATTCCTCTGGTTATTCAGGGTCTTTTCTGGTTCCATATAAATTTTAGGATTTGTTCCATTTCTTTGAAAAAAGTTAATGGTATTTTGATAGGAATTGCATTAAATGTGTAGATTGCTCTAGGTAGCATAGACATTTTCATAATATTTGTTCTTCTAATCCATATACATGGAACATTTTTCCATTTCTTTGTGTCTTCCTCAGTTTCTTTCATGAATACTCTAGTATTAAGAGTATGTTATGGATCTTGTTCTTTCTTTTATTAATGTATTGTATCACATTGATTGATTTGTGGGTGTTGAACCAACCTTGCAGCCCAGGAATAGATCTCACTTTGTCATGATTAATAATCATTTTAATGTATTGTTGGATCCTATTGGCTAGCATGTTGGTGAGAATTTTTGCATCCATGTTCATCAGGGATATTGGTCTGTAATTCTTTTTGATGGTGTCTTTTTCTGGTTTAGGGATCAAGGTCATGCTGGCTTCATAAAATCAGTTTGGAAGTTCTCCTTCCATTTCTATTTTTTGGAAAAACTTCAGGAGAATAGATAATTCTTCTTTAAAAGTTTGGTAGAATTCCCTGGGGAGCCATCTGGCTCAGGGCTTTTGTTTGTTGGGGGATTTTTAAAGACTTTTTAATCTACTTACTGGTTATGGGTCTGTTCAGGTTTTCCATATCTTCCTGGTTCAGTTTTGGTAGTTTATTTGTCTCTAGGAATTCAGCCATTTCTTTCAGATTGTCAAATTTGCCTGCATGTAGTTGCTCATAATATGTTCTTGTAATTATTTGTATCTCTTTGGTGTTGGGTGTGATCTATCCTCTTTCATTCATGATTTTATTAATTTGGGTTCTTTCTCTTTTCCTTTTGATAAGTCTGGCCAGGGGTTTATCAATCTTATTAGTTTTTTCAAAGAACCAGCTCCTAGTTTCATTGATCTGTTTTACTGTTCTTTGGGTTTCTATTTCATTGATTTCTGCTCTGATCTTTATTATTTCTCTTCTCCTGATGTGTCTAGGCTTTCTTTGCTGTTCTTTCTCCAGGTCCTTTAAGTGTAGAGTTAGGTTGTGTATTTGAGATCTTTCTTGTTTCTTGAGAAAGGCATATATTGGTATATCCTTTTCTTTCAGGACTACCTATGCTGTATCCCAAAGATTTTGAACAGTTGTGTTTTCATTTTCATTTGTTTCCATGAATCTTAATATCCTGGTTGACCCATTAATTCTTTAGTAGGATCCTCTGAAGCCTCCATGTATTTTGAGTTCTTTCCAAATTTCCTCTTGTGGTTGCGTTCTATATTCAAAGCATTGTGGTCTGAAAATATGCAGGGAATGATCCCATTCTTTTGGTACCATTTGAGACCTGATTTGTGATCTAGGATGTGATCTATTCTGGAGAATATTCCATGTGCACTTAGAGAAGAATGTGTATTTTGTTGCTTTGTGTTGGAGTGTTCTGAATATATCTAAAATGTCCATCTGGTCCACTGTGTCAATTAAAGTCTTTTTGTCCTTGTTGATCTTTTGCTTAGATTTTCTGTCCATTTCAGTGAGAGGAGTGTTAAAGTTCCCCTACTATTACTGTATTATTGTCGATGTGTTTCTTTGATTTTGTTATTAATTGGTTTATGTAGTTGGCTCTCTCATGTTAGGGGCATAGATATTTAAAACTTTTAGATCTTCTTGTAGGACAGACCTTTTAAATATGATATAGTGTCCTTCCTCATTTTTTATAGTCTTTTGCTTAAAATCTAATTTATCTGATATAAGGAATGCCACCTCAGCTTTCTTTTGATGTCCATTAGCATAGTAAATTGTTTTCCACCCCCTCACTTTAAATCTGGAGGTGTCTTTGGGTGTAAAATAAGTTTCTTGCAGACAGCATATTGATGGGTCCTGCTTTTTTATCCATTCAGATACCCTGTGTCTTTTAGCCCATTTACATTCAGGGTAACTATTGAAAGATATAAATTTAGTGCCATTGTATTGCCTGTAAGGTGGCTGTGACTGTATAATGTCTCTGTTCCTTTCTTGTCTGTTATAGTTAGGCTCTCTCTTTGCTTAGAGGACCCCTTTCAATAGTTCCTGTAGAGCTGGTTTGGTGTTTGAAAATTCTTTTAGTTTTTGTTTGTCCTGGAAGCTTTTTTTCTCTCCTTCTATTTTCAGTGACAGCCTAGCCTAGTATTCTTGGCTGCATATTTTTCTCATTTAGTGCTCTGAATATATCATGCCAGTCCTTTGACCTGCCAGGTCTCTGTGTATAGGTCTGCTGCCCATCTAATATTTCTACCATTGTATGTTACAGACCTCTTGTCCGGAGGTGCTTTCAGGATTTTTTCTTTGTCACTGAGACTTGTAAGTTTTACTATTAGGTGATGGGGTATGGATCCATTTTTATTGATTTTGAGGGCATTTTCTGTGCCTCTTGGATTTTGATGCTTGTTCTCTTGGCCAAATTAGGGAAATTATCTGCTATATTTTGCTCCAAAATACCATCTGCCCCCCTCTCTCTTTTTTCTTCTTCTGGGATCCTGATTATTCTAATATTGTTTCATCTTCTGGTATCACTTATCTCTCGAATTCTCTCCTTGTGGTCCAGTAGTTGTTTGTCTCTCTTTTTCTCAGCTTCTTTATTCTCCATCATTTGGTCTTCTATATCACTAATTCTATCTTCTGCCTCATTTATCCTAGCCATAAGAGCCTCCATTTTGTATTGTACCTCATTAATATCTTTTTTAAAATTTCAACATGGTTAGATTTTAGTTCTTTTATTTCTCCAGAAAGGGATTCTATAGTATCTTCTATGCCTTTTTCAAGCCCAGCTGGTATCTTTATAATCATCATTCTAAACTCTAGTTCTGACATCTTACTAATGTCTGTATTGATTAGGTCCCTAGCAGTCAATACTGCCTCTTGGTTTGTTGTTGTTGTTGTTTTTGTTCTTGTTTTGAAATGAAATTTTCTGCCTTGTCATTTGTCCAGAGAAGAATAGATGAATGAGAGAACAAAATGCTAAAAGGGTAACAATGACCCCAGAAAAATATTCTCTAACCACATCAGAAGAGACCCAAAACCAGGGTGAGAAGAAAGGTAAAAAAAATATGATTAGGCTGAATAGAACAGAGCCATACACTTGATTTTGGGAATATCTTGGTCTGTTAGAAGAAACTGCCTCCCAAAATTTTAAAGAAAGAAAAACTTTAAGTTATTGATAAGATGTTGGTTAAAATAGGAATGAGGAAAAATTCAAAAGAAAAATAGAAAAAGCTAAGAACAAAAACTTAAAAAAATGTAACTTCAAAAGACTAAAAAATCATGGGAAAAAAGCCATGAATTCTATGTGCTGTATTTACCTAGCATTGATGTTTTGCCATTCTTATTGATCTGTAACCTTGATCTTGGCTGGATGTTCTTGCTTAACTTCTGGGGGAGGGGCCTACTGCAGTGAGTCTCAAATGTCCTTTATCTCAAATTCTGCCTGAGGCAGAATTACACCACACTGCAAGGGCAGGCACCCCCAATCTTTCTGACCCTCCAGGGTCCTGAGACCACACTGACCCAGTGAGGATTCTATTAGCCACTGGAGCAATGTCCCTCCACAGAGCAGACTTTTAAAAGTTCTGATTTTGTGCTCTGCTTCTCTCTCATTTGCTGATAGTCAACTGATGGAGGCTCCCAACCCCTCAGTCTATCTTTCTGTATATTGCCTTGGATTCACTTCTCTGCACGTCCTACCTTCCAGAAAGTAGTCAATTTTCTCTTCATAGAATTGCTGCTATTCTTCTCTTCAATCTTTTGTTGAGTCCGTAGGTGTTCAGAATGGTTTGATAATTATCTAGCTGAATTCCTGGGACAGATAAAATTTAGGTATCCTACTCCTCCTCCATTTTGCTCCTCCCTCTCTAACATTCTAATTTCTATTGAGATCTATCTGTCAATAGATCATATACCTGTTTTACTGATGGGTCATTTGGAAGTACATTGTTTAATTCCCAAACATTTGTGGATTTACTGGTTATCTTTTTTTAAAAAAAATATTAATTTCTATCTTAATTTCACTGTGGTCAGAAAATATACTTTGAATTATTTTATCATTTTAACATGTGTTGAAATTTGCCTTATGGCCTGGAATATGGTCACTTTTGGTAAATGTGCTGTGCAAAATTTTAAAAGAATGTGTATTTTAGGCCAAATTTGTTAATTATGTTTTTTTAGATCTTCCATAGTCTTACCAATTTTTTAAATAAATATTCTATTGATTATTGAGATAGATATTTTTTAATCTTATGGTTATGGATTTGTCTGTTTCTCTTTGGGTTTTGTCCATATTTTTACTTTATATATTTTAGTAGTAGCAAATAAATTTTGAAGTGTACCATACTTATGGATTGATACTTTTTATCATTATGAATTTTTTCACCATATCTCTGTCAAGCTCCTTTCCTAAAATTAATTTTGTTTCATATTATTGTAATTACAATATACAAATTATTAAAAATTATTGTAATTACAATATTTACAAATGTACCTTTTATTTTTGGTTATTGCTGAAAGGCATATCTCTTTTTTTTTTTTAAAGATTTTATTTGTTTATTTGATAGACAGAGATTACAAGTAGACAGAGAGGCAGGCAGAGAGAGAGAGAGGAAGCAGGCTCCCTGCTGAGCAGAGAGCCCGATGCGGGACTTGATCCCAGGACCCTGGGATCATGACCTGAGCCGAAGGCAGCGGCTTAACCCACTGAGCCACCCAGGCGCCCCAGGCATATCTCTTCCCATATATTTTCTTTTAAGCTTTGCATGTCTTGATATTTACAAGGTGGCTTTTGGACATGGTTTGAAATTTGGTTTTGTTTTTATCCAGTCTGGCAATCTTGGTTAGCTGCATGATTTATGCTATTTCTATTTTATATATCTTGCCATATGTTTGTATCTTAATCTCCCTTTTTATTACTTATCTTCTATCTGTTCCACTTGTTCTACATTCACTTTTATCTCTATCTTGAATCCTCTGTGATTGTTTTTACTTTTTTCAGCTTTATTCTCTATCCTTTGTTAGTTGTACTGTGTTTTCCATTTTCTCTCTTGTTATTTTAGAGATTAAAACATGAATATTATCTTGTTAATGTTTAATGTCAATCGACTCTTTGAACACTTCTCAGAGTGTAATGTGTTAGAAGACTTCTGATCTGCCTTGTGGTCTAGAGTGGCAATGTTTTAAATTCTAAAATCCTCATTTAACATTATTTTTATACAGTCAATATTCATTTTCTGTGTGTGTGTGTGTGTGTGTGTGTGTGTGTGTGTGTATTTATTTATTTGTTTATTTTTTTTACATCTTGGTTTTGTCCTTTAGAAAATTTATTATCTATGGTTAGCTATGTTTTTCTTTGAATTTTTATTGTTTGGTTTCCTGGTGCTTCCTGAATTTCTCTTTGAGTTTTTTCATAACTTTTGGAAAATTTATTAATTTCATCTCATTCTCTCTCTTCTTTTCTTCTGAGCTTCATGACATATGTGCTACATGGCTGCATTTTCCCCAAAGTCCCTACATTCTTTTCTGGGAATTCTTTTTTTTTTTTCTTTTACTTGTTTTGGTGTTTGGGCACATAATTTCTATGATACAGACACACACTCACTCACACACACACACACACACACATACACACCCATACTCTATATATGTTTCTTTCTGGTTTAGCTCTAGTGATTAATATACTCTTATTTGGGAGTAAACTGAAATAATTTTAATAAGAGCCTCCAGCTCTCTGATATCAACCACTTGCATCCCTTTCTATGCTGGAAATCTCTTTATATTAATTATGTCTCAGTATAATACAGTAATGTTTCTGTCACTTCCAGTTCATAAACTACCTCATTCTGGTTTGGTAAGACTCTGACCAACTAATGTTAATACTTTCAATCACAGAAACTAAGACATTGCTTTTCTTTCTTCTTCTTCCCTTTTTTTTTTTTTTTTTAAAGATTTTTATTTATTTGACAGACAGAGATCACAAGTAGGCAGAGAGGCAGGCAGAGAGAGAGGAAGGGAAGCAGGCTCCCTGGTGAGCAGAGAGCCCGACTTGGGGCTCGATCCCAGGACCCTGAGATCATGACCTGAGCTGAAGGCAGAGGCTTTAACCCCCTGAGCCACCCAGGCACCCCAGACCTTGCTTTTCTTGCAGAGGGTTGTGATAATGGCTCCAGTGTCTTGCAATGTATTCTCACTTCTCCATTCATTTTTCTGGGTAGTTACGATCCTAATGTTGGGCAGGAGTCTGGCTAGGTAAAACAGTGATATCCTTATTTGTCTGCCTGTGTCAGGTTTGTTCTGTGTGTTTGCTGTTCTAACTTACTGTTTATAGACTCATTATCTATGGTGAGAGATTCAAAAGGACTCAATACAGAAGGGCTCACACCCAAGTATTCCACATAGGCATTGATGGCCCTTTCCTAGGCCAGACTATGCTTTCCGGATATCTCTCAATTGTTAGTGTCTTAATATCTTCCTCTAATGCTCAACTCCATGGTCATGATTAGTTTGAAGGTTTTGGACAAAACCAGGTAACATATCCATGCTGCCCCCTCATTTCCTGAATCTGTCTAGGTGTCTTGATCTCAAGGAAACTGAGGATATAAGAAGGCAGCCTTTATTTTGCCCTTGGCAGTTCTCTACCATGTAGCTTTTCATCTTTCCTCATTGTTCTTACCTTTGCTCCAGTAGTATAGAGGCAGGTTGGGCTCTGATTGAACTGGTATATGTATTGAACTGGTGTATTTCTGATGAGCACTGGGTTTTATATGAAACTGATGAATTGTTGAACACTACATCAAAAACTAATAATGTACTGTATGTTGGCTAACTGAACATAATAATAAAAAATAAATTAGCAGAAATGGAAACAACAACAAAAAATCGTGCCTAATAGGTGGCCAACTAGAAATCAAAAAGCCAATTACCCTTCTTGAAGGGACCTCCATTATTTACAACCAGTTATTCAGAATCTTTCTCATTTAACTTTGGGGAGGTTCCCACAAGGAGGTAAAGAGAGGGAAAATTTTTCCTTCAGTGGCCTTCCCTCGAAGCACCTTCTTTCTCCCTGTGGTGCTGGCAGTTGTACCATGAAGTGAGCATTGAGGAGAATTAGAGCTGGTTCCACAGCATACATCTCTGAGCAAGCCTCAACAGCTTGTAGCTTTCTAGACTTAGAATGCAGTACATCAGCTTCTTGTTTCTACTCATTTGTGAATCTTATTTCCCAATTTTTCCCTTTGACTCTTAATAGGATCCCATTATATACAGAAACACCATATTTTTAGTGACTATGTCACAAGAGTTTATATGGGGCTTGAAGACCAATTAAAAGCTTGTTTATTATTTTTATACACTGTGCTTGTCAAACTACTCATTTCACACCTTTTATTAGGTAATTGATTGAAAAATCAAATGTAGGGTATCTGGTTGGCTTAGTCAGTTAAGCATCTGCCTTCAGGTCAGGTTATGATCCCGGGATCCTGGGATGGAGCCCTGCGTTGGGTACCCAGCTCAGCTGGGAGTCTGTTTCTCCATCTCCCTCTGTCCCTCCCACTCCACCCCGGCTTGTGCTCTCTCTCTCTCTCTCCTTCACTCTCTTTCAAATAAATAAGTAAAATATTAAAAAATAAAATAAAATAAACAAATGTGAAACTATTTCTTCATTGAGTATTATTCTTATTTATATCAAATGGAATATAGAAAAGTGCATAAAGATTAGCATTCAAATATCTTTTCTCCTTTTTCTTTAAATGTCATCTTTAATATGTTGTTAATTGTTATATTAATGGTTTGGGTACTTACATAGGCTGGTTAGTATCACAGATATTATGAAATGGGGGAAGGGCCAAAACAAAATAATAATGTCATGGTTTTCTTCTATCTGTATCTGTATTACACCCTACATGTAGACTTCATAACAATTCCTATTTAACATTATATTATGAAGTTTACTTGTCAACTACTAAGAAGTTGGGGGAGGACTTGGGCCTGACATATCCAAAATGGTAACCAATTAATTAAAAATTTAAAAAACTAAAAATTCAGTACCTTAGTCACATTAACTGCATTTCAAGTACACAAGAGCTACATGATGCTAATGGCTACCATGTAGATAATAGCACAGATAATAGACCATTTGCATCATCCCAGGAAGTTCTGTTAAGTAGCTCTGGTCATGTAGAACTAGAACCTACAAACAATGTAGATCTCCCAGGTCAGGCAAAGCAATCTCCAAAGGTTCCAACAAAAACAATCATTGGAAGTACAATTAGGTAAGTAAAGTTTGTATGAGAAAACCCAGTGGTTTGCCATAGGTAAGCAAGGTATACTGTCTTAGGATATGATAGCAGGCAATAATCAGTGAAATCAGACAAATTTGGGAATTTAGGGGCTGGGTGTCTAGTCCAAAGAGTTTCTAGATGAAGACTGAGGTTTATTCATGAGGACCTTGTCTAGAATCCATTTAGTAGAATTAGATTATAATCTCAGAATAAGGCTGATTTAACAACAATTAAACAGCCCCTGATTAAGAATATGAGACAGAGCAGAATATTAACGTGGTGTTAAGTGTCCTTTCTGTGGGATGGTAGGTGTTGAAAGTCTGAGACCAACAGTTCATTATAATTAGCTGAATATTCCATTGTGTATATATACCACATCTTCCTGATCCATTCATCTGTACCAATAAAAAAAAATAATTAGCTGAATAGCAATATTACATATACAATAAAAGAACAAAAAGATGAATACCACAAGGCTTTATAATTCTACTTTTGTGCCCAATGTAGAAAGAAATGTGCAGCTTATTCTAATTTCTTATCTGAAGAGCTACTCTTTTGAGACTCAAATTTTCTTTCCAAGTAGAATAGTTAGGAACTTTTCAAAAAGGTTCATACTTCTTGGGTCTACTGGTGTTATTTTCATGTTTTACTTCTGAACTTTTTTTTTAAAGCTAAGTCTACATTATTTCTCCCAAAATGTTGAACATCTGGAATGACAATTGCAATCATTCTTTTATATTACTTATGATTTTAATTTTGATTCTCAGCCATCATATTTTGAAATACCATATTTACTTTAAGTTACCTAATTAATGTTATAGCCATCTTATAAAAAATGAGTTCATTTTAAAGGGAAACAAAATAAAAAACCATATGCTTAGTATTTAGATAGTAGTTACAATAATGCACTATTTAGGGACTTGTAATTTAGCCATCATGATTTCATAACCAATTGTTCCCCAGCCCTCAGGGATTAAGAATATGGTTTCCATGGTAATTCTGGATTCTAAAAATGCTCATCTTTGCCCTAAATGGGTAGTAAATAGTTCGAATAGAAAATGACCTGTCTGTTAGTTAAGATTATACTTTAGTGTTGTAAGAAGGAGAAATACACACCTATTTAAAAATAGACTAGTTTCAGGACACCCTAATAGGTTACAAGTCTGTAAAATCACAACCCCATGATTGCTAGTGTTAACAAAAGCTTGTTCTTTAATTACCTATATTGCATTCAGCTTCTGTTTCCTTCCAAAACCCAATTATGGCTAATAGCAGGGGTAAGGTGTATTCCTGTTGTTTATGGCAATTAATTTTAAAGTGCTTTTTTTAAATTTTCATTTGTCTTCATGACTTAATGAGTCAGGTTCAGATTTTCATTGGACACCTCCAGTTTAGTAGTCTTTACCTTGCCTGCATACATAAATAGAATTTTTATGTAATGCCAATGTCTTTATTATTTTCCTTAACCAAATGTTGTTAATCATGCTATTTTTCTAAGGTCTTATTAGGAGGTTTTTTAATGTGTCATTTCCAACTCCTGACACTAAAGGGATATTTTGAAATTTGTAGAAAAGAGATGGAGAACTTTTATTTATCCCTTCCTCCTACAAATCCATTTTGTCTCAGTGTGTCGTACATTGCCTAATCATTCTCTGCAGCTCAAATTCATATGTTCTCCTGCAGAGACTAGCAGCCTGCCTTCTAGAGTTGAGTCCAGAATAATTCAGCAGTCTAATTTCTGATTTAATTTTGCTGCTGTCCAACTGTGGTATAAACCCAGCTCTAAGAATTGAATGTAATTTGTGGCACTTTGCCTCACTTGAAAATACTTGTCTCTATTCCTCATGCACACCAGAGTCATTGTTTCCATGATAACTAATGAGTTTTAGTGGAAAATGGAGAAAAAGACACATGCAAGATAAACAAGAAAATAAAAGAAATTCAAACAGTAGGAAACAGTTCTGTTGTTTTATTGAAAATTAACTTCAGTGTACTGCCTGTAGGTGGTAGGTGCTGTTTTGGAGATGGGAAGAGATGAGTAGTTTTTCATCTATCCCTCTAATGTTCCTTCTTTTCCTTCCCCTGTCTTTAGAGTAGTCAATTAAACACATGGACAGTGAGACAACAGACTGGCCTGTCATTCTGTACTATTATTTGTCATTATTATGACTGAGTTATTTTCTTTCAGAAGAAGTGTCATTATTCTGATTATGGTCTATTCCTGAAAAAGACCCTTCCCCTGCATTAGCTAGGCAGCCTGTGAGAACATTTTCACTCAATGTTCACTGATCTCAGCTATGCTAGTGTCACTTTAGCTGTTGTTAGAAATGCAGAATCTCAAGCTCCATCCCAGCCCTACTAATCATGATGTGCATGTGGGTAACACATGTAATAGAACATTAACAAGATCTCCAAAGAATTCATAGATGACTTAATAAATATTACATATCTCTTAGACACAATTTATCTAGAGAGGTACAAAGTATATATTAATAGATAAAGTCTGTAAAAGCAACTGATTTTTACAGTGTGGGATCTTTCTCGTTTTCTAATACTTTAAAAAGAAGGCTCTTGAAAGATACAAGCATGCTTCTCAGCAGTTCTCAAGCTTCTATTCCTTCCCTTTGGCTTAGATTTGAGTTTCTCTAAGTATTTCTAAGGGAACTCATATTTATCTTCCATCTACACTACAGCCATTTTGACCATTTTTATTCTGGGCATGTGGTTTCTCCAGTATATCATCAGTATTTAGTCATTCATCACTTTTTTTCTTTGACAATGTAATAAGCAACCTCATAAGATGATAAAAGACATTTCCATTGGGATGAATCTAAGTTTTGATAAAATTCAGTCTTTCTTTCTTTTCCTTTTTTTTTTTTATATTTATTTGACAGAGAGAAAGCCAGAGACAGAGCAGGAGTGGAGGGGGACAGAGAATGAGAAGTAGGCCCCCCACTGAGCAAGGAGCCAGATGCTGCTGCATGCTTGATCCCAGGACTCTGGGATCATGATCTGAGCCTAGGGCAGATGCTTAACTAACTGCGTCACCCAGGCACCCCTAGAATTTAGTCTTTTTAATGGAAATTTTCTCTCTTAAAAATAATCCACAAGGCCAAGGATAGCCTCAGGATGGATATGTGTAAGTTCTCCTTCAGTTTTATGGATTTCATATTGCCATTTGTAAGAAGCTTGCCACACTAGAATCTTTCTTCTTTTTTTCCAATCAATTACAACATTGGAGATGAAATCAAAGATGTTATATATTCTTCATGTTTCTTTCTCTTGGTCTTTTCTAATCTAGGCTGATGTAAATTGAAAAAAAAAAGATGTTCATAAACAATGTTTTTTTTTTCCTTATAAAGGAGATACAATTCTTTTTTTTTTTTTATTTCCAGCATAACAGTATTCATTATTTTTGCACCACACCCCGTGCTCCATGCAATCCGTGCCCTCTATAATACCCACCACCTGGTACCCCAACCTCCCACCCCCCGTCCCTTCAAAACCCTCAGATTGTTTTTCAGAGTCCATAGTCTCTCATGGTTCACCTCCCCTTCCAATTTCCCCCAACTCCCTTCTCCACTCTAAGTCCCCATGTCCTCCATGCTATTTGTTATGCTCCATCAGAAAGGAGATACAATTCTTGATGTCATTACATAGGAAAAGTGCTCCTTAGATGTTACCTTATCATCAACAGTAGCATTCCATGTAAACCTTTAACTGTTTGGAGTGAAGCACTACTTTATTAACATGTTTTGACATTGATTTTTTTTTTTTTTTAAAACAGAGTTAATTTTCAAAGTAGTATAATGGTAGTATGCCGGGGGGTATAGCAGGAATTTTGAAAATCATATTTGATTATTTTTTAATGAAATAAAGATTTTCTGATGACTATCAGTATTTTTTGGCCTATATGACAATGGTGAGTATTAAAATGCTTTACAGAGACTCCTGAGTGACTCAGTTGGTTAAGCGTCTGCCTTCAGCTCAGGTCATGATATCATGTCCTGGAACTGAGCCCAGGAATCAGGATCCCTGCTCAGCAGGGAGCCTGCTTCTCCCTCTCCCCTGACTGGGCTCATGTGCTCTCTCTCTTTCTTTAAAATAATAATAATAAATAAAATAAAATGCGTGACAGCTTTCTATATCCGCTAGTTTAATTTTTACACTCCATCATTTGGTCTTACTTCCCTTCTTCCTTCCTTCCTTCCTTCCTATTTTCCACCACTTTCTTTCTTCTTTTATTATATTGCTATTGATCCTCTTAGGTGACATGCTATCTGGTACCAAAAAATGTCATCTTTGATCCCAGAGATCTTTTTTTTTAAAAAAGATTTTATTTATTTATTTATTTGACAGACACAGATCACAAATAGGCAGAGAGGCAGGTAGACAGAAAGGAGGAAGCAGGCTCCCCGCCAAGCAGAGAGCCTGATGCGGGGCTCGATCCCAGACCCTGGGACCATGACCTGAGCCAAAGGCAGAGGCTTTAACTCACTGAGCCACCCAGGCACCCCAATCCCAGAGATCTTTTTAACCTGAGGAAATATAATTATATTACATGGGCTAATTCAAACATTTATTTGATAATCTAAAGTAAATATTTTATACAGCTAAAATAATGCTTTGTGTGTGTGCAGTCATTTCTAAAACCTTGAAACTAAGTTAAAATTAAATTGTGAAATTAGGGGAGAAAATGGGGAGATATTAATTTGATTTTATGAGTACTTCTTCATAGTTTTCTTTTAGTTAATCCAACAGCCAACATTTACTGAGTACCTACTAAGTGCCAGGCATTGGCCTGATGGAAGTGAATGATTGAGAATGCTCTATCAGGCTTTAAAGGGATATAGTATGATAAATAATCTCAACATAGAGCATTCTTTGCTTTCATTCTGACTTTGTTTTATCCCATTGAAAGAAGAGAATGAACAGTTGTTTTACATTGATCTTGAATATTTGATCATATGATAGTCATTAGAATAGGGAGTATAATTTCTTGAGCTATTTAGACCTTTTGTTTCAGTATAGCCAGAGCTGCTCTATGAAACACATAAAAATATTTTCAAGACATCAGGCAGGGATTCGCACTCCCACTGGACTATAATCTAGTGGTGCTGGAAGTGAAGGAACCTTAACAGAAACCCTCTATCCAGCCTTATTATCATAATTTATATTAGCCATTTACTCAACTGGATGGCTGTTTAGGGCACCCAAACAATAAACTATTTAATCTGTGGTAAAGCATAATCTCAAACCTAGTACTTTGTGGAGGACCATGGAAACCAGTTTTTATAGGTTGAATTTGATTATTTGAAACCTATAAATCAGTTACTAAATTTCTCTATTCCCAGCCACTTGTAGAAAAGAATTTGCTCCAAAAACATTAAATTATGAATTAGCTTTCAGAATGTTTGACATCAAACTAATTTGTCTGTAAGAACATTGGATAAAATAATTTTAATTTTTCTTTTATAACATTTCTGTAAGAAAATTACCTTCTAAATTATTTTTCTCTCTTGCAAACTAGAAATTAACAAATTAAAATTTACCACACAGCAGGGTTACTTAATTTTAAAAGATTGGCATTTAAGAAAAACCAAAAGACACTAAAATTAGAGAATAATTTTATACTCTAGCATTTAAATGCTCTCAATATTTTTATTGATTTCCCATTGCCTTTCATTAATCTTGGCCCCTAAATTTACTCATTGGATATATATGTTAATAAATTTTAGATAAGAGGTTTTGTCATCTCTTTTCCTGAATTTATTTTATGTATTCAAATTTACTTACTAAGCATAATAAACTGTTTACTGCTTAGGGAAGTTTCTTTTACATTCTTTGATGGTTTTATTTTAGTCTTATGAAATCACATTATTTCTCAGATGGCCAGGATAATTTAAGTGATTAACCACAATGCCTGAACAGTTAAGCACTTCCAAGCACAAAATTAAACATTTTTCAATACTCCATTTTTGTTTTCCCAATGAGATTTTTAAAGTCTTCTTTGGTACTTACAACATTTGAATTTTGTATTAGTTGTTTGTGTAACATCATTTCTCTATGCTATTTTACATTTCTTTATGTTATGTTCATCTTTGTCTTTCCTTTCCTCTCCCTGGGATGGCCCATGCCGATGTGCCTGTGAGATCACTTAATTTACATTTCCTGAACCAACTAACTTAACTTGGATTTATAAGGAAAGGGAAATAAAGTGCCAAGTCAAAATGAATTTCTGATTTTTCATTCTTCCTCTTAACATACATGCAAGAATTTCTCTTAGTTATTAAAGAGAAGTATGATTACAATAGGAAGCATTAAAGTTATAGAAAAAGGTAGAATTTAAAAATGTATTCCTACCTCAATTTCTAAAACACAGTATTAGCATCATGGTACACTTTTTCCATAAATTACTGTTACACAATTTTGATAACACTTTTGTATTTTTTTTCCTTCCACCAGCCAAACTCTGATACATGTTTTGTTTTGTTTTTCTTTTATCAAGCTAATAGCAAAAAACAGGTAATGTTTTCCATGACCTTGTTTTTGGTTTCTTCAGATTTGTTATAAACTTAAAAAATCAATGATGCCGAGGTGAATGAGCCTTTGCTAAAGTCTGTTCTGGAAATAACATATGTGAAGAGAGCAGCATACTGTTCAGTTTAGCCTTTCTATTACAGGGCACATTTATATCATCCTGCCTTTTTTCTTTTAACAATAGTGACCAGAGTAACTAACAGCAGGCTGGAGAAGATAATCACAGAAGAGCTTTTCAAGGCCAGTGTATATCCATTCAGTGCTGCACTTCTTTTCTAGAAAGTCCTAATTATAATGCAATCCAAGAGCAGAAAAAGCTTCTCAATGTTTTGTGGTAACCAGCTATAACCAAGTGAGATAGGGAAGAATTATATTGATTCTAAGGGGGAAAAAACTGATTGGTATTCTTTTTATTGCAGTACAGAGAAAAAAAAAAATCAGACAAATCTGAGTTTGCAACCAGAGCTACCTCATTTAGAGTTGTGGAACATTCTGTAAATTTGACCCTACTGAGCCTTTTAAAAAAAATCTTTAAATAGAAATAACAACAAAACAGCCACAAAAATATAAGATCTTTGTGATTGATGAGATCTCCTGTATGGCAATTCCTAGGGTGCTGTTGGCTCATAGGAAATGTTAAATATTATTCCACTTCTTTACTTTTTTTTTAAACTCATAGCTTTAATAAAACTATAATCATTTATTCATTAAGATATTCAACAAATATTTATCAAATCCAAATCTGAATTTGGCATTAAACATACAAAGTAGAGGAAGATGGGTGTGATTTCTATTTTCTTATCAACTCGGCATTGTAACTTGAAGACGGCTGTAAAGAGGACTCTAGGACAACAGAACCATGCATTTCGTAGTCTAAATATTCGAGTAATTTCATAATTCTTTTATACATACACACATACATAAAATTAAGGAATGGCTTTATTGGAACGTAGCCTATATACCATAAAGTTTATCCTCTTAATTTTTTTTTATTTAAATTCAATTAAGCAACATATAGAACATCATTGGTTTTGGATGTAGAGTTCAGCAATTCCCCAGTTGCATATACACACAGGGCTCATCCCATCATGTGCCCCCCTTAATGCCGATCACTCAGGTACCCCATCCCCCCACTGACCTCCCCTGCAGCAACCCTCAGTTTCTTTCCCATAGTTAAAAGTCTCTCATGGTTTGTTTCCTTTTCTGATTTCTTCCCATTCCATTTTTTCCTCCCTTCCCCTATGATCCTCTGTGTTGTTTCTTATATTCCTCATATGAATGAAACCATATGATAATTGTCTTTCTCTAATTGACTTATTTTACTCAGCATAATACACTCCAGTTCCAGCCATGTTGATGTAATGGTTAAGATTTCATGCTTTCTGATGGCTGAGTAATATTCAAGTGTGTGTTTGTGTGTGTGTGTGTGTGTGTGTGTATCTTCTTTATCCATTCTTCTGTCTATGGACCTCTCAGCTCCTTCTGTAGTTTGGCTGTTGTGGACATCACTGCATAAATACTAGTGTGCAGGTGCCCCTTCAAATCACTACATATGTATCTTTAGGGTAAATAACTAGTAGTGCAGTTTCTGAGTCATGGAGTAGCTCTAGAACCTCCATACTGCTTTCCAGAGTAGCTGGCTATACCAGCTTGCATTCCTACCAAAAGTGTAAGAGCTTTTCCCTTTCTCTGCATTCTTGCCAAAATTTGTTGTTTCTGACTTGTTAATTTTAGCCATTCTGACTAATATGGTATCTCCTTGAGGTTTTGATTTGTATTTCCCTGAAACCAAGTGATGTAGAGCATTTTCTCATGGTGTCTTGGCCATTTGTATGTCTTCTTTGGAGAAATGTCTGTTCATGTCTTCTGCCCATTTAATGAATGGATTATTTGTTTTTTGGGTATTGAGATTGATAAATTCTTTACAGATCTTGGGTATTAGCCCTTTATCTGATATGTCATTTGCAAATATCTGTTCCTGTTCTGTAGGTTACCTTTTAGTTTTGTTGACTATTTTCTTTGTTGTGCGAAAGCTTTTAATCTTGATGTTAATTTTTCCTTTTGTTTCCCTTGTTAAAGTTCATCTTTTTAAAGTGTACAATTCAGTGGTTTCTAGCGTATCTATAGAGCTGTGCAACTATCAGCATAACCTAATTTTAGGACATTTTTTTTTCTTCCAGGTTTTTATTTAAATTCAAGTTAACATATACTGTAGTATTGGTTCAGGAGTAGACTTTAGTGATTCATCATTTACATATAACACCCATTGCTCATTACATCAAGTGCCCTTCTTAATGCCCATCACCTGTTACCCCATCTCCCCTCCAGCACCCCTCAGTTTGTTCTCTGTAGCTAAGAGTCTCTTATGGTTTGCCTACCTCTCTGTTTTTATCTTATTTTATTTTTTCTTACCTTCCCCGATTCATAATTTTTGTTTTTTCCTTACCTTCCCCTATTCATACTTTTTGTTTCTTAAATTCCACAGATGAGTGAAACCGTAAAATAGTTGTCTTTCTCTGTCTGACTTATTTTGCTTAACCTAATACACTCTAGTTCCGTCCATGTTGTTGCAAGTGGCAAGATTTCATTCTTTTTGATGGCTGAGTAATATTCCATTATATATGTGAGATCTCTCTCTTTCTCTATATATACATAGATAGATAGATATCCATATATATAGTTATGGATATATATATCCCATCTTTTTTATCCATTCATCAGTGGATGGATATTTAGGCTCTTTCCAGGATTTTGCTATTGTTGATAATGCTGCTGTTAACATCGGAGTTCATGTGTCCCTTCAAATCAGTATTTTTGTATCCTTTGGTAAATACCTAGTAGTGCAATTGCTGGGTCACAAGGTAATTCTATTTTTAAATTTTTGAGGATCCTCCATACTGTTTTCCACAAGGACCACATCAATTTGCATTTCTACCAGCAGTGTAAGAGGTTCCCCTTTCTCCACATCCGATATCTGCATGTTGCTATAATTTCCTTCATGTTTCTTATACTATGGGTTCATTGAGCTTCTGAGACCTGTGAATTTATAGTTTTCATTAAATTTAGAACGCTGGCTTTTATGTCTTCAAACACTCTGTTCTCTCTCTCCCTATTGGGCTCTTCTTTGGGGACTTGAGTTATGCATATATTAGACTGCTTGAAGTTGGTCCCACAGCTAACTGAGTCTCAGTGTATATTTTTCATTCTTTCACTATTCCATTTTGTATAGTTTCTATAACTAGGTTTTCAATTTTAAATACTGTTCTTATAGAATGCATAATCTGCCACTATTCCCATCAAGTATATTTTCATTTTAGACATTATAGCTTTCATCTGTAGATATTTGATTCTAGTTCTTATTATATCATTCATTTGCTACTTTGCATGTTTAATCTTTCTTTTAACTTCTTAAACATATGGAACATGGTTGTAATAATCATTTTAATGTCTATTGATTCTATAGTCTGTGTTATTTCTGTGTCTGTTAGATCAATTAACTTTCTCCCCTCAGTATAGGTTGTACTATTCTTTTCCTTGCGTGTCTGGTAATTTTTAATTTTTATTGCATGCTAGACATTTTGAGTTTTACCTTATTGCTGTTTGATGCTTTTATTCCTATAAATATTATTGTGCTTTCAATCTTTATAAAAGCATTTTTTAATAAACCTAGCTGATGTGTTTACTTTTTCTACCACCCACCATATTATTTTTTGTCTCATCACTATGCTTTTTCCTTTGTTACATGAGTAATAATTTGTATGTATTTGTTCATTTACTTTTTTATTATTTATCTTATATCCTGATAGACAATCAGGTCCATGAAAGAAAGTGCCACTCTGTCTTTCTCTTTCTTTTTTTTTAAGGATTTTATTTATTTTATTTTATTTTTTTAAATTTAATTTTATTTTTTTCAGTGTTCCAAGATACATTATTCATGCTCTCTATTTATTTTGCACACTTGCACAGTGTTTACCACATAACTGCTCAATTAAAAATGAGCAATTTTAGTTTTCTATTTTATATTTATTTATAAAGATTTTATTTATTTATTTATTTATTTGAGAGAGAGACAGCAAGTGTGAATGAGGGAAGAGATGGGGGTGGGGAGGGGGAGAAAGAGAATCTCAAGCCAACTCAGTGCTTTAGTGCAGAGCCTGATGGGGGGCTGGATCTCATGATCCTGAGCTCATGGCCTGAGCCATAACCAAGAGTCAGATGCTTAATTCACTGAGCCACCCAGTCACCCCATATTTCTGCTATCTTAACATTATGTGTTAATGTTTTGCTTTGGGGCATTAAGTTTCTTGGCCACATTCGAATTTCACTCTAATAAATGTGAAATATAAACCATCTTTGTGCTTTCTAATTATAATTCTATGAAATTTTTACTGATTAGCTTGACTTTATTTTAAGGAAATTTAAAACACTATATTTTCCCGAATTTCTCTGTGAAATATTCTACAAAAATGTATGGTTCATAGAAATACATTTATATGTACAATTTGGAAGAATGTATGATGTCTTTCATTTGAATTTTTAACATGAAATTTATAACTAGGTAAATAAGTGTTCGACTCATTATTTCCTCCAACCAGTTCCGCAGGTAATTAAAATTAAGGTATTTGTACTATGTAAAAATTCCATGTTTCAGTTTGCTATAAAAATTTCAAAAATTTTCCTCCATTCCTGTACAATTTACTGTCCAATATTAATGACAATTTGCCTCTTAAAAACTTTGCAAAAGACAAATCTATCATCAATACAGTTCTCTATTATTATTCTGAAGTTTAAGTATTATTCATATTTGAGCCAGCTAGTTCTTTTGAACAGAGCATATTAGAAAGGTAATTATTTCATGGGCCAATCAGCTTGACACAAAGAATCCATTCTGTTTCATAGCACAAGAATGAATTCCTTTCCTCTTATAAATACATCTCAGGGATTTTAAGACTCACCAAATAAGAGAATGTGAATGGCTCGTTCCAAATTTCTCATGACAAATAATAAAAGAAAAAAAAATCATTGAACTCTATTTTTAGTATTTTAAGTCAGTGATATGATAATTATATCCAAAATATTATATGTCAGAATATAATATTTATCACATTTATTTTTAGTTCTTGGTGATTTCTCTGAAAGATATGATAATATCCAAAGATTTTTGGTGAAAATGCATACATGCCAAGACTCCTGAGGAATAAATAGAAAATATTCTTTAGTTTGCAACAATGATCTAAATTTCATAGGAGCATGCGAGGGGAACTTTTTCTTTCTGTCTTTTTTTTTTTTTCTTTTTCTGGTTGGGGTACTTTTTGCATGCTTTTATTTACAAGGAAGTACTATTCTTTTTGGAAATTAGAGACCCTTAGACTTATTTTTTATATTGGAAGAAGTTCAAGAAAAAAGTAATTTCAAATCTATTTTCCAGGTAAACATAGATATGAGAACATGGTACTAAAACATGAGTGCTTACTACATAGGTACCAGGTGCTATTTTAACTGTTTTACAAGGATTATTTCATTTAATCTTTTTAAAAAATTATATCTATGATGATTTTTTGTTTTTATAATAAAGTAATTCAACAACTTTATATATTACTCATTGCTCACCATGATAAGTGTAGTCTTAATCCCTTTCACCTATTTCACCTATCCCTCCCAACCACCTCTCCTCTGGTAACCATCAATCAGTTATCTATATTTAAGAATCTGTTTTTCTATATGTCTCTTTTCTCTTTGTTTTGTTTCTCAGTTCCACATATGAGTGAAGTCATAAGGTATTTGCCTTTCTCTGGCTTACTTATTTCACTTGCTAAGTGAAATAGACCCTCTAGATCCATCCATGGTATATATATATATATCTGTCTCACATCTTCTTTATCCACTCATCTATTGATGGACACTTGGGCAGCTTCCATATCTTGGCTATTATAAATAATGCTGCAATAAACATAGAGGTGCATGTATCTTTTCAAATTAGTGTTTTTTTTTATTCTTTAGGTAAATGCCTGGTAGTGGAATTACTGGATCATATGGTAGCTCTCTTTTTAATTTTTTGAGGAAGCTCTATACTGTTTTCCACAGTGGCTATATCAGTTTGCATTCCCACTAACAGTGCACAAGGGTTTCTTTTTCTCCACATCCTTGCCAACATTTGTTGTTTCTTGTGCCCTTGAATTTAGCCATTCTGACAGGTGTGAGATGATATCTCATTGTAGTTTTGATTTGCATTTCCCTGATGATTAGTGATGTTGAGCATCTTTTCATGGGTCCATTTAGAGGAAAAACATTTTTTTTTAAATCCAGATCAGTCACAGATTATGTGACAACCTAAATGATGGGCAGCTGTATTGCTCAGAAAGAAAAGATATTCTGTTACTTTTCCCAACTGCCATCATAGGTAAAACATGTTGATGATCCTTGAAACATAAACCTTCCTTTAAAAATCTGAATCAAACTCTAAAATTTTAGGATAAATCATCAGAGATACCACTGTTAGCCTGTTATGAAAGGGATGCAGAGAGTAATAGTATGATAAAAATGCTGAACTCAGAAAAACATCTTGTGTGACTACCCAATGATGGTAACAATGACCTTAAGCATAGATAGCATTTAGCAGGACTATTAAATTAGGTCCCTGTAATTTATCATTTTGGCCCAAGAGTAAGGCTAAATATTTTATCTTATTGCTTTCTTTTATTAGGATCATATTTTTAACCACCATATGCCTGGTTTAAAATACTTTTTCAGTTCTGATTTTGAAAATGGATATCTGGAGTATCAAATATGTATCAACTACAAAGTTTGATAACATATATTAGAAATAACTTTTTACATAATCTATATCCTCTGTTAAGGAGTTTAAGACTCAGAGATTTATATGAATACACATATTTAACACAAACATACACATAGCTACATGAGCTTTTTCAGGAATGCAGATTTTACCCTACCTTGACAGCCGTGGTGAATTTTCAGCCACTGTTGTCTCAGTCACTTATATCTAATTAATGCTAATTTTTGAGCTAAGAAGAAAACTTCATTGAAGAGTAGGAAAAAAGTGCTCCTGAAGGTGTTTCCAGGTTTTATTATTCACAGTTCTCAACAAAATGTCTCTATACTGTACTTGAAGGTTAAAGGTAAGAAATGAACATTGTGAATGTGATCTAATTGCAGTGTATGATGAACCACATTAGTATACTTAGTGTTACTTACAAAGGGTATTTCCAACCCAAAAGGGAGTGGATGTTAAGGGGGAAAGGTGGCTTTTTGATAAACCATAGTTCTTAATTTTAATGTAATCAAATTCATCTATCTTTTCTTCTTTACTTTGTATTATTCTGAAGATTATTCCAGTGCATTTTCTGAACTATGTTACATTAACTTTTCCCCCTTTTCTTCAAGATAATACAATATGTTAGGCTCATATTTGTTATCAATTTAACTAATAAGTCTTGTCGATTTGCCATGGACCACTAAAAACAATCTGTTTCACCAATCCATTTGATCTAATCTGTTTTTCTTTAGTTTCTTTTCTTTTTTTTTTTTTTTTTTTACAAAATCTTCTTTAAAGCCCCATTAAAATAGAAAGATAGCAGGTCTCTAATTTACTTTGTCCTTTAAGCTTGTTATCTTATGAAAGAAATTAAATACAGGACAGTGAATTGCACACACATTTATAAATTATGTAATATGCTTATCTTTATTCAAGCAATTAATTTTGCTCTTTTGGAAAAGCCCAAGGGGAAATAACTCAAGTTGTCTTATATTTCCAAGAAACAAGATGAACAAAACACTGGAATTTTGCTGCTTTTCCTATTTCAAATATCAGAAAACTATTTAAACATCGTAGAGCTTTTCTTCTAAATGTAATTATTAGATAACCTGATTGATAAATGTTTACTTTGATCTAGAAAACCGAATAAAATGATATAAGTCTAAATGATAGAAAAAGTGTGCTATTTAAGTATCTACAGAAAAAGTATCTCATGAGAGTTTCTTTCCAAATGCCTTTAATTAATTTGGAGAATGGGGAAAGACAGTTAAATACATAGATGTGTGGTCTTTCCCCTTTTCATTGGTAACCAAACTTCTAAATTGTTAGAGGCAGCAGTGTGTCTGGATAAGAAACATGTATGTTATCCTTTGGGAGTTTAGTTTTATCAGAGATAATTCTGCATTGGTTTGGGTCCTTTCAAGAATAATTTAACAAATTTAAATACTTAAGGTATTTCCTAATTTAGCAAAACCATCTATTGACATCCTACCAATAAAATGAGAAAATTAAGTTTCCTTTTACTTATCTCAAACATCTCCTAATCTTAAAAATGTATCTTATAATTTTTGAAAATATTTTCAATGTTTCTAACAAATACACATTTTCTGTAAGTCCTGCAATTGGTTAGTCTGTGGTTCTACATACACATTTCCCTTCCTTCTTCCCTTCCTTCATGTTTTACCATGAGCTTCTTCATTCTTTAGTTCTTTGTTTTGATTCAATTTTATTTGGCTCTATTTTAATAAAATGTGGTATTTTATTGTTTTGTTTTATTCCAGGAAGAGGTTGTGGGGGCCGTATTTCTTGAGAATGTTTCTGTTCTCTTTATACTTGCCTTCATTTAAAACTCTTGGATTACATCCTCTCTCAGACCTTTTAAGTGTTTTCTTTTTTTCTTTCTTTGTTGACTTTTGTTTTGGAAAAACTGAAGCCATCTGTTACCACCTGTTGGAAGTGATTTGGGTTGCAAAAGGCTACTTTTATATCCTTAAGTTCATTAAGTTGCCATAATGGCTTTTTTGATGTGCAAGCTTGGCTAGGCTATAGTTCCCACTTGTTCAATCAAATGCTAATGTAGGTATTGCTACAAAGGTACTTTGTAGATATGATTGAAGTACATAATTTGTTGACTTTAAGTAAGGGAGATTATCCTAGGTAATCTGGGCAGGCCCGAAACAGTCAGTTGGCAGGCCTTTAAAACACAGCTGAGACCTTCCTGAAGAAGAAATTGTACCTGTGTATAGTGTCTTCAACCATGTCCAAGAATTCCAGCCTTCCCTTGTCAATATCCTGCTCTGTGGATTTAGGACTTGTCTATGCAGTCACCACAAGTATATAAGCAACACATCTCTCTCTCTCTCTCTCTTTTTTTTTTTAAAAAGATTTTATTTATTTATTTGACAGAGAGAAAGATCACAAGTAGGCAGAGGCAGGCAGAGAAAGAGGGGGAAGCAGGCTCCCTGCTGAGCAGAGAGCCCGATTCGAGGCTCGATCCCAGGACCCTGAGATCATGACCTGAGCCGAAGGCAGAGGCTTAACCCACTGAGCCACCCAGGCACCCCAGCAACACATCTCTTAATGTATATCTCCTCCTCATTCTGCCTCTCTAGTTGAACACTGACTGATAAAGACTGTCTAAAAATGTGGAATTGTGCAGTTGATGGAGGCTAGAGAATATTGAAGACTCTGATAATGAAAGTCTAGATTGCCTTGAACAGACATATAATAGAATTATGGAGGTTATTGATTCTGCTAATAAGTACTCAGAAGAAGGTGAGGAGCATGGTAGAGAAAATCTGTATCACCTGAGAGTATATCTGAATCACAGACTATTGGTGGAAATATAGAACTTAAAAATACTGCTAACTGAGGACTCAAAAGGAAATAAGGAACACATTATTAGAAATTAGGGGAAAGGAGATCCTTGTTATATAGCGGCAGAAAACTCAGTGGAATTATGTCCTAAAGTTATGTAGAAAGTAGAGTTTGTATGTTATGACTTGAACATTCCGCTGAGGAGATTTCCAAGCAAAGAATTCAAAGCGCAGCCTGGTTACTCTTTGCAGCTTATGGTAAAATGCAAGGGGATAATTTGAAAGAAAACTGTTAAACAGAAAGGAACCAAAAATAGGTTATTTGGGAAATTCTCAAGTCATTCAAATTGTGAAAGATGTTGAAACTAAGATGTTCACTATCAGGAAAACATGCTCTAAAGGAAAAGCTAAGAGTGTGGTTGGGCAACCTTTTGCTAATACCTCAGAAAGATATAAAGGATAATTCAGTACCAAAATGTACTTTGAAGAGAAAAACAAATGTGTGATTTATAGAAACTCTGTTAGGTATAGGCAGAAGTCACAAATCAGGGTGAGATTTTCCAAGGAAGATCTGTGGAGAAGCCTATTGGGATATTTGTGAGAAGCCTAATGGGATGAATCTCTGTAATATACATGGGAGAACGACAAGATTCTTGAGAACTTTATACCAGTAGAACCTGGTCACTTTGGACCAAAAAGGACAGAGACAGTATGAAATGAAAGAAGGCTACTGGACGCCCAGAAGTTTATAGGCAAGGAACAGACTGATAAAACGACTCAGCTACAAATCCATGGTATTCTTCATGAAAAAGGAAAGATGATTCAGAGGGCAGAGGTGAAAATCACAGAGGATTATTCCCAGCCCTTAAAATCTAACAGAGTTTATCCAGCTGGATTTCAAAAATACCTGTTTTTATCTTCCCATTTTCTCTCTTTAGAATGGAAATGTCTTAGCTGTTACCTTGTGCTTGTTTTACCATCGTAATTTAGGAGCAGACAATGTGTTCTTAAATTTCAGAGGTCTATACATAGAGAAGAATTATTCCCAAGATGGATTATACTGAGTATCACCCATTCCAAATTTAGATGATTTTGATGATAAGATTTGGGACTTTTGAGCTGATGAGATTTTTGGACTTTGACTTGGTGCTATCAGTGATTGTGACCAAAGGGGCATTGGGATGGGGTGAATGAACTGGGCACGTAAGCCAGACATTAATCTTTCTTCCTTTGGTACCACCTCTGCATCATTCTAGGTGTGGAATGGAACTGGGTACCTCTGTTACTTTTTCTGCTTCTCCTATGTTCATCTACATAGAAAGGTCTTGTCACTCCCTCAAAATGTCACGGAGGACTGTGATTCTTCCTTCCAGTCCAATATCTGAGGAAGTTTTTATCAGCTCTAGGTATTCTAATTTAGGTCTGAATTTCATTTCTTCTGTCAAATGTCTTGAAATATATTAGAGGTTTAGGGAATTTTAATGTTTCACTAAAGATATATTTCTATTTTGTTATATTAAAAATGTTTTGGGGTGCCTGGGTAGCTCAGTTGATTTAAGTGTCCAACTCTTGATTTTGACACAAGTCGTGATCTCAGGATGGTGAGACTGTACTCCATATTAGGTTCCCTGCTCAGTAGGGAGTCTGCTGAAGATTCTCTCCCTCTCCCTTTGCCCCTCTCCCTTGCACATGCACACACACATGCATGCTCTCTCAAATAAATCTTTTTAAAAAGAAAGAAGAAGAAGAGAACTGGGTAATTAATATTTAATTTATTTAATTATTAATTAATTTTTTAATTTAACAATTTAAGGTGACATACTTATTTGGAGTTTCAATGCTTCCAACTTAAGAGTTAAATTTTTTTATTAAAATATTCTTAACAAGAAAGTGAAAAGAAATATTTTGAATTATGTATGATGAGTTCAATAAAAACTGCTACTGTGCTCTTAAGTTTTAAGACTTTTTGCACTATTGTATTCTTTCAGAGTAAGAGTATTCGGATTAAAGTGAGAGGAGTATTTGTCTTTTGTCAGAATAGAGTAATGTTAGTGGATTTAATCTGGTCATCCCAAGAGTCAAACCTTCAGAGAAAAATTAAAGGTATATTTTTATTTTTTTATATATTTTTTTAGATTTTATTTATTTGAGAGAGAAAGATCACAAGTAGGCAGAGAGGCAGGCAGAGGGAGAGGGGAAGCAGGCTTCCTGCTGAGCAGAGAGTCCAATGCAGGGCTCAATCCCAGGACCCTGGGATCATGATCTGAGCTGAAGACAGAGGCTTAACCCATTGAGCCTCCCAGGTACCATAAAGGCATATTTTTAGAATGGAATACTTAAAATTAAGCAGAATACCCCAATCACATAGAGGCAATGTTTGCATGACTTCTAGTATATAGACAATCACCCATAAGGACACACTCACATAGGCTTTTTTTCCCAGCTGTTTTGTCATTTTTAAAAACTGTTGAATCATATTCTTTGTCTATTATGTATTCTAGCAAGTTTTTCTTACAACTATTAATTATTGTATGTTTATTTTATAACCTATAGCCATATTTTCTGAAGATAATAATAGATTTCACCTGATCTTGTTGAGTTTTATGACTATGTAATTGCCCCCCTGAAAATAATGATACTTTTCACTATTATGCATCTATCATTTAGGATGTGACTTTATGATATCTTTTTCTTGACTTCTGCATTGGCTAGAACTTTCAAGACATTAGATAATAATGATAATGATGGACATTTTTGTTTTTTCATTAATTTTGTTATTATGTACTACTAATGCTTGTTTTAAGTATTTTCTTCCAAATTTACTAGATGTTTTTATGAAAAGCATTATTTTTTGGTTATATTAAGTACCTTTTCAACATCTATTAAAATAATTTACATTTTACCTGATCTATACCAATCCCAACTTAAATCTTTACTCCTCCTTGGGGAACCTGGGTGGCTCAGTTGGTTAAGCATTTGACTTCAGCACAGGTCAGGATCTCAGGGTCTCAGATTGAGACATGCATAGGGCTCAGCAGGGAGTCTGCTTGTCCTTCTGCCCCTCCACCTGCTCATAATCTGTCTCCCTTTCTCTTTCTCAAATAAATAAATCTTTAAAAAAAGTTTTTTCCTCCTTAGGAACATATTTAATTAATATTTAAATATTCTGTTTTTTTATGTTATTATTTTTTTCAGGTTTTTAGATGTGAAGTTACCTTACTCTTTGTTGTTCAATAACAGCGATGCTTTTTTTTTTTTTTTAAACACAAATCTATCATTGAGCTTTTCTTTAACAATTTATTTTAGGTTTTAACATATCATTTTTTTTTTTTACATAGAGTTTTAGAAGAAATAAAATGTCCCTCATAAGGAAGTATTATATTTCTATTGGAATTATTAACCAAAGTTATGTGTTGCTTTATGTAGCTATATAATTTATGTATGCTAATAGGATCTGTGTTTTCAATCTAAATTTCATGAAGACAGAAAAAGGAGAGTCTTTTAGCTTTCTTTATCAAATATTTGAAAATATATTGAATTTGCTTTTAAGTCTAAAACGTAAAAATACAATGGAAATAAAGTTAAAATGTTAGGATATTTCTTAGGAACTTTCTATGTTCCGTTGTGGAAGTGAACCTTTTGAAATAACTGTACTTTAATTATTGAGTAATCCAATGGCTGCAATTCCCTAATTTTCTATTCTATGGTAGGAATTTTATTGGATTCATAAATATATATATATCAAGGACACAGTTTTCTTATATTTAACATTTAAATTATATAGTAAAGAACATTCTGGCAAATTGACAATACACGTCTGTTTTCCCGAACAGAGGAGATTTAAAAGTAAATTTAAAAAGATTTAAAAGTAATACTTGTTATATTTCAGCAATCTTTAAATTAATATTTGCCTAGACTTTAACAAATTTTTAATCAATACATGCCAAGTATTTAACTACGATATGAAAAATCAACTGCTCTTGCATTTATATTTACTGGTTATATCATCCAGTGGCATATTGTGTAACTGCCTTAAACCATTTTGCCCTTTGGTTTTGAATCTTTTTTTTTTTTTTAAGATTTTATTTATTTATTTGACAGAGAGAGATCACAAGCAGGCAGAGAGGCAGGCAGAGAGAGAGGAGGAAGCAGGCTCCCTGCTGAGCAGAGAGCCCCATGCGGGGCTCTATCCCAGGACCCTGAGATCATGACCTGAGCCGAAGGCAGTGGCTTAACCCACTGAGCCACCCAGGGGCCCCTGGTTTTGAATCTTAATGTTTTGCTCCTTCATTAACAATCATTAAGATCTTGTCCTTCTTAAAGGAAGTTAAATTTAAGAAAGTTTCATTAATTTAAGAATGGGGATGCTTTAGATTCATTTCCCTTGTTCAAGACAATTTTTCCACTGGTAAGTTGGTATCCTTCTCTTGGATTTACTAATAAATAGAAAAGCTTAGATAAAAATGACATGACAGAAAAGTATGACAATCTTTTATTTCAAGTCAAAGAAAATGAAAGCCACAGAAGTGCTGTGGCAGTGACAGAATATTAAATGTACAATGTTTAGCAATTGGTCACTTACAGTGGGTTGTAGATGATTCTACCACTAGTTTAAACTCTTATTTGATAACCCTATACTGAAGCTTCCCATGGCTTGTCAGTAGCACAGGAGAGATAAATTAACATTTTAATGAGAGCTTAATGCTCACAATGGAAGAAAACCTCCATCCACTATCACCATTGCTTTTAACTTATGAACTTTATGTTTGAAGGAAGGATTTAAAGTATATTTTTACCTTGGTAATAAATTGAGTTACATATTAGTGTAGGTACTGGGCAAAGGTAAAGAATAAGCTATTTCTACCCATACTTGTAAATACATGTTAATAATTGACTCCAATAACCAGGTCTGCCATTCTGGTTTAGTAACTGAGGGTCACTAGTGAAGCTTTGTTAGCCCTCTAACTCTCCCTGATACATTTAAGACTGGTCTTGAACTAACAATTTACACACATGTCCTATTTAAGCATTGAGTCTGTACTGGGATTTGTATTGAGGACAGGCCCATTAGGAAAAAATTGGCTCGTTCAAAAATCCTAGAAGCTCAAGGTTCTCATCATTCCATATAAATACTGTTCTTTCATCTGAGATTGTGTGGCTCATGCATTTTTAGTGCTAAAATATCCTTTAATAATAATTCCAGAAAGAGAGTATTATGATAATAGATGGTCTTTCTTTTTATCACTCTTACTTCTTAAAAAATATTAACATAGAGCACCTGGGTGGCTCAGTCAGTTAAACGGCTGCTTTCAGCTCAGGTTATGATCCCAGGGTCCTGGAATCGAGCCCCACATCAGGCTTCCTGCTCAGCAGAGAGCCTGCTTCTCTCTCTCTCTGCCTGCCGCTCTGCCTACTTGTGCTCTCTCCCTGTCAAATGAATAAATACAATCTTTAAAAAAAATATTGACATATACTGTATTATTACTTTCAGAGGTAGAATTTAGTGATTCATCAGATGCATATAACACCCCGTGCTCATTACTTCAGAAGCCCTCCTTAATACCCCCTCCCCCAGCCATCTTCCCTTCAGCAACCCTCAGTTTGTTTCCTATAGTTATGAGTCTGTAATGATCTGACTCTTTCAGTGTTTCATCTTATTTTATTTTTCCTTCCCTTCCCCTATGTTCACCTGTTTTGTTTCTTAAATTCTAAGTATGACTGAAATCACATGATAATTGTCTTTCTCTGATTGACTTATTACACTTAGGATAATACCCTCTAGTTCTAATCCATGTCATTGCAAATGGCAAGATTTCATTCTTTCTGATGGTTGAGCAAAAGTCCATTGTGTGTGTGTGTGTGTGTGTGTGTGTGTGTGTGTGTGTGTATACATACTACAACCTCTTTATCCAGTCATCACTTAATGGATATTTGGGCTATACTTTGGTTTCTCTTCAGATTACTTAAATAGTTTGCCTTTTACCAATTTAAAATTTAATATTGTATTTTTTTAAAAGATTTTATTTATTTATTTGACAGAGAGAGAGAGAGAGAGAGATCACAAGTAGTCAGAGAGAGAGGCAGAGAGAGAGCAAGGGAAGCAGGCTCCCTGCCTAGCAGAGAGCGCGATGTGGGGCCAGATCTCAGGACCCTGGGATCATGCCCTGAGTTGAAGGCAGAGGCTTTAACCCACTGAGCCACCCAGGTGCCCCTAATATTGTATTTTTTAAAGTCGGCTAAGCTTATTATTTTTTTTTTTAATTTATTTATTTATTTATTTTTATTTTTTATTTCCAGCATAACAGTATTCATTATTTTTGCATCACACCCCGTGCTCCATGCAATCCGTGCCCTCTATAATACCCACCACCTGGTATTTAATAGAAATATTTTAATAGTTATTTGATGTAGGAGTGATCTGCCACTAAGCACCCTACTAACTACTCATGCTCTATTGTGCTCTCTGGGGTTGTGAGAGAATAAAAACTATGCCCATGGGATTAGAGCTGGCAAATGCTGAAAGTAATAATTAATTATTCCTTATGCTTTTTTGTATTTTCAGTGTTTCCTATCATGAATACATGATGCTTTTAAGACCATGAATTAATGTTAAAATAACCATGAAACCAGAAGATTTGCCAAACACAAATAAATTCAATTAGTAAGATCCCATTTATATCTTACTAAATATCTTACTAAATTACTGTGTACAAATCTGGGAACAACTGCCTTAACTGTTCAGATTTAAGCTCTGCAAGAGGGAAGCTGTGAGCTCTCAATAACAGTGCCCTGTTTGGGAGAGGAAGGGAGGAGCATCTTGGAGTTCTCTGAAAATTCACCATCTAGTATAAATATTTAACATAAGGAACCTCACTTATTTGAGAGTCAGGAGAATACTGGAGGAGGCTATAGAGGTCACACTAGGATTTTATGCTAGTTTACATCCTTAGCAAACTAAAAGGGTTTTTAATTAGTTGATGAATACAGCGTTGACCTGAGAGATCATCAGTAGCCTCTACAAAGTAAGTTCTTGTGAGAAGAACATTAGAAAACTGCCTGAAAAGAGCTATGAACTGTTGGTTCTGAGAGAGAAGTCATAGTGCTGATGAGCAGACTATGCTAGGACCACTAAAGAGTTGGAAAGATGAGAAGAAAACTTCAAGGGGAGAGGCCACCAGATGCCTAGCAACTCATGAAGCCACTAACAGTCTCATGTTACCAAGAACCCGGTGTTTAAAGCAGTCTGGCATCCTCATTAAAAGGATAAGCTTTGAAGTGAGACAATGAAGAGTAGATCCTGGCTTCACTATTAACTAGCTGTGAGGCTATGAACATGCTCTGCACCCTCCCTCTGCCTCAGTAACTGAAGCTGTGATATAAGTATGATATGAGACTCACAGGATTGTCAGCAATTTAAACATATGTGCTTTTAGGATGAAATTAACAAATATATATAACTTGTTTATTAGTATACCACCATCCATATACTAAGCTCCCTCAAAATACTATCAGTTATTGTTTTATTATTTAATTTAGAAACCTTTTATTGATCCTTTGTAAGTATGAGACACTCCCAGTGATAGGAGATACAGTAAGTGGGTCAGCAAACAGTCATGGACCTTTGTCTGTCTCGAGCTAAAAGTCTTATTTTAATCAAATAATAATACAAATGATATAATTATGAATGCCAGTATGCATAATGGAAAAAACATGCAGAGAACAATAACTCTGGGATCTTATATTGATTTCGTTTGGTGATGGTCACAGGACACTCTTGGGAGAGACGTGAAGGAGATATAGATACTACTGAGGTAATGGAGGGAAGGAGAGGGGAACAGGCCAGGCAGGTAGAACATCTTGTGCAAAGGTTCTGAAACGCGAGGAATCAAGGTGTGTTTATGAAACTGAAAGAAAGCCAAGGTTGTTAGAGATGGAGGAAGTGGTAGAGCCAGAATCTTTTAGGACATAGTAAAGAGCTGACATTATTTTAAGAGCATCAGGGAACCATTGAATAAGAAAATGTACAAAAATACATTTAATAATATTATTGTGGCTGTATTTAGAGATAAGATTGGAAGGACAAGAAGACTATTAAGGAGACTAAGTTGTTTGTGTCAGTATAGGTGATAATTTTTTCTAGAGTCTACCGTTAGATAGATGTTAGTTCCACAACAGCCAAACTGTGAAAGGAGCTCAGATGTCCATTGACAGATGAATGGATAAAGAAAATGTATGTATACATACAATGGAATATTACTCAGCCATCAGAAATGATGAATACTTACACTTTACATTGATGTGGATGGAACTGGAGAGTATTATGCTAAGTGAAATAAGTTCAGAGAAAGACAGTTATCATATGGTTTTACTCATATGTGGAATATGAGAATAGTAAAGAGGACCATAAGGAAAGGGAGGGAAAACTGAATAGGAAGAAATCAGAGAGGAAGACAAAGCCTGAGAGACTCTTAACTATGGGAAACAAACTGAGGGTTGCTAAAGGGATGGTATGTGAGGAGATGCAGAAACTGGGTGATGGGCATTAAGAAAGGCACGTGATGAGATGATCACTGGGTGTTATACGCAACTGATGAATTGTTGAACACTACCTCTGAAACTAATGATGCAGTATGTGTTGGCTAATTGAATTTAAAAAAAAAGAATAAAACTATAAAGATAGATGGAAGAATGACAGTTGCCTTTGAAGGGGTGGGAGGTTAACTAGAAATGGGTATCAGGAATCTTTATGGGGTGATGACAGTGCTCTATATCTTGGGATTTGCTTTATATTAACATTTGCTAAATGCATTAAGCTATATACTTAAGAAGAAAACAGTTTTATCTACATGAAAGGAAAAAAAGAGATAAATGTTATTTACTGAGACAAGAAACCCTGGCACAGGACATGTTTTGAGATGCTTATTTGTTACCTACATGGAGTTCTCAATTAAGTAGCTAGGTTGCTTGATTTTGCCACATTTTGTTAGCTCTAGATGCATACTTTCATATTTTAGTGTTGCCTAAATTAACCTATGTCTTATAATCAATGGTATGCCATAGTTAAATTTCTAGTCCTTTATATGTCTTAGTGCTATGTAAATTGATGGTGCCTTCAATATCTGTAAATATGTAAATCCAACAAAATGTTAATAATAATGACAAGGAAGAACACCATAACACCAATTAGTAGCCCACAAATGACTAATTAACAAAAACTTCTGATCACTATCGAGTAGGAACCACTGACCCATAGAGCATCCAAAATAATGTAGGAGTGATCAGAAAAGGCAATGGCTTCAAGACAACTGACCCTTCTTCCATCTACCCACAAGCAAGCAAGATGGAGGAAGAGACAGGAACTGCTATCATTATCTAAATAGGATAGAGGCTGTACCAGCATCTGTTAAATGAAGATCATCATAATAATAGTAATAACTAATGCTTAAATAATACTGGCTATTAATCAGGTGTTCTTCTAAAGACTAGATCCTCTTCTAAAGACTTTACTTACATTGACCCTTGTAGTCTTCATAACAGCACTATAATGTGAACAGTTTTACTATGATACTGAACTGGAATGAGGTTAGATAACTTGCTTCAGGTCACACAGCTCATAAATGGCAGATCCAGATTCATACCCAGGCAGTTCAGCTCCACAGCCTCTGCTATAAACCACTGCTATCTCTAACGAAGACAATTAACTACTTGGTTACCTGGGAGCAATAGAGAAATTTCGTGTGGGCTTTTGCCACAGAACCAAACCTAGAATACATACATGGAAGATCTTCAGATTTTTACTGCACATACAGCTTGGGGAGGAAGAGGTAAATAAAAACTCTTGTTGTGAGTTCTGAGAAAAGTATTACTACATCTGAATCCAATATGGCAGTATTGGCTCAGCAGTGCAGTGAAAGGAAGTTGCTCCATAAATAACAAAAATTATCAATATCAGCAACAGTAGTTAAATTCCTATTTTTATCTTGGGATGACATATGTAATAAAATAGAAAGAGAACATGTTTTATAAGCTATATGTTTTCTAAAATTAAAAGTGTTTATCTGGAATCATCTTTGATATTATGAAGGAAGGTACAATCATTCAAAAATCATAATGCCTAGTTTGTATAAGATCCAAGCCTCCATTTGTGTTACCTGATGGCAAATGGTGACATTAGCAGGACTCTGAGCTAGAAGCCTTCAATGTGAGTCTGCTGTTAGAATTAGCACCGTGTCTTACTGTCCTAGCAAATGCTACATTCCACCGACTTCACGTGTTTCTGCTTAGTCTTTAATCAGGATATACCAGTAAGAAAAAGTGGCAGTTCTATGTTTACTGCCATAGAGATTTTAGTTTAAGGCATTTATTTTACCTGAAATTGGAAATATTTGTTTTTATGCATAATACAGTCCTTTATTGAAACTAGTAAGCATAATCCTATCAAATAACATTACTAAACATCTTTTTTTAAGCTAATGGTGTTAGAAAGATTCAAATGTTGGGAAGGGGCGAAACCTCAAGTGTAATTCTATCTTTTCACGCTAAATAGCTACAATTCTTGCTAGTTTTTTTTTACTTTAATTTTCTTTATGATTTCAAAGAAAGAAACTCTGATCTCTCTTGTTTTCTTATCTTGTCTTTAATGGAAAACTTCAGCATTGTATTTTATTTGCTGTGTGATTTCTCATTTACAATGCTGTATCCCTAGTGTCCCTTACAACTCAGGAAGTCACACCCTGCCTGAGGAGCTCCCCTCTCAACTTCTGGAAGAAGTACGACTGAATTAAAAAAATAGAGCATGTTCACTCTTCAGCACTGCTTTATAATAGTTCCAGCTTCCTCTCTGCTCTTGACAGGTGATGTTTGCGGGTGTTGACACAGATATCACGCATCTAAAATAGGTGCTCCACGGAGGAATTTTGAACTCTCCCTTTTAAAAGGAGGCAGAAAAGTCCCTAATATGTGTATAACTGAAAGACACAATACATATTATTTATTATTTTCTGACTCTCTCATCATTTCTGTTATTACTGAAATAGTACTAGATGAAAATTGATAACACATTCATCTAGTACATAAAGACATGATGCCATATAAATGCTTTATATATCTTATATCACCTAAATGTTAGGATTATCCTAGCAACAATTTTATGAGACAAATATTATCACCTGAAGGTAAACTGATTTGTCTAATATTTCATACCTTGTTAATGGTGATTTTAACATTAAGGCTCATTATACTTCTTTGAACAGATCAGCTGGGGTCCAATCAGGAAATAGAAACTACACAGTAATTTGAGCAGGAAGAATTTAATGTAAAGAATTATTAATTATGATATACTACTAAGGGGTAAAAATAACTCTAAAAAATTGAGAAGTACAAGTATAGGTAGTGGCAGGTACTCTTAGGTCTGAGACAGAGCACCCAAGGAAAAGAAAACAATTATTTTTAAGATTTTTATTTATTTATTTATTTGTCAGAGAGAGAGAGAGAGAGAGAGATTGAGAGAGAGAGCTCAGGCGGGGGAGTGGCAGGCAGAGTAGGCAGAGGGAGTAGCAGGCTCTTCACTGAGCAAGGAGCCTGATGTAGAACTTGATCCCAGGACCCTGGGATCATGCCCTGAGCTGAGGGCAGACACTTAACTGACTGAGCCACCCAGGTGTCCTGGAAAGAACACATTTTTAAAGAAGATCTTCTACCCTCCTCACCACCCCCATGGAAGCACATCTTGGAGAGGGCATAGCTCTGGCCCATTGAATAGCTGAGAAGTTCACTGAGATAGCAGGCTAGAGGAACCCATAAGAAAGTTACTTTCTGGGGTTCTTGGGGAACTATCCATAGGGAGGTGTCAAATGTGGAAAGTGCTGCACCATAAACTTGGTGGAAAGCTCCCAGTGTGAGTGTGGTGGGGGGTGGTTCCAGGAGACACCCCCCAGAAATTGTCCTACACTGCTGGGTACTGTGCACTGTGAGAGCTAACAGAGAGAACTACCCAAAAACAGGAAGAGCCCTTTCATCATCTAGTTCACTTTGTGGTTTTCTATGGAAGATGCTTAAAATTGTGCCTTATGGCGAAGAAATATTCTAGTCTTATAAGCAGAACAGTAAAAGGTGGATGAGGAGTGAGGTAATAGATTAATACCTGGCACACAGCCCACCAACAAATCTCCTTTCTTAATCATGTAAGCATTATGTCATACTGCTTTATACTTACTGTACCAAAATATACTATTTAACAAAATAAAGGAATAGAAGAAAGGAAGGAAATCAGGAAAGAAAGAACAAAAATGTAACAGGCTTATAAATGAAGATTTACATCAGTATTTCTTTTTTCTTTGAAATGTTTCTAGGTAGAATCTCTTTGCATTCATTGCTTAGAAGATTGTCTTATTGAATTTTGGGCAATGGCTTATCAACCAAAAACTGAAGTTGCAAAGTGGAGGCCCAGGGTCCATAACCAAAGATTTTTTCACTCTGTAGTTCAAATCACTTTTGAATTCTAGTTTCTTCATTTACTAGTTAATGCACTTTATGTTTGGTTGACATTTTTTTTTAACAAATCAGAGTTTTCTTAGATAATCCAAAGCCTAATTGCATCATTTATAGACTGCAAGATTTAGGCAAGTTCTTTAATTTCTCTGGGCCTCAAATTCTTTATATAAAATGGAAATAATAATAGGATATGCCTTATAGATGCTCTATGAAAATTAACTGTATTACTGTTTAAAAGCCCTTGGAGGGCACCTGGGTGGCTCAGTGGGTTAAAGCCTCTGCCTTCGGCTCAGGTCATGAGACCCGCATCCTGGGATCAAGCCCTGCATCGATCTCTGCTCAGCAGGCTCCCTTCTCTCTCTCTGCCTGCCTCTCTGTCTACTTGTGATCTCTGAGTGTCAAATAAATAAATAAAATCTTAAAAAAAAATAAAAGCCCTTGGAAAAATTCCTTATATATATTAAGTGGTATATAAGTATTTGTATACATATCATTATATTTTCCTACAGATCATAACCTAGAAATACTAATTCAGTCATTCCACTTTGGGGAACTCTATGTTTAGTCAACATTTTTTTCAGATTAATTTGATTTCATTGTTTAATGGCAATTAAAAAATGTATATGGTCATGTTATGTGTAATATGGATGCTGTTCATTGGCTACTCTACTTTTTAATATACCTATTAACTATACTTCTTTAAACTTACAGTGTTTGAGATGATATTTGTAAAATACTTACTCCTTAATTTTTGCTAGGAATTATCTGAAAAGTAAGTTGGTGAAGTACCTTGGGCTAAAAATCCCCCACACTATCAACATAGCCATTAGTGTTCGAATTAGTAAATAGTTTTAATTTACCTCACTTACAAGAAACACATTAGACAAAAATATCTAAAATTTAAAAACATTTTAATATTCCTTTTTTTTACAGACCATGAGAAATATTCTGAACTCATCAAGAAGTACAATGCAATTGAAATGTTATTTACGCTCTATCCTCCTCAAGGTGCCCATGTGCGTAATAATATACGACTTAGGTCAACTTGGCTGAGACCCATAGTAAATGGGGAAGAAGGATACAGATATATAGGTAAGATGCTGAATCTTATTATTTCTTTTTATAATATAGAAGAAATGACCCTTAATCTTAGGAAACAGACTGAGGGTTGTTGGAGGGGTTGGGGGTGGGAGGGATAGGGTGGCTGGGTTATGGACATTGGGGAGGGTATATGCTATGGTGAGTGCTGTGAATTGTGTAAGACTGATGAATCACAGACCTGTACCTCTGAAACAAATAATACATTATATGTTAATTTAAAAAACTTTAAAAAAAAAAGAAGATATGATCCTTTTTAGAACTCTTATTTGTCACTTAGATAATATAGGGTAATACATAGGCCCTATAGAATATTCATTTCAGTTGTTAAGTATTGTGCCTGCAGCTTAAAAAGTGGTTATTTTACACTTTGGTGCCTCCTCAAGAATAGTGGAAACATATTGTGTTTTTTCATTCACCTGATGATGGACATTTGTGTTACTTTCAAAAACATGATAATATAAGGAAAGTTCCCATGAACATTCCTGCACAGTTCTGAGTCTAGACAAAGCATTTGTCTTAACCACCCTGTTTTCCAAAGTAGTTCAGTTATTTCATATTCCCCATCAGGAGAGATCTGAGAGCTACATTCACTCCACAGCTACATCAGTACTTGGTTTAATCAGTTTTTCTAATTTTAGTCTTTCTAATAGATATGTATTGGTATTCCATTGTGGTTTTCATTTACATTTTTCTAGTAGATGATGTTTTCATGTATTTGTCATTGTATGTCATTGAAGTATCTGTTCAAATCTTGACCATTTTTTAATATATATTTTTTATTTGTCATTAAAATGCTTTAACATATATTCTTTGAAAATATTTTCTCCTTTAACATATATTCTTTGAAAATATTTTCTCCTAGTCTGTGTCTTGTCTTTTCTGTCTTTTTATAATGCCTTTTGAAGAGAGGTTTTTAATTTTGATGAAATCTAGTTTACCCTCATATTTTAAAATTTATTAATATATAATGTATTATTTGTTTCAGGAGTAAAGGTCTATGAATCATCAGTCTTACACAATTCACAGCACTCACCATAGCATATACCCTCCCCAGTGTCCATCACTCAGCCACCCTATTCCTCCCACCCCACTCCAGAAACCTTCAGTTTGTTTCCTTAGATTAAGAGTCTCTTATGGTTTGTCTCCTTTCCCAGTCCCATCTTGTTTGATTTTTCCCTCCCTTCCCCCACCCCTGCCCTGCCTCTCAAATTCCTCATATCTGAGAGACCATATAATAATTGTCTTTCTGATTGACTTTTTTACTTAGCATAATACCCTCTAATTCTATCCACATCATTGCAAATGGCAAGATTTGTGTTATTTTTTGATAGCTTCATAATATTCCATTGTATATATATACCACATCTTCTTTATCCATTCATCTATTGATGGACATCTAGACTCTTTCCATAGCTTGCTTATTGTGGACATTGCTGCTATGAACATTGGGGTGCACATGCCCCTTCAGATCACTACATTTATATTTTTAGGGTATACCTAGTAGTCGATTCCTGGGTTGTAGGACAGCTCTATTTTCAACTTTTTGAAAGTTCCTTTTTGAGAAACCTCCATACTGTTTTCCAGAATGGCTGCACTAGTTTGCCTTCCCACCAACAATGTGGGAGGGTTCCCCTTTCTCTGCATCCTCACCAACACCTATCATTTCTGACTGGCTAAAATTAACTGGCTAAAATTAACTGGTGTGAGGTGATATCTCACTGTGGTTTTGGTTTGTATTTTCCTGATACAAAGCTTTTGCACAGCAAAGGAAACAGTCAACAAAATTAAAAAAACAAAAACAAAAACAAAAACCCAACAGAATGAGAAAAGATATTTACAAATGACATATCAGATAAAGGGCTAGTATCCAAAATCTATAAAGAACTTATCACACTCAACACCCAAAGAACAAATAATCCAGTCAAGAAATGGGCAGAAGACTTGAACAGACATTTCTGCAAAAAAGACATCCAAATGACCAAGAGACACATGAAAAAGTGCTCAACATCACTCAGCATCAGGGAAATACCCTTGTATTCTTTATGCTTTTATTGTGATACCAAGATATATTGGTCAGACTTATAGTCACAAGTTTTTCTTCTAGAAGTTTTATACTTTTGGGGTTTATATATCAGTATAAAATCTATCCTGAGTTATTCTTTTTACTTGGCTTTTTGTTTTGTTTTTGCTTTTTGTATTTGGTTTTTTATTGTTTTTGTTTTTGTTTTTTTAATTTAGTATGTTGACACCCAGATGTGCTAGTGCTATTTGTTGAAAAGACTCTCCTTTTATGAATTAACTTTGTATTTTGGCAAAACCAAATAGACTAAGAAGATATACAGATGGTGAATAAGCACATGAAAAGATGATCAATATCATTAGTTATTAGGGAAATATAAATTAAAGCTACAATGGGAATATTCACCTATTAGAAAGACTAAAATAAAATTTCAAAACATGACAGCACCAAGTCTGGCAAGGATGTAGAGCAACTGAAACACTCATTCATTACTGGTGGAAATGCAAAATGATGCAATCAATTTCCAAATATTTTGGTGCTTTCTTATAAAGTTAAGTTACTCTAACCATAGACCCAGCCACCTTACTCCGGATAATTACACAAGAGAAATGAAATTGTTTGTTGACCAAAAACTTATGTTTAAGTGTATATAGTTGCTTTAGTTCTAATTGCCAGAATCTGAGGGTGCCTGGGAGACTCAGTGAGTTAAAGACTCTGCCTTCGGCTCAGGTCATGATCCCAGGGTCTTGGGATCGAGCCCCGCATCAGGCTCTCTGCTCAGCAGGGAGCCTGCCTCCCCTGCTCTCTCTGCCTTCTTCTCTGCCTCTGTCTGTCAAATAGATAAATAAAATCTTTAATAAGAGAAAGGGTTAATTGCCAAAAGCTGGAAACAACATAAATATTCTTCAACTGGTGAGTAGATAAACAAAATTTGTTACATGTACACAGTGAAGTATTTCCAGCTATAAAATGGATTGAACTTTTGACACACACAACAGCATGAATTTCAGATGTGTCATGTTAAGTGAAAGAAGCTAATTCATAGGTTATATATAGATTCTATTTAAATGACATTTTGGAATAAGCAAAACGATAAGGACAGATCTGTCCAGTGATTTGCAGGGCTTATAGCCTATAGGAGGGTTTGGTTACAAAAAGGCAGGATGAGGGACTTCATAGAATGATGGGATTATTCTGTTTCTTGATCATGATAGTGGTTATATGACTCTAAAAATTAGTTGAAATGAACTGTATACCAAAAGAGTGAATTTTACTGTAAGTAAAATTTTAAAAGTAAACACAAGATAAAAAGAGAAAAGAATTTATGTAAATGGCAAACAAGTCCAGATAAGATGTGCATCATTATTACTCATTAGGGGAGTGTAAATTAAACACAATGGGCTAAGAACTTACTATAATGGCTAAAATTAAAAACTGAACACACCAAGTGCTGACAGGGATGGGTGGTAACTTTAACACTAATATTCTGCCAGTGCAAATGTAAAATGGTCAAAACGTTTTGCAATAGTTTGATATTTTCTTTTTTTTAAATAATAATGAATTTATAGTTTATTGAAATGATACAAATTCCATAATTTGAAATAAATCAATACAGAAAAATATGAAGAAAAAAGAACAACAAATCACTATACACACCTAAACACAAATGTACCAAATTCTAGGTATACCTCACATATACAGAGAGAAATGAGATATAGTGAGAGAAAGGAGATTTGTCAAAGTAACTTTATAACAATGGACTTATTTTTTAATTTTTAATTTTTTAAATTTCTATTCAATGTACCAGAATTTATTGTTTATGCACCACATCCAGTTTGATATTTTCTTAAAAAATTAAATGTATATCTCTTTTATGATCCCACCATACCATCCCATTTAACCAAGGCAAAAGAAAGTATAAATCCATATAAAGACTTGTCCATGAATATTCATAGATCCACTTTTAAATAAAAGACTCAAACTAGAAACAACCCAAATGCCTATCTACAGGTGAAATGATAAACAAATTGTGATATACCCTTGCAGAATACTTTTTACTCAGCAATCTAAAAGAACAAACTATTGACAGTATTGAAACAGGTAACAACATGGCTGAATCTCAAAAGAATATGCTGAATGAAAGAAATCAGACAAAAAAGAAAGAGGTCAAGAGTATGATTCCATTTATATAAAAGTCTAGAAAATGCAAACTAAATCTTATGACAGAAGCAAATCTGTGTATACCTGACATGGGGGGGAGCGGAAGTGAAATGTGGTGGGTTTTGAAATTTTGGCATGATAGAAAAGTTTATTATTGTCACTGTGCTGATGGTTTCATGTAAGTAAGTCTATGCTAAAATTCATCAAATTGTACACTCTAAACATGTTCGGTTTTCATTTATACTTCAATGAAGCTATAAAAGTAAACTTGAAAATATAAATTTAAAGAACCAAGATAGTGAAATTTGTATTTTGGTAATATTTTTGAGAAATGATTTCTCCTTAAGTTTTAAAACCAGCAGTTTAGAACTTATCTAAGGAAAGCCACAGATCTACTACTGTCTCATGGGGCTTGTGCACGTAATGGCACACTTAAGTGCTGTTTTCTGATAGGAAGCATAGAGGAAGAAGAGGAGGGAAAGAGAAGGAAAATTATGAAAAAGATAATTTAGAGTTTGAGGCTCTATAAGATGAATCAAGACCCTGGTTGTGATCTATCCTCTCCTTGCTATTTTCCACCTGAACATTACTACAGTGTGACCCATATCATTCTAAAAGATTTGTGTTCATTGTTTATAGCCCATTTGTGAACACTTGGTACAAATAAAACAAACATAAAGGAAATATGCAAGAGGCACTATGTTGTAAGTTAAAGACTCCATCTTCTGAGGTTTTATGCTTATCTTTTCCCTTTTTCGTAAGTGACCAAGGTCTTGCATCTTTGTGAATTACAGTTGTTATTAAATTGATAAACAAAATATTTTGCAGCATTTGTCTTGAGAAAGATTAGTCTATTACAGGAGTGCTTTCTGAAACTCAGTATCTGCCCCACTAGAAACATTTTAGGGAAGATAGCTCTGAGAATTTATAATGTGTCCCAGCATTTATAATACTCCACAATGTAAGCACTCCTGTTTATTGAATTCACTCTGTAGTTTTAGAGAAGTATCATCAGCAAGAACTGAGGAGAAGTTAATAGAATTACTGAATGCTCTATAAATGACATGAATTGCTAACAAATTACATAGTATTAGGACCATACATATTCTAAAAATATTCATTATATCCATGTTTTTATACCCCATAATTCATATTACAGTGGTTTGAATCTCACTGGAATGAAGCACAAGTCATGTATTCAAATTGGTTAATATATACAAAGTATTTCTTCTGAATTATAATTTTATAATTTTAGATCAATGAAGTAAAAAAGAAAAAGCTTTACATTTTCCTCTAGGAACATATGTTTTGTCAAACTTAGTTTCAGAAAATAAGTTTAACAAGCCTTTTAGAAGGCTTGTACCTTTTGTTACCTTTCCTTATGAGTTGTCTGTTGTTCAGTTCCCTAGTCTTAAAGACTGTCACAGATACACTGAACTTGTTTCTCAACTTCATTAAGTTTTTGTGACTTTGGTGGATTTTCAACCTAGAAGCTGTAGATTATATTAAGGAACTCCTGGAATTCTAATGGGAATACCTTGAAAGGAGTAGGTTAGCCATTATCTTTTAAGAAAATCATTTAGAGAATACAAATGAATGATTAAATTACTTTCAATCCAATGGTGCATTCTTAACTGGAACCATATTATTATATTAATGTAAGGTTTCTAATTAGTTCAGATCCTGAATAATGAGCAAAGACCTCTAGTTCTACTACTTCTTTTCCATATATCATTTCCAGCCCTTCATATAGTAAATTTTTCTTACCCTTATAACATATGGTTATTTAAGTTATGTAATTAATACTGGAACTGATTTCCTGTCCTAATCACTGTTTTGTTACCCATTATAAAATTACAAGATATCTTTTATGCTATTCAGTTTATTCCACTGCCTTCAGGCAAGATCTGATGTACATTAACCAAATGATAATCTCATCTTTAAAGACTCTGGCAATTACATAATTGTCCTTGACAGGTAGGATTTTTTTAATGATTATCTTTCTCAGAACTTTCTACTCTGCAACATAAGACTCTTTCTTACACATTCTTCATTGCAATTGTAACTTTTTCTCTATCCACAAAGTTAAGGCTATGTATAGATTAATAAGAATCTATTTCAATAATAGGCCTTTAAAAATATTTTTCCTCAGAAGTCCTCTTTCTAATCCTTAATGTCTTCTGACACTTCTCTCTAAACATTTCCTAAATTTTCTCCTTTCTTCTAAGTGATGAACTCAGAAGATAGGATAATCTAATATATCTAATTTATTGTGACTATAATCCAGCTTCTACATGTTCTGCTTATATCTTTGCACTCGTTTTAAACTTTTAAAATACACATGTTGGGGGCACCTGGTTGGCTTAGTCAGTTAAGCATACAGCTCATGGTTTTGGCTCAGGTCATGATCTCATGGGTCCTGGGATCAAGCCCTGGTTGGGTTCTGCTCTCAGCAGGGAGTCCCCTTGAAGAGTCTCTCCCTCTGTTCCCCACCCCCCCGCTTTCTCTCTCCCCCTCAAATAAATAATCTTTAAAATACACATATCAGTATTTGTATTTCTGTCCATCATAATCTCTCCTTTTTGGGGGGCCATATTTCCTTTAATTATTGATATGGGTAGAATTTATTTTGCCTTCTTAAATTTGGTATCTTGATTATTCCTGATTATCCTTAACTTATTTAGGATATAGACATTAATTTTTGAACCTGTTCCTTAGGGGTGTTCTATAAGATTAATTATTGAAAAATGAAAAACTCAAATAAATCCTGATTTTAAGTGAGCTTCATATACTTTATATGACTTATAAATGTGCAAGTAGAGGAAATGGTCTATTATGGTTTGGATAAGTTTAAATGTACTCTGGTTAGTTCAATGCCTTGCTTAACCTGTGGATTACCTGCTTGTTTGAGGAGAATAATATCACTAAAATCTATATATTATATGCAATTGGACTTATAAAGTTGTCTGGGTATATACCTATTGGTATATATTGGGTATATATCTCCCTTTTTACCAACTCTCAACTGCCAGCATCTCCACATTTTGTTATTTAGTATCCCTTTGTTTTCTTTGTTAAGAGAAAATTATGTGACTCTACTTTCATAAGGGCAATTGCTGGTGGAAAAATAAAATGGTATTTTATTTTTAGATGATGGTTCCATTGGTTAAAACTTTCAACATTTAATATACTCACAGAAATTATTCACAGAAAGATAAAAATGAATGTTATATTGTATCTGGTGAAAGTTCTTCAACTGTGGGCAAGTTATTACAAATACTTTAGAATGATGAATTAGGTCGTATTCATTTAATGGAATGAATGTATTCTATGTGAATTCCATTTTTTCTTGGACTTCATTGATCAAATCAGAGATATGTCTCTCATCCATCCAGTTTCATCAAGCAGGTTGGAAGTGTTTGAGAAAGAAATTAAGATGTGGCATCTGATCTATAAGCTAAAGGAAATGAGAGTTGCATATTTACAATAATCTACCACTCAATACTTCTCAGCCTTTTAAAATGAAAATTTTAAGATTATGTTTCTGTATCTGAATTCTGCATTCATTTATTCAACAAGCATTAACTGAGTATCAACTATGTTCTTGACAATACAGCTTGAAAAATAATTTAAGCCTAATTCCTCCCCTAGAAGTGCTCACATTCTAGCAAATCTAAAGCACTATCAGAGTTTTGGCTCAGTTAGTCCCAGTGATCACTTTTATTGGTCTATGGGACCAAGAAATAGCTACCAAATAAAAATCTTCCAAAAAAAAAAAAAAAGTCTTGGGAGAACATCTCAAAAATGACAAAGGATGACAGCAACACTCAATATCTGAAATAAAAACTCCAAGCTCAGTTTGTTGTCCATCTAAGTAAAGGAGAGTTATGCTGGTTAAACAGTCTTTATGGGCAAAGCAGACTATTGCTATAATATAGGGTTTTGGGGAAGAGAGGTAGCTAATCCCCAAGATGGACACAATGATCCATGCTTTTGTGGAAATATACATACTGTATCAGGGTCAGTCTTTGTTATCAACAGAATACAAGCAAAGTTATAGTATTTTACCTCTGAGACTAGGTCACAAAAGTTTTTGTGGAAGATTTTGTGGCTCCGGCCTTGTTCTCTCTTAGATAAGCTTCTCTGAGGAAAACCAGCTGCCATGTGATAGAGGTCTCAGCAGAACTGTGAAGTAAGTCAAGCGGAGAAAGTCAATTATCATATGGTTTCACTTACTTGTGGGGCATAAGGAATAACATGAGGACATTAGAAGGAAAGGAACAGTGAACTGGGGTAAATTGGAAGGGGAGACAAAGCATGACAGACTGTGGACTCTGAGAAACAAACTGGGGGTTTGGGAAGGGAGGGGTGTGGGGGGATGTGTTACTCTGGTGGTGGGTATTAAGGAGGGCACGTATTGCATGGAGCACTAGGTATGGTGCATAAACAATGAATCTTGGAACACTGAAAAATACAATTTTTTTTTAAATGAGAAAAATACAACACACACACACACACACACACACACACACACAAAGAACTCAAAGAACTGTTGAGAGGTCTTGAGGTCTTTGTGCTAATAAGTTGAAGGTATCTGCCTATATCCAGTGAAGAATTGAGGTCTGTATGAGTAATGAAACATGTAAGACGAGTCTCTTCATGAGTCTTTCAGAGGACAGCAACCCCATGAGAGATCATGGCCTAACCCACCTAGAAAATCCATTCCAATTCCTAAGTCTCAGAAACTATATGAGAAAAATACTGTTTTAGGATTTTAATTTGGGGATAATCTGTTATACAACATGCAAGTTAGTGATTAGTGGCTTTTAACAGTGGAGGTGAAATGACACAAGATTTAGGGTATGGTTCCTCAGGAAAAAACAAGTTGTTGATTGATTAGCCTTCAAACTTGTGTTAATAGAGAGACTTCTGTTCATTAATTAGCTTTCAAAAGTAGGATTGCTCACCCATTGGTTGGTTTTCAGGAGTATGTTTCAGGAATTGTGCTACTACTGGTTGATTAAACAGGTTTAAAACTTGTTCTGGGCATTATTTATCACAATTATAATTGATTGGTTAAAGAGGCTTAAAAAGTAAGTTGTAGTTTTAATTTATTACTGTAGCTGTAGAACTCTTAAGCTTTTCTTAACAGTATGAAGAAATGTTATTCCTAATGTTATTAGTAAATAAGCACATAAAGAAAAAATTCAAGATTTCTTGCTAATTGATACAACTGATTATGTATAATTAGTTAATTAATTATAATTAATTAGTATAATTAATTAAGTATAATTGAGTATAATATAATTAGGTATAACTGTGAGCCTAAGAAAAGGAAATGACTACATCTGGCAGTATGAAAGTTGATTTTATAAAGAAGATGACATATGAGTTGTTCTTACAGCATGGATTACAGTTACTAAATAAAGAGTAGAAGATAGTGCTATAGTCAATGGGAAGAGCATGTGACCTCCATGTTGTGGGAACTAACTTTGTTTTAGGTAGTCCCCCTGCCAACCTTTACTGAATGGAAAGTCATCAGAGAGGAAGAAAAACCATGAAAGACTCTTAACTATAGTAAATAAACTGAAGGTTGCTAGAGGGGAAAGGTAGAGGGCTAGGATAACTGGTTAATGGGCATTGAGGAGGGCACATGATGTCATGAGCACTGGGTGTTATTCACAACTGATGAATTTTTGAATTCTACATCTGAAACTAATGAGGTATTAACTAATTGAGTTTAAATTAAAAAAAAAAAAGAAATTCCCTCCCCCTTTTTAAAGTACTCCTGCACAACCTAACACAAGACTCTTTAAGACAGTGGTTTTATAAAGTCTGATAAATTGGTGACATACTATATAATGCCAGGTATAACAAAATAACCATTTGGAATTATATGTCCTTACACTGTTCAGATCTTATTAACATAGTTTATAACTACATTATACACACACACTATAATCTCTCCTCATATGTTAATGATAGTTTTAGGTAATACATATTTTAAATATATAAGTAATATGTAAAATTAGAGATTAGAGTAACTTCTTATATGTTAAAGAGTTTTTTAGGTAATTCAACTTCAAAATTCAATAAGGAATTTGAAAGTTTGCATAAAAGTGTCTCTAGATAGTCAAAATTGATATAACAAAGGGAATATATTAAAACTCACAGGAGAGAGACTCACTCAATGCCCATTTACTCTTACTTCAGACACCAGAGAAACCATATTCTTGTTCATGAGAATTTCTCCCAGTGTAATAGATCTCAGCTTTGTTAGACTTTCATTAGATGCCATATAGGTTGAACCTCAAGAGGAGTACACACTAAGACAATAATTAACTTGTCATAAGTCAAAGATCAAATTAAAAAGGGTTAAGAACAACAGAGAAAAGAGAGTATTTGCACAAAAGAAGTTTCTTCCCCTCCTCCTTACAAGATTATTTGCAGGTTTCTTAACAGAAGCATTTTAGGCTGAGAGAGAATGGAATGATTCAAAATATTGAAAGAAAAATATCTTTCAATCAAGAATTCTATACTTGATAAAGCAATACTTCAGAAACAAAAGAGGGATAAAGACTTTCCCAAAGAAGCAAAACTTGAGGGAGTTCATTACCACCAAACCTGACTTGTAAGAAATGCTAAAGAAAATTCTTTTTTTTTTTTAATTTTTAATTTTTTATTTTTTATAAACATATATTTTTATCCCCAGGGGTACAAGTCTGTGAATCACCAGGTTTACACACTTTACAGCACTCACCAAAGCACATACCCTCCCCAATGTCCATAATCCCACCCCCTTCTCCCAACCTCCCTCCCCCCAGCAACCCTCAGTTTGTTTTGTGAGATTGAGTCACTTATGGTTTGTCTCCCTCCCAATTCCATCTTGTTTCATTGATTCTTCTTCTACCCACTTAAGCCCCCATGTTGCATCACCACTTCCTCATATCAGGGAGATCATATGATAGTTGTCTTTCTCTGCTTGACTTATTTCGCTAAGCATGATACACTCTAGTTCCATCCATGTTGTCGCAAATGGCAAGATTTCATTTCTTTTGATGGCTGCATAGTATTCCATTGTGTATATATACCACATCTTCTTGATCCATTCATCTGTTGATGGACATCTAGGTTCTTTCCATAGTTTGGCTATTGTGGACATTGCTGCTATAAACATTCGGGTGCACGTGCCCCTTTGGATCACTACGTTTGTATCTTTAGGGTAAATATCCAATAGTGCAATTGCTGGGTCATAGGGCAGTTCTATTTTCAACATTTTGAGGAACCTCCATGCTGTTTTCCAGAGTGGCGGCACCAGTTTGCATTCCCACCAACAGTGTAGGAGGGTTCCCCTTTCTCCGCATCCTCGCCAGCATCTGTCATTTCCTGACTTGTTGATTTTAGCCATTCTGACTGGTGTGAGGTGATACCTCATTGTGGTTTTGATTTGTATTTCCCTGATGCCCAGTGATATGGAGCACTTTTTCATGTGTCTGTTGGCCATCTGGATGTCTTCTTTGCAGAAATGTCTGTTCATGTCCTCTGCCCATTTCTTGATTGGATTATTTGTTCTTTGGGTGTTGAGTTTGCTAAGTTCTTTATAGATTTTGGACACTAGTCCTTTATCTGATATGTCATTTGCAAGTATCTTCTCCCATTCTGTCAGTTGTCTTTTGATTTTATTAACTGTTTCCTTTGCTGTGCAAAAGCTTTTGATCTTGATGAAATCCCAATAGTTCATTTTTGCCTTGCTTCCCTTGCCTTTGGCGATGTTTCTAGGAAGATGTTGCTGCGGCTGAGGTCGAAGAGGTTGCTGCCTGTATTCTCCTCAAGGATTTTGATGGATTCCTTTCGCACATTGAGGTCCTTCATCCATTTTGAGTCTATTTTTGTATGTGGTGTAAGGAAATGGTCCAATTTCATTTTTCTGCATGTGGCTGTCCAATTTTCCCAGCACCATTTATTGAAGAGGCTGTCTTTTTTCCATTGGACATTCTTTCCTGCTTTGTCGAAGATGAGTTGACCATAGAGTTGAGGGTCTATTTCTGGGCTCTCTATTCTGTTCCATTGATCTATGTGTCTGTTTTTGTGCCAGTACCATGCTGTCTTGATGATGACAGCTTTGTAATAGAGCTTGAAGTCCGGAATTGTGATGCCACCAACGTTGGCTTTCTTTTTCAATATCCCTTTGGCTATTCGAGGTCTTTTCTGGTTCCATATAAATTTTAGAATTATTTGTTCCATTTCTTTGAAAAAGATGGATGGTACTTTGATAGGAATTGCCTTAAATGTGTAGATTGCTTTAGGTAGCATAGACATTTTCAGAATATTTATTCTTCCAATCCAGGAGCATGGAACATTTTTCCATTTCTTTGTGTCTTCCTCAATTTCTTTCATGAGTACTTTATAGTTTTCTGAGTATAGATTCTGTGCCTCTTTGGTTATGTTTATTCCTAGGTATCTTATGGTTTTGGGTGCAATTGTAAATGGGATTGACTCCTTAATTTCTCTTTCTTCTGTCTTGTTGTTGGTGTAGAGAAATGCAACTGATTTCTGTGCATTGATTTTATATCCTGACACTTTACTGAATTCCTGTATAAGTTCTAGCAGTTTTGGAGTGGAGTCTTTTGGGTTTTCCACATATAGTATCATATCATCTGCGAAGAGTGATAATTTGACTTCTTCTTTGCTGATTTGGATGCCTTTAATTTCCTTTTGTTGTCTGATTGCTGAGCCTAGGACCTCTAGTACTATGTTGAATAGCAGTGGTGATAATGGACATCCCTGCCGTGTTCCTGACCTTAGCGGAAAAGCTTTCAGTTTTTCTCCATTGAGAATGATATTTGCGGTGCGTTTTTCATAGATGGATTTGATGATATTGAGGTATGTGCCCTCTATACCTACACTTTGAACAGTTTTGATCAGGAAGGGATGCTGTACTTTGTCAAATGCTTTTTCAGCATCTATTGAGAGTATCATATGGTTCTTGTTCTTTCTTTTATTGATGTGTTGTATCACATTGACTGATTTGCGGATGTTGAACCAACCTTGCAGCCCTGGAATAAATCCCACTTGGTCGTGGTGAATAATCCTTTTAATGTACTGTTGAATCCTATTGGCTAGTATTTTGGTGAGAATTTTCGCATCTGTGTTCATCAAGAATATTGGTCTATAGCTCTCTTTTTTGATGGGATCCTTGTCTGGTTTTGGGATCAAGGTGATGCTGGCCTCATAAAATGAGTTTGGAAGTTTTCCTTCCATTTCTGTTTTTTGGAACAGTTTCAGGAGAATAGGAATTAGTTCTTCTTTAAATGTTTGGTAGAATTCCCCTGGGAAGCCATCTGGCCCTGGGCTTTTGTTTGTTTGGAGATTTTTAATGACTGTTTCAATCTCCTTACTGGTTATGGGTCTGTTCAGGCTTTCTATTTCTTCCTGGTTCAGTTGTGGTAGTTTATATGTTTCTAGGAATGCATCCATTTCTTCCAGATTGTCAAATTTGTTGGCGTAGAGTTGCTCATAGTATATTCTTATAATAGTTTGTATTTCTTTGGTGTTAGTTGTGATCTCTCCTCTTTCATTCATGATTTTATTTATTTGGGTCCATCTCTTCTCTTTTTGATAAGTCAGGCCAGGGGTTTATCAATTTTATTAATTCTTTCAAAGAACCAGCTCCTAGTTTTATTGATTTGTTCTATTGTTTTTTTGGTTTCTATTTCATTGATTTCTGCTCTGATCTTTATGATTTCTCTTCTCCTTCTAGGTTTAGGCTTTCTTTCTTATTCTTTCTCCAGCTCCTTTAGGTGTAGGGTTAGGTTGTATACCTGAGACCTTTCCTGTTCCTTGAGAAAGGCTTGTACTGCTATATATTTTCCTCTCAGGACTGCCTTTGTTGTGTCCCACAGATTTTGAACTGTTGTATTTTCATTATCATTTGTTTCCATGATTTTTTTCAATTCTTCTTTAATTTCCCGGTTGACCCATTCATTCTTTAGAAGGATGCTGTTTAGTCTCCATGTATTTGGGTTCTTTCCAAACTTCCTTTTGTGGTTGAGTTCTAGCTTTAGAGCATTGTGGTCTGAAAATATGCAGGGAATGATCCCAATCTTTTGATACCGGTCGAGTCCTGATTTAGGACCGAGGATGTGATCTATTCTGGAGAATGTTCCATGTGCACTAGAGAAGAATGTGTATTCTGTTGCTTTGGGATGAAATGTTCTGAATATATCTGTGATGTCCATCTGGTCCAGTGTGTCGTTTAAGCCCTTCATTTCCTTGCTGATCTTTTGCTTGGATGATCTGTCCATTTCAGTGAGGGGAGTGTCAAAGTCCCCTACTATTATTGTATTATTGTTGATGTGTTTCTTTGATTTTGTTATTAATTGGTTTATAAAGTTGGCTGCTCCCACGTTGGGGGCATAGATACTTAAAATTGTTAGATCTTCTTGTTGGACAGACCCTTTGAGTATGATATAGTGTTCTTCCTCATCTCTTATTATAGTCTTTGGCTTAAAATCTAATTGATCTGATATAAGGATTGCCACTCCTGCTTTCTTCTGATGTCCATTAGCATGGTAAATTCTTTTCCACCCCCTCACTTTAAATCTGGAGGTGTCTTCGGGCTTAAAATGAGTTTCTTGGAGGCAACATATAGATGGGTTTTGTTTTTTTATCCATTCTGATACTCTGTGTCTTTTGACAGGGGCATTTAGCCCATTAACATTCAGGGTAACTATTGAGAGATATGAATTTAGTGCCATTGTATTGCCTGTAAGGTTACTGTTACTGTATATGGTCTCTGTTCCTTTCTGATCTACCACTTGTAGGCTCTCTCTTTGCTTAGAGGACCCCTTTCAATATTTCCTGTAGAGCTGGTTTGGTGTTTGCAAATTCTTTCAGTTTTTGTTTGTCCTGGAAGCTTTTAATCTCTCCTTCTATTTTCAATGATAGCCTAGCTGGATATAGTATTCTTGGCTGCATGTTTTTCTCGTTTAGTGCTCTGAAAATATCATGCCAGCTCTTTCTGGCCTGCCAGGTCTCTGTGGATAAGTCAGCTGCCAATCTAGTATTTTTACCATTGTATGTTACAGACTTCTTTTCCCGGGTTGCTTTCAGGATTTTCTCTTTGTCACTAAGACTTGTGAATTTTACTATTAGGTGACAGGGTGTGGGCCTATTCTTATTGATTTTGAGGGGCGTTCTCTGAACCTTCTGAATTTTGATGCTTGTTCCCTTTGCCATATTGGGGAAATTCTCCCCAATAATTCTCTCCTGTATACCTTCTGCTCCCCTCTCTCTTTCTTCTTCTTCTGGAATCCCAATTATTGTAATGTTGTTTCGTCTTATGGTGTCACTTATCTCTCAAATTCTCCCCTCGTGGTCCAGTAGCTATTTGTCCCTCTTTTGCTCAGCTTCTTTATTCTCTGTCATTTGGTCTTCTATATCACTAATTCTTTCTTCTGCCTCATTTATCCTAGCAGTGAGAGCCTCCATTTTTGATTGCACCTCATTAATAGCTTTTTTGATTTCATCTTGGTTAGATTTTAGTTCTTTTATTTCTTCAGAAAGAGCTTTTATATCTCCCGAGAGGGTTTCTCTAATATCTTCCATGCCTTTTCGAGCCCGGCTAGAACCTTGAGAATTGTCATTCTGAACTCTAGATCTGACATATTACCAATGTCTGTATTGATTAGGTCCCTAGCCTTCGGTACTGCCTCTTGTTCTTTTTTTTGTTGTGAATTTTTCCGTCTTGTCATTTTACCCAGATAAGGGTATATGAAGGAGCAAGTAAAATACTAAATGGGTGGCAACAACCCCAGGAAAATATGCTTTAACCAAATCAGAAGAGATCCCAAATCGTGAGGAGGGAGAAAGGGGATAAAAAGAGGTTCAAAAAGGAATAAAGAAGAAAAAAGAGAAGAAAAAGAAAAGAAAAAAGAAAAGAAAAGAATTAAAAAAAGAAAACAAAGAAAAATATAAAAAAGAAAAAATATTTATATTAGATAAACTAGTTAAAAAACGTTAAAAAAGAAAAAGGTAAAAGTTAAAAAAAAAATTTAACCAGAAGGCGAGAAAAAAAAAAAAATGAAAAAGAAAAAAATTAAATTAACTGCAAGACTAAAAAAAAATCACAGGGAAAAAGCCATGAGTTCCGTTCTTTGCTTTCTCCTCCTCTGGAGTTCTGCTGCTCTCCTTGGTATTGAAACCGCACTCCTTGGTAGGTGAACTTGGTCCTGGCTGGATTTCTTGTTGATCTTCTGGGGGAGGGGCCTGGTGTAGTGATTCTCAAGTGTCTTTGCCCCAGGCGGAATTGCACCGCCCTTACCAGGGGCCGGGCTGAGTAATCCGCTCAGGTTTTCTTTCAGGAGCTTTTGTTCCCCGAGCGCTTTCCGTAGAGTTCTGGAGGACAGCAATACAAATGGCGGCCTCCTGGTCTCCGGCCCGGAGGAGACGAGAACCCGGGGCCCCACTCCTCAGTGCGCCCTCAGAGAACAGCGCCCAGTTACTCCTGTCTGCCTGACCTCCGGCCGCGCTCCGAGCTCACCGAGCCTGCGACCGGTTCAAGCTGCGAGCTTATTGTCAGCTCTGTCTCTGTAGCCGGTTTTTCCGTTCCAATACCCGCAAGCTCTGCGACACTCAGACACCTCCGATCCTTCTGTAACCCTGCAGGACCTGAGGCCACCTTGACCCCGTGTGGGCTTCGCCCCGGTTTAGCCTCTGGAGCGATGTCTCTCAGTGGAATAGACTCTTAAAAGTCCTAATTTTGTGCTCCGTCGCTTGCCGGGAGCCAGCCCCTCCCCCCGGGGTCTATCTTGCCGTCGCTTTGGATTCACGTCTCCGCCAGTCCTACCTTTCAGAAAGTGGTTGTTTTTCTGTTTCCAGAATTGCTGTTCTTCTTCTCTTCGATCTGCCGATGGATTTGTAGGTGTTTGCAATCTTTAGATAAGCTATCTAGCTGATCTCCGGCTAGCTGATGTAGTCTCAGCCTGCTACTTCTCCGCCATCTTGACTCCTCCCCTTCACTAAAGGCAATTCTTTGAATGGAAGTAAGAGAATGATAATTAACATAAAAAATCACAAAATGGTAGGGTAAATCTCAGTGGTTATGGTAAACATATAGTCATATTTAGATTCTGTAATATGGTAATAGTGGTGTATAATTCAATTAAAACTTCAGCTTAAAAATTCAAAACAAAACAAAATAAAAAATAGAAAACCTGGAAGAAATGGATAAATTCTTAGAAAGACACAACTTTGTAAGACTGAATCACAAATAGGAAATCTGAATAGACTGATTACAAGTAATTAAATTAAATCAGTAATGTAAAAGCTCAAAAAAAACAAAAGACCAGGACCAGATGGCCATAGATGAATTTTTCCAAACATTTAAAGAAAAGTTAGTAACTACCCTCAAATTATTGAAGAGGAATATATCCAAACTCATTTTATGAGCACAGCATTACCTTGATAACAAAACTAGACAGAGACACCACAAAAAGGAGAGGGGATATGAGAGAGAGAGAGAGAAGAGTAAAGAAAAAAATTATAGACCAATATCCCTGAAGAACACAGATACAAAAATCCTCAATGAAATATTAGCAAACCAAATTAAACAACAGACTAAGTGGATCATTCACTATGATCAAGTGGGATTTATTCTAGGGATGCAAGGATGGTTCACCTTCCACAGATCAATCAATGTGATACACTACATTAACAAAACAATGGGTGGCTCAGTGATTCCAGTGTCCAGAGATTGAGTCTTGTGTCAGGCTCCTTGCTCAGTGAGGAGTCTGCTTCTCTCTCTGCTTGCCATGCCCCCTGCTTGTGCAGTCTCTCTCACTCTCTCTCTCTCTCTCTCTCTCTCTTTCTCTGACAGATAAAATAATAAAATCTTTTAAAAAAAAAGTAAAAATCATATTGTCTCAATAGATGCAGAATAAGCATTTTGCAAAATTCAAAACACATGTAATATAGAAACTCTCATAGCATGTATAGAAGGAAAATAATGTAAGAAGGTCATATAGGACAGACTCACAGCTAACATAATATTAAATAGTGAAAAGCTTAAAGCTTTTGCCCTGAGATCAGGAACTCACACGGATGCCTAGACTTATCACTTATATTCAACACAATATTAGAAGTCCTTGCCAGAGCAAGTAGACAAGAAAAAGAAATTTAAGGGACTCAAATTGGAAAAGAAGTAAAACTCACTATTAGCAGATTATGTTACAATATATAGAAAATGTAAAGACTTCACCAGAAAACTATTTGATTAATAAATGAACTCACTAAAGTTGCAGGACACAATGTTAACATAGGAAATATGTTTTAACTTATTTTAAGTTAAAAATCAGAGGCACTTGGGTGGTTCAGTGGGTTAAATCTCTGAGGATCTAGCCCTGGAATCTAGCCCTGCATCAGACTCTCTGCTCAGCAGGGAGCCTGCTTCCCCCTCTCTCTATCTCTGCCTACCTCTCCACCTACTTGTGATATCTGTCAAATAAATAAATAAAATCTTTTAAAAAATAAAGTTAAAAATCAGTTGCATTTCTATACACTAATAGTAAACTACCAGAGAAAGAAATTAAGAAAACAATTCCATTTATAACTGCATCCAAAAGAATAAAATACCTAGGAATAAATTTAACCAAGGAGGTGAAAGACTTGCACTCAGAAAACTCCAAATTGTTCATGAAAGAATTCAAAGACGATATAAATACACAGAAAGATATTCAATGCTTACAGATTGGAAGAATTAGTAGTGATAAAATGTTCATACTACCCAAGGAAATCTTCAGATTCAATGAAATCTCCATCAAATATGAGTGCAAATTTTACAGCACTAGAGCAGAGAATCCTCAAATTTGTATGGAACTACAAAAGACCCCAAATAGACAAAGCAGTGTTGAGAAAGAAGAACAAAGCTCAAGGTAAAACACTCCTGAATTTCAAACAGCACTACAAATATATCTTAATCAAAATGGTATGATTCTGGCATGAAAACAGATGCATACACCAATGGAATAGAATAGAGGGCTCAGAAATAAACCAGTGCATTAATGGTCAATTAATCTATGACAATAATGGCAAGAATATGTACAATGGAGAAAAGACAGTCACTTCAATAAACTGTGTTGGGAAAACTGGACAGCTACATGTAAAAGAATGAAACTGGACACTATCTTATACCACATACAAAAATTAAATCAAAATGAATTGAAAACTTGATTGTGGAACCTGAAGCCATAAAACTCCTAAAAGAAAACAGCCAGAGGGGAGGTGCATGGAAGGCTAAGTTAAATAGGTGATGGGGATTAAGGAGTAAACTTGTGATGAGCACTGGGTGTTATATGGAAGTGTTGAATCACTACATTGTATACCTGAAAAAATAAAATAATGTACTATGTTAACTAACTGTAATTTAAATTTAAAAAAAAGGAAGAACAAAAGAAACATAGGAAGTAAGCTCATTGACATTGGTTTCAGCAATATTTTTTTGGACCAGTCTCCTTATGCAAGGCAACAAAAGCTAAAATAAACAAATGGGATTACATCAAACTAAAAAAACTTTTTCACAGCAAAAGAAGCCACCACAAAGATGAAAGGCAACTGCTTAATAGTAGAAGATATTTGCAAATCATGTCTAATAAGGGTTAATATCCAAAATATATAAAGAGTTTACACAACTTTATATGAAAAATAAAATAAATAACCTGATTAAAAACTGGACAGGGACTTGAATAAACATTTTTCCAAAAAAGACATACAATAGGCCAACAGGCATGTGAAAAGATGCTCAACATCAAAAGATGCTCACTAGTCATCAAAAATGCAAATGAGAAACCACAATGAGATATCAAATTATACTTGACAGTTTGGCTATTATCAAAGAGACAAAAAAGTAAGCATTGGTGACGTTGTGGAGAAAAGGAAAAGAAAATCCTTGTGCACTGTTGGTGGGAATGCAAACTGGTACAGCCACTATGGAAAATAGTATGGAGGTTCCTCAAAAAATTTAACATAGAATTACTCCACATACAAACAACCCAAGTGTCTATGGATGGACAAATGGGTAAAGAAGTTAGGATATCTATCTATCTATCTATCTATCTATCTATAGATAGATAGATATATGTACATATATATATATATATGTGTGTGTGTATCTGTAAAAAACAAGTCCTACTATTTGTGACAACTTGGATGAACCTTGATGGATCTTGAAACATTATGCTAAAAGAAAAATGCTAAAGAGAAAAAAGAAATACTGTATGACCTCACTTATATGTGTAATCTAAAACAACAAGTCAAAGAAAAAGATATTTGACTTCTTGTAACCAGAGGCAAGGGGTGGGGGAAGGTGGAATTGGAAGAAGGTGATCAAAAGGCACAAACTTCCAGTCCCGTCCATGTTGCTACAAAAGTTGGGTATTCGTCCTTTCTGATGGAGGCATAATACTCCATAGTGTCTATGGACCACATCTTCCTTATCCATTCGTCCGTTGAAGGGCATCTTGGTTCTTTCCACAGTTTGGCAACTGTGGCCATTGCTGCTATAAACATTGAGGTATAGATGGCCCTTCTTTTCACTACATCTGTATCTTTGGGGTGAATACCCAGGAGTGCAATGGCAGGGTCATAGGGTAGCTCTATTTTTAATTTCTTGAGGAATCTCCACACTGTTTTCCAAAGCAGCTGCACCAACTTGCATTCTCACCAACAGTGTAAGAGGGTTCCCCTTTCTCTGCATCCTCTCCAACACATGTTGTTTCCTGTCTTGCTAATTTTGGCCATTCTAACTGGTGTAAGGTGATATCTCAATGTAGTTTTAATTTGAATCTCCCTGATGGCTAGTGATGATGAACATTTTTTCATGTGTCTGATAGCCATTTGTATGTATTTATTGGAGAAGTGTCTGTCCATATATTCTGCCCATTTTTTGATATGATTGTCTGTTTTGTGTATGTTGAGTTTGAGGAGTTCATTATAGATCCTGGATATCCACCTTTTATCTGTACTGTCATTTGCAAATATCTTCTCCCATTCCGTGGGTTGTCTCTTTGTTTTTTTGGCTGTTTCCTTTGCTGTGCAGAAGCTTTTGATTTTGATGAAGTCCCGAAAGTTCATCTTCACGTTTGTTTCCTTTGCCTTTGGAGACATATCTTGAAAGAAGTTGCTGCGGCTGATATCGAAGAGATTACTGCCTATGTTCTCCTCTAGGATTCTGATGGATTCCTGTCTCACGTTGAGGTCTTTTATCCATTTTGAGTTTATCTTTGTGTACTGTGTAAGAGAATGGTTGAGTTTCATTCTTCTACATATAGCTGTCACCATTTATTGAAGAGACTCTCTTTTTTCCACTGTATATTTTTTCCTGTTTTGTTGAAGATTATTTGACCATAGAGTTGAGGGTCCATATCTGGGCTCTCTACTCTGTTCCACTGGTCTATGTGTCTGTTTTTATGCAAGTACCATGCTGTCTTGGTGATCACAGCTTTGTAGTAAAGCTTGAAATCAGGTAACGTGATGCCCCCCGTTTTATTTTTGTTTTTCAACATTTCCTTAGTGATTTGGGGTCTCTTCTGATTCGGGACTGGAAGAGATTATGCTGAGTGAAATAAGTCAAGCAGAGAGAGTCAATTATCATATGGTTTCACTTATTTGTGGAGCATAACAAATAGCATGGAGGACATGGGGAGTTAGAGAGGAGAAGGTAGTTGGGGGAAATTGGAAGGGGAGGTGAACCATGAGAGACTATGGACTCTGAAAAACAATCTGAGGGTTTTGAAGGGACGGGGGGTGGGAGGTTGGGGTACCAGGTGGTGGGTATTATAGAGGGCACGGATTGCATGGAGCACTGGGTGTGGTGCAAAAATAATGAATACTGTTATGCTGAAAATAAAAAATAAATTAAAAAAAATAAAAAAATAAAAACTCTGACTGTAATCTGGTTCAGGGTCCAAGTCCCTACTCTGCTGTGTCGGGTACACTTGGGCCCAAGCTAAGCTTGCCAATAAACCCTCGTGTGATAGGAAAAAAAAAAAAGGGACAAATTTCCAATTAGAAGATAAATAACTACTTGGGATGTAATGTACAACATGATGACAATAGCTAATACAAGTACGTGATATATAGGAAATATGTTAGGAGAGTAAATCCTTAGAGTTCTCATTACAAGGAGGAAATTGTTTTCCTTTTCTTCTTTCTTTTACTGTATTTATATAAGAAGATGGATATTAGTTAAACCTATTATGTTAATCATTTCACAATATATATAAATCAATCCCTCATGCTGTATGCCTTGAACTTATATGTGATACATGTCAATTATTTCTCAATAAAACCAATAAAAAATAAATATAATTTTCTTATATAACGTTATAGGAGAATATTTAAAATTTGTGCAGGGCATTGGACTTTTTTTTGTTGTACATACTGTGTTATTTGTTGAAGGGAGTACTGTATCCTGTGTTCCTACCCAATACAAGTCATTTTATCTCCTCCCAATAATTATGATAACCAATACCACATCCTCAAAGTTCTAAAATATTCCCTAAGAGAGGTTTCATACTTGGTAAGATCCTGTGTACTAAAAATAAATATAGAAATAATTATATGTATGTGTGCATATACACACATATATACAGACACTCAGCTCTTGTTATATATAATTTATAAAAGAAATCTATATATTATATATATTATATTTGAAAGCTGAAAACTAATTATAATTTTAGTTTGTTGAGAGGAGTAAATGGGTTGAATGCTTAGCAGTTTGTGGTATCAACTGATTGTTATGATGGTAAAATTACATTTAGTGTAACATATTTATTCATTTCGTACTCTTCATTTCTTTTAAAGATTTAGTCATTTATTTTAGAAAGATAGAACATGAGGTGGGGAGGGGTAGGGGGAGAGGGAGAGATAAAATCTCAAGCAGACTCCATGCTGAGCAGAGAGCCTGTTGTGGGGCTCAATTTTACGACCCTAAAATCACGACCTGAGCCAAAACCAAGAGTTAGACACTTAGCTGACTGAACCACCCAGGTGTCCCCATTTTGTACTGTTTAAATAAGACTAAGAACTATATGTTTTATGTAATTTTCTCATTTCATCTTCATAATCTATTTAATGGTTGTTCTTATTAAAATCATTTTACAGAGGAAACATGTCTTAGAAAGGCTAAATAAGTTTGCCTTAAATCATTCAGCTACCAAGAGAATGCCACCAGCATTTCAGCTCAGAGATTCTAAACCTTAAGCAAGTACTTGCTCCCTTACTATACACTGTCATAAATGTGATTTATTTTGAATCATCAAGAAAATATTAAATTATCATTTTTTTCAGAATTCAGGTGTATAATAATTTATCTTAAATCATGTATATAGATGTATGTATGATGGTAATTATAATCTTGTAATTACTGCACATGTTGAAACGATGTCAAGTCCCAGTAATAGGGAAATGTTTAAATATACTGTGGTGCATTAATAAAATGGAGTTCTATATAACCACTAAAATTATGTTACTGGGTATTTACTTATAGGTAAATAAAAATACATTTTTATGATGGAATGATGTGTATATTCACATGGTTGCATCAATTGAATGTAAGAATCTGCAAATTTTAATCTTATATTGTGTTAATCCAGTGGACTTTAACTATTCTAATATGCCTGATTTTTCTAATTTTTCTGTACATTTTACAAGTTTTACTCTACATTTCTTGTTTTAATAATAATAAAAAAATTGTTAGGGACTTGGAAAATTTCATTTTGAATTTCCCTGTGTAAGTTATAGTCTTTATGAGACCTCTATACTATATTTGCAACTTCCTAAGGCTTTCTAATAATTTAAATATTAAAATTTTTAAAATTAAAAACAAATTAAAAATAGAGCTACCCTATGACCCGGCAATTGCACTACTGGGTATTTACCCCAAAGATATAGATATAGTAAAAAGAAGGGCCATATGTACCCCAGTGTTCAGAGCAACCATCTCCACAATAGCCAAACTGTGGAAAGAGCTGAGATGCCCTTCAACAGATGAATGGATAAAGATGATGTGGTTCATATACACAATGGAATATTACTCAGCCATCAGAAAGGATGAATACCCAACTTTTGCATCAACATGGATGGGACATGAGGAGATTATGCTGAGTGAAATAAGTCAAGCAGAGAAAGTCAATTACCATATGGTTTCACTTACTTGTGGAACATAAAGAATAACATAGAGGACATTAGGAGAAGGAAAGGAAAAGTGAACAAGGACAATCAGAAGGGGAGATGAACCATGAAAGACTGTGGTGTCTGAGAAACAAACTGAGGTTTTTAAAGGAAAGGGGTGTGGGGGATGGGTGAGCCTGGTAGTGGGTATTAAGGAGGGCACCTATTGCATGGAGCACTGCGTGTTGTACATAAACAATGAATCTTGGAACACTGCATCAAAAACAAATGGTGACTATGATGATTAACATAATACATTAAAAATCTTTTAAAAAATTTAAAAATTGTCTATGTTTACATTGTTTTTCACTGATAAATTTATCTTTATATTGAACTATAATGGAAAGAATACTTATATAAAAATAAAAATACAGCATTTCAAATAATGGAGAAATAAATGAAACCATTTTCTAATTTCATTTTACAAAACCATTTAAATTGGTTTTGCATTTAAAACTACATTTCAGGTGTGAAAATACAATACCTATTTGAAACATCTCTTCCTCTGATAGTTCATACGCTTTTGAGAACGTGCTATATAATTATCCTGTTCCCACATGAAAATGTTTAGCACATAGTAGGTATTTATGCATTAACTTTTTTGTTACATGAATCATATATAAACTATTACAGTAGCAGTTAAGCTCTTGTTTTTCATGTTAAAGGTGAATACTTTTTTCGATCAGTATATTAAACTACTTTTCTTTATTCTTCTAACTGGCTCCCTATAAAGGTAAGGTAAGATATTATTACTTATATTACTTATAAGGTAAGATATTATAACATGATATGTCTATACTATAGTGTGGCACAGTTCTTTAATATTTAAAATTTTTATTAATAAATAAAATAGAATTTAACCATAATGGAGGCAAAAATCCAAGGTAGTAAGTGCATGTTCAGTCACTCCACAAATCTTTATTGAGTGCCTTGTGTTCAGTACTCTGTGATAGACATGAGGAGAATTCAAAAGTAAATAAAATAGCCTTTGTCCTGTCTTTATGATTTAGGCTTGGGAAGTGATACCAATCCATAATTAACTCCAGTAGAAGACATGAAGTGATGAGAGATGTAAAACAAGTGCTTATGTGTTCCCACTTGCTCTGATAAGCAGTCTCAAGAGGTTGGACTTAGTAAGGGTTTTGTAAGAGAGGAGCATAAGTCCTGAAACAGAGACGGGGGATGTCTTGAGAGAACTGTCAGGATGCCTATTAAGTTATTCCATGCTCTCAGGAAAAGAGTGCCCTCAAATAAAGCACTGATAGTATGCTTCACTGGCCCTTCCAAAATAATCTACAATAGTGTACTTGTTTACTAAGGAGTAAGCATCACTCCATTACATTAGTGATCAACCATAGTGCCCTAGACATTGATATTTTTATGTATGAATTAATATAAAGGTGAATTACAGATAACTTGTAAAATTGTGAAAAAGGAAAACACAACTGAGAGTAATAATTATTTTGGCATATTTTCTTCCAGTATTTTGTAAAACCACTTGTACCTAGAATATTTAAGCCCTGGAAGGGACATTACATGTCATTTTTCCAATTCCTCTTTCATTTTTATAGGTAGCCAGTTAGAAGGTATTGGAAAAGAATCATTTGAATTGAGCAGAGAGCACAGAGGCTAAGTGGCTTGTTCAAGGTCATGACCTTAATTATAACAGTGATGATGATTCAGGTTCAGGGTCTCATCAGGCCCATTGCTGTCCACCCTCCCCCACCACATACACATGCTCCACAGATCATCCTGGCTTTTTATGAAAAGTACTTTTTTTAGACAGTGTAAGAATTAACACACCTGTCTATGTACTAGTCTTTAATTTTCTCCCTATTTTCCTCAAGCTTAAAAACTGGCTGCTAGTTTTGTCCTTTGAATATTTTCTAAAGCAAAAGTTGAAAGCAATACCCCTCATTCCCCTTTCTGCTCTGTCTTCAGAAAGGGGATGGGACAAAGGCCTGGGGCTAGGGAAACCTGGCACTGCAAAAGCTCTTGTTGCCTATGGACACATTGGGTTCCAATCTTTCTGAAAGGCTCTGACCATGCAGTTTTGGCCTGTCATCTTGTTGTGCATGACTATTTTTAGCTCTGTTCCTTTCCTTTTCCAACTACACATATTAAATAGTAGGAAATAGTACTTCATCATGAAATCTCACATGAAACAGAAACTGTTATTAGATGTAAACTTTGTCTAAGCTGAAAATTATTTAATATCCCTAGGGTAGAGTAATGACTTTTCCCTCTAAGACTGAAGTATAATGAGTTAAAAATGTTTTCCAACAATACTTTGGAATTTTTATAATTGTCCTCTGTATTGTTTGACTGTCAGTTAAATTAGAACATTTGATAATTGTAGGGAGCTGATAAGACTTTCTATTAAAGGTATGTCATTATGTTAATCTCAGTTCAAATATAGTTTGCCTGAACCCTGTTTTGATTATATAATATTAGAATAAATTAACCCATTAAATAAGCTTACCCTGGAACATTTTAAATGCTTTAATGTTAACATTAGTTTAAACAAGTACGTAAATCATGTACTGAAACTATTGTTGTCTTTCCTTCTTAAAGTCTTTAAAATTTGAAGCAGATATTTCTACATAGATATAGATAGTTTAGACTTAAAATCAACTGATGAATACAATTTATTTAGCTTATAACTGCATATTGTGGGAAAGTAATGAGTGATGAATTTCAAAAAATGTAGAGGCTCCAAGGTTTCATTTGATATGCAAACACCTGCATACTGGAGTTATTTAATAAATACATTGACATCTACTTATACAAAACACTTGTAATTGTATTTAAAAAAATCATTGTGGTATGTTGTAAATAATAGAGATCTTTCAACAATTTTAGCTGTACTTCCTTTATTCATGCATGGGAAGGACTCAGTGACCAAGAGTACCACATAGATACTTTTGAACATTCACATAACAATTATATACTGTCCATTTTTTGGTAGTCTGGCCTGCTTCCTTTTTTTCAGAGTAAGTTGAACAGATGTCTATGCAAAAAAAAAAAAATGATACCAACTTACCTTATTTAAAGGAAAGCCACAAAACTTCATTTATTTGTTCATTCAATGAATATTCTGAAGTGCTTGCTATAGTACTATGTACTAGGAACCTGTAATAATGAAGAAACATAACAGGCTGAACACTGAGTGGATTTCTTTCTAGCCAATATGTATGTGGACTCTTAGGACCTCCGAAGTAAAAGATATGCAAGGTACATCATGTTTTGGCATCATAAAATATTTGTGCTTTTCATGATTACATATACTAACCTCCTTCTTACAGTCTGTCTAATGGACAGTTATGACAGATTTTAAGAGTAAAATTTAAAGACAGAAGAGGGAAAAGTGTGGAGGAGATGGGTAGGAGAGGAATTTTATGGTAGATGCTGGTACCTAATTATTTGCAAATACATCTCTGTACATTGTCATAGGTATGGGCAGAAGTTAAGAGAACTATTTCTATCTTTTAAAAAAAAGTGCTTATATAACTTATAACCTACATATGTCAGTAGTAAAACAGATTGCCACATGACAGAATATTCTCAAATGTGTTCTTCCACATTCACTGTTGAAGAATAACATGGTATTTGTGATTTTGGTCTCTGGCTTTAAGTTTGAGGTTAATTAAACTTAAGAATTCTAAGGTTAATCAGGATTCTTCAAAGCAAATCAACCTCTGTGCTCTAGACACTATATTTTTAGGAAGCAAAAAGAAAAATGATTATATTTCACATGTACTGAATGTTTCCTATATGCAAAGCACTGTGCTAAATGATTTACCTAAATTTATGTAAGCAATATCATTTAATTCTCATGGAAATCCAATGGACCACATGCCTAAGAACAATAATTGAGAGAGATAATGTACCTAAAATGTACAACTAGGAAGTGATAGAGTTTTGATATGTACCCAACTCATGGTTCCTGACTATTTAGTCCTTGGTTGCAAAATATTTAAAGTGATGTAGGATATTAAACATACAATAAAAAAAAGAATAAAAGATTCAAACAATAGTTTAAAAACAAAGCCAAGGGGCACCAGGCTAGGGTAGGGATGCTCTTCGGTGTCCAACTCTTGTGTGGCTCAGGTCTTGATCTCAGGGTCTGGGATCAAGCCCCACACTGGGCTCTGTGCTTTGAAGCACAGAGTCTGCTTGGAATTTTCTCTCCCTCTTCCTCTACTCACCCTCCTACCTCTCAAATAAAGAAAGATAAAGATAAATACAAACAAGGCCAATGCACAATTATTTGGATGGCCATCCTTGTATATTGTGAATAGATATAATGTTTTTATTGGCAGGGTTAAGTCTCAGTGATAGAAAAAAAATCTTTTTTGATGAGGGGACAAAATTAGTTCTTATGGGCCAATACCAAAGTCAAAGTTACATTTTATTGATTTTTTTTAAAGAAGATGCAGTATTTGTTCATTACCAAAAACTGTTTAAAATTAGAAAGGATAAAGAGGACAAGTTACTCTTTTACTCAACAGATATTTATTAAATCCTTAAGATCACCTATAAAATATGCCACCAAGAGATAACTGTTATAAATTTTTGACTATATTTTCTGTTTTTCTTTTCTAAAAAATATACTTAGTCCCCTTTTGTCCATGGGGAATACATTCCAAGATCCCCAGTGGATGCCTGAAACTGCAAATAGTACTAACCCCTATATATACAATGTTTTTTTCTTGCATATGTATCTGTGATGAAGCTTAATTAATAAGTTAGACAGAGTAGTTAGACACAGTAGACACATTAATAAGTTGGACACAGTAATTAATAAGTTAGACACACAATAAGTTAGACACAGTTTAACAATATTAACAATAAAATTAATAACTAAAATTAATAAAATTTAAAATAAAAACTAATAAAATATAACATTTAAAATAAAATTAATAAAATTAACAATAACTAATAACAAAATAGAGTAACAATATACTATAATAAAAACAATGTGGTCTGTTTCTGTTTCTCTCAAAATAACTTACTGTACTCTACGCCTTGTGTGGTGTGAGATGCGAAAATGTGTAACTGATGAGATGAGGTGAGGTGAATGATGTAGACATTGTGACATAGTGTGAAGCTACTACTGACTTTCTCTGATACATCAGTAGGATCATCTGCTTCCAGATCACAGTTAACTGAAACTACACAAAATGAAGCTGCTGATTAGGGGTGACTACTGTAATTTTAATAATAGGGTATATATATAAATTATACATACAGGACTTTTAAAATCAGTTTTTCGGGTTATAAAAATCATGCCTTCTCATTGTGGAAAATGTAGAAAATGCATTTAGAAATAATTAAAAATACTGTCAATTTTTGTGTATTTTTATTAATTGTTTTATTATTATAATTATTTTATTATTTATTAATAAATTTTGTGTATTTGTATTAATAATAACTTAGAAGACATTTTGCTAACTGCATATGGTAATAAGGTTAAACACATCTGTATATGTTGACTTTTTTATCATAGTTAAGCCAGGAATACTCATATATCTGAATGGGAAAGGGTAATGAAGAAAGCAATGGAAAGATGTAGTTATCTATGAGACTGTACTAAGCTTTCTTGATTGAATAATTGAGTGATCTGAGTCATTCAGCCTAATCTAAAAGAGGCAGGAGAACATCAGTCACAATTCTCTATAAAGAAAATGGCCAGTCTGTTTCTTTATGCTCCTCTGCTTATGTTCAAGGAAAAAAAATTAGTAATACAGCAGAGTACCCAACTGTATAAATAGTTTAGCCATTTGGTGAAGCTTCAGAAGCTACAAGAACTCCTCATTGCCTATGCAAAGCTCAAGTGTCTATAGGTGATGACCCTCATTCACCCCACGAACCCAAATTACTATTGATATACTTCCACAGTCTTAAAGTATCTATTTCTGCAAACTTCCAAGTACCTTTAATAAAAAGCAAAGTAAAAGAGGAAGTAGGGAATGGTTTCTGAGCGTTTGGCATCTGAACATGTCTGGCCTAAAAGAGGGGTCACCAGAAAGGAGACTGTAAAGTGTGTCTCTCTCCTAGAGCAGAGATGGGATGACTCAACTGTACAAGTTTAAGTTTTAGATTGTGGATGTTGAGCCTAACAGGTTTTATGTACCAATCTGTGACACATCCATCAAAAGTATCCATTGTGATATATGATGAATTATGTTTCTAATTTAGTTACATTAGAAGCTTGTTAAATTAAATTCCAGTGGACTGAAGGTAACAGAATCAGCAGCGCCCAGAAATATCATCAGGTAGGACCAGTTCCAGTGGAACTGAAGTGTCCAGACAAGGAGGTGGCTGGTGCGGAGTCCCACACATGTGTAGGCATTGCAGCAGATCCTGAGTCGGCACGATGAATGCCAGGTGCAGGGAGAGGAGCTCTTAGCTATGCAGGGAGTGTAGCTCTACCTTTTAGGGGGAAACCTAGACAATCTTAGCAATCATCAACCTGATGAGAAATTCCAACTAAATTGCATTTTAAAGCATGTGGCATAAGAAGCATATTTCCTAAGATGGGAAACAGCAAAACCAGGAACACTGCTGGGGAAAAAGTCAGATCAGGCTCCGTGAGTGTTCTGACAATATGTTATCCAAAAGGATCCTTGACTTTGGGCTCAGAACTCAATAAGGAAAAACCTATAATACACAACTTTTCCAGTCTTCAGTTTAGTTTTGATTACTCCTTCCATCTGCTAAAATCTGTCTGAAATAATTTGAAAATTCTTTAAGTCCTCACGTAACATGTGAAAGTCTTTCTGCCCCGTCATAAAATTAGGATACATAATGAAACGCCTAGGTCAAAATCTTTTCCTGCAAAAGCATACAGCAATCCCTCAGTTATCATATACATTTAGACAACTGTTTATTGAGGAAATTTTCGACATATATGGTTATGGAGAGAATTGCTTAGTGAACCTCATCACAACCCATCTTCGTCACTTACCAGGATCTTTGCAGTGTTTCAAAATGCTCCTTGCTCTCTCTCCACTTCCTTCATTCTTGTTCAGCTTATGTTCTTTCTAGTCTGGATCACTGAAAGTCTCTTCATAATATTCCTCTTGCCCATCCAACAGTGGATTTTTCACACAAAGTCAAAATGATCTATAACTGTGTAAATCAGATCATACTATTCACCTGCCTAAAATCTCCTATGCCTTCTCTGTAAATTAAAAAAGAATCCAGGGCACTTATCAAGGCCTAAGAGGCTTTTCTGATCTGTCCGTGGCTGGCTTCTCTCATATCTATCACACCGCTCATCCCAGGCTCACCGGCCTTGCTTTTGTCCAGCTCCTCAAATTCATACCACTCTAAGGCTTTACACTACCTGTTTCCTCCTCCTGTGAAGCTCTGTCCCCAGATCTTTGCAAGCCTGGTTTTTCTTAATAATTAAGTCTCCATTCAGATGTCACCTCTTTAAGAAAGTCTCCCTAATCACCCAATTAAAAATGTCCGGCTTCATGCCCTCCGGTCTTTCTCAGGTGTGAGTTGTTTTGTTTTCATCATGGATTTTATCACTATCTAATATTATATTACTTCTCTGTTTATGACGTAACTCTGACCTCCAGAACTATGGCCCCATGACAGCTAGAACCTTGTCCCTATGTTCACAGCCCTAGCCTACATTTCTAGCCGAGTGGTTAGCTCTGGCTGCTCCTTAGAATCACCTGGGCAGCACTGGATAGTACAGTCTGGAATGGGGCCCAGGCATCACTTATTTTATTCAGACCTTCCAGGTGATTCTAATGCATATAAGAGATTGAGAATCACTGCCTTATCAAAACATCTGGCATGTATAAGATACTGAACAACCTCCAATTTAAACCAGTGAAGACTCAGCTCCTACTTTATAGATACCATGTACCAAAATATCCAAGAATTTTATTTTGAACACAGCAGTAGATAATTTATCAGGAGTATATTTTCCTCCGGGAATTCAGGATTTTAGTTTTGCAGTATTTATTGGTAGACAGAGACAGAGAGAGTGATCATGTTTCCTGTTCTTTCATCCCTAGATGAGGAAAGAGCTGTCTGGTGCTAGAGCTAACTGCTTGTTTATGGGTAAGACCTGGCCAATCATCTGACTAGGAGGCTTCTAAACTAACATTATTAGCAGTTTCTTACCCAGGCCAGCAATCTTACTACTCAGCTCTCTGACTCCTGATAGAAGAGTTTGTGAGAAGCTACCCTTGCATGATTTGCTACTATTTTTGCTAAGGCCTTATACATTCCAGAACGGAACCTGCTAGCACCAGTCCATTTCCTGACCCCTCTTGTTCCTATTGGTTGCAATAGGTCAATAGATGGCAGATGAACATCACAATTAAGTTGGGAAATATAAAAAAGATCTTCAGCTGTTTAAAAAAAAAAAATCAGGAGCCATAAAGCAAGGTAACAGCCATTCCGTATTCTGGCAAGGACAGACCTCATGCTCCTGCTAGCTTTGTGGATATTTGCAGTTGTCCTGTGATTCACAGAGAACATTATAAAACACGCTGCTGACTGTGATCACTTCAATATTACTGAGGCAGGTAATAAATAGAGAGTAGATAGATAGACAGATAAGTAGATTGTTTTTTCATTTTGCAGAGCAGAATACTAAGGTTTAAGGAATCATGTCTAAGATTCTAGTCAGTTTATGGTAGTCTCCTTTTCATATAGCAGTATCATCAATTACAAAGAATGATGAGCCAGATAGGGTGATTGAGCTCTCTTCACAAACCAATGACTGCAGTATAATTTTTCTAGGTAACCTCAAAACTTCGTGTTCAAGGCTGTCCTTTTCTGCATGCATTTTTAAATATGATGAAAATGTGGCATGATGGCTTTTTAATCGAAGTATCCATTTCTTTCTCCAACATAATTGGCAGTTTTAGAAGTTGTATAAAATGAGTTTATTTTCAACCAGATACCAATAGTATGAAATATAAGTGGAAAAATAAGAAATATGAAAGAAAGCGTACATATAGTTGAATCCATGTTATAAAATATATTTTATTAGATCTGATGCATATAATTTCCTCCATGAATCTTCCAGACTGAAGGTTTTTCTTGCTTTAATAATCCTGATAGCTGCATTTTTTTCCCTATGTGACTTACTTTCTTGTGAGAATCCGTTACCATCTTTTATTTATTTTATTAAATTTTATGTTTGAAATCTCAGGCTGTTCTTCTATAAATGTGAGAGGGGAATTCCTCGATAAGACTATTGATGGGGGTTACCTGGGTGGCTCAGTTGGTTAAGCATCTGCCTTCCACTCAGGTCATGATCCCGGGGTCCTGGGATCCAGCCCTGAATTAGGATCCCTGCTCCTTGGGAAGCCTGCTCTCCCTTTCCCTCTCCTACTGCTTGTGTTCCCTCTCTCACTGCATCTCTCTCTGTCAAATGAATTAAAAAAAAAAAAAAAAAGTATTGATGGGTAGAACAAGCCCTCATTTAATATTTTTTAACTTATTTTTTCACTTATAAAGATTAGTGACAAACGTTCATTACATAATTGAGAAGTATCTATACAATGTGGAAAATATATAGAAAATATTCATGGGGACTCTATTATCATGTGTTTCATGAATGTATGACTCGATGCACTTCACAGACTTCTATTTCATTTTTCAACACTGCTTTTCTCTTATATTGAGACTAAAATGAAAGTACCATGAATCAGAGGCTAAGATTCAGATCCCAGCATTATTATATAACCTAGAAAAACTATCATAGTGAAAGCAAAACCCTTATTCCTCAAATAATTTGAAGTATCAGTTTTGAACAAAATCATCCTTTGTGAAGAAAGTACAGTGGTATCAATTGAATCCTTTAGTGATACTTAGAATTTATTGGAGCTCCATATCCTTATGTAGTAGGATGAAGTGAGAATACTCTGAATTTAATCATTCATTGTTCCTCAGTCCTCCCTCGGAAAACATTCATTATAAGATAGGACTTGATAAAGTAGGACAGGGATTTTAAATATAAAAAAAATCAAAAGAATTACTTTATGTGGCATTCATCATCTTCAAAAATGTGCATATTTTAAATCACTAGATTTCAGTCAAGATTTTTTTGCCTTCATACTAGAACTAGAAATGTTTTTATAACATGCCTAGAGGAAAATTCTTTGTTATGGCTTCACTGAACACTCATTAATTCTGTAACAGAAGAGGGGAGTTGATAGCAATTTTGCACCTATCTGAAGATATATGAAATGTTTAGTCATTTTAAGGTAAGAAATTCTCACATGTCAACATTTCACTGAATTTAATAAAAAACGGTTCATTTCTCTAAGGAGAATTTAATGTTTAATAATCACAGAAATCAAAATTATTTTACTTAATGAAGTTGATTTAAAAATGAAGCATATGATCTCCCTGATATGAGGAAGTGGTGATGCAACATGGGGGCTTAAGTGGGTAGGAGAAGAATCAATGAAACTAGATGGGATTGGGACGGAGACAAACCATAAGTGACTCTTAATCTTACAAAACAAACTGAGGGTTGCTGGGGGGAGGGGGATTGGGAGAAGGGGGGGTGGGGTTATGGACATTGGGCAGGGTATGTGCTTTGGTGAGTGCTGTGAAGTGTGTAAACCTGGCGATTCACAGACCTGTACCTCTGGGGATAAAAATACATGTTTATTAAAAAAAATAAAAAAAATTAAAAAATAAATTAATTAATTAAAAATAAAAAAATAAAAAAAATGAAGCATGTAAGTAAGTTGTATTTTTATTTAAAAGTATTCAAAAACATACAGAAATACAGAAACTAATATAATGAGCACTCCCCTATTAACTATCCAGATAGAATTTTTTAAATTATTTATTTATTTTAAAGAGACGGTGGAGGGGCAGAGGGAGAGGGAGAGAGGGTCTCAAGCAGACTCTGCACTGAGTGTGGAGTCCGAGGTGGGGCTCTGTCTCATCCCTAAGAGCACAACCTGAGCTAAAATCAAGAGCCAACCTCTTAACCAACAGCCCCACCCAGGCTCCCCATATCCAGAGAGAATTTTTAAAATTTTGTTTATATACTTTCCTTTATTTTTTCAATTTCTTTATTTTTCCTTAACAAGGTCAGGTCAAAAAGCCTGTGGAAAAAGAATTCCCTGAGGAACTGTGTATATGGTTCTGAGTAGCCCTGGCAGATGGATTGCTAGAGCCTCAGCATGGTCCCGGCACTCCCAACCCTCATCTTCCCCTCTCTGCGCAGGGGAGCTAATTAGTCACACCCTTTGCTGTGCCACAGTTCAACTCCGGTTCCCACCAGCTCTCTGGCACCATCCCTGTAGGCAGCCCCTGATCTTTTTCAGTCCATTTTTCACACTTCTCCCCGAGTTGGTCTCCCCAAAATGCAAAGCTGATGGTATCACGATAGTATCATTCCCCTGTTTTCTAAGTCTCTCCTGAAAGTTCATTCCCTAAAGGAGTCTTTTTGAAGTGGTGTGTGTAGACAAAGAACGAGCTGTTAGGGTGAGAGAAAAAAAAATTCATTTCCTTTTGATTTTATTTTTTATATCTTCTGACATTTGTACTTATTTAATGTGTACCTTATAATAACATAAGTAAGCTCATCATTACATAGATAAATATGCATATCTTCAGGGATTTGTGCTATAATAGAGTTGCACAATAGAAGATTTTAGAGACCATTGGCTTGGTGAACAAAATTTAAGCTCTTTCACAGTTTAGCCAGGATACGTTTCTCTCCACCCTATTACCTGCTGGTCTCCTACTTCCTTGGCACTCTGACCTTTTTAACTTTCCCTGGACCTGCCTCAGCACTGGTTCCCTTGCACAGAAAAGCCTTGCTTTCTTGATTGGAAATCACTTTCACATGCATTAAATAAATCCATTGGCACTAGGGTATGAAGTATTAAAATTTCTACACTCACTCCATCCCCCAAGTTCCCATAGCCCTTTTTCAGACATTTTGAAGACACCTAACACAATACATCATAATTTAGATCTGTACATATGTGTCTCCCAAATTCTACTTTGAGCGACATGAGGTGGGAGCTGTTCCTCACTAATGTTTGGATCCATAGTACTTGCACACTGTGGCAGGTACTTGAGAAATACTTCTGGATGAGGGACTAGAAATGCAGTTCTGTATTATAGAGATAATACTACTGCTTACAAGCGATGCTAAAGGAAATCAATATATAGCTTTAAGTTTAGCCAGTGTACATTGACTCCAAGAAGATGACAGAATGCAAATATGAGTTTGGTTCCTTTGAGAGGGATCTAAATATCTAGTTGGATTTTCCATGCTCAAAACATAAAAACATAATTTAAATGCTCTAGTGAAGGAAAATTCTGTCTTGTTATTTTTAAGCCTTGAGGAATTTTTTAGGCCTGTGGTGACCCAGGCTCACATTTTCCTTTTTGCCATAGAACCCAAAGACATTACTTCTAGACTATGATATCCACTGTGGTCACCTTCATTGTCCATATTCTATTTCCCAAGATTTGTTGCAGAGTGAGAGACTGAAAAAAATTATATATATATATGTATATATATTCTAAGTGTATATATATATATTCTAAGTATTATATGTATTAAGATATATATGTGATGACATATATAAATACAAAAATATATATGAAGTTATAAAAGGGAAGTCTGTGTTGTTTATATTATTGGATATAATAATAAAAATAGCTAATTTAGTTAGCTAAGACCGTGAGTTCTGGAGTAGCAGAGTAGAATAATTTAAGGTCAGTCTCAGTTCTGTCCCTCTTAGTTGTGTATCTTAGGGCAAATTATTTACTTCCCTCAACACCAGTTTCCTTATCCATAAAATAAAAATTTAAAAAACTGTGGATTGAATAATGCAAAAGTAATATAGCATAGTGCCTGAAAAAAAAAAAAAAAAAACCTGGTAATTGCTGACGACTTTCCTTACTGGACTTACTAGTAAACATCACTACTTTTTTAACTTCATAAAGTGGATTTTTAGAAAATTTTAATTCCAGTTAGTTTCAGGTGAACAATAGAGCGGTTCAACACCTCTGTACAGCACCTGGTGCTCATCATGACAAGGCACTCCTGAATCCCCATCACCTATTTCACCCATCCTCCATCCCTTCCCTTCTTGCCCTTTTGGTGGGAAGGCAAATTGGTGCAGCCATTGTGGAAAACTATACAGAGGTTTTCTAAAAAAAAAATTGAAAATAGAATTTCCTTAATAAAATGTATCTTAGGTGAACTAGAAGTATTCTAACCTAGTGGAAAAACATCTCAGTAATTCCTTTCCTTTTTATTCTCTTACTCTGGGTGGAACATTTAATCAATAAATTTTATTTTTCTACCTAGTCAAAACAATATTACTTATTTCACCTCTGTTAAGGCTGCCAAACAAATCTAAATCCCAAAATACAGATTAGTTAGTACATACAGGTCACCTAAAAGAAGGCTTGACACACACTGAGCACTCAAAAAGTGTTAGCTACAACTGACTTTTTTACTGACAGATTTTAACCTATTTTCCATGAACACAATATGTGTAAAAATAAAAACATATTTTAAACTGTTAAACAATTATGTTTTCTCCAACAGAACTGTAATGAATAGAATCTGTATCTTGTTTAAAAATACACTAAAATATTAATCATTTAAAAATGACAGTTGAAAAACATATTGTAGGAAAAAAACGGCTACAAAAGACTATTGAAAGCAAAATATTGAGGGTACATAAATTTTATAAATTTAATGGGACATTGCAATAGAAGTGCTACTGTGTAATTGGTGATTTTAATGAGCTTCAATTTCTTTGAAAAGATCATTATTATAAACAGGATGCCCGTATCCATGGTAATGGGGAGGATACCTTTTAGCTTTTTGAACTATATAGAGATAATTAATTAAGTTTTCATTATTTCTTTTTTCCCTATACTCTAAAGAAAACGATAAAGGAGAGTTTTGCTCATTTGTTCATCAGGATATTACACACAGTTCCAATATAAAAATGTAAGTCTAGTGAGGTAAAATCCATAAAGTGCTGTATCGAGGGCCTGGGAATAAGTCCTCGGTCTAGTAGTCTCGGAGACTACTGGCCAGTGAGATCGCTTCCTTAAGAGAGAATTAAAGCCACAAAATTTCACCTTCACCAGACATTACCAGATAAAGATAGAAGTCTGATTTTTGCTAATTTTAGCCTTAATCTCATAGAAAATAAGTCTTATTAAGGCAGAGATACCTGAGCAATATTCCTCCTAAAAAAAAAAAAAGTATGATAATGAATGCTACTATTACTGTTCTTGGTCTGGAATTCCAGTATATAACAGTACAAATTTTTTGTCATCAACCAGCTGTTTATTAATTTAAAAAATGAAAATATTACATAGATAAATTGAATTTTCACACATGATATATATCATATGCTATGACATATAACATGGAAATAGTCTATCTGAAAAATATGTCTGAAAATATTATCTCTATCATCTAGCCAGCTCTGTATTTGTAGAAAAATTTCTCCACAGGAGGGAAAGCTTATTTTAATAATTTAGGACCACATTTCATGCTATAAAAATATAGTACTATAAACTGTGATGGTTAACTTCGTGATTTCAAGGACTGCTAGGGGACAAATGTGAGCATTCTGGTGCCTTTAGCACCGTTGAGCTGGTCCTGATGGAGTGCCTGGGTGTGCTACAGGATGCAGTGTGAATAGGGCTGACCAGCAGGGGAGGTGCATGTACCCTCTGCATGTTACCTGTCCACTACAGAGATGTGTGCTTCTTTAGACAAAGGGTGGAGGGTCTTCACAAATGGGGGAGGAAAGTCTGCAGGGAAGGAAGGGAACATTTTCAGGATTGCAGATCATTAAGCAAACTCAGACTGTTCACAAGCCTTTTAACACACTACCCTTTCCTTTATTTATTAAAAAAAAAAAAAAAAAGTTAAACTGGATGCCACCACACAAATTTCTAATTGACTTCAAAGAGGGATTTGGTGAAGAAACTTTTTAAAAGTTTCCTGCCATCTTTTGTTTTGTTGTTTGTCAGCTTGGCCTTCACAAAATAGAACAAAAGCAACCCATGAGTTTTGCTTTGTGAGATGCCAGAATGATAATTGCTAGACTATTTGCCACATCCTATGACTCAGTGTGCAGCCGTAGGCCGTGCCAGAATGTCTGAGTGGACTCGTTCTGGTGGAGACCACGAATTTCTGGGCTGTGGGATGACTGGCATGGGCAACGGTCTGACCCCTGTGAGGCCTTTCAGTACTTCAGTCCACACACGCCTCCTTGGACCCCTCCTAGAGTCATTTGTAATGTCCTCTGAGGACCATCTTGACGGACCTTTTGTGGTTCTTTTCGGTACATATTTTCTGACCTGGCTTGTCACCCAACTGGATAGTTTCCAAGGGCCCTGGGATTGGCTCAGGGCCTCTGTTGGTATGGGGGAGCACATTCCTGTATACCAGAATGGCATGGAGCAGTATTTTTGTCATTTCAGGAGGGTTGTGAAATGTTGTTGATCACTTTATATAACTCTGCCTCATTTGGAAAATAAAAGAAACACAGAAAGTGATTTTGTCAAAGGTTGTGTTGCGTGCATGTATCAGACCAAAGTGTTGACTAGCTAGGTTGAGCAAAGTGAGGTTTTTCTAAAACAGCATAAAAGGAAAACAAAGAAACAACAACAAAAACCTTTTAGACCACTTTACTGTTTTTTCACATTACATACTTGCTGGTCAGCCTGAGAACATCAGTTGAGAGACACAGTTTGCTCTTAAGTAACAACAGTTGCATTTCTCTGCTATGGTATTATCTTAAAAAATAACATTAAAATGTAGAAAACCCTCAAAGGATAATTTTTGATTTTTTATAAACTAATATCCAATATTATATGCACACACACACGGACAAATACAAGCACACTGAGGATAGTAATCAAGATGTATTTGGAACTTAATGGAACCTTAAGTTTAAACAAATTTCTTAGCTCTTTAAGATTCCCTTCCTGTTGTTATAGCACAAAATAGGATTTGAATGACTGTTAAAGTCATTTCTTAAAATGCTGTGGTTTCTAATGGGAATTCTCTCTCTCTTTTTTTTTTCTCTTAAGATTGTATTTATTTCTTTGTGAGAGAGGAGTCCACGAGCCCGGGGGGGTGGGTGGAGAGGGAGAAGCAGGTTCCCTGCTAAGCAGGGAGCCCAAAGTGGGGCTCTATCCCAGGACCCCGAGATCATGACCTGAGCTGAAAGCAGACGCTTAATCCACTGAGCCACCCAGGTGCCCCAATGGGAGTTTCTTATATGATAGGAAACAAGTGCATTCAAAGGTAAGAGATGCAGTTCTATTGTTTATTTAAGTAGGGATGGCATAGTATATCAGTTTAGGGGAGTTCTTAAGAGTTTCAGGAAGACATGTCTCATGCCTCTTATCAGCATTTATTATTTATCAATTACTTTGTATCCATTCTACTTGTCATACTTTAAACATAATAATCATCTATTGTACATACTCATTATTCATTTTCTTTATTACTCCATATGTCACAATGAGTTGGTCAGATTTTAAATAGAAAAATACCTGCTTATCCTGGTTTTGTTGAGAATTAACTGTTTCCTGCAGTCTGACTTCCTAGGTAATTAAAATCTGCCACAGAAACATCAATTTTAAAATCACAGTCATTCTAATGGAAAACACTGAAAATGTAACAACTTCCATAATTCCAGACATTCATAAACCAAACACTTTGAACATAATTCAGTTTGTATGTGTGTGATTACTGTGATTGGATTATGTTACAGATTCTGCTTCTGCTTAAGGCCATTCTTTTTTTTTTTTTTTTTTCTTCAACTTGCTCTTAGAATGGAGACTAAAAGTCTTAATATGGCCTGTAACCTCCCTCCCTCCTTTGCCAACCTCATTGTACATTATGTTCTCAGATGTTCTCATTGCTCTATCCATCCTGGTCTTTTTAAATCTCTTGCTCCTCCCATATTCCTTCCTGCCATAGAATCTCAGTACATATTGTTCTCTCTACCGTGGATGCTTTTCCTTTCCTCCTTCACTAGATAATCCTACCCATCTTTCAGATTTCAATTCAAGTGTCTCTTTTCCCCATTTCCTGTTTCTTCCTTCAGTATCTGGAGGTCAGCCATTTCTTATTTCTATCAGGTTACTTATCTCCATCTCTTAATCTCTTGTGGGCTAAGAAAACAGATGGCAAAGCTACGAAAGTGTTTAAAATAAGTTAAGTGGCTGTAGAATGAAGGCCCAGAAAGTTCCTTTTTGACTAATTCACGGGTCAGTAATGTGTCAGGCACTGTATTGGGAAATGTGATTTTATGCAATCTTCCTATTTTTTTGGCTGCTTAGAAGTCTCCTACTCCCGTCTTCTCCTCTCTTTACTTATATAGCCTAATGTTCCTTCACTTCTGAACATATAGGTCTGCTGGACAGAAACCCCGAAGGGAGTGATGTGTCCTTTTATCCCAAAACATACTTTCCTGTCTCAAGGTAGATTGTATTTATAAATTTCCTGAATTATTGCTTCTTCATAATAGGAAACAGCAAAGAATTTCAATTTGTTGGGTTTCAGATTTTTCTTCTACATGAAGTATAGATTTATGTTCATATCTTTGTGTTAAATAAATTTCTCTGCTTTTTCTACAGAAGAACACATTGTTGTTAACTGGTTAATTCATCCTTTTCCATAAAAATCTGCTATGAAAAGCTCTATATTTGTGTACATATTTTCTGTGCCATTCTTTCTTTTTATCCTTGGAGACTGTATTCTTTTATTTCTTTTTATATTCTCCAAACACTTTCCCATCTATGGTTGTTAATTGTACTGATTTTTATTCCATATCTGATTTGATTTTTTCCTTGAGATTCCACCGGCTGCTAGACTTCATTTTGTACCCTAGGAAATAAACACACTTCTCTATCTGCATTTCTTATATTTTCTTCCACCTCTATGTTCATAAATAGGAACTTCCTATAACATCTCCACCTCCTTTTGGTATTTAAGTATTATAGTATTTAAGATTATCCAAACTTATGTTTGAGTTCTTTTCATTCTATAAGCAGTGAAGAGCCCAGAAACTCTTCTCTAAGGTTCCATCTGGTTAATAGTTTCAAGCGCAGCTTAGAAATACAGGACAAAGGCCAAATATGTGGAGTCTGGAAAGGTCCTAAAAAAAATCCTTGCTTTGATGGTGGTCATCTGTGCTACTATCCTAACAAGTTTGTGTGTTGGTTGGTCAGTAGAGATGTGGCAGCTGGAGTTGCCTCAGCATACCTAGTCATATCTCCGTAAGTCCAGATAAATCCCAGGTGAATTTGAGCAATGGTGCAAAGTGTTTCAAAGAAGTAGTCTGTTCACTGCTGTGAAGAGGTTAAAGTTCTTTGTGGGAAGGAACTATGTCTTATTCCGTGTTTATCATTGTATCTATTTTGCTTGACAAAATGCCTAAGAAATATTAGGCAGCTAACAAATGCTTGCTGAATACTTTGCAGTTAACAAAAAGTACTCATTTGGCTGTTTGTCCATATTTGACTCATTTTTCATATCAGCACCATTTACTTCCTAACTAATTCATCTTGAATTCTTCTCTAGTGTTGTGACTATTTAAAAAATGAAAAAAACTGAAAATGTTTAATTACTTTTCCATAATGTATTATCTGTGACATCAACTACCTAATCAATATTTTACCTCTAATTGAATTTGCACACATAAGGACATTATAAATGATGTCGTACGCACTCAATTTTGTCTTCTGACTCCCGAAAGCTTTCTCTTTCTCCTCCATCTGTCCCATTATACTCCCGATTTGATGATGATGCTACTGTCTGCAATGCCATGCATATTCTTACATTGTGTAAAAAGACCCATGCAGGAACTGATCACTAATTAGCAATGCATTTCCCATAGTGGAAAAATTGGCCTAAAGTTTCAAGAAAAAAATAGAGTTGCTGAAGCTGAAAATTAGTCTGCCAGTTCAGATCCACAGCAAATTGTTATTGCTCTCAAACTTAGGATTTTACAATAGATAATTGAAGATTCTCTTAACTAAAACATTGTAAATGGCATAACTGTGATGATCCTATTTGGAATTCAGCCCTTGTTTTCAGGGATTTACTGTTTTGAAAAATGTTTGATAAATTTATAGCAGAAGAGAAAATACTTCTGCCAACTACGTAAGTGCTTTGGACATAATTTGTATTCCTGCTGTTACATGCAGAAGCTTGTGCCAGAGGAAAGAAAGTAAAAAGAAATTTTGTTTGGAAAGAAACCAGCAGTCTGGAAAGGTAGTTTTGATCTATAAATATATCTCTTAAGAAGAACTAAACACCAACTAAATTCGGTCTCAAGAAATAAAACGCATAAGGTAATCAAAATATTCCATTCACTTAAAAATGCTTATACTGGATATATTTTTGATGAATTTTAAAATAAGAATGTCCTCTGAGAATTATGATAAATTATTTCATAATGAAAAATGAAAACAGCGGTACATTTTATGTATCACCAAACGCAAGTAACCGTGTTGAAATGGGAATAGTGCGCAAAGAAAGTTGAAAGACCTTGATAAACGTCCTAGCTTGGCCAGTTACTAGGTATTTGTCATTGGAAAACCTAGCTTTCCTCATTTATAAAATGGAGAGCACTACTCAAAAGTTAAGAAGTTTACAGAAAACCATGTTTGTGAAAACGCCTTGTAATTGAGAGTCACCATACAGATAGAGGCATAATTATTTTAAATTCTGTGACATGGGATGCTCCGAATAGAGAAAGATCCTAATAAGTAGCTGAGAAATATGTTATAGTCACATAGTTCCAAGTTTCAATTAAAGGACTGTTAGTTTCTAATTTTCATGTATGGTATCTAAATGCCCGTAGGCATTTAGAAAAAACTTGAGGGACTTGATTTGAGGAACTACTGCTGCGTGGTGGCTCACTGCTCTGTAAGCCAAGACTCTCCTCCCTTGCCTTCATAGAGGAAAGAAGGAAAGAAACATATTGGATATATGTTTAAAGAAGCGTTTTCAGAACCAATAGACATCTCCCCAAAGGATGTATAAAACCTGCAAATGCGAATTTCTTTTTTCTTTTTTAAAGATTTTATTTATTATTTATTTGACAGAGATCACAAGTAGGCAGAGAGGCAGGCAGAGAGAGAGGGGGAAGCAGGCTCCCTGCTGAGCAGAGAGCCCAATGTGGGGCTTGATCCCAGGACCCTGGGATCATGACTTGAGCTGAAAGCAGAGGCTTTAACCCACTGAGCCACCCAGGTGTCCCTGCAAATGCGAATTTCTGAGACGCACTGTACTTTCAGTTGAACACATCTGACCATAAACTGCCTTATATATTTTGCACCTGGAGACCTCTCTCTCTGCTTCTTCTGTCTTGAATTGCTACAAAGGTATGTAGGTGGAGGATCCTGAGGAATAACTGTTTTCATAGAACCCACATTAAGAATGGTATTTTCCTGCTAGGTAATATAGAAAAAGGAAATTTGTTGAGAGAAGAGGGACCCATGGACCTAAATATTGGTTTGTGCCTTAACGACATGCACTGAGTCCTGAATTTCCAAAGATATATTCCTGTTCTTTCTGTGCTCGCATACGTGTATCTGTCAGCAGTCACAGTAACAACAGATGATTATTCAGCCCAAATTATCTCTATAGTCATCATGAAAAATCACAAATTATGTTAATGCAGCAACCTCCCTCTTCCACAGAAGTGTTTTAAGTCCATTTCCACATGATCTAATTCAACATTTATAATTTTGCATTAAAATATAATTAATGTTCAATCAAAAGCACATGGACAGAATGTTTTAATTTCCTGGAAACTATCAACCCTTACAAAAGTAACCTTTAAATTATGCTGTGTTTTCATGATATAATCATTGAAAAAGTTGTCATTTTCATTAGCAGTGCTGAAAAGTAATCATTTAGAAATAATTTTATCACTGTAAAAGTATCATGCTCTATTAACCTGTTTTGCGAGCAAAATTCTTACCTAACCATTGAAATATGATGTTTAAAAACCTGTATTTAATACATAACATTTGTTGTATCATAGATCTGCAGTATTGCTTCTGTCCTATTAAAAATATTTCTATATGATGTTTGCTAGTTTATCTGAGGTCACAACCAGATAACTTATTACGCAAATAGTGATAAAATCTTAGCTACAAATATCTGGATCAAGAGTTCTTACTTAACTGCTCATGGTCAAACTTCAAAGGAATCCCTAAATCTCCTGAAATTGTGCGCAAAATTTTGGTCTATGTGTATAACAGTGGTAGAGGTTGGATCTCAAATTAGTCCATCATCTGGCAAAAGACAAAATCTATTCTGTATGACATATATGAATTTTAAAATTATATGCATCCACATATTTGACAAAAAAAAAAAAAAACATTTCCCTCTGTCTTTCTTGGTTTCATTTGAATACTGTACATTCACAGAATATTTTGTTCGCATCCAACACAACATATTTATCATATTCTACTTGCAGGGTTTCTAAGGGTGGGTGTGTCTTAGTCATATAAATTTAACATAACCAGAAACACCTAAGTACGTAGGTATTCAATTATTTATTGTTCATTTATGGAACCCACAGGTAGTATTTTAGGAAGTGATGTTAAAAGACAAACCCGTCAACACTTCCAACATATGTTAAAATTGCTAGAGCGAAGTTTATGACAATAGCACAGAACAGGGCATGCTGTTTTCTCTCTGTAAATGTGGTCTACCACAAGAATTAATCTGTAAAGCTGTACGTGAGAAGATTTTTGGGAAAATCTCATTATTTTCTAATTGATGACTTTTTAAAAATTATTGGATGCTCCTTTCTTTCCTCCTTCTTCATTTGGTTATGCCTAATTTATCATGCATTATACTTTTAGATATTTATTACTTTATTTATTTATTACTTTCAATACTCTTCCATTGATGTATCCTTTATATGTCACCCAATGATACACTAATAAAAATATTTGTTATTTTTAAAAAGATTTTATTTATTCATATTTGAGAGAGAAAGAGCATGAGAGGAGAGGAGGGGCAAAGGGAGAGGGTGAAAGAAGCTGAAGCGGCCTCTGCGCTGAGCACAGGGTCTGACGCAAGGCTCAATTCCAACACGGCACGATCATGACCTGAGCTAAAATCAAGAGTCAGATGTTCAACCAACTGAGTCACCCAGGTGTCCCTAATTTAGTTATTTTTATTTCAAATGTATTTTAATATACAGAAAGGCTGGTAGTATTAGTGTTTTGCCTCATTCTTTTTCTGAGTGTTCTTTGATATTCTCAACTACAAATGATCAAAAATGAAATTTAAAATAAGAACATTATGTTTTCTGAAAAAATTCTGTTAAGATTTTCATTTTGATTTCTGTCTGTATCCATTAAGAATGCATTTGGCTGGGGCACCTGGGTGGCTCAGTGAGTTAAAGCTTCTGCCTTCGGCTTAGGTCATAATCCCAGGGTCCTGGCATTGAGCCTCCGTCAGGGTCTCTGCTCCACGGAGAGTCTGCTTCCTCCTCTCTCTCTGCCTGCCTCTCTGCCTACTTGTGACCTCTTCCTCCTCCCTCTCTGCTTGCCTCTCTGCCTACTTGTGATCTCTGTCAAATAAATAAATAAAATCTTAAAAAAAAAATAATGCATTTGGCTGAAAAAAAAGCAGAAACAAAAAGCAGCTTCCAAAACATATAAATTTGTCTCTTATAACATGAAATCTGTAGACAATATAGAGTTAGACAGCAACTCTGCAGTGCCATGGGGGACTCAGATTTTGTTCTTTGTTCTTTTCTTCTTTTTTTCTATTTTCCATTCTTCCATCTTTAACTTGTGAGACTTTGTCTTCAAGCTTCCTGTCTTAAGGTCTTAAGATAGCTCATGTACCATGAGACTACATACAGAGTTGAGTTATAGGCACAAAGATGAAGGAGCAAAATGAACAAATAAACACAAACAAAAAACCTTATTTCTAAAAGTTTCCCAGTGGCACTTTGCTTCATTACAGGATTAGAAGCTCTGGGATGCTCATCTGCTCTCGTTGACCATACTAATGTTTCCTGACATCACTAGCTGCAGTGGAGGCCAGAGAGTTGAGTAGTAAAGGTTTTCAGTCTCAAGTTAAAGATGATAAACAACAAAGGTGTTGCTATTGCTTTTTGATAATCAGTCCAACCTCTGCAGTCATATTTCGTTACATTAACAAGTATCTCAGAATAACTGTACATATATGTGTGTATGTTTATATACACTTTTCCCTTAAAACAACACGGTGTTTTTCTCCATGAATTCCAGGATTCTTATATAGTCTCTCTAAAAGGACAGCAGTTATCATTTATGGAGAGCTTGCTATTTTATAGGCATTGTTCTAAGCACTTTGCATATAATAAGCCACAGTCACAGTAATCCCATGTGGTTAGAGAAATGAAGATGACCTGTATACACTGATATGCAGAGATCACAAGAATACAATTTAAATGAACAAAAGAATGTGTAGAATTGCATACAGAATGCTTCTTTTCACATTATAATATATATCTTATATGTTATACATTATACATTATTATATATTATAAATTATATATTATATATATTGTCAATGGTATAGTAATAGGGTTGTGTGGTAACGGATGGTAGCTACACTTGCGGTGAGCATAATGTAAGGTATAAACCTGTGGAATCACTTAGCTGTACACCTGAAACTAATGTAACATTGTGTATCAACTATACTGAAATGAATAAAAAATTAGGGAGCTAAACCAGAAACTAATTAACTATAAAATATAGATTGTGGGTAAGGTATTTGCAGGACAACTATTGCAATTAGACCATGGACTGGACTTTGCATGAAATTTTGGTGTCTTTTGGTGACCTAATTGTATTATTAATAGTATGTAGTATCTGTAACTTACTTTAAAACAATTGGGTAATTGTGTGTGTGCACATGTGAATGTTTGATAGATAATTAACTGTAAGAAAAACTAGTAATTATTGAATCAAGTTGATCACCTGGTGATGTAGGCATTCCTTATAGTATTCTTTCATTTTTCATGTTAAAAATACTCATAATTAGAAGTTGTAAAAACTTAAAATGCATATATTAGATATGATTGACCCAATTTAGATGTTGACCTTTATCTCTTGAAAATATAAAAAATATAACAAAAATCCCCCCAGCTTCCGCTAGGTTACTACTTGTTTTATATTTCTGGCATGGCGAGTTTGGCAATTGTCCAATAAGGAGAATGAAATCAGACTGTGAAGTAAGGCTAATTAGGGAAAAGTAAAGTGTGAGTTTTATTTGTATAGAGAAAGCTGAAGAATAATATGTTAGTGTTTTCAGGATTGCAGGAATTTTTATAAAATGCAAAATGTCTAGTCATTTTCCCCTTCTGGGAATAGAGAACAGGTCTTAATACTAATTATAAAAACTTGCATTTGCATAGCACTTTATTGTTCCCAAAATACTTTTCTGTCTCCTGATAGAAATGGTTGTAGGAAAAGCGTATGAGCTACTTGGAATAATTTAAGATTCACCCTCACTCTTTGGCAAAGAACAGACAACCCCATGACAGGTGTGTTGTACAATTCTCCAGTGGTTAAAGAGAAGCGATGTATAACCCCTTGAGATACCTTTCAGTTTATACTTTTATATTTTCCATCCTTTGTTATACAAAACAAGCTATGCTTAAATAAAACATTAAATCCAGGGTACACATATGTAAACCATTTTCCAAAGAGCAGCGCTTAATTAGAACCTGAAGTCTATTAACTCACATACTGGTCTTTTTGCCTGAAAGCTATATTCAGCAAATAGATATTTCTATAATAGAAATAGTTATCATTACTGCAAAAGTGAATCTCTACCATTCCTGTAAAGTGGCACTTGCTGAGTTTTAAAACACATACAACACCCCTAATACTTTGGATTCCAAGGCAGGTTAGTCCTTTAGCTGCTGGCAGGGAAAATAGGATTTTCTTCCTGGTTGCCATGTGTTTCCCAGAGGAATGTGTGATCAAAACAAATGTTAGCTATAGATATGTTTATATGTTTTGCTTTGTGACATCTTTCCCATTTGAATTGGCCTCTAACTATATTCTTAAATTTCACTGGGGCAGCTTTTAGATACCTGTTTGTGAACATGTGCTCTTCTCGTTCTCTTAGCTAGGTTTTATTTGGTGGGATTTATTTCTAAGATTTTCTGTGTCTGTTAAATTGTAGGCAAAAAAAAAGAAAAAAAAAAGAAAAAAAAACTTGTCTGAAAACAGTGATATGGACCTCAAGTTAATGTAATTGCAAATTCTCTAGAAGAGAGATTTAAGTCCCTTTCTTTGACATGACTTAATGTATAACTAGGTAAAAATATTCAAATCAATCCTTTCTCAAGATGAGGAGTTTGTATATACAAAACTATTTAGATATTTCAAATTCATCCTTTAGATGCTGTAATGTGTTTGCTGCTGTGGAAGCCAGATGCAATGAGCTTCAGGCTAGTTTGCAAGTAACGGGACTGGATTTAGTTGAATGGGACCTGGACATCCAATCTGCAGGGACTCCTACCTTGGCAGGCACCCTGGAGGTCATGGAACCCGAGACCTCAGTGCAAGAGATGCCAAGATATCTGTTTGTTCTAGGAAAGAGAGATGAGCCACCAGAGCATTTCATAAAATAAGTAGTCAAGGGCCCAGAAGAAGTGACTGAACAAACTTGAGGAAGTACATAAATGAAACCAAGAACAACAAAGAACAAAAACATTGTTTGGAAACCAATAATATAGTAAACATTAAACAACAACAAGAACTATTGCAAGATAACCTCTTTCAAAAGAAAAGAATGAAGTACACAAAAATAAGAAAAAAAGAATATGGGGACAAAATGTAAAATTAGAGGATCAGTCAAAACCGAAATTTTAGAATTTCAAAAAGATGGGAAAAAATGAAGGTATAATATTATGAAAGAAACAATGGAAGAAAATTTTCTAAACATTTAAGATAAGAACAAATTAAATAAGCCCTCAATGTACCCATCAAAATAAATGCAGTAGGACACCCATCAAGATTATGTTAAATTATCCACAAGTTTACAAAGAGAAGAAAAACAAAAAAAGGTTATATTAAAATCAGTTTGAATAAAAATAGCATTGGGCATGCCAAGAACAATACAATAAGAAGGGAGAATGTATTGGAAATTGAATGTCCTGATTTGGAAACTATTATTCAGTATTTTTATTTTCACCTGCTTATTGTTTTATACACTATTATTTGTTTAGATTTTTTGTTTTTCCCTGTTTCTTTTGTTCATCAACTCTTCTTGCATCTCTGACTCCCTTCTGGGAATCTTCTTTTTCCGGAAATATATCCTTTAGAACCTATGTTGATGGTAAATATTCTCATTTTTATTTATCTGAAATTATTTATATTTCTGTGTTGGTCATAGATGATAGATAGTTAAGCCTTATATTTAATTCTTGGTCTATACTGACTTTCTCTCAGTATCTCAGCCATTCCCTGCTGCCATTTATATGGCCATTCATTTTTATGTAAGTACGTTGTCTTCTCATTTTTTTAAAGTCTTTCCCTGGTCTTTGATTTCTTACAACTGCACGAAGAGGTATTTCAATGTAGAAAAATGCTTTGTCTGTTTGGATGCCAAAATCTTAAATTTCTATATTTTATTAAATTCTTAAAAATTATCACACACTGTTCTTAAGAACATTTCATCTTTTCTGTTATACACTTTCCTTTTCAAGCTCCTTTAAGTTTACATTGGTACTTCTTATTCTGCACATCTCATAACTTATCTTTCATAGAGTTTTGCTAAGTTTCTCCATGTCTTCTAGTTTACTCATTCTTCTTCAACAATGTCTACTTTTGCAATGTAACCAACAAGGAAGTTTATAATTGAAATTATTATATTCCTCATCTCTTGCAATCCACTTAGCTCTTTTCCACATCACTTGATATTTTCATAGTATTTTATTATTTGTTTATCTTTTCAGTTCAATCTTAGTTCTTTAAACTTTAATTACTTTCATTACATCTCCTATATTTGTAAAATTTGAACTTTTGGGGAGTCAAAATCGGCAATGTGGTGTTCTGCATTCTCTGATGGCTGCATATTTACTGGGGCATTATGTAAATTTTATATTATGCGTTTATAAATCCCTTAGAAAAGATTTGCCATGGCTTCCTTCCAGATTTCTGGGACACCCTTATCATGGAACAACTGCAAATTCATTTCTGAGTTTGGAGTTTCTGGAACCATACAGTTAGCATAAATTATAATCCTAAACCCATGAGAAAAGAACTGTAGTTATAAATTCTCAATGAAGTTTTTTTTTTTTCTTCTGCCTAGTGTCCAGGTTATATCGGACACATTTTTATGTCTTTTACTTTTCCCCATTTTCCCCATGGACAGATTTTCATGAGGTTGAACTATATATGGAGATAATATATATAGTACATTATATGGAGATAATTCCAACTCTTCACCTTATGCGAGTCAAAGCTTGTCTCCCGTCTTCTGTGCACCACTGTGGATATTGGTTATAGATGACAGGAACTAACAAATTACCTTTTAGTAGCTATAGCTTTGTTTTCAGCCTTTCAATCTTGTTTATATCTCCCTATTGATATTTGCTCCATATGCATTTTCATCATTTTTATAAGGGGTCATAGAATCTCCGGGTTGTAGGGGACCCGAGTTTTCTATCTCCCCTCTCCCCTTCTCCTCAATTTCAGTGTCTTAATAGAACATACTTGCAAAGTGTTCTAGGGCTTATCATCAGTTATCAGTCATGAACCTCTCTTAAAACTGATGCATCCCTCATTTGTGATCATTTCTTGACTGCATTTAATTTTTGCATGGTTTTTGCTATTTTAATATTTAGATTTGATAACTTTTATTCATTCCACTGCATAATCCTCAAAAAATGTATATCGTGGTGGTGTTTTATATTTACAAGTCAACTGGATTATTTTAAAGAATATGTTTTGTAAGAGAAAGGTTGATTTGAGCTATAGCATAATATATGTCAGGAATTGTCTTATTTCACACATTTCCTAATGGAAAATATTGTATTGGGGTATAGGAAGTTTATACGTATAATAAAATCCCTTAATTTTTATTAATTGAGAATAAAGTAGTTATCAGGATCAGAAGGAAGTATATATATATATTCACATATTTATTTATTTATTTTAGAGAGAGAGCATGAGCAGGAAGGGTGCAGGGAATGTGAGAGAAAACCTCAAGCAGACTGTGAGCTGAGCATGGAGCCAGACATGGGACCCAATCTCAAAACCTTGAGATCGTGACCTGATCTGAAGCCAAGAGTTGTATGCTTAACCAACTGTACAACCCAGGCACCCCTCAACAGGAAATATTAATATAATCATTGCTTTTAAGTTAGCAAAACAAGCTGATAGCTAATATGAGGTTGTCAAGAACGTTGGCCAAATATCTACAACATGAATTCACCTGCTAACACAGCTCCAAACTTCATGAAGCAAAAAGTGTCAGAACTGAAGGGAGAAATAGATAATTTAGCAATAATAATTGGAGACTTCAGTTCTCCACTTTCTATAATGGATAGAACAACTAGGCAGATCAACATGGAAATGGAAAACTTAAGGCTAAAATCCAACTACACTTTACAGACATCTGTAGAACACAACACTTACCAGCAATAGATTACTCATTCTTCTCAGGGGCAATGAGAGTATTCTCCAGGGTAGATAAAGTACTAGGCAATAAAACAAGACTCAATACATTTATAAATATTAAAACCATACAAAATATGTTCTTTGACCACAATGTAATTAAATTAGAAATCAATGTTGAGAAAATTTAGGAAATTCACAGTGTGTGGAAAATAAACAACACCCTCCTAAATAACCAGTGTATCAAAGAAGAGAAATTTTAGAAAATGCTTTGAGATGACTGGAAATGAAAACAACCTACTGAAGCTGATGTACAACTTAAGTGGTGTTAAGAGGGAAAGGTATAGCTTCAAATGCTCTATATTAAAAAGAAGACAGATCTCAGATCAACAATCTACCTTTCCACTCTGAGAATCTAGAAACAGAAGGAAAAAAAAAAAAACAGGTTAGAGAGGAAATAATGAAACAAATAGAAAAACAATGGAGCTCTTGCTGGAACTGAAGAACTCATGATTTGAAAACTTAAATGCAATCAAGACAGCATGATTACTATGGATTGAATTATGTTCCTTCCAAATTCATATGCTGAAACACTAACCCCCAGTGTGAATGTAGATGCAGATAAGATTGTTAGTAGTAACTGAGGTTAAATAACGTTGTAACTATGAGTTGTAATCCCCTGGAATTGTGACAAAATAAAACATAGGCAAAGAATTGAATAAAATTTTCTCCAAAGAAAATACACAATTAGTGAGTAAGCATATTCAGTATCCTCAGCAATTCTAGTAATTAGGCAAGTGAAAATCAAAAGCATAATTAAAATATTTTCCATACCCTCTAGGATGGCTAAAATAAAAAGATAGACAATAATGAGTGTTGTTGAAGAGACAGAGAAATCATAACACTCATATATTGCTGGAGGGGATGTAAAATTATACAGCCACTTTGGAGAACACTCTGACATTTACTCAAAAAGATAAACATGGAATTTCAATATGACCCAGCAATTCCACTTTTTTTTTTTAAGATTTTATTTATTTATTTATTTGACAGAGAGAGAGAGATCACAAGTAGACAGAGAGGCAGGGAGAGAGAGAGAGGGAAGCAGGCTCCCTGCTGAGCAGAGAGCCTAGTGCGGGACTCAATCCCAGGACCCTGAGATCATGACCTGAGCCGAAGGCAGCAGCTTAATCCACTGAGCCACCCAGGCGCCCGCAATTCCACTTTTAGATATCTATCCAAGATAAGCCCATGTAAAAACTCATATACAGATGTTCATAGCAATATTATTGATAATAGCACCCAAATAGATAAACAAAATACGTTTTATCAATCCAATAGAATATTATTCAGCAGTAAAAAGAATGAATTGCTCATACATGGTCCAATATAAATAAACGTTGAGAATGTTAGGCTAAGTGAAAGACACTAGTCAGAAAGAGGTGACACATTACATGATTCCATTTATGTGAAATAGCCAGAACAGCGAAGTCTATAGGGACAGCTTAGTGGTTCCTTAAGACTAGGGAGTGGGGATAATAGGAACTGACTGCATGAGCAGGAGTTTTTTAAGAGTTTTGAAAATGTTCTGAAATTTTATTTTGATGATGAGTGCACAACTCTGTAAATGAAAGCCATTGAATTATATAATATGAATTGATAGTATGCGAAATATCTCAATGAAGCTATAGAAACATACACACACATACACAGACTAGGCCCTGGACCAGCAGCTATTGTCAGTTAAGGGAAGACAGGATTACTTCTGCTTTATCTATATGAGTCATATTTTAGGATAAACAAATGATCTTAGTTGACAAGGGAAAGTTTGTTGTTGTTGTTTTTACAGAGATAGTCCAACAAAGAATTATGGAAGAATTGATAGAATTAGAAAATTATCATTTTTTAAACCCTTAAAAACTAATTTAGATGAAGATCAGCAAAGAATGAAGCTATGGGCTAAAAGTGTGATTGGTAATATTGTAATGGCAGGGTCAGTCTGTCACCACTTGAACTGATATTTATTTTAGTATCACTAAGAGGGAGATAATTAGATATTATGTGCCTCTTCTGTAATGTTATGTGACATACATAGCATCACTTCATTGTTTTTGGTGGGAAGAATTACAGGAGGACATTAAATCTGAATTTATTCAAATTTTTTGGATAACTTTCAATTTATAGAAAATTTTGTGGTAACAAATTAAGTGAGATGACAATTGAATGAAGCTGAAACATCTAGAATACAGGAGATTCTATAGGACAACAAACCCTGTGTCTTCAAGTCAATAGGATAAGATTTTAAAAGTTGGGAAAGAGGATTGCTTCCCATTAAGAGATTTGGGAGACATAACCAAACACAATGTAGGGATCTTGTGTGGATCCTGATTCTAGTAATTAATATGCAAAAAAGGACATTTTTTTTAAAAACTAAATTTTGAACATGACTTTTAAATCATATAATGCCAAGGAACTCTTAACTTTTTTTTTTTTGATTAGATGTGATAGTGACATTATAGTTTACAAGCAAGTGTGCACATTGTTAAGGTACCTATTAAAAGTGTGAAATGAAGTGGCATAAAGTTTAACATTTCCCCTAAAATACTCTTAGCTATAAAAAAAGGAATGTAAAATAAAATACTTATATTGTTAGATCTATGTGATAAGTATATGGGTTTTTAGGTTCCTTTTGTGTCTGAAAATATTTATAACCCCAAATTTTATTTTAAAAACTCTGTGTCATCTGGGATCACCTTTCCCCCAATATTCTCTCTTCTTGCATCCACTGAAGTATGGCACACTCAACAGTTCCCAATTATTCAATGTTGGGGTTGACATCACAGTGCAAATCCTATATGGTGGTAATAAATTATAAGAGCACAGACTCACATTTCTCATCTTGTTTTGTACAAGATAGAGCATTAACCAATCCATTCATGCAGGACCTTTTAAGGCTTATTAATTTTTTTCAAAAGTAATGGAAAGCCAATAAGAGTTTTAAAAAGGAGAATGACATGATAATTTCAGAGAACTGAGATCTCTGTGTCCCTTACAAAATGAATTAGAGGATAAGCAAAAAGAAAGAGGAATCCAGTTCTGTCAATCATTTATTTATTCAAATATATTTATTGAGAATTTAGTGTGTGTCAGGTGTGCTTCTAAGTGCTCAAGTAATGCAATAGTAGATGTGGTTGATGATTGCACTTTGAATTACAGTAGACATAGAGAAAACTTGAAAAACTTGGATTTATTTGAGAGTCTTTCTCTTCTTCCTGTTACAGGAGAGGGGAGGAGAACACCTTTCCCAAAGGAACTCATGCCTGTTTTTAGAAGAAAGGGGGAGAGCAGAGACTTCTTGCATTTGTTGCCTTTGAGTTGTCTTCAGCTCAAAATCAGCCTTTTGCCAGGTTGACATATTTTGGGATAGCATATTCAGATCCCCTTTAGTCACATTATGCAATTATAACTACTAATATGGCTCCATATTACTTTGCTTTTCTGGATTTGAACTTCTTATTTGTAAAATTTAAAAAAAAAATTGAGCAAAGTTAATCACTAGTATTTTTCTTAGGTCTCAAATTTTATTAGAAGACATACTTTTCATCATCTGTCCTATATGATATTCACGTTAATAGAAACTGTAACTTTGTAAGAATTTTCAGTATAGGACATATTCCAGAATCTTCTACAAAGAATGAGGATTAATCATGGAGGAATTTAGCCCATGAAGTTTAGCCCTTCCGTAGAGTTGGCCAAAAAGATCCAATTGTTCAAATTTAATACTCAGTTTTATAGCTGAACACTTAAGAATTTCTGAAATCAGCTACTCAGTTTGTGACATAACTTTGATTGTACATTTAAGAAACAGAATTTTGTCGTGGTGGTTTATCAAATATGCCAAAACACTGACCATTTGATCTCAGTATCACATTCATGTAGTATAAAATTCTAGTGTCTAATTTGGAGTCTGTATTATCCTTGGAGGGCCATAGAAGAATTCATTATCTACATATGATTTCAAACATTACTTAATGACCAGAGATTTTCTAAGTTTCCTAGATTTATGAGCAAGTCAAAATATATTGGCTATGCTTTTTGTCTCCAGTTCCTATCACCTACATCATTATTTAAAGTGTCTACATATGGCAATGGAAGCAATTACCAATCTAACCAGACTTCGAAATCTTAGAGTATGAGGACACGAGAAATTCAAAATAAACACATGTAACTCTTTCAGCCTGGAGACGGGTAGGGGGACTCCATGTACTTTAAATGCTGGTATTGTCTCATTAGAATATAGCTTTGTGTGTATTTTAGGGTACTGATGCCTCAATATAATTTTCCTTTTTTTCCTGCTTAAGAATATGATCAATAATGTCAAAATAAGACTAAAAATAAAACTCAAGTTTCCAGTTTTTCATTCTGATATAAACTAGATGCACCAACCATTATTAAAATCAATGAGCTTAAATATGTGTCATCCTAACTGATGTATCCAAGCCTCAGGGTGATTCTGCCTTTGGCATCACTGAAACTTAATATGAATAATATCACTCAAAGCAATTTTATAATAGGGTCTTTATTGTTGGTTCATTAGCATCCAGAGACAGTTTTACAAGGGATTATACCCTTCTATTCTGCAGGATATTTTTCCTTTCTTCTCACTGACATTGTGTTTTTATCTGAGAAGATTGCTATGAGTGATCAGATGCCAGATACAACATAGGCTTTTTATCTAAGTTCTGTTAAAAAAAAAAAAAAAAAAGACCTGGGAAAGTACTCATTCTGCCACTAGAAAAACTTTATAGTGTAAATTAGAATTATAATATACCATGGTGTCATATTATAGAACTCAGTGCCAGTTTCATTGTAATCAGTTTACCAGGCATCCATGGAAACAACTTTTTTCCTGACTAAATTACTATACATCCACAAATTTTGGAAACGAAATCTACACAGATGCAGAATCTAAATAGAACAAAACAAAGAGCTGGCAATATTCCATTGAATTAGGGCAGTGGAGGCAAATAGTTTGTGTAATTCAGCTATTCTTCCAACTTCACCCCCCCAAGTATTTTTATTTCTTATCTGAATTTACTCATTCATTTATTCAAGGGTTTACTGAGCATTTACTATATGCAAGGCACCTTTCTAGGCACAGAGAGATGCAGTTGTGATCTAAATAGTCAAAAATTTCTGCCAGCAGAGAGTTTATATTTTAGTGGAGAGAAGGAAACAAAATGACTTAAATATATACTGTGTTATATGCTTGTGAATTGTATGGCTGAAAGGGGCTAAGATGCCCCAAGGGGAAGGATCAGTTTAAATCAAATGGCCAAGAATATCTCATTCATAAGGTGACATTTGAGCAAACACCTGAAGGTGTTGAGGAATTGAACTGAGCAGACAATTGAGGAGAAATTCTAAGAAGCAAATGGAACAACAAAGGCAAAGAGCCTGAAAAGAAGGGTGGCTAGAGTATTTCAAGAAAGCAGAGGGAGAACATATGGTTGGAAGGAAATAAATAAGGAGGTGAATTGTTGGAGGTGAGGTTACAGAGCTAAAGGGTGGTGGGGTCATTATACTTTTTTTTTGCTTTTAGCCTGAGGGAAATGGGAAGCTTAATGTAGTGTTGATCTGAAGAGTGGGATGATTTACTCTGGTGGCTGTGTAGAAAATAGACTTGGGGGAGGGTAGAGGTTGAGAGAGGCAGAAGCAAGGACTATTAAGAGCTATTGCAATAATCCAGGCAGGAGAGAATGATGGCTTGGAAGACCTTGGTGACAATGGAGGTGATGAGAAGTACTCAGATTTTGAATATATTCAGCAGGACGTTCTATGGGATTGGATATAGTTATGTGAGAGAAAAAAAAAGTCAAAATATAATGGTTTTAGCTTGAACAACTAAAAAAAAGATGGAGACATTTACTGAGCTGACGAAGATGAAATGTGAATGAAGCAGCTTTTAACGAAATTCAGGAGTTCACTTTTACATGTGAATTTTGAGGTGATTATTACATGCTTAAGTGGTAATTGCAAGAGGTCAATGTAATACCGTATCTGGATGTTAAACTTTTTTTTTTCTCAACTAAATCTTAAATGGCAGTTTTAATAAGAACATCTAAGCTAAAAGAGTGTTTATTTAAAGAACAGAATGGAAGCACGTGAAACCCAACTACAGGGAGAATAGCCATGCTATGTGGGATTATGGGTTATGAAATGGCAAGTTGCTGTCTCTTTCTGTGACCACGAGATCTCTTGGCACTGTTTCTCTTTGCATATTTGTCTTATTCTCCCTGTTTCTTTGTGATTTCCCCTGTTCTATAGTACATTGCTCTTCACAGCAATAATGTCAGATGGAATGCATAAATATGGTTTTCCAACTTGGCTGTCAAGAACTAACTGGCCCACAAATTCCAGAAAGGGAAAAAAAAAAAAAAAAAAAAAAAAAAAAAAGATTGGCCAGTTTGTGTTAAGTGTCTCCTCCTGGATCTAAGTATCTGCACTGGGAGGGAGTTAAAGGTAGCAGTAGCATCGGATCCTAATCTAGGTAATAATTATTAGTAAAATCATCCTTAAAGAAATTAAATTTGTTTCCTCCATCTTCATATATTGCTCCAGCCTTGTTATTCCTTCTGAATGAATAGGTTAAATATCCCAAGACCACAAAATCTAGCTGCTGATCAGGATTTGGAACTTTGTGTGTATAGAGATATTTTAAATAAGATGAAGCAATAGATTTAGAAAACAATCTTCAAGGAATAACCAAAACAATATCCCTCCCCGCCCCCAACATACACACACACAAGGGCATTTTAATTACTTAGCATTTTCTTGGCTCTCATTTTCTTGGGCCTTTCCAGACTATCACAGGCACTTGTGTGCTGTTATGCGAGTTCTGGAGTGGGTAAGGATTTGTACTATTTGCTGGTTTTCATGGTGAAATAGTCCCAATGTGGCCAATTTCAGGCTACTAATCAGATATCACTGAATTCAGAAATGGGAAGAGATGTGTATAATCTGTTCTTATTAGTCTAGCACATCACTGAAATTGTTCATTTCTTCTCAGTTGAAGTGTAGGGAATTCTGGAGCACATTTTCCTACTGAATCCGGAGTTTAAGGAGCTACTGAAGCTGGCAATATAAATTTGATTGCCATTAATAAATTTATGATCTTTAAAGACAGGGAATTGGATAAGGACATTAAAGGGTGAAGATAGATGAGTGTTCAAGGCACAGAATATGATTCCAAGTCAGAGAGAAGAATGGAGAATCCTAAAATTTCTGAAAAGAGGCAGTTCATTAAGGTTGGAGAAAACTAGACAGCTGATGCATCTGGAAACCCTGTGAACATCATTCCAGAAGATATTGGGAAAATAGGAAGGGGACACAATTTTCAGGGCATTACAGATAATGTTAAGAAATTTTTTGTTTATCATGAGCTAATAATTGCTTTCTGTCTTGAACCGCAGATATTTTAATGTTACAAAGATTTTGACATGTCCTACTTTTCTTCTAGAATCTAAATAAGATTTAAATTTCCTTCCAGAAAGTCAAATGATTCAACACTGTCAAATTGGCCAATATACCCAAATATCATGAAAGTAGTTTTTAGTTAAATGGTTTAAAATACCAACTATTTTTTTGTTTGAAAACTAGAAATTTTCTATATTCTGGATAAAAAGAACAGATTGTATAATACTCTAAACTTCAATTTGACTAGTAGTTTAATGTACTAATTAACATGTTTAAAAAACAGAGACTGGCATAACCTAGTGTGAATGGTGACATTAGTACACTAAAATTATGGAGATATTCTCCTTCTCTGTTTTTTTCTTTGTTTATAGCAAATACAATCTGAAAACCTTAACTAAATTCTTGAATATCATACAAGATTTAAGGCCTATTTAAAAAACAGAAAGATCTGTGTTTGTTGCTTTTTATGTACATCTCAAACTCAATTAGATAAAAGTTAGTAGCTGAAAACGGACCCACAAAATATTTTTAGTTCCTTTTTTATTGCAGGAAAATGCATTTCTCATCTCTCTTACCACATAAATATTAATCTGGTTTCATGTTAGAGTCATAGAATAATGTTAAAAACTGAAGGGCCAGTGAGTGCCATTTGTGAATAACATCAACAGTTCGATGGTCCTGATCATCTGTCATTGCACATTGTCATCTCAGCTGGGCAACCCTGGCACTATTGCAGCAGGCTATTGTTTATTGAGAAAGCTAATATTAGGAGAAGATGTGATAAGAATGCCTTTAAAAAAACTAATTGAGTGCTATCTGTTTTTGGCAATAGCGTCTTGTATCTCTCTGTAGTTTATCGCTTTAGAGTCCTCTATTCAGTCTTTTTATAAAATCCCATTATTTAAAAATCGAGGGCAGTGTGATGGCATGTAAGGAGCTTTATATATTAGTCTGATACTCAATGATAACCCTTTGTCCTCTACTGCTCAACAAATCCTACTTTATTGAAAAACATGAGAAAACCTGCAGAAAAACATTTGAGATATGAGTCATAATCCCAGTGTTCCCTTCAAACATTATCCACATTTTTATAGTAATTTTAGAAAGGAAAAAGCAAAGTCAAAATGTTGAAAACATTATTAAGAGTGAGGAGATTTCTATTCAGTTATGCCCTTTCTATATGTTTTTCAGCTGATTCTTCTTGTTTTCTGATTACATAATCCCCAAACAGGGCAGATAACTAGAGATACATAATGAAGAAAATATAGTAAAATATTAATTAAAGACTCTAACTGGTTTTAATTCTATAATTCTTCCACATTTGTAGTATGTTTGTGAATGTTCAGTAATAAATCACTGGAAACAAAATACTGATATATTCCCCTGCTGTCCCTATCATTGAAAATGCAATAGACATTTGTTTGTTTCATTGAATTAATATTTATAACAAATTTAAATTAAAATAGTCTTGTGGCATCAAATACTATTTGCTAAGGAATTTCCCTGTCTCCTATCTGAATTTAAAGAAACATAAACTGGGAGGAAAAAAAAAAATCAATGAATTACAATATGAAGGAAAATCACAATGGAATAGCAAGAAAATAGTAATGGAAATTTTATTTCTATTTTTGTAAAAGATCTGGAAAGAAACCAGAGTTCAAAAAGTCCCAGTTCTTCCCACAGAAGTGCACTAACCTGATTAACTTTCAAACTAGGGTTTAAAATAATTGAGAGTGGGAATTGTATTTTACTTAGTCTTTGTATTTTCCTACAAAACATTTCCCATTTGCCATCCAGAAACAAAAAGTCGGAGCTAATCTGGTTCCCAGTGACACGGACTTTCTCTTCCGTTAGGATACTTTTCTGGTTTGGCTGTGGCATTTGGGGACTTAGGCATAGTTTCTGGTCTGTCTGCTCCTTCCCTTCTGCAGGGAGGGAGGGTGAGAGCAGAAGTATCAGATGGGCTGTAGGCGCCCATCGATGTAGTAGCACAAATACCAGCTGAACATATTTTTGGTCAGGTACAAAGAAACAAATGGCTGTTGGTTTTCCCAAATGTTGTTTACCCTCCTGATATTCTTCCCAACAACCATCACGTATAAATATGTATGGTATTTATTTTAGTGTGCAGCTGAGTACAAATTCAGCAAGGTGCTGTGGTACCAGTATTTCTTTTTTGATATTAATTTATTGAGCTTTTTAACTGAATGGATTTGAGAGTTTCTTAATGACTACTCTTAGGGTAAACTCCTGGCTAACCTTTATTGCTAATAAAGAGTATCCTAGAAAAAAAACTGACTAGACTTTCAAAACTCATTTTGCCAAATGATTATGTGTAAAACTGTAGCAGAGGCAGGGGATTTGGCATGATTTTGATCTCTGGTTTTGAAGACATTTTTATTTGTGGCAAACACTGAGCATCAAGTACAGTACCTACAACTTTTTCTTTTTTTTTAAGATTTTATTTGGGGGAGAGAGAGCATGCAGGAGCAGGAGGGAGAGGCAAGGGAGAAGGAGAAGCAGGTTCCCTACTGAGCAGGAAGCCTAGCTGAAGGCTTGATCCCAGGGCTCTGGGATCATGACCTGAGCCAAAGGCAGATGCTTAGCTAACTGAAACACCCAGGGGTCCCTCTACAATCTCTTTTGAAACAATTTTCAGGACAAGGGTGAAGCAGTAACAATTGCAGCAGCAAAAGGTGTTGTACCAATGATGAAAAGTGGCAGGAGATGGGAGCTAGGTACCAGGACATATTTCCCAGTTGAAATACACCAGAGGAGAGAAAACAAACCTGTAAACAACAACAACAACAACAATTCCTTTCATCAGAAACATCACGGTGTTTTTAAAAAACATTGATTTATTTATCTGATGGTGAGAGGGGAGGGAGGTAGGGAGGCAGAGGAGGAAAGGTGAGAGAGTCCCAAGCAGACTGTGCACTTACATGGAGCTGCATGGGTGCATGGATCTCATGACCCCTCTATCACCACGTGAGCGGAAAACCAAGAGTCAGACATTAAACTGACTGTGCTGCCCCGGCACCCTAGAAACATTGTTTGAAGTGGCTTAAAACGAATAAAATCTATTTGGTTTTGAATGTTCTATTTTCTGAATTTTCTTTTCCTTTCAAAATGATATTAATATTCCTGAACTGGAAGCAAAGCATATATTAGGTCTGACTATCACAGGGTTTTTGTGAATGGTTTAGAAGTAGTGAATGGACAGGGTTATGAAGGAAAGGAGGATGGGGTGAGGGGGAAGGACTCGGATGCATGAAAAGACTACAGTGTAAGGGACATAGCACCACAGTTCTAAGAACTGCTCCAGAGAGCAATCATACAGTTCAGTGTATACTGTATACAATGACTACTCTATCAGTCAAGCCTCAGCAGAGGGAATGAAAAGCACACCAGATGTTTTAAGAAGAAATGGATTTGATACAATAAATTAAGTACTTAACAAAGATCTTTGGAGAGTAAAGGGATGGATTTTAGTTTGGATTTCTAAGATTGCCTCTCAGAGCAACAAAGACCTGACCCACCATGGAAGCTACCACCTGGGCAGTTGCTGCTGGAGTTATGAATCCAGAAACCCCCAATAGCGGATCCAGAAATCAGGACGTGCAATTAGGGGGATTGCTGTTGCTGTTCCAGATTCTTCTAGTTTCTCAGGAATCTAAATAATAGTCTTTGGAATACTGCAGTGGAATGAAGCCACTTTTTTTTTTTTTTTTTTTAATCTGCTAGAAGAAAGGTGAAGAATCTCCGTATCTCTTTTTCCTTCTAAATCCTGTGAAAGTTTAGCTGATTGGTAGAAGATAACACCCAGAGTCTTGTTTCAAGGACACGTCAGAAATAAGATTTTTATATCAAGTTGATCTAAATCTAAAATCTTTTATTTTTGTATTCATTTGACAGAAAGAGCAAGAGAGCACAAGCAGGCAGAACAGCAGAGGGAGAGGGAGAAGCAGGCTCTTCAGTGAGCAGGAAGCCCGATGTGGGGCTTGATCCCAGGACCCTGGGATCATGACCCAAGCCAAAGCAGTCACTTAACCAACTGAGCCACCCAGGCTCCCCTGTTTGAGGGGGCGCCGTTGTTGTTACTACTGATACTGTTGTTCTTGTGTATTGGAGTCAGTCACCTCACCTCCACTGCTTGGGTTTGAAGTACAGAAATAAGATTTACTAACCCGTGACTGGGAAATTTACTTAAAATTTCTGTGCCTCCATTTCCTCCTGTGTAAGATTGAGATTATCATGATACCTATCCCATAGAGTGGTGATAAGAAATAAATTACACAGTACGCAAAAAGTGCTTTGAACAGTGTCTGACACAAAATAAGATCCAGAGTATCTTTGAAAACATCTTACATTTAATTATTGAATTTGTTTTCACATTATCAGTCTAGTCAACATTTTCTTTCTGAAGATTTAACACAAAGTTCTTGTTTTTGTAACCCTTCTAAGAAGAAACAGAATAAACCTATCCTGCTTATTGTATCTTATAGACACAGATTGCATTAGAGTCTCAGGCATGAAACTGCCTAGACTGGTACACAATATTCATATGCTATCCAGATATGATCTGATGGATAACATGTAATTTTTTTACTACCAATACAGTAGATGCTGAATTATAAAGAATTCTCAATTCTAGTAGTTATAAAATTTACTAATTTTGTCGTCTCTCAAAACAGGGAACTGTGACAATAGAATCAATCAAGAAAAAAGATGCATTCGAGGGTATTATTACTATTTTATTAAAGTTAGGTTTGTTTATAAAAATTGAAATCATAACTGGCTAATTTAAGCCACAATACCTCCTTTAGAAGACTATTCGATTGCAGGGAAATTACTTTGTGATCAGAAAAACCAACCTGCATTCAAATCTCCATTTTGCCATTTACTGTCTGCGTGACTTACTAACCTTTCTGGGTTATGGCTTTTTCATTCTGGACGGGGCCACCTAAAGAGTTCTTGGTAAAAGTTCATTGAAATTTATACATATTCCCCATGCCCATAGGTTTAGTAGGTACATCATCTGGGGTTCTTTTTACTCTAAGATTCAGGGAACATTTTATATTAAATAATTTTTTTGTACTCAAAGCTCATTATCAGTAACAGATTATATGACTCTGTAGCCAACAGTACAACTTTAGATTGGAAAATCAAATGTAATACAATGTAAAAATAAACCAAAGAAATATAATTAGACTTACAAATAATTGAAACATATTTATTTGAAAATTTTTGTAGTCTTCAATTTTATTTTGATTGTGAGCTTTAGGCTCTGTAAACTCCATAATGACTTTAATGGGTTGAAGCCCAAACTTTGATATTACCTTCTTGATCTTGAACAAGTTACTCAACCTGTTAACTTCAACTTCCACATTTGTAAGGATAATTAAAGCACTTACCATAGTGTCAAATAAGCACCTAGTGCCCCAAAATTCTCAATAAACATTAACAATTATTGCTATCAGCATCATCATTATCACCATTAAGCATCTGTTACATATTTCAAACTTGGATCGTGGGTTTTAACTACTAAAGTATCTGACATGGAGAGTCAAGTTAGTGAATTATTCCTTTGGTAAATAAGCCAAGTTTTCTCCCTATTTATAATCCGAATTGTAGACTAGTCATTTATATCATCTTGCCTAATAAATTTACATTTATTTATTTTGAATTTGAAAAACAATACAGTATAGTGGTTAATAATAATAATTTAGTATTTACTATGTTTTTTACTCATTTAACTAATCTACTATGTGTGTTTTGCTCATGTATTTACTCATTTAATCATCACAACAACTATAAATAGCAACCTGGTGATTATCCCTGACCAGGGATGTGAAAAATAAGGCATATAGAGATTCTTTCAAGGCCATAATGATAGTAAGCTGCTGATTGATGATTCCAGCCCAGACATTTTGGCCCAGAATTGGTCTTCATAACCACCATTTAATGCTGCCTGTCTAAATGAAAATCTAGAGTATGTTGACTTGAATATTCATTCACAGTCTACCTCTTAATTGGGCAATTACTTAGTCCCTCTAAGCCTGGGTTTCCTTATCTATACAACCATTAAAATATTAGCAGTTGTAGTGTTAGAGTATTTATTCTCTGGAATTGAAGAGAGTGGGAATAGGCTGATTATTGTCTAAAAAACCAATCATAGTAGAAGAAAAATGCCTTTCCAGAGACATACATGAAGAAGGTAGAGTTGTAAGGTACAGGCAGCATTTCAGGAGCATAGACACATTAACAGCATGGGAATTGAAGAAGAGAAATAGGGAAGGATCATAACCATGGGGACACTCATTGAAGTTTGGATAAAAGAGAGACAAAGTATAGATTTTTTGGCAGTTGCCATATGTAGTTACATTTTGAGGATAGTGACCAAAAAGATTCATAGGATTGGTGTTGGGGAGCACTGATGAGTAGAGAAACAAACAAAGAGAGAATAGGTTTTTAAGAATTCATTTATTTATTTGAGAGAGAGAAAGAAAGAGTGGGCACATACATGCATGAGTGGGAGTGGGGTAGGAGCAGAGGGGAAAGAGCAGAACAAGCAGACTCTGCACTTAGTGCAGAGCCTGATGTGGGGCTCCATCCCAGTACCTGGGATCATGACCTGAGCCAAAACCAAAAGTTGGACACTCAACTGACTGAGCCACCCAGGCACCCCGAGAGAGAATATTTTTAAAGGGAGTTTCAGATGGATGTGCAAAAGTATTGACTGTCAAAAAAGATGTCCAAAGATTACTTTAAAATAATTTTAAGAACCTACATTTGGGGCATTTTTATAATGAGACTGAGTAAAATGGAATTCTCCATCATTACCTTAGATTATGCCATATATCTCATGTCAGAAATGGAATCATGCCGATGCCTGACTTATATTTGAGTTACTCTGTAGGATCTATAACCTAGAATTTTAAATCCAACTTGTTGCTCAGCATTAAAATTACTTTGTACTTGAGCCAAGAAAACCTTTCACCATTTTTATTTTTCTGATAAAAGAATAGCATAAAGGAAAGGAATATCAAGAAAACTGAATTTTTGCCAATTACAATTTTGTTTAGAATGCTCAAGACAAGATATTCCTGAAAGCAAATCTATTTAGCGCCATATAAATTTCCTAAATTGAGGAAATCTAAAGAAGTAGTTTATTAAATTTCTGATGGGACATGAGTTTTAACCAAGTCTCAATGGAGACTTAGTTTCTGAAAGACTTAAAAATTCTTCTTTTCAAAAAAAAAAATATTATGTTCAGGGGTCTTTGTTCAGGCTAACTATAATTAAAAAAAAAAAACTTGAGAAATTCATGAGAAGTAACAAATGGAGAAAAAGACTGGTCATGGGTAGAACATGTTAAATCTCTGGGCATAGCCATCTTTGGAAGCAAAAATGCTAAGTGTGAATCTAGAAGGATTAGAATTGGGGTTTTTCCAGTTCAGTTCCACACAATTCTTTCTGCGGTGGACTTACTGAGGAATAGTTGTTCGATTCTCAGGCTGAAAATTAGTTTCCATGGTTTGTCAGCAATAGTAGAATGAATCTTAGAGAATGAGGGACAGTTGGATCATGTTTGCATAGCAGCTTTATGTGGTACTGGGGTATATTGACTAATCTTGGTTTTCATTATAAAATTGGAAACCCATATGAGTTGTTGCTAGTGATACCAGCACAATACAAGGGAATACAAGAAGTGGTTCCATCAACCCCTGGCATGATGGAGCTTGGAAAGCTGAATTCTCTTGGAGACAGAAATACTGCAGGTGTGCCTTAGCCCTTTGGAAGTGAAGACTTATACAATGAGGTTGTGGTTGACGGAGATAAGGGTATTCTGTGCTCATCAGAGGATACTTAGAGCCCGCCTTGATCTTACACTGGAGATTACTTTTTATTATTTGCTTCTAGTGCGGCAAAGTCAATATTACAATTAGCTATTTCTCAGGCGAGGGACAGGTGCCTAGATTGCAGTGCATTTTGGTAGTAGGAAGTGGCCCCACATTTGCTTCGATGTGACAGAGTGACATCTAGTGGTAAAATATAACTGTGAGCATATTTATTCTGTGAACATACCCAATTCTAAGCCTTTTCACAGATATAGATCCTGTATGGAAAGGGATTTTATTGTCAGTAAATATGCTTACTCAGAACGTGTCATTGTCTATCTTTAAGGTCTGGGAGAAGGAGGTTTGAAGCACTCCATCAGATGGAGTCTTAAGATTTCTAGTGTCATGCCCATATTAGAAGGGAGAGGTAGAGGGGCAGGAAGATTTGATTGTTTTGTAAGACCTCTTGAAATACCAGATAGGTTTATCTTATTTATCTAAGAAGACTGAACAAAATGAAGAATTTATATTCCTCAGTATTTAATTGGATGATGTATGTGGGTGGAAGACGTAGCATTGTGTGTTGAAAACCAATTAGGAAAGGAGGAAGAATTATATTTTACATGGTTTTCACATCAGAATTTAGGAACATCAGTGGTAAATACAGAATATGTCTATAGGAAAAGGTTAGAGGAAACAATATGGTGGTCCATCGGAAAAGGGTTGCTAGCTTGTCTGGAAGTAGCATTCACATAGCATGCACACTATTAAAAACAACAACAAAATAACCAATAAGTAAATAAATAAATAGATATATAAGTAGATAGTAGGGAAGATGGTGATAAACTAATCTCCATTTCAGTGGAGGAGGACAAAAAAGAGAAGGGGATACTAACAGATACAATTTAAGAAATTATGATACATTCAAATCTAAATCAAGTGTTTGTGTATATTTTCTTATTAAATTCCTATACTATTTCTCTGAAGTAGGTACTGTTATCTCCATTTTACAGATAAAGAAATGCAAACTCATCTTTCTTAAGATCACAAAGTGCTAAGTTAAAAGTGCCGGTATTTGAATTTTAGTCTTTCTGATCCCAAAGTTCATGCTCTTACTTCTGTACTAAAAATGTCACAAGAATTTTTATCACTTCTAGGTGAGATATTGACCATCCTGCTTTGAAAAGTTTGTCCATTAAATGTCCTTATCTAAATCCTGTTAAGATCAATTGGATTTCAATTAGAGTGCAATAGATTATAGCACACATGGTTTGAAACTTCTTTGCTCTTTTCCATTGTGCACAGATATTGGGAAACTTTAATTTTATTGTAATTGTTTCTTCTCAGAGGCAATTGGGCGATTTGAATCTTCACTCTGCTATTGTCCCAATGTAGACTAAAATGAGCAATGAAACACTGAATATTTTCTCATCTGTTATTATAGTAATACCATACCACTTTTGTTTTTTGTTTGCTTTTGTTTTGTTTTGCTGGCTGGTTGGAGTTTATTTTCAACTTGGTGCAAGGGCATGGTTACAGGATGTCAGAAAGGCTTGTGTGTGGCTTAGTTAGTAAAAAGTAGGGTTCTCCTAACTTCTTGTTTGGTGTTTTGCTGTTTTGATATAAAAGAACCCACCTGCTTCTACTTGCTGCAGCCAGGGCAGGAGGGGAGGGACTCTGAGGAGCCTTGCAGCCTCCTAAAGACTGGTGGCTGGCGGTGGCCACTCAGGATGGGGACACTCCTTTTGATAAGGAGATGGAAAACAAATGATGGTTAAGTTATGGAAAATATCTAGGGTAAAATGCATTTGCACACATTTTTTTCTAGGTTTTAAAACATGTTTTCTAGATAGGACTCTTCCTTATGCTAATCTCATTTTATTTAGAATATTAAGCTCTTGCCTTGATTCCCTACCATGACTCCTGTGGAAAAAATATTCTACCCTGGTTCAGAGAAATTTGTTATTTGTGTCTTTTACAAGATTGTATAGTCTTTGGCTTTTATTACTTTGTCTTTTTCTATCACCTCAAGAAAATATGACAAAGAATTTCCAATTGAAAACTCTAAAATTGCTTTTATATTTTCATCTCTCATGTCTTTGCTTCAAAGCTATATCACGTCGCCACTGGGCAGAGGATGAGATCCAGGTAATGGAAACAGTCCTGGCCACTATTGTATGAACCTGGCTGAAGGGTTCTTACTGAGAGTGGATTTCTTATAATTGGGCCTGAAGGATCCAAAGAACGTTTCTGAAGGTGGAAGTGGTTGGCATACTTTGTCTTAGCAGTTACCAGCACTGAGTACTTGGAGAGAAGGAAGTTGTCCCAGTCATCTCTTAAAGGATAATACACTAAGTCCAAACACATTCTGTTCCAACTATAAGGATGACACCATATTAAGAATTCAGAATTCTATTCCCATAGTTGATTATATAAATACTTTTAGGGAAAGAAATTGTATGATATTATCAATAGATACTAAAAGAAACAATTGAGAAAATTTAACAATCAGTCTGAATCAATCAATTAGTCAGTTAACCGAACTTCAAGGAAATCTGGAGAACTACATACTCAAGCTAGGAGCAGAAAAGATATTCAATAAAAAATATAAAGCAGAAGGAAAATAAATTTGTTTCTTTTTTTTTAATTTCAAAAATTTTTATGAAAAAATAACCATAAACAAATCTATTTAAACTATTGATTTAGAGTGGGATTGCATTTTAGAAGAGGTTTATTATGATGAGCTTTTTAAATCTGAGCATGAGGATAATCTTGGGTGCTTGGGTGGTTCTGTAGATTGAGCAGCTGACTCTTGGTTTTGACTGGGGTGGTGATCGCATGGATCATGGGATTGAGCCCCCGGGTCAGGCTCTGTGCTCAGTGTGGAGTCCGCTTCAAGAGTCTCTCCATCTGCCCTTCCCCCGACATGTATGGAGATGTCTGTGCGCGCACACTTTCTCTCAAATTAGTAAGTAAATCATAAAAAGAAGATAATATAAGAGCAAAATAGACCAAAGATGTAGAGAAACCATTCATGAAAAATCCAACAGCCATCGAATATATGCAAAGTTGCTCCAAGTCACTAGTAAATGAAGAGACTCAATGGATTAGCAGCTTTTGGACTGGCCACAGTTAAAGTGAAATAAAAGAATAACTGCTGTTGCTGGCTAGGTTGTGAGCAAAGAAGTAATGTCACACGTTGCTGGTAGAAATGAATTTCATAACATTTTAGAAAGCATGTGGGCAATAGCAATTAAAATTAAAAATATTTAGGGTTCCTGGATGGTTCAGTTGGTGAAGCAACTGCCTTCAGCTCAGGTCATGATCCTGGAGTACTGGGATTGAGTCCCACATCAGGCTCCCTGCTCAGCAGGGAGTCTGCTTCTCCCTCTGACCCTCTCCCCTTTCATGCTTTCTCTCCTTCAAGTAAATAAAATCTTTTTAAAAAACTAAAAATATTTATACATTTGAGTGCATTATATTTTGGTGAATCTATCACAGGGAAATGAAAGCACTGCTAAGTAAACAAACATGCTTATTTTAAGCATTTTTTATTAGGGGAAACTGAGGAACAAAGTAAACACTAATCCATAAAGCAATGTTTTGGTACATTCTTATTACAGAATACTATGCACAACGTAAAATAATGAATTAGAGCTATACTAGTTAGGTTGGAGAGATTTCCATGAATTTTTCTTGAGTGAAGAAAGCAAAATATGCATAATATGATGTCATTTTTGTAAAACAAAAATAAGCATTATCAAAATTACTGAATGCTAGTTAATTTGCAAGACCTCTCTTAGGAGATTAATACAGTGACACAAAGAACTGAATTACTGATATTTTGAAGATAAAGGACAAACACATAAATAGGCAGGCAACAGGGGTGCCTGGGTGGTGCAGTTGGTTAAGCATACAACTCCTGGTTTCCACCCAGGTCACAATCTCATGATCATGAGATCAAGCCCTGTATCCAGTTCTTGCGGTCAGTGCAGAGTCTGGTTAGGATTTTGTTCGCCTCTGCCCAGTAAATAAATAAGTAAATAAATCTTTTTATTTTATTTTATTTTTTTATTTTATTTTTTTTAATTAATTTTTTTATTTTTTTTATAAACATATATTTTTATCCCCAGGGGTACAGGTCTGTGAATCACCAGGTTTACACACTTCACAGCACTCACCAAAGCAACATGGGGGCTTAAGTGGGTAGGAAATAAATCTTTTTAAAAAAGACAAACAATAGGGTCAGTGGGTGGGTGGGTCAGTGGGTTAAGCCTCTGCCTTCAGCTCAGGTCGTGATCTCAGGGTCCTGTGATCGAGCCTCGCATCTGGGCTCAGTGGGGAGTCTGCTTCCCCCTCTCTGCCTGCCTCTCTGCCTACTTGTGATCTCTCTCTCTATCACTTTCTGTCAAATAAATAAATAAAATCTTAAAAAAAAGACAATAATAAAATGTAACATAGACCTGTTTTAAAAATGAGTGATTTAAATAATGCTACAGTTTCCAGTAAGTTATAAAAGATTCTGCAATTCATATGTGGATCAAAAATTACCTATAGCCCAATAACATGTTAGTATTATGAGTCATAATTTCTTATAGTAATAGTGATAACATCTGGTATTGGTAGAAAGATAAACAGAGGTAATATAAGTAAAGCACTCAAAACAATGCCTGGAAAAGAATAATTGTACATTAAATGGAAGCTGTTATTCTCATGGTCATTATTATTGTTTTTTAAATGCTGAGGCTATATGTTTTTGAAAGAATATCACAGAGGTGAAGTACCCTTCTCATCACATCATATTAGCAGGAACATGGGACCAATATGATTTTTTAACCTGGTCTTGTAAACCTTGATCAACTGGGCAAGGTAGTGTTTGCCAGGTTTCTTCAGTCACTATTAGTTACGTACACTCCACCCACTTTCTGCAATCTATTTTCTGAAATCCCATAACTAAATCCAGCTCACAGTCAAGGAGGGGTGGGTGAGGAATGAAATTCCCTCTGGAAAGTGGGTATATCTACATAACTTATGAAGAACTGTTACATAACAAAGACTTTTCTCTCCCACCTATTTATTCAATCATTTATTTACATGTAGTCATGTATATTTCTTTTATACTTTGAGTTATAGTCTAATAAACATTTTTTGTTGTTGTTGTTGTTCAAATTGTTCCAGTTTTAGACATGAAGTGGTTTTTCATGTTGGTTCCTGCGTACCTTTGAAATACCCCCAGTATTTTTGTTTTCTCAGCACTTCCTTACTTTCTGGCATTAAAAGATTCTACGGACTCATTTTGTATTGTTCCTGCCCTGGCCCTGGAAATAGCCATTCTCCAAGAACTCTTGGTTCCTTTATTTTGGTGTGTGGGGGGAGGTGGGTGGTGGAGAGAGAACAGGGAGGGACAGAGGGAGAGAGAGAGAATCTTAAGCAGTTTCCACACTGAGCTCGGAGCCCAACACGGGGCTCCATCTCACAATAGTGAGATCATCACCTGAGCTGAAATCAAGAGTCGGATGCTTAGCCGACTGAGTCACCTAAGCACCTCAACTCTTGGTTCCTTTTATTGGAGAATAATCTTAGAAACCAAAATCTGGGCACTAGATATGTTCATTGTTGCTACAGTTTCCAGGATCCCTCAGTAGACAGTTCTAGGAAACAGGATATGAATACTAAGTCAAGTTTGTAAACATAGTTATAATATTACTGTATGTATCCATCTACATCTACCCATTTGCATTTTGTCATTATCCTTCAGTTTCCAGTCAAAACATTGTTTTCTCAAGTTACTTAGGTCAGCTCATTTTCCCTCTCCCCCTTCAGTGAGTTGATACCGATTTTGATGAAACTCGTATTTTCGGATTGCACAGTAAGTAGAGTTTCATACTCAAGTCTTCCACATAGAAAAGATTTCCCTGTTAGTAATCAGACTGATTTCAAATTAGTATTCTATAAGCTACAGCTCTAACTTCATGTTTTTTATGTTGCTCTTATTGCTTATATATACCATCGAATTGTGTCCTTGATTCTTTCTTATTCTGTACCAGACCCCCACTTAGAGCAGGGCTGCTCCCCATTTCCTTTCATCTTGTGAGAGACATCCTCGGTGTGATCTCTTCTCTTTGACGGCCTTCTGAAGTCTAACTAATGCCAGCTGGACCTTGGGAATCATTCAGTGGCACCCAGCCTCAGTCTCTGCCATAACTCCAGGAGAGAAGTACTTATACTTGGTTCCCCGTCGCTGTCCTGACCTCTACCTCCTTCAGCCAGCCAGCCTTCTCAAAAGCTCCATGCCCATGTGGGAATCTCAGCAATCTCAGTAGCTCTTCTCATGCCACATTGGGCTGCAGTTCTGTAAGGCTGCTCTACCATTGTCTAAACCCTCCCCGGAGCTCCTGTTCACAGTGCCATATTGGCCACTTGATTTGTTTTAAAAGGATTGCAGCCCCTTCAACAAAACTCGTTTACTCTAAATCTTTCCACAAACTGTATGTGCTTTTGGTCTTTGAGATTTCCCTTTCTGCTTTTCCCCAGGGTAAGGTGCAAGGGGTTATGGTTAGAGCATCAATTTTTGTTGTTTCCACCTGTTTGTTAGTGCGATTCCTGTTCTCTGTAAGTTGGAAAAGTCTCCATGTGCTAAGTTCTTCACATTCTGGTGTCTTGGATCTCCCCAAAGCTATATATTTTGAGCAAAGGCTTCTAAGTGGAAGCCTTGCTTTTGAAAGTATTGTTTTTGCTTTTTGCTTTAAAATCTCCTCCTTGAAATGTCATTGTCCTCTTTGTTCTAGGATGTTTCTGCTATTGGGCAGTGCATGTATAGAATGTTGCAAAATTACTCACCTTGTTTTAAATAGATATGCTTAGTAAATAGCTATATGTTTTCCATCCTTAAAGATTACAAAGAGGATGCTGACTGTTCAAAAACTCAAGAATGGAATGTTTAGTAGCTATTTATAATTTTTTCCTTGTTTCAAAATTGATACGTGTCAGAAACGAGGTGATTTATTTTCAGTCACCCTCAAAGAAGCCATCACTATTGCCTGTAATGGCAGAGCCAGGAGCTAGGAGTGGTGAAGAGTCAGAAGCAAACCTTTACTATTTCAAAGTAATATCCAGCTATGTATAGGCACATGTATGTATATGTAGGTACCCATCTACAAAATACTATGTACGAAAGTATTAGCACACAGAATTATCTACCTATTCTTATGCAACCTCTAGTTTCTTTAAAGATGTTCCCCATAACTGTGGTTATTTTGAGGATATCTCACATTTGCTCATAAATATGCCATCCTAGGTGGAATGCAACATAGCGTTCCCCATTCTGTGGTCAGTCTGCAGCGCCAGAAGCCTGCTGAAGGTGTCCTGCTGCTGCCCTTGCCAGCAGCACCTACATAGACCATGCTGCAGTGATTCCAACAGGCTGAAGGAGAAAGCTTCTCTCTTGAACTTTGTACCACTGTTCCTTCCCTCTCAGCACTAGTGAGTGCCCTATGCTCACAACACCTCAGGACATGGTGTAAGAAAACCAGTTTTTCAGCTGCCATTTTCTCACCGGAGCCTTTCTCACAAAAGTTGTTGACGAGAATCTCCCCATGCAGTGGGGGTGGGAGCAGGAGAGGGACCAGGAGAGCAGAGAGTCAAAGCAAAATCATTTTAGCAAGAGGCAATTCAGATTATGTAAATACACTTATCCCAGGAAGTTGCCACTGTCTTATTCCATCAAGATGAAAACACTCAGCTAACTCTCGTATTAAGAGTTTTTCCCCCAAGAGGATTTCTTGGTCTTTCTTTGCAAAGCTGACCATAGAGGATTTGTTCTGCCAGTCTTTTGGACATACTCCTGTTTGAAATCCTAAGGTGCACAAAAGACACTTTCACACTTGGACCCCTGCTGTATACTAGCATAAAGTGTAACTACTTAAATATGTCCTTAATTATTTGTCATCTAGGATATTTTTGCTATATATTGACTACGATAATCTTCTGGCAGACAGGACCATGATACCAACTTATGTAGTTGCTTTTTTTGTTTGTTTTTCCTAACTAAATCTCTTTGAGTAACATAATGATTGCAGGGTGGTTTTGTTTGTTTATTGGTTTTGGCTTGTTTGTGGCTTAGGAAATGGAGACTCAGAAAGGTCTTAGCTGGTGCCCTCTACATCACCGCCTAGCACTTTGCATGACCCTGTGCAAATTGGGCTCCATGGATACTCAGTGACCTAAATGTATATTTTACTTTTTACACAATCCACATTCATTTCTTTCCAAGTTGCTTTACAAAGATTCATTTTGAAGCATTCACAAGAAGTAGCCAATAGTGTAGAATAATACATAACCTTGAAGAGGTCAGAGAGGCTGTATGAGAAATAATGGAATAGACTTGTGAGCATGAGAGTCTGGAGGTGGTTAAACAACAACAATAAAAACAGAGGACAACACATATTTTGAATATTTGAGAAAATTTTAATATTCTTTTCTGAAAAATGCAGGCTACAAAATGCATATTTTAGCATATTAGCTTTTTAATTTGAATACTTTTTCAATTTAAAATTATTTCTTTAAATTATTGAAGTATAAACAAGTATATCTAAAACTTCTGATTATTTATTCATTAGCTATAGTAAAAATGACTTTCTACCATATATTCCAATCTAGAAACTTGAAAAATCTCTAAAATTGTTATATTTACATAGGTAGTATCTACTGTTGAGAATATGGGTAAAAGAACTAAAGCTAAGTTTTAATTCCACTCACTATTAATATTCTGCTATTTAATATTATGGGTGTTTTCCTTTGCATATATATATTTTTAAAAACCTGTGATCATATTGTAGATGCTGCTTTGTAATCTGCTTTTCCTTTTAAAACAACATTGTAACATACAGGTATTTAATAAATATGCTTTTGTGACATATTTTAAAAGCCTTGGATGAAGTTGCTTTCTTCCATAGAGGTTTTTATTTGTTCTTGGAGCCCAAGACACTCTAAATTTATTGAAATATTTTTGGACGCACAGGTGATATGAACTGGAACATCACACCAGAGCCAGGTTTGGGGTTCTGCTCTATTTACCCAGTCTCAAAGAGATAAGAAAGTTTCCTTGCTGTTTTTCTTTGAAGTGTTCTTTTCCTTTTTCTTCCCTTCAGCTCCCCAACACTCTACTCCCCTCCACTCACTTTCCCTTCCCTTCTCTTCCGGTCCTTTCCTTTCCTTCCCCATTCTCCCTCAGCCTAGCCCTCCACTTTCTTTCACTACCCTGCTCTGCTTTGTCCTCCCCTCCCCTCCCCTCCCCTCTTTTCCCTTCCCTTCTCTTCCCTTCCCTCCTCTCTCTCTCTCTCTCTTCACCTCATCCTGCCTACTCTGATGCCATATCCCTCTGTGGCCCAAACCCTCCATTGTGGTATCCTGCTGAACTCCTCTTCATTTTGAGTGGACCCTGTGCTCTATCTCATGTCCCCATTTCCCTCACAAGGTTGAATGAAGTTTAGGTATCCGGGGTTCTGCAGAAAACCTCAGACCAAAAGAAACAAACCAAAGGAAGCCAAACCAAAACAGAACAGAACTGGTTTTTGGCTGTTAAATATCCACTAAGTTTACTGATTTTACTTTGTTTTGGCCTCTGCATTTTCTTCCTTCTCTGCCAGCTTAGCAATGTAGCTAAAATATATATAATAATTCATTCAAGATTTGACTTTTTTAATCAAAAAGATTGTTCTCTGCCATATGACAAAAATGAAGGTCAAGAATACTTACTTTGAAAGATTAAAAATATATCAAGATATAAAAATTTTTTAAAGTTTTTAAAGTTTTAAAGTTTAAAGTTTAAATTTTTAAAAAATTTTATAAAGATATAAAAATATTTTTATTCTTTCTAAAATTAAATGATTCTTTATTTAATGGAAATATTTGTGAAATAATGGATTATGTAATTTAGGATTCTGCTCCCAATCCCACTTCTGATCACCAAGAATCTAGTCATCAGTGTGTGAGGTTTTCTTTCCCCCACATCAACAAGTAATTCTTGGGTACCTGCTGGATGTCCTATTATTTAATTCAATTCTCACAACATCTATCTGGACAAAGCATCATATCCCATAGTCAAGGGGTCAATCCCAAGAGCCTGCCCCATATTTCAGATGCACATTGTAAGTATTAGGCTCCCAGACCCACAACTTATGTTCAATTTGGCTAGAATTTGGAGTTTCCCACAACTCTTTCCTTAGGTTTGATTAATGTACTAGAGCAGCTCACAGGACTCAGTGGGTCACTCATGTTTACTAGTTTATTAAAGGATTGATAAGGAGCACAGCTGAACAGCCAGATGAAGAGGTACATGGGACAAGGTCTGGGAGGATTCTGAATGTAGGAGCTTCTGTCGCTGTGGAGTTGGAGTATAGTCACTCTCTGGTATAGATATGCTCATCAGCCTAGAATCTTTCAGAATGCCCTACTACTGGGATTTTTATGGAGGCTTCCTGAAGTAAGTGTGATTCATCATTAACTCCATTTTCAGCTCCTCTTCCTTCCTTCTCTCAGAGGGGGTTACTGAAAGTTCCAAGTGTCTAATCATGGCTTATTCTTTTCGGTGTCTTCCTCTCTTCCAGGAGCTCATTTAGAGTCACCTCATGAGAACAAAAGATGCTTCTAGTGCTCTTATCACTTGAGAACTTAGAAGGGTTTCAGAGGTTTTGTGTCGGAGAGGGGGTCAAAGACCAAATATTAGACCAAGAGATGCTCCTCTTATCATTTAGAAAATTAAGAAGTTCTGTGCCAAAAATCAGGGAGATATATATATTTCTATTATCTCACACAATTATTAGTGAAATACCTTTATAAAGCCTTTATAACATCATGATATAAATAATAATAATAATACAGCAACTATATCTTAAATACTTACGAAGTGTCAGACATATCTTTTTTAAACTAACAGACTTTATTTTTTTGAGGAGTTAAGTTTTCAGAAATAATGGTGGAAAGTAGAGCATGTTCCCATATCCCCTCTCACTTACAACTCCCTTCCCCTATTCCCTATTATTAACACCCTGCGTTAGTATGGTATATTGTTATAATTGTTGAGTCATTATTAACACATTATGATTACATATATCTTTTTTGCATCCTTTCAACAACCAGAGAAGATAGATATTATCCCCATTCCAAAAATAAGGAAACTAAGGTTGAATATTAAATCTGAATTGACTGACAAATGTATAAGAACAAGATCTTGGGCCATTATATTCCCTTTTTTCTATTTTACTTACTTTGAGAAATCCTATGTTTTAAATATCTTCTGTCCGATGAAATGTATGGTTGGTATTGTATATAGTTTTTAAAAAGATCACAATAAGAAATCATTTTTTCCTAAGATCTGATCTTTAGAACTAACATGCTTATCTTGTACGAGTACTAGATTAGAACACCAGTTGGTAGTTGTCAACAATCACAGTTGCAATGATAATTACTAATTATTTTATAAATACTATGAATGTAGTATAATTTAGTTTTGTTATTATAAGCCTTGCTATATGTCTAATGGCGATATAGATAAACATAAAAACAGCAACAATGCCCTGATTCTTCTTTTACAACACATCAAGTTATTAAATTCCTTTAAGTAATGTGCATGGTTCTTTTCATAACTTAAACTATTTTTCAATTATGTTTTTGTTTCATAACAATAGGTCTTAAAAGGCAAAAGTACACTGCCCTATCTGTAAATTAGTGCTGTGCATAATGGTGGACACAGTAAATCTATGGCGTTTATTTCTCATTTGGAAAGTCTTTTTATACCTAAAAATGAATCTAGTATAAGCAATCTGTATGAATAGTGGTGGTTTATATTGATGTGAATATCAGTATCAGAGCTGAGTCTATTGTATTGCAAAAAAAAAAATCAATACTGTTGCTCTTATGGTCAAACATATGTTGCATCTAATTTATTTCAAGCATGCTATATATTGATGGAATCCAGGTTCTGCCATCCTTTCTCTCAGCTATTTGGTCTCACAGTAACTCTTGCTGAGTCTCTTGGCATGATATATAATGTAGTGCAATACACCTGAAAGAAATGTGTCCAAGTTAAATCCTTTGAATGTTCTAGCACAACTGTTCATTTATTTCCTGTGATTTTTATGGTTTCAAAAGCATGACGTGTTGTTATATTAATTAAAAATTTACTAATGTAATTATATATTTGTCTTACAGTGAATGGACATCCAATACTCAAGAGAGCTAACATCCGAATTGTTGGAAAGTTAGTATCCAGATCTATAAGAGAAAGGAAAATGAGACATTTATCGTGAGAAGTAGAATAATGTTTCAATACAATTTTATTATCTTAAGAGTTGAACCTTTCTACCCAAAGAGATTATGTTAACATCAGCCATGGATTAATTATGTATCACCAGGAAAAAAATGACAAGCATCTCTGGACATCAAAGAAAAGATTTCAACAAGTCAGTTCATAATTTCTAAATATCTTTGGATGAACCATTCATTGGATCTTCTTCATTAAAAGCTACTGTTTTATCATACTGAAATTGAAACCACCTAGCATCAATTATTCCTTTCATTGGACTTTAATTTCTTGTGTTCCATTACCAATAAATACCATGAAGAAACTTCAAGACTTTTATTTCTAAAAATGCACTTAACGTTTTTGGAAAAGCTTTCTAAAAATGTGTTTTAAGCGATATGATTTTATTAGCGTAGTCATATATTATTTTTCCCTTTTTTCATTCCTCAGTCTAGTGAAAAACTGGAAGTCAGTCTACAGTGTTACTGAATTACCTGCCTTAGTTCAGAAAGGATTTGAAACACAGTGGCTAACACTCGTTCCTTAAGAATCTCGAGTTTAATTTTTTATTAACAAATAATGTATTATTTGTTTCAGAGGTACAGGTCTGCGAATCATCAGTCTGAAGCAATTCACAGCACTCACCATAGCACATACCCTCCCCAGTGTCCATCACCCAGCCACCCCATCTCTTGAGTTTAATTTTATCTGTCCGTCAATCCCTCTCTCCCCCATCCCCTACTTCTAGGAATGGGGTTGGAGAACCAAGTGAAGGATAGTTGAAGGAATAGACCCTGTACCTAACATGATATGAATCGAGGCAGGAACTATGTGTGTTTCATTTTTTCAGTTCTTCCCTCTGCTCTATTACTTCTATAATCGACTCTGGTTTGAGACTAAAATTTCTCTCAGGCTACCTCATGCAAGGGAGTTTACTGTAGAATCCGTATGAAAGTTATTAGAATAAAATCTTTAGAAAAGCCAGTTACAAGAATCACATTAAGTCATGGTCTCACCAAAACCAGAACCAAGCTGGATTAAAAAACATGCTGATCCTCTAGCCAGAAAATGTTTGCAGTAAAACATTTGAAAGGGGGGGTGTGTGGAAAGCGATGATGAGCTAAAATGTAGACATTAGTGTATTTATGAAACTAAATTATCCATATTTTCTTTTGGTAATTCAGTGGGTTTCATTTGAAAGAAAAATCTTTTCTTCCTTTCAAAACTTTCAATATTGAAAACTGGGAAGTGCACAGTAAAAAAAAAAAAAAAAAAAAGGAAAAAAAATCACATGAGTTGAGTTCCAGTATGATACCAGATTATCAGCCTGCTTCTTCTTTTTTTTTTTTTTTTAAGATTTTATTTATTTGACAGGTCAGAAGTAGGCAGAGAGGCAGGCAGAGAGAGAGGAGGAAGCAGGCTCCCTGATGAGCAGAGTGTCCAATGTGGGGCTGGATCCCAGGATCCTGGGATTATGACCTGAGCGGAAGGCAGAGGCTTTAACCTACTGAGCCCCAGCCTGTTCCTTTTTATAACATTATTGGGATAAAACTTTGGCTAGATTTCTGCTACCACTATTCAAAAAAAAAAAAAAATTGGGAGGACAAGTATGGAATTATAATGAAAGGTAACTACAAAATAAAATATAAGAATTCTTAATGAGTGTTGCATAATGACTTTCACTAATTCAAATGCAAATATATTTATAAGAGAAAGCAATGAATATAAAAATATCAACATTACAGGGGCGCCTGGGTGGCTCAGTGGGTTAAGCCTCTGCCTTCGGCTCAGGTCATGATCTCAGGGTCCTGGGATAGAGCCCTGCATTGGGCTCTCTGCTCAGCAGGGAGTCTGCTTCCCTCCTCTCTCTCTGCCTGCCTCTCTGCCTGCTTGTAATCTCCATCTGTCAAATAAATAAATAAAATCTTTTTAAAAATCAACATTACATTATAAAAGTAAAATATAAAAATTAAGTTATGATTATGACAATTAGGGTCAGGAAATAGTTTATTTTTCCTTCAACAGTGTGATGATTGTTCTTGTCTCCTATTTCCAACATTTGACTATTGTTCTTGATTTTCAGCAAACTGAGGGCTATGAACATCTTTTCAAGGTGTGATCCTGCATTAAAGTTCAGTGACAATAAGTGACTCTAGGGCCGCAGAAGACAGGGTAAGGTCAGGGAAAAGAAGTCTTCACTTCTCAATAGTCAGTTTCTATATAAAAATTGGCACTTGGTGCTCATCAAAGAACAAGAAATATTGGATATGCTCTAAGTGTCCATTGTGTTTTTGAGCCAACTACCTGATGGAAGTCATCACTTATATGTAAATGAACTGTCAATGGCTTGCCACTGTTGGCAGTCACTGGACTGTGAAGGGTATGTCTTAATAAGAACCAAAGCTCTTCACAGACTTTGATTTACTGGAAATAAAATAGAAAAGTCCTCTGAGACTACAAAGGACACTTGTTTCAGATAAAACGTCTAGACAGTAGCAATATATTTAGGGCTTTTATTATAGCAAAACTGCACATTAGGAGGGAATGGTGAGAAAGTCCCTGTGACCCAGCTGAGTTCTAAAACACTGCTTCCGACTAGAGTAATACAATCTTTAAAATAGCTAAACCAAATTAAATAAAAGGGCATTAAGGAAAAAAAATCCAGAAACAGGGAAAAGTCAAGATTCAGGTTTGTTGCCTCTTTTAAGTCATCTCTGTCTTATGTTTTACACTTTCTTAAGAGTCTATATTTTTCTTAATAAACCCAGCTATTAAAATAATCATGCTACTATGATCCACAACATGGACTAACTCTCAGAAAAGCCAGATTTCAGGGGATTCTTCTTTGTCTATCCATTCCTTTTCTCAACTTTCATTCCAAAACACACAACTGCAATACTTGAATTCTCTGTAACTATGAATATTCTTATTAATACTGTTAATAAGAATCATATATTAAATTTGAAAAATGCTTTTGTATTTTCAGTATACTTTTGCATAAATATGAATGATGGAAACTCTTATCGGTGTGAAAAAATGATTAAAGAAGACAATGCAGGTGACACAAACTTTAACACTTCAGGAAGTGAATCAGCCCCAGAGAACTACAAAATGGGGTTGAAGGTGAGAGTCTTTTCCAGGATAAAGAATAAAGAACAAAGAAGAGAAAAATAGGAGATATTAGCTGAGGCTACATTGTTAACCTTGTTGGGGTTGGAAAGGAATGAGGAAATAAGTATAAGCCCAGACTTGGCTTGGCATCTGGGGATTGGCTGACTGCATACTCTGTTTCTCTGGTCTGGTGGAGCATTTACAGGGCCACAAAAGCTATCTAAGTTCCAGGTTGCTGACTTGGCAGCCCAGGCAAGAGCAGCTCCATCTTGGGCCTAGAAATTTCTTTGGACAGTAGGTAGACCAAACTTTTATATTTACTACTTTCTTCCAAGGCACACTATGTTAAAGAAGTGTATCAGTCAGGGTAGGTTAACAGCTTTGGAAAGCAATATTAAAAATCCCATTGGCTTAAAGTAATAATATCTTTTTTGCTTACTTCACCAGCTAGCCGAAGGCAGCAGGGACTCTGCCCCATACAGTCTTCCAGAGAGTCCGGCTTCTTCCATCTTAATAGCCTTGCCACTTTTTAGGATACCACTGCAGTCTTCACACCCAGACAGCAGACAAAAAGAGAGTGTTGAGAAAGCATAGCCACTTCTTAACCACTTCAGTCTGAACTTGGAACACATCTCCTCTGCTCACATTCTGTCGGAGACAACTTGTTACCTGGTCCCACTGAAATTCAAGGGCACTAGGAAATGTAGTCTATTTGATATCCAAAAAGAGAATATGCTCCCTTGTTGCTAAAGGGATTAAATTACATTCCTCATTATTTTAGGGAACAAGAAAAAATTCAAATGCCTTAACTTGGATGGTCATCATTCTGGTTTAACTTTCTATTTATAAAAGTATCCAAATAATCTAGATGTTTTTAATTTTCAGTATTGTGATGTTAATCCCTCATAAATTCATCAAGAATCCTGCAAACATCTACCATCAATTTAAAGGGGAAAACTTTTTTTTTTTTTCATTTCTCAGGTATGTGTTTTTTCTTTCCTATAATTAAAAAACTTTGGGTTTTATTTTTGTTTTGGTTTTGTTATTCAAATAAAAATCATGTCAAGTAATTTTCAGTAATATGTTGATAGGAGCCTTTCTTCTTTTATAAAAGCTCACTCATTTCTAGTCTGGAGAAATAGGCTACCAGAAATGAGTATATGTAGAGCAATGAAGGGAGACACAGAATTGTACCATCTCCAAACATTTCTCTAAAAATAATCAAGAAATACAATAATATGGTGTGGGACTGATTTGTCATTTCAGAAATAATTATTCATTTTATTCCAATGGGAACAATATTGAAGAATTAAAAATTTTCTTTCTGGGGCGCCTGGGTGGCTCAGTTGGTTGGGTGTCCAACTCTTGATTTTGGCTCAGGTCATGATCTCAGATCCAGGGATTGGCCCACTCTAGGCCCTGCACTGGACCTGGAGCCAGCTTAGGGCTGTCTCTCTCCCTGTGTCCCTCCCACCATTCCTCTTCTTGCTCTCTGTTTCTGTCTCTCTCTAAAAGAAAGAGAAAAAAAAAAAATTCTCATTCTAAAAGATTTTCAAACAGCTAACAGAAAAGACAAACATGAAATGTAAAGAACCAAAATTCTAAATAAGTTTGCTGAAAGTTGATCAAATGTGCTAGCTGAAGCCCCCTCCCTTCAAAATTGCTATCTCTTTCTGGAATTAATACTGAAACATTCAAGTTTGGGGGTTATTAAGCATATTTCACATTAGACTCTCTAATTTATGTCTCCTCTAATTTTTTTTGAGCAGTCTCTACACATTTGGCTAGTATTTTACATTGTTAAATACACTTTTCCAATATAAGAGTGATAGTAATAATAATTAATAGTAATAACAACAACAGTAATAATGCCAAAACTCTATTTTCAGCCTCCCCATACAAAATTTTGCCTTGGCAATGAGTTGGGCAAGGGTGAAGAGCAAGTGCAAAGCACTTATCTTGCTAGACTACCTCACAGCAGTGAGCTGGCCTGGTTGGTCTAAGGTTAGTGGCTGTAGGGTAGTTTCCTGATTCAAAGCTTCCTGATTTGGGCAAGCCTGTTACTGAGGTGATACAAAGAGTGACTCATGAAACTCTTGCAATCTGTCTCTTCTGCAATGCCAACAGTTTTTTCAGTTGTCTATCTCTCTTAATTTTTCTGATAAATGTAGTTCCTGTTGCCCTGTCATCTGAAACTGAGAACCTCACCCATATATTTTCCTTCCTTCCTTTTTTCCTTCCAGTCTTCCTTTCTCCCGTTTCTCTCACTAATGCTAGTCGATAATGATTGTACCAATATAAAGGTATTTGAGAGTTCAGATGTATTTTTCAAATTGAACATTCTGGATGTACTACATAGACATAAATGCCAGATATGCAATCTCCTAACATGTCACATTGTCCTAAGCAATCCCAGTTCCACATTTCCCCTGCGTGTAACTGTAGCTTCATCCTCATTGAAATCATATTTGATATCTTAAATGGTATTCCTATAAGTAATTCTCTATGGAAGAAAAGCCAAGGATATCAGAAAAGTAACTTTATTTTTATTTTTTTTTAATTAATTTTTTATTTTTTATAAACATATATTTTCATCCCCAGGGGTACAGGTCTGTGAATCACCAGTAACTTTATTTTTGATAGAAGGATGATAATTCGATGAAACTCCAGAAACTTGACAGTTGCTTATAATCCACAAAAATGAAAGGGATGGAATAGACTGAGATTTATCAATTTAATCTTTCTGCATTTTGACATGTATATTAAAGACTAAACTATTTGTAAATGTAGTACTCTTTCAATGATGATATGATGCTTAGTCTGGAAGTAGAATCCATCATATAGTTAGATGACTAATGGAACAGACATTTTGGGACTCTGTAATATGTGAAATATGGCTTTAAGAAAAACTGAGATTGTCTTATGCAAATATAGGTCCTATATATTTTCATCATAAATGAAGATATCAGGGTAATCTGTAAAAGAGTCTGAAAATATGTGTTTGAATCATCATTGGTACTTCAGAATCTTAAATAGGTGATATTCTTGATAAAAGTGTGAGTTTATTTATAATACTCCCTTATACTAAAAGAAAAATACCATCACCAAAAAAACACAAATGAACAAACAAAAAAACCCTGTGAAAATAAAAATGTAACTACTTTATAGAATTGAGTCACTGGAGCAGACATTACTTAAATGGTCCAAAGCCGTCTTAAGTGGAGGGTGAAGTGAGGGCATACAGCAATTTAGTGTCTGAGCCGGGATTGGCATAGGATCTTGTGATTCCAGGCCAGTCTTCTTCTTTTTTTTTTTTTTTTTAAAGATTTTATTTATTTATTTGACAGAGAGAAATTACAAGTACACTGAGAGGCAGGCAGAGAGAGAGAGAAGGAAGCAGGCTCCCTGCTGAGCAGAGAGCCCGATGCGGGACTCGATCCCAGGACCCTGAGACCATGACCTGAGCCGAAGGCAGCGGCTTAACCCACTGAGCCACCCAGGCGCCCAGGCCAGTCTTCTTTATCCATTTTCTTCTTACCTCCCAGAATTAAAAATGAGGATAATTCTAGAAAGAAGTATCCACAATGCAGGCCGGAATCAGGCAACATCACAAACTATAGGCGCCCTGTGTGACAGATGCCTCTTCTGACTTCTCTGATCTCCCTTCTCCCACATAAAAAATCTCCCTGCTGTCCTTGCTAGCATCCTTCTTCTCCTCACACTTTAGAATAGGTTAGCTAATTTGATCAATTAAATTAGTTCAAGATGTTAATGGAGCCTAATCGCTTCATGTGTTACCTTGTTTGCATTTTAACAAGGCCTGTCAACTGCCTGTGAGTGACTAATGCTGGGAGCTTCCGACTTGTGCAAACCAGTTGAGGGGCATCCTGGTAACATTTATGTCACGATTTACCACTAACTTCACTGAACACACACAAAAACTCCCTATTAGAAATTTTATTTTGTGTGTTTGTTATGACCAATACTAAGTGAGCCACCCTCTTAGAACACATCTTGTGACCCAATGATTGTATCAATACGACATATTATTTCAGGTTCTATAAACGGGAAGTCCTTGTTGAATCTTGACTCCTAGGCTAGCGAATACAAATTCTCAGAGCTAAAGCTCAAAGAATTAGATTTCTTAAAAAAGTCATGTTTCTTATGTAAGATAGTTAGCCAGTTCCTTTCTCTTCAAGACATTCCCTAAATTTGCCTCCTTTTCACTTTCACATTCATTTTGTTAGTCCAGGACCTTATCCCTTCGAATCTAAACTTCTTAATATGTCTCTAAATTGTCTCCAATAACAATGTCCCATTCTCCAGTCCACCTAGCAATGCATGGGCCTTCTACTCAGGTATCTTATACATCCTTGTTCATGACTTTCTAGACCTTCAGCTGAAGTTCAGGTCTTTACCCCTGTGTTCAGAGCTCCTTGCAGTATACTGCCTTCTTGCCTTGTCTGCTGACCACCCAAAGAAAGCCTCCTCTATTAGTTCACCTCTCCCATTTTCTCCTTGTCTGCTTGACATTTAGCCAGTCATTTGGATAACCAGTCCTAGAGCTACCTTTTCAGAACTTTCCTAGAAAACAGTTATCTTTAGTGCTTTTATGCCCTTCTGCCAGCATGAATTTGTCTGCACCATTTACTTCTGTTCTTGATAATGTTATTTTGCACTGATATATACTGGTCTCAGTGAGTTGTTTCATGTGCATGACTTTTTTTTTTTTTTTTAATTTAACAAAGATCACAAGTAGTCAGAGAGGCAGGCAGAGAGAGAGGGGAGGAAGCAGGCTGCCTGCCAAGCAGAGTCCGATGTGGGACTTGATCCAGGACCCTGGGATCATGACCTGAGCTGAAGGTAGAGGCTTTAACCCATTGAGCCACCCAGGTGCCCCCATGTGCATAGCTTTTAACTCCACCAGAAAAAGAAAAAAAAAAAAAAGGCTCCTGAGAGCAAAGATTATACCATATCCCTAAACCTAACACAAGTTTTTGAGAAATGTTCATTGAATGAAGAGAATTTATACCCGACTACCCAATCAAGCTGAACACACTGAGACGTGAAACACTTCACACTTTGATCCTGAACCAAACACTGTCAAGTGTATAGACAGTAGCAGGTCAGACAAAGGCTGATGAAAAAATGTTTTATCTAAATTGAGACAACTGTGAGGGTAAAAGGCGCACCCATAATAACTAAAATTATTTTTTCCCACAAAATTTCTAATTTTATTATATTGGAGCTATAAAGTAATTATATTAAAAAATATTCTCAAAAATAAAATTCTTACTTAAAAATAGCATACATCTACATGCCTTAATGCAATATACAAAAGCGTCCTTTTATTGATTATTTGAACATTAAAAAGAAGATATGCAGCATAACTGTTCTTGGTATTGTTAGTGGAGCCTTAGGGTATGGGAGCACCTGGCACTAGGGTCCCAAACAGACCAGGTTTGACCACTTGCCACTGACAAAATCTCTAAAGGCAGAAACACCAGTGGTGGTGAAACAAGAAAGGAATTTAATCCAGTGAGGCCCACACTGGGACAGAAGACTAGTGTTCCAAGAACTATCTCTAAGGTGCTGTGACTACAGCTAAATTTGTACAGGATAAATAGGAAAGAAAGATGGATGGGTATGGGCAGCTGAGCAGCAAAGGTTAGGTTGATCATTGTCTTGGGGTCAATGATGCAGGGTCTTGTTGACATTAGGGCAGCTGTTACTTCTTGAGGGGATAGTTTCAGTTCCCATCACTGAATGTTTTGTCCTCTGGGTCCCTTGCCTGAGTTAACAGGTAAGCTGGAGGGAAAAACAAAGCAATTAAGAAGAATAAATCAGGTTGAAGGTAAAATGGTGTCAGTCAGGACAATACTGGATCCTCCTCTAGTATTAATTCACATTTTTAAATCACATACTTTAAGGAATTAGCAGTAGCTCTTTAATACAATACCATTGGTATTTCTCTCAAATATGGTCTCATTTCATAAAACTGCCTGATATAGACTTCTAAGTTGCATTTTATGGTTAACAAATTTAAAATAGACACCTTCTATTGAATCTTCTCTGTAGATTATATTAGTTTTTTTTAAATTTTTTTAAAATTTTTATTTATTTTTTTAAAATTTCTTTTCAGTGTTCCAGAATTCACTGTTTATGCACCACACCCAGTGCTCCATGCAATCAATACTTGCCCTCCATAATACCCAGGCTCACCCAACCTCCTACCACCCTCTCCCTCCAAAACCCTCATTTAGTTCCTCAGAATCCACAGTCTCTCACGGTTCATCTCCCTTTCCTTATTTTTAATTGAAAGAGCACTAAAAATGCCAAGGTATCTGGTAAGCTCAGAGCAAATTCTGCTAAATGGAGAACATTCTCAAGCATAAAATTTTTTGTATTAGCATATATAAATATTTCAACCCCCAATATTTTCACAGATATTCATAGTTAGCCTCCAGTTAGAGTCCATTCTTTAATATTTTTACATGAAAAAGCGTATCAAATATGTTAAGATGATTTTTTGAATGTTTTATCAATTTTAGATGGTATAAAATTATAGGCATTTTGTCAGTTTCATTGAATCCCAGAGCATAACTTATTCAATTAAATTTTAGAACTCCAATAACATGGTGTTCCTACCAGTCGAGATACTCCAAAGCAAAACTCTACAATTTCAGAATTAAATCTTATATATCATTTAAGTTACTCTTGCTTTTATATGAATAAATGTCAGTGTCTTCCTGTTTTCCGATAGAGTGCAAATCAATAAAATCAAAGATAGTATTTTTGACAACCCCCTTTGTTGAATATTTTTAGTAAAGATTTCATATTGATCTTGAAGTAAATGAAGAAAATCTAGAGGACTCACAATCATTGATTTACAAAGTGGTTCTTTAAAAACAAAACATTTCTGAAATCAGGTTGATGATGGGCAGCAGTGAGAGAAAATATATAGGGCTATGCTGAAATATGGCTTCAGTTTCAATCTCATCTTCATCCCACAAACTTTGTAATGTGGTTATTCTAACTAAGGTCACCTGCGTGTGTGTGTGTATGTGTGTGTGTGTGTGTGTGTGAAATTCCACAACTACAGCTTCTATTTCAGAATACTGCAGCTTCTGTGCTCACAGTTTGAATAATGTGTGTACTACAACCAATTCCAAGAATACTTCTGCCCCAAATATTTCTTAATTTTGTAAGGGCATTTTTTTTTTTTACCATTATCCCATTCTTCACAAAATGCATATTGATATTATCCCTGCAAAAGCAAAGCTCTATTTTCAATGTTGAACTTTTTAACTTAATTTACAAAAGCACTTAAAAAAATAACAAATGCCTCACTTTTGAGAGAATGAAATACCAAAAAAGGTTCAATTCTATGAAACATATAAAAAATCATACTATTTTTTGCAATTATCTTACCTGATATTTCCCTTTATAAGATCTGATGATATTAACATAATATACTTTGAATATAGTCTCTTTCTGCTAATAGAGTTAACACATTAATAGATATAATTTAACTTGGAGATCATGTAAAAGAAAACTTGGATTTGAAAGTAAGCAAAATTCCATTTAGTAATGAATCTAAATGAATGTCCTACTTCATGGTGTTATGGTTAAAGGCATCATCTGAGTCTGTACATGTTCTGTACATGTTAAGTCATCATCTTTGGGCACAGTCTTCTTAAAATAACTACTGGAAAAATTTTTGAGAAACTCCATCCCTAATTTTTTTTTCATTTTATTTTATTTCTTTTCAGTGTTCCAAAATTCATTGTTTATCCATGTTTATCCATTGTTTATTCCATGCAATACATGTCCTCCATAATACCCACCACCAGGCTTACCCAACCCCCCAACCTCTCCCCTCTAAAAACCTCAGTTTGTCTCTCAGAGTCCATAGTCTCATGGTTTGTCTCCTCCTCCGATTTCCCCCAACTCACTTCTCCGCTCCATCTCCCACTGTCCTCCATATTATTCCTTATGCTAAGTGAAACCATATGATAGTTGACTCTCTCTGCTTGACTTATTTCACTCAGCATAGTCTTTTGCAGTCCCATCCATGTTGATACAAATTTGTGTATTCATCCTTTCTGATGGAGGCAGAATAATCCATCATTTATATGGACCATATCTTCTTTATCCTTTCGTCCTTTGAAGGGCATCTTGGTTCTTTCCACAGTTTGGCAACTGTGGCCATTGCTGCTATGAACATTGGGGTACAGATGGCCCTTCTTTTCACTAAATCTGTATCTATGGGGTAAATACCCAGTAGTGCAATTGCAGGGTCATAGGGAAGCTCTATTTTTAAGGAATAGAGGAATCTCCACACTGTTTTCCAAAGTGGCTGCACCAACTTGCATTCCCACCAACAGTGGAAGAGGGTTCCCCTTTCTTCACATCCCCTCCAACACATATTGTTTACTGTCTTGTTAATTTTGGCCATTCTAACTGGTGTACAGTGGTATCTCAAAGTGGTTTTGATTTTAATCTCCCTCATGCCTAATGATGATGAACATTTTTTCATGGGTCTATTAGTCGTTTACATATCTCCTTTGGAGAAGTGTCTGTTCACGTCTTCTGCCCATTTTTTGATGCAATTATTTGTTTTTTGTGTGTTTAGTTTTAGGACTTCTTTATAGATCTCGGATATCAGCCTTTTGTCTGTAGTGTCATTTGCAAACATCTTCTCCCATTCTGTGGGTTGTGTCTGTTTTGTTGACTGTTTCCTTTGCTGTGCAGAAGCTTTTGATCTTGGTGAAGCCCCAAAAGTTCATTTTGCTTTCGTTTCCTTTGTTTTGGGGGTCATCTATTTGACAGACAGAGAGAGGGATAGTGAGAGAGAGAGCACAAGCAAGGGGAGTGCAGATGGAGAGGGAGAAGCAGGCTCCCTACTGAGCAAGAAGCCAGATTCATGACTTGATCCCAGGACGTTGGGATCATGACCTGAGCTGAATACAGATGCCTGCCTGACTGAGCCACCCAGGTGCCCCTCAGTCCTTAACTTTTAATGGGATTTTAAAGATTTCTTGAGCTGATGGCTATTAAAAAATATTTGTTTCAAAATGTTACCATATAAGATACAGGTTAACAACTACTTTACAGGTATACGAGGCATGAACAAAGAAGTAAATACATTGTAGATAATGAGTTAAGTTTCCCACTTTCTGAGAAGTTACAAATAAGCAAAGGGTAATGTTTTAGAATAAAAAATTCTAAATTCTAGAATAAGCTTTAATAATCATATTGAATTTTAACCCTAAGTTTAAAAAAAAAAACAAAACTCTGTGAGTCCATAATAATACATAAATGATTGAATAAATAAACGGAAGAAAACATATACTACCAAAAAAAGCATAAACTATAAAGCCACTCTTTGCTCTTTATTGTTGACTGCTCAGTCTTCATTTCCTATATGCATTTCACATACACCTAACCTATAATTTTTTTTAAAGATTTTATTTATTTATTTGACAGAGAGAGATCACAAGTAGGCAGAGAGGCAGGCAGAGAGAGAGGAGGAAGCAGGCTCCCTGCTGAGCAGAGAGCCCGATGCGGGGCTCAATCCCAGGACCCTGGGATCATGACCTGAGCCGAAGGTAGAGGCTTTAACCCACTGAGCCACCCAGGTGCCCCACACCTAACCTATAATTTTCCATATTTCTTCCTGACTCTACCGACTCAAGGTCTGGAAATTCAGTGCATCTTGGAAACCCCGACGGGGGCTAGAGCACAGCTGTCTGGTACACCATGTAACCAGCCGGGGCAGTGGCATCAAATACATGCCCCACCCAATTGCAGGAAACCTTTCACAATGTGTGTGTATGTCAAATCATTTTGTACACTCTAAATACATTACAATTCTAGTTGTCAATTATACCTTAATAAGGCTGGGAAAATACTACTAGAAGCCAGGATATTGCTAAAACTAATCAAGTGAGTTTAATTTACATTTCTATTTCCAAGACCAATGGTAACAGCTTCCACCCTTATGAGCATTCTTAGTAATAAAAATATACTCAAATCCCCCTCCCCCATCAAAAAAAAAAAACCTCTTTCTCCACTGTAACTGCATACCAAAAGTAATTGTTGTCTCTTGCTGCTATTGTTAGCACACACTTTGCTTTATCAGGGAATACTCTGCATTTTGTCCTTGAAGGGAAGATGTAAATTGTATTATTTATGAAAAAGGTTTGGAAAAGAGAAATGGGTCATTGAAGACTGATTTCCTGAATTAACTTCATAGTGAATAAGACTATTCACTGCTCGTAAACATCACATACTGCTAGATGATTACTATGACAGAAGTTGAAAGTGCACAGGGGAACTTTACCACACTAATTCTGGTTTATGCTTAATGTAATTATTAACATGAATACTTCAGTAAAAAATGAAAAATCTGGGGAAAATGCTAACTGGATTGGAAGCTGAAACAATAGGTGTCAGTCAGCACTGTTTTGAGCAAACTAGAATGTGTGGTCATCTTAATTATAAAATGGAGACTGAATCAGTTCCAAGGATGAATTGTTTGTCCTTTTGAAAAATGCTAATGCTTTTAGCCAAGAGCATGCACTTTTCAATTTACCGCAGTCCTCTTTACTGTGTCTATTTACTCTACAAAGTGATTGCATCAATTATTTGAGTAGAATTGACATCTTTATAATATTCTCATTCATAATCATGGTACTAGTTCAGGTGAGATGAAGGAAAGACCCTTAAAATAACTGTCAGCTGGTGACTGCCTTGTGGCAGCTGGGTGGTGGTGTGGTAAATATGTCACAGAACCTCATCACATGAAGTCACTGAGCTTGTGATGCAGCAAGACTAAAACAAGGCAATTACCTAATGACACAGACAAAAATAAGGATGCCATACAAACCATAAAGATGACCGAACATACCCTTCCCAGATAACCTGTGAATGTTGCTTATTTGATGGTTATAAAATTATTTCTTTGTTTCTCATATCTCTTAGATAGAGTTAAGATCTCCAGTAACCCACAATCCCCAAGTAATTAGCTCTACTTTCTGACATCATTTAGTCCAGACCGAACCCTCAGGTCCTTAAGCTCTCTCCCAAATCACCAACATAAGCCTAAATCCTGTCAAAAGCCCCAATTTACATCCTCTTCCTACTGCTCCCCATGGCATGCAGTTTTACTTGCTGAACTAAGTAATCAGGAAAATGGACAGTCCATTTGAAGCCAAGTAGTTCTAATGGCATTTGTATTTGTTTCTTAGATGTAGGTCTTCTACGTCCTTAAAAAATGGCTTGAGGGGCGCCTGAATGGCTCAGTCAGTTAAGCAGTTGACTCTTGATTTTGGCTCAGGTAATGATCTCAGGATCCTGGGATCCAGCCCCACATTGGGCTCCCTGCTCAGTGGGAATGTGCTCGAAGATACTGTCTCTTCCTCTCCTTCTGCCCCTCCCATCACTCTCTCTTTCTCAAGTAAATAAATCTTTAAAAAAATAGTTTGAATTTGGGGATTGTTATGAGTTGAATTGTGTCCCCTGCAAATATTTGTTGAAATCCTAACCCCCTTAATTTTAACTTCTTATTTTCTTTTTTAAAAAGATACATTTATTTATTTGAGGGGGGTGGGGGGGGTCAGAGGGAGTGAATCTTTAAGCAGACCCTCTGCTAAGCACCAAGCCCAATGTGGGGCTCAATCCCACAACCCAGAAGATCATGACCCAGGTTGAAATCAAGAGTCAGATGCTTAACCAACTGAGCCAATCAGACATCCCTTAACTTCTTATTTTCAAAGCACCCAAAATGTGATCTTACCTGGAAATAGGGTCATTACAGATGCAATTAGTTAAAGTCATAAAGGAATAGAGTGGGACAGTAATTCAGTATGATTGTTCTTATAAGAAGACAGCCATGTGAAGACGCAGATATGTAGGGGAAGCACCATGTGTAAATGGAGGCAGAGATTGGAGGTGTGCAGCACAAACACAGAACATCCCAGGCGACCAGAAGCTGGAAGAAGCAAAGAATCCTCCCTTTGAGAGTTTAAAGAGAGTATGTATGGCCCTGCCAATATCATGATTTCAGACCTCTAGGGTCCAGATACTTAGTTTCTGTTATTTTGAGCCACGTAGTTTATGTTACTTTGTTAAGGTGGCTGTAGGAAATTATAGGAGCCTATATATTTTTGTTAGGTGTTTTCCTAGGCACCTTATAATTTTGTTGCTATTATAATCAGTATCATTTCATTGGTTATTTGTATTTACTTTATATATTGAATATAGTAAAACATGCACATTCTTTTTGATTTTTTATATATTAAGCTATCTAACAACCTTGCTGAACCTTATTGTGAGCTCTAAATGTCTGTTTAGAAATTATCATACAATCCCTTTTTATTGATAAATGTGCTCTATACAAATAATTGTTTTATTTATTCTTTCTGTTGTTGTTTTTAAGGTTTTATTTATTTATTTGCCAGAGAGAGAGAGAGAGAGAGCACAAGCAGGGGAAGTGGCAGGCAGAGGGAGAGAGAGAAGACTCCTAACTGAGCAAGGAGCTCAATGCAGGGCTCCTGGGATCATAACCTGAGCTGAAGGCAGATGCTTAACTGACTGAGCCACCCAGGCGTCCTTGTTTTATTTATTCTTTACCAGTCTTTATGTATTTATTTATTTTTCTGCCAGCCTTTCCTTGGCTAGGGACAATGAAGAATGATGATGAATGATGACTGAGAGTGGACCACACTACTTTATTCATGATGAATAAGGACATTTCTTAAAATTTACTCTATATATGTATTTTTTTCCTTAAGTAGTTTTTCATTTGTCATGTTAATATTGCTATGTGAATTACATGGCTGTATTTCCTTTTTCCCTTTTTTTTAGACAGAGATCATGCGTGTACACGAGAGGGGGAAGGGGCAGAGGGAGAGTGAGCAGGCTCCATGCCCATGCCCAATGCAGAGCATGACATAGAGCTAAATCTCATGACCCTGAGATCATCACCTGAGTAGAAATCAAGAATGGGGCATTCAACAGACGGAGCAACCCAGGCACCTCTGCATTAGTTTCTCATGTTAAATCATTCTTGAGTTCCTACGAGAAATCCTCCTTGGTTATAAGGTATTTATTAAACACTGCTGGATTTGATTTATAAAAATTGTATTTAGGAATTTTTCATCTATGTTACCATATGTGACGATTTGTAATTTTGGATTTTCTTGAATTCTCCATCAGGTCTTATTTTCAAAGTTGCATTAGCTTCCTGACATTAATTTGTTAACCACCCCCTAATTCTATTATGTGAAACTTTTTATATGAGATAGGATTTGAAATTAATAAAATGATTCTATAAAATTGCCTCAAGGGGCACCTGGGTGGCTCAGTTCCTTGGGCATCTACCTTTGGCTTGGGTCATGATGTTGGGGGTCCTAGGATTCCTACCGGCATCTGGCTCTCTGCTCAGTAGGGAACCTGCTTTTCCTTCTCCCTCTGCCCTCCCCTCCTGCTGTGCTCTCTCTGTCTCTCTCACTCAATAAAATAAAATAAAATAAAATAATAAAATAAAATAGCCTCAGCTTACTAATAGCTTTTTTGAGGGACAAATTGTAGACTTCCCATTCCATGTTTTAAAATAGGTATTAGGTGGGTTTTTTTGCTTTTGTATTTTGTAAGTTACTTTTGGTAATTGACATTGACAAATTTGCAATGTCCTGGCAAAAAGTTGTCTTCAGAATTTGTTACTATTTGTAAAATACTGTTGCATTTATGGCCATATTCTTCTTTTCCTTTCTATATTAATGTTTATTTATACCAACTCTTAATAATACCTGCCACATAGGATTCCTGTGAAGATTAAACAAATTAAAGTAATGCAAAGTGTCCACATCAACCTTGCTAGAGGTTATTAGTCTTTTTAAGAAAAATTCTATTACTTTTGTGATTATATATATTTTTTAATTTCATTATTGTCTGCCCTTGTCTCTTTTATTTCCTTATTTTTGCCTTCTTACATATAATCTGTTTTTCGTTTAATAGCTTCCGTAGCTAATTTGTTTTTAATACCTCTTGTTTTTAGAATAATTGCATTTGTCTAAAATTTCTATCTAACCAATACTTTAGCTCTATCTATTGGGTTTGAGATGTAATATTTCTATGGTATTCATTGTAAATATTTTGTAATTTTAATTTTTAATCTTTAACTTAATGAATTTAGATTATTATAGTAATTCAAAGCTATGATATGGTTTTTAAAAACTCACATCACATTTTAGACGAATTTGGAATTATCTCTAACATTTTGTGTTTTCCATTTATTATGCTTTTCCTTTGCTGATTTTTCTCCTATCTGCCGTCTGTTAGATTGATCAATTTGTTTTATTACTGGCTTATTGCCTTTACAAATATTAACATATAGGGAGGAGTCAAGATGGCGGAGAAGTAGCAGGCTGAGACTGCTTCAGCTAGCCGGAGATCAGCTAGATAGCTTATCTAAAGATTGCAAACACCTGAAAATCCATCGGCAGATCGAAGAGAAGAAGAACAGCAATTCTGGAAACAGAAAAACAACCACTTTCTGAAAGGTAGGACCGGCGGAGAAGTGAATCCAAAGCGACGAGAAGATAGACCCCGGGGGGAGGGGCCGGCTCCCGGCAAGCGGCGGAGCAACAAAATCAGGACTTTTAAAAGTCTGTTCCGCTGAGGGACATCGCTCCAGAGGCTAAACCGGGGCGAAGCCCACGCGGGGTCAGCGTGGCCTCAGGTCCCGCAGGGTCACAGAAGGATCAGGGGTGTCTGAGTGTCGCAGACCTTGCGGGTATTGGAACAGGAAAGCCGGCTACAGAGACAGAGCCGACAGTAAGCTCACAGCTCGGTGTTACCTTGAACTGGTCGCAGGCTCGGAGAGCTCGGAGCGCGGCCGGAGGTCAGGCAGACGGGAGTAACTAGGCGCTGTTCTCTGAGGGCGCACTGAGGAGTGGAGCCCCGGGCTCTCGGCTCCTCCGGGCCGGAGACCAGGAGGCCGCCATTTGTATTCCCGTCCTCCGGAACTCTACGGAAAGCGCTCAGGGAACAAAAGCTCCTGAAAGCAAACCCGAGCGGATTACTCACCCCGGCCCCGGGTAAGGGCGGTGTAATTCCGCCTGGGGCAAAGACACTTGAGAATCACTACAACAGGCCCCTCCCCCAGAAGATCAACAAGAAATCCAGCCGAGACCAAGTTCACCTACCAAGGAGTGCGGTTTCAATACCAAGGAGAGCAGCAGAATTCCAGAGGAGGAGAAAGCCAAGCACGGAACTCATGGCTTTTTCCCTGTGATTTTTTTTTAGTCTTGCAGTTAATTTAATTTTTTTCTTTTTCAGTTTTTGTTTTTTTTTTTTTTTCCTCGCCTTCGGGTAAATTTTTTTTTTTTTTTAACTGTTACCTTTTTCTTTTTTAACGATTTTTTACTAGTTTATCTAATATATATATTTTTTCTTTTTTACATTTTTCTTAGGTGTTTTCCTTTTTTTAATTCTTTTCTTTTCTTTTTTCTTTTCTTTTTTTTTTCTTTTTTCTTTTTTTTTTCGTTCTTCCTTTTTGAACCTCTTTTTATCCCCTTTCTCCCCCCTCACGATTTTGGATCTCTTCTAATTTGGTTAAAGCATTTTTTTCCTGGGGTTGTGCCACCCTTTTAGTATTTTACTTGCCCCTTCATATACTCTTATCTGGACAAAATGACAAGACGGAAAAATTCAACACAAAAAAAAGAACAAGAGGCAGTACCGAAGGCTAGGGACCTAATCAATACAGACATTGGTAATATGTCAGTTCTAGAGTTCAGAATGACAATTCTCAAGGTTCTAGCCGGGCTCAAAAAAGGCATGGAAGATATTAGAGAAACCCTCTCGAGAGATATAAAAGCCCTTTCTGGAGAAATAAAAGAACTAAAATCTAACCAAGTTGAAATAAAAAAAGCTATTAATGAAGTGCAATCAAAAATGGAGGCTCTCACTGCTAGGATAAATGAGGCAGAAGAAAGAATTAGTGATATAGAAGACCAAATGACAGAGAATAAAGAAGCTGAGCAAAAGAGGGACAAACAGCTACTGGACCACGAGGGGAGAATTCGAGAGATAAGTGACACCATAAGACGAAACAACATTAGAATAATTGGGATTCCAGAAGAAGAAGAAAGAGAGAGGGGAGCAGAAGGTATACTGGAGAGAATTATTGGGGAGAATTTCCCCAATATGGCAAAGGGAACGAGCATCAAAATTCAGGAGGTTCAGAGAACGCCCCTCAAAATCAATAGGAATAGGCCCACACCCCGTCACCTAATAGTAAAATTTACAAGTCTCAGTGACAAAGAGAAAATCCTGAAAGCAGCCCGGGAAAAGAAGTCTCTAACATACAATGGTAAAAATATTAGATTGGCAGCTGACTTATCCACAGAGACCTGGCAGGCCAGAAAGAGCTGGCATGATATTTTCAGAGCACTAATGAGAAAAACATGCAGCCAAGAATACTATATCCAGCTAGGCTATCATTGAAAATAGAAGAAGAGATTAAAAGCTTCCAGGACAAACAAAAACTGAAAGAATTTGCAAATACCAAACCAGCTCTACGGGAAATTTTGAAAGGGGTCCTCTAAGCAAAGAGAGAGCCTACAAGTGGTAGATCAGAAAGGAACAGAGACCTTATACAGTAACAGTCACCTTACAGGCAATACAATGGCACTAAATTCATATCTCTCAATAGTTACCCTGAATGTTAATGGGCTAAATGCCCCTGTCAAAAGACACAGGGTATCAGAATGGATAAAAAAACAAAACCCATCTATATGTTGCCTCCAAGAAACTCATTTTAAGCCCGAAGACACCTCCAGATTTAAAGTGAGGGGGTGGAAAAGAATTTACCATGCTAATGGACATCAGAAGAAAGCAGGAGTGGCAATCCTTATATCAGATCAATTAGATTTTAAGCCAAAGACTATAATAAGAGATGAGGAAGGACACTATATCATACTCAAAGGGTCTGTCCAACAAGAAGATCTAACAATTTTAAATATCTATGCCCCCAACGTGGGAGCAGCCAACTATAAAAACCAATTAATAACAAAATCAAAGAAACACATCAACAATAATACAATAATAGTAGGGGACTTTAACACTCCCCTCACTGAAATGGACAGATCATCCAAGCAAAAGATCAGCAAGGAAATAAAGGCCTTAAACGACACACTGGACCAGATGGACATCACAGATATATTCAGAACATTTCATCCCAAAGCAACAGAATACACATTCTTCTCTAGTGCACATGGAACATTCTCCAGAATAGATCACATCCTCGGTCCTAAATCAGGACTCAACTGGTATCAAAAGATTGGGATCATTCCCTGCATATTTTCAGACCACAATGCTCTAAAGCTAGAACTCAACCACAAAAGGAAGTTTGGAAAGAACCCAAATACATGGAGACTAAACAGCATCCTTCTAAAGAATGAATGGGTCAACCGGGAAATTAAAGAAGAATTGAAAAAAATCATGGAAACAAATGATAATGAAAATACAACGGTTCAAAATCTGTGGGACACAACAAAGGCAGTCCTGAGAGGAAAATATATAGCGGTACAAGCCTTTCTGAAGAAACAAGAAAGGTCTCAGGTACACAACCTAACCCTACACCTAAAGAAGCTGGAGAAAGAACAAGAAAGAAACCCTAAGCCCAGCAAGAGAAGAGAAATCATAAAGATCAGAGCAGAAATCAATGAAATAGAAACCAAAAAAACAATAGAACAAATCAACGAAACTAGGAGCTGGTTCTTTGAAAGAATTAATAAAATTGATAAACCCCTGGCCCGACTTATCAAAAAGAAAAGAGAAAGGACCCAAATAAATAAAATCATGAATGAAAGAGGAGAGATCACAACTAACACCAAAGAAATACAAACTATTATAAGAACATACTATGAGCAACTCTACGCCAATAAATTTGACAATCTGGAAGAAATGGATGCATTCCTAGAAACATATAAAGTACCACAACTGAACCAGGAAGAAATAGAAAGCCTGAACAGACCCATAACCAGTAAGGAGATTGAAACAGTCATTAAAAATCTCCAAACAAACAAAAGCCCAGGGCCAGACGGCTTCCCGGGGGAATTCTACCAAACATTTAAAGAAGAACTAATTCCTATTCTCCTGAAACTGTTCCAAAAAATACAAATGGAAGGAAAACTTCCAAACTCATTTTATGAGGCCAGCATCACCTTGATCCCAAAACCAGACAAGGATCCCACCAAAAAAGAGAGCTATAGACCGATATCCTTGATGAACACAGATGCAAAAATACTCAACAAAATACTAGCCAATAGGATTCAACAGTACATTAAAAAGATTATTCACCACGACCAAGTGGGATTTATTCCAGGGCTGCAAGGTTGGTTCAACATCCGCAAATCAGTCAATGTGATACAACACATCAATAAAGAAAGAACAAGAACCATATGATACTCTCAATAGATGCTGAAAAAGCATTTGACAAAGTACAGCATCCCTTCCTGATCAAAACTCTTCAAAGTGTAGGGATAGAGGGCACATACCTCAATATCATCAAAGCCATCTATGAAAAACCCACCGCAAATATCATTCTCAATGGAGAAAAACTGAAAGCTTTTCCGCTAAGGTCAGGAACACGGCAGGGATGTCCATTATCACCACTGCTATTCAACATAGTACTAGAGGTCCTAGCCTCAGCAATCAGACAACAAAAGGAAATTAAAGGCATCCAAATCGGCAAAGAAGAAGTCAAATTATCACTCTTCGCAGATGATATGATACTATATGTGGAAAACCCCAAAGACTCCACTCCAAAACTGCTAGAACTTATACAGGAATTCAGTAAAGTGTCAGGATATAAAATCAATGCACAGAAATCAGTTGCATTTCTCTACACCAACAACAAGACAGAAGAAAGAGAAATTAAGGAGTCAATCCCATTTACAATTGCACCCCAAACCATAAGATACCTAGGAATAAACCTAACCAAAGAGGCACAGAATCTATACTCAGAAAACTATAAAGTACTCATGAAAGAAATTGAGGAAGACACAAAGAAATGGAAAAATGTTCCATGCTCCTGGATTGGAAGAATAAATATTGTGAAAATGTCTATGCTACCTAAAGCAATCTACACATTTAATGCAATTCCTATCAAAGTACCATCCATCTTTTTCAAAGAAATGGAACAAATAATTCTAAAATTTATATGGAACCAGAAAAGACCTCGAATAGCCAAAGGGATATTGAAAAAGAAAGCCAACGTTGGTGGCATCACAATTCCGGACTTCAAGCTCTATTACAATGCTGTCGTCATCAAGACAGCATGGTACTGGCACAAAAACAGACACATAGATCAATGGAACAGAATAAAGAGCCCAGAAATAGACCCTCAACTCTATGGTCAACTAATCTTCGACAAAGCAGGAAAGAATATCCAATGGCAAAAAGACAGCCTCTTCAATAAATGGTGCTGGGAAAATTGGACAGCCACATGCAGAAAAATTAAATTGGACCATTTCCTTACACCACACACAAAAATAGACTCAAAATGGATGAAGGACCTCAATGTGCGAAAGGAATCCATCAAAATCCTTGAGGAGAACACAGGCAGCAACCTCTTTGACCTCAACCGCAGCAACATCTTCCTAGGAACAACGCAAAAGCAAGGGAAGCAAGGGCAAAAATGAACTATTGGGATTTCATCAAGATCAAAAGCTTTTGCACAGCAAGGAAACAGTGAACAAAATCAAAAGACAACTGACAGAATGGGAGAAGATATTTGCAAATGACGTATCAGATAAAGGACTAGTGTCCAGAATCTATAAAGAACTTAGCAAACTCAACACCCAAAGAACAAATAATCCAATCAAGAAATGGGCAGAGGACATGAACAGACATTTCTGCAAAGAAGACATCCAGATGGCCAACAGACACATGCAAAAGTGCTTCATATCACTCGGCATCAGGGAAATACAAATCAAAACCACAATGAGATATCACCTCACACCAGTCAGAATGGCTAAAATAAACAAGTCAGGAAATGACAGATGCTGGCGAGGATGTGGAGAAAGGGGAACCCTCCTACACTGTTGGTGGGAATGCAAGCTGGTGCAGCCACTCTGGAAAACAGCATGGAGGTTCCTCCAAATGTTGAAAATAGAACTGCCCTATGACCCAGCAATTGCACTATTGGGTATTTACCCTAAGGATACAAACGTAGTGATCCAAAGGGGCACATGCACCCGAATGTTTATAGCAGCAATGTCCACAATAGCCAAACTATGGAAAGAACCTAGATGTCCATCAACAGATGAATGGATCAAGAAGATTTGGTATATATACACAATGGAATACTATGCAGCCATCAAAAGAAATGAAATCTTGCCATTTGCGACAACATGGATGGAACTAGAGCGTATCATGCTTAGCGAAATAAGTCAAGCAGAGAAAGACAACTATCATATGATCTCCCTGATATGAGGAAGTGGTGATGCAACATGGGGGCTTAAGTGGGTAGGAGAAGAATAAATGAAACAAGATGAGATTGGGAGGGAGACAAACCATAAGTGACTTTTAATGTCACAAAACAAACTGAGGGTTGCTGGGGGGAGGGGGTTTGGGAGAAGGGGGTGGGATTATGGACATTGGGGAGGGTATGTGCTTTGGTGAGTGCTGTGAAGTGTGTAAACCTGGTGATTCACAGACCTGTACCCCTGGGGATAGAGTATTATGCCTCCATCAGAAAGGATGAATACCCAACTTTTGTAGCAACATGGACGGGACTGGAAGAGATTATGCTGAGTGAAATAAGTCAAGCAGAGAGAGTCAATTATCATATGGTTTCACTTATTTGTGGAGCATAACAAATAGCATGGAGGACATGGGGACTTAGAGTGGAGAAGGGAGTTGGGGGAAATTGGAAGGGGAGGTGAACCATGAGAGACTATGGACTCTGAAAAACAATCTGAGGGTTTTGAAGGGACGGGGGGTGGGAGGTTGGGGTACCAGGTGGTGGGTATTATAGAGGGCACGGATTGCATGGAGCACGGGGTGTGGTGCAAAAATAATGAATACTGTTATGCTGGAAATTAAAAAAAAAAAAAACAAATATTAACATATATACTCAAATACATTTTTCTATCAGAGTCTAAAGTTTTCATTACTTCTATTCCCCTGCATGAGAAATAACATTTAGTAAGTTTAACTCTTCATTTTCTAGAATTTACTTTTAGAATTCTAGATTTGCACATATTTTGACCTAAAAAATAATAATTTTATGGCAAATATTTTGTTAATGTTTGTGGTATTTTTCTTTCTGGATTAACTTTTATTCTTGCTAAATTGTACCCATTAATAGTTTTTCCAATAAGGTCCTATGGGTAGTAAATTCTGTTATGTGTTCAATATCTGAAAATATCTTCACTTCTATTTCCTTTGAGTGGTATTTCAGCTTAATCTAGAATGTGAAATTGGAAGTTATTTTCCTTCAGTACTTAGAAGATTTTATTCTGTCTTCTATCTTTTATTCTTTCTGATGAGATCACTGTTCTAGGTCTGTCATTCCTTTGTAGGTAATATTACTATTTTTTTCAAAGGCTTATAAGATTCTCTATTTGTTCTTGGTATTTTTCAACTTCACTAGCATGTGTTCTTGGAGTAATTATTTTCATTATTCTGGCTTGGTTTTATATGTACATTTTTCATCTTTCTTCAAAGGTGGAAATATTCTCAGCCACATTAAATAGATACTGTCTCTCTGTCATCTTGTCTATTCTCAACTTTGGGAAAATTAGGAGACCTCAATTTATCGATGTCTTATTGTATCTTTCATGTCCATTTCTTTCTCTGTTGTGCTTATATTGGTTTTTTTTTTTTTTTAAATCTCCCGAGGTTGTATTCTAAAAGAATTCCTCAGATTTAGATTCCAATTTAGTCTTTCTTTCTTTCTTTTCCTTCTTTTTCTCCTACTTTCTTCCTCTCTCTCTCCCTCCCTTGACTCTTTCCTCCCTCCATCCTTCTTTCTTTCTCTTTCTTTTTCTCTTTCTTTCCTTGTTTTTCTCTCTCTCTCTTTCAAAGGTTTTATTTACTTGAGAGAGAGAGAGCACGAGCACAAGTCGGGGAAAGGGGAGAGGCAGAGGGAGAGGGACAAGCAGATTCCCTGCAGATTCCCTGCAGAGATCCCAAGGTGGGGCTTGATCACAGGACTTTGAGATCATGACCTGAGTTGAAGTCAGGCACTCAACCCACTGAGACACCCAGGCACACCAGTAATTCTCTTTTTAATTGTCCCTCCATTCTAGAGTATTATTTTGTCCATGGAATTTTTAAGAAATATTAATAAACATATTTTAATTGCAAATTTCCACAACTTGTTCTTTTATATATTTTATATATTACTAAATATATAAATAATACATAAAATAATGTATCTTATATACTACTAAATATATAAAAGAAAAAGAATTTACTCTTTTCCCCCATTTATTCATAATTCATGATTTGTTTCATAATGTATTTTAAAAAATGTTTACTCTTTTTTCTTTTTATCTCACTTACAATCATTAAAAACTTTTTACTACTAGTTAAACCACCTCCTTATTACCGAGTTTGTGGATTGTTACATAGTATTAGTTTTCTATACATTCCTGTATATTGTGTCATGCAGACCCTTAGTAAGAATTGTTTCTAATTATTTATCATTCCTTTTTCTTTTTCTCCCTCTTTCTTTAGTCATTCTTACTTAATTGTTTATTTTCTGGTTGCCCACCCTGACCCCCATTTCACAGGGACAGAATTTGGACTAACAGTGATAGCAAATATAAATGATCCTGGAGCTATCAGAGATTCAGCTGTTTACCTGATGCTTGGTTAGCTCTAGTACAGGTTATTGGATATGTGTGTGTCTCTTCCTCCAACACGGTATGCAGCTGTATACAACCTATAGCCTCAGGCGACTCCTGAAGCTTTTCAGTCTCTCATTACAAGCTTGATGACCCTACTCCAGCTCCTCTACCCCTCAAGAGTCAATTTTTAGTGACCTCTGTGTGCTTCAGGGCTTAGAGCCCAGCAAGCCTATAACTTCAGTCCTTTATTTTTCTGAGTTGGTATTCAGTTGTTGGTACAGGGAAATGTTAATCTGTTTTTCACATATTCTATCATTTCTGTGTGGTTTGATTAGATGGGGTAGTTAATAATATGGACTTGCAGTGCTATCTGGACTCCAACACACAAATGAATGGTTAAGATTTATTCCTATAATGGAAACATTTTCTCTTTAAAATATTTGCATGTAAGAAGATTTTGTTTGAAAAATAACAACAGAAATCTTGTATCTTGTTCTATATCAGAAAACTGTGAGAAAAGAAAGAATAACCACTAAACAGGAACAAAACAAAACAAAACAAAAAAACTTGACAAATCAGAGTTTAGGTAATTAGAACTTTTTGATAAAGTTTCTATGTTGGGGTATATCAGACATTCCTCTTCCCAAAGATTAGAGACTGAACAAAGAGGAATATCGAAAAGATAAAATAATAGTAATGTTGAGTACTTACTATGTATTAGATCCTTGTAGATAGGTGGTCTTATTTCTCAAAATTACCCTATGAATACATTATTATCCTCATGATATTGTGAAGAAACCAACTGAGGCCCAGACCATATAATCAGTCCAGGCTGAGTCAGTGGAGGATTTCCTAAATCTGAGCCTAATCTGTGCCTAAATTTCTGTCAAGTTATCTTCCCACATGGAAAATGGGATTCCTCACACATTACTGCATAAGAGTGAAGAGAGGAGAAGTGAGTTGGGGGAAATTAGAGGGGGAGACAAACCATTAGAACCTATGGACTCTGAGAAACAAACTGAGGGTTTTGAAGGGGAGGGGAATGGGGCTTGGGTGAGCCTCGTGGTGGGTATTAAGGAGGGCATGGAGCATGGAGCACTGGGTGAGATGCAGAAACAATGAATTTTGGAACACAAGAAATAAAATTAAATTAATTAAAAATTATTTAGGCTGAAGTGTCTTTACTCCTTCACTATAGCTAATCCTCCCATATTTTCCAGTAATAACTTTTTCTATTTAACACTTTGCCCCCCTATTTCTCATATTATTGAGAACACATGCATTAACATGAAGGAAACAGTTTTTGTTCCCTGGTAAATTTGAAATTTCAAGAAAACCAAACAAAAAGAAAATCCAGAGGCAGAGGTGAGACCAAAAGCTTCAATTTCCTTTAATCACACTGCTGACTCTTTTTAGGCCCTTTAGCAGATGGGCTTAGGTTTATTTGGGGGATTGTTGAAATTCCTAAAAGATGGGTGCCATCAGGGAGAGTTATCCACAGGGACAAAGCTTAGAGAAAAACAAATGTCTTACTTCCTAGGAACTGAAAATGTCAACAGGATAAGCTTAAAAATCAATCTGCTAGTTCACAGAAAGGATTGGAAAAAGTGTAAAGTGATCACAGATGCTCAATTTTTGGAGTAGACATGGTGTGGTTTAAAGGAAGAAGTTCTACTAACCATCAAAATCTGGTTTTTCCCTAGATCAAGGAAGCAGTTCTTTTGGGGGAGGCAGGGCTACAATATATCTCTCAAGGAAAAACTGAGAACCATTCCCTTGTCTGGCACAGAGGTAAAAAGAACACCTAGAAGTAATAACAATAATGAATATATATGGAGTGTTTGCCATGTGTCAGACAGTGTTCTTAGCTGTTTATGTGACATGATCTAATTTAAACCTCATAGTATTCCAGGTAAGTATTATTATTCTCATTTTGTGGATATACAAGTAATGTTTAGGAAAGCTAGTAAATGAAAGAGTCTGAACTTCAAATCCTGTCATTAACATCTGAGCTTTTTGAGTTATCATAGTAGTCCTAGATTAAAGTTTCTCACCTGAATACTTTTCATATTTTGGGGCAGATAATTCTATATTGTAGAAGGTTGTTCTGTGTTTTACAGGACATTTACCACCATCTTTGTCTTTTACCTCATAGGTGCCAGTAGTAACTCCACAGTTGTAACAAGCAAAAATGTTCCCAAATATTGCTAAATATACCTTGGGAAGCTAAATTGCCCCCAGCTGAGAAATGCTGTCCTGCATCAATCCATTGCAAGAAAAGAGCAGAGGAAGATAAAGATTAAACCTGCCCAGAATTATTGGCGGGTTTGAGGCTTGCATCTATTATACACTCTGCTTGGCTTAGAATGTAAAGTTCTTCAGTCATATCTAACAAGAATCCACAGGCACTTGTTATAGGCACTCAAAAAAAAGCAATTTTGCACCAAGAATATTTGGTAGGTTGGTTGGAGAGGTCACAATTATAAAGAGCCAGACTCTTTACTCAGTATGTTGAGAGAAATAATATGTTTTAGTAGTAAAAGAACAGGCTTTGGAGTTTGATAAATTAAGCTTGAATATATGTAAGGTTTTTTTTTTAAGTCTTATTTGAATGGTCTTGGGAAAAATTACTTACACCTGCCAAGATTCCATTTTTTCATCTATAACAGTGGAAATTTTCACTCTTTCCACAAGGTTTTTGGAGGCTTACATGTAAACATGTGTGTATATGATATAGATTACAGTGCATTATAACAACTGTCATAAGTGATGCCAAAATAATGGGTAAGGATTGTTCCATCTATGGTTAAAAAATGATGAATAATCAAGAACATATATAAACTTTCTTCTACATGTCCTGATTCCAAAGATGAATACTGATATTCTCATTAGAAAGTATGCTAACACAACCCAACTAACAAAATTCAAACCAGAGCTGCTATTGTATATAAGAAAAATTGGCCTAGATCTTCTATGTAACAAATGATTCTGTGAGCAGAGTTCACAAGGAACAATTTACAAGTTTGAGAACAAGAAGCAATAAGGTGGTGTCACCAAGAATTTGAAAAATGGGCATCAAGGTGAGCTTTTGAGAGTTAAAGTGTAAGACCACAGACCATAGTTGGGCAAAATCATTTTCTAGACCAAATGACCATCATAACAAAAAGACAAAAATATAACCAGACTGAATATATCAGCCAGTCTAGAGAAATAAAGTGTCATGCATTCAGGAAGTGGAGTGGGAATTTGGGGGCCACAAGAAACACAGAAGGAAAATCATTTTGGTAGTGCCACCTACGTCTGTCCTGCAGATAGGCACCAGCACACAGCAGGAATTTTGGATTTATTAGCAAGACTCTCTCTAGAGAGGGTTGTATAAGTTTATCTTAGCATAATTCCATTCAACATATTTCATCAATTCAACAAATATTTAGTTCTTAATATGTGTCAGACACTCTTCAATAGACAAAAAAATAACATTGAAAATTAAAAATAAGTCTCTGCTTTCATAATTTACATTCTAGTGTGAAAGATAGACATTCGGGGAAAAAAGAGCAAATAAATATATCATGTGGTGAAATGTGCTAAGGGAAAAGTAAAGGAATAGAAAGAAGAGTGTGTTTTGGTGAGTTATCAGCAATGCCCTCTTTGAAGAAGTGCATCCAAGTGGAATACTTGAAATAAAAATGTGAAGTAGGATATTGGAAATGCAAATCTAGAATTCAGGGGGAGGGTTTGGGCTAGGGATACACATTTAAGGTCTTCATTGTAAAGATGATGTTTAAACTATTGGATCAAATGAGATTACCCAGAATAAGTATAAAGAAAAGAGACCAGAGCTATAAACTAATCCTAAATTATTACAATATTGATAGACCAGGACACTAGAAAAAAGTATCCGGCCAAAAGGAACTAAAAAATGGAACAACTTCAGCAGCAAAACAAATTATGAAAACAGTGGGTTGATTAAACCCATTGAATGAACTCATTGAATACAGTATAAATTCATGATACCATACTGATATAAAATAATTATGAAATAGATGTGAGAAAATAGAAAGTTAAGCCTGAAAGCAAGTAGCATGTCAACTAATAAATGTAGTTGAAGATAAAAAGTCACCATTTTGCAACCAGGATAGTAATTATTGATTAAGGCAAGAACCAACAAATACTAAGGCTAAAAGTTGAAAGTTAATGAAAAGCAGACTATATGCAGATTCTCAAAGTAACTCCTTATGAATTACTTACTAACTGTAAAGGGAAAAGTAGTAACTCTACAGGGAGAAACTTGGAGGATATCAGTCTAGCCAAATGATCAGAGAGAATGTAATCAATAATGGAACAAGCCAATACTGTGTGTCTCCTAATGAGATGTGCTGAAGATGACACAGTTCCGTTTCTGTAATATTCCTACAAAACATGCAAACTTAAATGTAATCATGAGGAAAAATCATTAAATCAATTTGCCTGTATTCTTCATAAAGTAAATGTCGGTTACACTAAAGTGAAATAAGTCAAGTAGAGAAAGACAAATATCATATGGTTTCACTCACATGTGGAACATAAGGAATAACAGGAAGGACTATATGGGAAGGGAGGGAAAACTGAATGAGAAGAAATCAGAGAGGGAGACAAACCATGGGAGGCTCTGGACTCTAGGAACCAAACTGAGAGTTACAGAAGGCAGGGGTGTGGGGAGATGGGCTAGGTGGGTGATGGGTATTAAGGAGTGTGCATGTTGTGACGAGCACTGGGTGTTATATACAACTGATGAATTGTTAAACACCACATCAAAAACCAATATTTTGGCTAACTGAACATAATAAAAAATTTAAAAAAATAAAAGGACTGAAATGATAATTTAAAAAAAAAGTCAATGTCATCAAAGACAAATATAGGCTAACAAAGAGTTCCAGATTAAAAGAGGTAAAACAGGTAAATGCAGTCATAGTCTTGGATTGGATCCCAGACCAGAAAAAAAAAATACTATAAAAGGTATTATTGGTAAAACTGCTGAAATTTGATTAATTCCAATGTAGAATACAGAATAATATTGTATCAATATTATAATACCTGATTTTGATTATTATACTATAATTATATTAAAATATATCCTAGTTCTGAGGAATTACACAGAGAAGTAAAGAAGCTAATGGACCTGTGGTCTCTGATCTATTCTCAAATGGTTCAGAGGTAAAAATTAATGAGAGAGATATAATAAAGTGTGGCAAAATGTTGGAAGTTGGTGAATCTGCTTGAAGGGCGTATGGAAATTCTTTGTACTATCCCTATAACTTTTCTGTAAATATAAAACTATTTCAAAATAAAAGTTTAAAAAGTCCTTGAGAATCAACATGGTATTGGAAAACTAAGGGAGTATGGAACCAGAAATGTTAGGGCTGGGAAAACGGTGCAGGAATGCTTCCAGAAGAGGACATCATCATTCTGTTTTACATGGTTTTACACCGTTGCAAGATCAAGTTAGAGTGGGAATTGACCACTGGATTTGGCAACATGGAAGCCTAACTGGAGTGGGTTCCAGGAAGAATGAGAAGATGGGGACAGAGTAAGCTGTGACAATTTAGAAACTCCTCTGAAGACTTTGAGGGAGCAGGGAGTAGAGCCATTGGGGCAATAGGTAGATGGAGATATACAGTCAAGCATATTGTTAAGGACTGGATTCATATGGTATTATTTCCTCTATTTTAACTACACTTGGTCTGATTTCTGTTCTCCAAGAAAACTTCTAGCATGTATTTAGCTTGAATGTGGCTCTACATGCAAGGGTTTTGAATATTTTGGTTTCATTGCAGAGATCATTCATTATAAATTAATAAATCAGCATTCCAATTTTATACATGAACTGCTTAATATGATTCTGTCCTTTAAAGGTGGATAAAGTCATGTTTCTGTCATACGCATAGCAATTTGGAGACAAGAAGGGGGATATGTCTAATTTTGTAGAGTTCTTCAGAACTGTGTTGAAACCTTCAAAGATACAGCAAGTCAGCTACGTGAGTTATGGAATATTAGAGTCATCTCTACTTGTTCTGCAGTATTGTAAAAACAATTATCAAAAAAAAAAGCCCTACTACTTACCATAATTATATCTCAGAAATTGTAACTCCCAAACATTTTATCCATAACAAGTATATGTCCGAGGATGAAAGTTAGCCAGTCATTCCTTGCCTGGTGGAGAAACAGAGGTAATTAATCTCTCCCCATAAAGCCTTTGTGGGACAACCTGCCTCCCATTTTCTTTGGCAGTGCAAATCCAACTTTACCTTAAGGCTAAAACTACTTTTCCAGTGTAGCCATATGGTACTTGCAACATTTTGTAAAACCTCATTGAAAAAGTTTTGGTCAGTAAAAATATCAACAGAAGATTCAGAATTTTGTTTGTTTTATTTAAGAAAGAAAAACTTTTACCACTACCACAATAAGTTTGTTGTGTGAATTTTAATGTTCTTGTCCCAGGGGATTATTGATTTTAGGATGAAAAACACAAGTTATCTAAAAGAAAAGCATAAGTAAACTTAACAGGATTTTACATAATTTCTACTATTCATTGAGAACTTACCAGGTGCAAAGATGTACTGGAAATGATACTGTTATTCCTCACAAAAAATTTCATGGTTTAGGTTGTTACTATAATCATATTACAAGAGATAAGGCAATTGTAGCTTAATTTAAAGTACCCAAAGCAGGATTTGAATTGATGGGCTGGCTCCAAATCCTTTGCTTTTTCCACTGTGTGCATTTTTCATAATAATTTGCCTATCCACAGCCTTATCTAATCTGATTTACTTCCTTACTCTTGCTTCTTATGAATATCCATTGAGATTTTCATATTCTGGGAGAGATAGTCTAAGATTCTAATACTTAAATTTTCAAAAAGGTCTTTGAGCCGGAATCTGAGGAAATCTGAGGACAAAATAATTGAAAGTGTTCACTCAGAGGAATATACTGAAAAGGAAATCAAAAGTAAGATAAAAGAGCCATGTGGAGTGATACCTTCCACTGACCAGTTGCCTTCTCAGCATTATTGAATTAATAGGTACACTGCAGGTACAGATTGTTGGACATTATTTGCAGCATCTACCTGGTTTTCAGGAAACAGTCTATAATTAGGAAGTATTAGCATTCTGTACACCATAGCCAGTACATCAAATCCTAATGTACATTTTCAATAGGGAAAATAATAGCTAGAAATATAGTTACTAAAAATGGATAGTGGCCTAGAATAATATTCATCTTCCCCCTTGTTAATAGTATCTAAGCTCCATAGTCACAGTATATTAACTCATGCATTTTCAGCTTTTCTACTGGGGCTAACAAAGGCTCAACAGATTCTCTGCTTCAATTAACAAACGTTTATATTTATAAAAAAGAAATATTTAAAAACATTGATCTTACAATTAACTCTTACTGTGAGGAAACAAAATCATTTGCAGATTTCTTTAAGCAATGCTTTTTACTCAACAGATATTTTCTTTTTTTTTTAAGATTTTATTTATTTATTTGACAGAGATCACAAGTAGGCAGAGAGGCAGGCAGAGAGAGAGAAGGAAACAGGCTCCCTGCTGAGCAGAGGACCCTGGGATCATGACCTGAGCTAAAGGCAGAGGTTTTAACCCACTGAGCCACCCAGGCGCCCCACAACAGATATTTTCTAATGTAAAGTTATCAGAAAGTATAATGGTGATTAAATAAAAGAAAATGATTTATTTATAACTGGACTAAGGAAAATTCAACTAGAATGAAAAGGAATTGTATATTTCTGTTGGTATTTGATCAAATCTGTTTCAACCTGAATTTAAATGACAAAATGAGGTCAAATCTTATAAATGAGGTTTTTATACAAGGGCACAATATAGATTAAATTAAAACAAAACTATTTTTTTATGACTTTTAAGGTACAAATAATATAGATTAAAGCAGTGTTTTTTGGACTATTTTCTAAACTATATTATATGTTCAGTGTTTTATTTACTTATTTATTTAAAATTTTTTTCTATTTTAATTTTTAAGTTGAACCATGTGTAATTGCAATTTTCATAGGCCAAAACTGATAAATATCAGCAATTTCAAAATAATATTTTTCAAAACAATATATATATACATTATTTTACATAGAACTACAGACTGATTAGTCCTTGGGACTACTCCCACTGCATTCCTGGTTCCAGCTTCCCAGAGGCAACCACTTTCAGATTTTAAACTGTTTCTTCCATTTGCTTTAAAAAAAAAAATTAATTCCAGTGTGGTTAACATAAAGTGTTACATTAGTTTCAGGTGTATAATATAGTGACTCAACAATTTCATATATTACTCAATGCTCATCAGGGTAAGTATACTCTTTTTTTTTTTTTTTTTTTTAGTTTCAAGCTTTTATTTAAATTCCAGTTAATTAACACATAGTGTAACAGTAGTTTCATGAACAGAACTTAGTGGTTCATCAATTATATATAACACCCAGTGTTCATCACAACAGGTGCCCTCCTTAATCACCATCCTCCATTTAGCCCGTCTCCCCACTCACCTCTAATTTGGTGAACCTCAGTTTGTTTTCTATAGTTAAGATTCTATTTCTTGGTTTCTCTCTCTCTCTTTCCTCCTTTGTTGTTTTATTTTATTTATTGTATTTCACATATGAGTGAAATTATAGTATTTGTCTTTCTCTGATTGGCTTATTTCACCTAGCATTATCCTCCCTAGGTCTACCCATGTTGTTGCAAATGTCAAGATTTTATTCTTTTTTATGGTTAAATAATATTATATTGTGTGTGTGTGTGTGTATGTGTGTGTGTGTGTGTGTTTACAAATCTTCATATCCTTAGTGGATAGATAGGCACTTGGGCTGCATCCATAATTTACCTATTTTTATTTTTTTTTAATTAGTTAATTTATTATTATTATTATTTTTAAATAAACATATAATGTATTTTTATCCCCAGGGGTACAGGTCTGTGAATCGCCAGGTTTACACACATCACAGCACTCACCATAGCACATACCCTCCCCAATGTCCATAATCCCACCCCCCTCCTCCTCCTCCCCTCCCCTCAGCAAACCTCAGTTTGTTTTGTGAGATTAAGAGTCACTTATGGTTTGTTTCCCTCCCGATCCCATCTTGTTACATTTATTCTTCTCCTACCCCCCAAACCCCACAAGTTGCATCTCCAGTTCCTCATGTCAGGGAGATCATGTGATAGCTGTCTTTCTCGGATTGACTTATTTCACTAAGCATGATACCCTCCAGTTCCATCCACATATCGCAAATGGCAAGATTTCATTTCTTTTGATGGTTGCATAGTATTCCATTGTGTATATATACCACATCTTCTTGATCCATTCATCTGTGGATGGACATCTAGGTTCTTTCCATAGTTTGGCTATTGTAGACATTGCTTCTATAAACATTTGGGTGCACCTGCCCCTTCAGATCACTACGTTTGTATCTTTAGGGTAAATACCCAGTAATGAAATTGCTGGATCTATTTTCAACTTTTTGAGGAACCTCCATGCTATTTTCCAGAGTGGCTGCACCAGCTTGCATCCCACCAACAGCGTAGGAGGGTTCCCCTTTCTCCGCATCCTTGCCAGCATCTGTCATTTCCTGACTTGTTTATTTTAGCCATTCTGACTGGTGTGAGTTGATATCTCATTGTGGTTTTGATTTGTATTTCCCTGATGCCGAGTGATGTGGAGCACTTTCTCATGTGTCTGTTGGCCATCTGGTTGTCTTCTTTGCAGAAGTGTCTGTTCATGTCTTCTGCCCATTCCTTGATTGGATTATTTGTTCTTTGGGTGTTGAGTTTGCTAAGTTCTTTATAAATTTTGGACACTAGCCCTTTATCTGATATGTCGGTTGCAAATATCTTCTCCCATTCTGTCAGTTGTCTTTTGGTTTTGTTAACTGTTTCCTTTGCTGTGCAAAAGCTTTTGATCTTGATGGAATCACAATAGTTCATTTTTGCCCTTGCTTCCCTTGTCTTTGGTGATGTTTCTAAGAAGAGGTTGCTGCCTGTGTTCTCCTCAGGATTTTGATGGATTCCTTTCTTACATCAAGGTCCTTCATCCATTTTGAGTCTATTTTTGTTTGTGGTGTAAGGAAATGGTCCAATTTCATTTTTCTGCATGTGGCCATCCAATTTTCCCAACACCATTTATTGAAGAGGCTGTCTTTTTTCCATTGGACATTCTTTCCTGCTTTGTTGAAAATTAGTTGACCATAGAATTGAGAGTCTACTTCTGGGCTCTTTATTCGGTTCCATTGATCTATGTGTCTGTTTTTGTGCCAGTACCATGCTGTCTTGATGATGACAGCTTTGTAATAGAGCTTGAAGTCCGGAATTGTGATGCCACCAACTTTGGCTTTCTTTTTCAATATTTGTTTGGCTATTGGAGGTCCTTTCTGGTTCCATATAAATTTTAGGATTATTTGTTCCATTTCTTTGAAAAAAAAAATGGGTGGGATTTTGATAGGGATTGCATTTCACAATATTTGTTTTTCCAATCCAGGAGCATGGAACATTTTTCCATTTCTTTGTGTCTTCCTCAATTTCTTTCATGAGAACTTTATAGTTTTCTGAGTATAGATTCTTAGCCTCTTTGGTTAGGTTTATTCCTAGGTATCTTATAGTTGTGGGTGCAATTGTAAACAGAATTGACTCGTTAATTTCTCTTTTTTCTGTCTTGTTGTGGGTGTAGAGAAATGCACCTGATTTCTGTGCATTGATTTTATATCCTGACACTTTATTAAATTCCTGTACAAGATCTAGCAGTTTTGGAGTGGAGTCTTTTGTGTTTTCCACATATAGTATCATATCATCTGCGAAGAGTGATAGTTTGACTTCTTTGCTGATTTGGATGCCTTTAATTTCTTTTTGTTGTCTGATTGCTAAGGCTAGGACTTCTAGTACTATTTTGAATAGCAGTGGTGATAATGGACATCTCTGCCATGTTCCTGACCTTAGCGGAAAAGCTTTCAGTTTTTCTCCATTGAAAATTATATTTGCGATGGGTTTTTCATAGATGTCTGATAATATTGAGGTATGTGCCCTCTATCCCTACACTTTGAAGAGTTTTGATCAGGAAGGGATGCTGTACTTTGTCAAATGCTTTTTCAGCATCTATTGAGAGTATCATATGGTTCTTGTTCTTTCTTTTATAAATGTGTTGTATCACATTGATTGATTTTCGGATGTTGAACCAACCTTGCAGACCTAGAATAAATCCCACTTGATTGTGGTGAATAATCCTTTTAATGTACTGTTGAATCCTATTGGCTAGTATTTTGGTGAGAATTTTCGCATCTGTGTTCATCAAGGATGTTGGTCTGTAATTCTCTTTTTTGATGGGATCCTTGTCTGGTTTTGGGATCAAGGTGACACTGGCCTCATAAAATGAGTTTGGAAGTTTTCCTTCCATTTGTATTTTTTGGAACAGTTTCAGGAGAATAGGAATTAGTTCTTCTTTAAATGTTTGGTAGAATTCCCCCGGGAAGCCGTCTGGCCCTGTGCTTTGTTTGTTTGGAGATTTTTGATGACTGTTTCAATCTCTTTACTGGTTATGAGTCTGTTCAGGTTTTCTATTTCTCCCTGGTTAAGTTGTGGTAGTTCATATGTCTCTAGAAATGTGTCCATTTCTTCCAGATTGTCGAATTTGTTGGCGTAGAGTTGCTCACAGTATGTTCTTATAATTGTTTGTATTTCTTTGGTGTTGGTTGTGATCTCTCTTCTTTCATTCATGATTTTATTTATTTGGGTCCTTTCTCTTTTCTTTTTGATAAGTCTGGCCAGGGGTTTGTCAATCTTATTAATCCTTTCAAAGAACCAGCTCCTAGTTTCTTTGATTTGTTCTTTTTTTTTTTTCTTTTGATTTCTATTTCACTGATTTCTGCTCTGATCTTTATTATTTCTCTTCTCCTTCTGGGTTTAGGCTTTCTTTCTTGTTCTTTCTCCAGCTCCTTTAGGTGTAGGTTGTGTATTTGAGACCTTTCTTGTTTCTTGATAAAGGCTTGTACTGCTACATATTTTCCTCTCAGGACTGCCTTTGCTGTGTCCCACAGATTTTGAACCGTTGTGTTTTCATTATCATTTGTTTCCATGAATTTTTTCAATTCTTCTTTAATTTCCTGGTTGACCCATTCATTCTTTAGAAGGATGCTGTTTAATCTCCATGTATTTGGGTTCTTTCCAAATTTCCTCTTGTGATTGAGTTCTAGCTTCAGAGCATGTGGTCTGAAAATATGCAAGGAATGATCCCAATCTTTTGATACCGGTTGAGACCTGATTTATGACCCAGGATGTGATCTATTCTGGAGAATGTTCCATGTGCACTACAGAATGTGTATTCTGTTGCTTTCGGATGAAATGTTCTAAATATATCTGTGATGTCCATCTGGTCCAGTGTGTCATTTAAGGCCTTTATTTCCTTGTTGATCTTTTGCTTGGATTATCTGTCCATTTCAGTGAGAGGAGTGTTAAAGTCCCCTAGTATTATTGTATTATTGTTGATGTGTTTCTTTGATTTTGTTATTAATTGGTTTATATAGTTGGCTGCTCCCACATTAGGGGCATAGATATTTAAAATTTTTAGATCTTTTTGTTGGACAGACCCTTTGAGTATGATAGAGTGTCCTTCCTCATCTCTTATTATAGTGTTTGGCTTAAAGACTAATTGATCTGATATAAGGATTGCCACCTCATCTTTCTTCTGATGTCCATTAGCATGGTAAATTGTTTTCCACCCCCTCACTTTAAATCTGGAGGTGTCTTAGGGTCTAAAGTGAATTTCTTGTAGTCAACAAATTGATGGCTTTTGGTTTTTTATCCATTCTGATACCCTGTGTCTTTTGACTGGGGGCATTTAGCTCATTAACATTCAGGTTATCTATTGAGAGATATGAATTTAGTGCCATTGTATTGCCTGTAAGGTGACTGTTACTGTATATTGTCTCTGTTCTTTTCTGATCTACTTTTAGGTGCTCTCTTTGCTTAGAGGACCCCTTTCAATATTTCCTGCAGAGCTGGTTTGGTGTTTGCAAATTCTTTCAGTTTTTGTTTGTCCTGAAACTTTTTATCTCTCCTTCTATTTTCAATGATAGCCTAGCTGGATGTAATATTCTTAGCTGCCTGTTTTTCTCCTTAGTTCTCTGAATATATCATGCCAGTTCTTTCTGGCCTGCCAGGTCTCTGTGGATAAGTCTGCTGCCAGTCTAATATTTTTACCATTGTACGTAACAGACTTCTTTTCCTGGGCTGCTTTCAGGATTTTCTCTTTGTCTGTAAATTTTACTATTAGGTGAGGGGGTGTGGACCTATTCTTGTTGATTTTGAGGGGGGTTCTCTGCACCTCCTGGATTTGAATGCTTGTTCCCTTCGCCATATTCGTGAAATCTTCTCTAATAATTCTCTCCAATATAACTTCTACTCCCCTCTCTCTTTCTTCTTCTTCTGGAATCCCAATTATTCTAATGTTGTTTTATCTTATGGTGTCACTTATCTCTCGAATTCTCACTTCGTGGTCCAGTAGCTGTTTGTCCCTCTTTTGCTCAGCTCTTTATTCTCTGTCATTTAGTCTTCTATATCTCTAATTCTTTCTTCTGCCTCATTTATCCTAGCAGTCAGAGTCTCCATTTTTGATTGCACCTCATTAATAGCTTTTTTGATTTCAACTTGGTTAGATTTTAGTTCTTTTATTTCTTCAGAAAGGGCTTTTATATCTCCCAAGAGGGTTTCTCTAATATTGTCCATGCCTTTTTTGAGCCCGGCTAGAACCTTGAGAATTGTCATTCTGAACTCTAGATCTGACATATTACCAAGGTCTGTATTGATTAGGTCCCTAGCCTTCGGTACTGCCTCTTGTTCTTTTTTTTGTGTTGAATTTTTCCGTCTTGTCATTTTGTCCAGATAAGAGTATATGAAGGAACAAATAAAATACTAAAAGGGTGGCAAAGACCTCAGGAAAAGGCACTTTAACAAAATCAGAAGAGACCCCAAATCATTGGGAGGGGGGAGATAGGGGATATAAAGAAGTTCAGAAAATTAAAAAAAAATAATAAAAAAAAACAAATAAAGAAAAAATATAAAAAAGAAAAATATATATATTAGATAAACTAGTTTAAAATGTTTAAAAAAGAAAAGGGTAAAAGTTAAAAAAATTTAGCATTAGGAAAAAAAATTAAAAATAAATTAATTAACCACAAGACTAAAGAATCATGGGGAGAAAGTCATGAGTTCTACGCTTTGCTTTCTCCTCCTCTGGAATTCTGTTGCTCTCCTTGGTAGGTGAACTTGGTCCTGGTTGGATTTCTTGTTGATCTTCTGCGGGAGGGGCCTGTTGTAATGACTCTCAAGTGTCTTTGCCCAAGGCGGAATTGCACTGCCCTTACCAGGGGCCAGGCTAAGTAATTTGCTCCGGTTCGCTTTCGGGAGCTTTTGTCCCCTGAATGCTTTCCGTAGAGTTCTGGAGGACGGGAGTGAAAATGGCGGCCTCCCAGTCTCTGCCACAGAGTTGCCGAGAGCTGAGGGCCCCACTCCTCAGTGTGCCCTCAGAGAAAAGAGCCCAATCACACCCGTCTCCCTGGTTTCTGGCTGTGCTCCAAGCACACCCAGCCTGCTACCAGTTTAAGGTAACCCTGAGCTGAGATCTCACTCCTCAGCTCTGTCTCCATAGCTGGCTTCCCCAGTCTAATACCTGCAAGCTCTGCAACATTCAGACACCCCCGATCCTTCTGTGACCCCGCGGGACCTGGGGCCACACTGACCATTCATGGGCTTCACCCCGGTTTAGCCTCTGGAGTGATGTCCCTCAGTGGAACAGACTTTTAAAAGTCCCAATTTTGTGCTCTGTCTCTCCACCGCTTGCCGGGAGCCAGCCCTTCCCCCCGTGGTCGATCTTCCCATCCCTTTGGATTCACTTCTCTGCCAGTCCTACCTTTCAGAAAGTGGTCGATTTTCTATTTCTAGAATTGCTGTTCTTCTTATCTTCAGTCTCCCGTTGGATTTGTAGGTGTTTGCAATGGTTTGATAAGCTATCTAGCTGATCTTCTGCTACCTGATGTCATCTCAGCCTGCTACTTCTCTGCCATCTTGACTCCTCCCCCTACCTATTTTTATTTTTTGTTTTAAAGATTTTATTTATTTAGCTGACAGACAGAGATCACAAGTAGGCAGAGAAGCGGGCAGAGAGAGAGAGGGAAGCAGGCTCTCTGCTGAGCAGGGAGCCCGATGCAGGGCTTGATCCCAGGACCCTGAGATCATGACCTGAACTGAAGGCAGAGGCTTTAACCCACTGAGCCACCCAGGCGCCCCCATAATTAACCTATTTTAAATAATGCTGCAATAAACATGGGGTTGCATATTTCCCTTTGAATTAGTGCTTTTGTATTTTTTGGGTAAATATCCAATAGTTCGGCTCCTGGATCACAGGGTAGCTCTATTTTTAAGTTTTCGAGGAACCTCCATACTGTTTTCCACAGTGGCTGCACCAGTTTGCGTTTCTGCCAACAGTGCAAGAAGATTCCTTTTTTTCTACATCTTCACCACGACTTGTTTCCTGAGTTTTTATTTTAGCCATTTTGACAGGTGGAGGTAATATCTCACTGTGTTTTTGATTTGCATTTCCCTCATGAAGAGTGATGTTGAGCATCATTTCATATCTCTGTTGCTTATCTGTATGTCTTCTTTGGAAAAATGTCTGCCTATTGTTTGGTGTTTTAAATAGCATCTTAGTCATCTGAAAGTATTAATGTATCCTTTAAAGATGACTAGCTTACATTCATGAAAAGCTTGTATACTGAAAATAGGAAATTTAGAATGGCATAAGATATAAAATCTGTGGAGTCTACCCAATTTCACATTTTTCTATAACTACTTTGTCCAATCTGAAATTATTACTATAACTTTATCATTGTAATTAATATAAATGCAACTCTTTGAGGAACTAAAAAATGTGTGGTGTAAGTGGACTGAGTAGTCTCTTACTGGAAAGATTAAGCTCAATTTAACACATAGTTATTAAGCAATTAAACATGTGAATGTGCCATCCACAGTCCTAGGCATCTGAAATGCACAAGTAAGACAAAGACAGTGCTCCTTATTATTGTAGAGCTTATGTTACAATAGGTGGAAACACATAATGTAAAACTACACCTAAAAGTGAACTTTAGGGTGTTAAAAAGTAGCATGTACTATAGACCAAAATAAAAGTGAAGCCCATAAGGTAGATAGTGGTGGGGCTAGGGTTCACTTGGGTGATCACATAGACCTCATTTAGAAGGTGACATTAAGCATAATTGAAAAAGGTTTAAAAAGGTAAGACATTTCTGCAGCTATTTAGGTAGAAGGAACAGATAATTCAAAGACTTGAGGCCAAGAGCATGATACCATAGGTGGGTATGTTGAGGAGGCCTGCAGGTCTTGATTGGAATGAGAGAGGGAACGGTAGGTGATGGGAGATGGAGGCAGAATCATGGAAGGGTCAATGAGATTTCAACCCTTTCTTCCTAGTGAAAGTGAAGCCATTATAAGACATTGAGCAGAATAGTGACATGACATGAGTCACATTTAAAGGGGATCACTGTGGGAGCTGTGTGGAGATGAACTTTATTATTATTTTTAAATATTTTTTTTTTATTTATTTGACAAACAGAGATCACAAGTAGGCAAAGAAGCAGGCGGTGGGGGAGGGGGAAGCAGGCTCCCTGTTGAGCAGAGAACCCGATGTAGGGCTTGATCCCAGGACCCTGGGATCATGACCTGAGCTGAAAGCAGAGGCTTTAACCCACTGAGCCACCCAGGCGCCCAAGGACCATGGACTTTAGCGAGATAAGGGCAGAGGCAGTGAGACAAGGTAGGAAACTGCTGCATCTTTCAGATGAGAGGCTACAGTAGTAGTATGGAGTGGACAAAGTCATCAGATTCTAATAGACTTATTCATGAGAACTGCATTGCTCTATGAAGGATAATATAGTGGGAGATTATAATTTTGTGAAAACACGAACTAATGAAAAAAGACAATATAACTAATTATAAAACATGAAATGACGCCTTTTATTTGGAGGGGTGTATGGGGTGGGGAGTAAGTAAACAAACATTTAATGTCCACTGGACGCACTGCTCAGCTGTGTCATTAACCAGCCAAATGATTTTGGGCAAATTTTTTAAACTTCTTTGGGCCTCCTTTTCTCTCCATCTAAAATATTGGGCTTAAATATAAGGCTACCAAGTTTTGTCACTGATTTCCTTAGGTGATGGCTCATCACAGTTACTAATAAAAGGACTTCCAGTGAATGATTGGTGGAACAAGCTACATTCTGTCCTACTGCTGTTGGTCCTGAGACTAACTGATATTTGTATTTATCATTTTTCTCCCTCACCACCCATTTTATTTTCTCTTATCCATGGCTAGCTTTTCTGATATTCTATCTGATTTGCCTAGTAGAATAAGCAAAATCTTTAGTGGTTCTGAGCTCATGATTAAACTCCAGGGGTCAGGAATGCTTCAATTCTATGGGAATGGGGGGTGGGTGGGCACAAGAGTACTAAAAGTAAGGGTCACAGTGAATGGATTTCCCAGGCTGTAGATATACTTCCCAGATATACCACTTTTCAGATATATTATATTTTATCAGTGCTACCTTACATGGTAATTAGAATGGATGCCACTGGCAGTCCAGTAATTTCCTTCTTCACTAGCTTAGTCAGTCTATTGGCATGAGAAGCCCAAAATGATTTAATAGAGTCCTTAAGGTGTCACCTGTGGAAATATCCTCCTTCTAAGAATGAGACCACTCTCTGCTAGTGGGTCATGGAGACTGGTGATGACAATAGTTGCTCTTATTTCCACCCTCTGTTTCCCAGATCATATGCTATGTCTTTCAAAGACACAGCACCATAAATTGGCTGCATAAAACAGAGGCCACATATTGAATGACAGGACCCCAACTTTCCAGGATGTTATCTGTAAGCTGGCATTTTAGCTGTGCCTTTAAGAGATAATTTCAATGTTTTTGTATTTGGTTGTTTTAGGATGATGTGATCATGGTAGGAATAAAGCATCCCACAGTCATCTTCCACTATTACATATTCTTTCCCACAAAACTGGTATAAGAAAATGTTGCACAGTTTTCTTTGATGATAAATCAGATACCTCCTGAAAACTTGTAGAGCTGGCAAAGACAGTGGAGGTAAGAAAGACAACCTCATACTCAGAAACTAAGTTAACTTTAATCTTAATCTCCATCCCTTCTAAGAAGGAAGTTTTTCAAAGTAGTCAACTTTCTACCAAGTGATTCTTTGGTTTCTTTGAGGGATATAGCATATTGAGGGTCACTGACAGATGGGGTATTCAGCTGCTCAGTAGCTAGGTTAGCTTCAGCGAAGAACAGTCCATGCTACTGGGTCTATTCATAGCATCCAGTTCAGCCACTATTGCTACTCTACTCATAGATCCATTGAGCAAACACTGAAATGGCCAACAGCAGAGACTGGCTGACTTTGATAGGAAAAGTCAGTCTGCCCACCTGGTTGCTTACTGCTTTTTCTTCAGAGAAATTTGGCAGGCGTTGTTGTGAAATGAAAAGATCTGGAGATTCTGTGTATATATATGTATGTATGTATGAACTCCTAGGTTCATTTGCACACTTCTTCCTTAAAGTTCTTTATCTAGAATTTCCCAATCTTTCTCCTCACAGGCCTTCTGATGAAGCACCAACCAAGGCATTTGCTGTAACCCAAGCATATCCATGACTCACAAAGCTGATGACCGGATGTACTTCTTGAAGCTCTGCCCACTGGAATACTGTCTCTCACCATTGTTATTCAGGACCACTGCTGAGTAGGGCTATATGTAGTGCATTTATGGTCCAATTTTGGTTCTCACAGGCATAGTAAGCCAAACCATCTGTGAAACAAACTGTTTTTTTCCCCCCCTTCTCTTCCATCAGCTGGTTGTAAGGAATCCTCAACAAGGCTGTGAGTGTGAGATAAGAGAAAGAGAGTTAGGTGCAAATGAGTTAGGTGACATGATAGAGTGGGCACCTGTTCACATAATTGAATTTTATCTTCCCTCTGTGCTTAAATCCAATCCCAAATATGATGTTTCCATTGCATGAAATGTTGCTGCTGGGCCCATCAACCTGATAGGTCTGGTTTTTTTGGGAGGGTCCAATTCCATAGGCATTCTACTAAGGCATAATACATGTAAAGTCACTTTTTAAACATTGAGTGGTTCTTCTGTATAAGCAATATGGATTTACTCCAGAAATGTTGAGGGTTGCATTGTGACTTTGCTATCAGGCTTGCTAGCAGATCCACATGGCTTCCTTATCCACCATGGATACTCCCTATAATAATGTGGAATCTTCTGTATCTTGTGGCCAAGGAGAAGGGCTGTGTGTATTGCAGTCTGTATCTGCTACAGAACCTTCTTTTGCTATGGGCCCCACACATATTATCAAGCTTCCAAATCACTTGAAAATGGGTCAGGGCAACATTCCCAAGTCCCAAGTATTTTATGAGCTATATCCAAAACCACATCCTACACAGCAACTACATTGGTGACTACCATTTAGTTATGTTTTTAGCCGTTGGCTATTTGCCATGATCTACCTGGTTTTTCAAAGCACTAAACTGTTGAATTCAATGGGGATATGATATGGACCACTACTTCTGCATTATTTAAAGTCTTTGAAGGAGGCAGTGATCTCTGACATTTCATGGAAGATGTGTTTTGCTTTTCATTTTCAATTTCACCTGGGTCTGAGGCTGTTTCCGGGATTTTCACCTGGCTGCTTTTCTAGCTGATGCTATGGTTCTTAATTTACAGATTAGGGAACAAGTGTGAGGGTTTTGAAAGCTGTTAATTATATCCATCCTGATTATGCACTTAGATGCCAGGCAAATAACCCCTGAGCAGGTTCATGGACTCCATTTTTCACCAGGCGTCCTACACCCAGCTCTAATAAGGAGTCCTGAGGATCTTTTGAATCCTCTTGTACCAATGTTAGCTCATACACTTTATTCAACAATCCTTGCAATATATAATATAATTTTTCTGGTGAATGTCTGTATGTCTTTTTGGGGGGTGGAGGAGTACTAAAGAATAGGCATTGCATATATTCATTCTGGCATTGCAGCATCATTCTTGAAGGAGACTCTGCCTCCTCTTCAGTCAAAGTTCGTTGGGTCTGATTCATGTCTGATGGCTGGTAAGATGGTTTTTCTCTACTATTGGCTGACAGAGACTTTCCTCACCTGTTCTTGATCCATTTTGGATTTGAAGGTTAAGAAACATCTTTGTTAGAGGTCTCTTACCTCCAAAACATCATGGTCTATTTGCCAGAACTATAGGTATTCCTCTGCATTATGGTAACTATATCTACTTTGCCTCCAAAAATTAAATAATATTACTTGACCTCCATTATCACAGGGTCCTGTGATAATGGGCACCTTAAGGGCAAGTTACTTAGCTGTCCTACAAACCAAACTTCCATTGAATTTCTTAATGGTACTCATGCCCCCCACTTCAACCCATTCCTTATCATTTGATTCAAGGGATATATACTTCGGCTCTCCTACAGAAAACAGTCATCTCTGTCTTATAGGATAAGTCCACTCTAGCTATATTCCTCTTTGAGCCTTTTGGCCCCTTCCTCTCTACTCTGGCAGAGCAGTTCTGGTAACATCATTTGTTCTGTGCTTGGAAGAATCAACCCATCAGTCTATTAGAATTGGCCATAAGTGACCTTGCCTGGTCATTAAATCTTGAGTCATGATGGAGTGCCCCACAACAGGAACTCTCTCTTATTCAACTTTTATTCTGAACCACTGGGCTTTCACTCATAATATCTGTTCTCAGACATAGTCTCCTGTTTTTTTTTTTTGTTTTGTTTTGTTTTGTTTTGTTTTTCCAGTATGTTTCGGCCAGATCCCAAAGCTATTTTGGTAATGATCCTTTTCCTCCCACAGCAAGGATCCTTGCCCCCCAACCTCCGCTGCCCCACCACATCTTGGTCATGGTGAGTCTTAATTCTAGTTATTGGTCCAGAAGTACTGAGGAGAGGGGGGTAGATTTTCAAGGGGGGCAGACATCATCTTGTGAGGCAACTCCATCAGGTAAGACATTTACATGTTCTCTAAGGAAAGGAGACGGGTGTTCTCTAGCAAGGGGATGGGATCCTTTTCTGCCAGTATAGTGACTTAAGAGTCTGAGGGTTCATGCTTCTCAGACATACTCATTCAAATGTTCTGATTTCAACAACCTTACCAGGAACTCTAGCTCTGACTTTGATATGGGAAACTGGTCAGGGCTGGGGTTTCAATCTATTGTACTTAGTAACAGTCCACCTACTTTATTTTTTAAAAATTTTTAAAGATTTTATTTATTTATTTGAGAGTGAGAGAGAGTGAGAAAGAGCATGAGAGGGGAGAAGGTTCCCCATGGAGCTGGGAGCCCAATGCTGGACTTGATCCCAGGACTCTGGGATCATGCCCTGAACTGAAGGCAGTGGCTTAACCAACTGAGCCACCCAGGCACCCGGTCCACTTGCTTTAAACTTCTTATAATTACCAAGGACTCCTTATCTGTTAAGATTAGAGGCATTGCATAAGCCAGTGCCTTCCCTTCTGTCTGTATCCATCCCTATTTACCTCACATGAGAGCCCAGTGATTAAGGAATGACAACAATATGAGGAATTATACCCATGTCATGACCAGCAAGGGTATCCTTAATTACCATCTGATTAATAAATGACTGAGCCACGTTGAAAGATGGCTTTCTGAGACAAATTCTCTTACCAGCTATCTTAGTTTTAATTCCTTCAGAAGCAGACCTTGAGCAAAGAATTGAGTGCAAGGAGTTAATTTTTCAGGTGATTTCAGAAAACGCAAGTGGAGGAGGGATGAAGTGAAGCAGAGAGGGAAACAGTGAAGGATGAGTTAGCGAGTATGTTACCACGGATGGCCAGACCTTAATTCCACTGGAGAACTCTGGGACAGTGTGGAGAACTCACCTCAGACAGCGAAAAAGGCACAAGCTGACTGGGGAATTTATCCACCAGTTTCTTATATATCATCAGATGACAGACTTTTTGGGTGTATGTTACCCCTTTGACACCTTGGAGTTCCTGCATATAGGCCCAGGGCCAGAGTTCGAGGAACCTCTCAGGGAGAGAGTTACAGGTCTCTAATAATTACTATTATTGAGGCACTTCCATGTCTTAGCTTCTGTGATCACACACTCTACTGGCTTGAGATACTACTGACTTTCAAGTTTATTCTTCTAACTTAGACTTCTCTCATGCTCCTTAGACCCTTTCTTTGACTGCTAGAAATTATTACTCAGAGGGCTCACATGCATCTGAAATTCAGCATATTCAAGACCAACTCCCACATTCCCACTTTCTAAAATGGTTTCTCTTTCTGGATCCCCTGAATATACGATTGGTACCTTCCTACTGGTTGCCTAAATCAGAAAATCCGGGTTAGTCTACCCTTGCCCCTTTCACTTTCTCTCTCTCCACATTCACCCCTCAGAAATGCGATTGTGTCTTCTAAACATCTTTTATATTTGTCTTTTCCCTCCACCTACACTGCCTTAGCGCAGACCATCATTATTCTTACCTGAATTACTGTTAACAAAAGCCTAACTGATCTCTGCTTTCCCCTCGGTCCATTCTCCACAATGCAGTCCCTGTAATATTTCCAAGGGTAAGTGATCCAGGTCTTTTATATCTGGCCCCTGCTTCTCCTTATCCTCAATTCTTGTCACTTCCATTCTTAAAGGCTAGACTCCAACATGTTAATCTTTCTTCAGATCCTTCCTCTTCTCCTGGATCTTCACACCTGGCTTCTCTGCCTGTAATACTCCTTTTCCACTCTCCACTTTTCCTTAACCTTGTAATTGCTTATAATTCTTTAGGTCCCAACTTAGACATTTCCTCCTGGAGATCTTTACTCCTTGGTTGCCTTGAGTAGATTGCTTGCCCAGTGATATGCTTCTACTAGTAATTTTCACCTCCTTGTCAGAATTTATTCTATTTCATTGCAATTATTTTAAACTGATTTCCTCTTAAGCTATACCATATGATCTTTGGGAGCAACAGTCGTTTCTTTCTTAGCACTTTTAAATTTTCAACAACTAACCCTAATTTCTAGTATATATTAAGTTCTTAATAAATGTCTGCCTATAGACAGATTATTTATTACTTTTAGCTTTTTAAAACATACTGTACTTCACAGATATTTTACTTGATCATCTCTGTTTCTTCAGTGCCTAGCACAGTGCTTGGTAAGTAGAGGCATTTGCTAACTGTTAGTTAACTTAAGACATGGAGATCTTATGATATTGCTTAGTAATAATAACAAGCACATTATCGATACCAGATGAAAATACCTAATGAGAATCACTAGTACAATCGTGTTTATGCTCAGGATGTATAAGTCATTTTCAGTTTACTAATGTTATCTCTCTTCATAATTACATATGCAATAGTACCAAGCAAATGTTATTTCTAAATGAATTTAGAATGAAGGAATACTTGTTAAATAGTATCTGTGAATATTCCCCTAGTTATTTTGCGGTAATAAATAATTCACATACTCAAACTTGAAAAAATTGACAAATCCCTATAAAAGTAATGGAAATCATTACCATTCCAAGATTCAGTGGTGTATTTTAAGATAAGAATTGAAGAGGCATCCTCAGGGAATTATCTTAGTGGGGAAGCCAAAGAATTTCCCCTGTAAACTTTTCGCTCCACAGAACTAAATGTTAAATAGCTTCATGGTTAGAAAATGTATTCTCCCTCCCACTAGCTAAATATTTCTCTGTGGCTTGGATTATCATTTCCTAAATCTGTTATGACACGCTCCTTCAGAGTGCAGCTCAAAGACGCTTCTGCTGCTTTCCTTCATCCTTGCAAGGAATGTCTAAGAACTTCTCACCAAATCCTCATGTCTTTGTTTTGCATCCTGGAAAACATATGGTCTATTTTATCCAAATAGAGTTCCTTTCAGGCAATTGGAAGACCAGGATATCCTGTTTTAAATTGGGGTTATCTGGAGGGAAATGCCACTTTTTGAAAGTATCTATTATTTTGTGTCTTGTCACAGAGATATTAATAAAATTTGATAGAATATGGTAATGCAAGTTTGTTCGCTATTCTTCACCATGCTGTGCATCCTGGTCTTTCTCTCTCCAAAAGAAAGAAGTACAAATGACTTTTTGGAAGAGTTCTAAAATAATACTGAACAAAAATATTTCAACATGATGGATAAAATCTTAAGACTTGGATATTGGGGATTGGAATGGCTGAGAGGAATCAGTCCTCCTGAACTATTCATTTAATAAAGTGGGCACATATTGGAAAGGTATATTTTTGACGTTTTGCATAAGGCAAAAATTCAGCAAGCTTGACTGAGCAAGATTGTCTGCTGTTAGATACAGTATAGTTCTTTCATTAACACTAGATTGAATTCTGGACATGATCCAAGATTGACGGTGATCTACATGAAAACCTGATTTACATTTGTTGAGTTTTCCATGCATTTCTGAAAAGCTGCCAGATCTGGTATCAGTGGAGTTACTGTATATTAAAAGAAAACACAACCATCTTCCATTGAGTTGGGTCATCCTGATTACCTTGATAATTTTGTCCAATTTTCTCAGATGCTCTGAGAAAAGCAACAGTATCCTTTTGTATATTGAACTTTTTATATTAATTTTCTTCCTGCAAACGAATGGAAATGTAGAATTTCTGTGGGGCCCACATGGGGTATTTTCAAATGAGATCACCTTATCTTAAAAGCTGTTTAGAGTAACATACTATAGAGAATGATTTTATATGAAAAAGTAAATGTCAATATGCTGGCAAAAAAATAAATAAAAGGTTTCACATTGTGGTATTTTAAAGAAAGTTTTAGTTTGATTTTGAATTTGTATATGATTTTAAATTCTTATCACCTGCAGTTTTTTATATTACCATGACTACATTGTTCTTGCATTCAGAGTTCTACTGCCCTCCAAAAGCGCCCGGGCATATATCCAGTTTGTGGATTACCTTGAATTTGGTAAGTTAATATTTTTGGAGAGCTTCAGAGAGCTTCTAATTCACTTCCTGATGAAATATAATATCAACTGCTAATGAGAGATAATTACTGTTTTAAGCAGCGCTGCGATGTTAGCTTTTTCTTTTCTGTTGCTGTTGTTCTTTTTTTTGGTATGTGTCTTTCAAAATACCTTTTCCTTTTTCACGGTGAAATTGATATGTGTCCACTGATATTCATTAAACTTTAAATTTTATTAATTCATATAGGTGTGAACAATGTAGTCATAGATCAAATTTCCATATGACCATTCATTCCACCTCAAACAAAACATAAATGTCATTGTGTTTTTTATGCTAATGTAAATTGAGATCTGATAAACTCTTCCTTTTTTTTTTCCATTTTCTTTTTCTAATTTTAACAGCAACACCTGCTCACTTATTCACATATTCACATATCCCTGGCATCACATTTAATGTGCATATGTTACCAATTGTAATTCAGTATGTAATAGGGGAGAAGAAATAGTTGGGTGACAGAGATTGGAGAGGTATCTTATAATTTACTAAGGAAGTTATATCAGCACCTCAGCTCCCTTTCTTCAGTATAAAACCATCTCTAATGAGCATAATTTTTTTCTTCTAAGATACATCCACTAATTCTTAACAATGCTCAGATAATTCAGTCTATGTTATTTTGACAATTTAAAGATATATATGCTAAAGATTTCTATATTCAAATATATAATCAGCTTGCCACAGGGAAACTTTTTGTTATCACATTGATTAGATAGGATTCTAATAGATTTAATTTTTTGATGTCCTTTAAAATCATCTTTTAAAGATAAGAGATTCACATTGCCATTTATGTCCTGTATTTAATAAACTTGTCAACTTGAAGATACCAAGTTTAAAATTTTCCTCTGTTTCCAAATTTATTCTATAGGAAACTTATTGAGGAAAATATCTCACATCAACAAGGTAGACTAAAACAATCAGGTTATTTACTTTCAAGGGAGATAGAAGAATGGATGAATGCTTCAGAACTCTTTCAAGTATCTGAGAATCATGCTTGGTTCAGAATATTTATTTGAATTCAAACAGAACAAAGATGAGATATTTATTTACTTCTAACATTTGTATATGTCAATTGAAGACAATAGCGTAATCTACAAAGAAAAATTCTGAGGGAAAAACTATTTCAATTTCTGTATTGTCATATTGTTGACTATAAAGAGGAGATTCACTCCTTTAAATTTGATATCAAAATGATATTTAAGGTCTTAAACAGCTATCCTTGTTGATCAGATGAAATTCATACCATAATTGCACTAAAAATCAGTGACACCTTTATTTTGTGTGGGGCTTATGCGGTAGACACATACCCTAAACTTTTTTCCTCACATAATACTTTCGAGTATTACAGCACAATCTAGGACTAGGCACACATAAATTTAGATTTCAGTTGTGCTTACAACTATATGACTTTGGAATTACAGTCTATAACTGACTTTCAGTGTAGGTGATACTAGAGTTCATCTCAGTATGGTTGGAATTCTATTCAAACTTCATTCTGTGTTGTTTAGGCCAATAATGAAAGAGTATCTGAGAGAGGTTTTTGTTTCTTCTGACATCAAATATGTGCTGTTTTCTCAATACCACTTCCTTAAATCTCTAATGCCAACTAGGTGTCCAATAAGTCAGTTCGATTCTGACACTAATTACATGGAATTAGGGGCACCTGGGTGGCTCAGTGGGTTAAAGCCTCTACCTTAGACTCAGGTCATGATCTCAGGGTCCTGGGATCGAGCCCCACATCGGGCTCTCTGCTTGGCAGGGAGCCTGCTTCCTCCTCTCTCTGCCTGCCTCTCTGCCTACTTGTGATCTGTCTCTGCCAAAGAAATAAATAAAATCTTAAAAAAAATAAAGTGGTTAATTACATGGAATTAGACCCCATAACCCAAGATCTCAGTCCTTCAAGACTGCCCCTACTTCAGATACCAGTCACAAGTCTTGGGCCACTTCTGACTAGACTGGCTTAGGTTTAATAACTTGACAAAACAGCTTACATAGCTCAGGAAGGCACTTTGCTTACATTTGCCAGTTAATAAAGAATTATAAAGAATATTAATAAACCAGAGGAAGAGGTACCAAAAGTCATGTCTGGAAGACTCTAGAGCATAGGACTTTGTAGAATGGGGGTGTACCACCAGTCCCGCACATGGATGTATTCACCAACCTCAAAGCCCTCCAAACCCTGTTACATAGGCATTTTTATGGAAATTTCATTAGGTAAGCATGGTTGATTAAATCATTGGCCATTGATGATTATCTCAATCTCCAGTCCCTCTCCTGTTTGACGAGGCCGGGGAATCAGGTTGTGAGTACCAAGTTTCTAATCAAGGATTAGTCGTTTGGTAACTAGCACCCATCCTGTAGCTGTCTAGAGGCCTGACAAGGGCAGACTCATTATAGCATGAGACAATTCTATTAGCCTTATCATTCAGAAAATTCCAAGAATTTTAGGAGCTGGGAACAAAGGAACAGGGGACAGAGACCACATATCTTTCTACGATATCACAATACCTATTATAAACCAAATGGGTCAATTATGTAAAAGGGAATTAATTGAAATTACTTTTAGCTTTCTATATAACTATAGTTTTAAGTCACTAATATTGAATACTGATTTTGCATACGACAGACACTGGAATACTTTAAATGCCAAGGCCTCTGGGCATCAGAGAGTTTCTACCCTCCTCAAAATGAGACGAAATTGACAGATGCTTCCTATGGGTCATTATGTCAGTTGACTCCTAAGACATTAGCTGTTACCCTCTGATTCCCATAAGGCTTTATGTATCTGGTCCCAAATCTCTCCAGGTGTTGCAGGCCTCTTCTGTGTCTCCTGAACCCATCCTCTGGATTTATCAGCTTTTCTTCATACCTCAATCATTTCTCTGTGTGTTTTCTTCTCCTTATGCCTCACCAAAACCTGTCTTGGCCCTGAGGACCTAGTTTCTGCAGTTGGCATCTCAGGTGATAGCACTTTATTCTCTCCCTGTCCATATCCTTTGCTCACAGAGATGGGGTTTCATTTCCTATTGTTCCTCTTTGCCGCTTGCAAACCATTGCCTCATTGCCCTTCCACTCTCGTTAACAGTTGTATATTACTCCTCTTCTAGCTATTATTCCTTTTCATACTCAGGTCAACTATCTTTACTCACTACACACATGAGCAAACAGTTGCATTCTTCTCCAGATAAAATTCAGCTAGAATCCTGTGAGGTTTCAACATACTGCCGGGCCTGTTCACTAGACTAGTGAAATTTCCCGTCCACTGATGCCCTGTCTCTCATTCAAATCATTGCAGCTTCTCCTTCTTTATTCTCTCTTTTCCTACCATGGTCCCCAGTTCTGACAACACTCTTACTTATACTTTAAATGTCCAATTCTTCTGATTTAATTTGTTTAATTTGAGAATTTATTAAAGTTGCACAACAGTTACACCTTCTACTTAGATCACACCATCCATGCATGAAGTTGCAGGAGAGAGATGTTTCTTTTGCTAAGTACACATTCGTCAGATATTATGTCATGGTCCTTGCTTTTCTTGTGCTTACATTTGCCTATAATATTGTAGACCCTCCTAAAGTGCTCTCAGGCTCACTGTGATCATCCTAAGATTCTACCTATGCATATATATTGTTTGAAGAACATGAGAAAGATAAATTTTTAAAAGACTCAATACTTAGCCTTATCCCTCAAAGTGTTTAGTGAATTTAATATGAGAACAAAATATATTACTCTTTTAGTACTTTAAAAAGTGAGATTATATTGTGATAATCTTCTATACTTCTTTCTCAGAAGCAATTTACTCTAAGAAAAAACGGGGTCCAGGGCTAAATCTCTTCTGTCTTTCATGCCTGAGTACAACTCAGGGACTAAAAAGAAATCCCTGGTTAAAATAAATTATCATTGCAAGGGGAAAACCTAGAAATTAGATCTGGTCCTAAGGGAAAAAATGAGAGTAGCAGAAAGAATGTAGTTTTAGGGGAAAGAGATGATCGAGCCTCAGGGGCATGACTTGATTAGGGTCCTGGAGCCCTCCTCTCATACCTTCTCCACATTGTTCTTTCCAATCTTTCCAGGGGCTTCTCTCATCCTCCTTAAAACCCTTTGGGATCTTCCAAATATAGAAAACTTCCAAAACGGTCTCACAAAAATACAGAAAGAGACAATACGTATAATATGTTCAACTTCATTGATAATACAAGTACTTGGAATAAAAACAGTAAGATGCTCTGGAAGTGTTTTAAACAATGAAGGATGTTTTGAAGGAATATACTTTTATTTCCCGTTGAAAACTTAATGTAACATATAATTATCAAGAGGTATTTTATCATATGGTTTCACTTATTTGTGGAGCATAACAAATATCATGGAGGACAAGGGGTGTTAGAGAGGAGAAGGGATTTGGGGTAAATTGGAAGGGGAGGTGAATGACGAGAGACTATGGACTCTGAAAAACAATCTGAGGGGTTTGAAGTGGCGGGGGGGGGTGGGAGGTTGGGGTACCAGGTGGTGGGTATTATAGAGGGCACGGATTGCATGGAGCACTGGGTGTGGTGAAAAAATAATGAATATTGTTTTTCTGAAAATAAATAAATTGAAAAAATTTTTTAAAAAGAGGTATTTTAAAGCAGAAATGATCTAGATTTCGGATTTGCAAAAAAAAAAATCAAAATAGTATTATAGCAACAAAAACACTGCTATTTTGATACTTAGTAACACATCATTATGCTTTCTGGCATAATGAAATACCAGAAGCCAGCTTCACCCTAACTGTTGGATGCTATATAGAGGAGTTTGTCCCAAACCATAGATTTAAACATTCTGTTCTATTTAACAGTGTCTCTAGAAATTGCAATGATGTCATATTTTGAGCAACCTAATAGAGGTAACCTTTTGGACCCCCCCACTCTGATTTTATCTTGCACTTCTCTCTCAAATGATAGTGCTTCAAAATTATTCAAGTAAAAGTATTGAAGCTGAATGATAATCTTAGCCAACGGATATCTCTTTAAATGTTTAGTGATAGCAAAAGCATAGTGTTTAATCAATACCTTTAATAGTGTTTATACCTACAAGAGTGATAAAAATAAACATGTGGCACACAGAAAGGAGAATCACATGATGAAATTCAAATTTGTTCTAAACAAGGACGGACAAGATTCTCAAGTACTCAGTACGTATCTATCTAGGACACACACACGCAGTAATTCTAGAAGCTTTCTGGTTGAGGGTAGGTAGGGGCTACAAAAAAACTGACAAACTTGGAAAGTCCAGAGAATAGAATGAACCTCAAACCTGGAAAGGGAGGATTTCCACTAGAGGGATCAAAGTCAACATTTCTTCAGACTAACAGAATTGGGGGAAGGAGACCTTCAAATCAGAATTGATTGGCTACAATTTGAAATGTTCTGTAGCACAAAGAAAGCAAACTGATTCCTTTCTGATTTCTATTATAAGCCCATAATGCTGATCTAAAAAAAAAAAAAAAAAAAGAAAGAAAACTAAAGACCAATCTTACTTAGAAATATTGATGCAATTCCTAAATAAAATATTAGCAAATAGAATCCAGCAGTACATTAAAAGAATAATTCACCGTGGCCAATTGGGATTAAGTCCAGAAATGCAAACTGATTCAATATTTAAAAATGCATTACTAATATTCAGCACATTAATAAGTCAAAGGAGAAAAAAAATGATGGTTTCAAAATATGCTGATATGACATTTGAAAAATTTCATTACCCATTCCTGTTTCAAGAAGAAAAACTCTTAGAGAAATAGAAATAAATAGAAATTTCCTTCACATGAAAAAATATGTATGCCAACTAAAAGTGTCATGATAAAGAATGAAGCAGCTGAGGTATTACAATTAAAGTCAGAAATATAACAGCGATACTCACTATAATTGGTAGGGTTTAAGATTAATGAAGAAACATGTAAAATATTGCTACGAAGGGGAACACATTATTTCATCCATTCTATTCCACAAATATTGATTGAAAGCCTATTAGGTGTCAGCCATATAATATGGCTCTTAGGATATTCTGCCATGGAAAGATGGATGTGCTGCACTCTTGCACTTTACATTCAAGGAAGGTAGATTTTTTGCAAATTATATTATGACTGCATGCCTGGAGGAGGCAAGAATCCAGTATTGACTGCATATTAAAAATTTTGTTTAGAACTATTTAAAAATTACTTTACAAATGTCAATGAGCAGGTAGCAAAGATGATGGAATAAATATATTCCAGTTAAAGAAATAACAAAAACAAAACCCCCTAGAAAAATAGAAAAAAATATGCAGTACCTCTTTTTTTAAAAAAAATGATGAACTACAAGTGTGAGAAATAATGTCTTTTAAAAATAGAGACAGTCTTTATTCTTTCATAGGAAAATTTAAGAATATAAATTCATCTTAATCAATAAGGTAAAAGCAATCCCAGTGTGAATCATAACAGTTTTCTTTAAACTTCATAAATTTCATCTAGATGTACAAATATCTGAACTTAGATGAGAGATTCTGGAAAGACAGACTAGTCAGGAGGAAATATTCATATTGGATTTTAAAGTTCTTATAATTAAAATGATATGGTACCAGTAAAAGAATAGATAATCCAGTGGTATAGACTAACGAATAAATAGGTTAAGACCTTTATTGGAATTCACTTGTGAGAAAGACGGCATTGCAAATTCCTGGGAAATGATTATTCTCAATCACTGATGTTTTGAACAGTGAAATAGCTATTAAAAAAAAAAATTGGATCCCTACCTCAAAGCTTAACACTTGAATGAATTCCGGATGAGTTAAATTATCAAATGTCTTTTTAAAAATGAAATCATAGAAATATTGGGATGAGATGTAACTGAATATTATTACAATCTTGGAAGAATTTCCTAAACCTGACATAAAATCTGGAAGTCACAATGAAGAAAACTGTCTCAAATTTAATACATGCTAGTTTAAAACTTCTACATGAACAGAAAGACCCCCAAAGTATTAACAAAATATATTCACAACTATAGCACATAAAATAACCTAACATCCTTCAAATAAAAGGAGCTCTCTCTTACATTTTAATGGGATAAAGGAAAAGCACTTTTTCTAAATGGCCAAAGGGCATTCACAGACAAATCGCAGAACTGGAGATATAAAGGCACAATATCAAATAAAATATGTTCAATTATTTGTGGAACAAACACATATCAAAGTGACTAACAAAATCAAAGTGACTAATGCAAATCAAAGTGACTATCTGACTAACAAAAGACAAAATGACTGTTACTATCCTGTGTGGGTAACAATGAAAGCAATGGGTACTTTTATACAGTATTCTTTGGATTGTAAATGAGTTCAGTGCAAACTTTTTGGGAGCAATTTGTCGACATATGTCAATATTTTGTCAATAATTGTAGTACCCCTTTAACTATGGATTCCAATTTTAGGAATAAGCACTGTAGGAGAAAACAGCATGGAATGAATGTTCGCATGCATAGGCACAGTATTTATGTTCTTTTAACTGCATAAATTTGGAAAAAACTAAATTTTCATTTTTAGGGATTGGTTAGATAAGTTTTGTTACCATCCATGTACTGAAATATTATGCAGTTGTTAAAATAATAAAGTAGATCTACATATTCTGTTTTAGAAAAGGTCCATGGTAAATTACTAAGAGAAAGGGTAATAGGATGTTCTCTGTTGTATAATCTAACTATTGTAATTTGAGTGTGTATGGATATGTATTTGTAAACTCACAAACATTTGCATAAGGCTATACAACAGATCGTTGAAAGTTCTTATCTTTAGAGAATTGAATTCAAAGGAAGAGAGCAGAGGAAAGGGAGAAAAGCACATGTTTTGTATATTCTTCTGTATTTTCTCAAATGTTGTTTTATATAGGGATCATGGCTTCCTTTTATAATAAAAAACAACTACAAAGATTTAAAAGTTCTTTGCTGAAAATAAATCTGAAAATATAACTCTATGTTTTCCATGTTTCCTGATTCTCTTTGAGAAAAAGTTCTTTCATTTATACTGGCATACTGGATTTCTAGTAAAAGTTAACTTTATGAACAAGTTAATAATCTATGTTTTGAATTATTTATATGCACTTTGAAGCTTTAAGGCAGAGAGGGCAAGCTCCATATTTTCCTCCCCTTCAGATCATAATCCTCCCTCTGACACCTTGGTCTTCTCCATATTGATGAGGTGCAGAGAGCGGAAAGAATGTTAGATTTCAGATGGGAGGTGTGGTATGCCTTCTTATCTGTTACCTTCCACAAGATAACCATGAAGGGCAAAGAAGTGAATTCAGCTGACAAATGTTGAGCCATTCTGGGGCTTAGGAGTAATACAGCATAGAAAAGTAAATGTATAGGTAGTTGTAGGAGGAATTCTTGATTAAGGATTTTTTCCAGCTTTGGCATAGGTTGAAGGATGTGCTTTACCTCCAACCCACCTCTATCTACCAGCCTTAGAGGCTTGTTTGGTTCTTGGGGAAATCTGGGATTTGATTCTAAGTTGTGAAGAGGGCTATCTCTGGTCCTGATTCCTACTCAGTCCAGAAGTTCATTTCAATTCTAAGGTCACATGAGAGGAATTTGTGTATTGCAAGAAGAAAATACAGGATTTACTTTGGCCAGTTCCTGCGGAGTTTGATCGAAAGAGCACTCATATGGATTCAGTCCTCTGAAGTGATTTTTGTTCCTACACATTTCTAAAAAGGAACTGAGTATCACATCAGACTAGAAATGCATTCCAGACAGGCCCAGAATTCCATAGGTTCCCAAGAGAGAATGTACCCATCTTCTATCTATTGTGCTACTGATATTTGCCTGAGGAGCAGTAGCTAAATGATTTTCTTTTTCCTGAACTATAGCTCTAATCTCTCAAGTTATGTTTTGTCTGTTCACTGAACAGTTCCCAAAATAAAGCAGTTTTTAATATTTCTAAACATTCTCATTGTTCATTCATCACTATTCTGTCAAATATTTGGCACATTACTTGACCAAAAATCTGGCAGGTGTGAATGGCATTGGTTTGAGTTATTTCCCCTATAATCCCTTGCCAGAGCTCTGATACTGTAAGAGCCATTACACCATGTCTCATCTGTTCCCTGTATTTCTAAAACTCTTTCTTCCAGGAGAATGACCAAGTCCTTCCAAGACTAGAAAAAGAAGTCAATATTGCATTTCAAACATGATTGGGAAACAATAAAGATACTGGTAGAAAACAGGAGAACCAAAGAGGCTTTATCTGGCATGGCTTAGCATTTCGCCATGCATATTCTGTCCTTAATTTGGAGACTAACCTGCTGGCGGGGCTGTGTGCTTCCAGGATGAAGGAGAAAAGATGCACAGGCAGGAAGGAACAAATTCTATTTCAGTAATACACTTCGTTACTGTGGTCACATAGCAGATGCAGTCCTCTTCACCAACGCTTTCCCAGATCCCAATAAGCATTTAAATATTGAAAAGACACCTAAGATTTTATCTCTGGTGATCTGAGAGCCTTGAGCCACAGGAAAGGCATATAAAATAACATTCTTTGATCAAATTTCCTTTTTATTTTTTCCCTTTCCTTATTGGAAAACCTCTAACATTTGATCTATTTAGTGCAGAGATCAATTGATGGATTTATCTTGAAGAAAGAATATTGTAGCAAAGGCTTATATGTATTTTCTTTCTTTTTTCTGAAGATCCTGGAAAGCCCTCAAACTTTTATGCTGAGATGAAATCTTCAGGAAATGAGAACAGTCCTCTTGTAAGAGTAGATAATCATATTTAAGGAGTGGGATACATCACCACAACATAAGGTTTAAGGTGGTGTCTGAGTCTATTCAGGCTGCCATAATAAACTACCATTGATTAGATGCCTTAAATAACAGAAATGTATTTCTTTACAGTTCTGGAGTCCAGAAGTCCAAGATGAAGGTGTGGGCAGGTTTGGTTTCTCTTAAGATCTTACTTCTTGGCTTGACGATGGTGGCCTTCTCCCTGTGTCCTCCGAACATGCACATCCCCGATGTCTTCCCCTCTTCCTATAAGGACATCAGTCATATAAGATTAGGGTTCCACCCTAAGGACCTCATTTTAACCTGATAATCTCTTTAAAGAGCTTATCTCTAAATATGGTCACATTGAGGTACTGAGGGTTAGGACTTTGACATATGAAGAGTGAGAACACAATTCAGCCCATAACAGGGGATGAGAGAGCATGCTCCAATAAAAGGTCTATAAACAGAAGGAATGTGCCATGATGTATAGCAACATTCATGGGCACTAAGGGGAAATTATAATGACTGATTAGAGCCAGTGACCTATAGAAGGAAATTCCCTGGTTTCTCCAATGATAATACTAGCTAGGTAGGATCCTTGCAAGTCCCTTAACTTCATCTATCCGAAGAGTGGAATAAACATGACCACTCACATGAACCATCATGTGAAGTTCAAATAAAATCTATAGTATTTTTTTCTTAATGCAATCTATAAATGTAAATATTTTATAACCAAGGATTCTCTAGAAAATTCCTTGGTGGAGGTGCATGTGAAAGACCATTTTGAAGAGAAGAAAAAGCTGCAGAAGGAAGGACTCATTTTCCAAGGGAGGATGGTCCATGTTCATAAGTATTTTTTTTTAAGATTTCATTTATATATTTATTAGAGAAAGAGCATGAGAAGTAGGAGAAGCAGTGGGGGAGGAAGAGGGAAAGGGAGAGAATCTCAAGCAGACTCCTTCCTGGGGATCCAAGGGGCTCAAGCCCAGGACCCTAAGATCAGGACCTGAGCTGACGCCAAGAGTTGGACACTTAACCAACTGAGCCACCCAGGCACCCCAGTTCATAATTATTTTTTAAGCGAGGGGTGATTTAGAAGATCCAATTTTAACCAGCTCAAGCAGAACAAATAGGATAAGACAGACTTTACATCTCTTCCCCGGACCTTACAGTTTCAATATTTTTGTTTAATATTTTTGGTGGTTGTTTGCATTTCTAATTTGGGAGATTGGACCCATAACTGGCTATAGCCACTTCCATTTACTCTACAGTGCTTTAGTTTCCACATGTATAGAAGGGAGAGAACAACAACTCCTTAGCCAATCCCAGAGATTCAATTCAGTAACATATGAGAGACTTCTTTGGCATGGCTAAAAAGACACTATTCAATTAGAAATTGATGATATTTTATACGACAAACTAATTTTCATCTAGCACCTAGCACATGACAGGAGCTGAATTAATGATCATTGTCTGACAATGGTAATTTTAAACAAAACACTAAATTGTTCAGAAGAGTATAATTCCAAGATGATATTTTTAGAATTCAGTTCTCAGTGTTGCTGTAGGAAAGAGAAATGACAGAAGCAAGGTGGCCAACTGGGATGCATACCAGGTATGATTTGATAAGGGTCTGTCCACAGACTGTGAAATGGAGGGGGAATGGGTAACATACTGTGAAAACTGGTGACATCAGCAGATATGTATAGAATGGGAGAAGGTGAAACACACACAGTATATAGAGAAAATTTCTTCCTTGTGGAATTAAAAAGTGTGGTTTTACAAACTTTCTCCAAGTATGTATGCAATGCACAATACATTGCTTAGTCTGCAAGATTATTCTGTAGAATAATAATGTTTACTCTTAGAACTTACATAGAATTCTGCCCAAGTTTTCTTTTTCTCAATTTCACTCTCCATTACTCCTAGTTATACCCTATGTAACTACACAATGGAGATCAAAGTGCTGTTTATTTTCCTTAACACTTAGCTTCTTCCATCTCTTTCTGTCACCACCAGCAGAAGTGTCTCTCCTTGTATATTTAGATATTTTCCCTACATTTTCTTATTTTTGCCTCCAGATCGTTATGATCTCTTTTTTGTGCTGAAAATTGACAGAGAGTAGCTTTCTGGATCTCATAAAATGGGTATGGCAGACTGCTTGAAAAACTGGCTATATTATGGTTTTTACTATAAACATACCCTTACCATGTTACTTAGCAGTAGTTTATTATTATTTTTTCCCCATCAAGAGATGGATTTTACTCCTCTACACTTTCATTCTTGACCGAAGATTGCTCTGGCCAAGAGACTAGCTCTGGCCAAGAGACTGGGACATAAGAGACAGTGTACAAATTCTAAGTCCAGGCTTCAAGAGAATCTCAATTTTCTGTTTTGTTGTTATTTCAAAATTCTGACTATCCAGTGTGTGGGATACCATGCTTGGGGATAATACCTTGTGTTGCAGAAATGAGTTACCTAGCTGACTGGAGATGCATAAGGCCAGCTGAGCCCAGAAGAACCAGTCATTTGAGCTTAGCCTAAATTGTTGGCCCACGGAGTCATAAGCTAAATAAATACATCTTGAGGGCTGGGTTATATAGCAAAAAGTATTACAGTGGGCTACTTAAGAAGTGTGTGAAATCTCCCTTTCCTTTGATGAGAAATATTTGCAACAATTCCATACAATCCTCACATCAACATGTTACCATATAAAGAATATAAAGAATAAATAAAATTGTTGCTCAAAGACATTTCAAATACCTTAAATTTATAATATATATTAACCTTCTGACATATTATTTTTCTCAGATATATTCTTTATTAATGGCCTTTGGAACATTCCAGTATTTTAAATATGCCAAAGCAAAAAGTCCAGAAGGTGTACTATTTTCATTTAACTTCACTCTTCTAACATTTCCTGTGATTTCAAATACGAGGAAGATCTAGCAATAAGCAAAATCCAGAAAATGTTAATTTTCTTGATGTTGTCAAGGAGAGAACACTGGCTTGGTGCCATTGCTGCTTTGGGGTCATAGCCAACCTGAGAATGAACAGCTGTTGTTATTCAGAAAAATTCAGACAATATTTGGGAAGACATTAATTTAGGGGAAAAAATAAGAGGAAAATGAGAAAACAACAAGCTAAATAAGACTGTGGACTCCAAGAAACAAATAGGATTTTAGAAGGAAGGGGGAGAGGGGGGATGGGTGAGCCTGGTGGTGAGTATTAAGGAGGGCACATATTGCATGGAGCACTGGGTGTACATAAACAATGAATCTTAGAACACTGCATTGAAAACTAATGATATATTTTACAGTGACTAACATAACACAATAAAAAAAAGAATAGAATTTTTTTAGCCTGTAAAAAATATCTAATGATTCTAGAAGTGTTGAATTTATCTTTCAATACAGTCTAAAGGGTGGCAAATTAAGCAAAATTTGTAATATACTTAGCAAGGCATTTGAGAGGCAATGTGGCTTAATGAAAGCATATGGGATTTGGGGTCAGAGAAAACTTTAGTTTTTTGGGCGAAGATAATTTCATGTGTTCTCATTCATATAGAAATGAATGTATTTCAGTTCTGTTTATGAATCTACAACACACACCAGTTTAAAACATTTTAATTTGTATATAAAAATCCGTTGGTTATTTTTTCCTCCTCTTCTGTAAAGCAGTGCTCCTAAAGCATAGTCTGAGATCCCAGAGACCCCAGAGATAAGAAGCTATGGTAAGAATGTAGCTGTCTTCCATTAAGCTGTACATTAAGAGATTTGGAAATATTAAACAATTCTATTCTACTTTCTTTTATTTGGAAAACAGTTTTTTAAATAAAGATTTTATTTATTTATTTGACAGTCAGAGAGCATGAACAGGCAGAGAGGCAGGCAGAGGGAGAGGGAGAAGCAGGCTCTCTGCTGAGTAGGAGCCCGATGCAGGACTTGATCCCAGGACCCTAGGATCATGGAGCCAAAAGCAGCCCTTTAACTGACTGAGCCACCAAGGTGCCCTAGAAAATAGTTTTTATTAAGATATTATTTGTGTTACTTTGTCATGAGTTTGTCATTATTTTTTAATTATTTTTAATTTTTAAATTTTTTTAATAAACATATAATGTCTTAATTAGCCCCAGGGGTACAGGTCTGTGAATCACCAGGTTTACACACTTCACAGCACTCACCATGTCATTGTTATTTTAAAATGAGTTAACAGATATTGCTATGTGTTCTTCATTTTAATTTCTAAAATTATAAAGATTAAACATAACTCATATAAATGAAAATTTTTTGACATTCTTAACACTTCTTAAGTTCTTAAGTTCTTTTTTTTTTATTATTATTTTATTTATTTATTTATTTTTATTTCCAGCATAACAGTATTCATTATTTTTGCACCACACCCCGTGCTCCATGCAATCCGTGCCCTCTATAATACCCACCACCTGGTACCCCAACCTCCCACCCCCCGTCCCTTCAAAACCCTCAGATTGTTTTTCAGAGTCCATAGTCTCTCATGGTTCACCTCCCCTTCCAATTTTTCCCAACTCCCTTCTCCACTCTAAGTCCCCATGTCCTCCATGCTATTTGTTATGCTCCACAAATAAGTGAAACCATATGATAGTTGACTCTCTCTGCTTGACTTATTTCACTCAGCATAATCTCTTCCAGTCCCGTCCATGATGCTACAAAAGTTGGGTATTCATCCTTTCTGATGGAGGCGTAATACTCTATCCCCAGGGGTACAGGTCTGTGAATCACCAGGTTTACACACTTCACAGCACTCACCAAAGCACATACCCTCCCCAATGTCCATAATCCCACCCCCTTCTCCCAAACCCCCTCCCCCCAGCAACCCTCAGTTTGTTTTGTGAGATTAAAAGTCACTTATGGTTTGTCTCCCTCCCAATCCCATCTTGTTTCATTGATTCTTCTCCTACCCACTTAAGCCCGCATGTTGCATCACCACTTCCTCGTATCAGGGAGATCATATGATAGTTGTCTTTCTCTGCTTGACTTATTTCGCTAAGCATGATATGCTCTAGTTCCATCCATGTTGTCGCAAATGGCAAGATTTCATTTCTTTTGATGGCTGCATAGTATTCCATTGTGTATATATACCACATCTTCTTGATCCATTCATCTGTTGATGGACATCTAGGTTCTTTCCATAGTTTGGCTATTGTGGACATTGCTGCTATAAACATTCGGGTGCATGTGCCCCTTTGGATCACTACGTTTGTATCCTTAGGGTAAATACCCAATAGTGCAATTGCTGGGTCATAGGGCAGTTCTATTTTCAACATTTTGAGGAACCTCCATGCTGTTTTCCAGAGTGGCTGTACCAGCTTGCATTCCCACCAACAGTGTAGGAGGGTTCCCCTTTCTCCGCATCCTCGCCAGCATCTGTCATTTCCTGACTTGTTTATTTTAGCCATTCTGACTGGTGTGAGGTGATATCTCATTGTGGTTTTGATTTGTATTTCCCTGATGCCGAGTGATATGGAGCACTTTTTCATGTGTCTGTTGGCCATCTGGATGTCTTCTTTGCAGAAATGTCTGTTCATGTCCTCTTCCCATTTCTTGATTGGATTATTTGTTCTTTGGGTGTTGAGTTTGCTAAGTTCTTTATAGATTCTGGACACTAGTCCTTTATCTGATATGTCGTTTGCAAATATCTTCTCCCATTCTGTCAGTTGTCTTTTGATTTTGTTAACTGTTTCCTTTGCTGTGCAAAAGCTTTTGATCTTGATGAAATCCCAATAGTTCATTTTTGCCCTTGCTTCCCTTGCCTTTTGCGTTGTTCCTAGGAAGATGTTGCTGCGGTTGAGGTCAAAGAGGTTGCTGCCCGTGTTCTCCTCAAGGATTTTGATGGATTCCTTTCGCACATTGAGGTCCTTCATCCATTTTGAGTCTATTTTTGTGTGTGGTGTAAGGAAATGGTCCAATTTCATTTTTCTGCATGTGGCTGTCCAATTTTCCCAGCACCATTTATTGAAGAGGCTGTCTTTTTGCCATTGGACATTCTTTCCTGCTTTGTCGAAGATTAGTTGACCATAGTGTTGAGGGTCTATTTCTGGGCTCTCTATTCTGTTCCATTGATCTATGTGTCTGTTTTTGTGCCAGTACCATGCTGTCTTGATGACGACAGCTTTGTAATAGAGCTTGAAGTCCGGAATTGTGATGCCACCAACGTTGGCTTTCTTTTTCAATATCCCTTTGGCTATTCGAGGTCTTTTCTGGTTCCATATAAATTTTAGCATTATTTGTTCCATTTCTTTGAAAAAGAGGGATGGTACTTTGATAGGAATTGCATTAAATGTGTAGATTGCTTTAGGTAGCATAGACATTTTCAGAATATTTATTCTTCCAATCCAGGAGCATGGAACATTTTTCCATTTCTTTGTGTCTTCCTCAATTTCTTTCATGAGTACTTTATAGTTTTCTGAGTATAGATTCTGTGTCTCTTTGGTTAGGTTTATTCCTAGGTATCTTATGGTTTTGGGTGCAATTGTAAACGGGATTGACTCCTTAATTTCTCTTTCTTCTGTCTTGCTGTTGGTGTAGAGAAATGCAACTGATTTCTGTGCATTGATTTTATATCCTGACACTTTACTGAATTCCTGTATAAGTTCTAGCAGTTTTGGAGTGGAGTCTTTTGGGTTTTCCACATATAGTATCATATCATCTGCGAAGAGTGATAATTTGACTTCTTCTTTGCCGATTTGGATGCCTTTAATTTCCTTTTGTTGTCTGATTGCTGAGGCTAGGACCTCTAGTACTATGTTGAATAGCAGTGGTGATAATGGACATCCCTGCCGTGTTCCTGACCTTAGCGGAAAAGCTTTCAGGTTTTCTCCATTGAGAATGATATTTGCGGTGGGTTTTTCATAGATGGCTTTGATGATATTGAGGTATGTGCCCTCTATACCTACACTTTGAAGAGTTTTGATCAGGAAGGGATGCTGTACTTTATCAAATGCTTTTTCAGCATCTATTGAGAGTATCATATGGTTCTTGTTCTTTCTTTTATTGATGTGTTGTATCACATTGACTGATTTGCGGATGTTGAACCAACCTTGCAGCCCTGGAATAAATCCCACTTGGTCGTGGTGAATAATCTTTTTAATGTACTGTTGAATCCTATTGGCTAGTATTTTGTTGAGTATTTTCGCATCTGTGTTCATCAAGGATATCGGTCTATAGCTCTCTTTTTTGGTGGGATCCTTGTCTGGTTTTAGGATCAAGGTGATGCTGGCCTCATAAAATGAGTTTGGAAGTTTTCCTTCCATTTCTATTTTTTGGAACAGTTTCAGGAGAATAGGAATTAGTTCTTCTTTAAATGTTTGGTAGAATTCCCCCGGGAAACCGTCTGGCCCTGGGCTTTTGTTTGTTTGGAGATTTTTAATGACTGTTTCAATCTCCTTACTGGTTATGGGTCTGTTCAGGCTTTCTATTTCTTCCTGGTTGAGTTGTGGTAGTTTATATGTTTCTAGGAATGCATCCATTTCTTCCAGATTGTCAAATTTATTGGCGTAGAGTTGCTCATAGTATGTTCTTATAATAGTTTGTATTTCTTTGGTGTTAGTTGTGATCTCTCCTCTTTCATTCATGATTTTATTTATTTGGGTCCTTTCTCTTTTCTTTTTGATGAGTCGGGCCAGGGGTTTATCAATTTTATTAATTCTTTCAAAGAACCAGCTCCTAGTTTCGTTGATTTGTTCTATTGTTTTTTTGGTTTCTATTTCATTGATTTCTGCTCTGATCTTTATGATTTCTCTTCTCCTGCTGGGCTTAGGGTTTCTTTCTTGTTCTTTCTCCAGCTCCTTTAAGTGTAGGGTTAGGTTGTGTACCTGAGACCTTTCTTGTTTCTTGAGAAAGGCTTGTAACGCTATATATTTTCCTCTCAGGACTGCCTTTGTTGTGTCCCACAGATTTTGAACCATTGTATTTTCATTATCATTTGTTTCCATGATTTTTTTCAATTCTTCTTTAATTTCCCGGTTGACCCATTCATTCTTTAGAAGGATGCTGTTTAGTCTCCATGTATTTGGGTTCTTTCCAAACTTCCTTTTGTGGTTGAGTTCTAGCTTTAGAGCATTGTGGTCTGAAAATATGCAGGGAATGATCCCAATCTTTTGATACCGGTTGAGTCCTGATTTAGGACCGAGGATATGATCTATTCTGGAGAATGTTCCATGTGCACTAGAGAAGAATGTGTATTCTGTTGCTTTGGGATGAAATATTCTGAATATATCTGTGATGTCCATCTGGTCCAGTGTGTCGTTTAAGGCCTTTATTTCCTTGCTGATCTTTTGCTTGGATGATCTGTCCATTTCAGTGAGGGGAGTGTTAAAGTCCCCTACTATTATTGTATTATTGTTGATGTGTTTCTTTGATTTTGTTATTAATTGGTTTATATAGTTGGCTGCTCCCACGTTGGGGGCATAGATATTTAAAATTGTTAGATCTTCTTGTTGGACAGACCCTTTGAGTATGATATAGTGTCCTTCCTCATCTCTTATTATAGTCTTTGGCTTAAAATCTAATTGATCTGATATAAGGATTGCCACTCCTGCTTTCTTCTGATGTCCATTAGCATGGTAAATTCTTTTCCACCCCCTCACTTTAAATCTGGAGGTGTCTTCAGGCTTAAAATGAGTTTCTTGGAGGCAACATATAGATGGGTTTTGTTTTTTTATCCATTCTGATACCCTGTGTCTTTTGACAGGGGCATTTAGCCCATTAACATTCAGGGTAACTATTGAGAGATATGAATTTAGTGCCATTGTATTGCCTGTAAGTTGACTGTTACTGTATATGGTCTCTGTTACTTTCTGATCTACCACTTGTAGGCTCTCTCTTTGCTTAGAGGACCCCTTTCAATATTTCCTGTAGAGCTGGTTTGGTATTTGCAAATTCTTTCAGTTTTTGTTTGTCCTGGAAGCTTTTAATCTCTCCTTCTATTTTCAATGATAGCCTAGCTGGATATAGTATTCTTGGCTGCATGTTTTTCTCATTTAGTGCTCTGAAAATATCATGCCAGCTCTTTCTGGCCTGCCAGGTCTCTGTGGATAAGTCAGCTGCCAATCTAATATTTTTACCATTGTATGTTACAGACTTCTTTTCCCGGGCTGCTTTCAGGATTTTCTCTTTGTCACTGAGACTTGTAAATTTTACTATTAGGTGACGGGGTGTGGGCCTATTCCTATTGATTTTGAGGGGCGTTCTCTGAACCTCCTGAATTTTGATGCTCGTTCCCTTTGCCATATTGGGGAAATTCTCTCCAATAATTCTCTCCAGTATACCTTCTGCTCCCCTCTCTCTTTCTTCTTCTTCTGGAATCCCAATTATTCTAATATTGTTTCGTCTTATGGTGTCACTTATCTCTCGAATTCTCCCCTCATGGTCCAGTAGCTGTTTGTCCCTCTTTTGCTCAGCTTCTTTATTCTCTGTCATTTGGTCTTCTATATCACTAATTCTTTCTTCTGCCTCATTTATCCTAGCAGTGAGAGCCTCCATTTTTGATTGCACTTCATTAATAGCTTTTTTTATTTCAACTTGGTTAGATTTTAGTTCTTTTATTTCTCCAGAAAGGGCTTTTATATCTCTCGAGAGGGTTTCTCTAATATCTTCCATGCCTTTTTCAAGCCCGGCTAGAACCTTGAGAATTGTCATTCTGAACTCTAGATCTGACATATTACCAATGTCTGTATTGATTAGGTCCCTAGCCTTCGGTACTGCCTCTTGTTCTTTTTTTTGTGTTGAATTTTTCCGTCTTGTCATTTTGTCCAGATAAGAGTATATGAAGGGGCAAGTAAAATACTAAAAGGGTGGCAACAACCCCAGGAAAAAATGCTTTAACCAAATTAGAAGAGATCCAAAATCGTGAGGGGGGAGAAAGGGGATAAAAAGAGGTTCAAAAAGGAAGAAAGAAAAAAAAAGAAAAAAGAAAGAAAAAAAAAAGAAAAAAGAAAAGAAAAGAATTTAAAAAAAAAAAAAAGGAAAACACCTGAGAAAAATGTAAAAATGAAAAAATATATATATTAGATAAACTAGTAAAAAATCGTTAAAAAAGAAAAAGGTAACAGTTAAAAAAAAAAAAATTTACCCGAAGGCGAGAAAAGAAAAAAACAAAAAAATGAAAAAGAAAAAAATTGAATTAACTGCAAGACTAAAAAAAAAATCACAGGGAAAAAGCCATGAGTTCTGTGCTTGGCTTTCTCCTCCTCTGGAATTCTGCTGCTCTCCTTGGTATTGAAACCACACTCCTTGGTAGGTGAACTTGGTCTTGGCTGGATTTCTTGTTGATCTTCTGGGGGAGGGGCCTGGTGTAGTGATTCTCAAGTGTCTTTGCCCCAGGCGGAATTACACCGCCCTTACCCGGGGCCGGGGTGAGTAATCCGCTCGGGTTTGCTTTCAGGAGCTTTTGTTCCCTGAGCGCTTTCCGTAGAGTTCCGGAGGACGGGAATACAAATGGCGGCCTCCTGGTCTCCGGCCCAGAGGAGCCGAGAGCCCAGGGCCGCACTCCTCAGTGCGCCCTCAGAGAACAGCGCCCAGTTACTCCCGTCTGCCTGACCTCCAGCCGCGCTCCGAGCTCTCCGAGCCTGCGACCAGTTCAAGGTAACACCGAGCTGTGAGCTTACTGTCGGCTCTGTCTCTGTAGCCGGCTTTCCCGTTCCAATACCCGCAAGCTCTGCGACACTCAGACACCCCTGATCCTTCTGTGACCCTGCGGGACCTGAGGCCACGCTGAACCCGCGTGGGCTTCTCCCCGGTTTAGCCTCTGGAGCGATGTCCCTCAGCGGAACAGACTTTTAAAAGTCCTGATTTTGTGCGCTGTTGCTCCGCCGCTTGCCGGGAGCCGGCCCCTCCCCCCGGGGTCTATCTTCCCGTCGCTATGGATTCACTTCTCCGCCGGTCCTACCTTTCAGAAAGTGGTTGTTTTTCTGTTTCCAGAATTGCTGTTCTTCTTCTCTTCGATCTGCCGATGGATTTTCAGGTGTTTGCAATCTTTAGATAAGCTATCTAGCTGATCTCCGGCTAGCTGAAGCAGTCTCAGTCTGCTACTTCTCCGCCATCTTGACTCCTCCCCCTTAAGTTCTTAAGTTCTTAATGGGAACTGAGACCAAAAAAAGTTGAGACCCACACTTTCCAGTAAGTTGGGTCAGGTATTATTATACCCATTTAATAGATTTGGAACAGAAAACTCAACAATGAATTTACTTGAAGGTGATTTATTGGACAGGGATCTAGAATAAAGAAATTCTAGGGGTACCTGTGTGGCTCAGTGGGTTGAGCCTCTGCCTTCGGCTCAGGTCATGATCCCAGGGTCCTGGGATCGAGCCCCGCATCGGGCTCTCTGCACAGCAGAGAGTCTGCTTCCTCCTCTCTCTCTCTGTCTGCCTCTCTGCCTACTTGTGATCTCTCTCTATCAAATAAATAAATAAAATCTTAAAAAAAAATTTTAAAAATAAAAATAAAAAAGATTATTTAAGTAACCTCTACACCCAGTGTGGGCTCAAACTCATGACCCTGAGATCAAGAGTGGCATGCTCATGCTGCTCCTTCTGAGCCAGCCAGGTGCTCCTATGTCATTCTTCTTATCAATGACCAAATGACCGCAGAATGTCTCTCTGTTAATTTAGGTCTTTGTTTTCTGTCATTCAGTGTTTTGTAGTTTATAGTATATAGATAGATACACTACAGCTTCAGTAGATTTACATTTAAGTATTCCATATATTGCAGCTATATTCTACTACATTATTTTTTAATTATTTAATTGCTCACTAGATACAGAAATATGATTGATCTTTGTGTTTGCCATCTATCTTATGTTTTTGTTAAATTCATGACTTTTAGGAGGTTAAAAAAATTTCTTGGGGTTTTCTACCTATACAGTCATAATGTCTGAGAATAAAGGCAGTTTTATTTCTTCTTTTTAAATTTGTATGGCTTTAAATTTTTTTCTTGCCTTACTGAATGAATTAGGATTTCCAGTTTAATATTGATTATGACTGGTGAGAGTAGAAAGGCCTTCCTTCTTCTCAGTCTTAGTGGGAAAGCAGTCTTTTACCACTAAGTACAAAATTAGCTGTAGGTTTTTTATAGATGCTCTTCATCAAGTTGAAAAGGTCCCATTTATTCCTAGTTCACTGAAAGTTCTTACCATGAATGAATTTGGAATTTTGTCAAGTGCTTTTTCTTCATCAATTAATAATCATGTTGCTTTTCTTCATAGACTGTAACATGGTAGATTACAGCAGTTGGTTTTTGAATATTGAAATTGTCTTGCTATCCCAGGATAAATTCCAATATGTTGTGGTGTTTATTCTTTCTTAAACATGGCTGGATTGGAATTGCTTATATTTTGTTGAGGATCTTTGTATCTGTTAATGAGGAATATTAGTCTATAATTATCTCTTCCTCTTGGTCTTCGTCTAAATATCCCAGGGAGGTGCTGGCTTCTTAAATTGGGTTGAGGAGGGTTTTATCCTTTTCTATTTTCTTTTAGAGATTGTGCAGCATTGGTTTTACTTTTTTTTTTAAATGTATGGTAAAATTCTCCAGAGAAACTGAGCCCAGAGATTTCCTTTTTGGAAGGTTTTAAAATAACAAATTTAATTTCTTCAGTATTTATAGGGTGAGTCTGCTTATCTCTTTCTACTTGGAAAGTTTTGGGAGTTAGTAGTTTTCAAGGATTTGTATTTAAGTTCTCAAAGTTATGTGCCTAGATTTTAATGGTATTCTTTCATGGTCTTCTTAATGTTTTCACAGTCTATAGTGATATAACTTCTTTTATTTCTTTATTGGTAATTTTTCTCTTACGCTTTGTTAGTCTTACTAGAGGTATATCAACTTTATTGATTTTTTTCAAAGAAACTGCTGTCATTTCATTGATTTTTTTCTCTATTGCTTATTGTTTTCAATTTCATTGATTTTTCTTCTTTATTTTATTCTTTCTGCTTGATATATTTTGCTCTTCTTTTAAAAGTAGAAGTTTATCATTAAGTTGAAGGCTTTCTTTTCAATGTAAGCACTGAATTGTATAAATGTATTTCTTAGCATTGCTTTAGCTCCCTCTTACAAATTTTGATAAGTTCAAATATCTCTCTCTCTCTCTCTCTCTCTATATATATATATATATTTATAGCCTTAAATTTGCTCTTTGACCCATGCATTATTTAGAAATATTTTACTTAATATCCAAATTTTTAAAAATGTTTTTGTTAGTTTTCTGTTACCTACTTCTAACCTAATTCTATGATTAGAGAACATACTTCTTATGGTATCAATCATTTCATATTTGTTAAGATTTATTTTATCACCCAGGATATTGTCTATGTTGGTCAATATTTCATGTGCCTTTGAAAAAAATGTGTATTATGGTATTGTTGGCTGTGGGTTTTGTAACTATCAAAAAGGTCTACCTGACTGATAATGTTTTTCAGTTTTTCTCTATCTTTGATAAGTTTTTTATCACTTACTGAGATGAGAGTGATGAAATTGCCAACTACAATTGTGAGTTTATCTAATTCTCCCTTCAGTTCTGTTACTTTTTATTTCATGAATTTTGAAGTTCAGTTCTGATGCATAAATATTTAGGATTGTTATGTGTTCTTAATAAATTTACTTAATCATTACATAATGTTCCCTTTTCCCCTCTAATAGTTTTACTTGCTCTGAAGTCTATTTTGTTTGATAGCAACATAGCCATTACAACTTTCTTTACATTGATATTTGTATGGTACACTTTTTCCTATCCTTTTAGTTTCATCCTACCTATATAATTACATTTGCAGAGGCTTTTTGTACACACATAGAGTTGGATCATCTCTTCTTAAATACATTCTAATAATTTCTTTTAGTTAGCTTTTTAAGACCATTTTTGTTGGTTGTAATTCTTGATATGTTGGGGCTTGGGTCTACCATGTATTTGGTTTTGTTTCTTCCTTCTCTTATTTGTTCTTCTGCATCTCCTTTCTTGCCTTCTTTTGGGTTATTTGACCACTGTTTTACTTTATTGTATTTTTCACTCTATTTCTTTGTATGGGATTTCAGTAGTTGCTTTAGTGACTAAATATATACTTAAATTTTCTCTGTCAACTTATAATCAGTAGTTTACTACTTCAAGGAGAATGTAGAAACTTACCACCACTTAGGTCCCTTTAAATCCCTCCTACTCTATTATATTAATAATGTTATGTATTGCATCTACTTACACTGAAAACCATATTTGACAATATTATAATTTTTGCTTTCTGGTGTCAAACATATTTTAAAGAATTCAAGAGAAGAGCGGTATGTTGTATTTACTTCAGTTATTTACATTCTGTTGTGATTCTTTTATTCTTTACCATCTGTTTCCCTCTTGTATCATTTCCTTTTCTCTGATGAACTTCCTTTGAAAATTACTTTAATCTTGGTTTGGTGGCAATGAATTCTTTTAGTTTTCCCTTATCTATTAATTTCTTTATTTCACTTTCATTTATGGAGGATATTTTTGCATGAGATAAAATTCTTTTTTTCCTCCCAATATTTTAAATCTGTTGTCCTACTTCTTTACAGTGTCCCCCCCTTTTTTTCTTAAGAATGTAGGCATTCAAATTGTTGCATTATAAATATTAGCATATTTTTCCCTTTTTTAAAAGACTTTTTTCCTTTATTTTTGAAAAGTTTAATTATAAAACACCTCTGTGTGGACTACACATCTTCAATCCATAGATTACGTCTTTCTCCAAATTTGGGGAGTTTTTGCTATTATTTCTCTAAATATTAGCCAGAATAATGCTCTTTTTCCTCTCCCTTTGTGTCTTCAATGATACATATTTTAAAGTTTCTGTCATCATACAGAAGTCCATGAGACTCTGGCCATTAATTTTAAAATCTTTTTCCTCTTCATCATTCATATTGGGTAATTTTTATTCATCTGTGTTCAAGTTCACTCTTTGTTTTGTCTTTTCCATCCAGTGTCTTTTCATCCAGTGTCCTATACATCCAGTGAGTTCCAAACTTAATTTTTCTTCTCTACAATTCTCTGGTTCTTATTTATAACTTTCGTTTCTTTGGTGAGACTTACCTCTTTTCGTTCATTTTAATACTGTCTGTCTGACCTTACTTCTTAGAAAACTTTTTTGATATTTGCTTTAAAGTCTTTGTTAGGTAATTCCAACATCTGTGTCATCTGAATTTTGCATCTATTTATTGCCTTTTCACACAAATTTATGTTTTCTTGGTCCTTCACATGCTGTGCAAATTTGGATTGCATCTTAGACGTTTTGAATATTATGCTACGATTCTCTGGGTCTTGCTTACATCTTCTGAAGAATGTTGACAACTTTCAGCACACAAGTGATCAGGTTGGTTTCAAGTTGCAAGTTCTGCCTTATGGGAGTTGGAGTCTTAATGTCATTTCCCTTGTCAGTGCCTTTGTAGTATTACTTGGATCTATTTTCTATGTGTTCCACCCTGTAGACATTCTGAGTCCTGAGTGCTGATCTACTTGGCAGTTCAGTTCTCAAAGTTGATGGTATGTTGTTATGTGGCAAAGCTAGACATGTGCATCTTGGGAGTGTTCCCAGAACTGCATAAGCTACTTTTTCTGGTCAATGTCCGAACATTTTTTTTTTTTTTAAATGTGACCTCCCTAGAACCTTCTGGGCTCTCTGGGGCTCTTCTTTTAAGTTCAGCCAGAAAACTGGGGTTTTGTTTTCCCAGTTCTGTTATGTACTTCCTGCAATTGTAATCATTTCCTGAGCTGAGATGCTGCAAGAAGAAAAAAAAAAAAAAAAAGCAGCACGTGCTTGCCCAACTCTCATGGGGTTTAATCTCCTCTGATTTGTAAGGAAGCTTCTACTTCCTCACTGTGCCTCTCTTAGACATCATGGATGCTGTTGCTTCCACTGCCATCACCAGTTGCACTGGATTGCTTGAGGACTGAGAGAGGAAAGAAAGGAGAAAAGAAAACCACAATAACACAGGGGGTTTTATACCACCACTACCTTTGACTGTTATATCTCTTTCTCATCTTGCAAGCCTACATTTTGGCAACTTCGCTTGGAACTCTTTCTTTCTGTGAGAATACCCACTTCTGGGTTTCAGATGACATTGCAACCAGGTCTGGAGATCCCGGGGTCGGGAGAAGGTAAGTTCACTGGTGATTTATGCACCCTGCCACCCCAATCTGCCTGTTACTGTTTACTTTTCAGAATTTTCAAATAGTTGCACATGCATTCTGTCCATGTTTTGTTATGTGTTCAGTGGCAGAATGTGCTTGTTCCATCTTGCCAGGCAACAGAACCCCAATAAACTTTTTGCAGTCATGTAAAAGTACTGAAGTACCTAAGAAAAATCTTCAGAGTTAGTATTAGGAAAATGTGATGCTTGGACTTTATAGCCTCAATTTACTCCTGTGACTTCTATTTCCATTTGTGATCTTTTACTTGTTATCACTGATATCTCCATACTTGCTCAGGAGGAGCTAGTCTTAACCAGAGGGCTTTCTTCCCTCAATTTCTTACAGTACCCTTGAGATATAATTGGAACGTTTAAATAAAATTGTATTAAAAATGCATGGTAAATAGAATGAGAAGACAAAGCACAGACGAGAAAACACCTGCGAAAGAGACAACTGATAAAATACTGTATCCAGAATACACAAAGAATTCTTAAAACTCAACAATAAGAAACAAACTGATTAAAAAATGGGCCAAAAACCTTAACAGACACCTTTCCAAGGAATATTTTATAGATGTCAGGCAAGCAATCATATGAAATGATGATCCACAACACAGGTCATCAGGGAAATGCAAATTAAAACAACAGTGAGATACCACTAGACACCTATTAGAATCTAATATAAGATGAATCTAAACACTGATGAGAACAAATGTTAGTGAGGATATGAAACCAGAGGAGCTTTCATTTGTTTCTGGGGGCAATGAGAAATGGCACAGCCGCATTGGAAGACAGTTTGTCAGTTTCTTATAAAACTATACATATTCTAACTGTACAATCTGGCCAAAGAGTTGAAAATGAATGTCCGCATAAAACACCTGCACACAGATGTTTATATACTCTTGATTTATAATCGCCCAAACTTGGAAGCAAGCAAGATGTTTTTCAGTAGATGACTGGGTAAATAAAATATGATATATCCAGTCGATAAAGTGTTATTAACATTAAAATAAAATGAACTATCAAGCTATGTAAAGCCATGACGTAACCTTACATGCATATTACTAAGTGAAAAAGCAAATCCCGAAGGCTACATAATGTATGATTCCAACTATATGACATTCTAGAAAAGGCAAAACTAAGGATAGAGCAAAAAGATCAGTAGCCAGAGGGGAATGAGAGAGGGAGGAATGAACAGGTATGACATAGAGGATTTTTAGGGCAGTAAAAAATACTCTATATAATACTAAAATGATAGATATGTCATCCAAACATTCATCAAACACATTTGGTGTATAATACCAAGACTTAACCCTAATGTAAAACATGGCCTTGAGATGATTATTATATGTTGAAAGTTGGTTCATCAGATGTAACAAATGTACCACTCTGACAGGGGATTTTGGCAATAAGGGAGGTTACGCACATGAGGAGGTAAGAATATATAGGAAATTTCTGTACCTCCCTCTCAGTTTCACTGTGAACCTAAAACTGCTTTAAAAAACAAAGCCTAAAAAAGGAATGAAATCCTGACATATGTTACAACATGGATGAAACTTGAAGACATTATACTAAGTGAAATAAGCCAGACACAAAGGAGCTAATACTGTATGATTCTACTTCTATGAAGCACCTGCAGTAGTCCGATTCATAGAGACAGAAAGTAGAGCAGTCGTTACAGGGACTGGAGGGGGAATTGTTAAATGGATATCGAGTTTCAGTATGAGATGGTATAAAAGGTCTGGAGATGGATAGCAATAGTAATACAAAAAAATGTCAATGGACGTAATGCCACTGTGATGTATACTTAAAAATGGCTCAGAAGGTAATTTTTTTGTAATTATACGTGATCACAAAATAAAGTAAGATAATTTTAATTAAGAAAGTACACTGCTAAATGAAGGAAGTAGGGAGAGAATAATACATAACCAGATCATAGGTTGGCAAACTATGATGTGCCTGCCCATGAGTCAAATCGGGTCATACCAAATGGTTTACTTATTATCTATGGCTGCTTTTGTACAGTACCAGCAGAGTGGTATAGTAGTCTATAGTTGTCTGGCCATCAGCACCTGGAATACTTACTATCAGGCCTTTACAGGAAAAGTTTGACAACCCTTATTCTGAATGGTATGGTACAGATCATTATGGTCATCTTGGAATTCCCTAGAAGGCACCTTTCCGCTGATCTTCAAGCCTGACCTGTCTCTGAATAGCAGCATATCTTTTGCAGAGAAAAAGGAGTAATGGTAAGTTCTCTTCTCCTTCTAAAATCTTTGATTTATTTAATTATTATTAGTAAGTTAACTATTATTTTTCCAGGCATTCTGCTAAATGCTTAGGATACACCGTTAAAAAAAAGAAAGAAAGAAAGAAAGAAAGAAAGAAAGAAAGAAAGAAAGAGGAAAAAAAAAAAAAACACCCTGCCCTCATGAAGCTGTCAATGTGAAGAAATTTTTGCAGATAGTTGAAAGCTGTCACTCCCTAATAGTCCCTTATTTATCCTAAATCTATTTCACTGGGCAAAATAAAACAAATCTGGCATCTCTTATACATGATAGTGTGTCTGGACAACAACAAAAAAATTCAGACTTTCTTAGAATCTTTTTTTGCCCATTTAAACATTTACCCCTTTATTTATGATCAAGAAATGATGCTAAAAATGCATTTTAAGTCACAGATATGTGTTCTTGTGATACAATTTTTAAATCATCTACAAATGTCAAGTAAATATGCCTACTTTTCTGGTATATTTGCCTGGAGCAGACATAGAGCATTATCATTGACAATGAATGAAAAACTCTTTTAGTTTCAGAACTTGAGGGAAATGTTCGAATACATTTGTATTTCTGTTTACTGTATAGGGAATAAACTTATGACAGGTTTTTTTTCAATAAGGCTTATTTAATGTAGCTCCAAAGAACATATTTGGAATGAGGAAGTGGGAGATAAAGTTTTCACTCAATATATAGAGAAAGATAACAGAGTTGAATATCTTAATAAATTTATGAGGCAATAAATATCATATATGTCATATGTATATCAAATACCTAGAAATTATTTTTTAAATCTGAGGATGATTCTTTTTGGGGGGGGGGGTTTAAGATTTTTTTTTTTAATTTTTTATTTTTTATAAACATATATTTTTATCCCCAGGGGTACAGGTCTGTGAATCACCAGGTTTACACACTTCACAGCACTCACCAAAGCACATACCCTCCCCAATGTTCATAATCCCACCCCCTTATCCCAAACCCCCTCCCCCCAGCAACCCTCAGTTTGTTTTGTGAGATTAAGAGTCACTTATGGTTTGTCTCCCTCCCAATCCCATCTTGTTTCATTGATTCTTCTCCTACCCACTTAAGCCCCCATGTTGCATCACCACTTCCTCATATCAGGGAGATCATATGATAGTTGTCTTTCTCTGTTTGACTTATTTCGCTAAGCATGATACGCTCTAGTTCCATCCATGTTGTCGTAAATGGCAAGATTTCATTTCTTTTGATGGCTGCATAGTATTCCATTGTGTATATATACCACATCTTCTTGATCCATTCATCTGTTGATGGACATCTAGGTTCTTTCCATAGTTTGGCTATTGTGGACATTGCTGCTAGAAACATTCGGGTGCACGTGCCCCTTTGGATCACTACGTTTGTATCTTTAGGGTAAATACCCAATAGTGCAATTGCTGGGTCATAGGGCAGTTCTATTTTCAACATTTTGAGGAACCTCCATGCTGTTTTCCAGAGTGGCTGCACCAGCTTGCATTCCCACCAACAGTGTAGGAGGGTTCCCCTTTCTCCGCATCCTCGCCAGCATCTGTCATTTCCTGACTTATTGATTTTAGCAATTCTGACTGGTGTGAGGTGATATCTCATTGTGGTTTTCATTTGTATTTCCCTGATGCCGAGTGATATGGAGCACTTTTTCATGTGTCTGTTGGCCATCTGGATGTCTTCTTTGCAGAAATGTCTTTTCATGTCCTCTGCCCATTTCTTGATTGGATTATTTGTTCTTTGGGTGTTGAGTTTGCTAAGTTCTTTATAGATTCTGGACACTAGTCCTTTATCTGATATGTCATTTGCAAATATCTTCTCCCATACTGTCAGTTGTCTTTTGATTTTGTTAACTGTTTCCTTTGCTGTGCAAAAGCTTTTGATCTTGATGAAATCCCAATAGTTCATTTTTGCCCTTGCTTCCCTTGCCTTTGACGTTGTTCCTAGAAAGATGTTGCTGCGGCTGAGGTCGAAGAGGTTGCTGCCTGTGTTCTCCTCAAGGATTTTGATGGATTCCTTTCGCACATTGAGGTCCTTCATCCATTTTGAGTCTATTTTTGTGTGTGGTGTAAGGAAATGGTCCAATTTAATTTTTCTGCATGTGGCTGTCCAATTTTCCTAGCACCATTTATTGAAGAGGCTGTCTTTTTTCCATTGGACATTCTCTCCTGCTTTGTCGAAGATTAGTTGACTGTAGAGTTGAGGGTCAATTTCTGGGCTCTCAATTCTGTTCCATTGATCTATGTGTCTGTTTTTGTGCCAGTACCATCCTGTCTTGATGATGACAGCTTTGTAATAGAGCTTGAAGTCCGGAATTGTGATGCCACCAATGTTGGCTTTCTTTTTCAATATCCCTTTGGCTATTCGAGGTCTTTTCTGGTTCCATATAAATTTTAGAATTATTTGTTCCATTTCTTTGAAAAAGATGGATGGTACTTTGAAAGGAATTGCATTAAATGTGTAGATTGCTTTAGGTAGCATAGATAAATATTTTCATAATATTTATTCTTCCAATCCAGGAGCATGGAACATTTTTCCATTTCTTTGTGTCTTCCTCAATTTCTTTCATGAGTACTTTATAGTTTTCTGAGTATAGATTCTGTGCCTCTTTGGTTAGGTTTATTCCTAGGTATCTTATGGTATTGGGTGCAATTGTAAATGGGATTGACTCCTTAATTTCTCTTTCTTCTGTCTTGCTGTTGGTGTAGAGAAATGCAACTGATTTCTGTGCATTGATTTTATATCCTGACACTTTACTGAATTCCTGTATAAGTTCTAGCAGTTTTGGAGTGGAGTCTTTTGGGTTTTCCACATATAGTATCATATCATCTGCGAAGAGTGATAATTTGACTTCTTCTTTGCCGATTTGGATGCCTTTAATTTCCTTTTGTTGTCTGATTGCTGAGGCTAGGACCTCTAGTACTATGTTGAATAGCAGTGGTGATAATGGACATCCCTGCCGTGTTCCTGACCTTAGCGGAAAAGCTTTCAGGTTTTCTCCATTGAGAATGATGTTTGCGGTGGGTTTTTCATACATGGCTTTGATGATATTGAGGTATGTGCCCTCTATCCCTACACTTTGAAGAGTTTTGATCAGGAAGGGATGCTGTACGTTGTCAAATGCTTTTTCAGCATCTATTGAGAGTATCATATGGTTCTTGTTCTTTCTTTTATTGATGTGTTGTATCACATTGACTGATTTGCGGATGTTGAACCAACCTTGCAGCCCTGGAATAAATCCCACTTGGTCGTGGTGAATAATCCTTTTAATGTACTGTTGAATCCTATTGGCTAGTATTTTGGTGAATATTTTCGCATCTGTGTTCATCAAGGATATTGGTCTGTAGCTCTCTTTTTTGATGGGATCCTTGTCTAGTTTTAGGATCAAGGTGATGCTGGCCTCATAAAATGAGTTTGGAAGTTTTCCTTCCATTTGTATTTTTTGGAACAGTTTCAGGAGAATAGGAATTAGTTCTTCTTTAAATGTTTGGTAGAATTCCCCCGGGAAGCCGTCTGGCCCTGGGCTTTTGTTTGTTTGGAGATTTTTAATGACTGTTTCAATCTCCTTACTGGTTATGGGTCTGTTCAGGCTTTCTATTTCTTCCTGGTTCAGTTGTGGTACTTTATATGTTTCTAGGAATGCATCCATTTCTTCCAGATTGTCAAATTTATTGGCGTAGAGTTGCTCATAGTATGTTCTTATAATAGTTTGTATTTCTTTGGTGTTTGTTGTGATCTCTCCTCTTTCATTCATGATTTTATTTATTTGGGTCCTTTCTCTTTTCTTTTTGATAAGTCGGGCCAGGGGTTTATCAATTTTATTAATTCTTTCAAAGAACCAGCTCCTAGTTTCGTTGATTTGTTCTATTGTTTTTTTGGTTTCTATTTCATTGATTTCTGCTCTGATCTTTATGATTTCTCTTCTCCTGCTGGGCTTAGGGTTTCTTTCTTGTTCTTTCTCCAGCTCCTTTAGGTGTAGGGTTAGGTTGTGTACCTGAGACCTTTCTTGTTTCTTGAGAAAGGCTTGTACCGCTATATATTTTCCTCTCAGGACTGCCTTTGTTGTGTCCCACAGATTTTGAACCATTGTGTTTTCATTATCATTTGTTTCCATGATTTTTTTCAATTCTTCTTTAATTTCCCGGTTGACCCATTCATTCTTTAGAAGGATGCTGTTTAGTCTCCATGTATTTGGGTTCTTTCCAAACTTCCTTTTGTGGCTGAGTTCTAGCTTTAGAGCATTGTGGTCTGAAAATATGCAGGGAATGATCCCAATCTTTTGATACCGGTTGAGTCCTGATTTAGGACCGAGGATGTGATCTATTCTGGAGAATGTTCCATGTGCACTAGAGAAGAATGTGTATTCTGTTGCTTTGAGATGAAATGTTCTGAATATATCTGTGATGTCCATCTGGTCCAGTGTGTCGTTTAAGGCCTTTATTTCCTTGCTGATCTTTTGCTTGGATGATCTGTCCATTTCAGTGAGGGGAGTGTTAAAGTCCCCTACTATTATTGTATTATTGTTGATGTGTTTCTTTGATTTTGTTATTAATTGGTTTATATAGTTGGCTGCTCCCACGTTGGGGGCATAGATATTTAAAATTGTTAGATCTTCTTGTTGGACAGACCCTTTGAGTATGATATAGTGTTCTTCCTCATCTCTTATTATAGTCTTTGGCTTAAAATCTAATTGATCTGATATAAGGATTGCCACTCCTGCTTTCTTCTGATGTCCATTAGCATGGTAAATTCTTTTCCACCCCCTCACTTTAAATCTGGAGGTGTCTTCGGGCTTAAAATGAGTTTCTTGGAGGCAACATATAGATGGGTTTTGTTTTTTTATCCATTCTGATACCTTGTGTCTTTTGACAGGGGCATTTAGCCCATTAACATTCAGGGTAACTATTGAGAGATATGAATTTAGTGCCATTGTATTGCCTGTAAGGTGACTGTTACTGTATATGGTCTCTGTTCCTTTCTGATCTACCACTTGTAGGCTCTCTCTTTGCTTAGAGGACCCCTTTCAATATTTCCTGTAGAGCTGTTTTGGTGTTTACAAATTCTTTCAGTTTTTGTTTGTCCTGGAAGCTTTTAATCTCTCCTTCTATTTTCAATGATAGCTTGGCTGGATATAGTATTCTTGGCTGCATGTTTTTCTCGTTTAGTGCTCTGAAAATATCATGCCAGTTCTTTCTGGCCTGCCAGGTCTCTGTGGATAAGTCAGCTGCCAATCTAATATTTTTACCATTGTATGTTACAGACTTCTTTTCCCAGGCTGCTTTCAGGATTTTCTCTTTGTCACTGAGACTTGTAAATTTTACTATTAGGTGACGGGGTGTGGGCCTATTCTTATTGATTTTGAGGGGTGTTCTCTGAACCTCCTGAATTTTGATGCTCGTTCCCTTTGCCATATTGGGGAAATTCTCTCCAATAATTCTCTCCAGTATACCTTCTGCTCTCCCCTCTCTTTCTTCTTCTTCTGGAATCCCAATTATTCTAATGTTGTTTCGTCTTATGGTGTCACTTATCTCTCGAATTCTCCCCTCGTGGTCCAGTAGCTGTTTGTCCCTCTTTTGCTCAGCTTCTTTATTCTCTGTCATTTGGTCTTCTATATCACTAATTCTTTCTTCTGTCTCATTTATCCTAGCAGTGAGAGCCTCTATTTTTGATTGCACCTCATTAATAGATTTTTTTATTTCAACTTGGTTAGATTTTAGTTCTTTTATTTCTCCAGAAAGGGCTTTTATATCTCTCAAGAGGGTTTCTTTAATATCTTCCATGCCTTTTTCGAGCCCGGCTAGAACCTTGAGAATTGTCATTCTGAACTCTAGATCTGACATATTACCAATGTCTGTATTGATTAGGTCCCTAGCCTTCGGTACTGCCTCTTGTTCTTTTTTTTGTGTTGAATTTTTCCATCTTGTCATTTTGTCCAGATAAGAGTATATGAAGGAGCAGGTAAAATACTAAAAGGGTATCAACGACCCCAGGAAAATATGCTTTAAACTAATTAGAAGAGATCCCAGGGGGGAGGAGTCAAGATGGCGGAGAAGTAGCAGGCTGAGACTGCTTCAGCTAGCCGGAGATCAGCTAGATAGCTTATCTAAAGATTGCAAACACCTGAAAATCCATCGGCAGATCGAAGAGAAGAAGAACAGCAATTCTGGAAACAGAAAAAGAACCACTTTCTGAAAGGTAGGACCGGCGGAGAAGTGAATCCAAAGCGACGGGAAGATAGACCCCGGGGGGAGGGGCCGGCTCCCGGCAAGCGGCGGAGCAACAGCGCACAAAATCAGGACTTTTAAAAGTCTGTTCCGCTGAGGGACATCGCTCCAGAGGCTAAACCGGGGTGAAGCCCACGAGGGGTCAGCGTGGCCTCAGGTCCCGCAGGGTCATAGAAGGATCGGGGGTATCTGAGCGTCGCAGAGCTTGCGGGTATTGGAACGGGAAAGCCGGCTACAGAGACAGAGCCGACAGTAAGCTCACAGCTCGGTGTTACCTTGAACTGGTCGCAGGCTCGGTGAGCTCGGAGCGCGGCCGAAGGTCAGGCAGACGGGAGTAACTGGGCACTGTTCTCTGAGGGCGCACTGAGGAGTGCGGCCCTGGGCTCTCGGCTCCTCCGGGCCAGAGACCAGGAGGCCGCCATTTGTATTCCCGTCCTCCAGAACTCTACGGAAAGCGCTCAGGGAACAAAAGCTCCTGAAAGCAAACCCGAGCGGATTACTCACCCCGGCCCCGGGTAAGGGCGGTGTAATTCCGTCTGGGGCAAAGACACTTGAGAATCACTACAAAGGGCCCCTCCCCCAGAAGATCAACAAGAAATCCAGCCGAGACCAAGTTCACCTACCAAGGAGTGCGGTTTCAATACCAAGGAGAGCAGCAGAATTCGGAGGAGGAGAAAGCCAAGCACGGAACTCATGGCTTTTTCCCTGTGATTTTTTTTTAGTCTTGCAGTTAATTTAATTTTTTTCTTTTTCATTTTTTTTTTTTTTTCTCGCCTTCGGGTAAAATTTTTTTTTTTTTAACTGTTACCTTTTTCTTTTTTAACGATTTTTTACTAGTTTATCTAATATATATATTTTTTCTTTTTTACATTTTTCTTAGGTGTTTTCCTTTTTTTGTTTTAATTCTTTTCTTTTCTTTTTTTTTTTTTTTCTTTCTTCCTTTTTGAACCTCTTTTTATCCCCTTTCTCCCCCCTCACGATTTTGGATCTCTTCTAATTTGGTTAAAGCATTTTTTCCTGGGGTTGTTGCCACCCTTTTAGTATTTTACTTGCCCCTTCATATACTCTTATCTGGACAAAATGACAAGACGGAAAAATTCAACACAAAAAAAAAGAACAAGAGGCAGTACCGAAGGCTAGGGACCTAATCAATACAGACATTGGTAATATGTCAGATCTAGAGTTCAGAATGACAATTCTCAAGGTTCTAGCCGGGCTCGAAAAAGGCATGGAAGATATTAGAGAAACCCTCTCGAGAGATATAAGCCCTTTCTGGAGAAATAAAAGAACTAAAATCTAACCAAGTTGAAATCAAAAAAGCTATTAATGAGGTGCAATCAAAAATGGAGGCTCTCACTGCTAGGATAAATGAGGCAGAAGAAAGAATTAGTGATATAGAAGACCAAATGACAGAGAATAAAGAAGCTGAGCAAAAGAGGGACAAACATCTACTGGACCACGAGGGGAGAATTCGAGAGATAAGTGACACCATAAGACGAAACAACATTAGAATAATTGGGATTCCAGAAGAAGAAGAAAGAGAGAGGGGAGCAGAAGGTATACTGGAGAGAATTATTGGGGAGAATTTCCCCAATCTGGCAAAGGGAACGAGCATCAAAATTCAGGAGGTTCAGAGAACACCCCTCAAAATCAATAGGAATAGGCCCACACCCCGTCACCTAATAGTAAAATTTACAAGTCTCAATGACAAAGAGAAAATCCTGAAAGCAGCCCGGGAAAAGAAGTCTGTAACATACAATGGTAAAAATATTAGATTGGCAGCTGACTTATCCACAGAGACCTGGCAGGCCAGAAAGAGCTGGCATGATATTTTCAGAGCACTAAACGAGAAAAACATGCAGCCAAGAATACTATATCCAGCTAGGCTATCATTGAAAATAGAAGGAGAGATTAAAAGCTTCCAGGACAAACAAAAACTGAAAGAATTTGCAAATACCAAACCAGCTCTACAGGAAATATTGAAAGGGGTCCTCTAAGCAAAGAGAGAGCCTACAAGTGGTAGATCAGAAAGGAACAGAGACCATATACAGTAACAGTCACCTTACAGGCAATACAATGGCACTAAATTCATATCTCTCAATAGTTACCCTGAATGTTAATGGGCTAAATGTCCCTGTCAAAAGACACAGGGTATCAGAATGGATAAAAAAACAAAACCCATCTATATGTTGCCTCCAAGAAACTCATTTTAAGCCCGAAGACACCTCCAGATTTAAAGTGAGGGGGTGGAAAAGAATTTACCATGCTAATGGACATCAGAAGAAAGCAGGAGTGGCAATCCTTATATCAGATCAATTAGATTTTAAGCCAAAGACTATAAATAGAGATGAGGATGGACACTATATCATACTCAAAGGGTCTGTCCAACAAGAAGATTTAACAATTTTAAATATCTATGCCCCCAACGTGGGAGCAGCCAACTATATAAACCAATTAATAACAAAATCAAAGAAACACATCAACAATAATACAATAATAGTAGGGGACTTTAACACTCCCCTCACTGAAATGGACAGATCATCCAAGCAAAAGATCAGCAAGGAAATAAAGGCCTTAAACGACACACTGGACCAGATGGACATCACAGATATATTCAGAATATTTCATCCCAAAGCAACAGAATACACATTCTTCTCTAGTGCACATGGAACATTCTCCAGAATAGATCACATCCTCGGTCCTAAATCAGGACTCAACCGGTATAAAAGATTGGGATCATTCCCTGCATATTTTCAGACCACAATGCTCTAAAGCTAGAACTCAACCACAAAAGGAAGTTTGGAAAGAACCCAAATACATGGAGACTAAACAGCATCCTTCTAAAGAATGAATGGGTCAACCGGGAAATTAAAGAAGAATTGAAAAAATCATGGAAACAAATGATAATGAAAATACAACGGTTCAAAATCTGTGGGACACAACAAAGGCAGTCCTGAGAGGAAAATATATAGCGGTACAAGCCTTTCTCAAGAAACAAGAAAGGTCTCAGGTACACAACCTAACCCTACACCTAAAGGAGCTGGAGAAAGAACAAGAAAGAAACCCTAAGCCCAGCAGGAGAAGAGAAATCATAAAGATCAGAGCAGAAATCAATGAAATAGAAACCAAAAAAACAATAGAACAAATCAACGAAACTAGGAGCTGGTTCTTTGAAAGAATTAATAAAATTGATAAACCCCTGGCCCGACTTATCAAAAAGAAAAGAGAAAGGACCCAAATAAATAAAATCATGAATGAAAGAGGAGAGATCACAACAAACACCAAAGAAATACAAACTATTATAAGAACATACTATGAGCAACTCTACGCCAATAAATTTGACAATCTGGAAGAAATGGATGCATTCCTAGAAACATATAAAGTACCACAACTGAACCAGGAAGAAATAGAAAGCCTGAACAGACCCATAACCAGTAAGGAGATTGAAACAGTCATTAAAAATCTCCAAACAAACAAAAGCCCAGGGCCAGACGGCTTCCCGGGGGAATTCTACCAAACATTTAAAGAAGAACTAATTCCTATTCTCCTGAAACTGTTCCAAAAAATACAAATGGAAGGAAAACTTCCAAACTCATTTTATGAGGCCAGCATCACCTTGATCCTAAAACTAGACAAGGATCCCACCAAAAAAGAGAGCTATAGACCGATATCCTTGATGAACACAGATGCGAAAATACTCAACAAAATACTAGCCAATAGGATTCAACAGTACATTAAAAAGATTATTCACCACGACCAAGTGGGATTTATTCCAGGGCTGCAAGGTTGGTTCAACATCCGCAAATCAGTCAATGTGATACAACACATCAATAAAAGAAAGAACAAGAACCATATGATACTCTCAATAGATGCTGAAAAAGCATTTGACAAAGTACAGCATCCCTTCCTGATCAAAACTCTTCAAAGTGTAGGGATTGAGGGCACATACCTCAATATCATCAAAGCCATCTATGAAAAACCCACCGCAAATATCATTCTCAATGGAGAAAAACTGAAAGCTTTTCCGCTAAGGTCAGGAACACGGCAGGGATGTCCATTATCACCACTGCTATTCAACATAGTACTAGAGGTCCTAGCCTCAGCAATCAGACAACAAAAGGAAATTAAAGGCATCCAAATCGGCAAAGAAGAAGTCAAATTATCACTCTTCGCAGATGATATGATACTATATGTGGAAAACCCAAAAGACTCCACTCCAAAACTGCTAGAACTTATACAGGAATTCAGTAAAGTGTCAGGATATAAAATCAATGCACAGAAATCAGTTGCATTTCTCTACACCAACAGCAAGACAGAAGAAAGAGAAATTAAGGAGTCAATCCCATTTACAATTGCACCCAAAACCATAAGATACCTAGGAATAAACCTAACCAAAGAGACACAGAATCTATACTCAGAAAACTATAAAGTACTCATGAAAGAAATTGAGGAAGACACAAAGAAATGGAAAAATGTTCCATGCTCCTGGATTGGAAGAATAAATATTGTGAAAATGTCTATGCTACCTAAAGCAATCTACACATTTAATGCAATTCCTATCAAAGTACCACCCATCTTTTTCAAAGAAATGGAACAAATAATGCTAAAATTTATATGGAACCAGAAAAGACCTTGAATAGCCAAAGGGATATTGAAAAAGAAAGCCAACGTTGGTGGCATCACAATTCCGGACTTCAAGCTCTATTACAAAGCTGTCGTCATCAAGACAGCATGGTACTGGCACAAAAACAGACACATAGATCAATGGAACAGAATCGAGAGCCCAGAAATAGACCCTCAACTCTATGGTCAACTAATCTTCGACAAAGCAGGAAAGAATGTCCAATGGAAAAAAGACAGCCTCTTCAATAAATGGTGCTGGGAAAATTGGACAGCCACATGCAGAAAAATGAAATTGGACCATTTCCTTACACCACACACAAAAATAGACTCAAAATGGATGAAGGACCTCAATGTGCGAAAGGAATCCATCAAAATCCTTGAGGAGAACACAGGCAGCAACCTCTTTGACCTCAACCGCAGCAACATCTTCCTAGGAACAACGCAAAAGGCAAGGGAAGCAAGGGCAAAAATGAACTATTGGGATTTCATCAAGATCAAAAGCTTTTGCACAGCAAAGGAAACAGTTAACAAAATCAAAAGACAACTGACAGAATGGGAGAAGATATTTGCAAATGACATATCAGATAAAGGACTAGTGTCCAGAATCTATAAAGAACTTAGCAAACTCAACACCCAAAGAACAAATAATCCAATCAAGAAATGGGCAGAGGACATGAAAAGACATTTCTGCAAAGAAGACATCCAGATGGCCAACAGACACATGAAAAAGTGCTCCATATCACTCGGCATCAGGGAAATACAAATGAAAACCACAATGAGATATCACCTCACACCAGTCAGAATGGCTAAAATAAACAAGTCAGGAAATGACAGATGCTGGCGAGGATGCGGAGAAAGGGGAACCCTCCTACACTGTTGGTGGGAATGCAAGCTGGTGCAGCCACTCTGGAAAACAGCATGGAGGTTCCTCAAAATGTTGAAAATAGAACTGCCCTATGACCCAGCAATTGCACTATTGGGTATTTACCCTAAGGATACAAACGTAGTGATCCAAAGGGGCACGTGCACCCGAATGTTTCTAGCAGCAATGTCCACAATAGCCAAACTATGGAAAGAACCTAGATGTCCATCAACAGATGAATGGATCAAGAAGATGTGGTATATATACACAATGGAATACTATGCAGCCATCAAAAGAAATGAAATCTTGCCATTTGCGACAACATGGATGGAACTAGAGTGTATCATGCTTAGCGAAATAAGTCAAGCAGAGAAAGACAACTATCATATGATCTCCTTGATATGAGGAAGTGGTGATGCAACATGGGGGCTTAAGTGGGTAGGAGAAGAATCAATGAAACAAGATGGGATTGGGAGGGAGACAAACCATAAGTGACTCTTAATCTCACAAAACAAACTGAGGGTTGCTGGGGGGAGGGGGTTTGGGAGAAGGGGGTGGGATTATGGACATTGGGGAGGGTATGTGCTTTGGTGAGTGCTGTGAAGTGTGTAAACCTGGTGATTCACAGACCTGTACCCCTGGGGATAGAGTATTATGCCTCCATCAGAAAGGATGAATACCCAACTTTTGTAGCAACATGGACGGGACTGGAAGAGATTATGCTGAGTGAAATAAGTCAAGCAGAGAGAGTCAATTATCATATGGTTTCACTTATTTGTGGAGCATAACAAATAGCATGGAGGACATGGGGACTTAGAGTGGAGAAGGGAGTTGGGGGAAATTGGAAGGGGAGGTGAACCATGAGAGACTATGGACTCTGAAAAACAATCTGAGGGTTTTGAAGGGACGGGGGGTGGGAGGTTGGGGTACCAGGTGGTGGGTATTATAGAGGGCACGGATTGCATGGAGCACGGGGTGTGGTGCAAAAATAATGAATACTTTTATGCTGGAAAAAAAAAAAAAAAATAAAAAATAAAAAATAAATTAAATATTAAAAAAAAAAAAAAAAAAGAAGAGATCCCAAATCGTGAGGGGGGAGAAAGGGGATAAAAAGAGGTTCAAAAAAGAAGAAAGAAAAAAAAAAAAAAGAATTAAAAAAAAGAAAACAAATAAGAAAAATATAAAAAAGAAAAAATATATATATTAGATAAACTAGTTAAAAAACGTTAAAAAAGAAAAAGGTAAAAGTTAAAAAAAAAAATTTAACCAGAAGGCGAGAAAAAAAAAAAAACTGAAAAAGAAAAAAATTAAATTAATTGCAAGACTAAAAAAAATCACAGGGAAAAAGCCATGAGTTCCGTGCTTTGCTTTCACCTCCTCTGGAATTCTGCTGCTCTCCTTGGTATTGAAACCGCACTCCTTGGTAGGTGAACTTGGTCTCGGCTGGATTTCTTTTTGATCTTCTGGGGGAGGGGCCTGGTGTAGTGATTCTCAAGTGTCTTTGCCCCAGGTGGAATTGCACCGCCCTTAGCAGGGGCCGGGGTGAGTAATCCACTCCAGTTTGCTTACAGGAGCTTTTGTTCCCTGAGCGCTTTCCGTAGAGTTCCGGAGGACGGGAATACAAATGGCGGCCTCCTGGTCTCCGGCCCGGAGGAGCCGAGAGCCCAGGGCCGCACTCCTCAGTGCGCCCTCAGAGAACAGCGCCCAGTTACTCCCGTCTGCCTGACCTCCGGCCGCGCTCCGAGCTCACCGAGCCTGCGACCAGTTCAAGGTAACACCGAGCTGTGAGCTTACTGTCGGCTCTGTCTCTGTAGCCGGCTTTCCCGTTCCAATACCCGCAAGCTCTGCGACACTCAGACACCCCTGATCCTTCTGTGACCCTGCGGGACCTGAGGCCACGCTGACCCCGCGTGGGCTTCGCCCCGGTTTAGCCTCTGGAGCGATGTCCCTCAGCGGAACAGACTTTTAAAAGTCCTGATTTTGTGCTCCGTTGCTCTGCCGCTTGCCGGGAGCCAGGCCCTCCCCCCGGGGTCTATCTTCCCGTCGCTTTGGATTCACTTCTCCGCCGGTCCTACCTTTCAGAAAGTGGTTCTTTTTCTGTTTCCAGAATTGCTGTTCTTCTTCTCTTCGATCTGCCGATGGATTTTCAGGTGTTTGCAATCTTTAGATAAGCTATCTAGCTGATCTCCGGCTAGCTGAAGTAGTCTCAGCCTGCTACTTCTCCGCCATCTTGACTCCTCCCTCCAATCTTGGTTTTCTTATGTGCAAAGGGAATGCTGAAACAACTCTGGCTCCAAAGAATACACCCCATTGCTTCATGTTTTCTACTGAATCATCACCTCTTTGTATGACACCAAATTAACCAAGATTGTATTCACATGTTCAGTTGATATATTTAAGTGTTAATAATTTTTGTTTAATTTCTTTTTTCCCAAGTTTTTATTTACATTTTAGTAGTTAGCATATAGTGTCCTATTGGTTTCAGGAGTAGAATTTAGTGATTCATCACTTAGATATAGCATCCAGTGCTCCTCCCAACAAGTACCCTCCTTAATACCCATCACTCATCTAACCCACCCTGCTTGCCATTTGCCCTCCAGCAACCCTCAGTTTGTTTTCTATAGTTAAGAATCTATTTTATCATTTACCACCCTCTATTTATTTCTTCCTTCCCCTATGTTCACCTGTTTTGTTTCCTAAATTCCACATATGAACAAAATCATATGGTATTTGTTTTTCTCTAACTGACTTATTATTAGCATAATACACATTATTAGCATAGTTCGCATATTAGCATAATACACAGTAGCTACATCCATGTTGTTGTAAATGGCAAGATTTCATTCTTTTTTTATGGCTGAGTAATATTCTGTTGTGTATGTATACCACATTTTTTTATCCATTCATCAGTTAATGGACATTTGTTTGTTTGTTTGTTTCATTATTTAGCAACTGTTGATAATACTGCTATAAACATCAGGTCCATGTATCCCTTCAAATCAGTATTTTTGTATCCTTTGGGGAAATACCTCATAGTGCAATTGCTAGGTCATAGAGAAGTTTTATTTTTAATTATTTAAAAGATTTTATTTATTTATTTATTTGACAGAGAGATAGCAAGAGTCAGAGAACACAAGTGAGGGGGTGGAGGTAGGAAATGGCAGAGGAGAGAGAGAAACAGTCTCCCTGCAGGGAGCCTCATGCAAGGCTCAATCCCAGGACCCTGGGATCATGACCTGAGCCAAAGGCAGACCTTAACTGACTCACCCAGGAGCGTTATTTTTAATTTTTGTTTTCCAGAATGCCTGCACCCATCCACATTCCCAATAGGTTAAAGGGTTCCCCTTTCTCCGCATCCTCACCAACATCTGTTGTTTCCTGTGTTGTTAATTCTAGCCATTCTGACATGTATGATGTGATACTGCATTGTAGTTTTGATTTATATTTAGCTGATGATGAGTGACGTTGAACATCTTTTCATGTGTCAAAAGACAATGAATTTATGATAGTCCTTAAAAAGAAGTAGACATGAAATACAATTACACACAATTTAAAGTCAGTTATTTTGAAATTAGGAGACAAGTTTATTAAAATTGTTGCACAGAAAATTATTGACTTACTTTCAGGTAACTGATTTATCTAATCCCAGGAATCCCAGTTAATATCTGTGTTTTTGAATTTTTCATGGACACCTGTTGTCTGTCATTTTCTTCTCAACCATAAACAAATAGTATTTTTTTTTCTGCAGAAAACATCCATAATAAAAATTAAAAACAAGTTAATACATATTTTAATTTCAGAAGTGTTATAAAATGATATAAATAAATGGAAAATTGTTACAGATTTTGTTGTTGTTATTAAATGTAAAAAAATAGTGTGTACCAAGAAAGTCTAGAAACCATTTCGTTGAAGTGTTAGATTCTAATGTAGCAAGACTATGATTTATTTCATGGTTCAAGGGTTACAAAAATGCCAGCTAGAATCTGGATTGGTAACAACTCAGTGTCAAGTAAAATTCTGACTTTAAAAACAAACAAACAAACAAACAAAAAAACCCCAAAGCTGTAGGAAATAGCCAAAAGGCGGTCTCTTTAAATATATTTCATGTTGTCTGTAGTGGCCAGCTGAGATACCTAGTTCTAGATGGAGATATTTTCAGAACTATAAATAATTTTTTGATAACCGCAAAGTTTGATATTGTGGTATATTGCTCCAAGAGGAAGCAAAAATTTGGTCAATAAGGAAAAGAAAACAAAACAATTGGTGCAAAGTTTCTTCAATATGTTAACCCTGTCACTTCTTCAAGAATTCTCAGTGCCATTACATGTTGAAGATGATTCTATACATAGACTTGAACCCTATGTATACAGAAGCAGAGCTGAACATGGCCAGATTTTGAGATATGAAGTGATATAGATTGCTTCCACTTCTCAGTGTAAGTCATATTTTCCTCATCAGCTCATTTGCACTATTTTATAGATGGTTATATTTCTTTTTTCATAATCTCCAACTATTTATTTAGTGGGTTTAGTATTATTCATGGTCCAACAGAATTATATAGCTTCATACCTTAAATTCATTTATTTATTCTAGAATGAATGTTTATTGTATAGCAACTCCCCAGTTACTGCAAATTCCAGGAATATATGGGATTGATTATAAAAGTTGGAGCCACACCTAAGTTTTTTTAAGAGAAATTAATATGAACATAATTATGGACATAATAAAAATGTGAAAATAAAGAGGAGTTCATAATAGGGCTGACATACACTCAATTGTGTCACCTAAAACAAGCTTTCCAAAGATAACAATGTCATTCATTATGCTTCCACATTCTGGTGGTATCCAGGAAGCTCAGAGGCAAACTTGAAGTTAACCTTGCCATTTAAGCTACCTGTGTTCTTCTTGTTTCCTTATATCTTATTTACTGACTTGCCCCCCCATTATTATGTTTGTTAATTTGTCTGTTCTATAAGATGCTTTTTTTTTCTTTTCTGTAAGCTGGTGCATCAAGGACAAATTTACTGCATGTTAAATTCTTACAAATTTTTGTTGCTCTTTTGAAAAATTTTAAAGCCATACATGTTTATTGTATAAGAATTCAGAATTCCAGATCAACAAAAACTGTAATCCAGTTACTGAACAAAAACCACTAATAATATCTCGGCTTAAATCTTCCTACATTCTCTGCTTTGTAGGTGAATTAATTTTTCTTCTTCTTCTTTTTTTTCCATTTTATTTTATTTCTTTTCAGTGTTCCAAAATTCATTGTTTATGCACCACACCCAGTGCTCCATGCAATATGAACCCTCCATAATACCCACCACCAGGCCCTCCTAACCCCCCATCCCCTCCCTTCCAAAACCGTCAGTTTGTTTCCCATAGTCCAGAGTCTCTCATGTTTTGTCTCCCCCTCTGATTTCCATCTCACTTCTCTCCATCTCCCAATGTCTTCCATGTTATTCCTTATGAACCACAAGTAAGTGAAACCATATGATAATTGACTCTTTCTGCTTGACTTATTTCACTCAGCATAATCTCCAGTCCCATCCATGTTGATACAAAAGTTGGGTATTCATCCTTTCTGATGGAAGCATAACACTCCATTGTATATGTGCACCATATCTTCTTTATCCATTCATCCGTTGAAGGGCATCTTAGTTCTTTCCACAGTTTGGTAACTGTGGCCATTTCTGCTATGAACATTGGGGGTACAGATGGCCCTTCTTTTCACTACATCTGTATCTTTGGGGTAAATACCCAGTAGTGCAATTGCAGGGTCATAGGGTAGCTCTATTTTTAATTTCTTAAGGAATCTCCACACTGTTTTCCAAAGTGGCTGCACCAACTTGCATTCCCACCAACAGTGGAAGAGGGTTTCCTTTCTCCACATCCTCCCCAACACTTGTTGTTTACTGTCTTGTTGATTTTGGCCATTATAACTAGTGTACGGTGGTATCTCAATGTGGTTTTTACTTTAATCTCCCTCATGCCTAATGATGATGAACATTTTTTCATGGGTCTATTAGCCATTTATATGTCTTCTTTGGAGAAGTGTCTGTTCATGTCTTCTGCCCATTTTTTGATGCGATTATCTGTTTTCTGTGTGTTGAGTTTGAGGACTTCTTTATAGATCTTGGATATCAGCCCTTTGTCTGTAGTGTCATTTACAAATATCTTCTCCCATTCCGTGGGTTGCGTCTTTGTTTTGTAGACTGTTTCCTTTGCTGTGCTGAAGCTTTTGATCTTGATGAAGTCCCAAAAGTTCATTTTTGCTTTTGTTTCCTTTGCCTTTGGAGACATGTCTTTAAAGAAGTTGCTGTGGCTGATGTATAAGTTGCTTTAAGCAATTTTATAAAGAATAAGTTTTTAGATAAATTCAATGTTGAAAAAATATGCAATACCCTATCATCACAAAATCGTGATTTGGAGGCCTTGGGCTCAATCATTTGGGTTGTTGCTTTGAGAAATATTCCTAGCTACTCTTACGAGTTTTATCATAACCAAAGTTTTCTCTATTCAGACAAAAAAAAACAGGAACTCAGTTGTACAAAATACAGCTGTGGAAGATGATCTCAGAGCACTCATAAAATTTTCTCTGAGAATAATGCAAATGCTAGGCAAACAGAATGTACCAAAGCAAAATCCCATGACCCAATTGGTAATTTATCTTGTTTAATTACCTGGATAAGGATCTATTCACAAATGAGTGACGGGAAATGGAGAAATGGCAAGTGAATAACAGTAAAATGAAGGACAGCTCATTTCATTCCAATATTTCTAGTAACTTCTGCTTCTTTTGCCTAGTAGACTCAAATCACGACAATGTAATAACACAAAAACCAGTTCAAATAGCAGGATAGCAATATAGTTGTATGTACTTTATAGTAAAAAATAATGAGGATGAGGGTTCAAATCTTGGTTTATCTTTTACTTGTTTTATGAGTGGGGTAAGTTTTCAACCCTTGAATATAAGTTTTCTCACTATTGTAGAGATAATGTCTACTTTCATAAAATTATTATGAGGATGAAATGAGGTGATAGATGGATACATACATAGAAAATGGTTAGGTAGGTAGATAGAGTCCTCACTGTCACAATTACAAGTGGCCAATAACATTAGCAACAATCATTGTTGTTTATAAATATCAAAAGACATAGCCCATTGTTTGCTTATTTTAATGGAATCTAAAGATGTCATTTGGGCTGCAAATAGAACAGCAAATGAAACAAACAATTCTACATGATTAATGCCAGAGATGACTGTAGGTCTGATAGACCGCACAGATCACAAGCTTTCAGTACTGTTGGTGTTGCACTCACCTGGCACTGTGAATGCAACTGATTCAAATACTGCCCCCCAAAACTTAGCAGACAACAAGGCCACAAGGAAACGGAAGCTTACTTCTCCTGATCTCAGATCTCTGAGAAAACTCTGATGCCTTTAAAATCAGTGTCTGGTCATAGTGTCTGCAAAAAAAATAATTCCAATACTTTGCTACATTTTTTAAGTTTTTTTTTTTTTTTATTGTGACATAACCTAGGATTTTCCAGTAACTAATAGAAAGGCCCAATACCCTCCCACAGTATTCTCCCACATTAACATCAGAATCCTTTCCTTTCTCTACACATTCCCTCTCATCCCCTGATCCCGATAAATGTAAGGCTAGAAGCTAGAGTTACTTTCTTTTATTTCTAAAAGCAAACATAATAATTTTCCTTGCTGAAGCTTCCTGGCCAATATCCTTTCAGAGAGACGTGCTCCAGTTTGAGCTCATAGGTGAGCCATTTCTGAGCATTTACAAGTTGATGCATTTTTACTTTCACAGTCATTATATTACCTTATCATTCATCTTGCTAAAAACATCTGCAGAGAACTCGAGTGTGAAAGTTGCAATACAAAACTCAATATTATTCTTTCTAGAAATATCACTAATTATAATTTCACAGGAAATGAATACCCAGCAACCGTGAGTTAAAAAGAAAGAAAAGATTGGAAAGGATTTATTGAGTAGAACAAAAAGACTCCAAAACCTTTTTAATAAATAGAAAAAAGCTTTAAGTTCTTTGACACAATGCAATATGACAAACCAGGTCCACCAATTAAGTAAAAACCTCCCATGATAAAGCCACAGATTATATACTAAAGTGGCAGAACAGGCTCATCATTTATAGGAGCTATGATTCTGGTGTATTTTCCCAACAGTAAAAAGGAGACAGGAATCTGTTTTGGTGCTATTAGCTCACAGCTGGGTTTGATAAAGAGGGGTGTCTGGGATATCTGCTGTGGTCTGTAAGACAAACCAAGGGGGTTGATTTAACTGTGGTCCAAGGCCAGAGGCAACAGAGAGAATGATCTGTGGGGAATATCTGTTTCATTCAGAGTCTCAGAGTCCCAGATTCCAGGGAAAAGGTTATGCCATAAGAACCTACATTAATCTGAAGAAAATTTATAGTCACAAGTCAATATGTTCTCTTTCTACCTCATGTTTTCTTATTAAAATAATTGGAAATTGCTAGAAGGCACAAACTATCTGAGCAAGGAAGAAAGTCAGAGACATTGAAGGGAAGGAATGGGGCAGGAAAACAGATAAGAAAGGGTAGACCAAAAAATGCATCAGCTTTCTTCTTTTAGGAATTTTGTTCATTTAGCCAATATGCAGGAGTCCCTTAAGTAAAGAGAACAAATGAGAGAGTGCTCAGCCTGCGTTCTCTAAGTTTGAGCTGCAGAGTACTGTCTTTAAAAATGTGGCTTTACATTGTAGAACACATAGGAACTTGAATTATAATAATAATTCTGGGACAGAGATTCTAAGATACCTTATGCTATTGACAGATAAGAATCATTAGCAGTTAACCATATTAGTTATTAGTTATTTGTATTAAAATATATATTTTATTATTATTATATATAACTAATTATATTAGTTATTTGTATTAAAATATTTACTACTGCTTCCTTGAAAAGATGATCTTTGTAGCTAGGATATTCCTTTCAACTTCAGTACTCTCTCATTCTCTTAAAAAAAAAAATATTGACTAAGTTGGCAAGGTAAACTTCTGTTCTGGTCTTAGGAAATTATCAAAAATTACCATAATTCTCCTCAGATTATACTTTGCTATTCTGGTTCTCAATTACCTTATCTAGTTGAGCCAAATGTTGTCCCTTTAAATTATTTTTTCTTGCACTTAGTTTTTCCTGTTTCCTTGTCAAGAAGCTTGTGCTTCTATCCCTGCATCTGGTTCTATGAGGCTGCTTGGCTTTTTATCTTTTTGGTATAAACAGTGATTAAACATCCCTTCCCCCTCCTAGTTTTAGGCAGACATAACCTAATCTGTGTTATGTGACAAGACCAATTAGTCTCGCCCACTCTCCAGCCTTCTGTCCCTCCCCTCTCAGCTGCTACCCTCTTGGCACTCCATCTCTTTTAGGAAGTAGCTGTAGAAGCCAAATTTCTAAACTGAATTCATTAGATGAATATGCAGGTCCAGATTGCATAAATGTGCTCACATCCTCAAGTAGAACTCAGACTCAAGACTTCTTCTGACTCTTTCCTCTCATTGCATTTTATGTTTGTTAGAAGATTTCTGACTACAAAACTTCCTCACTGGCTAGAAAGAAAGGGAAACTATCTGGGCTGGAAGTGGGCAAACGGAAGGCCCAGAACTGGACTGAAAAAAATAAAGGCAGAGAATGCCCTCCTTTTGGATCTGTTATTTTCTACCTGTTTGAACAAGGAGCAACTGGCCTGCTTCTGACATGTATAGGTGGCCTGCAGAGTCCAGCTGATGGATGGGCAAAACATGCCATTCATAATTCATGCTCAGAGCACTTGCACTACAACTAGCTGGGTCAATTGAAATCAGAAGGGGACCCTGAGGACAAGACATGGAAACACAGAACAGCTGGTGGTGCACAATTCTGATGAGTCTATTATCCCATAGCCAGACTGTAGCCACCACAGCTGGGGATAGCAGGTGCCAAGGAAGCCTGACCCATTGGATCTTGAGGTACTAAAGGGAGAAAACACTTAAGCTTGCTTCATTTTGTTTCTGTTATCGGAATTATTTTTTTGGATTTTAAAACCTAACATTTTTTTTCAATAGTTTAACTCGTAACAGAGGGCTGAACATTCTATGATAAGTTATTTGGTGCTGGCAGCTTAAATTTCAAAACTGATAACTATAGATATCATGTCATGTTAACTGATAGAAAAGTCATAAGTAAATCTCTGGGGCAACTGCTTAGATAAATATCAGACTTTAAAAAAAAATCACAGAATTCACCAATAAAACCTGAGTCCCATTGCAAATATGCCTGCTAGTAAGTCTTCATTAGAGAATAAGATTGGTGACTTCCTGTCATTTTAAAAGCCCAGGCATCTTCTCTTGGATTAATTAAAAGTTTCCTTAAAAATGTTTAAATGTGAGAGACAGAAAGAGGTAGAGGAAACAACAGAGAAATAAAACAAATATCAAAGCCTCACAACAGATTTCCCTTTCTAGGCATTTGAGATGACAATATGATGCTATTTTTTGTGTGTTCAGTTTGTCCCTCACTCCATATTCCTGCAATTCACTGTCATCTGTTGCCAACCCAGCACCCTCAGGAAGCCTGAAAGTACTTAATGTGGGCTCTTAGTTCATGTCCCTTTAACTAAGAAGTCTGGGCTGTGACATCATTGCTTCTGTGCTCACACCTGCCCTACACAGAGACTTGGATCACTGGTATCATGCATTAGGTGGAAATTCCCATTAATATAAGCCTGAAAATAAAAAGATTAATAGAGGATCCCTTGGCCAATTTAGATGTGGTCCGAGAATACAAACATGGCGCCTTGGACACTGGTGCTATTGTCAGGCAAACATTTCAGATAGTTCCCTCTTTTTCTGGAATGCCTTCACAATGGAAACAAGAGTCAGAACTATTTTCTTTCTTTTCTTCTTCAAATGGATTTTAATGTCCTGTCACTCCAAGTTTAACGTAGTAAATTCTCAATAGTACCTGTGCAGTGGTTTGTATGTCATCCCAGCTCAGTGCAACCCAGGATAGCAGTCTGTGGAGGGAGAAGTTCTCCTGAAAGGCCGTCTACATTAATTCGCCATTTTCCAGCATTCTCCACACTGTGATTTGTACAGAATTATAGGAGCTGCTGAAGCCAGCTGGCTCCTTTGTCTTCCCTTGACTTCTGGCCAGCCTCTATTCATATTGCTGCGACCAGAAGATTTAAAAAAAAAAAAAAAAAAAAAAAAGGAAAGAAAAGAAAAGGATCTCATAGGTTTAAGAAGTGCCTAAAATTGTGGCAGAAAAAATATTATCAGTCAACTAGTGCCTAGTAAGCTTTTAATGGGGGTTAAAAATGCAAAGCACGGGGGCGACTGTGTGGCTCAGTGAGTTAAAGCCTCTGCCTTCCACTCCTCTGGGATCAAGCCCGGCATTGGGCTCTCTGCTCAGCAGGGAGCCTGCTTCCCTTCCTTTCTCTCTGCCTGCCTCTCTGCCTACTTGTGATCTCTCTCTCTCTCTGTCAAAAAAATAAAAATAAAATAAAATAAAATGCACAGCACAGAAAGAAGAACTAAAATGTATACAATCAAGTCTTTGTCGTGACAGAAGTTTCTGTAGTTGGTGAGTTAGAGAAATAATCCAAATTTATCATGCATTTGAGCTTCAGGAGAAGGGGAGAGACGCATCTGGTGGCCTTAGAGAGTTACATTGCCCACTTGGAGGTGTAAGAATATAGTCTTTCCGGAAAGTGATCATCAACTTTTAGTAAGGCTCTTAAAAATGTTCATACTTTTTCCTGCTTTTTCGAAGATTAGTTGACCTTACACTGTTGGTGGGAATGCAAGTTGGTACAGCCACTTTGGAAAACAGGGTGGAGGTTCCTCAAAAGTTAAAAATAGAGCTACATTGTGACACAGCAATTACAGTACTGGATAGCAGTACTGGATATTTACTCCAAAGATACAGATGTAGTGAAAAGAAGGGCCATATGTACCCCAATGTTCATAGCAGGAATGTCCACAATAGCCAAACTGTGGAAAGAGAAGAGATACCCTTCAATGAATGGATGAATGGAAAAAGAAGTTGTGGTTCATATATACAATGGGATATTATTTAGCCATCAGAAAGGATGAATACCTACCATTTGCATCAACCTGGATGGGACTGGAGGGGATTATGCTAAGTGAAATAAGTCAAACAGAGAAAGTCAATTATCATCTGGTTTCAATTATTTTTGGAACATAAGGAATAGCATGGAGGATATTAGGAGAAGGAAGGGGAAAATGAAAGGGGGGAAGTCAGAGGGGAAGATGAACCATGACAGACTATGGATTCTGGGAGTCAAACTGAGGGGTTTTGCGGGGGGTAAACCCTGTAATGGATATTAAGGAGGGCACATATTGCTTGGAGCACTGGGTGTCATACGCAAACAATGAATCATGGAACACTACATCAAAAACTAATAATGTACTAATAATGTACTGTTTGTTGACTAACATAACTAACATTAAAATAAAAGTTCATTCTTTTTGACTAACAATCCCAATTCCAAGAAATAAATAAAATCAAATAATATATATAGAAAGAACTAAACATAAGGAGGGTCATCATAACACTACTCAAAATAGTAAAAAAAAAAAAATAGCAAGAAATTAAATGTTGGATAATTAAGAAGACAAGACTCAGACTAAAGTTATCCTAATATTATTTCTGCCTTTCTGTCAAATCTGAATTTTGTGTGAGAGATATACAAAAATATAAATTCAAATCTTAGATAATCTTTTATAAATGGTTTTACATATGATTTTTATATTTAAGATCTGGCTGAGGGTGAGGTCAAAAAGTCCCTTGGTAGCAAAATTTAAGGAGGTGCTCACTCTTGGGAGCTTGCAAGTGCAGCATTGGCACTTAGCCATGAGAATGGGCGATTCCTTAAATCACGTACCCAGAGCACTAGTCTTGCCTCACCCTTGACCCAGTCTTGTGCCTGGTATCTTCCAGATGCACCGTAATGGATATAAGCACTACTCTCCGGTGGGACATTTAGGTTCTTGTTAATGTTTTGCTGTTATAAATAATACTCTGATGTGTATATGTAACATTATAGACATTTGATTTTATCTTTGGAATACATTTAGAATGGTGGGTTTTCTTCTTAAAAGGTTTAAGGATTTGATCTATATTGACATATTTCCTCCAGGAAATTGATATGCTTCTACACTGATTCTTTCAGCAGTATTTGGGAGTTTTTTTTTTTTTTTTTAAAGATTTTATTTATTTATTTGACAGAGAGAGAAGTCACAAGTAGGCAGAGCAGTAGGCAGAGAGAGAGGGGAAAGCAGGCTCCCTGCTGAGCAGAGAGCCCGATATGGGGCTCGATTCCAGGACCCTGAGATCATGACCTGAGCTGAAGGCAGAGGCTTCAACCCACTGAGCCATCCAGGCGCCCCAATATTTGAGAGTTTTTAATGCATATTTTCTCTTTTCTATTCTTTTCTATTCATTTCTTTGCAATATGATAGAAAAAGTTCATTGCTTCTCTTTTCATTTTTTAGTGTTAGTAATATTAAATATTTTAACACTATTTTTCCTTTGTGTGTGTCTATTCCCTGTTTATGAGTCTTAGCAATTTTTCCAATAAGGCTTCTGTTATTTTTTGTTTTTTTTTTAACTTTCTTATTTACTTATTGAGAGGGAGAGTTCAGGGAGGAGGGGCAGAGGGAGGGAAACAAGCAGATTCCCCTCTCAACACAGAGCCTAACTCTGGGCTCAATCCTAGGACCCTGAGATCATGACCTGAGCTGAAGTTAGATGCTTAACTAAATAAGTCATCCACGTGCCCCTGGGTCTTTGTTTTTTCTTGAAGATTTATAAGTTTCTCACAAATTAAACCTATCAGTCTGAATCTCAGATATGTTATATTTGTTATCAACTATATTTGCTGTATTTTGCTGTGGCTAAATTAAAAATGGTAAAAAATAATAATAACGCTTTCTGTGTGGTTTCTTTGTTCCGGGTACTGTATTAACCATTTATAATTATTAACTCATTAATCCAGACAAGAGGCAAGTACCATCATTATTCTTCATTTTATAGTGGAAGAAACTAAGATGTAGAAAAGCTAAGAGGTAACGTAATATGCTCCAAATCATTCAGCTATTTAGAGGTGGGTGAGTTTCCTTACTGAGGAAGGCATTGTCTTGGATCTAAACTCATAAATGTTGCCCTACACAACTTCCTAGGACAGAATGGACAGTAATAAAATGATAAATCAAATCTATTGACCATTTTTTACTATCTCTAGTGTTATGCTATTTTATTTTAGTATATTCTTTATATAAGTCAGTAGATTAAAGATTAATTTACATGCCTGATATTTGAGATATCAAATATTGGGGATATTTGGTAAATTAATGTTTAAAGATTCAATGCTTCCATCATGTATCAAAGTTTATTGCAGAAGGATTAGAGTTAAATGCTAAAAAATTAGATAATTCTGTTTGCTAGAAAATCATATATTTATCATTTAGTTAAATATAGAATTTTCCTATGATCCTTTGTGACATCTTTGTATAACATACTTTCCCTAATTTCTATGTTTTTGAAGGTTTAAATTTTCTTTCTTTTTTAAAAAATTTTATTTTTTTCAGTGTTCCAAAATGCATTGTTTATGCATCAAACCCAGTGCTCCATGCAATATGTGCCATCCACAATACCCACCACCAGGCTCACCCAACCCCCCAATCCCCTCCCCAACCCTCAGTTTGTCTTTCAGAGTCCACAGTCTCTCATGGTTTGTCTCCCCCTCCGATTTTTCCCAAGTCACTTCTCTCCATCTCCCAGTGTCCTCTATGTTATTCCTTATGCTCCACCAGTAAATGAAACCATATGATAATTGATGATCTCTGCTTGACTTATTTCACTCAGCATAATCTCTTCCAGTCCCGTCCATGTTGATACAAAAGTTGGGTATTCATCCTTTCTGATGGAGGCATAATGCTCCATTTTATATGTGAACCATATCTTCTTTATCCATTTGTCCATTGAAGGCCATCTTGTTTCTTTCCACAGTTTCGTAACTGTGGCCATTTCTGCTATGAACATTGGGGTACAGATGGCCCTTCTTTTCACTACATCTGTATCTTTGGGGAAAATACCCAGTAGTGCAATTGCAGACTCATAGGGTAGCTCTATTTTTAATTTCTTAAGGAATCTCCACACTGTTTTCCAAAGTGGCTGCACCAACTTGCATTCCCACCAACAGTGTAAGAGGGTACCCCTTTCTCCACATCCTCTCCAACACATGTTGTTTACTGTCTTGTTTATTTTGGCCATTCTAACTGGTGTAAGGTGGTATCTCAATGTGGTTTTTATTTTAATCTCTCTCATGCCTAATGATGATGAACATTTTTTCATGGGTCTATTAGCCATTTGTATGTCTTCTTTGGAGAAGTGTCTGTTCATATCTTCTGCCCATTTTTTGACATGATTATCTATTTTGTGTGTGTTGAGTTTGAGGACTTCTTTATAGATCTTGGATATCAGCCCTTTGTCTATACTGTCATTTACAAATATCTTCTCCCATCCCGTGGTTTGCTTCTTTGTTTTGATGACTGTTTTCTTTGCCGTGCAGAAGTTTTTGATCTTGATGAAGTCCCAAAAGTTCATTTTTGTTTTTGTTTCCTTTGCCTTTGGAGGCATATCTTGAAAGAAGTTCCTGTGGCCGATGTCAAAGAGATGACCAGCTATGTCCTCCTCTAGGATTTTGATAGTTTCTTGCCTCACCTTGAGGTCTTCTATTCATTTTGAGTTTATCTTTGTGTATGGTGTCAGAGAATGGTTTAGTTTCATCCTTCTACACGTAGCTGTCCAATTATCCCAGCACCATTTATTGAAGAGACTTTTTTCCACTGGATATTTTTCCTGCTTCATCAAAGATTATTTTACCATAGCATTGAGGGTCCATATCCCAGCACTCCACTCTCTTCCACTGGTCTATATGTCTGTTTTTGTGCCAGTACCATGCTGTCTTGGTGATCACAGCTTTGAAGTAAAGCTTGAAGTCAGGCAATGTGATGCCCCAGTTTAACTTTTCTTTTTCAATATTTCCTTAGCAATTTGGAGTCTTTTCTGGTTCCATACAAATTTTAGGATTGATTGTCCAGCTCTTTGGAAAATGCTGATGGAATTTTGATTGGGATGGTATTGAAAGTGTAGATGGCTCTAGGCAATATAAACATTTTGACAATGTTTATCCTTCCAATCCATGAGCATGGAATGCTCTTCCATTTTTTTGTGTCTTCTTCAATTTCTTTTATGAGTATTCTGTAGTTCTTCAAGTACAGATTCTTTACGTCTTTGATTAGGTTTTTTATTTCTAGGTATCTTATGCTTCTTGGGGCTATAGTAAAGGGAATCGATTCTCTAATTTTCCTTTGTATGTTTATTATTAGTGTATAAGAAAGCAACTGATTTCTTTCATCAAGGTTGTCCAGCTATTATTTTTTCCTTTAAAAAATAATTTCAACTAATTAACCCTTGGATTTATACATTACTGGCTGAACTATCCTGAGTTGCTTGTAAAAATTATTAATTGTTGCTAAATAAATCCTAGATCCTACCTACTCTACAGCCTGTTACACAGAGTTGTATAAGTAAGATTCAGAGCAATTGTAAATTAAAATCTGCAACTTGGAGCATCTGTGTGTGTTCAGAGATAATTCTCCATGGGTTTTCCTCATTTCTGAACATATTGTGAGGAGAGACATGGTGGCCTTTGTCCTAGAATATATTTTCAAATATGTTGTATAGCACACAGTTAGGAAGATAATGATATTGTCTCCCTCTGGAGCAGAGGGCAGATCTGTTTACTGCCTAGCATAATAGAGATAATATCTTGCTTTGCCATAAAGGTCTGGTAGGTCTGCCTACAGTCCATTACAAAAATCTGGGTTTTAGCTCAAGACTCCTTAGCTGTGATGCAGACCCACTGGTGCCCAACAACCACCTGGGCCACTCCATATCAACCCCCCTAAAACTTGGGTGCAAGAGGAATTAATAGAAATAAGATACTCATTGAGGTTTTTCTGTTGTTGTTTTTTTGCTTGTTTATTTTGTTTTTATTTTTGTTTTTGTTTTTTTGTCTCTGACCCTTGGGTTTTGTGTTTTCTGCCAGCTTTATGAAATTGTGGTGGGACAATGTGTTAATTTGAAAGCAGGATAAGTAGAATCTCATGCTCTTCATAGTGCTAGCTGCTGACTTTTTTATACTTTCATTGATGTGTCTATTTCGTTCTCTAATATGTCTTAATACACTTGGCTTATCTCTCCTATTTTATCTGTGAAGTATTCATTTTGCCTTAGCTACAGGTATTTGTAAGAGTATGACCTTCTTTTTTAGTTACTCCCATGAGCTAAGTAGGTGAAGTTTATGTTTCTCTCCTAGTGTTTATTTGACAGCAGAACAGCTCAGTTTTCCTCTGGATTAGGTAAAAAATTCATCCTTAGTTTTAGCTATACAGAAATATTAAAACATTTCTTTGAGTAGACCCACAGAATTTCTCAAATTTATTTTGAGGTGTCTGCACACCCAATATTTGAGAAATTCTGTGAATTCTTGTTGTTTCTTCAAATTGCATGCATTCATTTCTCCTTATTCTAATCAAAGTATTTCATGATGTAAATTTGCTTTTAATTTCATCTTTGGCTGGGTTCCAAGGGTTTTAATATTCAGTGTTGTCATTATACTCCCTATGTATTTGATAAATTCAGTTTCAGTGTATTTAATAGTGTACAGTTTATAAGAGTATTTAATTTCCAAGTGTTTTATCAATATCAAGAACAAAACAGTATTCACTGGCTTTCCATGATGCAAGATGAAAACATTGCCATACTTTACCTTCTCACTCAAATCCCAGTTAATGTTCATAAAATTTAATTCATAGTTTCAGTTTTTAAAATTTTCACAATATTGCATATTTTATTTTTCAAAAGTAAAATTACCACTTTCACAATTGTATTGTATGTATAACAATTATTCAGACATTTAAAAATGGATTTGATGCCCACCTTCAGTCATTATATTATGACTTTCCTGTTCTTTAAATATCTTATTATTTTAGTGTTTTGAAGTCAAATGATACTGAGTTTAAAGCTTGGCCCAATGGCATTTACCTTTTTTTTTTTTTTCCTTTTGTAAGTAATAGACAATCTCCAAAAGAGGAACATAGTCTCAGCACTGTCTTTTTGTAGCAGTTAATGGCACCAGTGTCACCTGGGAGAGGTTGCTCCTTGCTCACCCACTGCCTTTTCAAGAATACACCGGCTGCTTGGAGGAAAAGCCTGCTAGTGTAAGCACCCATAACCCTCTGTATACCTTCTTTGTGTCTCTCAAATGTCCTCAATCCACAACTGCCAAAGGAAAACCCCTTCTGCCCTGTAGCTCACCTTTGCTTCTAGTACTCTGCTTTTCAAACTAGATGGTGTTTATGGAGTCCTTTAGCTCCTCTGCTTGGATCTCAAAAGGCTACCCTTATCTTACAGGGGAGTGAGTTGAGATGTGTCTCTAGTGTCTCTTCTCAATGTGGTTTTATTGCCATTATTTCTATCGGAAAAATCTTGAAAATTCCATGATGAAGGTGATATATTCCCCACGTCTTTTTCTGCCACAGATTCCTTACACTTCTCATTTTTACATACTCTTGGTCATTTCTATCCTCGACCAAAGAGCAGTCACGTTTTTGTATACACATGGCATTCTTCTCAGACCTCTAGGTTACTTTTATTTTTCCTTGTCTTTTGCTCTGTTGTAATTAAGAGTAAATGTCTTATAATGAAAAAGGACAATATACATGTTTTCTAGGTAACAGTATTAATCACTTTTAGGACCTGAACACCTTACAAAGTGCTTTGCATGTACTATGTGAAGGGATTCAAAACTGCCTGTGGGTATATACAGCTGCCGTTCACATTTAACAGATAAAGCAACAGAAGACTTAAGCAGTTGTCATTGACCCAAGGCCACAAAAGTAATAACTGGCAGATTCAGATACCTGAGGCAATAAATGGTAAGGAATAAATGGGTGGAGGAAACAGTACCATAGAGATTTAGGAGGGAAAGAGATTGTTGTACAGTAGAGTTATCTAGAAAAGAAAGTGGCCTTAAAATTGCACCAGCAAGGGTTAGGTTTGAAATCAAGAAATCCAGAAGTGTTTCAACCTATTAATTCAACATAAGGTTTAGGAAATCAGTTAACTTCTTAGTAAAGAATGAATTAAAAAAAAAAAAACGAAAAAACAAAAAGAAAAACAAAACAAAGAAACAAACAAAAAACAGATGTCACTCTGGCTAAGGTGAGACCTGGACTAAGGTAGGGAATCATGTTTTCCAATCATGGGGCCTCTTGGAAGATGCTGGAGCTGGAAATGATGCAGTTTAAGTCATAGTTAGCACAGGCTAAATGTAGAGAGTCCAGTAAAGACAAAAGCAGGGAAAGCACTGAAAAGGGTCTGAAAAGAGTGGCCAAAACAGAGGGAGAGACATTCTCAGGAGTCTTTGTGGAGTGATAGATTATGGAGGTTCTGTAGAAAACACATTTTTTTTTTTTTAAAGATTTTATTTATTTATTTGACAGACAGAGATTACAAGTAAGCAGAGAGGCAGGCAGAGAGAGGAGGAGGAAGCAGGCTCCCTGCTGAGCAGAGAGCCCAATGTGGGGCTCGATCCCAGGACGCTGGGATCATGACCTGAGCCGAAGGCAGAGGCTTTAACCCACTGAGCCACCCAGGCGCCCCTAGAAAACACATATTAAAGATTGATTCCATAGAACACCAAATAATGATTGAAAAATGAAATAATCCAGCCTAATACCTTCACTTGACAATAGAAAAAGCTGCAGTCAAGGGGAGAAATACCCAGAATGTCCTAGCTTGTTAGAAGTAAGGCTTCCTCCCCACGAGCCGCTTGCTACTTGCACTGTCTTACTGTCCATAATTATGTGAAAGTCATAGAGCCCAATCAGTAACCCAAGTCCTACTTTGTCCAAGGTTCTGAATGTGGTGAAAAGAAGAGTAGAAAACTGAAATAATTCCCCTTTTGCCACACCTTTCACAGGCAACTTCGGCCTTCTCTGGCATCCCTCACTCTGTCCCAGTTCCCACTACACTTCTTCCTACGATGCCTCAGATTTTCAACTTACTCCTAAGTATCGGACTGTTAATACCTTTTATTTCATCTGAATATTGCCAGAGCAACCCTTTAACAATGTATGGAGGAATTATTCTGGAATTAAAAAAAAAAAAAAAAACAGAATTAAAGTACATTTAGTTAGATGTAAGATTAAGAAAATGAAAGTAGGAAAATTTGGGGCCACTTGCTTAAGAATTAACAATAAGGAAGTTATCTTCTTAGGTTTTTGGGGCTTACAAACAGGAGTTAAATACCAAATAATGTTATTATCTAGTATGATTTCTCAGATACGAAAAAGCATAGAGTTGTGACCTCCCGTACAACAGCCCTGGAGAAGGTCAGATAAAGCGGAGTGATATTTAGTGCCCTAGAGTTTTCTAAGTGCACACTAGTAGGAGGTGAAAAACTCTATGCAGCCCACTCCACACATGTACTCATTCAAATCAACAAATATTTATGGAACACTTGTGACGTGCAAAACATTTGGTGAAGTGCTACAGAGGACAGTAAGGTATATGAGACAGAACGTCTGTCCTAAGGGAATTTGGGATCTAGTTCTAGCCATTCACCAGAAAGGCCACAAGGGAGAAAAATGTGCTTCCAAAATTGGAAGTTACTAATGGGCAAAGAATAAGGCAAGAGAAGGAAGACAGTATGTCTTCATGTGACTAAGCAACTTGGAAATTACTGCTTTTACTTAAAACCATACTCATTTTATAAGATCCTTAAAAGTGAATAAGGAGAAAAATATTTTACAGTCAGCTACTTAACATCTTCCCAGTGTTAAGATGAAACCATTTCTATGATATTTCATTAGCCTGCTTCATAAGAATGAATGACTGGGGAGACTTCACTGCTTTATTAGGTAAGACTCAAAAACAGCTAAGGCAGTGGGAGAAATGCAGACTCTTTCAGGATCATATATAAACAAGGCATTCGTATTAATAGATGTTTTTAAAATTAGATTTCTTGTTGCTATCACATTTTTCTTAATTTCTCATGGTTAATTCTCTTTTTCTTTCTCTCTCTTACAACACACACACACAGCAAAAATAGTTTGTGGTCTATTAGCTTAGTCACGCAAAGAGAAATGGGAATGGGTGGTCTTGTTGGGAAAGGAAAGAACTGGCATCCTCAAATACAAAGAAGCAAGATATGTAAGTGGTGAGATGGACAGGGTGTAGAGATTTTGGGGACATTTTTGCAAGGCATCAGGAAACTATCTCTATATTCACAGTGATGTTTCTGTCTTGTCAGCATTTTTTCTTTATTTGTATTGGGCTTTATGACATATCTAAGAATAATAAATAATTTATAAGATGCAATAATGGCCTGGTACATTTCTGGCAGATTTAAAAAAAATTCTTCTCCAATAACTCATTTGATAAACTCTTGAATTCTTTTCTCTAGAACATTTTACACAACAATGCTTTGTTTTAAGGGTTGTCTATCAATGAGTTGCAAAGCATTCATTATGCATTCAAGCCTGCTTTTTTGTCTATCCCTTTCTTGCCTCCTTTTATTTTTCCCATTTAAGTGGCATTTTTCTGGGAGTAATCTGATTCTTTGGGATGTAAAATGAACTCATGCTAGAAAAAAATTAACTCTTTAGACTCACAAGGACAATTGCAGTCTTTTATAGTAATGCTCAAACTTCAAACTATGATTTGGTTCAATACATGCTTTTTTATCATTTACCTACTCATCCCTACCCAGGTACATGCATACACACATGAAGTGGTTAGACTGCTATGCTCTGGAAAAAGAAAAATAAACAACAGCATTCTCCATACATATGCCTAAGCAATAAAAATCTCTTCTTGTTTTATCAGATGCTTCCTGAACATATATACTTAACTGGCTATCCTGGCCATTATCCAAAATTAATATATTGTGTGATTTTTCTCTTCTGTTTGCTTTTATAAACCTTATGGATAACCCTAAAGTAGGTGATGGGGATCAGAAAACGTCCTCTATTCTTGATTATTTCTTGCCCACAAAGTAGGTAGCTTAACCTGTTGTCCTTTGTGATTAAGATTATGCTCACATCATACCGTCAACGCATCTAGTGCCAGAAAATGTGTTTCTAGAAGTAGAATTCTAGGTACACTATGTGATCTGCATTTTCTGTTCTTTCCTGGAACTCTTTATAACCAAGGATTTAATTTGCAAACTGGCCAACTGTTGTTTGGCTATGAATCCAAGATTTTACAAATCAAAAGGAACTAGTCTTTATCATGAATGAGAAGGTTCAGGCAAAACATGAATGAAGGCGGAACTAAGTGATCCATCTATATTTAAAGATGGCCGTGAATCGCAGTGATAAGGGGGCACAGGAGAAAACAGATTAACATCTGAGAACAAAGGAAGGCAGGAAGAAGAGTGGGCAGTTGGCTAGCTCTCTTTTAAACAATTCTTGCAGTTTTTTAGAGATGAATATGTGTTTTAGTCAGAGGCAATACTCATTTCGATTCAGGGGTGCTATGTATCAGACAAAGAACTCTGCTCCCTTTTGGGAAGATGAAGATTCTTTTCCTCACATTCCACCATGCACTCGTTATCGCAGACACATGTAAAACCAATAGCTGATCTTTAAGTTAGAAGTTTTGACCTGTATTCTGTTTTTTCAATTCAAAGGCAATATTTATTCTAAGATGTGCTATCAATAATAACTCTTTTCACACACACGCATGCACACACGCACCAACAATAACAACATTAAATGTATGCATCAAATGTCAGAGGTATGGTGATTTTGGAAACACTGAAATTAAAAACTGTACTTCTAGGAATCAAGAATCTCCAGGTCTTTAGTCTCCAGGTACAGAATTTTAATGTAAATAGCCCCTATAGTAATAGTATAGACCCTTATGCATTCATGAGGCTTGCAGACGTACATCTGGGAAGTTCTATAGGTATGGTATGCTCTAAGTGTTGGAATTGCTTCAAAAACAAATTAAGCTTGATTTCTTTCGCTCCAATACCTTATGGCTTAGGAGAGGACAAAACACATTATGTTCAATTAAGTACATTCCAAAGTGGAGATGATACCTCAGATATGGTGAAGAAAAAACAAATACTTGAGAAATAAATGCTATGTTCTGAGTATTTATCTTAGGAAACCATTGCTTCTAATTCGGCTGGGGACAGGAGGGAAATGGATAAGGAACTCTTTTGAGAAAAAGTGGATTTTTTTTTTCTTTTTTTAACACAATGAATGATGAGTAGAACTTTGCATAACGTTTTCACTGTAATGATTCAAATTATCTTTAAAACTTAATTTTATCAAATCCTTTTGCATTACATGTTTTCAGGCTGAACTTTCACATAATTTATCAAGATATTGTTCCTAGTATATACTTGTGTTGCCTGCCGAGCACTGGGCTTCATTTTCATTATGCTATGTTATCATTAGGTGAACATCAAACCAGCATTCTCTAAACTCAGATCTGCTGAGCACCTGAGCATGCTAACACAGCACTCGAAGTAACTGTTGTGTAACCAAATCCACCGTAGGACTCCTGTCCTTGAAAAGACTCCACCTTGTTTAGGAATTTTGGTTGCAAATTAAAAACACAAGCTATGACACAAAATAAGGTGTATTAATATGAGCTATGAGAATTTGGAAAAATAGTAAATGCTGTAGGACGAGAAAGGAGAGAAAAGTTGGTGTTTTCTGGGATGTCTCATAGACTGTAACTTACAAAAATGGAAAGAGTTAAAAAGTCACGAGCAATCAGAGCCTCTCAAAAGGAAACACAGTAGAGGCCAAGCCACAGAGGAAGGACTTTTCAGTGTCTGGGGATCAGAAGTTAATCAGCTGGGCTGCAGGTATGCTTATAGTGAATGATAGGAAGAAAGCTAATAAGGATTAACAATTTTTTACTAAGTACTTGTTGTTTGCCTGGAACAGAGGTAGGCCTTGGAGATAAAATTATTAAGACACCATTCTGTTCTTTAACCTCTAATCCATGGAGTCTGAATGACGAATCAATAGATCTTATCAATATCTTAGGTAGCCAAAGTAGTACTTGAGGGCTACCCCTCAAGAGTAGTACAAGGGGGCTACCCCATTGACAAAAATACTTTTTGAGGGTCTTGGGTGGGAGGAGAAATTTGCAAAGCAGTATTATTTAGAGCAGAAAGTGATTGCCAGATGTCAGAAAAGAGCTAGGAAACTAATGCAGAATCCATTTGTAGTATTTATTTCTTTTCCTATCCATTAGACATGAACATTAATATATGAATAAGACATCCCATATATAGAATTCCAACTAAACACTACCTTTAAGCTAAACAGCAAGCTTAATGGTCTGTTTTTAGCAGATAACTATTATTTATATACCAACCTAGTAAAGGTATCTTGGGGGATACATTTTCTATATTTTTGGCTGACATTTCTAGGTCCCTGAGCAGATCTTATTAGCTTGGTGATTTTAATCTCTGCCTTTTAAAAATGAAGGTCTTTGGCTCAAAATTTCTTCAGTTGATTTATATTATCCGTATCCTTTTCATCATGCCGCTATCTCCCCAGTGATATTAAACGGTGATTATTAGGCTTGATCAACATCACACGCTTCCTTTTAACAGTGGAATATACAGAGGTTTTAGTGATCAGTTTAAAGTTCCTTGTAAACTGTATTTATATGCTGAAACAGAGTAAACAACATCTTCACCTTGGAAAGAGATGGATGCCACTGTATTTTCTGTCTCTTTAGGCAGTATTACTTCTAGGGTTTATCAGTAATGGCCATTACCCAACTAAAGTTCATTTAGGGTCTGAAACAAGGTTCTGGAAATGGCAATATCAGTTCTTCTCTGTGTCTTCTTTTCTGTGTTACATATTCCTAGTTTACATATAAACTGACATTTATATTAATCACCTCTCTAGAGCAAACATAGCTGAAGAAGGGCTAATACATCATCCGAAAATTGCTACCTAAGTTCTAATTCCAAAATCTTTATTGCTGCTCATGATAAATAGCATAAAGAAAAAGGGAAATTTGGGGTTTTCAGTGGTCTAGTAGCTGTAGGAAATAAAGTGTTCTGCATTTTGAGATAAATTTTGAAATCTATTTTCAAAGGATTATGATGGACTAATAAAGATTAAACATCATAATACATATTTATCATTTTTCTCAGGAGGTTATTTTTAATGAATACATTAGTAAGTCCCAGTTTTGTTCCTGGAATGGTTTAGAACTCTTTGTTCAAATCTAAGAATGTACACAACCATACAGGAACCACCAAAATACTTACTGAAAACATCAGGACCATACCCATAAGGTATGTAAGTAAGTATTTTGGTGTAAATAGGGGCTTTTAAAACCATAAGGTTTAAATAGGGGTTTGAAACAAAATTGCAGTTAAATTTCAGTAATTTCAGTAATTTCTTACAAGATAAAAAACCTTTTGACAGAGTCTGAGAAATGTACGCTTATACCTATAGATCATAATGAAGGTAAGACATGCAGTAGACTGATCACCAATCTTTTATAGTCCTGAAACTTGGGACTGCCTAATGATGTTAAAGCAAGATGCTTAAAGCTGTCCATCAGCTTCTGAAACATCACCATAATTAAATTTCAAGGCTGTACTCCATAAATCACTGGAACAGAAATTAGGGTTGAAAAGGTCTCATTGATATGAATGGCAAAAGTCATCTAGATGCCTAATAAAAGATGCCACCTTAAATATCATTCTTTGATTAACTCTGAAAGAAATACATCTACCAAGAGGAGTGAGGGGCCACTTAAAGGTCTACTAAAAAGTAGGTGTTGCTTCTGATAAAAAAGCAGTTATAAAAAGTAAATCCCAAGATCGGGTAGCTGAGCAAAACACAAAGACAGAGAGATGTTGTTTCATATACGTAAATACAGGACCTGGGGAGGAAACAAGAAAAAAAAAATAGTGTACTGATTTTTAAGAATGCACAGCTGTCTCCACCAAGTTTGTTGAGTCCTCCAGATTCTACCAGGGGAGGTTTGGGACTGTTACTTTATGAAGTGCCACCTTTTCTGTTAAATCTAAAGCTTCAATCTAGCTTCATCTGAAACTGCTTCATTTCATTTTAAGCAGAGGGAAACAGGATCATTGTGAAGAAGACACATGGATTAGTAACAGGGAGTCTTTGGGCTTCAGCACTACCATTATTTTAAGTTTTGTGACCTTGAGCAATTTCTCTAACCTACCGGAGCTTCATTTCGCACTTGTGAGAAAGGCATAAAACCCGTCGCCATCTTGTGCTTTAATAAATAAGAATAGGACTTTAAAAACTACAGTGTTATGCAGACTGAGAATTGTTACTATTAAGAATCAATTTGTTGATAAAGAAGTTCATTTTTATTGGAAATACATTAACTATATATTAGGAGTACTAATTAGGAGAATAATTAACAAATAACTTGATCTTCAACTTTGACAAATGTTCCTAAAGATAGTGTATTTATTTGTTTTCCATCGGGTTTACACATCAAGGTTGCGTCCTGGCGACTCTCTAGAACCCAGGGACCCTGTGTCTGAAATTCTCAGCATTTGCCACCAGATGGCGCTGTGTAGCAAGCAAATACCAGTGCCTGGTCACTGGTAGGTAATCTCTGGGCTCCTTTCAGCAACAGGGACAAATAATTTGTGGAAAAATACGCATGATGGGTGTTTACATACTGTGCATGACGTTTTTAAAAAGCAATAAAGGTAGAATTCCATTGAAACTAACATGCAAACAACCAATATCTTATACCATATTTGTGTTTTCTACACCTATATTTTTCTGTGATTTTAAGGGCGTAAATGTTTTTTGTGGTTAGCTCAGTGCCCTGCTTCTAAGTCATCTCTACCTTCAGTGAAAGTAGTTATCCACCTTCAAGGTAATCCTGAGTGATCATAATTGAGATTTGTATGATGTAGAGTTTGTTAAATTTTGTTGTTGCTATTGCTTTAATCACAGAGAAGCAAATATTTTCCCCAGTGCTTTCCTGTCCTTGCGTTAAGTCTATAAAGTCTATAACGCTACTCCAAAAACCTCCAGTAATAGTAGAAGTCTGTTGTGAATTCACTTGTGAGTGGAAGCAAACGTGGGACCAGCAGGTTGTAGGGAGCATTTTCTTTTAATAGCAGCAGCTCCCCCAAAGTCTTTTCTGTTCTCTTCACAACTCAGACCCTCCTACCTCTCTTTTTATCTTCCAGATCTCTTTTTTTTTTTATTGTTGTTCCTCAGATAGTGCCCTGCTATCTTAGATAAATCTTAGGTTTCTTCTGGTTTCACTTTCCTGGCTAAGTTCTCTCAGCACTACACAACCTAAGAGGTGAAGGGTACGACATAGATTCCTTTTAGAATGATATTTTTTTGTTCCTAGCATACAATCTAAGGCAGTATAGATAACAAATAATTACAAAAATCCAAGTTGTTGGATTTTATGGTCAAGAAGAATCAATTAGTTCTCAACGTCATCTAGAAGTTCATTTTTCCCACGTTGCCAAATCTTGGTAATCCTGATAATGGTCAGGAAAAAGCTCTTTCTGGATCATTTGAACCATACAATTGTTCCCTCTTTTGGACTCTTATCACAGTCCCCTATGATATGCTGCTTTGCATGGCTTTATAGCCTTTAATATGTGTATGTATTTTATGGCTTGGTTTTGCTTAAGAACATGTTTGCTGTAAGTAATAGAAAAGCTGGTTTAACTTATCAAGTACTGAAAGATGGAGTTTTTATTTCTTCTATAATGTGGAGTCTAAGACACCAGGAGAAACAGCCCTGCAGTTCATTTAGAACTCTCTCATGAACCCTATTTTTCCTTCTACTGGTTCAAAATCACATGTGATGGCAGAATCAGCCATCTTGGATTGTAAACCAGTCCTAAGAAAGGAAGTCGGTTTTAGCAGGGCAACCAGATACAAGAGTCTGAGTTGCTGACACAATCAGCCTTTGGTTCTCTGCCTAGATTTTATAAGAGAGAAATAAACTTCTACTGTGTTGTAAAGGGTTGAATTATGGCCTCCCAAAAGATCTGTCCACATCCTAATCCCTAGAACCCTGTGAATGTAACCTTATTTGGATAAAGTCTTTACAAATGTAATTAAGTTAAGGATCTCAAGATGAGATCATCCTGAATTATCCAGGTGGGCCCCATATTCAATTACAAGTGTTCTTTTAGCAGACACGGCAAGGGGAGACACATAGAAGAGAAGGCTCAGACACACAGAAGAGAAAAAGATGTGAAGACAAGACGCAGAAATGAGTGTGATCTAGCAACAAGGAATGTGGGAAGCCACCAGAAGGTGGAAAAGGTAAGGAAAGACTCTCCATTAGAGCCTCTAGAGGGAGCATGGCCCTAGCTAACACCTTGATTTTGGACCTGTGCCCTCCAGGGCTATGAGAATACATTTCTCTTTGTTAGTAACTCAGTTTGTGATAGCTTCATACAGCAGTACTAGGAACAAATACACTTGTTTAAGCTGCTATATTTCGAATATTTGTCATTCATAAGGCAACCTAACCCTAAGTAATATTTTCCCAAACTATCTTGCAAACATCTTGAAATCAAAGATTGCATCTTATAATTACTATCCCTCACATGGACTAGGAGAGACACTGCGTGTGCGTGTGTTATTATTAGTGGCACCACATTTGCATTGCTACCAATTCTGAAGGGAGACTGCTAGCCTCAAATAATGCTTGGAAGAATTTCAGAAAGAGACATTTTTATCATTATTACTGCCTGGCAAAAAATGTAAGCTAAAGTAAAAGATGGGTGAGAGGAAAGTCAAATCTGGAGTGGCAAATCAAAGTTTTGGGTATGCTAATATGTTGATGTCTATTGCAAGGTCTGGTTTATATTATGAATGGAACAGACATTTCTCTCCCACTCACCAATACTAAATAAAGACCAGCAGTTGTCTGCTGTACTTACGTTTAACCTGCTTTCCAAGTTAATTGGTTTTCTTCCAGTTTTAACATCTTGAAGACTTCCTCAGTTTTCTGTCATGCTGGTTTGTGGTTTATTTCACTTGAATGTGAACTCACATTTTTTTTGGGGGGGGGACAGGTTTATGATCATTCTTAATCAGATATTGAAATAATCAATTAGAGCATCCTGAGGGTTTTCAGAAAAGAGAATTAGGGTGCTCTACGGACTTACTGACCTTTGTTGAAGATCACATTAACCATGGGGAACTTTAAAAGATTTGTCTTAGATTCAAAGCTTATTCTGCTGTTGAAAACTCCATGTGTTCCTAGAGATGTAAATTCATGAGTCAAGGTCTCAATTTTTATATGCATAAGGGAGAGAAAATATGTGCAAAATGTGTGTACACACACATGCACACACACATACACACCACATATATATATGAACCAGCTACTTTTCACAAATTATATTATCACATTCTTTCCTCTCAGTTCTAAAAGGTAGGTAATACATAGTGTCTCCAGAGAAAACACAGGGACTTGTTTAAATGATTTGTCCATGATTACACACTAATAAGTATTAGAAACAGGGTTCATAAGAGACTCTTAATCTCAGGAAACAAACTGAGGGCTTCTGGAGGTGGTGGGGCGGATAGAGTGGCTGGGTTGGGAAGGGATAGAGTGGCTGGGTGATGGACATTGGGGAGGGTATGTGCTATGGTGAGTGCTGTGAATTGTGTGAGACTGCTGATTCACAGAGCTGTACCCCTGGAGCAAATAATACATTATAAGTTGAAAAAAAAAAAAGGACAGGGCCCATCCCAGGTCCAACTCCAAAGCATGTCATTGCAAATTCATTTTTAAAATTTTTTCTTGGAAAAATTTTCTTGAGCTACCATTTTGTACAAAGATAAGCTATGACAGACTTGATATTACTAGATAATTACTGGCTTTTCTACTCAGAGTTCATTCTTTATTACTGTCTCTGTTTTACATTTTGTCAATTTAATCATATCTACAAATTCTTGGGGTTTATCCTATCACTACTTATCTCTCACTAAAAATGTAGAATGTTGTATTTGATGAAGGCTACCTAATACTTATGATTTTAAACATGGGCAACAGTTAGTTTATATTTGTATTTTCTTTTTCTAATATTTATTTATTTATTGAGAGAGAGAGAGAGAGCGTGCACATGTATGAGAAGGGGGAGGGATGGAGAGAGAGAGAGAGAGAGAGAATCTTTAAGCAGATTCCCTGCTGAGCCCAGAGCCTGACTCAGAACTCAACTCCAGGAACCTGAGATTATCACCTGCATCAAAACCAAGAGTCAGATGCTCAGCCGGCTGAACCACCCAGAGACCCCTATGTTTGTATTTTCTAATACATTTGACTTCTAAAGACTACCTGGGCATTTAAATCTATCAAAGACCTACTATTGACTTAACTCTCTTCCAAAGATTCCCCTCATGATAACAGAAGGAAGCTTAGAGCTCATTATTTTCTGAAAGTAGATCCTTCATGAATTTCCAGAGATTTTATTTCAAGAGAAATGCCTGGTTCATTCCAGTCCCACATATGAATCCCAAAACCATCTACATTTAGATGCAGCTAACTGGAAGGAACTTCCATAAAATTAGATTCACCTTTCTTAGGAATGGGTGAGAAGCAACATGTCTGACAGGATGTTATGGCAAATGTTGCAATGTCCCCTCCCTTGGGAACCTCTCTGTTGGGTGTTTCAGAAAGTGCATGTTATCAAATACTAGCTATTTGGAGTACATCCATTTCCTTTCTGATTGTATTAGACATAACATGTAAGATGCCATTGAAAGTCTACATTACTATTTAAATTGTTAAGAGGTCCAAAAGTTCAGCTGTCAGCCTAATAATTAACATACACTGAACCAGTGTTTGAATTAATTTACATTTTCAAAAAATAATTTCTTGTGCCAGTCTAGATAACTTAAAGTTTATTAAAAAATTACACTGGAAAACAATCAAAGTTTTTTAAATAAACAAAAATATTGACAGGGTTAAACCTATTTAAAAAGTATCCCGGAAACTAATAAATCAGCAAAGTTCCCCAAATGCCTGGTTATTCCTATATAAACGAGATGGTTTATTGGAAGGATGAAGAGCTGTCTGGGTAACAAGGAGCTCTCTTTGCCCTAGTGCCAAGCCAGTCTGAAGGAGGGCTCTTCAGGGGGGCATTCATTCTTTAAGGCATTAAGAACTCATTTAATAACCTAAAATGGACTCATTATTTCCTAAAAGCAATGCTACAGCCCACCTAAAAAGTCTTTTCATACAGAATCCCACAGTTTAAACTAATTAAATTCTGCATTATTTAGTTTAATGCACATCATTAAAGTCATTTTTCTTCCTTGGGGGTGTGCTGAATTCAAATAATAATAATAATAACGCCTTGTGTTTGTAAAGAACTTAGGAACCTTTTTTGTTTTTTTTCCCACTTATGATGTTACTTGATCTTGCCTGTGTGCACAGTTGCCTCCACGGCCAAATCTCCAAGGGCAAGGGCCAAATTTGTCTCCTCCCCACATCTTCCTGAGGCTGGGCGTGATGAGGCAACTAACAGCCATACTCACTGTTTGCCAGGGACTCATCTAACCATCTGTAAGAATCAACTCATTTCATCCTTAAAATTGCCCCATGGAGACACATCCAATTGTTCTTGTTTTACAGATGAGCAAAGGAAGGCAAAAAGGGACTGAGTAACTTGCCTGATATCCTGCAGTGGGCTGTGTGTGGAGCTCTAGAGCTCTGGCTCTTTGCCACCATGTTTCATTTCACCGCAGTAGGACTGTTCCCTGCTGTGGGATACAAACCTTTGTTGCACTCGAGAAGGAATGCAAGGATGTAGTAGGCAGGCACAATACTATCACCCCAAGTTGAGAGCTCAGAGGGAGGGCCATGTCCTCAGTTCTGCAGTTGCAGCTGTGCAGCTGGAACTCAACTGGACACCTGACTCCAGCCCAGTATTCTTTCCACTGTATGATTTCTGCTTTCTCCTCTGGTTCATCTACAAGCCACCTGTTCTAGTGTTTTATTTTTGATGTTTTAACTTGTGAGTCCGATTAAGCTATTTGTGGGCCAGGCTCAAAACATTGCATTGTTATTCTCTGTGGCTGATGCTGCTTTCCTCAAGTATTAGACTGGCTCATTGCTAAAGACCACTCAGTGCCCAGGAGCAGTCTTCATTCTTACCAAGTTCGTTAGAAACGATCCAGTGCTAGAGTCTTCAGACTCTCTCATTGGACAATGTCTATACCTTTAACTCAATTCACTCTTGCCTGGGAACCAGAAATGATGATCACTTCCTGAAAATAAATGGGAAATTTAAGTTTATTTAGCAAACTGTTTGCTTATCTTCCCATTAAAAAACAAATTTTGAATATCTAAATAAATTTGACAATGAGAGCATCAACCACACAGTTTCCCTCACTGGATTTTAGAGGCCCAGTTTCTAAGACAGATTGAGTTTGCTTACTGGGGAGAGTGAAATCTCCTTCTCTAAGTATTTTACAGATCTACAGTGGAATTTTTTAGGATATCACTATTTAATGCTTAAAGACTTTCTGCTCAAAATGAGGCAAGGCACATGGTAACCATATTTGAAGAAACATTTTGATAGGATAAGTTTTCCACAGCTAATTGGGAAGCAGACCAGTGTCCTGGTATTCTTCACCTGGTATCTTCACCCAAATGAAGGGGGGGGGGCATGATGCTTTTTTGCCTACACACATACCCATTAGCCAAGATACACATGACAGAGAAGAATTAGAATTTTAGCCTAGACTCACGGTTGATAAAGACTTTGCAATTCTGTTTCTCGTGGGCCTGGCTGAACTGAAGAATGATGGTCTGTAAGCAGCAAGTTCCAATATTCAAAGGGCAAAGACCACATGCAATGTTGTCTGTTCTTTCCTCTGCAGCTAAATGTGAATAGAGACCAACAGTGGCTAGTTCCAGAATCACAATTCTCAAAGGGAAGAAAAAACAAAATTTATTTTTCCAAATTGTCAGCTTAGATTAACAAGAAAACACTGAAGACACGGTCTGAGGACATTTTCCATTATGGGGAAGATATCACAGAGCTAAAGAGAGGTTCAGGAACAGAGTCTGGGCATTTCTGGGCAGGAAAGGCCTCTCTCTTCTCTTTTACTTGTTGCCATTCTGATCTAACATCAATCCCTGCTCCTCCTGTCAGGGGTGATTAAATTTTAATAAGACCTGTTTTGGTGTAGAGTCTAGGGACAAACTCTGGATTGGGAAAAGCAGATTTGAGAAGACAAAGAAGAGACAATAAGTCCGAAATCACTTTTTTGGAGGATGTTTGCCATAAAAAGAATCAAATGGATGGGCAAGTGCTGGTGGGGCACATGGGGCCAAATGAGCCTTGCTGTTTTTGTTTTGTGGTTTAGATTGGAAATAATGCATCTTGTTTGTATACTGATAGACTTGACCTGGAATAAGTGAGCAAGATCAGAGAGAAAGATAAGGAGCTAGGGGATAAATGCAGGAAGGAGTAAAACTTGAGAAGATAAGGAGAAACAGAATCTAGTGCAGCTGGCAGTGGCTCGCCTTACATAGGAGCAGGCACATGACACATTCAACACTTTTAGTAGGAGGTAAGTGTATGGGGATTGCTCTACACAGAGATGTACTTCTTTCAAACCGGCTCTCAGGACTAGTTTCCCAGTCATAGAATTAGTTCTTCTCATGATTTACTCTACTTTGGGCCACCTCGGGAAACACCTCTCCCTGTTCAGCCTGGTCTTGTAACTCTCCTATTCTGGCACAACCTTTGACACCATGTGGCAAAATCCTAGTGGTTAACTCCTTACCTGCCTGATTCAATGTATCAAATAGTATTTGATAGAGTTGATAATTTTATCTACCGTCACCTACTCTTCCCCTTGGCCTTTGTAAGACAACACTTTCCTAGTTTTGGAGGTTTTTTTGTTTTGTTTTGTTTTGTTTTCTGTCCTATTACTAACTTCTTTATTAGTTCCCCTCTTCTTTCTAATTTCTGGAAGACTCAAGCCTTGGTCAATTTCCTTTCACTGGTTTCCTTCCTTTTCTTCTCTTTTCTGATTCCCCTGTGCATATATAGTTCCTTTGTATTTCTGCATACAACCTGTGTTGGTAATGATGCTTGCATCAAAATAAGAGCTATAAAGACAAGGGAGTTGTGTTTGGTTACAGTACGCACTACTGGCTAATTCCAGGGCAAAGGCCATTGAAGACATGGCACCAGAAGATCCAGGCAGTTGTGGTTTGAAGTATCATGGTTTTCCAGTGCAGGCTTAGGACCAGCAATTCGGCATTGTGGAGGAAAGTAAAAAGAAGCCTAATTGTTACAGCTTCTGATTTACTGAGAGCAAGGCTGTCCACCCACACATTGTTTGATGGATGCCAAGTGTTTTGCAAACGTAAGAGTAGCTTTTTAAAAAACATACACTTTGATATATTTTCCTTCAGATCTTTTATGTGACAGAATTCACATATTGCTTGGAAATCCTGTGTTTTCCCGGGGAATGTACACAAACACACAGTACTGCAGAAAGGTAACATGAATCCCTAGCTCCATTCTTATTTTTTCAGGTAGGGGTGGACTTAACCATTCTATCTCCTATCAATTTTTGCAACTGTCAAATAATATATTTATAATTAACAGAGTTACCAAAGGAAATATAAGGACCTAAGAAATTTTATTTATTATTTAAAAATTTGAATACAGTTAACACACAATGTTGCATTAGTTTCAGGTATACAAACAGTGATTCAACAAGCTTATACATTATGCTATGCTCAACATAAGTGTAGTTACCATCTGTCACCATTATAATACTGCACAATACCACTGACTGTAGTTCCTATGCTGTACCTTTTACTCACATGGCTTATTCATTCTGGAACTTGGAGCCTGAACTTCTCACTCGCCTTTACTCATTCTGTCCATCTCCTTAACCTTCACACTCTGGTAACCATCAGTTCTCCGTATTTATAGGTTTTAGTCTGCTTTTTGTTTGTTTATTTACTTGTTTTGTTTTCTTAGATTCTACATATTAGTGAAATCATATGGTATTTGTCTTTCCTTAACTTATTTCGCTTAGCTTAATACCCTTAGCTTAATACCATCTAGGTTGTCACAAATGGCAAGATCTCATCTTACTTTGTGACCAAATGATATTCCATTATATAAACCACATCTTTATTCATTCATCTATTGATGGAGACTTGAGCTGTTTCCATATCTCAGCTATTATAAATAATGCTGCAGTAAACATAGAGGTGTATGTATCTTTTTGAATTAGAGTTTTCATTGTCTTTGGATAGATACCAAGTAGTGGAGTTATTAGATTATGTATTTCTATTTTTCATTTTTTAAGGAAACTCCATACCCTTTTCCACTGTGTCTACACGAATTTACATTCCACTTACAGTGCATGAAGTTTCCTTTTTCCCCTACATCCTTGCCAATACTTGTTATTTCTTGTCTCTTTTGTTCTAGCCATTCTGACAGGTATAAGGTGATATAAATTGTAATTTTGATTTGCATTTCCCAGATGATGAATGATGTTGAGCATTTTTTTCATGTGTCTGGCCATCTGTATGTCAAGAATTTTTATTTAAAGGATGCACATATAGTAGGCTGACTTTAATTTGATTCATAATTTTCCAAACTGTGTATTCACACCTTTTTCAGAGATGCTAACTTGTCACAAAATGGATTCATTTGATTTTCTCCATCATCTACCTTCTGAATCATATATAAATGATCTCAAAAGTAGCCAAAACTCTAGAAGTCATGAAGAAAAGGATAAAGAGACCATGTTATTGGATAATCCCAGAGTGAGGTTAAGGATGCACTATGAATGGAGACCAGTTTAGGACAGGAGTCACCTCCCTGCAGCTGACCTACCTGCTCCAGTGGAATAAAAAGACCTCCGTGGCAGGAATGGGCAACAGAGGACAAAACAAGCAGTGTCTGCATTGTTTTGTGTGGAGGTAAAGAAATGGAATGAGATAAAGTGTGATCTTTCTTGGCGAGATTTCAAAATAACAAGGTAATTTGCATATGAATCATGAGAGAGGTAGCCTGGTGTGGTGGTTGAGCATGGATTATAGAGACAGGCTGATTAGACTCCAATACCAGCTCTACCACTTAACGGTGTGAATTTTAGCCTGTTAACCTCTCTGACTCTCACTTTTCTTATATATAAAATTATGATAATAACAGTCCCTACTTCATAGGGATGTTTTGAAGATTAATGAATTAATACAGGGTTTCTCAACATTGGTGTTATTGATATTTTTTGCTAAATAATACCTGGTTTGAGAAGAGGGGATATCCTGTGCATTATAGAATATTAAGCATCATTTTTGACTTCTACCCACTAGCTAGAGTGTTAACCTCCACCCCCAACACACACATACACACACACACACACACACACACTAAAATTGTGACAATCAAAATTATTTCCAAACATTGCTCCTTGAGAACCACTGAGTTACTAGATAAAATCCTTATAGAGTGGTGCTCAGTATACAGTAAGTGCTATATAAATACTTTTCAATAAAACTAATAGCAAATATTACAAAAGCAAATGATAGAAATATGTTTTAAAGATGGGCTAGATATAAGCAATAGGTAAAAGAAAATAAATGGTTGGTCTCCCCCAGTTTGTGAATTCCATCCCTAACAAACCCTCTAGACATGGCTGATTTGGAAATAATGTCCCAGGGATCAATCTGAAACCCCTGACTGCTACTAGCATTGAAACTTCTCTTATAACTGTTCACAGCCTTTGACTTCTTCATACTCCAGCCCCTCTCCCACATATATTTGCTCACCTATAGTATTCTCCCCCTTGTCTTGGTGAATGTCCCATTTCCGCCATACATGTAGCTTCATAGAATCTCATTTTTTAGTAAGTTGCCTATCTTTTATGTGTAGAGTCTTTTTGTTCCACTTTCTAGAGGTAAAGATAAAATCCTGAAATCTAATGCCCCAGGCCACAGAAGATAACCAACATGGCATAAGTGGGTCCAGGGAGGACCATGGTGAATGGAAAGACCATGCCTGGTAGAAGGGAACACTATGGAGCTCCAGCAGCTGAGTAGCATCAGAGATGTGGTCTCCGTTTTTCCAAGGCCAAACATTCTCCCTAGAATGTAGTGCAATTGTGGGATACATCTTGGTAGTGCATCAAGTGAGGAGCTGAGATTTTCTAGCATTTTTTTGCTTTGAATTTTTGGAAGACTATACACTGGACACAGCATGTTTTTGACACTTTGAAGTAGTTCTGTGGGGCATTTCAGGCAAATATACAAGGATAATTCTAGTACTATTTTCCCTACACCATGTAGTCTTATATTCCTGAAAAAATGACTTAGGAATAAATGACATTTGAAAAATGTTTGAAACCTAGAACTCAGTGAAACCAGGGTATTGAAATGCAAAACCATATTGTTTGCTTTGATACAACCAATTTTTAAAACCAATATTTTAACTTGGGGTACTGGGGAAGGAATCTTGATTTAGAACTTGTATTAAAGTATGCTATAACATTTTAAATAATAAAGGCATAACTTGCATAATACTCTTTCACTAGAAGGAACTTCATTAATTTTGAATAGTTTGATAGCAACTAATTGTGCAGAACTGATTGTTAAATAAAGCCAAAATAAGCAATTCAATTGTGTTATGGCTGATTAGGTTTTGTCATCCATGCAGGATCTCATAGGCAGGAACTCTGGCCAGCGATTCTGTTTGCCATTAAGCAATTCCATAACCTTGTAATTATCATGTCTCCTTCATCTCAGTCTTAAAGAGAGTATATGACCACCTTTAACATTTTCATATCATTTATTGAGTATATACTAGATGCCAAACATTGTCCTAAATACTTCATGTATATTATTGTATTTAAATCTCAAAACAACCTGTGAAATAGCTTTACATGTGAGACAACTTAAACTCATCTTGCCCTATGCCACCAGCTGCTAAGTTATGGAAATTATTTTTAGATAAAAAATTCCTGACTATGCCAAAAGAAATTCCTTCTTAAAACTGGAATAAGCACAATGGTGATATGTTAGTAAAAAAAGAAAAGCTGATATGCCTGGTATATATATGTGTGTATGTATTTATGTATTTGTGTGTATAAATATTAATCTAAATAAATAAATAAATATTTATTTATTTACTGTAGGCTACATAAAAACAAATTATACTGAAAAGCCTGAGTCAATTACCATGGTTGGGAGGGGGTAGTTTACATAATAATAAGACTTAGCACCATCCAGGAATAAGAAATTCAGACAGAATTTCTGTCTATTAAAATAGACAGAAGTTTTACCTTATAAGTTTATCTTTAGTAAGGAAGCAAAACAGTACCAGAAAAATCAAGGAGATGCGAGCTTAAAGACAAAGACAGCAAAGTTAATCTCTGGCCAAATTTACCTAGAAGGTCATGAATTTAAGGAAGGGTTGCAACTAGAACCAAGCTTCATTTTTAATTAAGCCTAAGTAATCCATATGGAGCTCTCATTCCACAGATATCTCTGTGACTTAGGATTTATTAAATATTCATCTATTATTTTTATGCATAGGTATAAATGAGGGATACAACTGAGCATTACTCTTAGGATTCTAGTACACAGCATGAACTCACTAGATTAGAAATGCTTCTTACACAATAGCACCTTAGCAAGAGTCAGTTTCTTTTAGAGGCTACAGGAAAAATTAAAAAAAAAAAAAGATGCAAATATAGATACAGATGTAACTAACAGGAATAAAGGGAAAAAATAGACACAAACACATTCAGTTAGTTTATGGGCAAAAGACAATTTTCAACTTGTATAGAGACAATACAAATTAGAGTGCTCAAAGTCTATGATTTTGAAAATTGATGGCCCTCTGTGAGATTTCTGCTGGATCCTTTTTTAAACTTTATAGACTTCTTGACCTCCCTCTGGTGATAAACTGTTGCCCATGGAACTGAGCCTGCTGGAACAAGAGAAAATGACTCAGTCACTTCTCCTATCCATCTCAATCATATGGTAACTTTCAAACCCAATTATGAGCACCTAAATGTCAGCTCTGTTAAACGTTTCACTTCTGATCATTGTAATCACTGTTAATAAGTTCATTTGGTATAAAGAAAGGGAAGAGAAAATGACTTGTCAGGTCCTGATATTCTATGGAGAAAAGAGATGTAAAACGTTATAAATATTCATAAGTTTAGTTTGACTACTGTGATATCCTTTACATTTTGCAATAGGGTTAAAATATATTCTTTTGAGGAATAGGCTTGGGATTCTGGGTCCTATGAGGTTTTTTTTTTTTTTTAAATTATGAAGGCCGTTTGAATTAATGAATAAATACATTATAAGTGATTCTCCTTGTAAGTGTATTTGGTTTTAAAATTTGAGTCCTTGACTCAAGGGAGTGTATCAATAAAAAAAATTCCATGTTTGCCTTTGATTCAAGTATATCCCAGAGCACAATTTTATTGTAGATTCAACCAACAGCACTGCAAAATGATTTTTAGGTCTTAGTACATTTAGTCAGTGATCTGGGGGTTAGAAGATAAACTGAAACTTATAACACTGCCCCAGCAGCTTATCAAAGGGACACTAGATGAAACTGATTGATTGAGGGCCTGGGACCTGGGGGAAGGATAGGAAATTAAAATCAGAATGTGCATAGAGGAAACTAACATGGACTGAGAATATGATGAGACTATAGAAGATATATGCCATTAATTCTACACCAAAAGTTGTGCTATTTCAATAGTGGCGAAAAGCACATTTTTTGTCAATAAGGAGCTGAAGTCTTAAAAATATATCAATTATACGTAAATTAACTCATTTATATTATGATTTGTTATGTATCTGTCTTTCCCTATTTGATGGTGTGCAGAGACTAATGTCATCTTCATCTTTTGAGTGTTCCATTATCTATGAGTGCTCAGTATGCATTAGGCTAATGAGTGCATAAACTTGACTATATATCTTTTACCCTTCTCATTGAGTGGTGAGAAAATCTTAGAGCGTGCCTTCCTAAGATGTAGACCAACTATCAGCCTCACAGCCCACACTAAAGACAGCCTCGTCCCAATGTCCCAACCCTCAGTTTCCAGAATTGTTTGGAAGATACCTGAGAAAAAACTCTTGGGGGTTAAGCTTTCCTTTGAGGACATTACAAAGGAATAGGTAAGGAATAAGGTGCTTTATACCAGATTGGATAATATGTCCAAGATATATTGGATAATATATCCAAGAGGGGGATGGGAGAAACACGTGAGTTTTTAAAATTTTTTTCTGTAGGGCATCTGCTTTAGAAGAGTGCAACTTTTTAAAATCTTTGAATGGGACTTCCATACAGAGATCCTTACATCTAGCATCTTGTCTCTTTGTAACTCCTATCAATAGTTTTCAAAACTAACAAAAATACAAATGCCGGTCAGATATGTCTACAAGGGCATGAGTGGGTCATTAAAATCCAGAATGTGTATAAATACAACAGTAAGGGACAAACTGAGATCAATAATTGGATTACTAGTAGAAGAGATAAAATCTGACTATGGTGCATCATGTAAAAAAGAAAAAAGAAGACAGAAAGAGGGAGGATTGCTCTGGTGTCAGAGCTAGTTGGGAGTGAACAAAGAGAAACCAGGAAAAGTTTTCTTGAATCGTGAGCTACTCTAGTGGGATTACTTTTGAAGGTCTTTGTACACACAGATGTGCTTTCTTCAGTATTGAAAAGGAATCTGTTTCCCATGGGAGAGTTGAAGTGATCTTCTGGCGCTCTCTATTTCACAGTATCAAACAAAGGCAAATGAGATTTTTTTTCTTTCTTAATAGCTTGGAAGGTGAGTTACAGCACTGCTCCAGACACACACGGAAAAATCAAGTCTGGCTATTTCTACCACTTTTATCATATAAACAGCGTCAAAGTCCTTGCACATATACTAAACTTTGTGAAACATAATATGTGAGACTAGAGTTAAGTTCATTATAGATTGCTCCCATGTCCACCAGTTCATTTTCATTAAACTCACTCTCAATTTCATTTAGAGGAAGGAAAAAATGAAGAAAAATTAAGTAGGTTCAATCTAGTTGTTGGACAAATAAAAACCTATGGAGAGGCAGATTTTTAACCTGCAAATGAAGTGGCTTGTACTTTCCAAATGTATCCCTCATATTTGGCTTCCTGAACAACACTATTAATATGCATTTTTTTTAATGGATAAATAAATCTCCTAATAAGTGAATTCTAGAGAAGGTTAAATACCAAGATGGCTGCTCTGAGAAAAGGACCTTGAGACACAGTCACTGAGGAATGAGTGGTAAAAGAGGCTAGGGACACCAGGATTCCTAAGCAGCTGTTCTGTAAAACCATAGAGTAGGAAGGCTCTGAACAGGGAGAAAGAGTGACCTGCAAGATAAAGGAAATGAAGAGAGAAAGATACCTACAGAAAACACAGAGGAACTGTCAGATGAAGGAAGAAAGATGGGAACTAATCTTAACTGATGTTCCTGTTATGGACCCAACACTCCACCAGCCATTTGTCATATGCTATCTCATGCTGTAATAATAACATGAGTTAGCAGAGAATTTACTATGTCTCAGGCACTAAGTTAATAACTTTACATACCTCGTTTCACTGAATCCTCCCAACAGCCCTCTTGACTATGAGGAAACAATTTAGAGTGTAATTCATCCAAGGTCATGCAAGAATTAAATGATGCAGGCAGGGTTTGATCTCCATTCTCAGACTCCAAAGTAGATTTACACAGTGTTCCTCTGGGGCCAAGAGGCAGGGTCGCACGTAAGAGCTGAGCCCTGGAAATAGTAGAAATCATCAAAAACTCAGTGAATTCTTTACAATGCATGCATTAGCATAGATAACATTATCTTAAAATCTGTTTCTTGGGGGTGGGGCAAATGGCAGTGACATGCACCTATATGCCTGTTTTATCTCATATGTGAATTCCAACCCTCCTAATCTATTACAATCCTAATTTACTTCCTGAAGGACCTCAGCTTTGAGTCAACTCTAGAACACTTTCATTGGACTTATTCTGAGTTAGCACAATCTCTCTCAACCTCCCCACTTGTTACCCACAGCATGCATTTGTGAGATGTCTGGCCAGGTTTAGGGGTACAACTTGTGAATGTAGAATAAGTTTGTTTTTCTCTCTGAGTCAATTTTCCTGGTTTCTATGGGGAAAGAGCCCATGCTTTTGGCCTTATTAGCTCCACACCAACTGAGCTCACTGACCCAGATAAATATTGTCTGTCTGACATGTGCTTTAGAATAATAAATATGCAAAACTATAGACTCTGTTCTCAATTATTGGTACTCATGAGCAAGTCAGAGATTAGGATAACCCCCATCACCAGATAGCCCCATACTTCTCCATCATTCCTAATTGCTTTCCAGCTATTCAGTATGATTTCTTTTCTGTGGTTTCAAGATTCTAATAATGCTTTGGTTAAGCTAAGGTTAAAATTAGTTTGCATTTTCTGCCCACACAGCAACTGATGGCAGGGGATTTATCCTGGGAGCATGCTGCACAGTGGGAGAAGCTGGCTCAGAAATTGCCAGAGGTAATCTGGGAAGAGGAAAATGCCAATGATGATAATTGAAAGACAACTATAGATCACTGCGATCATAAAATCATCCTCTTTCTTTCCAAACACAAGGAAAGAAAGACTAGAAGATAGAAGTTCACAACTATAGGGGAAAAGAGGGGAGAAAGAATGTTACATAAAAATGTTGATGCTGTGGTAGCAGCCATAAGAAGCAGATTCTCATTGAGAAAGATGGCATGGGGTCAACCTTTAAAAAAATTCCCACTATGAGAGTTTCCATAAATGATATTTTTTTCTTAGTGTAGTTTATTTATCTGGGAGTATAAAAATAATACCATTTTTTTCTTGCATTATTTTTCTTGCATTATGAGACTTATATTCCATTTCTGTTACTCATGAGACTTTATAACTGAAGAAAAGTTAGAATGCTTCTAATTAACCTACGTTGTCCATCATTCAAGGGGCTTTGCTGCCAAGGCCTTCATTTTGATTCATTAATGAAACCATTGATGTTATAGGAATAATGCAAGAAATTAAAAATGTTAATTTTTAATTTGAGAAATTAAAAATGTTAATGTTAATGTTAATGCTAAATGTTAGCATTAAGAATGCCACCAAAAAGTGGTTTGCTTCCACTGGAATGCTGTTTTGTATATGGCCTGGATAACCATTGGGAATACATTTGTGTCCAGGTAATTTTGTAAAATATTTTCATTTTAGATAAATTTGTGGTCTTTTTTTGTGTTGTTGTTGTTGTTAAGAAATGGGTGATACAAAGGCTAAAAGTAATTGTGTTTTTTAAGCTTAGGATGCTAAAATGCGGTTACAAAATTATGAAGAGTAAGTACTTCATCAGATATTTCAGAATTGCTCAGTGTGTGAGACTTTAAGAGACCCAATCATCATGAACTAAAATGCATTTTCATAGTCACTTTTCATATAATGTAAACTTCTGACATAGTGAAACTGTTAGGCAGGAAGGAAACCACAAGATGTGGTCCTATGTTGTATTGCTAATCATAAAGCAGCTAGGAAACAGGCATTCCACAAAGGCTCTTTATCTTGGCAAATTTATATGAAACTAATCTCAAGGTAAAGTACTGTAGCCCACTACTACAGGGACATAAAATATTTTACAATGTTGAACACAACACTTTTCCTTCTTAGTAAGCCCTTCTTGGTTAACCATAACTTAACCAGCAAGTTTATGGGCTTCCAGCTGTCTTTGCCTTATTATGCTGGTAGATTTAGAAAGATCTAATCTCGGTGTATGCAGTGGCTAGGGGCAATATTTATTCCCTTGTGACTGAAGAAAGACTTCAGGAAGGATAACCAGAAAATGGCTTGCAAGGAGCTGTAGGACAAGAGGTGGTCTCTTCCTTTTATTCTAGTGACCTCTTCTAAAAGACTTTCACACTTCCAGAGTCCTCCAGAAAGACGAGAGTACAGTACTGGACACTGTTCAAGCTCAGAACTCTGAGGGAGACCGTGTTAGTTCCTGAATAAGAGTAGAGTAGGAAGTGTCCTTTTTCACCAGAGAAGCCAAGGAATAGATGCCACCAATGTGTACAGGTGACTGGATGAAACACACACCCCTAGCTATCTGTTGGAAATGGAGCAGGCACTAGCTTCACACACCAAAAATGGGAACAGCATATAAGTGAGAAGACAGAGAAGCTAGTCCATTGTGAGTAAACAAACTATAGGTTCACAGTATTCCTGAGTTTCCAGGAGCCCTTCTTCATGTTGAAGATATTGATCATTACTACTGTATATGACAAGGAAAAAATAATTTCTCTCAGCTCTTCCATGAAGATATTCCTGTAGCCTGGTGAGGAGGTCTGGCCTTTTACTCCTGTAGCAAGATACAGCTGGCAATACCAGCAGATGGGATCTCAAAGGCATCATTGATAAGCTGTTGTTTAAACAAGTAGTAGTTTAATAGTTTGAAGGGTAACTTAAGAGTTAGATACATGGAGGGTGCCTGGGTGGCTCAGAGGGTTAAGCCTCTGCCTTCAGCTCAGGTCATGATCTCAGTGTCTTGGTATGGAGCCCCATATCGGGCTCTCTGCTCAGCGGGGACCCTGCTTCCCCCTCTCTCTCTCTGCCTGCCTTTCTGCCTACTTGTGATCTCTCTGTCAAATAAATAAATAAAATCTTAAAAAAAAAAGAGCTAGGTATATGTATCAAGTAGGATTGCATTTTTTCTGACAACTTGATGAAAAATAGGATGAATAAAATTAGAGATTATCATTCTCATGTAAAAAAAAGTTCAGTTGTAGGACTGATTTGATTGTTCAAATATCTTACTGAAGACCTGGGGTCCTTCTGACTTCCTATTATCTTTTTGGTTGCATTATGGCCATTGAATTTGTGAGATATGTTTATGTCCCCGTAGAGAGAAGGAGGATGGACAAAGGGCAAAATAGAAAGGCAGAACTCTTCCTGTTAAGTTTTGCCTTTTTATTTAAGGAAACGCTCCTTAGGGACTTGTGCTTATACCAACCTGACCAGGATTATGTCACAGAATTGAGTCACTTTTTGTGGGAAAGGAAACTGAGAATTCAAGTATTTAGCTAACATCTATCAGATAGATAGATAGATAGATAGATAGATGAAGAAGATAAAGGGTTGGAGGATTATAATGATTATTGAAAGAACTGTCCACAAAGGAGGAAGAGGGAGATGCCAAACTGAGAACATCAAGGACCACCTATGACTCATTAGATCACCAAGTAAGACAAAATAGAAACCGATTAATCCCAAGAAGACCTGATTCTCTTGTTTTATTTGAAGCAGACACATTGTACTTTGGAGGGAGTAATAAGCAGTAGCAGTATACTACGAAGGTGATCTAAGAAGATCTGATTTTGTATTTCTTTTTTGTAATTTAGATAGGTTTTCCTCTCCCTAAATTACTTCTTATTTCTCCATCTTAAATGAATAATATTACACCTTGAATTCTCCATAGAGCACAACAACATTTCTAGGGTGATAAAAGTTCCAATATGAACATGCTTCTTATGCAGTGCTCATAGATGAGTGGGGTTTGTGTGAATCTATAATAACATCATTGATCCAGCTACTGAAAAGCTCATACAGCTATATTTGCAGAAGTGTAAGTATATCTCATCACAGAGCCAGATATAGAATGATAAAGTACATAAGACAGGGTAGACCAGCAGATGTTGAGAATTAAATGGACATCTTCCAGAGTGGGCTAAGCACCATGCTGCATGTAGGGAGAGGCAGATATACAAGCAATCTGCGGGATCCAATCTAGCATTTCATAGGGCAGCAGTTCTCAAAGTGTGGTTCCTGGACAAACATTAGCAACTCCTGGATATTGTTAGAAATGCAAACTTAGTTATTTCTTGAGGTGGAGTTTAGAGAAGAATGTCAGACTCAATAGAACATTTAGTAAGAGCTAAGAGATTTGTGGTCTCTTAGGTGAGCAGAAGATGCTAAAAAGAAGTTGAGCAAAATCCTTGAGACTTGGTGTCAAGGACAGAGACAAAACTTGATTATTATGAGTAAAGGTTACAATGAGTTTACTGGTTGTGGTGACTTGCAGCTATTTCCCATGACCATGGAATTAAAGCTCCTTGAATTTCCCCTAAGACAATCTTGGCAGTGCATTAGAACCACCCAGGTAGTTAAAAACAAAACAAAACAAAACAAAACAACAAAAACAAAAATAAAAACCAAACCCAGACCAACTAAGTCAGGATTTCTGAGAGGTTCCCAAGCTTTGGTAACTTTGAGAAGTTCCCCCAAGAGATTCTAATGTTCTGCCAAAGCTGAAAACTACTGCCCTAGTATTCTTTAGGTGAAACTAACTTCAGTTTGGGGAAGAAAAAGCTAGAGAGACAGGGCATTATAGAAAGGAGCTAGTTTTCTCATCTGTAAGTTGAGAAGAATAGTAGTACCTACCTGAAACATGCTGGAGAGAATATATACAGAACACACAGAAGAGATTCCAGGACAAAATGCATTTGTCCATTTTTATGATAATGTAAACTCAATGAGAATGAAAACTCTTTGTGACACTGTTAGCACCAAGTACATTGTAAAACATAAGGTCAACAAAGAATAAATATTTGTTAAATAAATAGGTGGATATTTGAACTTTCTGGGGTTAAATATTAAAGTTTAGTATAGTCTTGGGATGCCTGGGTAGCTCAGTCAGTTAGGCATCTGCCTTTGGCTCAGGTCATGTATAATCTCAGGATCCTGGGATCAAGCCCTGCATTGGGCTCCTTACTCAATGGGGAGCCCACTTCTCTTTCTGCTGTTATTCCCCTTGCTTGTTCTCTCTCTCTCTCTCTGACAAATAAAAAAAAATCTTTAAAAAAAATTAAAAAAATATATTTTTGACCTCTATTATCATAAGGTGTTATAAAGACAGCTGAGTTCAAGTTTATAAAGCCCGATTCATGCATTTCTTAAAAATGATTGTCTAGAACTGCACTGTTGATTAAGTACTTGAAATGAGGCTAGTCTGAATTGAAATTCGGTGGAAGTATAAAATACATAGAGAATTTTGGAGGTTTAGTTTGAAAAAAGAATACTAAAGACTTGATTAATATATTTTGAGCTGATTATATTTGAAATACTATTTTGGACATTGGATTAAATAAAATACATTATTGAAATTAATTTCCCATTTATATTCCTTTTTAAAAATGCAGTACAGAAACATTTTAAATGACATTTGTGGCTTGCATTCTTGGCTTGTATTTCTATTAGACAGTGCTGGTCTATAAGTGGAGAGTACTATAAGTTTTATTGTGTTTGATGTCTATGGAACAGAGAACAATTATTAGGAAGACAACCAACAAGACCCTTATATTTTGGGTTAGAGTGGCCCAGTTTTAACTGTAAGTGAATTATAAAGAAAGTACAAACAAAGGTATGAAAATACTTAACAAATTATAGAGGTAGGTTTTAGGGTCAGTCATCTAATCTTTGCATACCTCTTACCTTGGAAGTAGTTTTCAACTCACCTAAGTTGGTGCTATCCATTCTAGGCCTTTGGCAAGGAATTACTAACTGCAAAGTGTTTCTCTGAAACATCTGCACCCACACTGCTCCTTTTAACAGCTATGTTTCTTAATCTGTTCATAACCATGGTAACATTTTTTTGTGAAAATCACTTTTTACTACTAAACATTTCTATTAAATGAAATTTTGCCAATATATTAGATGTTTTGATATATTATCAACAAAACTTTACCCTTCTGTCCCACAACTTAAGGTGTCAGGAAACTTTTCAACTGGATCACTGATAAAGATATGTATGTATATGGATGTGTGTCTTACATACAAATGAAAAATAATATAATGTATTATCTGATTCATTATTTCCTTGCACTCCTATTTGCATTAAAGATGGTAGGTATTAAAATTAGTATTAAGTTAATTGAGTGAAGAAACTGATCATAAGCTTTTAACATAATAATATGTTAGATACTGATAAAAATAAGCTTTAAAATTTATTATGGAAAGAAGAACGTACTTCTTTCCCTATTTCTACTTTGTAGGTAATAGAAAATGAAACAAAGTGTTAATAATAATCAAATGCTCAATAATGGCAAGGAGAGGCAACATATCATTATCCATCTGCAATGGAATTATCATTCAGGAAGACTTTCATAACAAGGCATATATCCATCTCTCTGTTCATTCTATTCATGGACAAGAAGGCTTGTGCATTCTTAAGTACTTGAAACTTGCTGTCAAAGATCTTTTTAGACTAAGCAAATAATTTCATGTGCTTTGAAATACAAGTGTTGAACTTGGGAAATTTGATTTTTTTTCCCAGATGCAAAGTAGAATTCTATGCTTTTAGACTAAAAAGTGAAATAAAAAAAAATTCTGGCCCTATATTCTGCAAAATACACCATTGATAATCCATTTTTTGATTGGCTTTGTTTCTTTATAGCACACTCTTTAGTTTTAGTCACACATTATTGAACATTCCTTCTCTGTTCCTCCAAGGAATTTGGACTTTGTGCTGGACTCAAGTAAACTCCATAAAAATTTGACCACGATGTGGAAGAGAGTGAAACCAGAATCCAGATGAGAATCAAGATGAGGGCCTAACCTTAGGATGCTGTAGATGAGACAGAGTAAAAGGGCAGATTATGTAAATATTAAACAAATTTAATGTTTTCTATTTCTAGTAGCATGGTAAACTGGACACTTGGAAAAACCCTGCTGCAGAAGTTACCAATATTCTGAACAAAAGTTTAAGAAACAAATTTTAATGATCAAATTTTAGTATACAACTGAAGTGGCAGAAAAAGTTGGAATCAACAGAGGCTAAAAAGTGAGTGAAAGCAGAAACTCTGGGAAGTAAGCCAGTGTCTAAGCCACTCTAATGATATCTGCCAAACCTTAGTGACCTTGAGTTTAAGTTTCAATAGCTACAGCATGTATGAGAGACACAACATACAGCCTAGATCCAGACAAAAATATGGAGTCTATTAGAACTCTCCTACATAAATCTGGAGTCTTAAAGTGTTATATGCTCAGTGTTAGGTGTCCAGGTGAAGGGACCAGCAAGGAATCTTTTCTCCCTTGATCTTGTTGCTAAAAAAACATAAAAACTCTACCTTGAGATGTCACAACACAATCTTTCTATCATGTGAGGTTATAGCACAGATTTATGCCAATTCACATAATATGAACCCAGATCGGTGGTACTCCCAGGAAAAAGCAGAAACAAACTCAGTGACCCTGTAGAAAATGCACCTTAGGCCCGATCTCAAAGAATTCCACAACCAAAATATTCTGAGGAACATGAGTTCAGATTTAAAAGTCAAAACAAAACAAGAAAACATGATTCCATATGTAAGGGTGAGCAAAAACAACAGGAAGTAGCATCAAACCTATAGTGACACTTAAATTGTGAGACAATAAATATATTAATATATTTTAATGACTAAAAAAGATTAAGTACATAAAGAATAAGAATATATAAAATTTACAGAGAAAATTTGAAAACAAAAATTAGAAAGAGCTCCTATGCATAAAAACAACAATCACAATTTTTAACCTAATGGATAGGTTAAACTATATATTCAATTCATTTGGAAGAGAGAATTAAGGAATTGGATGAAAAGTCAAAAGTTAATCAAAAAGTAGCTCAAAAAAGTGTATTCATTGTCTATAAAAAGATAACAAAAATGGAAAAATGATATTCTTCAAAGAGAAATTTCCTCAACTATGGAAAGACAAAGAGAAAAGCACAAAAAAGGGTATAAATAAGAAGTAATAACAATATAAAGGAGTAATCTCTTCACTTAAAAGGCAAAGATGGCCAGATTAATTTTTTTAAATTTAGTTAACTGCTCTTTACTAAAGAAACCCTTAAAATATAAAGATATCCTGCACCACATTGTTTATTGCTGTATTATCAACAATAGCCAAATTATGGAAAGAATCCAAATGTCCATCAACTGATGAATGGATAAAGATGTGGTATATATACACAATGGAATATTACTCGGCCATCAAAAAGAATGAAATCTTGCCTCTTGCAACAATGCAGTTAGAGCTAGAGAGTATTATGCTAAGCAAAATATGTCAGTCAGAGAAAGCCAAATACTATATGGTTTCACTCATAATTAGAATTTAAGAAACAAAACAGATGAACATAGGGGAAGGAAGAACAAAATTAGAGACAAACCATAAGTAAGAGTCTCTTAACAATAGAGAACAAACAGATAGAAGGTGGGAGGGGATGGGCTAAATGGGTGATGAATATTAAGGAGGGCACTTGTGATGAGCACTGGGTGTTATATGTAAGTGAGGAATCACTAAATTCTACTCTTGAGACTAATTATTCATTAATAGTCATAAATTTTATCAATAATTTATTAATAGTTTATATTATAAATTATAAAGTCATAATTTATAAATTATAAATATTTTATTTATATTTATTAACATTTATTAATAAATAAAAAATTAAAAATTAAATACCTAATTATTGAAGATAAACTATTAAATAGTTATAAGAGACAAATACTAACCAAAAGAAGATTTCATGATTATACAAGTAACAGAAAATAAAAGTAACTTTTACTAATGACCAAGAATATTACCATATATTGATAAAGGATTCACTACCAGAGAGATCTAATTGTATACAACTGAAGATATAGTTTCATATATAGTCTCATCTAGGCTTGAAAAAAGGCCTAGATTAGAAGCTGAACTTGACAAAGTTATCAGTTTTCTTAAGTATTGTTTTAGTACTATATTTATTCATAATTTATGACAGGTAAATAGGATAATTAATGTTTAATAACTGATATGCCAAGCTAATAAAAATATCAGTAAGGGGATATAATTTTGAAGAGTTTGATTAGCAAGCTTAACTAACAGACATTAAAACATTGTTCTTGGCAAATAAAGGTGCAATTAATTTCCCAAACACATATGTTATATTTAGAAAAATTAAACATAACATAGATTATCAGTTTCAATAAATGGTCCAGAATTTAACAACTAACAATAAAATTCACCATATTATCAAAATAAAGAGACCATAGTTAAAATTGTCTCAAGTAATGCAGAAAATCATTTGTTAAAATTCAATAACAAAAAGATAACCAGAAAAGATGCCTATACTGGAATTAAAAAAAAAAAAACTCATGTATGTGTAACACATATTAAGGAATAAATAATTATTTAGCAATATTTAGATATTGTTACATTTTGATGAAAGCTTTTTATACTGAAACCTTTGGTATGCAGCTAAGAATGTGCATAAAGGGAAATGTAAATTTAGACTTAAATACTTACTTTTTAAAACAATGGCTGAGAATTAAAGAATAAAGTATCCAGATTAAAAAGTTAAAAAAAAAAAAAGAAAAAAGAAAAATTATCCTATCAAGAATAGGAAAAAAGCAAATGATAAGAGTACAGGGAAATGACAAGGAAAATAAACATATAATGGGGCAAATCAACAAAGTTAATTAAAAAAAAAACCCACAAACAATGTTAGAAAATAATTGAGTTCATACTTATAAATGCTACCAAAAATTTAAAGGCTCATTGGAAAAAACAGCTAATAAATATGAGCAATTTAATTAAATTGATAAATTTGTGAAAAGCATTATTTGCTGATCTTACACCAGGAGAAATAGAAAATTAGAATTTTCACATAACAAAAAAATAGAATCAACAAAGTTAAACATCTTTCCAAAATCAAACACCATTCTCACACAGTTTTATTTTTGGGTTTTGTCAAAAATAAAATTTGTTCTCATGTTCTATTAAATTTATGAAATAACAGAAAAACTCCAAAAGATGAGTAGAAGTAAGGGAAATTATAGAGCAGTATTTTTCATGAATACAAGTGCAAAGTTTAAATAGCAATAAATTTTATTTATATAATATGAGATGGCAAGAACAATTCTAAGGACTTATATATATATAAATTCATTTAGTCATCAAAACAAGCCTATGGACAGGTACTAATGTTATTCTTAATTTATAAGTAGTAAGACTGAGGTACAGAATTAACTTACTCAAGGTCATATACTAAACATCCATGCCAGGATTCAAATTACTCCAGAGTATATTAAAAAGACTGGCAATAATAAGTGTTGGCAAGATGTAGAGGAATTGGCATGATTGTACATTGCTGGTGAGACTGAAAAATAAAATAATCCTTTGGAAAACAATTTGGCAATATTTTACACACATACACTTGCCCATGACTCAACAATTCTACTCTAGGTATTTACTCCAAAGAAATGGGACATAGTAAAAGATTTATGGCCAAGAATGTTCAAAATAGCAGCTTTATTCATATTATCCCTAAACTGAAAACTACACAAACATCCAAAACCAGGTGAATAATCAATTGAACTGTATTATATAATAATAAAATACTAAGCAACAAATAATAAATAATATTTACATATTAATAGAAATAACTTAGTTAAATACTTAGCAATAAAAAGTACAAACTAATGATACACACAAAAATGTGAATAAAAGATTTCAGGCCAGACTTTATTTATATGAATACTTTTTATGAAATTCTAGGAAAGGCAAAACTAAGATTTGGTGATTAAAATCAGAACAGCATCTAGGAGGAGGGATTTAGCTGGAAAAAGGAATGAGGGAATGTAATAGTCTTCAATTGCTACATAACAAGCTACCATAGACTTAATGCTTACACATCTTTTCATTGCCTCACAGTTTCTACAGGTCAGAAGTCTGGGCATGGTGTTTACTGAGTCCTCTGTTCTGGGTCCCACAAGACTGAAGTCAAGATGTCAGCTGGGCCTGAGATCTGATCTGAAGCTCCCAAGGTAGCAAGTTCCTGTGATTGTTGGAAGAATTCAGTTTCTTGCCCCTGTAGAAGGAAGTTCCCTGTGTCTTACTGACTTCCAGCCAGAAATCACTCTCAGTGCCTAAAATTTGGCCTCAGGTCCTAGCCATGGTTCTCCTCCACAGGCAGTTTACAACATGCTTGGTTATTTTCTCCTAGAGGAGAAGTGTCAATTGATACTTCTTGTTTCTTTTATGGCTACCTGATTAAGTTAGTCCCACACAGAGTAATCTTCCTTTTGATCAAAGTCAATTGATTAGGAACATTAATACTGGCAAAATCTATTATGCTATATGTCATAAGATAATGAAGGGAATGATATCATATTCATAGGTTTTGTCCACACTCAAAAGAAGGGGATTATGTAATGCGCATGTTTTAGAGACTGGAAAACTTGAAGGCCATCTTAGAACTGTGTCTACCACAAGGACTTACTTGGGTATGTATACATTTATCAAAACTCATGGCTCTTCACACTTAAAATCTGTGTGCAATGTTATATTTAAAATATACTGCAGGAGTGCCTAGGTGGCTCAGTTGGGACTCTTGATTTTGGCTCAGGTCATGATATCAGGGTTGTGAGATTGAGCTGTGCATCGAGCTCTGTGCTCAGAGTAGAGTCTGCTTGAGACTACCTTTATCCCTCTGCCTCTTCCCCCACTCATTCATTCATTCTTTCTAAATGAATAAATAAAATCTTTGAAAAATTAAGTAAAATATACCATAACAACAATAACAACAATAACACAAATAATAATGACATAAGTGAATATTATATTTTATGGCAACATTTTGAAAGCTTGTGCCTGCTGTAGAAGAAGAAAAAGATGCTTGCTATATAACAAGTTTTATTTAACATTGTATACATCTGTATAGGCTTCCATCTTGGTCTTCTGCTTCATCCCAATAAGACAGGGTGGGGGAAGAAAACTGGTGCAAATGTATTGATACTCATGCTATTTGCTGTGTTGTGTGTAGGATATGTTTTTGTCTCTAACCTAGGAATCTTGCATCTTCTTCCAGCATTCATGAAACAATTTACTAGCTTTGAATAGGGTGAAATAAAATTCTATATCTAAAAAGCATATACCAATAGAAATATCAATATATAAAATGTTCATAGTCATACTAGCCAAAAACTCCAAACTACAGATTGATATTAGAATAGAAAAGTAGGGACGCCTGGGTGGCTCAGTTGGTTAAGCAGCTGCCTTCGGCTCAGGTCATGATCCCAGCTTTCTGGGATCGAGTCCCGCACCGGGCTCCTTGCTCGGCAGGGAGCCTGCTTCTCCCTCTGCCTCTGCCTGCCATTCTGTCTGCCTGTGCTTGCTCTCTCACCCTCTCTCTCTGATAAATAAATAAAATCTTAAAAAAAAAAAGAATGGAAAAGTAAATGGTGGAACATTATTATAGTATAATAACATATGACAATGAAAATAAATAATCTAATGCTACATTGATGGATTTCACAAATGTAGTGTTGAGTTAAAAAAGCCAGTCAAATATTGTATGATTCTGTTGAAATAAAGTTAAAAAGAACAATAAGTAAACTAATTTATGAATTAGACAGGATAGTGGTACCTCCTGGGGCAGGAAGTATTGAGAGCAGAACCATCATGCAGGAATCTTCTGGGGTTCTGACAAAGTTCTTTTATAACACATGTTTGCTGGTTACATGGATGTATTCTTGGTGTCATAATTAATTGAGTTTTACACTTACAATTGTGAACTTTTATTGTTCTTCAGTTGAAATCTTACTATAAAAAGGCAACATTTATATCATAAATAAATACGTAAAATATTTAATACTAAAATACAAAAGATGAACAAGCTTTTTGTAGAGAATATTATAAAATGTTATTAAAAGACAATAGAGAATAGCTAAATAAACCAAGAAATATGACATTTATACAGACAGGAACATATAAATTCTGCTAAATTTTTCTTTTTATTAAATAGACTTCCAATCAAAATCTCAAAAAGATTTTTTTTTTAAATATTCTCTGTAAGAGGTTTCCAGGGCCCCAGGGTGCCTCAGTTGGTGGAACTCTAACTCTTAGTTTCTACTCCGGTCATGATCTCATGGGTTGTGAGATTGAGCCCTGTGTAGGGCTCTGCACTTAGTGGGGAGTCAGCTCGAAAATTCTCTCCTTCTGTCCTTCTCCCATGTGTTCTTCTCTCTCTTTCAAATAAAGAAAATAAAGGAAAAAAAATGAATATAAATAAATAAATAAAATAAAAATAAATAAAAATAAAATTAAAATAAAGAGGTTTTGGAAATTTATCTTTGAGGTGGGAATGGAGAACTTTCCTATGAAGTATCAAGGTATCATAAAGTTATATTAAGACAGGTTGATGGCAGTGCACAGTCAATTGAACAATGGAACAAAGTAAAGAATCCAGAGCTATACTCATGCACCTATGAACATTTAATTCATAATGTAGTTTGCATAAATAATTTTGAATGCAGAGATGGGATGAATATTCCTGTGAACACATGCAGTACTAAATAAATGATGGCAAAACATTGATTATACCTATTGGAAAATAATTACTGCATCACACCACACAAAAATCAATTCCAAGTGAATTAAACATGTAACACAAAAAGCTATTCTATAAAAGTTTTTGAAGAAGATACAGAAGAATTTCTCCATATTTTTGCAGTGGTACAAGATTTCTTAAGACACAAAAGATAATGGGACACCTTGGTGGTTCAGTCAGTTAAGCATTTGTCTTCAGCTCTCAGGTCATGATCCCAGGGTCCCAGGTTCTAGCCACAGGCTCCCTGCTCAGTGAGGAGTCTGCTTCTCCCTCTCCCTCTCCCTCTTCTACTCGTCTCTCTCATTCCTGCTCTCTCTCTCTCCCTCTCAAATAAATTAATGAAATCTTAAAAAAGACACAAAAGATGAGAAAAGCTAAAGGAAAGAACAATATATTCAAAAACATTAATCTAAGTACTTTAGATCATCATAAGATGTCAGGCATGAATACAAACACAAGACAAATACTGGAGAGAGATAAAAATATAGAACTGAAAACAGGTTACTAAAAATATTAAATATTCCTATGAATCAGTAAGAAAAAGATCAGCAGTCAAAAAGAGAAAGAAATGGACGAAAGATGTGAAAAAGCATTTCCCTTAAGAGGAGACAAGAATGACCCAAGAGAAGCTGTTCATTTCTCTTCCTTTGGTACTGCCTCTGTCCATTATAGTTCAAGCCAGTAGTGCTTCTTCCAGAATAATTATCTTTAAACCTATGTAGATTTTCTATAAACATTATTGGGGTTCACTCCACTAGACAAAAGCTACAACCAAAAATATCTTTGAGATAAACCTTGTTCTACTGGGGATTACCAAGGAGCCATGTTCTTAATTTTCTTAGAAGCCCCAGTGCTTAATGCAGAGGATCTGTGAAGCATGCCTTTAATATCATTAGAAAGTCTTTTGTCAGTTTAATAGGCTTATAATGTATTGCCTTAAATCTTTATAATGTCTTAACAAAGGGTCTTCGAGGCCTGCCATGGATTTGACCTTTTTGTAGAAGCCATATTTTAATTTGAGAATATTTTGTCATCTAGAGAGACAGGGAGTAAGATGTTTTCATTTTTGAACCTAGCAGATCCTGAATCATTTATATTTCCTCTAAATTTTCCTCAAAAACTCAACAGTTCCCTTCTCAGCTCATCTTTCTCCTCTTTAATTGGATAACAAACAGCTAGAGGAAGACAGGCAGGACCTTTAACATTTTACTTGGAAAATCCCCTTACTGAGATAATTGAATTCAGTAGATGTGTTCCTATTTCCACATTTCTTCAGGGGACAATGTTACCAAATTTCTGTCACTATATAATAAGAATCCATTTTCTACCGGCTTTCAAAGATATTTTCCTTATTTTAAACCTCCACCAACAACATTGTGAAGTCTTTTAGATGTTCGCTAACATTCTTCTCATCCCTTGAGCCTTTTAATAACACTCTTCTTAAATTTTCTAGGCTTCCACAAACAGACCCCTCAGTGCCCTTCCAGCTTCTGGAAATCAAGGTCACAGATTTTTGTTCTAGCAGCATATCACTTCCAGCACCAGCACCTGCATTAATTATCCATCACTGCCTAGCAAAACAGCCCAAAACTTACTGGCTTATACAACAGCAGTCATTTACTTTGTTCACAAGTCTATAATTTGATCAGGGCTCTGTGTGAACAATTTGCCTCTTACCCATGCCATATCAGCTATGGGAGCTCGATTGGAGCTGGGCGAGCCACTTCCAGGATTTCTCCCCAAATGGCTGAAAAACTGGTGTTCTCTGTTTGTTCTCTGTACTGGTGTTGGCTCCCTCACAGAATGGTGACTATATTCCAAGAAACGTGGTATCTCCATGATCGGCTGGAGAGCAGGGTCTATCTCAGATAGATGCTTGGTTGTAGAATCTGGGTGGGGGGGCAGACCCAATGAGGTGTGTGGAAAATGTGTAGAAGCTTAAAGATAATGGGACCTATTTTCTAAGAAACAAATGGTCTTTATATTCTTAAGAAGCTGTTATTTTCTTAAGACTCAGTTCTAGAAATGGGCGCCGCCCTTTTAATTAGTGAAGCATTCACAGACTGAAAAATTCTGGGGATGGGACATATACTTCAACTCTAAATGAGGAAGTATCAGATAAATTTGGGGCCATAATTACTTTCTGTCTCCTTCTTTTCAGTGTCAAACATTCACAAACTGGTTTTGATCCTTGCTTTCTCTTCTTTCTCACCTCCCCACTCTTTAATACAGTCGTCTGGCTTTCTCTAATCCTCAACCTCACTGAAAACTACTCTTTACTTTGATCCTCAGCAATGACACTAATGGCACAAGGGCACTTCTCAGTTATTCCTGTGTTTGATTTCTCAGCAGCTACCGATACTGCTGAATTCCCTTTTCTTAAAAATCTCTCCCTACTGACTCCTGTAACTCCCAGCCTCTCTTGACATTCTCTTTATTCATTCTGAATAAGAGCCAGGCTCTTCTCAATTTTGAGGCTGGTTCATAAGCAACACTGGTGAAAATACTGTAATACTGTAAGGTATGCAGGGGTATTTATGGCAAATTCAAGTAGAAAAAAATGAGTTTTATTTTATCTAATGTTAAAAGTTTATGAAACATTATCTTCAACCCATATTGCTGAAAGACAGGCTGATATTTAATAATTCCATTGTCTATTCCTGCCTGTCCAATTATTTTTCTTTGTGGGCTAGTTAGGTAGTCAAATTTAATGAATATTTCTAAATTGTCATGAATTTTGTTTACTTGAATTCTAAAGTCTTTTGATTTTAAAATTGTTCTCTTGTAACAGTAGGGGTTGACAGAAGGTAAGAATTCTCCTGGTCCTGATTCCTTACCAGTGGAGCAGAGCTCCTATAAGCCTAAAGGAGCTAGTCACTAAGATACTGAGCGAGAACTGTGAAGGGAATTGGCATTAATAATGATTCTTAGTGACTCATTCATGTTGAAAGGGGATACATTTATTAAATGTTTATTTACTTGCTTTTGTAGTAGCCTGTTTTTCTTAATAATAATTAAAACTAATTCAGATATGGGGAAATAGTACATATTGTTTAAAGAGATAATAACCTATAATGTTATTAAGACAAATTCTGTGTTTTAGAGAGAAGTGTTATGATCAATGTAAAGTAAAAGTAGGCAAGACTATTTCAGGAAGGCTAAAATATGCTAATTTACTATATTTAACAAGAAACATCATTTTGATCTTAAAGTAATATATCTTTGTTGATACCATAACCATTAACAATATTTATACCTTACAATTTATTCAACACATATTTTTATTGAGCTAAGCTGAGATACAATGAATAAATTATTTAAAATCCAAGCCCTAGAGAAACCCACGTGATAGAGATTAAACATTCCTTGGCTGGGTAAAAGAATTAGTTCTCTACATTTTGACATTGACTTTTTCAAGTTTTTCTTTTCTTTATTTAATTAAGAATTTAGGGGCACCTGGGGGGCTCAGTGGGTTAAAGCCTCTGCCTTTGGCTCATCATGATCCCAGGGTCCTGAGATCAAGCCCTGCATCGGGCTCTCTGCTTGGCAGGGAGCCTGCTTCCCTCCCTCTCTCTCTCTCTGCCTGCCTCTCTGCCTACTTGTGATCTCTCTGTCAAATAAATAAATAAATAATATTTTAAAAAATAATAATTAAAATTTTTTAAAAATTAGAATTTTTATTTCAGTGGTGGATAATTATTAGTGGAATGTTCTAATTAATTAATGAAACATTTTGAGGTAGCTCTCATATGTTATCTTTCCAAAAATCTTTCTTTATTTAAGTTTTGCTTTTGAAAATTTAACTTTATGATAGAAAATTAAAAGAGTATGTAATAAAAACAAACAGTACATTAAAATATTATTGCTATGTTGCAAGATTTTTCTTACATGTTTAGAGAAAAGAAATTTACTTACCTAATATGTTTTCCAACTCAAATAAATTTATATTAAAATAGCTTCCATGAATTATTAGCATTATATCACCTACTTTATGAGCCAATGATGAGGTCATTCTGTACAGGAAAAGGGCCAGAATATTATCTTAGATTCTTCAAAGAAACTAAAATAAAAATCTAAGTATTAGCTAGCACTCATGTTGATTTAAGGAATATATATTTCAAAGCAGGTAATTTTCATGATTTTATTGTTTTTGACCTAAGTAAACTGGAGCCCACTCTTCTTTTATTAGTTTATCCAAAATTAATCTAGAAACATTCTATTTCAAATGTAAGGGGAATAATATAATTAGATTATAATGTCAAAAGTCCTCATGCAGAAATCATATTAGCTTTACTCAGTTTGTAACTCAAAAGAATAATGCCTCATTTTGTCTAAAATCTATTAATAATATGATTCTGCCTTCTAATATCTGTTATGAAGGGATGATTTTATTGGTTTTTACGTTATTAATGTACTGTAAGTCAGCTTTATGTAATATGCCTTTTAAGAAGACAATGAAAATATTAACTCTTGAGTTAATCTGAAGCTAAATCTTCCCAAACCTAAATTCATCTTAGGAAATTCATGTAGCCTATAACAATTGGAATCATGATTCAAACTCCATCTCTTCCACATATATCTGGTTTTCTTTCCAATGTCAGGTTTCAACATAATCCAGGTAACTCAGGTTGTTCCAGAAAACTAGAATAAGAAAAATCATCATCAAAAAAAGAAAAAAAAAACTTTGCATAGCAGGCTTGAAATGAACCAAAGAGATGTGGCATTCATTCAGTTTTTGTCTTCTTAAAGCATCTATCTGCTTTGATGATTTGCTGGTTTATTGTTGTGAAGAAGGCAGAAATTCCTATGAAAGAATGAAAACAGATAGAAGGAAAATCTGCCCAAAGTATAGTCCATAGACCTCAATAATCTATATTAATTCCATAGCTCTTGAGAGAAAAAAATAGCAGCCACATAAGTTGGGGTTAACATCTGCCAATCAGATAATGGCACTGTTGAGGATTTAAATATTTTAACTAGCGTTAACTCTTGGAAAAAGGTACTTTGTTTTGTTTTGTTTTTCAATTATAAGGTAGCCCGGCTTTTTCCTATGTTCACCCTTCTTATAAGACCTGAAACTTATAAATAAAACTACATTTACCTCTACAATTCTAGTTGCAGTTAAACATTCTGCCAAATAAAGTTGTTCAACTATGGGCAGAAGTATGGGCCTTTGAACACTGGAGATTTTTCAGCATCCGCCAGGCATTACCCCCAGGCAATTACCTCCCTGAGTACTTCAGACAACTGGGGCATTTGATAAAAGTTAGTTATAGTTCCTAACCTGGGTGTCCAGAACAATTTATTAATTCAGTCAAAATGAGTAGTAAGCTAGAGAGCTAGTGTTGGTCTTTTTATTTCTTCACTCTAGTCTTTTTAATATTTTTTAAAACACTATACTCCTTATATTAATTCCCTTTCTGCTTCTTATATCTAGAATTGTGTTTATTTTTCTTATGAAACTCTTCACTGGAAAAGAGTACTTATAGCTTGTGTACTACTGTGGTTTATCAACAATGACTTTCTTTGGTGAATTGTTTTGCCTGGGTCAAGCCAAAAATATCAGAGGACCAGGTACAAAGAAATGACTGTTTAAACGTACATGAGTTTAAATATTCGTGAGTTCGAAAGCTGGATCAAGACAACATTCTAATTACTTAAAAAATTGTTTTATTGTTAAAAACTTACATAAGTTCACCATTTTGACCTTTTAAAAGTATACTATTCAATGATTTACAGTGTATTCATAATGTTGTATAACCATTACCACTACTAGATTCCAGAACATTTTTATTACTCCGAAAAGAAACCACACATAGTCCATTCCTCTATGCCCAATCACTAATCTACCTTGTGTTTCTATGGATTTCCTTCTTCTATAGAGTTAATATAAATGGTATCATATCATATAATCTTTAGACTGGTTTCTTTCACTCAGCATAATCTTTCCAAAGTTCATCCATGTTGGTGGATGTATCAGTGCTTTATTCCTTTTGTAGTTGAACCATAGTCCATTATATGGATACACCACATATTGTTCATTCATTCATCATTTGTTGGACATTTGGATTGTTCCACATTTCGCTACTATTAATAATGCTGCTGTGAGTATTTGTGTGCAAGTTTTTGTATGAACTTATGTTTTCAGTTCTCTTGGTCATAGATCTAGTAGTGGAATTGCTGGTGTACATATGGTAACTTTATGTTTAACTCTTTGAGGAACTGTCAAGTTGTTTTCCACAGTAGTTGCACCATTTTATATTCCCACCAGCAATGTGTGAGGGTTCCAGTTTCTCCACACGCTCTCCAACTGTTGTTATTTTCCTTTTTAAAAGATGTAAATAGCTATTTTAATGGGTGTTAAGTGGTATTTCATTGTGGTTTTGATTTGCATTTCCCTAAGGACTATTAATGCTGAACATCTTTTCATATGCTTTTCAGTCATTTGTATATTAACTGTAGAGAAATGTCTGTTCGCATACTTTTTGGGCTGTCTTTTTATTGTAGAGTTGTAAAAATTCTTTATATATCTGAATACTAGATCTTTATCAGATAAATGATTCACAAAGATTTGCTTTCATTCTGTGGGCTTTCTACTTCCTTGATCGCATCCTTTGATGGATAAAATTGTGATGAAATCCCATTAACTATACTTACTTTTGATGCTTGTGTTTTTGTTGCCATATTTAAGAAACTATTGCCTGATTCAAAGTCATGAAGATCTACACCTATTTCCTTCTGATAGTTTTATACCTTTACACCTATATTTGGGTCCATTTTTGATCCATTTTGAATTACTAATTTCTTTTTATACAGTGTTACTTTTGCTAGCCTTATTTTGTTCTATATTCTTCTTATTCTCTCTGTTAATGAAGATAGTTAAGAATTAATTCTATTCTGAAATTCTACTGGTTAAGAAAGCTTTAAAAAATGCAGGCATTGGGACGCCTTGGTGGCTCAGTTGGTTAAGCAGCTGCCTTTGGCTCAGGTCATGATCCCAGTGTCCTGGGATCGAGTCCCACATCAGGCTCCTTGCTTGGCAGGGAGCCTGCTTCTCCCTCTGCCTCTGCCTCTGCCTGCCTCTCTGTCTGCCTATGCTCGCTCGCTCTCTCTCCCTCTATCCCTGACAAATAAATAAATAAAATCTTAAAAAAAATTTTTTAATAAAAAAAAAATGCAGGCATCAATGCCAAAAGAGGAAGTTCAAGCATAATGACTTTAAAAACATAAAGTGCTATTTGAGTCCTCTTGGAATAATACTGTTATAACATGTGGAGTCTGAGTTACATTTTCAGTAACTATGAAATTTTAACCCAATTAAGAAATGCATCATAATGTATATTTCTTTCTACTATTTGTGTCCTCTAATCTCCCTTATCTCTTTACCAAGAGTTTCTGTTGGAATGCTGTTGTTGTAATTGTTCTAAAAATCACCCGAATTAAGGTCACATTAGAGATGCTTTAAAATATAAAACTTTTGATCACAATAATCCTGGAGTCAGTGTTAAAATGTGCTCTCCCCTGTGGATGGAAAAGAACACAAAAGGTTAGTCAGAATTGAGGAGACTACTGAGGAATGATAACATTAGAACTCTGTGAAGTTTTTAGGTCAGGGATTATAACAGAATCTTCAGGGACCACGTTCAGGGTGGTTGACATTCTCTCTTAGGTCAGTTTTAGCCTCTGAGAAACACTGGAGAACATGTAAAGGTCCCTTTGTGTGGGAATTTGTTTTTAACAAATGACATTATGAAAACCAGTTGAACATAAGACTGCTATCTAATCTTGGATTCCAATCAGTATTAATATTGTTCTGTTGCATGACTAAAAGTACTACTATTTTTGTTTTTGAATAACTAGACTTTTATCAAAACAATTTTTTAAAATCCCCTATCTGGGTGTCTGGGTGGCTCAGTCAGTTAAGTGTCTGCCTTTGGCTCTGTTCATGATCCCAGGATCCTGGATCGTGCCCCTGCTCATCAGGGAGTCTGCTTCTCCCTCTCCCTCTGTCCCTGCTCCCTCTCTCTCATATACTCTCTCTCTCATAAATAAATAATTAAAATCTTTTTAAATATACCCTATCTATTTAACAATTTGTTTACCAATGAGGTTCTTTAAAAAAGTGTGTTCATGTGATAGAAAACAGGTATTTCTCAAGGCTTTGGAATCCTTGCCTACTTTTGTTAAACATAAAGATCCAAAGTCTTTTTTAATGTTATTTGAAATTTAAAACTTAATATCAATTATTGTTTTATGTATAATATATAATTAGAATATTTGAAACATTTTTCAAACTAGATCTAGAGGCCCTAATATCTCCTTCCCTGTTCCAAGCCCAGTTACAAGATTCTAAGATACAGTACCTAGAAATGATATATTTCCCAGGATGCTGGGTTGAAAATTCACTGCTCCTCACAATGTAAAATATCTTTCTTCACATTTTTGTGAATCCAGGAATATCAGGTACAATCCAGAAGTCAGACCCAAGATCCTTTCAGTCAGTATTTTGAGAATGGAGGTTTTATTTAAAGCACTGTCCTGGCTGAAGATGAGAAAGGCATTAATATGCAAAGAGCAGAAGGAGGAACAGCAAGCAACAATGTTGAGAAAGAAGGATGAAAGAAAAGGAAGAAAACTAGCAATGTGAAATATCCCAGAAACCAGAGAAAGAAGTATAAAACAAGTTCAAATATTCAGAAATTCAAAAACAAGCATGTAGTCAACTAAACACTGACAATTTCCATTAAACGTTGAGAAATGAGACTATTGTGACCTTTGACCAAGCTGCTTATGTCAAATTGTAGAGTAGATCCTGAAAATGAATGCAAAATGAGGAAGTGGAGCCAGCACACAGAGGAGCTTCCTGAGGGGAGAGTAAGAGCACTTAAAAGGGATGTCAATGGGGGGGGGGGGCATGTTTTGTTTAAGATACAAGAGATTTGACTATATTTATAGAATGCAGGGAGTAACAGAGAAAAGAAAGGGATTCTCTAGAGAAATACATTTTTAAAGGATACAGGCCAAGATGGATTGATGATATAGGGGTGGCCACAAGACTTGGAAGGAGACAAAAGTCTTCTTTCTCCAAGCCCTGAGGAACAGAGTGAAAAATGGTTATATCCTCAGATAATGTGTGTTGATGATGAAGGCAAGTGGGGAGTGGAATTCTCCCATGATAATCTCTAAGAGAGAAAATTATCTGCCAAAGATTAGAAGCTCAGGAATTATTTAGAGGGCTTAGGAGGTACTGAAGGTAAGAAATGGCAGGTGAGTGAAATATATCTGAGTGTTTACCAAGGACAAGATGAGAATATAGCTAATATAGTTTTAGAACATAAATCAGAAGTTTAGTGATTTTTTTTTTCACCCAGTGACATTAGGAAAACTAAAGCAATGACAGCTGGGTTGGAGAGAAGGGACAGACTTTAGAATTCTAAGTTTCTAGGATATTTAGTGTTTCTGGATGGTCATTAGTGCCTTTCTTTGAGTTTTCCATTTTATTTTTGCCTTATTAAAGGTAGTCTTGTTTACTGAGCCTGAGAATGTTAAATAAATTCCAGATTACTGAAACTCAGAACTGGGAAGAGTCTCAATACTTGTCTACTTAAGCCCGCATGATTTCATACACATTAAGACGTTAGATTTTTTTGTGGATGATGTCATCAACCCTCAAAGATATGCCCAGAGCCCATAGCTAGTTAATGGAGATGCAGAATATCAGGAAGAAAAATGCCACCTGTAAAATGTGATGGACACATTTTCAGGAATGATGGGTTGCTGAGGAGTCATTTTGCAAAATGCTGTTTGGGAAATTGTAGTTGTACACTACTTATTGTATATAATGTAATACAAGGTGATTGAACACTGATCTCCCAACACAGGTTTCCTCTTTAAGGATTTTAAATGTCTTTTTATTCCCATAATGATGTGTTGAACTTGTAAAAATCTAAGCATTTACCTCCTTATTTGAAAATGCATTGTCTACCAAAAGATACACAGTAAATCTAGCTCTCTGAGCTAAGCACCTCTGGTAATTAGTGAACATGAAACCAGAAGTAAAAGTAAATAGGTCTTTATGCTGCTTGTGGCACCACAATAGAACAGCTACTTGAACGTCAGTGTTTTGTCGTTCAAGGTCTTTGTTAAATCATAACAAAATGCATATTAAAGGTTCTCAAGAAAGAGCAAAATGGAATAAACCTAATGGGCTAATTCTACACACTGGAAAAATACTTGACAAAACAGCTTTCAGAATTCAAATTATTAGAAATTTTCTAAAAAATGCTAAAATAATTAAAAAATCTCCTTGGAATAAGATGACAATTATAAGTAGCTACTTTCAGGACTACATTAAATTGTATCCGTTCTGCACTACGTGAATACTGGGGTTTTATTCTGTTAATGGGACTTGCTTTGGCTTTAAGAAATGTTTCATAAAGCAACATATGTAGAAATAAACTGCTGTTTTCAAGGTTTTTGCCTTTTTCCTCTTAGGAGGTCTTTGAAGAAAGCCTAAATAATGAACATATAGCATAAGCATCTACATGAATACATAACATATAGAAATATTATTCATTTGGTCAATGTTATTAAACCTCTCCCTTATGCAAAGCACATGCTAGGCATTTGAGGGTTACAGATTAATTCAGTTAAATAAATAGCTATTCAACATCTACAATGTTCAAGACATGAGTATAAAGATGATTAATCACGGTCTTTGTTCGTACATATCTGATTGTCTCTTACATGTACTCACTGGGAAAAGAAGAAAGTAAAACAATAATTGCAGATATGCACACTGGAGTCAGCCCAAGGTTTGTTGTTTGCATAGCATCTACACATGACTAATTCACTACAGGAGAATGTGAATACTTCTCTGCTGGTGGTGGAGACAATAGTTTGGCTCCTATTTCATGGTCAAGGCAATTACAAATGCCTGAACCAAACCAGTAAAAGTAGAAACAGACACATTAAGGGCACATTCAGTTAATATTTAAGTGTTATTATCAATAGAAATTAACATGGAATTAGATGGATACAGTGAACAAGTGGACAAATTCATGTTTTGAATTTCACTAGCATTTAGGGGCTTTTTGATCAAGGTCCAACAGTGCAAATTTGGAGGCTTATATACTGATTAAAATAGTAGAATTGCTATATATAGCCTCCTAGAAAAAATATATTTATATACACATTTGCACATAGGAAATTTGCTTGTATTATCAGGAACGTCCTGATCTTCCTGAAATCCATCTGTATCTTCTGATCCAGATGTATCTTCTGATTTGAAGTGTTGCGTAAACAACTGTAGAATTCTGGGACTAAAATTCTCACTGAAACACAGTCTTGTCTGCTCTTTATTTTTATTATTATCATGTATACCTTCATACAATGATATATATTTATATGCTTTGTTAGGGTGTTTTAAGTTGTTCTTCAGTGTTTTATATTTCAGTTGTGGAAACAAGGCTCATGGGCCATGCACACCACACTAGGTATTACAGATAAATCGGTGATCAGAACAGATATGCTGCTTTGTCATAAAGATTGTAGTGTGATTACAAATGTGATGTTTGTTCTGAAGGAAAATTGAGTGGCGCTGTGAGGATATTGTTCATCCAGAGATGGACATGGAGGTAGGGAGGCAACAAGGTCAGGGAGGGCTAATCTTGAGAACTGAATATATACATGAAGAGATGAAATAGTGAATGATAAATGAATACATTGGATTTTAAATCCCAAAGGCTTACCTTTCTCAAAAAAAAAAAACAGCTTTTTTGAGCTATAATTCACATCCCATAAAATTCACCCATTTAAAGTATCCAATTTGATGAATTTTGGTGTAGTCACAGAGTAGGGCAATCATCACCACAGTTCGTTTGGGAACATTTTCAATACACCCACAGAAAACTAGGCCTGCTAACAGTCATTGCACATTTTCTCTGAACTTCTGTCTTCCCATCTTCACCAGCACTGGGCAAGCTCTACCTTCTTTTGGAAGCTATAGATTTGTTTCTCCTGGATACTTTGTATAAATGGAATCATGCAATATTGGTCTTTCCTGACTGACTTCTGTTTTAATATAATGTTTCAAGACTTACCCACTTGGCCATGGCATGTGTGGGCATTTCATTTCTTTTCATGGCTGGTGGTATTGGACTGTCTGGATGTACCACATTTTGTTTATGTACTCATCAGTTGATGAATATTTGAGTTGTTTCCACTGCTATTATGAGTAATGCTGCTATGAACATTTGTGTACAGATTTTTGTGTGGATTTATGTTTGTTTTTTTCTCTCTTGGATATATATCCAGGAGTAGAATTGCTGGGTCATATGGTAACTCCATTTTTAATCTTTTGATGAATTGCCAGACTCTTTTCCTTACCTTTATGTTAAATTTCATTGCATTTGTCTTACAACTCCCAGCTCTTGCTTTAGGTAATAGATGTTTTCTGGAAAAATTCCACTAGAGTTGAATTTTTTGTTAATGGAATCATGTTTTATGTGTCCAAAGGAAGCTTGATTTTTAATGGAATCTGGATTTTTAACACTTATGTAAAAGTTCTAAATTAGGTAGCAGAAAACCTGGATTCCAAGGCTGAGCTCTAACATTAACTCACTGTGTGACTGAGTCATGACTATTAATTCATAAGATAGAAGGAAATTTCTTTTTTTTTTTAAGATTTTATTTATTTATTTGACAGACAGAGATCACAAGGAGGCAGAGAGACAGGCAGAGAGAGAGGAGGAAGCAGGCTCCCTGCTGAGCAGAGAGCCCGATGTGGGGCTCGATCCCAGGACCCTGGGATCATGACCTGAGCCGAAGGCAGAGGCTTTAACCCACTGAGCCACCCAGGCGCCCCGAAGGAAATTTCTTTGGAGAAAATTATCTAGTACAATCTGTAATGGCTAGTGAAGTATATCAGAAAGATAAATTACATTAGGTGTCATATGTTACACCAGGCTTAGATAGGGAACAAACAAAAATGACAAAGTGTAGATAAATGCAGGTTACTTAAAGAAAAGGTTGATTCCGTATATTTGTCACTTTAATTTATAATTGAAAGACACAAATAATTTAAAATATGAATCTCAGTTTTATTTATTCACTCCCACTTTGCTATATTTTCTTTGTCCAGAGCTTTAGTTTTGGCTTTTTTTGTTACCACCTTTTATCTAATACGTAAGCAGAATATGGAGAGAAATGGGAACCTGAATGACTGGTTAACTAATTAGCCTCTTAGTGCTGATGATAAGAATTTTAGTGTGGAATCAAACATTCAACAGCTCAGAGATTCCTGGGTAATCAGATTATGCTGAATTCTTGGAGTTTAAAAGGTGTAGCAGCTGGTTTATAGTTGCCATTATTAGTTTCCCCGCTTTCTTTTTTCTCTTTTTTAGATAGGTTGAATCTCCAGTCTTTTATTTTATAAAGGAGACAGACAGACTGGCTAGAAATGGAAGAAAGTTATGCTGCCAAACTGTGTAGTTTTTGAGCCATTCCTTCGATGGAAAAAAAGAGAAATATTATTCAGTTAGTTTTCACCATGCAGAGACTGACAACCTGATGCACACAAAACATTCATCTGATTAAGATGGAGGATGCGAAGATAATGCCCAGTACCTTCCAAAAGTTCATTGTGTCAAGCACAATGTAGATAACTGTTAAGTATGGTGAAAATGTCTAAAGATCATTAGACTAGTAAATAAAGATGTGAAGGAAATTCAGAAGAAGGAGAAATTGCTCCTATCAGGAGAAATAGAAAAGGCTTTAGAGAAGGGATTTGGTTCTCAGGGATGGCATTTCGTCTGGCACAGGATTTAAAGACACTCTAGATAGAGGGCTTATTAGGAGTAAAGGTATGAAATAAGTAAATATACCCAGCTTGTTTTGGCAAGAAGAGTTTTATCAGAAAACATTCGAGAAAAGCCTTAGGTAGACTCTTCCACAAATTCTCTAGACATTTCAAATAATATTTGTGTTTGAGAGACTTCTTAATATATTTTTGTATGGCTTTGGGGAATCTCTTCTGTCTCATTTATCATCCCATTGGAGAAAACAGAGTCCCAAAAGTTCCAATGAGATATGTTTAGACTTGCCATATGACTTTATGTATAGAGAAGAATGTTTTGTTCAAAGACAATACCCATATAATATTCCACAGTTAAGTCCATCTTCCTGAAGACAGAATGTATCTTTTGGATGGATAGATGAATGAATGAGTGAATGGAAAGGAGACCAGCAGACCTTTGTTTATGAGGGAAAGTTTAGGGGAACTTCCTTAGAAATGTTCTGTAACATGTTCTAGATTTTTACATTATGAAGTCCCTTCAAAACTGCTTCTGTGGTAATCATATATCTGTTGATATATGATATATCATATATGATATATATGTGAAAATGTTTATATCACATATATATCATAATATTATATGTGATATATCATATATGATATATCTTACTTCCTATATAGATCATGGAATTCACTTGGAGTATGTGGAGTCCAGGATAGAAATGATAGAAATAACTCCAACTGCCAAACAGTTACCAATGAAATAATTCACCTCTAAAAGTGCCAGTCTTGGGGCTCCTAGGTGACTCAATAGGTTAAAGCCTCTGCTTTCAGCTCAGAACATGATCCCAGGGTCCTGGGATCGAGCCCCACGTTGGGCTCTCTGCTCAGCTTGGAACCTGCTTCCCTCTCTCTCTGCCTGCCTCTCTGCCTACTTGTGATCTGTCTGTCAAATAACTAAATAAAATCTTAAAAAAAAAAAGACAATACATACAATTGTACCTTTTTCTCCAAATGAGTCGACACCTTATATAATTTTTAATTGCATGAATTGTAGCTTATTGAAACTGTTTATTATGTCATACTCCTTAACTATGGCTGAACTTTGTTTTATTCCTTGCCAGAGTTCAACATTTTGATGTATTTCACATTAGATCCTTTCTTAAGGTGACACTACACATACAGGAAATGTCCCTGTGTAACTGCTTCCAATTCATTCCCATTCTTCCTCTACTGAGTAGTAACCACTACCCTGACTTTGGTGTTTCTTATTTCTATCATTTATCATTCCTTTAATAAATATTTCTCAAGTGACTCTTGTGGGCCAGGGAGGCTTCTGTATGTTGGGGAATTCATACAATGTTGAACAGCCATGGGATGGACAACATGCAAAAAAACTCCAGCAAACTGTACTGAGAGACCTGATAATTTTACTTGAAGAAGTACAGCTCTAAATTTTCATATAAAGTACGTGAGGTCAATTATATTTGTTAGTCTTAATATATATACTTCAAAGTTAGGTCAGTGGGGTTTGTTCTTGAATATTACAAAACATATTTTTTTCCTTTGAGGTAAAATTTGTATCACCCTGACAATTCCTCAGTTCTTCTAAGTAGTTTAATCTGGGTTGTATAGACCAATTACGCAGTCACATGAGGCACCAAACTTGTACAGTATCCAAATTTGAGTGAATTCAGTTGGCTTGTTGTCAGCAGTCGACATTGGATATCAAGTTTCTGGCAGGAGCCTGCATGAAGTCATCTCTTCCACCTTCACTTGACCTCAGCCAAGGGGCTGTGGCGCTCCGCTGTAACATCTCATAATCCATCAAGACACATCAGTGCCATGCCAGTCCTTGCTGAGCTTAACTAATAAGTAAAGAAAACAAAGTTCCTTTGCTGAGATTAACTAATAATTAAAGAAAGCGAAGTTCCTTTGCTGAGCTTAACTAGTAAGTAAAGAATGCAAAGTTCAGTGATGAGAAAAGATGTTTTCGCCCCATTCACATGTTTACTCCCAAATACGATTTTTACTTGAGGAAGGAAACAACAAGATCTGATCTAAAATCCAACATCATATTCAGCATTAAAAAAAAAAAAAAGTTGTCTTATCTAAGTCAATAGCTTTTATCTATTTTATCTATAACAATCATTATGGAAGGTGAAGTTAAAATTATAGTGTATAAAATAAAATTAAATACAAGAGAGGTTCTTTTGTTATTCCTTGTCTGTTAAGAGATAGAACCCACTAATAACAAATTTATGTATTTAAGACAGGTTTAGAGAAAGTGCGCCTGCAATAGTACATCTAATAGATACATCTAGAGACTCATTCATTGAAAAGTATGTTGTCTGATGTCATTCTAAATACACAAGTACAAGAAGAACAGATTTAAAGCTATTAATCTTGATACCAATCTTTTTTTTTTAATATTTTTGTTTATTTATTTGACAGACAGAGATCACAAGTAGGCAGAGAGGCAGACAGAGGAGGGGAAGCAGGCTCCCCGCTGAGCTGAGAGCCCAATGTTGGGCTTGATCCCAGGACCCTGAGATCATGACCTGAGCCGAAGGCAGAGGCTTTAACCCACTGAACCATCCAGGCACCCCTCTTGATACCAATCTTAATCAAATATTGAGATGAATTTAAACTAAGCTGATAAATGAAAGCAAACCCCAAACAAAGAAACCTAAGTCTAACACTTTGAATTGGTTTCATAATACATCTTTTCTCTTGGACTCAATCAGAAATGAACCAATATTTATTGAGAATATACTTTGGCATTTGCAAGTCATTTTGCTAGATGATGAAGGTCAGGTATTGTTCATACTTTACATGCCATCTTCTTTGGCTGGAAAACAAGAGGGCTGAACAAAGATTCTTGAATCTCAGAAGCTTTTGTCATCACAGAGATCACTTACTGGTTCACAAAGTCCAGTGGCTTTTCACTGAAACAATAGGGCCCCACCATTGGTGCTGGGAGGGCTGAGTTTAGGAGAACTTTTCTTCTTCCTTCATTTGGTCTGTCTCAGCATTCTGAAGGTTGTCCAACTCTGGGAGCTCACCAAGTTTCATTTTATCCATTAGGCTTGGAAGTGAAGAACAAACCTGCAAATTCTGTCAAAATTGGTGATGTATAGCTGCTGAGAAATTCAAATTGCCTCAAGTGTGGGAGCCAACAAAGTAATGTCCCACTACTGGATGAGATCACAGCAGCATGTGCTCACTCTCTATGTGAGCTGCATTCTATATGCATGGGGAAGAGCCAAAGCATGAGTTCATTGAAGAAATGGTGAAGTGCTTCTTCTTAACTCTCTAGCTGCCAGGAGTTCTACCAGATCCAGCATAGCTACAGATCCCACTTAGAATACCATTGGATGTCGTACCATAGTACACAGAACCCCGGTGATGATAGACAAGTAACACAGACACAAGGAGAGCAAAGTGAAAATCTAATTTAGATTGTTGATTGGGCTGGATTCCCAAGTACACCATCACCTTATCTGTCATGGTGGCTGAAGTTGTCCAGGTTTATAAAGTTTTCCTGTTCTCCATGAGTTTAAAAATGTCACAGCATCTTTTCATAGCATCTTCCTTGTGTGAGTTGTCTGAAATATGTTTTTATATGTCATGGTGAAAAGCAAGTTTTAGATGAGAAGTAAAACCAGGGTGTTCATTTATGAGAAGAGTTAAAATTCCCTTGAGATTTTTTTGGTAAAAGCATTTGGCAAATATGAAGCCCTGAGCTCAAGTCACTTTGGAGGCCTCCCTTCTAATTGGTCCCAATTATTTCTAGGTTTCAGGAGACAAACTCTATGTGGGAGGAATATACATCGATGAAGAATTCATACAGTGTGTGGTCATCAGGAGGAGTTTTTAACAAGGCATAGCCTCACAAAGAAGTGCTTTGGAAAACAAAATTTAGCAAAATATTTTTGTGGCTCTTACCTGAGAGCAGGCTTTCACATTTCTAAGAGAGCAGAAGAGAACCCCTGAGGAATGTTCAGCATGAGCCTGTGATAAAGATGGAGGAGGACTATTGAGGGTAAGGATGAATGGGAGGCTGTTCACATACCAACAGTGCTAAGACCTCAAGGTATCAGACATCTCTTCTTCCCTTTTTTTTCACATGCTCATCTGCTTCCATGTTTCCTCCACATATCTAGGTTAGCTAAGTAAAACAGAGAATGCCCAGTTTATTTACATATACACAATGAAAAATTTCATTCATTATTTATGGAAAAAATACTTACACCTTGAAAAAAATATATATATATACAGTTTAGCTGAGAATCAAATTTAACTGAGTGCCTTGTGCTTCTGTTTGCTAAATCTCGCAACCCATCTACATCCCATCTAGTCCATCCCACAGGAACTTAACAACAGACAGAGAAAAGAACTGTAATTCCTAACAACAGCCAAGGAAAACATCACCAAAAGAATTAGGATGGCCTCGATACCCCTGGGTATTTATAGGCTCAGTTTCACTGATGAAATGGTAGTTTGCCATATGCCTTTCTGCCCAGGCCTCACATTCCTACCCTGGCCTGATTCTCCAGCTCTAATTCCTTTCCCTTTTAAGTTCATGGTTTGAGTAAAGTACTGGAATAAAGTGGGAAAATTTATGGAGAACTGTCCCAGGTGAAGGCCTTAGGCTGTCTGTGAGGGACACTTATCATCAGGGGGGAGGGGTGCTAGATTCAGCCTTCAGAACTTTGTCTTTATTCTTATTTCTCAGCAGCATCTTGGGTAAACACCCTTGTTAAATCATCCACTTGGTTTGATTCACTGATTTTTGCATATGAATGCTTTGGATATTAAGTAAAATCTTGAGATACAAATGAAAACATTACTGTGTTGCTGCTCTCACATATTCACCAGGAAAAAAATGTTTTCAAATATGCATTGCCTTAGACTGGTTTAATGAGAGAACTATAAGAAGAGATATTAAGCCTTATGTATTGCTGTGTACTCATTGAGAGAGTGTAAAACTGAAAACTCTTGCACCATAGAATCCACAATTGATTGATGCCAGTCATGGAAATGTGTCAAATTTAACAGCTTTCAAGCACTATCTTACAAAGTGCACATATTTTCTTTCCTATGTAAAGATTTAAATTGGCAGTGTATTATATCTGTTTTAGTCTCAGTAAATTATATAAATAACTTACAGGATATACAAAATTTCTTTCTAACACATTAAGTGTTACAACACATTTTCATCTCCACTCCATAGATCATGTATAGAACATAGAATGCACCTAGAATACAAACTGTAAAGCAGATCTTGAAGCTTAGCACACATTAGGAAAATAAGGAGCATTCCTGTGCAGGTTGGAAGCAATGCATTCCAAGTGGTGAGACAAAAATACCACAAATCTGCTAATAAATCCACCAGTAAACTTTCTAACTATATTCAAAGGGAGTCTAATTACTGTATAGTGAGTAATGCATATATCTGGCTGTTTATTATGACTTGGAATTTATCCCCCCCCCCCCGAATGTCCTCAGTGTTTAAATACAATTCTACCTAATTTTAAGTGATTTTTTAATTTGGTAAATTTATTCTCATGTGTTTTTTTGTCAGGCTGTCCCAAATGTAAGAGCAATGACTCCCCCCCTCCCCCACCAGGTCTTTGACCTAAGACTGGCTCTTCTCATTAGACTTATCCCTACAAGGTGATAAGACCCTTTAAGTTAGACCCTCTTTTACTTGTATGCTAACAGAAAAAAAGCAAGTTATTTATTTTGTAATTTCTCAAGGTATTTTATTTGGAAAAAAATGACACAAATCTACATTGAGCTTATGCTATTTATTGCCTTTTAAATTTCATTTTTAAATTGTTTTAAGGCTCTGTTTTAAGTACATATTTTAAAAAGTACATTTTTTTTAAATGTACTTTAAAATTGTAAAAATATTTTAGTAAAATTGATAAATATGAATATTTCAGAAAACTTTTTTTGTATATGAAATTAGTTCTGTGCCTGAGGATAAGCCGTCCAATGCAAATGAGCAATAGAGAGATATAGATGCAAAGGTCAAAAAGCTGAGGTAGAGAAGAGACAATGACTTTGATTAGGAAGACATTTATGGTCTTGCAGCCACAGAAATGTAGCACGGTGTTTAGTTTCGACATTTTTTTTTTGCATTTCTTCTTCTCTCTAAGCCTAAAAAAGAGTAGGAATCTCAAAGTTCAGAAGTGGGCCTAGGACAGAACTCTTAGAGCAGAGAGAATGCTAATAGAAACAAATCGTCGTTTCTCCTAACGCGAATACAAGTGGGTGGCTGGAAGTACCTTATCGATAGGGGTTAACAAGAAAAAAAGAACCTTAAAAACCCACTGTTCAGGGCTGCTACACTCTGCACTCAGAGAATAACCTCCACTCTAATTTTTCCCCAAAAGAAAAGGCCTTTGCCACCTAAAAATGATTGGATTTGAGGAGTTTTGTGTGGAAAACGAGTTAGATAAGGTAGAAAACAGTCTTAAAAAGGACTTGGGTGATTTTATTTCTTTAAATCTTTCTCTGCTTGCTTATCTTGTATAATGTAGTTGATATGATACCTTTACCTAAGTTTAACAAAATATGCAGAAAGAAATACGCAGAATTCACATCTTGACTTTGCAAACCCAAATCGCTGTTTAAAATAGACCTGTAGAAATAACTCTGCTGATGACTTGTAAATCGCTTACTCTCCATCCTTACCTCTGTGCTTCTCCCAAAGCCCTGTTCTACCTTTTTCACACCTGTAAGACATCCCTACCCCAATTTCAAAATCTCTAAAATAAATTCCATGTCTGCTCTTTTGCCTGATTTCTCTGCAATGCTTTCTCTGTATCCCCCTCATGCTTCTGTTTTGCCTCCTGTCTCACTGTGATGATACTACAGCAACTTCTCACTTTCCTGGGCTTCTCTTGCTCATTCTCACTGCCCCACCCTGTTTTTCTCATAACTATGGGCTGTCACTTGAGCTATTCCAGTGCTTCCACTCTGTCCACCTGATTGCAGTCAGGGATGGAACTATTCCAGGGTGTTATATTAAAGAATCAGCTACATTATTGTATAATTAAATTGTGTGTGCATTTTACAATCATTACCTTTCAAAGAGATACCAGCATAAATTCTACTTATAATTATTTCTTGACAAATAACTATTTTAAGTTAGGATTTTTTAAGGTGTGATTTGTATGGGTTCTAAAAGAGTTTCTTTCACTTGGTCGGCTTGGGATGCCCTATTACAGTTCACCTAATTTTATTTAAAACCGACCTAAACACCACCACCACCAACAAAGTATCTTTTTAATACAAGATATTAAAGAACGTTATCTCTAATTAGAATAAATGTTATTTATGAAGAGTCCCCATATTCATAAATATGATAGGAAGAAAGTAAGAAGAGATCATCTCTTTTTAAAAAAAAATCATTATTCCTTCCTTTTGAAGGCTCAATACATTTTAAATAATAAGCAAGAGCCTCAAAGACTTTGACGTAAAAAAATACAAAGACCAATAAAACAGGAGGAATTATTAAATTTCTACAGACTGATAAAGGTTTTCTACAGGACAAAGAGTTGAAGAAAAGAGATATTAATGCAAACATGCACTAAAATACAGGGTAGATTGACAACTTGGGATGAATATTGATTAGAGAGAAATATGTGATTGTTGGAAACAGTGCAGTTTCTGTTCCAAGATCTGAATTAAAATTAAGGAATGACTAGTTGTATTTTAAACTCTTCACTTCAAAGACTGTTCATAAAATGGAAGATGTGGACAGGTCAATAATTTACAGGACATACGTAGTTAATGAAATGGTTTCGGGTCTCATTTAAAGAAGTTCCAATAATCTGTCCTTCTGCATATAGAAATTTCTTATTCTCATCCATAATGGATATAAGGCCAGTTAACATTTAACTGGCACACGATTGCAAAGCACTTTGCAAATATAAAATATTATGTAAGTGCCATAGAATCCATTACTTCATACTCAATCTTCAAGCAACAATTAATGAACAATGCAGTATTACAGAATAGTTTTACTAATGGAAATTTAACTTCCCTATGGCATTAGAAGATTTCAGAACATTACATAATTGTTTAAAGTCAAATTGAATTTTAATTCATACATTATTTATACTATTGGGCCGTCTGGCTTTAAATAGATACATATATAACATCTTATATATAAAATTATATATGAATGCATATATAAAATCTTCCATTTCCTGCATGAGGTGATAATTTTCATTCTCAGATTCATATATTTGTTGCCTCAAGACAAAGTATTTTTCAAGCACGCTCACTATGTTGCAGTGGACTTAGCCTTTTCAAAGCTGCTGATCTTAAATGACTCTTATTTGAGGAATCTTCATTTTCTTTTTAAAGTCTGTTTTTTGGGGAAATGGTCAAAGAAAAGAAGCTGGGTGCATTCTTTTTGGGGAAAAAAAGTCTTGGGAAGGTTTTGAACCTAAAGAATGGCATGCCCTGAGGCTCTAGGATGCAGACCAGGAAGGGGGCTACTGTTACCTCACCTGCAAACTGATTGGATAACCCAGTGTTTTTACATTGTTTGGACGGAGGAGATTAGTCTCAACAACTACACTGTTTTCAATGTTTGGGGCTTTCAGGACACTTCCATTTTTAAGGAAAAAAAAATGAGGGAAAGTAGATATCAAGAACCCCAGAGATTTCTTCAGTTCTCACAACTGATGATTTTGTGTAGGCAGATGAGGTCAAGGTGAATTTCAAGAAAGAATATCTTGAAGCATGCTGCCCTTTGAGAGCACTGAAGAGATTTTAAGAAATGTGGGTCTCATCACTTACAAAAAGTTGTGCCCAAAAAGTCTAAGAAAAAAAGTTTGATCAACTATCTCCTATGAGTTTTTTTTTTTTATTTCCAGCATAACAGTATTCATTATTTTTGCACCACACCCCGTGCTCCATGCAATCCGTGCCCTCTATAATACCCACCACCTGGTACCCCAACCTCCCACCCCCCGTCCCTTCAAAACCCTCAGATTGTTTTTCAGAGTCCATAGTCTCTCATGGTTCACCTCCCCTTCCAATTTCCCCCAACTCCCTTCTCCACTCTAAGTCCCCATGTCCTCCATGCTATTTGTTATGCTCCACAAATAAGTGAAACCATATGATAATTGACTCTCTCTGCTTGACTTATTTCACTCAGCATAATCTCTTCCAGTCCCGTCCATGTTGCTACAAAAGTTGGGTATTCATCCTTTATGATGGAGGCATAATCTCCTATGAATTTTATGTTAAGTAGATTTTTATAAACCTTTGAAAATGGTAATTTTATTGAAGTTTAATTGGCTTTGAATTGAATCTCAATTTAGGAAAACTTTTATAGTATCTTTAGGTCACTATGCCAGAACTTTCTAGAAGAAGAAATAAACGCATTTTGTTCCAACAAAGCCCTGAATATTTCTGCAACATGTGACCCAAGTGCTTGTGGGGTAATTTACTCATTCATTTTATTCACTCTAAAGACATTATGCCTTTTATTCATTCTAAGGATATTAATGAATTGCTACTATGTACCAGCCATTGTGTAAGAAAGCAAATATGATAGGGTTCTGTTAGGAAGTTCACAGTGGAGATAAGAAAATAAACAATTATCATAGATTTGTTTCCAATAAGTGGGTCTCTAATAGTCTGAAAGGTCGGGTGAGTCAAGACAAGTTACTCTGAATAAGTGAGTTTCAGTTTCCATGAGAAAGTCAAGAAAGGATATTCCTGGTAGGATGGATAGGAATGCCAAGTCTCAAGCAGGGGACAAGTTTATAGGGCACACAAAACTTGTGATCAGAACATAAGAGATATATGAAAAAGTGGCGGAAAATATAGCTAGAGAGAGAGAAATGGAGAGAAGATGAGGAAGGCACTTGTATGTAATGCTACTGAGTTAGAACTTTATCATGAAGTTATTGAAGAGACACCAAAGAATAGTTGCTGAACAGATGAGTGAATGAGTATGTAAGTGAGATAAGAACACTTCTAATGCATTTCCAAATTGAAATTGAAATCTTTGGCAGTTTTGATGCTCTTATTATGTCTCTGACATGTTTTATATATATAGATATATGTATTTTTAATCACAAGATAGGTAGATATCTCTAGGTATGTCATCATAGAAAGGTGACATATATCTGTCTGTAAAAATAGACACACATGTACACATTTACATGTGTGTGCTTGTGTATATATATTAAAAATTACCTTCCCATGAAGGGAAGGGCGTGGTTATCATGTTTTCCAGGAGTCTAGAGCAGAGCCTGGTACACAGTGGAAGCTCAATTAATTCTTACTGATTGCATATCTGAATAAACAGATTTTAAGCAGGAGGGTGATAAGGATAAGGAAGTGATCTCTGGGACAATGGAATGGAAAGCAAGGTGAAAGAAAGAACACCTAGAGATGATTGATGCATTAACATCCTTAGCGATTTGTACTAGAAATGATGAAAAGTTAAATTAAGAGACTTGAAGACTGAAGAGGGTACTTGGGTGGCTCATTTGGTTAAATGTCTGATTTCAGCTCAGGTTCTCCAGATTGAGCCCAGTGTCTGGCTCTGTGCTCAGTGAGAAGTCTGCTTCTCCCTCTTTCTCCCTCTGCTCATCGCCTCTCTGTATCTCTCTCTAGTAAATAAATAAAATCTTAAAAAAGAGAGAGACTTGGGGACTGAAAGGCTGAAGGAACATTAAGACATTACTCTGGGCATGGTCCCAGGATCCTGGGATCGAGCCACACATAGGATTCCCTGCTCACCGGCAAGCCTGCTTCTCCCTCTCCTACTCCCCCTACTTGTGTTCCCTCTCTCACTGTGTTTCTCTGTCAAACAAATAAAATCTTAAAAAAGTAAATAAATAAAAAGATATTACTCTTGGAACTTAGTTGACAATAAGATGACTATGCTTATGTAGGGATAGGGAAGTTAGATAACTACCAGGCTACTTACTTGGGCTAATGAACAGATGGCAGATCATCCCTCAGAGAGGGAATTTAGGAGAAGCAGATTTTAGACATATTGCTGTTGAACTTGTGGTGAGACATCCAGGGGATGTTAAGAAAGCAGCTCAATATATACGAGCGGGGAATCTAAAGTCCAGGTGGTAGATAAAGCTAAGAAGGTAAATCATTCTCAGAAAGAGTAATTAAAAAAAGAGAAGGATTGTACACAAAACCTGAGACTGCATGGAAGAGAACAAAGAGGAAACAGAAGAAACACTCTGAGTTTTGGGAAGACAGATGGGAAAGTGTAGGATCACCAGAGCTAAAGGAGAAAGTTGATCAGTTTTCACTACCAGCGACAAATTTTAAAAATCGATGTAAAGACATGAAGAAGAATGAAGCAAATAATTAAATACTTAATTGGGACCTTACTCTCTTTGACTACAAGGGTCCTAGATTAGAGAATGTGTCTAATCAGCATAGAAAACCTGCCCAACGTGGATGTTTTCTTATCTTTAATTCAAGAATTCTCTTCAGTCCGTGTCCTTCTAATACACACAAAAAGTGTGGTGATAAAATTCATGAACTGTGCATAAAAGGGAGACAATAGCATCCCAGTCTTAGGGGCCAAAAGGTTCAACTTTTGTCCCTAGACACTCTATCCCACCACACACACACACACACACACACACACACACACACACACACACACTTCCCTCTCAAGAATAAGTTGTTTCCCTTGCTTTAAAGTCATTTATCAACGTAATGATACTAGTATTTCTAGAGTGCATGTCAGATTAAAGGCTCTGAAAACATCATGTCCTCATGTGTCTCAGTCCTAAAAATGTTTTTTTTTTTTTCTGAATATAGCAACTTTCCCCCCATTTTCTATAAAGGGAAATCTAGGCACAGGTACTTACCTGGCAAGTGAAGATGGTGGGATTTGAATGCAAGCAGATAACTTTAAAGTCATACCCCTAACCATACTTTAAAGACCATACCTGTAACTTTCTCAACCTGTGTACTTTCTCAACATTAGCAAAATAATAATTAGATACCCCTTCAATCAGAACTAGTCACTGAAATTTGTAAAAGGTGGACTTATTTATTACAATAGTCATCTATATATAATTGTACTCTTTTGTGCCCTGGAAGATTTATGTGGAAAGTGCATTAACGAGAGCTGTATTTCTTGTCTATAGCCAGAAGAATAAACAAAATGTTCCAACTGCCCATTACATGGTAGTACAGGATTCATGACGCTTTGTTATTTAGTGTCTATTTACATTATTTAAATTGTGGTTTTTCTAAGCATGCTTTTATGTAAAAATCTCTTAAAAATTTTATGTTTGTATAATAAATTAGATTCTCTGGTTATTATTATTGCCTAACTGTTTATAATTCAAAGTCAGTGTCTGATTTATTTTTGAAGATTGGTAAAGTTCCGATAGACAGGAAGATGAAAATCAAATCCAGAAGCTAAATGAACATATTAGTACGTGTATTAACCTAAAATCTTTATCAGCATAGAGTTAGAGGCTATGTAAGCAGGTGGAAAATGATTTTAGAACTAAGAAGATGATTAAAGCTATGTAATTCCAAAAGAATTTAAAATATCTAGAGAGTAATTTCATAGAAGTAACTGTAAGCAGATAAGTAATGTACATAAGCACAAGACGTTTAGGATTTTCCCATCTCATGGACAAATTAAGACGTTTTCAATGGATCTAAACAGATGAGTAAGAATAAGAGCGTGATTTAATAGGAAAAACCACCAATATGAATTGGTAAATATTTAATCATGAATAATGTATAGCTCACAGGTGATGAATAATGAACTGATGATTCTGGACATGAATAGAAATAGGAATTTGTTCATGCCAAGTAATATAAGAGGTGGCATTCGCTATTTTATAATTCCAGGTGGTATCACTTGCTTTCACATCCTGCTAATAGATACCAAACCCCACATAGCTGCTTTCTGCTGTCCGTGAGGTAAGAATTCTGAAGATAAAGTGATGTGGATCCTGCTGCTGTAATTTTTTTTGAGTTTGACATGGTAACACAGTATATTAAGGGCAAGGGTCTCCATGATCTGCATCTCTAATGAGGGCATTTCAAATTGTCAGCATATTTAAATGGAGAAGGACTATAGTATCACTATCTGAATTTCTCTGCAAGCGTTTAGTGACTTACCCTCTGATTTAACTCAGGAAGTTTTTGCGTCAGTGGCTGATTCTGGCTTGGTGCTCTTTTCTTTAGACACAGTATTCTGCTCTCTACTTTTTCCTGTGCATTTCTTTTTATGGGGTAGGTAACTCTACTCCTGAGCCATAGTCCTCTGTCAACCCTCTCCCCTCTGCTCAAACTTCTCCCTCCTTCAGACATTTCAGTTTCTTCTGGAGGTAGAGACAGCAGGTGGTAGTGATGGAGAAGGTCTGTTCATATTCAGAATGGGATGAATTTTGGAGCCCTTTTTTCCTCTGTCTGAATATTTTGGAACTGCTTTCCATAGTTATGAAGGAATCTTGCTTCCTGGCCACCCCCCTCACTGACGTTTCCCCCACCATCCGTCTGTGAGCATTGCTTTGTTTCTGTGATCACTGAACTGAAACCAGTTGAGTGTCAGCACTTATCCCATATGTTCATTAGCAGTGAATCTGTAATTAATTTCTTATGGTTTGAAGTTAATGAGACTGTGTGTGTGTGTGGATGTGTGTGTGTGTGTGTGTGTGTGTGTGTGCGGGTGCACAAGGAGCGTTGTGTTTATGGATTTTTAAATGATTGTTTAATTATTTTTCTTAGTTTTGCTTGCATTCATAATGAAGGGACCTTGTTTTGTTTGGCTATTTACCAATATAATTTTTGCATAAATCTACTATGAACATAATACATGTGAAAAAAAAATCTCACTTTTGAGCTTCCTTGTTGATTTTTGAGGCAAGAATATTTTACTGGCACAACAGTGAGACATATTAAACTATTTCACAGGGAGATTTAGACCTGGTTTCACATGTTCCTCTCCAGAAAACTATAGCAAAAATAGTCTATGAAAGCTTAAAGATGAGACATATAATAGTATCAGGTATTGTTTAGAAAGTGTTGTTGTTGTTAATCATAGCTGATAGGTAGTCAAATGAGGAATTTAAAAATTCAAAGCATTACGCCAGCAAAAGCCCAACTCATTTGTATATATATACTCTATTCTATATGAAGCATATAAGTATTTTCTGTCATTTTTACAATAATCATACGTTATATATGTAATAAAAAATAAAAGCAAGAGATAGTCTCAATATGAACAAAAGCACACATCATGTTATAATTTCAAAACATATTAATATGTGGTATTCCTCCACCTATTTTCAACCACGTAGGCACTTACAGAAATACGAATTCACTAGTTTAACAAATTTTTGTTGAAAGCATACTATCTGCAAAGCAATATGAGGAATTCAAAGACAAATCAATATGGCTCAAGAGGGCTGATCAACCGGCTGAGGAAAGTTAACACTGTCAGGGAAGGTATGCATCTTCTCCAGCACTATTTGATTTTTTAGAATATTTATGTTTAATATCCTCGTGACAAAAAAAAATGTAATATGTGTTCAATTAGCTTGTCATAAAATGATTTAAACTGTAGACACTAGAATCCTGGTATTTTGGAAATTAGTAAATAACTATGAAATCTTTAACTGAAATAGTTGCATTTTGATGAATCAAAACAGGCCAGGGATCTATTTAATCTTTTCTTGTGATTAAAAGCATGGGATTAGGAGTTAGAAAGCCATGAGTTTGAATCCTGGATCTCTGTTAACTAATTTTAGAAACAGAAAGAGGACATAATCTTCCTACTTTTCAGTTTTAACAACTTTTATTAGTTCCAACTGCATACACTTATGGTGAGGATTAAAGAAAAAATACTCTAAAGAATTTATCACAATGTTTGACCAAAACAAAACAAAACCCCACAAGGATAGTTAATAAATGCACCAGTATTTGTGTTATTACTGGTTTAGAGGCAAGTGTCTCATAAGTCATAATAATTATAATTTCCCCTTTGTGGTACTGAAATCAGGAGCTCCCAATTCTCACAGAGAAAAAGGAGCTTTGCAAAGAAAATTTGGGGGAGAAGTACAATTTTGCTGGCAAAGAGAGAAGTAGGGAGGTGACTCCTCTTGGTGCTTCTCACTATAGCTGTCCTTTCACTTAAAAAAGATAGATTCAGCTGCCTGTAGTTTGTTTCATCCATACCAAGTGCCTCATCCTTTGGGTTCTGAGTTGGGCAGAGTGTAAGTCATTCTGATCCTGGAGAAGCTTCATTGACTTGGGCTATTCCAGTTTGGTGTAGTAAGCAGAAAGTAATGCAGAATGACCAGGAAATAATCATCACTGTGTGAAGACCCCAGATTACAGATCACAGAAGGTCTGTGGGGGCTTGGAACTCTATCCGGCTAACGAAGTTCCTGGCTGCTAGTTGATGCCGAGACCCTGGAAAGACCTGAAGGTGTTGCTTTACTATTCCTGAAGAAGAGGTTAGAATGTTTACCAGCTTTTGATGCTTCTAAAAAGCAATATGTCAGAGTTATCTTGGCTAAAGGTGTTTGGCAGCAACATTTGTTTCCTATTCTTAGATACACAAGAAGACAAAATCTTTTAGCTTCCCTTGTTGGGAATTTTGTACCATGTAATTGAACCTAGGTCTGCAGGATGTGGGCAGATGTGATATAAGCCACTTCTAAGTCTGGCCGAAGAAGTATCTTACATGATACTCTCCTCTTCTTTCTTTGCTTGCCTTGGCATCCTTGGGGAGTAAATATTCTAAATCATGCAGCTGCAGGATGGAAGAGAGATTCCTGACCTATAGGACTTTATGTAAGGAAAAAATAAATCTTTTTTTTTAAAGATTTTATTTATTTATTTGACAGAGAGAAATCACAAGTAGATGGAGAGGCAGGCAGAGAGAGAGAGAGAGAGAAGCAGGCTCCCTGCTGAGCAGAGAGCCCGATGCGGGACTCGATCCCAGGACCCTGAGATCATGACCTGAGCCGAAGGCAGCGGCTTAACCCACTGAGCCACCCAGGTGCCCCAAAAATAAATCTTTATTGTATTACTCCACTGAAATGTCAGAGCTTATACCTGTTCATTCAACAAAGCCCAGACTATCCTGACTTAAACAGGGTGAGTGTTAACTCTCCAAGAATCATGGAGGATTGTTGTAAACATGACTTCAGAATAATATTTTTGGAATCATAAACCAGATCTTACTTTTTCCATGCTTATAACCCTCCAGTGGTTTCCTCTTTAGAATAAAAACTGAGCTCCTACATAGTCTAAAAGGCATGGCAAAACCTGACCCTCTATCCCTGCTGAGTCTTATGACCTGCATTTCCCTTTCACTACATTCCACATAAACTCACCTCTTTGAAATTTGTCGAATATGCCATGAATGTGTCATAAGTTATGGTCTTCGTATGACCATGACTTCATACATACTAAAATATCTTTACCTGGAAATCCACATGACTGGATACTTTTTATCCTTCAAAGCTCTGCTCAAATGTCATCTCCCCAGTGATATTGCTGCCAGTGAATCACTCTCCTTTTATCTTATGTTTATTTCCCTCTGAATATCTGAGTATGAGAGTATCCAAATATTCACGCAGTTATTGTCTGCACCCCTTACCCCCACACTAGAATATAAGCCCCATAAGGTCAGGCACTTCATTTGCTGTATCTTTGTGTCTAAAACAGTGCCTGACACATAGCCTATACTCATTAGTAAGTTTTTGCTTAATTAATGAAAGAAACAAAGTTTTTTTTTTTTTTTTTTGCTTTGTTTTTGTTTTGTTTTTAATCTTAGGATGCCTGGGTGGCTCAGTTGGTTAAACATCAGACCCTTGGCTTCTGCTCAGGTCATGCTCAGGTCAGGGGTTGTGAGATTAAGCCCCATGTTAGGTTCCACCCTTGATGTGGGGTCTGCTTGGGATTCTCTGCCTCTCCTCCCACTCACCCTCCTCCTGCTCATACTCTCTCTCAAATAAATAAGTAAATAAAATCATAAATAAAAATCTTAAAAAAATCTTAAGTCCTTGTGGTAATATACATTTGATTCCATAGGTCTGTGTAGCACAAAGCCAATATTACAAAGAGTTATATTAGAATATACTTGTATTGAATTGAATACTATTGCCTAAAGTTTTATGTGTATTCAGAACCCAAGAATGTGATATTTGGAAATAAGATCTTTGTAGGTATAATCAAGTTAACATGAGGTTGTCATGGATTATAGTGGATGGTCAATCCAGTATGACTGATAACCTTATAAAAAGGAGAATTTGGACACAGAAACAGATGGGGAGAACACTATGTTAAGAGGGAGGTGGACATTGAGTTATGCTTCCACAAGCCAAGAAACACCAAGGATTGTCCCCAGCCACTATACACTAGGGAGAAGTATGGAAAGATCATCCCCTGGAGCCTTCTAATAAATCATGGTCCTATTCACACATAAGTCTCAAACTTTTAGCTTTAGAATCACGAAAATAAATTTCTGTCATTTTAAGTCATCAAGTCTATGAAACTTTTATAGCAGCCACAGGAAACTAATACAATGCTAAAAAAAATTCAGAAAACATAATTTAAAGCAGTGATACTGATATAAAGAAATTAAAATCATTACAATGAGCACCGAATGATGTATGAAATTGTTGAATCATTATATTGTACACCTAAAACTTATGTAATACTGTATGGCAACTATATTAGGATTAATTTTAAAAAAATAAAAAAAGGAAAAATAAATAAATTAGGGTCACAGAAAAGAAAGGAAGAAATGAAATTAAATTTAGCTCACAAGGATTTTATAAGACAAAGTAAAATATACAAATAAAGCAGAAGGGGTGTCTATTTTAAAAAATTTATGGCTAGAACTGCATAGCAATTGGCAAAAAATAAAATATGACCCAAATGGGGTTATACTTAATTTATACAATCCTTCTGGAATAATCCTCTCCTTTAATTTAAGTAACAATAAATTGAACCTTATTCTAATCTCTTGTCCAAGTATTTCTGAGTATTTTTACTCAGAAAGTAAAAATACTTTTTACTCCTTTACGTATATTCTAGGAATCCAGCATGCCCACAAACTTGGACATTTCTTTTATTTTTCTCTTAACATTTTATTTATTTGACAGACAGAGATCACAAGTAGGCAGAGAGGCAGGCAGAGAGAGAGGAGGAAGCAGGTTTCCTGCTGAGCAGCGAGCCCGACTCAGGGCTCGATCCCAGGACCCTGAGATCATGACCTGAGCCGAAGGCAGAGGCTTAACCCACTGAGCCACCCAGGCACCCCAGTGTTTTATATTTCTATCTGTAAATTTCTACTTACATATATCTCTATCAATAACTATCTGTATATATTGGAGTGCTGTGCCTATATAATACTCCATCAAAAGTGTCTACCATAACTTAATCACTTTCATTCTTTAGAAACCTTGAATTTTTTCTAAGTGTAACTATTATAATTGTATAATGATATAAATTATATAAAATGATATAAAATTTCATTATAGTGAATTTATATGTAAATCTCTATATAGGTTTTTCATACTTTAAAAAAATGATTTCCTAGAACATCTATGGATATGTCCATGGCATAAACATTTTTAAGGGTATTATAAACATTGTTAGGATTTACTCACAAATTTGCACCGACTTAAATAACTGCCTTCAGCAAATGAGAGTATCTCTTTCACCGTGTACTTTTCAATAACAGATATTAATATTTTGTTTTTAATCTTTGTCAGTTTCATAGTTCAAAAATATATAATTTTAATTTTAATTTCTTTATTATTAGTGAGATAGAACATATTAAATTTTTTTCTGCTAACTAAATTCTCATTGTAAATCAGTAATAGGAGAAATTATAATATGAAGTATACTAGGAAAAAAAGAAAGAAAATGATTTAATTTGATATAATGCTTATTCCCAACTGTACCACATAAAAACAAAATAGAAAACTTATATGAACTGTAATCTGGAACTTTGTTGCATTTGGCACAAACTTTACACATGAAAATATTAAAAACTCTTACTTTTTAAATATTTTATTTATTTATTTGACAGAGAGAGCACAAGTAAGCAGAATGACAAGCAGAGGGAGAGAGAGAAGCAGGCTCTCTGCTGAGGAGGGAGCCAGATGCGGGGTTCAATTCCAGGACCCTGGAATCATGACCTTAGCCTAAGGCAGATGCTTAACCCACTGAGCCACCCAGGCACTCCAATATTAAACTCTTTATCATCAAATATATACAAATTCATGTAACAACAAGTTACCATTTATGTTAAAAACAAATCATATATTGTTAAGAGTACATTGTTGAGGTATTTTTGAGTTGCTGTGTTAGGGACAGTGTCTAACAGAGGAGGGAAGGGTTTGGGTGGTAAATAAATAAAGTATGACTGATGAAAAATGGCTGGCTCCAAGAACAAATGAATTATTCAGCATTTAGAGATTTTTGCAGCCATGGGAGGAAAAAGATTATATATGTCAAGTTAAGATAGAGTCTGATTTAACCATATAGTACGTGTACTAAATGTCCAGGATTTAGTAGGAATAGGGTTTAAGAATAAGTGTACTGTGGAGGAAACTTCAGGTTAGGATATATTCCTAAGCATAGCAGATCAAATGGCTAACCATTATCACTGGCCACTGGTGATTTCAGTTTTGTGATGATGTTAAAGACATCCATGCCCCCATACCCTTGCTTGCCTAAAAATAAGAGACCTATTTGCAAGTTTGTCACAAGGGAGATAGCGATGGAACTGACAGAAGTTAATGGAAATAGATAATAGAATACAATTCATTATCCATAAAGGTAGAAAAACTTAACTGCATTGAAATTAGCCCTACAATGCAAGCGACATCAATCATATCATTAATACTGATAACATGATCAATATCCATGTAAGTCTACATGTTGATAACACTTCTTGACTAAGTCCTTCGAGATGCATCCTGGACTTTTTACTTAAAGGTACTCTTAGATCCTTTGATCCATGCTGGAAAATGTGTCTGTGGGCCTCTCCATGAAATGTAAGCAAATGGTAGCACTATAGGAATGTTACTAGGCCTTACTATGAGAGGACTAACCCAGACACCGTTTCCCAAGTAGGTTATCCCTAGCAGTCCTAAGTTTCAGGCTTTCTGAGGGTCTAATCCTATAGTTCTAAAATCACAATTCTGCACTGTAAATGGGTTAATTTATTTTAGTTACTAAAAAAATCCAGTCAGAATAAAAATCTCCTCTCCTTCTTTAGTATATTCTTAAATATTTCCATAAGTAGACATGAGTTGGATATGACCTAAAATTAAAGTATAATGGTTTTCAAGCAATGGCTGACGTTTGTTATCTCCTTATAATTAGAGTTGATATGATTCGATACAATTAAATTTTACTGAAATTATCTGTGCTATGTGATGATGACAGCATATCTTAAAAACACATATGATCAATCTTTACACAGTTTCCATTAATAGTAATTAAGATGGTCAAAAATTGGTTTTTTGACATGGTTATTTCCATACTCGAGAAATCAATTTACCATTAGAGTGAGTCCTGCAATTCAAGAGAATCACCAACAGATGGCAGTCTGCTCCATTCAGACCTAAAGAGAGTTTCTAAATCAAGATATTTTTTACCAGATTTCTAGGTTTGGCTTAGTCACTTAGCAAAGCACAATCTCTTCAAAAAAGTTAATGGTTTAAACTTACCACTGGTTAACATTTAGCCAGTATTTCTTAGTTATTCAAGCAATTTGCAGTTACCACATGATAGAATCACCTTTGAAACCGGCTCACTGGCAAAAAATATTTAAATAGTCCATAAGCTTTGATTCCTAGAAAGCAGTTGAACTTCCCAGATTGTCATTCAATTCAGGCAATTATCAGTAATATATAAAATATATTTCAGGGATGTCTGGGTGGCTCTGTTGGTTAAGGATCTGCCTTTGGCTCAGGTTTTGATGCCAAGGTCCTGAGACTGAGCCCAGCATGGGGCTCCCTGCTTAGTGGGGAGGCTGCTTCTCCCTCTGCCTGGAGCTCCCCCTGCTTGTGCTCCTTCTCTCTCTCTTTCAAATAAATAAATAAAATCTTTATTTAAAATGTATTTCATTTTATTTCTTTAAAAGCCAACAGCATGGCTTCTTTAAATCTCTCTTCTGCCTTCTGCTTCCATCATGCTTTTCTCTGACATGTAAAATGTATTTTAGTATGAAATAAAAATATATTGAAAATACTTAACATATATGCTGAAGTTTTAAATTATAAAGACTGTGTATAGCAAATCAGATCTAGTAAAGTCTACAAATTAGTATATTTCTTCTCCTGAAGGGGAAACTCGAGAGTGGAGACAATAAGAGTATATGCAAAAATTTGATGTTTATAACAGCATGATCCATAATAGCTAAATTATGGAAATTATTGAAATAGCTCATGTGTCCATTCACTGATGAATAAAGAATATACATACAAGGAATATTATTCATCCACAAAAAGAATGAAATCCTGCCATTTGCAATGACATGAATGGAGTTAAAGAGTAATATGGTAAGTAAGGGAATAAGTCAGTCAGAGAAAGACAAATACCATATGATTTCACTTATATGTGGAATTTAAGAAACACAACAAATGAGCAAAGGCAAAAAAAAAAGAAGAGAGAGAGGCAAACCCAGAAACAGACTCTTAACTGCAGAGTACACACCAGTGGCTATCAGAGGGCTGGAGTTGAGGGAAGGTTAAAAAGTTGATGGGTATTAAGGAGTGCACTTGTAAAGAACACAGGTTCATATATGTATGGAAATATTGAGTCACTATATTGTATAACTGAAACTAATATTATGCTATATATTAACTAAGTAGAATTTAAATAAAAACTTAAAAAGAGTATATGCAAAAGTTAGTGTATCAAATTGGAGAGATACTGTTGATTCATAAAAGAGGTCATGGGGATAAAAATATATGTTTATAAAAAATTAAAAAAAAAAAAAAAGGAAAAGTTCCCAGGAGGGAAAAAAAAAAAAAAAAGTCATGCATTATAAAATTGATAAAATTTTCTTGAACAAGAGGGTATGAAGCCTTTATGTAGACAGAATAGGAACAATGAATATATACTTTCCCTACAGTTTAGGACATTTTTCAAAAAGATTTTATTTATTTATTTGACACACACAGAGAAATCACAGGTAGGCAGAGAGGCAGGCAGAGAGGGGGGGGGAAGCAGGCTCTCCACTGAGCAGAGAGCCCATCCGAGGACCCTGATATCATGACCTGAGCTGAAGACAGAGTCTTAACCCATTGAGCCACCCAGGCACCCTGTTTAAGACATTTTAAAATATAATAGAAAACAGGAAAATTGATTCATAAGGTGAGCAATTATGGTATAAGGGGATGAGATATTTGAATAAGAGAAAAAAAAATAGCTTGAATAGCTAAGATTGAATAGTAACTGGTCAGGACTAATTAATGGACTGCTACAGGGATAAATATTAGGGCAGAGTTTGTTCACTCTATACATCAGTGATCCGAAAGAGGGCATGTGCGTTTGGAAGATAAAAATCTGCTGACATAGGGATTTTGGGGTATTGAAGGGGCAGTCACAAAAGAGTGCATAGAATGACTTGGACAGGCTACAAGTGTGGAGTGATAAGTGGCTTACTCAATTCAATTCTGAAGACAAAATTCCGGGATCTTAAAACCATAATAACAAGAAGAATATATACTTCTAAAACCTCTAGAGGATTGAGCTCTGAAAGAAATACATTGAGCCAAATCTTTCAACGTATGTTTAGAAGTAAAAAAGAGCACATATAAAAGTAGGCATTCAGTATATAGAAATTATATAAAGTATGATAGGAAAATTATACTTCTGCTATCAGATTCATGTGTCCTAATTTCTCATTCCTCCCCCTATTTTTTTCTCATTTGACCCCTAACATGCAATCAATTCATAGCATTGAGACTGTTACCCCCCCTTTTTTTTTCTTCTTAGATATCCTTGGGAATATTAGGATGAAGAGTGAACGTCTATCTCTCCTAGCTGTGCCTGCATATGGGAGAGAGCTAATGAAAAAGACAGAATCCTCCACCAAGGTAGCCCAATTATATTTTGTCCTGATGACTTTTCAGTTTTCACACGTATCTTTGTTAACAAGGTAGACTAAAAAAGTTGAGAATAGTTGAGTAACAGAGCAATGTTTTCCAGCCGGCACTCATTTTACTCTCATTTTACTTAAACTCGCAGAAGACAAGCAGACCCTGAGTTTCCCATGCCCAGTGGGAAGGGATAAACCTAATAGATAGCCTTAAATCCTTCATGTTTGGAATGTGATTGTAGATTGACCTGTGCTCCTCACACTTGAGGAATAGCATAGAAATAGGACACTAAATTTTATATATAAACACACACACAAGCACACGTATATTTAATAAATTATAAATTATATATGTATTATAATCACTACCTACTGAGGAATTCTTCACTTTTTTGTATTATATAAATTTGTGAAATTTGTGAGAATTTTTTTTTTTAAAGATTTTATTTATTTATTTGACAGAGAGAAATCACAAGTAGATGGAGAGGCAGGCAGAGAGAGAGAGAGGGAGGCGGGCTCCCTGCTGAGCAGAGAGCCCGATGCGGGACTCGATCCCAGGACCCTGAGATCATGACCTGAGCCGAAGGCAGCGGCTTAACCCACTGAGCCACCCAGGCGCCCAATTTGTGAGAATTTTTAAAGAACTTTCTCCTTTCTCTTGGTGACTTTTATAGTTTAGTTTGATATTATAATATTCTGGAAGAAACTGACTGTCTAGTTAAGAGTACAGACTCTGTAATTAGATAACACGGATCAAATCCCGGTCCTGCCACTTATTAGCATTGTGAGTTTAGGCAAATTTCTTGATCTTTCTGTGCCTCAGTTTCCTCATCTGTCAAATGGGATAAAAAAGAGTACCAACCTACTTAGAAAATTGCCTGGAACATTTATAAACCCTTAGTAAATATTAGGTCAGAGTGAAATAATTGCAAACCTGATTATCTTATTTCCTCCCACATTACTCTTATTTCACTTCATTTATAATCTTTCTCTCCTTCAGGGAAATGGAAAGCTAATTTAAGATTATAATGGAAATTAAGATAGATTTGTTTTCCACATTGAGTTAAATTAAGCTCACAAACAATTATTGATAATGTACAATGGGCAAAATACCAGCCTTGTGCTGAGAGACACAAAATGGATGAGACATGCATATGTACTGCTGACCCCTGTGAGATCATGGTACAGGAGTAGAGAAACACCTTTAAAACTGCACTGTGTGGTGCTCTAAATATAGAACTGTTTTTCCCTCTGCTGTGCTTCAGAGTACCAGTATCTCTTGGAAGGCAGTTTTTATGTGTGTCTGGTGCTCCAATTCTTGCCACTGCCATAATCGATTGATCACCTGCCTCAGAAGGCCAGGAGAACTTGTATTCCTAGTCACATAAGAATTTAATAGTCAGTGCCACTAAGGACAGAGCTCATTGCCCTGTCTGGCACCCTGAGTTTTGCAATTGCTCTGAGAAGACACCTCTAGGTCACCTGGCTCTGATGGCTGGTGGGGCTTACATTTGTGGGTCCAATAGGACTGTAACCAACAAAAAGAGCTACCACCCTAGGCAATAGACCCAACAGTTCAGTGTTTCTGTGAATTAGCCTATTAGCTAGTCATGACTGTGGCCTCAAGGGCAAACTCCTAATTAAACACACACCTTGGAACTGACTATAATCTTTTCCAGAGACCATGGAGGGCAGGCACTACCTTCGCACTCACCCTCAGCCATACTCAAAAACATCAGTGTCTCCTGAAGAGAAGCTTTACACACATCTGGTACCCTGGTTTTTATGTTGGGCTCCCCAGTTTTTGTAGCTGCCATCCAGGAAATATCCCTTGATTGCCAGGTCTGGTGGCTAGGGCAGGGGTTGCATTCCTGGGGCCCACAGAACTGTGGCAATTGGAGAGAGAGTTCTTGAAAAGCTGTCAATTCCAAGGCATAGCACTGAGGACTGAAGCATGTTCTGTTAAGGAGGCCTCTTTGCTTGTCTGGGACTTTGGCCTGAGTGGCAAGTTTCAGGTTTGGCACACATCTGGTGCCGCTGGAGCTGCTCTTAAGACATGTAGGCTGTGGATGCCATTTTAATGCTCTCTCTCTGCCTTACGCCAATGTGTTCGTATCACCCAGAAAAGAGCTTACACACTCCTGTGGAGCTCTGATTTCTGTGACAACTCCAGATCACTTAGTTCTGGTGGCTAGTGGGGCTTATGTTTGTGGTCTCACAGGATAGTATATATTTGCATCCATTTAAAAGCTGATGTGTGAGGCTCTGGCTACCAGTCAACCTGAATCTAGGTGGTGAGATCCTCCGCTTTGGCATATCAATGGGTCTTGACACATCCTCAACTACAGGGAGCTATTAATAACATAATGACCTGCTTGGTTTAAGAGAAAAACCAAGAACTGAAGCAGGGATTAACCACAAGTTTCACCTCCCTTATAAAACAATGCCTTTAAGACAGGCAGAGCAGCTATTACATAGAAACCAACCAGCTATTGTATAGAAACCAACACAAAAAGCCAAGCAAAATAGAGGAACAGAGGAATATGTTTCAAACAAAAGAACAAAATAAAACCTCAGGAAAAATCTTGAATGAGATTGAGATAACTAATCTTTTAGATAAAATGTTTAAAGTAATAGTCATAAAAATGCTCATGAAACTGGGGAGAGAAACAGAAGAACAAAGTGAAAACTTCAAAAGACATGGAAAATATAAGAAATTACCTAATAGAAGTCAGAGAGCTGAAGAATACAATAACTGAACTGAAAAATACACTAGAGGGATTCAACATCAGACTAGATGAAGCAGAAGAAAGACTCAACTAACTCAAAGACAAGACAGTGGAACACATCCAATCAGAGCAACAAGAAGAAAAATGAATGAAAAAAAAGTAAAGATATTTAAGGGACATGGGGGACAACATCAAACAGAACATTTGCTAGATAGGGCTCTCAGAAGAAGAGAAAGAAGAAGGGGCAGAAATCCCATTTGAAGAAATAATGGCTAAGACAGATATGCAAATCCAGGAAGCTCAGATTTCCAAATAAGAGGAAAGATTCACACCAAGACACACTATAATGAAAAGTTCAAAGGTTAGAGATAAGGAAAGAATATTAAGAGCAGCAAGAGCAAACCAATTTGTTATGTATAAGGAAACCTCCATAAGACTATCAGCAGTTTTTTCCTCAGAGACTCTACAGGACAGAAAAGAGTGGCATGATATATTGAAAATGCTGAAAGAATAAAAACATCCAATCAAGAATACTCTACCCAGCAAAATTATCATTCAGAAGTGAAGGAGAGTTAGTTTTCCAGATAAGCAAAAGCTAAAGGAGTTCAACCCCACTGAAGTGACATTATGAAAAATTATAAAGGTATTTCTTTAAGCTGAAAAGAAAAGGCACCATTTAGTAACAAGAAAACATACAAAAATAAAAATATATATTAAATATAGTAGATTAATAATTTATTAAGCTATAATAAAAGTTAAAAGACAAAAGTAAAAAATTAACTAAACTACAATAATTAGTTAAGGGATATATAAAATAAAAGGATGTAAAAAGTGACATAAAGGGACGCCTGGGTGGCTCAGTTGGTTAAGCAGCTGCCTTCGGCTCAGGTCATGATCCCAGCATCCTGGGATCGAGTCCCACATCGGGCTCCTTGCTCGGCAGGGAGCCTGCTTCTCCCTCTGCCTCTGCCTGCCATTCTGTCTGCCTGTGCTTGCTCTCTCCCCTTCTCTCTCTCTGATAAATAAATTAAAAAAAAAATCTTTAAAAAAAAAAATAAAAAACTAAAAAAAATGTGACATAAAAACATAAAACATGAAAGGGGAGGAAAGTAATAATGTTGAGTTTTACAATGGGATCAAATTTAAGTTGTTATCAATTTAAAATAAACTGTTTTGTTTTTATATACAAGCCTCATGGTAACCACAAAATCAAAACCTATAGAAAGTACACAAAAGATAAAGGAATATAGCATACCCTAAAAAAGGTATCAAACTGCAAAGGAGGAGAGTAGAAAAAGAAGAAATGAAGAAAGAGAATCTACAAAAACAGTCAGGAAACAATTAACAAAATGGAAACAAGCACACACACACACAAAAAACAATAATTACTATAAATTTAAATGGACTAAATTCTCCAATCAAAAGACATAGAGTGAATGGATAAAAATAGTACAACCAATCTATACACTGCTTACAAGAGACTCACTTTAGGGTAAGGACATACATAGACAGAAAGGGAAGGGAAGGGAAGGAAAATGATATTCCATGCAAATGAAATCTGAAAGAAAGCTGGAGTAGCTATACTTATGTCAGACAAAATAAACTTCAAATCCAAGACAGTAATGAGAGATAAAGAAGAGCATTGCCTAATGAAAAAGTGGTAAATCCAAGGATAAGATACAACATTTATAAATATATATGTGTCAACATAGGAGCACTTAAATATGTAAATAAAATATTAACAGATTTAAAGGGAGAAACAGACAATAATACAATAATACATTAATATTCGAGGATTTTAATACCCAACTTACATCAATGGATAGATCATCCAGACAGAAAGTTACAAAACAAACAGCAGCTTTAGATGACACATTATACCAGATGGACTTAGATGATATTTATAGAATATTCCATCCATAAGCAACAGACTATGTGTTATTCTCAAGTACACATAGAACATTTTCCAAGATAGATCATATGTTAGGCCACAAAACAAATCTTAATAAATCTAAGAGAATTGAAATCATATCAAGTATCTTTTCTGATGACAATGGTATGAAACTAGAAATTAATTACACAAAGAAAATTGAAAAATTCACTAATATACAGTGATTAATCAACATGCTACTGGATAACTAATGAATCAAATAGGAAATCAAATGAGAAATAAAGGAATACCTTGAGACAAATGAAAATGGAAATGGAATATGGCAAAATTTATGGGATACAGCAAAAGCGTTTTAAGAGGGAAGTTCATAGTGATAAATGTTTACCTCACGAAACAAGAAAAATCTCAAATAAACCTGATTCTACCCCTCAAGGAAGTAAAAATTAGAAAAAACAAAGACCAAAGTTAGTAGAAAGAAGGAAATAACAAAGATTAGAACAGACATATGAGACAGAGACTAGAAAGACAATAGCAAAGATCAATGAAACTAAAAGCTCATTATTTGAAAAGGAAAACAGAATGTTTGACAAATCTTTAGCTAGACCCACCAAGAAAAAAAGAGAGAGAGGACTCAAATAAATAAAATCAGAAATGAAAGAGGAGATGTTACAATTGATACCATAGAAATACAATGGATCATAAGAAACAACAGTGAATGATTATAAGCTCACAAACTGGACAAACTAGAAGAAACAGATAAATTCCTAGAAACATAAAATATACCAGGACTGAATGATGAAATAGAAAATCTGAACAGACAGATTAGTAAGGAGAATGAATCAATAATCAGAAATTTACCAACAAACAAAAAATCCAGGACCAGATGGCTTCTCATGAATTCTACCAACAATTCTAAAAAGAGTCAGTATCAATCCTTCTCAAACTCTTCAAATAAAATAAAGTAGAGGGGAACTCTATTTTTTTTCCGTAGATTTTATTTATTTATTTGAGAGAGAGAGAGAGGGAGAGAGAACAAGCAGGGGAGAGGGGTAGAGAGAGAAGGAGAACTATAGTCCTCTTGGCGTAGGGAGCCTGATGTAGGACATGATCCGGGATCATGACCTGAGCTGAAGGCAGATGCTTAACTGACTGAGCCGCCCAGCCGCCCAGGTGCCCTAGGAGGAAACTCTTCTAAACTCATTTTATGAGGCCAGCATTATCCTGATTTTAAAGCCAGATAATGATACTACAAGAGGAGAAAATTACAGGTTATTATCTCTGATGAACATAGATGCAAAATTCTTCAACAAAATGTTAAGAAACTAAAATTAACAATATATTTAAAGGATCATATGTCATGATCACGTGGGATTTATTCCAGAGATGAGAGGAGGGTTCAATATCCACCAATCAGTTAGTGTGCTACAACATGTTAACAAAATGAAAGGAAAAAAAATTATTTGATCAACTCAACAGATGCAGAAAAAGAATTTGACAAAATTTAATATCCATTTATGCTAGAAACTCTCACAGAGCAGATACAAAGAGAAGATACCTCAGTATAATAAAGGTTATATATGGCAAGCTGAGAGCTAACATCATACTCAACAGGGAAAAACTGAGATCTTTTCTGATAAGACCAAGAACAAGACACGGATGCTATTACCTCATTTACTCAACAAAATATTACAAGTCCTAGCTCCAAGCAATTAGGTTAGAAAAAGAAATAGAAGTCATCCAAATTAGAAAGAAGTAGAACTGTCACTTTTGCAAATGTCATTAAATCATCTATATAAAGTCATAAATTCTTCAAAAATCTGTAAAATAATATATGAACTCATAAATGAATTCAGCAAAGATGCTGGGCGCAAAATGCACAGGAATCTGTTGAATTTCTTTTTTTTTAAAGCTTTATTTATTTATTTGAGAGAGAAAGTGTGCATGCATTCACACACACACAAGTGCAAATGGGGGGAGGGGGAGAAGGGGAGAATCTTCAAGCAGACTCCCCGCTAAGTGGGAGCCTCTTGTGGGCCTTGATTTCATGACCCACGAGATCATGACCTGAGCTGAAACCAACAGTCAGACATTTAACCGACTGAGCCACCAAGATGCCCCAAATCTGTTGCATTTCTATACATTAATAATGAATTCTTAAGAAGGATAAATTAAAAAACAATACCATGTACATTGCATTAAAAGGATTAAAATACCTAGGAATAAATTTAATCAAGGAAGAGAAAAATCTATATATTGAAAACTACAAGTTTGTGAAAGAAATTAAGGTGACACTAATGTGAAAGAAATTAAAGAAGACACAAATAAATGGAAAGATATTTCATGCTCACCTCATTCCTACTAGAAAGGCTATTATCAAAAAGACAAAAAAATAAACGATTGGTGAGGATGTGGAGAAAAGGAACCTTTGCGTTCTGGCAGCGGGAACGTAAGCCGGTGAGTCCACTATGGGAAACAGAATGGAGTTTCCTCAAAAAATAAAAAATACAGCTGCCATACAATCCAGCAATTGCACTCTGCAAACTTATCCTAAGGAAGTGAAAACACGAACTCAAAACCATATATGCACCCATATGTTCATTGCAGCATTATTCACAATAGCCAAGATAGGGAAGCATCTTAAGTGTCCAACGGTGAATGACTGGATAAAGATGTGTTATAGATACACAATGGAATATCACTCAGCCATAAAAGATAATAAAATCTTCCATTTGCAGCAATACAGATGAACTTGAGAGCATTATGCTAAATGAAATAAGTCAGGTGAAATTTTATTTATTTTATATAAAATTTTACATAAAATTTCTCCCAACTGGGGCACTTGGGTAGCTGTAGCTCAGTCATTAAGCATCTGCCTTCTGCTCAGGTCGTGATCCTGGGTATTGGAATCAAGCCCCGCATTGGACTCCCTGCTCAGTGGGGAGCTTACTTCTCCCTCTTCCCCTCCCTCTGTTTGTGTTCCCTCTCTCATCGTGTCTCTCTCTGTCAATTAATTAATTAATTGATAAATTAATTTTAAAACTTTTTCCAGCAAACTCAATGATACAGGGAACAGATGGATGATTGCCAGAGGCAGGGAGTTAATAGTGGGAGAAATGGGTATATTGCTTTTTGTTTTGTTTTGTTTTTAGGTTAAATAAATTGAATTAAAAAACAAAAACTGTTTAGAATATGGTCCCCAGTTGCCAAAATAGAATTTATTACTAGAACACAGTTTGTTATTCTTAGACAACAAAGTGATTATTTTGTGAATCTGTCCGATACCTTTCACCCAAATACCAGCGAAGAACAGAGTAAAACCCTGAGTCATTGTGACCTTTACCTGACAGCACACATTAGCCTTCAATTCTCTAGCACAGCCCATCTACCAGCGGAACCAGGGACAGTCCTCTGCTAAAGGCAAATCCCTAAACCTTTCATTCCTAAACTCATACTTCTAGATTTTGGTTTCCCTAGGTTTTGGAGAATCATTATGGTGATTCTTTTGGAAAAAAAAATTCTCTATAAAACACATAAACTTATTAAAAAATTACTATTTAATGCTTATATAAAATATTACCAGGAATAGTATATTTAGAGGGTAATATATACATATACTAATAGGACCAGTTTAAATAATAAGCTGCTTAAATAAAGTATAACACATATACATATATGCTATATATATATGATATATATATAAATATAATTTGTATTATATACAGCACAAAGTTTCAATTGAATATATTAATATTTTCTTATGTATCTTCTCAAATCTAAAACAAAATATGTATTATATGTGTATGTGTACACAATTCCTTTCCACAATATACATATAGGTGGATTCCCATTTGTTTTAAGGAGTAAATTGCTATGTATTTCCTATTGTGTTATTCAGGTGGATTCAATGTTATAAAAAGTGTGAAATGCAGGAAGCAAGACAAATTGTACATTAGCAAGTCTCTTGGTGACCTTTCAGCTTGGCAGTCCCATCTTCCACTGACATCTTGGACAAGTAAGAGTGATTCAGGTTCCAGATTTAAGATCTCCTTTCAGGAAAAGAGGTGAAGAGAAAAATAGATAGTTAAAAGCTTCTGTAGCTTTTCACAGAAAATTGTCATCATGTTTTATATCATTTAGTAAAAATGTTTTTTTAAAGATTTTATTTATTTATTTATATGACAGGTAGAGATCACAAGTAGGCAGAGAGGCAGGCAGAGAGAGAGAGAGAGGGAAGCAGGCTCCCAACTGAGCAGAGAGCCCGATGTGGGGCTCGATCCCAGGACCCTGAGATCATGACCTGAGCCGAAGGCAGCAGCTTAACCCACTGAGCCACACAGGCGCCCCATTTAGTAAAAATTTTTATCTTGATTAAATTTAATCATTTAGTAAAAATTTTTATCATGTGATTGCATAAAAAGTAGCAAACACTGAGTCAAATTGCAAAACTATTTTATTTTCATTTTGCTAATAAAAAATAATTCCCATTAATGTTCACATCAAAAAGGAGACTATAAGGCTACCTACAAAGCAAATTATTTTAATTGATCTCAAAACATAATATCCAGTGACTACATTTAATTTCTGGGTAGTGAATAGCAATGGTTATACCTTTATTATCAATATGTTCATATTTGTTGAGGCTCAATAGCTTAGATATTACATCAATTTACACTGGACATTATTTGCTTTAGTGAGAATTTGTTGAGCAACATCTAAGGCCAGGAATATAATAAGTACAGCGCATGTTAATTAAGATGAATTCCCTGTCTTCAAGGGACTTACACTGTGGTGCTTTGGGAGAAGGAGGCGCAGATCTCAAAACAAGGAACTAAGAAAAGCCATAGTGAAGTAGATTTTTTGTTTTTTGTTTTTTGTTTGAAAAGATTTTATTTATTTATTTGACAGACAGAGATCACAAGTAGGCAGAGAGGCAGGCAGAGAGAGAGGAGGAAGCAGGCTCCCTGCTGAGCAGAGAGCCCCATGCAGGGCTGGATCCCAGGACTCTGGGATCATGACCTGAGCCAAAAGCAGAGGCTTTAACCCACTGAGCCACCCAGGTGCCCCAAAGTAGATGTTTTAAAACAATAGGAATTTAGGCTTTCAGACTGAGGAAGGAAAATGGTTGCAAATTAACATAAAAATATTCCTGAATGGAAGAAAACCTAGAAAGGAAAAGAGGAAAATATAAAAGAAAAGGAGGAAGAGAAGCTGTTCTATCAGAATTTGTCTTTGAACACAAGACAAGTATCTAGATAATGAACTCTTTTTTTGTGTGTTTTAACTTATTTTATTTAAATCCAATTAGTTAACATATAGAGTATCATTAGTTTTAGATGCAGATTTCAGTTATTCGTCTGCTGCATGTGACACCCCGTGCTCATCACATACCAGCTCTTCTTAATGCCCATCAACCAGTTACCCCTTCTCTCCACCCACCCTTTTCCAGCAACCCTCAGTTTGTTTCCTATAGTTAAGAGTCTCTTACGGTTTTTCTCCCTCCCTGATTTTGTCTTATTTTATTTTTCTCACCCTTTCTCTATGATCCTGTTTTGTTTCTTAAATTCTGCATGTGAGACCCTATTACAATTGTCTTTCTCTGACTGACTTATTTTGCTTAGCATAATACCCACACACCAATGTTTATAGCAGCAATGTCCACAATAGCCAAACTATGGAAACAGCTCAGATGTCCTACATCTGAGGATTCAACTACAGGTGAATGGATAAAGTATATAATGAACTCTTAATTTATGTCCCCAATAGCCTGTGCCATAACAGAAGAGAGAATGTCTATTTTAAATCCCAGGTACCTAGCACAGTTCCATAGAACATGTGGAAATAAGTGTTCAATAAGCATTGTTAGTAACTTTTCCCTATCCCCCCCTTCTCTCTCTCTCTCTCTCTGTCCCTCTCTGTCTTGCTTCAGGATCATTTACCACATTAAATTAAACTCTCCATCACTTTTCTATATTAACAGTATTATATTAGACTAAACCAGACAGAATTCTGCTTTTAAGTCAAAGGGTTAAAAAACAACAATTTCATATGGTTCAACCCAGTAATTTAACTGGTGTAAGGAGTTAATCTATTCACTCCAACAAGAAACTAAGACAAACAACTGATCATAGTGAACTAGGATAACATGATAAATTTTCACAAATATATATACATATATATGTATATATATACACACATATATGTATGTATACACACACACACACACATATATGTATATAATCAATCAAAATGTTCTATAGGACTAAATAACGTGGGTGTCAACAATAGTGACAATTTATCAACAATTGAATATGCACTCCAAACCTTGGGCTTTGAGTATGGAACTGGGTCCTGTACTAAAGATTGACTGCCAGCATCTGGACTCTCAGTCTGGCTGCTACCCAATATTCATCTTTCCTCACTAGAAACGGTTTAAAAATATTAATGCTTTAGTTTCAATTTAGTGTATGTATCCCCCTGTGGCTTCCTTTCTTTTGTTCCTACAAACATTCACACTTTGGTCCCAATCTGATCATCATTCCTAGTTTCACACTCTGGTTATTTCTTTATTTTATTTTATTTTTTTATTTCTTTTCAGCGTAACAGTAGTCATTGTTTTTGCACCACACCCAGTGCTCCATGCAATCTGTGCCCTCTCTAATACCCACCACCTGGTTCACCCAACCTCCCAACCCCGGCCCCTTCAAAACCCTCAGATTGTCCATAGTCTCTCATGGTTCACCTCCCCTTCCAATTTCCCTCAACTCCCTTCTCCTCTCTAACTCCCCTTGTCCTCCATGCTATTTGTCATGCTCCACAAATAAGTGAAACCATATGATAATTGACTCTCTCTGCTTGACTTACTCCACTCAGCATAATCTCCTCCAGACCTGTCCATGTTGCTACAAAAATTGGGTATTCATCCTTTCTGATGGAGGCATAATACTCCATAATGTTTATGGACCACATCTTCCTTATCCATTCATCCATTGAAGGGCATCTTGGTTCTTTCCACAGTTTGGTGACCATGGCCATTGCTGCTATAAACATTGGGGTACAAATGGCCCTTCTTTTCACTACATCTGTATCTTTGGGGTAAATACCCAGTAGTGCAATTGCAGGGTCATAGGGAAGCTCTATTTTTAATTTCTTGAAGAATGTCCACACTGTTTTCCAAAGTGGCTGCACCAACTTGCATTCCCACCAACAGTGTAAGAGGGTTCCCCTTTCTCCACATCCTCTCCAACACACATTGTTTCCTGTCTTGCTAATTTTGGCCATTCTAAGTGGTGTAAGGTGGTATCTCAATGTGGTTTTAATTTGAATCTCCCTGATGGCTAGTGATGATGAACATTTTTTCATGTTCACACTCTGTTTTACAAAGAACCCTAATCTCTGGGGCCTGGATTGTGATAAGGAGTAATGAATGCAGGTAGCCAAAGTGATTATGTGCCTGGTATTGGGTTATGAATTATACTAGAATGCTATCTAGCCTCACAACTGGGACTTGTGTCCTTAATTGAAAGGGTGACCATATAATTCATCATCCAGATATGGACACTTCTTGAGAGTAAAAATGACCTATTAATAATTACACTAGAACAGCAAACCTAAACAGAAGTTATTCCAGGCAATTGTGGAGACATATAATTATACTGTAATTTGAGCATTTTCTCAGAACACTTCTTGTGTGATACTCTGTAAAATAACTAACTCACTAGAGAGTGATTTAGATATCAAGAATGAAAGGTCACAATGTATTATTATCTATATAGGTCAACTTTATCTCCTTCAATTTTCACATTCTAGGTTTTAGTTTTCTCTGGGACCTTGTAGATTCTTCACATTTTGTTTCATGACTTCTGGTGGACAGTACAAATTTTTTTCATTTTCTTTGTTTTTTTTTTTTTTCCAGATTCATTTGGAAAGAAAGAAATTTTCTTCCATGAGATCACATATTGTTCTGTAATTCACATAATACTTTGTTCTATATCATGCTTCTACAAATACAACCCTTTCTAATTTGATTAGAAAATAAGTATACCAAAGTAAAATTATGTGAGAATATTTGGTGAATTATCTTTAATTGTGAGGAGCAAAGTATAGAGGTTAACAAATTCAGGCCAAAGACAAATCACTCATATTTTAATTTTGTTTCTGCTATTAACCATCTATGATGTTAAGTAAACCCCTATATTCTCAAAGAAACAAAGTTGAGGAAGGAACAGTCTCAGTGTCTTCTTTGTGCTGGGATGGTATGAAGCTATGTATGACTCTCATTGGCCCCTTACAATAGTACCATTCCCCATGTGCAATTTCATAACTGATGAAACTGAGTAACTTGCTCCAAACCTTCACTTAGTAAAGGGTAGGGCAGAATTTAAATCCAGGTTTATCTACAAAATCCATGCTGCCAGTCAATCATTTGTTTACTTATTTTGAAAATGGGAGTCTTTCCCGTGATTCAAAAGATTATTGTATAGATTCAAAGAATAAATAAAATGCTACATGTCTAAAAGTTTTAAACCTATATATTTGGGCAAAATCTTTCCCTTATATTTTTCTATTCATTTCTTAACTTTTTATTCAGGATTTAAATAAAATAAAAATTAGGCTCACACATTCTTTGTATACTCAAATACTTTAAAATACTCATCACATTTTATAATGAAAAAAATAGATCACAAACATTTTGCAAAGTAGTTTCTAATTCCCTTTGATCTCACATCAAGTTTGACACCCCCATAGAAGGACAGCATGTCTGTTCCCAGGGTCTCTATGCCATGGGCATTTGCAACTCTCTGTTATCACTACCCTAGGTCACTCTGCCATTTCAAAATGACTGCTTTGTCTTGTATTTATATTGGTAGTCTTTATTAAGCTAAAGTACAATTTGTTTTTAGTTATTATGTCATTCCACCTTCATCTATAAGATGATATCCTTGTTCAATCAGCTATAGCACTACTATTTCAGGCAAGAGAAGAAGGTGAAAGGAGAACAAAACAATTACAAGGTTAGTCTCTATTTTCAAAGCATCACCTGAGGCTTCATTCAGATAATTTCAATTAACTTTTATGGAAGTTGCTCAGCTAAAACCCCAGCAAATGCTACTGTCACTAGATTCAGTGCTCCAGAGCTACACAACTGCTGAGGAATTTATTCTATAATTTTTTCCAAGTGTACCAAAAAATATTGCTCCCAAGACTGACCTATGTGACATGTTCCCCATGGTCTAATGCAAATTAGGATGACTGTGATATAAAGATCTCTGAGACCAGGGTCATAATGGAAACATTAACAGACCCTTCACTATAGAAGCCCTGTGGGGGGCCATTAAGATATTTTATGGACATACTAGTGCCAGCCTGAGAGCAAATGGCAAAGAGCAGGAAACATAAGCGACTCTAAAAAGAAAACAAAACAAAAATCCAATAAGAGACAATGAAGACATCATTAAAAACATAAAGGCAATGAAAATGCCTATGGTGTATTTTCCATTATCTGTGACCTTGGGTTTCAGTTTTGGCTTTGTGTTCATTATCAGTTTAAAAAAAATACTGCCTTAGACTCCTAGGCTCACACATTCTTTGTATGATTCCTTAGAAGAGGAGGGGCAAAGCCCTAAGCTAGCTGTCAAAAAACAATTTACTATAAATTGTAAGAGTAAAAAATCCTGTAAGAATTTTCCCTCTGCACTCTTCATTATTGTCTTTCAGGAAACCCACCCAGGATGACAGGAAGATAAAAATTAGATTGAGGCCTTTTACACTGTTTTGACTGTTCATATCCTCCCAGTGTGTTATTTATATTAACAAATTCAGTTTTCTACCTCAGAAAGACAGCTGGTTAACAAAACGCTATTGAACAAAAGAGATCTCTTAGCCATGGTTAAACTGTCAGGTTATCCTAGATCAGAACCACACATAGCCAAGTAGTCTATGTTACCCAGCATAGATTGTGATCCAAATTTGTAAGTGATTTCCATCAAACCCTTCTTCAAAGTAACAATTAATAGGTTCCTCAACTGCTAAGGTGTTAGTGTTTACTTTTTTTCTGTAATTTTTCTTTCTTCATCATAAAACCATTTTTTTTGCTTGAAATAAAATAGGCATTATTTACTCTAAGTGAAGTGAAAAAATTAGAGTTGATTTCTGTACTTTCCATCAGAAGATGCTTCATTCCAAGTATCCCAAGGTTAAATTTGACTTCAGCACAGAATATCAGAAAAAAAAAATCCCCATTTCTTCCATTTGCCTTGCATGTATAAATCCAGTCTTTACATAATCTTTTTTTTTTTTGTAGAACATTAAATTAAATTTGTCACGAAGTCTGTATTTTTCCTACATTTAGTTGAAGTTTGATGAAAAATTTGGCAACTTAATTCTCATAAAATGATTAAGTAGAATTATATTGGCAAGGCTCAGCTATCATGTAATGTTTGGGAAAGTGGATAGGAAGGAAGATAGTGAATAGGAAAGCCTCTTGCTCTTCTCTCTCTCTCTCTCATCAAATAATGTTTCTATGAGAATCTTAAATCAGAACTTAGATCCTAAAGAATTAAGTGTGAAGCATATTGGGGTTTACTCTTTGTGATCAGCCTGAAATAGATTGCTTTGTTTTCCTTAGAAATAGTCACTTTCCCATTAAATTAAATTTTAATTTTATAATTTCTATAAATTTATAATTTATAAATTATAATCTTTTGCCCATTACCAATAGAACTTTTTCTCCTCAATTTTCTACTAGTGCAATTCTAAGTAAAAGATCAATTTTAAAAAATCATTAGATTTGAGCCAGAAAATATAAATTATTTGTAGGAATATTATATATCTATTCATTTTGAAAATCTTTTAAAACTGACCTATAGGGGCACCTGGGTGGCTCAGTGGGTTAAAGCCTCTGCTTTTGGCTCAGGTCATGATCTCAGGGTCCTGGGATCGAGTCCCGCATCAGGCTCTCTGCTCAGCAGGGAGCCTGCTTCCTCCTCTCTCTCTCTGCCTGCCTCTCTGCCTACTTGTGATCTGTCTTTGTCAAATAAATAAATAAAATATTTAAAAAAAAAAACTGACCTATAGCATTCACGAGGCTTATATTTGGTTAATATTTGAGGTTTTCCCTTTGTACTTGATAGAGTTCAGGACATGCTAACCCCAAGTATGGCACTTTGCATCTTGAATATTTTAAGCTGAAGGAGTTTGAGAAAATGGCATAAGAAGAAAGGTCACTCTGATCTTCCCCTGACCCTTCTCTACTGAAACATATCATAAAATTCTCATGTGAGATGTGCCCTCCCTATGGCCAGAGAAAAGGAGCATCCTCCTCCTGAAGCCAAAATACCCCAAGAAGAATCCTAACAAACAGGCCTTGTTAAATTTTCCCATTTACTACACCTAGCTCATTTTCTCTTTGGGGAAGATTAATACTCCAATAAAAGACAAACAGAGAAACATTCCATGGTAATGAATAAAAGTTCTTGATGTTATATGGATAACGGTACTATAACTATTCTACCATAAATTTAGTGTAGAACCAATTAAAAACTATTTAGATATTTGAGATCTCAGGAAAGTTACTTAAAAAGTTATTTGAAAAATAGAAGCCCACAAATAACTACAACCTTAAAAAGGAAGAATAAACAGGGAGAACTTGTCCACCAGATTTTTTTAAAATACTTTATTTATTTATTTATTTATTTGAGAGAGAGCATGAGTGAGGAGAAGGTCAGAGGGAGAAGCAGACTCTCCGTGGAGCTGGGAGCCCGATGCGGGACTCGATCATGGGACTCCAGGTTCATGACCTGAGCTGAAGGCAGCTGCTTAACCAACAGAGCCACCCAAACATCCCAGATTTTTTTTAATTGAAGTATAATTAGCACATAATGTCATATTACTTTCAGGTACAGTATGATTCAGCAGTTGCATGCATTACCCTGTGCTTATCATGATAAGCGTATTCTTTTTAAGATTTTTATTCATCTGTTTGACAAGGAGAGAGAGAAAACGCATGAGCCAGAGGAGGGGCAGAGGGAGAAGCAAACTCCAGGCTGAGCAGGGAACTCAACATGGGGTTCAATCCCAGGATCATGACCAAACCCAAAGGCAGGCATCCAACCAATTTAGCCACCCAGATGCCCCCATGATGTGTATGTATTCTTAATCTCCTTTATCTGTTTCACTCCAAAATATGGTACACTTCATGAATTGGCTTGTCATCCTTGTGTAGGGGCCATGATGATCTCTGTACCATTTCAATTTTAGAGTATGTGCTGTTGAAGCAAGCAGTATCCTTTAAGATTTTAAGACATATATTCTAAAATGCAGGCCCTGGGTCCTGAGATGGGTGTGCTTTCTCACATGGAAAAAAGACTCAGATAAGGACCTCACTAACTTTTTTTCAGATCCTAAGGAGGGAAGCACAAGGAAAAGCCCAAGGAAAAGAATGAGATAAAGACCTAAAACAGTGTCTCCACTTGTGAGGTAAAGTAATTCTACACTAGTGAAAATGTTAACCAGTGAAGACCATTCATTTACCAATAAGTTTAGAACTATTTCAACCTGAATAATAACGTGTATAGAGGCAGGCAGAGGTTCTCTTAGATGCCAAAGGATGGAAATGATGGAGGATCATTTCTGAGGTGAGCTTGGGAGCATGGGCATTTCAGAAAATAAGACTCTTTAATGAAAATATTGGATCATAAGGGTGTGTCATAAGTCACTGAGGCATTTTTAGATTGATTTAAAAAATCAATTTGTGCCTAATTGTTTAGCATAAATAATCCTGCCATATTGATAAATTTAAAGCATTTTATATGTTTCTGTCTGTCCATCAATTTATATTGTTTGCAAAAATACACGTGTGTGCATGCACACACACACACACACACATGCACACACACTCCAAGAACCTTAAATACCTTTTACATAAGTACTTGTAAGATGGCTATTTACTTGCATGATGAGCAGGTTCACATTTGCCCTGAGGAAGATTAGTATAGTTCTCTTTGCCCAGTAACTTTCTTTCCATTTTTTTCCCCACTAATATTGACTCTGAAGTCAATATCATAGATTTGACAATCAATAGGCACAATTTTGATTCAGTCATTAGCACTTACATAAGTGACTGAGACCTGCTTGTAATCTCAAAATGTATGCTGTAAGAGAACAGGATTCATGAAGAAGAAACCAATTTGAGGCCATTTTCCAGATCAAGGATTTTGCTATTGTCCATACTTGTTCTAGAGTCTGGCTTAACAGTGGCAAAACCGCCTTTTTATTTTTTTTTTAATATTAAGACTATTCTTTCTCCAACTCAGTATAGAATTTTAACTTAATATATTAAAGCTAGATTAAAGCAAATGTAATCCCCAAACTTATTCAAACTCCCTTCCTCTCTTTCCCCAATATTTCTACCCAAAGTCTCCCATCCTCAGCTTGGTTGCCTGTGCAAAAATAATTTTAAACAATCTAGAGTCTGCATCTTGTTTGCCCTCTCAAACAGTATTTATAAATCTATAATGGTGATTACTTAAGTTATTAACATGTCTCTTATTTCATTCCTTCACTCATCAATTCAATAAATATTTATTGAGGGACTAGTATAGTTCTCTTTGCCCAGTAACTTTCTTTCCGGAGTGCTTGCTTGATCCAATGGTTAAAAAAAAAAAAAAAAAAAAAAATAGGTGAGATCTGTGCTCTACGAAGTTGATGTAAAAGAAGTAAAGTAATTACAAATTGTGATGAATGAATGCTATGAGGAAAATAAAAAGGGAGCTGCGATAGAAAATAGTGGAAAGGAATAGTTTTGGATGGGGCTTTTTCATTGGCAAATCCAGTGAGGTGGACTAGGTGAATTTTTTTTCTGATATAAATAAACGGGTTCATTTAAACTTCATTAACAAATCATCAAAATACAAATATAGCCCATGAATATTATCTAATGAACTAGTAGAGAGAAATTTATCACAATTCTATCAGTTTATCTTGCATCAAATAAAAGTTCCAAAGTTCTAAATAAAAACTTGCCTTGATGATATTATCAGTAATTGGCAACAGCAGATTTGGGCTGTCTCATTTTAGTCACATCACTAAATGAGGCACATTCTCCAAAAACCACACCATCTAGCTCCACATCAAGAAGATTGAACTGTTCTGGGAATTAATTCCAGAAATGGGTTCTGAGTTGTTCAGCAAAGAAGCTCACTACTCTCTACTTCTTAACCAAAGACCCCAAGGGGTATACATGTATGCATGTATACGTGTGTGTGTGTGTGTGTGTGTGTGTGTGTGTCTGTGTGGATAAGCCACTGAAACTATGCTGTGAAGTGTAATCTGAAGACAGTGAAAATCTGACACAATTGGGAGAAGATAGGGTTTATTTTGTATAACCGAAATTATTTTAGCAAAACAGTCATTTATAAATAACTGCATTACGTCTTTCATGACTAATTTCTGTATCTAAATACCAAACATGAAGCACAAAAAAAAACACAAAAAAGCCTTAATTCACACCAAGTTCATGTAAAGCTGTATAATGTCATTTTGGAAGACATTGCATTTGCTCTGGAGTTTCGCACACACATGGAAAAAAACCATCCTTAGCAAATGTCTGTAGCCACTTGAACATATACCACCTCCTGTGGTTTCTCCATATATCAAATGCAGCTGGGATGATTTAAAGATGATCTATTAAGAATGCATCTAGCCTGCATTTTTAAAATATAAGTTCTAGCCAATACATGAGCTAAATGATCCTTTATTGCCACACAGCTCTTATTTAAATATCAGCAGTGTAAATATTCCACCCTGTGTCAACTAACACAGAAACTGGTAGAGCTAGGTTGCTGAAAACTTGGCATGGTGTGTAAATTCACAAGAATCCATCAAGCTCTTCTATTATTTACATTGTAAGATTTGTAGGCTGTCTGTAGAGTAACAGGTGTAGCCCCTGTGGGTCAACAACCACCTGAATAATGCAAGGGAAAAGGAAAGCAATACCACATACACCACAGTTTGGTATTGTTCATTTGGGGGAATATCTTTCCCTATAATGGCTGCCTAAAAAATCCTCCTTAGCAGTGATCCATATGCTATATGGTCATATGTGATATTTAAGACCAATTCCTTTGTGATGGACAGACCAATTTTGAAATCTGGGTTTACCTTTTTCCTATTTTCTGATTTTTTGTTTGGCCAAGACATTCTAAGTTCAGTTTAATTCAGTCTTCCTCAGAAGAAGCAAAACAATAGTATATAACTAATTTCTAGTTAGCAGAACATTAGCAACTGGATTCTATTATTAACTTACATATATGAAGGTCTCAATTATTAGATAGAAGGGACAGAGACAGAAAGTTATTTTTACTTGGAAATTACTAAGATCAAAAATATGTATTATAAGAGGTTGTATATTACAATGAGTTATTGTCATTCTGTATTAATTTAATACAGATTCTGGATATCACCAATAGCTATAACAGAGAATGTGTTTATGTGATGAGGGAAAAAGAACAGAACCATAGCACCCTAAAGTTCCTTGACTCTCACAGAGTATATAAATATTATCATTTGGACAACAATCATCTTGGAGCACCCATGTGGCTCAGTAGGTTAAGTCTCCACCTTCGGCTCAGGTCATGATCTCAGGGTCCTGGGATTGAGCCTCCCATTAGCCTATCAGCTCAACAAGGAACCTGCTTCCCTCTCTCTCTCTCTCTGCCTGCCTCTCTGCCTGTGTGTGATCTCTCTCTCTCTGTAAAATAAATAAAATCTTAAAAAAATACTGTTCTAAAAAATATTAATAATATACACACATATATATATATACACATACATACATACATACATACATACATACATATAGGGGATAAGGAAGGAAGGCTAAGTGAATTGACTGAGGTTTCCAGTTAGTAATGGAGGAAAATACACTACCCTACTGCTGTTAATAAATCATAGACAATGGAATGCAAAATGATCATAATAGTAAACTCTAATAAAATGATCTGGTATTTACTGAGCATTTACTCTGTGCCAGGCATGCTACTAACTGTGCCCTATGTGTCATTGCCTCATTGAATTCTCACTATAACCCTGAGAGGTAGGCACAAATATTAATTTGGTTTTCCAGATAGAAAACACTCAGACTTAAGGAGCTTAAGTAAGTTGTCTGTGACCACACAGGAAACAAGAGCTAAAGCCCGATCTCTTTGATTCCAAAGTTCATAATAATGTGGCTCTGTAATTTTTTTCTAGTCTAAACTTAATAGGATTATTTGCTTCTCTGTAAACAACCAGATGAACGTTTTTGCTATGGTGCCCAGTGCAATCAAGACAGTGACATATGAGAGAGATGAATGCCTACCTTCCTCCCATAAAAGTCTTTCTTTTAAAAATAATGGAATGAAATTTCCATAAATCTTGTCAGCTTTGTTTTAAAATTTTCTTACTATGACTCATAAGCATAAAAACCAAAGCTGCCATGAAAAGATGGAGAATCTAAACAAAGTTGGAAAAAATGTATTTTTTGAGTCTCTATAATTCTGTCAATTCACTTTATTTTTGTGGCCTTGTTTTCCCTAGTACATAAATACATGTATGTCTGTGGGGGAGGTACTGCACAAGGTGCCACGTTCTTTATAAAAGGAGTTCAGTTTTTCTCCCAAATGATATATTATCTCATTCTTAGAAATGTTATGGGCCCAGATGCTCCCTCATAAGCACCCTGCCCTTTGAGTTTGAAGACATCCATACTTCTTATAGAACCTCTGGTCATAGTTAAGAGTGAAGGAGCAGAGGTCCAAAGCACCATTTCTGCCCTAACTGCACACTTGTGATTTCTGGCCCATTATGACTAGATGAGTCCTAAAGACAGAGAGGAGAAAGGCCGCCGGTGCCAGGGCTTGTTGTTTTGCTTGCTACTTCTGTGTTTGTTTACTGGAGATGAATGCCAAGAAGGCAATTATTTCTCCTCCTAAGAACAGTCTTGACTGAGAAATGATAAACAGTCCCACCCATTGTGGTGAAAAATCCCATAGAGCTTAAGAAAAAATTGCAAGCCAAGGAGCCTGAACACAAAAGCTGGACATGACAGAAAAGAGAAGGAGAAGAGGAAGATGAGGGAAGGAGGGAAAGCGGGAGAGGGAGGAGCAGGAACAGGAGGAGAAAGCAATGCTAAGTGATACAATGAACAAGAAAAGAGATAGAGGCAATGAGAGTAAGAGGTGATCCAGGAAGCCTAGTGCGTCTCTGCATCCTTAAAAGATTTATCATCTTGTAGTGCTGAGCATTCCTGCAAAAATCAAAGACAGAAATCTAAAGAAAACAAACATGGCAGTAATCACAAAGATGGCATGAGACTTCTAAAGAGCTTAGGAGAAACTACCTGAACACAAAATGTAGCCAGGAGAAGGTAAAAACAATCACTAGCTCTTGAAAGCCTGCCTTGGCAGGCAAAATTTAACTCTGCCTTATAGTTTCTTATATATATGAAATTAGATAGCTAAACTTCCAAAAGAAAAGACAGAAGCCCCATCTGTTTCAACCAAAGGGAACATCTGTAATAAGAGAAATAATCAATAATTGTTAAGCAAGCAAGGAAACAAATAACTATTGACAGAAGGAATTCCAATAATGGACAAGATTCATTCACTCAAATAAGAAAATACTGTTTTCTTCTTAGAGCCAGGGCAATCTATAAAATCCCTACCAATAAAATTGTAATATGCATATTAAAGAATACTTTTTATTTTAATTTTTGTGACACAGTTTGTAAAAGACTTTAACAAAAGACATTTCAATCAGTAGAGAGACATACCTCCTGAAACTCATGTTTTTGCTCAAATTTCAGAAAAATAGCATTTTAGAAATAAAACTGGAAAAGTTGTAATGGAAACCAATCATTAGGCAATTTTAGGCAAAGAACTGTGCAATTAGCACCTTTGTTACCAGAAAGCTAGTAAAACTGGACTGAGGAAGTGAGAGAAGAATAAAAAGGAGGATATTTTCAAAGAAAATTGCATTTCAGTCCTGACTTAAAATTGATTTGACACTGTAGTTGTACTGTAATATCACAGTGGCCATAGCCATATTGTCTTAGTTCAAGCTGCCATAACAAAATATCACAGGCTGGGTGGGTTAAACAACAGGGACTTATTTTCTCACAGTTTTGGAGGCCAGAATTTTATGATCAGAGTGCCAGGACAGTTGGGTTTGGGTGAGGATTCTCTTCCTGCCTTGTAGATAGCTGATTTCTTGCTAAGTCTTCATGTGGTCTTTCCTTTGTATGTGAGTGCCGAGAGAGAAATTTCTCTCTTGCTTTTCTTACAGACCAGTAATTCCATCATGAGAGTTCCACCCTCCAAGCCTTATCTAACCCCAACTACCTCCCCAGAGCTCCATCTCCAAATTAGGACTTCAACATAGTAAATTTGAGGAAGGCACATACCTTCATTCCATAACGTTTATGTATACTTATAATCACTCAATAAAAGCTAAATCCTTTCCATTGTTATCTATCATATCCCATGTCTCTGCATGACCTGTCTGTCCTTCCCAGTACTACTTATCTTTCCACTCAGCACCTTGCTTGCTCTATGGCAGCCACGATGGTGTCTTTGAGCCCTCTGAAGGCACTAAGATTGTTCTCATCTTGCTGTGTTTCCATTTGCTGGTCCCTCAACATGAAATGTGCTTCTCCCAGGTAGTTACCTGATGTACTCTTTGCTCAAATGTTACTGCATCAGGATGGTTTTCCTGAACATCCTATATAAAAGAGCAACCTGGTCCATCCCCATCCCACTTTGGCATGCTGTCTCTTTTACCAACTTCAGTTTATTTTATCTATATCTATATCTATATCTATATCTATATCTATATCTATATCTATATCTCTCATCTTAGTGTCCCATCAGGGACCAACATGTTTCATTCACTTCTGTATATTCTATGTCTAGTCTTATGTTGGCACATAATGGTTCTCAAAAAAATCTTTGCTAAAGTCTGCTTAAATGAATAAATTATGTGCTGTGTATATTTTACAAAGATACACTTAATGGATCCTTGTGCTCACTATTGTTTCACAGAGGGTCTAGATTATACTTCTTGGAAATAGACCACTCTGCTTTGGGAAAAAAAATGATTCAGGAAGCGTTCTTTTTCCCCACAAAACAATCTTTATAACTATAGCATATTAGCCACCTAATCAAAATGTAGCCTGAGCAAATCACAATTTTGTAGAGTATTTTTTCTGCTCTCTACCCCTTTGGGGGCAACAGGTTATTAACCACTACTGTTTTTGAAGTTGAACATTCTATAAACTGAACAAAACTGTACTTTTACTTAAAGTAAATTTCAAAATTTAGTAAGGACTGCCAAGACAATTATTAAGAACACCTAACCTATAAAATGAAGTGAGAATTCTCTATGTATACACTTTTAAGGACATAATAAAGTGTGGGGGAAGTGACATATTTGTTATCTTTATATTATTATACAAAATGGAGTGCTGATAGAAACTTTCAATTCCTCCTTTCAAAGAACTGTGGAAACTCAGCTAGCTTTGGCTAGGTAAATAATTCCCTTTCTGGCCTTGTGGTTATTTATTGCCCATTCCATTCTGGAAAACTTAGTGGCTTAAAACAATAACCACTTATTTAGTGCAGAATCTACAATCTGGGCAGGGCACATCGGGAAAGGCTTATCTTTGTTTCATGTGGCATCAGCTCAACTGGACATTGGATGATCCGTTGCAGAGTGGCTCATTCACATGGCTGGCAATTTGATTTGGAGCTAAGGGAAGGCTGAGGGGCTGGGGATTCAGTTCTTCTCTGTATGGGTCTCCTCTTGTGAGTCTTTCCAGAGGCTTCCTCCTGGCCTCCTCATATCAAGGTGTCTGGATTTATAGAAAAAGTGTCCCAAGAGAAGAAGGTAGAAGAACAAGGAATTTTTATAACATAGACTTGGAAGTCATAGAGCCTTACTTCTGTTGTGTTCCATGAACAAATCAGTCACAAAGTTCTGCGTGGGTCCAAGGAGAGGGGATAGAGATTCTATCACTTGATGGAAGGGTTGTTAATGTTGTTATAAATGGAGAATGGGCATGGACCCTATGGTGGTATTCATCTTGGGAAAATACAATCTATTGTGGGACCTATCCTGATTTTTTTCTTCATACATTACCCAGATTCTCTGAACTCTCGTAGACCATACTTCTCCCACACTTATCTGCTCAGGGTTGTTGCTTACTTGTATTTCAGCTCTTATAATTAGTTATAGACAACATTTCTTTTCTGCTTGTAATCAAGCTTTTATCAATGGTGCTCCTTAGGAGGTTTGTTTTCTCCAAATTACTGGCAAGAATTTTCCCACTAATTATTTAGTACTCTGAGAATTGCTTATTTCTTTTCAGTGATCCTAAAGTTCTACTTGATTTTCCCTTCTTTAGGTATTTGTTTTCTTTGGCTATCTGCTTCTGGGTTCTGTGTTTCTTACCTATTATAGCAATAAAGAGAGACTTATCCTTTTCCTACTTTAGTGGAAAAATAAAGTAAAAATACTAGGTATTTGCTGAATAAGGCTTGAGAAGAAAATGAATGTGTTCTCTACTTGGGCAGAAATGTGGGTGACATGACATTGTCTCTGAAACTCTATTTATTCCCTCTTATTCAAATAGTTACACCCCCCTCCCTCCCAAGGCAATTTTCCTTTTATAGCAGACTGGGTACCACAACTTTTTCTTCAAATCGAGCCTTATGAGATTGGCCCAGCAACCACCTAGCAGCCCCAAAGCCCACCCTCTTCTATTGTCCTTCATGTTCCTTTCCATACAGCTCTGGAAACCACCAGAATCCACATCACATTTCAGAGGATTATGGGAAATAAAGATGGAGTAGGGTTGCCACCATTTTCCTCCCAGGTACACTGTGCCACCCTTCCTTCAAGTGTTACTAATATAGGTGTTTCTGCTACAGAAAACTCAAGACTGCACCGCATATATGTACACTTCCAAACTTCAGGGATACATTTATTCTTCCTCATATGGATGAAGAGGACTAAAAAGGATAAGACTATAAGCTTCAGACTCCCAGATGCTCTTCCCAAATCCAGTCTCTCTATGTACAGCATTAATGATGGCACAGACGGGGACGTTTGTGTTCTGCAGCCCAGCACACATCCTGCTATATTCAGCTTGCCAGGTTCCCCTGGCAGGAACTGTCAATCTTTATGTGATCCTCCTGGAATTCTCTCACTGAGTTTTAGAAAGGGAAGAATGGTGCTTTCATTCTTACCCAAACTCTGCTCTCTCCAGGAGGCTTACCACTTCTCTTTCCCACACAACACTCCTCTTACTTTGGGTGGGATGATCCTGGGGGTGGGAAAGGTGGGGAGAGTTGGTGACTAGGCAATTTTTTGAACTGGCTCTTGTAGTTCCTGGTAGGAAGGTGGGGGCTTTCTGAACATAGAACATGAGGTATATTTGTTCTTGGCTTTGAATCTTCACGAAAACTCTAGAACCTATTTGATAACTTAGTATATGTATTATAAAGTCTAAGACAATGATTATACTAATCTGTACATTTTCTATTAAGAATTTGGGCTACAAAAAGATACTAGAAAGCCTCAGGCAATGTGAATCTTTAAACACTCAGTTGCATATCTCACAGCCATAAAATGGGATTCTCTTACCTAATTCCACAAACAAATGCATTGTTGTGTGAGCTGCTTCTATGGTCTCATATGTTTCTTCTGAGATGAACACACCCTTATTCAGAGTGTTTTTCCTTCCTGTCCCTGGAGATGACTCCTGAAGGGGAAAAAATAAAATAAAATAAAATAAAATAAAATAAAATAAAATAAAATAACACTTCAGAGAGAATAGAATAAACCTCTCTCAGTTTCACCCAGCATCAACCAACATTCTTCTTGGTAGCTGCCTGCTTCACTGTGTTTCTTTCTCATCTTTTTTTTTTTTTTCACACAAAAACCCCCAAAATAGAGGATTTTCTTCAGCAGAAGAAGGGTCATAAGAAGTTACAATTTTTATAATGCTCCCCTAGCAACAGACCCAGTGAATCTTTTCTACCATATTTATCTTGGGTGGCATAAACGTGGGCATAGACATAAAAATATGGATAAAGATATAAATGTGGATTACACCACAAGGCTCACTGTTGCATGGACTCTATATAGCTCTATATAGTTTGTTACATAATATTGATTTGGCTTTCATTTATTTTGCTATTTGTTTTTTGGGGCTTTTTGTTTTGTTTTTGTTTTTGTTTTGTTTTGTTTTGTTTTACCACAAAAATCCCTTCAGTTTTGTGGGTTTTTTTTTTTTTTTTTTTTTTTTTAGGGAGAACTAACAGAATGAGCCTAATTCAGCCAACATTTGGCTCTGAGACTGGGTAGTCTTGGATCTGAATTCTGCTCTGCCCCAGAGCTTTCTCCACCCAATGAAGAAGAAGTTAATAAAAATTATTTGCATGGACATGTTTGTTTTAAGTGTCAGTTTCACTAGAAGTGCTCTTTTTGAAATTGTAATGGGTAAGTAGAACGTTCACTGGATAAGATGCCATCCATTTGTTAACAAATAATGAACAAGTGCCTTCTAAACACCAGGTACACTCTGAGGGTTGAGGTAAGAACTGTGAGTGAAAGATACAAAAATCCCTTCTCTCAAGGAGATCACATTCTCATGGGAGGAGGCAAATAATAAATAAATTAAAGAAGTAAAATATATCATATGTTCAATGAAAACAAAGCATGAACTCTCCACCAATCAATAATTTGATGACCTTGCTATTATGCACTCTATTGAGTTTTTTTTCCCCTCCTCTGTGAGACAGTTTGTGGGGATGATCACTAGTTGGCTTTTGGTGCTGACATCTTTTCTTTAACTTTTCTTTAACTCTTTTCTGGTTTCAGCCTTGTTTTTGGTGTAAATTCAGAATGGCCTCCATATAGGCAACATTCCAGCTCCATTCACTAAAGGAAGGAAAAATTCGGGTCAGGAGACTAGTGTCTGGCAACTGGATATGATTCATGAATTTGTAGTAATTGCTTTTAATCTACCTTTTTTTTGGTCCTAAAACTCAGACCTGCATAGGTCTGAGCAGCTATCTATTAACTTTACCCAATAGACCTTGGACCACCTGTCTGTTTCCTGTTTTCCTTGCCAAGTATCCCTTTTGGGAAAAGCTGATTGGAAACACAGCAGGACAAAACTCATTTCTTTCCTTTCTTTGTTCCATCTGTCTCTCTTCTCATTTGGGAGATCTCTTGTTCACTTTCCCATTATTTCTCACGTTCAAGGGTAAATTCTCCACCTGTGTTCTTGAAACACTGCTTCCCATCTTCTTCCAGATGTTTCTCCTACAGTAAGTCCTACCCTTCCTTATCTTTTCAGTATTTTAGATGTCTCCCTCTACCCACTCGTCACACAAGCTAAAAATATTACCAAGTCTTTTCCACTGAAAAAATCCTAATTCTCCTGGAAAATCCTCTAATATTCACTTTTTCTTCACTAACCAAGCTCCTCAGAAAAAATAGGTTGCATTTTATATATCCTTCTACCTCATCTATTGACTCTTCAAAGCATGCATGCAGTTTTGTAACTATAACTGGATTTGAGATTGGTTTCACTAATATTCTCATTGATATGCCAAGTATTTTCATTAATCTCAGTAGCATTTGACATTATTGGCCATAATGCTTTTGAAGTCACCCCTTATCATACTTGAGTCAGGACTCTTTCCTCTACTACTACTTTGTTATTCTTCATCAGCTTCCTTTCCGGTTTCCTTTCTCTCCAAACTTAGGACTCCTTCTTTCGTACTTCCCTCTTTTCACACTTTAAATCCACTTGCAGTTTCTACTACTACCTGATAACTGTCAGTTCTCCAGATCCGAAAACTGTCTCCGAGATGTTTGTAGCTGATTGCCTTCTGGATAGCCATATACATGACTATGGGGTGCCATCCTTGTTCCTTACTTTCAAGACAACCTATTCCCAAATGAACTCATAATATCTACCTCCCCCTTGGCAAACTTATTCTATTCTTTTTTTTTTTAATTTTTTATTTTTTATAAACATATATTTTTATCCCCAGGGGTACAGGTCTGTGAATCACCAGGTTTACACACTTCACAGCACTCACCAAAGCACATACCCTCCCCAATGTCCATAATCCCACCCCCTTCTCCCAAACCCCCTCCCCCCAGCAACCCTCAGTTTCTTTTGTGAGATTAAGAGTCACTTATGGTTTGTCTCCCTCCCAATCCCATCTTGTTTCATTTATTCTTCTCCTACCCACTTAAGCCCCCATGTTGCATCACCACTTCCTCATATCAGGGAGATCATATGATAGTTGTCTTTCTCTGCTTGACTTATTTTGCTAAGCATGATACGCTCTAGTTCCATCCATGTTGTCGCAAATGGCAAGATTTCATTTCTTTTGATGTCTGCATAGTATTCCATTGTGTATATATATATATGTATAAACTTAGTCTATTCTTTTATTTTCTTTTATGTTGAAATACTACCACCTACTCAAGATTTTGCTTTTAAAATTGTCCATGTTGATCTTTGTGTGAGGATCTAATTTATTTATTTTGACTGCTATTTAAAGACTATCTGGACTCAAATCCTATTTCTGCCACTTAATAGTTTCATGATCTTAGGTAAGTATTTAATTTCATCAGGCTTTATTTTTTATCTGAAAAATTAAACTCTTATATCTAGTATATGAGATTTATGTTCCATATATATATTCAGTATATATATATATATATATATATATATATATATTTACAATGTTCTGTTTATATTTTTACAGATATGTATATATATGTACATACACCCACATAACATATATCTTAACCAACACTTGTTATTACCAGACCTTTTAATTTTCATTGATCTTTTGGGTATCATCTCAATAGGATTAAATTAACCTCTATAAGGTTTTTCCCACACGTCCATGGAAAAATAAATAACATATTTAGCAAGTGCTTAGAAGAGTACCTAGTACATAATAACACCTCAGTGAATGTTACCTGTTACTCTTATTTGTATTACTATGGAGTATTCTCCTGTGATGCTTTATCATGCAATTTTATCCACTTGCTTATTACTGAATATTCAGACTTTATTCTTTTGCTACTAAAAACCTTGTTTGATGATTATGCTATTCCATTCTCTTTGATAATAATTGGTTGGAGAATGGGCACGTGATCAATGGTAAGCAAAGAAATATGGACTTTTGGAAATGGTTCCCTTACTCGTAAAAAGAAGTCACAAGAATATAACATCCTTCCTTTTCTTGTCTCTATGTTGTCTGTCTGGATGAGATCCTTGGAAGAGTTGCAGTGTCTTGCCACTGAGAGAGGCCAATGTGGGAGAGAAATGGTTATATTAAGAATGGCAGAAACAGAGCTGGAAAGAACTGGCTTCTTGAAGACTTGTTGAGCCTTTGATCATTATTAGCCTGGTTTTCAGCTAAACTTTGTACATGGGTGATAGTAGATATCCATGTTAATTAAGCCCATTAGAGATAAGATTTCTGTTGCCTAAAGTCAAAAGAATTCTAACTATAAACTTGATGAAATCATTTAAAAAAATGTATACTCCCACTAGCAGTGTACTAGGGTTTGTATTTTTCCATGACTTTTTCATCAACACTTGGTATTATCAAACCTTTTAATGTCTGACAATGTTATGGGTATGAAAGAGTAGCTCACTGATGTTGCAATATAAATATCTATGATTTTCTGTGTATATAATCATAAGATCCTCCAAACCTCAGCTAGGGTATATTAATAACTTATATCTCATTTCTTTTTATTCTTTCATTACATTTGCTAGTAATATACAGGGTTGAGAAGAAGCAGTCATGGTAACAGCATTTAAAAAAAAATAGAAGTTTATTTCTTACTTACTTTTTTAGAAGACTGGAAGCTGTCAGTTTGGAGCTGATATGGTGCTACATATTATTAAGGACTCAGACTTTCCAGTTCCCCATTCCTACACTCTTGGTTCATAGCAGCCTCCATGTCAGCAGTGACAGGAAGGAGGAAGAGTCCAAAAAGAAAGGTCAAAACTCATGGACCATATATATCTGTTAAGGAAGGCTGATGGAAACTTCCACTTAAAGTTGCATTTATATCTCATTAGCCTGAACTTGGATTAGAGGTAGATATGTGGGGGAATAACTAAAGTATGGAATACTTCTAACATTTCACTGCCATTGAATTCACTTGCTTTTTGGCAGATATGAACAATCTGATTAGGAAAGTGACCTTCTATTACTGTTTGGTTCATTGTTTTTCTTGTAAGTTGTTTTGAATTTTATTATACAACTGCTGCATTTATTAATGTAGATTTTTCTTTACATTATCAGTTTGATGTATTATATTAATGTATTTTCTAAATTTAAATCATCCTAACATTCTTGGGATAAAACGTATTTAGTCATGAAAAACCTGTGCATGTGTGCACACATGTGCACGCACACACACACACACACACATACTATGAATCAGTTTGCTATTTTATACAGTAATTTAAAATCCATTTCATAAATGATAATTGCTAATTATCTTCCTGGCTTTATTTTTTTGCAGGATTGTTGGCAAATTCATACAAGTTTCATAAAATTTACAAGGAAAGTTTTCTATTTCTTGATAACTTTAGTAGACTACACTAATCAAACCATCTGGACCTGTTGCTTTTTCTGTCTGTAGATATTTTGATAATGATTATATAGCTTTAGTTGACATAGATCTACATAGATTTTTATTTATAATGAATACGTTTTGTTAACATGTATTTCTAGATAATTAACATTTTATTTTAAAATTTATTATAAAAGGTCTCATATTCTTTTAAAAGAATTTATTTATTTATTTAACAGAGAGAGAGAGATTGAGATCCCAAGTAGGCAGAGAGGCAGGCAGAGAGAAAGGAGGAAGCAGGCTCCCTGCTGAGCACAGAGCCTGATGTGGGGCTCAATCCCAGGATCATGGCCTGAGCCAAAAGCAGAGGCTTAACCTACTGAGCCACCCTGGTGCCCGGGTCTCATACTTTTAGTAGGTTTTAAAATTCCTCAGTATTATATATAGTTATGGTCTTTTCAATATCTATTTGTTTATCTATTTATCACCTATCTGTCACTTCTCTCTTTTTTTTCCTAATCAACTTTGGCGGAATTTTGCCTACATTAGTGGTGCTTTTATAGAACTGAGCTTTACTTCATTGCTCTTCTCTATTCTTTTTGCTTGTCTTCCATGATATCAATATTTCCTCTTTCATTATTTTTTCTACTTTAAGGAGTTTTATTATTTTTCTAATTTATTGATTGTTATTTATTTATTTATTTATTTGAGAGGAAGAGGGATGCATGCCCAGTGTAGAGCTTGGCCAGGGGCCTGATCTCACAACTTGAGATCATGGCCTGAGCTGATATCAAGAGTCAGATGCTTAACCAGGTGAGCCACTCAGAGGCCCCTTGGTTGTAATTTAAATCATCAGTTCTTAACTTGTTAGTTATGGTTTAATTCATGCTGTTCTATATTAGTTAGGATATGCTCTAGTGTAATGCAAATACATTTTCAGGAATATTTTGAGTAGGAGTCCAGACCTCGAGTGATGGCTTAAAGGCTTCAGGCCCTGAGATCCTTCCATTTTTCTCCTCTCCTATTGTTATGGAATTCCTATCCCTATGGAATCCTCATATGCATCGGAGAATATTACCCAAAAGCACAGCTACATTCAAGCTTAAAATCATAATATCACTTTTATTCACTCATCTTGTTTTCTAACTCTAAGACAAGGGAGACACTCTGATTTGTTCCTTTGGCTGGCAGGCATAGGTTTTCCACCCATCCCCAACACACACACACACACACACACGCACACTTTTAAAAATGGAATAATTTCTCATGTTATATAGATCTCCACTTCTAAGCCCAGGTTCAAATTCTGGTTCTAGCACTTCAAAATGTAGCATTCAACAAGACATTTAAATTCTCTAAAACTTGGTGTTCTCATTTGGAAAATGAGAATAATACAATATTTCTTATGAAGTTGTCGAAAAGCTTTAAGTAGGGAGAGTGCACAGTTCAGTGTCTGGCATTAGTAGCATTCAACAGAAGTACACCTATGTATACCTACAGGAAATGGCTCAGTAAAGGTGAGATCACCAAATGTAATTCCCAAGTTAAGAAGAAAATGTTTGTGGTTTTCTTGTTATGTGTCTGCTTTGGGGACAAAGGACAATGTTTTTTTTTAAAGGTGACAATTCTCTAATCATGGTAAAGGGAGATAAATACTTTGTTTTCCTCCAGGGAGAAAAAAGAGATGCAGTAAATGCTTAATGGAATTTTCTTCAATGACACAAAGTTCATGGCTATAAATCTTAAACACAAGTTGAATTATTGTTGACTTTTATTTCCTCAGGGTGTTTTTGACCACATCATTAAACTGTATCACTTTCATTGACCTAATTTTATCATGAAGTCTTAGGGGATTACATAAAGGAATACTTTAAAAAATAAAATAAAATGGTAAAATAGTAAAATAAAATAAAAGGCTTTGTTCCATGTGGTCATATGATGTTCTTGCTAATTCCTATAAATTGCTGCTAACTCTTTTTTGTTTCTTGGAAGAGTCCATATAAAACTAAATAAATTTTGGTTTTTCTTTATGAAATATTATTTCCATAAAAGGATAGAGATCATAAAGAGTAAGGCTCAATTATTCTCATATTATTTATTAATATTAAAGTATTAACACATTATTAATTAGTAATATAATATTAATTAATAATAATATGTTATTCTTAATATTTATTAAGAGAAATATCTAAGAATGAAATAAAAGATGTTATTCTTCACAAACTAATTTAAATCTATTTTGAAAATATGGGTTCAGAGAGTCTAGTTACTAGTTTTTTTCATTTTTAAAGGATTTTATTTATTTATTTGTCAGAGAGAGAGACTGAGAGAGAGTGTGCACACACAAGCGGGGGAGTGGCAGGGAGAGGGAGAAGCAGGCTCCCCACTGAGCAAGGAGCCTGATGTAGGACTCAATCCCAAGACCTCAGGATCATGACCTGAGCCAAAGGCAAATGTTTAACCAACTGAGCCACCCAAGCATTCCTAGTTACTGGTTTTCAAATCACAGATCAGTATACCTAACTTTAGAATTCAAATGTCATTCTTTGCACACTATCTAGAATAAATTATTACTACAAAATATATACATCATTATACATGTGAACTTTTTTCCCTTGACTGACTATGAAAGGAAGCCTGAGAAATGTTATCTGTATCTTATCTGGGGAGTAAGTAGTATAATTTGTTTTATACTATAAAATTCTATTGGAAATTTTATGTGAAAGAAAAATCAGTTAATTCTAACAACTTAACAACATGACTACAGGGGAAAGATGAAAAGAGACTGTGGCAGAAAGAGAGACAAAAACAGCCATAAAAAAAAAAAAAAGACAGAAATAGAGCAGCAGAGAGAGGCATTTCCCCCTACAACTGAATGAGGTCATCTACTTACCTGGGTTGTCTCTAAGATACTAATTCCATATTGAGGGACAATGCTTCCATATTGAGAAAGCATGAAGAAATTGATTTCATAAACTCTTCAGAAGTCTCTCTCTCTCTTTCGAAGATTTATTTCTTTATTTGAAAGAGAGTGAGAGAGAAACCAGGAGTATGCAGCTAAGGGGGGGAGAGGCAGAAGGTGAGGTGGAAAAAGGATCCTCAGGCAGACCCAGGACTGAGTACCGAGCTCCATGTGGAGTTGGATTCCAGGACCCTTAGATCATGACCTGAGCTTAAATCAAGTGTCAGATGCTAAACCAATTGAGCCATTCAGGCATTGCTCTCCAGAAGCCTCTTTTATTAAAACCATTTTTTTTTTTTTTGAATCTTCAGGCTAGTGCTATATACCACTGGAAGGACGAAGACATATAATGTTTGCCTTCCTTGTCTTCCTTGATCTGTCTCTGGGAGTGTGTCAGAGAAAGGAGCTCAACGGCCAAGAGGAACAAGAAGGGCAGATCTCACATGATGCCACATCCTAGATGATTATCATCTTACGATGATGTTGGGGCTTCTTCTCCAATCAATGGTATCTGGATTTTAAGTTTTAAGCACAGTTTTATATAAGCATATGATCTCTATGTTGTTGTTGTTGTTGCCTCATATATGTTTCCTATATACGAGGAATCATTACTTGGTTTCCCAAGCATTTCAGTTTTTCTCAAACTAAAAGTTAACCTTTGTTGAATGCTATCCTTACAAAAAATAACTTAAATAGAGTATTTTTGCAACTATAACTGTCTGTTCCAAAAAGGTGGTGATACCTGGAAGTAATATATATCTACAGATATATAGATACGTGTGATATTTGGTATATATGATATCTATATCTATCTATACATATTTTTGAGGTAATGGTGGAGAGTGAAGAACCTGAAGGAAGCATGACTTTCACCTGGTAACTTTCTTAATTTTCATTACCACTTTATGATGCTATTTGCAACTGAATAAAAAGTTTCTCTCTCCTAGCCATGATTTCCTTCTGTTCGTCCCTGCAGTGAAGGCAGAATCCTGTATGTGTGACACTGCAATCTGTCACATGGTATGATTGTAAGCCCCACACATTCGGCATTCACCATACCAAGTGTAAGGAAAAGAAGAACAATATCCTCCACACTTAGTTAAAATGTCATGGAAAACTGTGAAAAACACACACACACAGTGTTCAGGGTGTCCATTTTTCAGCATGATGTATTTTTAGTTTTCTGCAGCCGGCAAGTCTTAATTCAAACCAAAGAAAAATATCAATGGACTGCATATGGTACACTTCTCAGCATCTTTAAACATATTTGAACTAAGCAATATCATCCTTACAGCATTTTCCAGGACTAAGCTATAACTGCTCACATTTATAGTGCCTCCAAATCAGGGAATGAAAAGGCAATAAAGAATCATTCTTTCTATCTTTCTGGATGCTCTTTCTTAGTCTTTTTGTGGGTTCTGATCTTGGTCCTCTTCTCTTTTATGATCTTTCATGTTCACACCCACCCCCAAGATGATCTCATTCAGACCCATGTCTACCATCCATATACTAATGACTTCCAAATTCATGCCATTACTGTAGCTCTTTCCCTTGAAATTTGAATTCATATATCCAGCCACCTACTTGACATCTCTTCTTAGATGTATAAGAAGCAGCTCATACCTAATATGTGAAAGATGTCCAGACACCAATCCCCAAATCTGCTTTCTCATCTGGGTTTATGACAACTTCATTTTTCTAGTTGTTTTGCACCAAACCTTATTACTGACAATAATCTATGTAACAAGTCCCAAATATCTCGTTGTCCTATTTCTAAAACTTCCATAAAGTCATAGTTAAAAAGCATATTTTTAGTAACCTAATGTTGAAAGCACTAGAATCATTTGTTGCGTGTTGAAAAAGGAACAAGAAATGGAATTCATGGTAATAAATACTAAAAAAGAGCAAATAACCAGTTATTTTTTAAAAAAATATTTTTAAAAGACTTTTAAAAAAATTATTAGAAAGAGAAAGAAGGGGGAAGAAAGGAGGAGAGGGAAAAAGTGGGAGGAGGGGTAGAGGAAGAGGGAGAGAATTCTCAAGCAGACTCCAGACTGAACACAGAGCCTGACAAGAGGTTTGATCCCAGGATCCTAAGATCATGACTTAAGCCAAAATCAGGAGTCAGATGCTTAATCAACTGAGCCACCCAGGCGCCCCCCAGAACTCATTCTTTAACACAACTTTGTCTATGCAGCAGGGCTCAAAGAATGACAGGATAGATGAACAAATAAAGGAGCATGGTATCTATAATATATCAGTGTCAATATTTAAAGTGTAGTAACCATTTGACAATATGGAAAATGGATATAAAAACAGAATAATAGAACTCTATTCTTAATCCAAAAAATCAAATTTCTTACTATCATCTCCCTAAGTCTTATGTTTTGAAGACTTATCTTAGTAAATCGCCTCACATAAATGCAAAAATTTTTCAGGTTCGTAGAGTGGTTAGAATAAAGTTAATGAGTAAAAAAAATCTGTTCAAGGGAATATTCTGTTTCTTCAAAATATGCAATACATTTTATTGCTTAAACAATATATCTAAATAATGTTTATTAGAAAATGAGTTTATAAAGAACTATTAATCAGTGTGTGTCCATTAAACTCACACTATATTGCATAATTACTCAAATGAAAATAGTAGAGAATGCTGTAAGATATTTCTCTGTCAGGTAAATGTTCATCATAAATATGTATAAAATAAATTAATGATTTTCCAAACTTTAATTGGTGGTTTAGCCTAGGAATGTTTACAGACTGGTAAAGTCAAAGGATACTGTCTTGCAATGTTTTAAATGCATAACATTTATATAGGGAACAAATTATATTGAGATAGCCAAATATTGAAATAGAGAACAAATAATACTGAAATTGTCAAGTATGGGAATAGGAAGTAAATTATATTAGAATAGTCAAAATATTAAGAAAATATTTGTAACAAATATTGTTTCCTTAAATATTAATAACAAATAAGATCTAGCAGTTGGTCTAATAACTGGTGTAATTTCAAAACAGTGATAAGAAGAAAATTTCTAAGTATCTCCAATACATTTATTTAAATATGACATTATGAAAATATTTGATTTCTGTTGGGGACAAAGCCATTGATATTACTAACAATAATGTCGTTGATTGCCTACATTCTTATGGGAAGGAAATGTTAAAATTTGAGTTGTAGGTTAGTAAAGATAAAAATGTACTCTTTTTCCATCTAAATTTTCAACTCCCCTTGAACTCTGATAGATTTCTTTAGGAAGACTGGTCCCTATAGAAGAATGCCTGATTTAGCACTTCTCTTGATTAAGGATTGTTAATGCATTAAAATGGTGCTTTTTGAGACTGTCAAAATCACTTTTATTTTTCTTTTCCTCTTGGATGATCAATGTTTGGATTTAAAAATATATACCCTTTTATAAATATTAACTGTCATCTTTAGCTGTGATAGATATTCACTTATCCCAAAGTGGCACATCCATAAATACATTCATGTTTCTTTCCTTGTTTTTTCTCATATTCTCAGTAGAAATTTTAGTCTCCTGTGTGTTCTCCAAATTGGTTAACAAAAAGCATTTGCTTAAATGTATTTCTTGTTTGTGATGCTTAATCAAAAGGAGAATATTTTCCCCCAGCTTTCTCTAACTTGACGTAAGAAACAGCTTAAAGTTTTTTTCAATGAGACTCATTATGTGGTTGCTGATTAGTGCGATCTACTTGTTTGGGGTGATTGATACTCGCTTCTGGAGTACCAGCAAAGGGAGCTTTGCCAAATTTAGAAGTCGTTCCACCCTTATGCGGTCTGTAGTTTTGAACAGAAAAATGAGACTCTGAGCATTTAAATTTGTTTGTTCTTGGCAAAATACATCTCAAAAGGCTTCCTGGATATCCCATATCTTAAAAAATAATCTTGATAACTCCAGTGACTCAAATTGTATTAGAGCTTTCAGAATTTCTTTTGCTCTCAATAAAGACTAGTCCCTTGGCAAAGTAAGTATGGGCTTACCATGAAACTGGGATGTGTACATGTTATGCTGAGATCTTCAGCAGTCTCACACAGGTTCTGTCATTAACCCAGGCTTTATTTGGATCATAAAGAACTTCCCTAAGATTAGAAGGCTAGTGCATCATCTTAATTCTACCTTTGTTAGTCCTCGGGGCTTGTCACTTAATTACAAGGCTCTTGAGTTTCTATGATTGTGAAATTCACCTTATAAGATCTGATACTAACTTAATTTTCCTTAGCTCTTTAGAAAACAAGAAAAGAAAGGATTTTCAGAGTGTATTTTGGAGAAAGATGGAAATTAATATTGAATGAATAGTCTATGACAAATCATTTTAAATCACTCCTGACTTGAACACCAATACTATATAAAATATGCTTAAATCAGATCTGATCCACTTAGGATTGTGTTTTTTTAAAATGTTTAATATTTATAGTCATTTTCATTCATTCAACAAATATTTACAAATATTTACTAAACACCTACAATGTCATAGGCAACATATCAGGTAAGTCAAACACAAAATGGATAAATTGTGGGCTCTTTCCTCAGTGAGCTCACAGTGCAAGAAGGAAATAATGCTTAAGCATTCTTTAAGAACTCCAGCTCTTTCTGTTTTAAGGTAACTCCTTCCATCTCTAGCTGTTGTATCTTTCCATTTCCTTTCCTTCCCTTGGAATCAGATTGGAACTATAGAAGAAAATTAAAAACACCTTTAGTATTCTACATTGTTTATTTCACAGACTAACATTAAAAAATTAAGGCTAAGAAACATATGTCTTATTTTTATAGAATCTTAGTATTGATATGACTCACAAACTAAGAGAAAATTATTCTACCTATTAGAATCCTTTCATATGAAAAAGTACTTTCTCAGTTTCTTAACATTTTTTCACTTTAGTCATTAGTAACTTCTACATTCTGAGGAAGGAGACCATTAAAAAAGAAAAAGAACTGAAATTTTAATAAATTCACTTCTTATAAAACTTTTGACAATGAAGGCAAAAGCCTTGAGATGAATATTGTATTATCAAGAGTGGATATTACTAAAGGAGTATTATGCATCCATCAGAAAGGATGAATACCCAACTTTTGTATCAACATGGACAGGAATGGAGGAGATTATGCTGAGTGAAATAAGTCAAGCAGAGAGAGTCAATTATCATACGGTTTCACTTACTTGTGGTGCAAGGGGAATAATACAGAGGACATTGGGAGATGGAGAGAAGTGAGTTGAGGGGAGATTGAAGGGGGGGAGACAAACCATGAGAGACTGTGGACTCTGAGAAACAAACTGAGGGTTTTGGAGGGGAGGGGCTTGGGGGTTGGGTGTGCCTGGTGGTGGGTATTAAGGAGGTCACATATTGCATGGAGAACTGGCTGTGGTGCGTAAACAATGAATTTTGGAACACTGGAAAAAAGAAAAGATTGGGTATTACTGCTACATTATCTAGTCATGCTTTGCTTTGAGTTATTTCTTATCAGGAGAGTTAATTAACAATTGTAGTATCTAACTCAGCCTTAAAAAGAATCATCAGCCCATTCATCCAAAGAAAGACCAACAAGCTCTTCCTTGCTGTTTATGAGTTCTTTTTTACACCGCACAGTGCTACTCCTGCCTCTCCCACAAGCTAACTCTCAGTGAAAGAAATGGGTGAAAATGATTATGAAAATGTTTAAAATTGTTCCCAGATAAAGAGACCTCTCAGATCCCTACCACCACCACAAAAAAAAAAAAAAAAAGAAAGAAAGAAAGAAAGAAAGAAAGAAAGAAAAAAGAAAAGAAAAAGTAGAAGAGAGAAAAGATGAAAAGAGAAGTAGAAGACTGGGCCATGAGAGACAAATGATGGAAATGAAATTGGGTCAATGGAAGTCACGGTAATGGTAGTAAAAGACCGAAAAAGAGAAACAACTATAACTAAAGTAAGAGTTTTCAAATGGTCTGGAGTTAGGTGATAAAAGAGATGATGGAGTTTGAAAAAATTTATTCTGGGGGTCTATTGACTCTTGTAGACTTAAAGAAGCCTTGTAGGACTGGAAAAAAATAAGACAAGAAAAATTCAAGAGAAATGAGTTTTGACTCTCCTTTTTATGTAAAAGCACTTGAGAAATCAATTTTTTAACTAGATAATTAACAGTCATCATGCTTTTAGAATAAAATACAATTGGGAGGGTGAGAAAGTGGTAGGGAAAAAAGATCTATGTTTCAGCAGTTTTTGGGACTTCGAATTGGTTTGAGGGACAAGAGTCCAAATGACGTCCATTTCCAACTTTATTATAAAAATAAGAGGAAACTAGTTTTCTTGGTTTTGAAGGGGTTCTGAAAGTACCATGTGCTTTATTTTTTAAAAAAGATTTATATTTACTTATTTGACAGAGAGAGAGATCACAAGTAGGCAGAGAGGCAGGCAGAGAGAGAGGGGGAAGCAGGCTCTCTGCTGAGCACAGAGCCCGATGCGGGGCTAGATCCCAGGACTCTGGGATCGTGACCTGAGCCAAAGGCAGAGGCTTAACCCACTGAGCCACACAGGTGCCCCAAGTACTGCATGCTTTAAAATCAACTTGGATTCAGTTAATATTGGACCACTTTACAAAAATGATTATTTGACCACTTGTGTCAGGTCTTAATTATTAGATTGAAAGAGTACAACTCCATTTTTCTAATCATCAGCTATAAAAATTTGTATGTGACATATTTTTCATTGTAACAACCTACATTTGACAGTTTTATTCCTCTTTTTTCTACTCCTTAGTTACTTCTATTCCTTCTTGTTATCTATAATAATAATTTTAAAAATCTGCTACACAACACATGTACACACACATTTCTGTCAAAGGGATTCTCAAGCCCACTGAGAAAGAGAATATGACAGAGAACACACTAAATTAATCTTACATTCTTTAGAAAGTTTTCATGAGTTTCTCAGTGTCATTTCACTGCTTTACCGTGCGACCTTGTGGGTTCTGACCCTGACTAAGGGCTCTTATTTTGAGAACATATCAGTCTTTTATAATGTTTTGTTCTCATTTTATGTATTTTGTAAATAACATTAAATAGATTAAGTACATTGGAGTTTATTAGCCAGGAGCAGGAATTTCAATTTACCTCTTCTAGAAATAAATGCAATTGGGTGGGGTTTTCTATATGACTCAAAAATAATTGCTGGCATTATAGTATAGGATTTTATAGTGATATAAAACAAATGTTGCAGGAGCCAACTTTATCAGAGCATCATATTCCAAGGATCTGCCCTTACCAGCAACTCACCTTGCCTTCTGCTATAGTCCCTTCTGAAAGGACTGACATATGCAGTAAATCAGGTCGGTGCCTTATCAATCTCAAGGGTCTGGGAGGTGATTAGAACATTTGCTTCAGGTGAGGTTGCCAAGAATATTTTGTGTTTACTTTTGATCATATCATATATATTAAGTTTTTTAAGGATTTGAACATTAAGACCAAAGGCTTATTTAAGGGGCTGGGTTTCTGGTGAGAACATAATTTCTAAGCCAATTCCCTCATTATCTGAATATAAGAAAGTTAGAAGTTTGTCATATTTGACTTGAACATTTTTACATAATCCCTGGAGTGGGTCTTTTCACTTAGTTAGGCTCAACCTTAAAGCTCAAACAAGCATAAGCTGATGTAAATTTTAAACCTAATTTTACTTAGAGAATGTTCTTGTGTGCAGAGGATAAGAAACATGGGAAGTTTACCCATTAGCTGCCTGCTCAGTCTTCACAGGGAGAGGCTTTCATCTGACAAAAATAGTTGTCTGTTTCTTTTCAAAATCAATTTCCCTCAGTGTTTCTCCCACCCTCATATTTATAATTACATCTGGTTCATTAAAACATGGAAATTGATAGAGGATGTGATGGTTTTCTCAGGGGGAAGGCAGTCCCGTGAGATGTAGAAACACTGCTCACTGTTCTGTTTGTTCCCACCTGTGCCTTGTGGTGAGGCTCTGAGAGTTAACACCTTTTTTTGTCATATTCAATTTCTCCACTTATAAGTTGACCTCCATTCCTGTAAGCCATGACTCCTGGGGTAAAAATAATCTATAGAGTTGTGATCTATGAAGAAAACTATCAATATGGTTTATATAGGGGATAGAGGGCAGACACATTTTTGAGCATGTCTATATATTTTGTTAATATCAAGCATGATTTTCCAGTAGTATATGAATACCCAGGATACCTCTTGCAATCCAAGAACTGTCAGAACACAGCTTGCTCAGCAATTTGCACAAATATTAGGTATATCATTTGCTGGTTGTTGGGGTGGATGGATGAATGGCCTATGTCAAAGTGACTACCACCCCTAACTCCTCCCACCTTCTTTAGCTCAGGAGGAAGTTTGATCTGGCCTGAGGACTTTACCCTCCAACCAACCCTGAGATAGATGATTGAGAGAGAGACAGAAGGAGACAGAGAGATCTCCTTCCCCTCAATTCTGGGCAACCAAGAGCCAGGTGTCACAAAATACACATCATTCATACTATTCTGAGCCCTTGCAGCTGTGAGGACAGATCTCAGTAATTTTCAACTCTTAAAAATTCACATCCTGGGGGAGGGCAGGCCTAAGGTAACATTACTTTTATTCCCACCTTAGCTGTCCTGTGACCCAGGCTGAACATCATCCAAGAAATGCTAGTTCATCACATTTATAACACAGCTGTGCTTAAAATGGGGCCAAAGCTTCACACACCCCAGTCCTGGACTCTCTCCGTGGAGGTCTCTTCTCATGTTCTCACATCCTCACCTCCGGTACCGCCCCTACTCCCCTGAGCCATCTCCACAACAGCAGGACCACGTCTGTCCACATGGAAATTTCCAGTACCTTTTGTCCTGTGAAAGAGTATTGCATACAACATGACTTTGTTGTTTTGTTAAGAGCTGTGGATATATACAGTGACATAGCTTTCTTGGATTGTATTGTATGTGAGGATGAACTCTTTCACAGACACATATCCTGGAAAGACTCTTTTTTATAGACAAGAAAGCAGAAGAATATTTGGACTATGCTTCAAAATGTATAGCAGAATCCTGGCTTTAAGTCAAGGAGAGTGGACTGAAGGGTGGTGGGGGAAGTGCGGTGTTGGAAGAAGTCTAAGTCTTCCTCAGCCTTTATAATATAGACCAGACTCAAATCCATATGGCCTTGTAGCAGCAATCTTTGTGGTTTTGCTCTCCAGCCATTTCTGATTTAACAGGGAGTGTTTCTTTTGTTGGGTGGGGCCTTCCTTTTCTGAATCTTGGGGTTCTGCCTTGCCTATCAAATAGTTGAAGACATGGAAATGTTTACATTTTGCTCAGTTTTCAAGAAAGAGTTGAAGTTACCCACAATTTGAAAAAGCTCCATTTTTTCTCACAAAACAGTCTTATTTTAGGAAGAACTGGGGATTTTTACAAAAAGATGACTGAAAGAAAATGGTAAACTGCAGATAAATATATTGGAAGCTCAGCTTCTTGAAACTTCCCCTCCCTAGATCCAAAGTTTTCACCACAGAAACCAGTCCTTTATTAAACTTTTCAGTCATATTCTCACTAGGCTCCTAGCTTTGCTTCTTATCTAACAAGTAACAGGGTAACAAGTCAAATCTCTGTCCTTCTCTGTTGTAACCTGATATTCAAATAGAGAAAGAGACCATGGGGACACTTCAGCAAAATTTATGGAGATTCTGTATACACATACAAAGAAAGGTAGATGTCTCTATAAAAATCAAATATCTGCTTTGCAGAGCTTCTTTAAAAAAGCTTATTCAGGGGCACCTGGGTGGCTCAGTGGGTTAAAGCCTCTGCCTTCAGCTCAGGTCATGATCTCAGGGTCCCGGGATCGAGCCCCGCATCGGGCTCTCTGCTCAGAAGGGAGCCTGCTTCCTCCTCTCTCTCTGCCTGCCTCTCTGCCTGCTCCTGATCTCTGTCTGTCAAATGAATAAATAAAATCTTTAAAAAAAAAAAAGCTTATTCAAAGAGCAGTATATTCTAAAGTAGAGTAATGAGTTCCAGGTTATGAAGATTGAAACCCTGATGGAGCCATAGTATCACATAACTTTCCGTCATTGGCCTCACTCTGACTGCAGGCCTTGGGAACCCTTCTTCATACAACCCCTGCTGGTCTCTTGCAAGGAATAGGAGAAAGGAAATCTGGAGTGGATGACAGAGGTCATCCCAAAAAGCCAGATGAAAGGAAGTGTCTGCAGTGGAATAGGGAATATGAAGAATTTAACTCTAATAGATACAGGATCATGAACCCCAAATAAAATTTTTTTTTAAGTTGGAAATACAATTGCAGTCTAAAGGTTTTTATAGGAATCTTTCATAGAATCCAGGAATTAAAACTCAGAAAGGGTAGCGGAGTTTCACAAAGGAGTCAAGACAGGCTTCAAGTCTGTTTGCTTACTAAGCTCTTTAGTTCCCTGGGAAGTGTGCAAGCACAGACTAATGGCTTATGGGAACACAAAAGTTTTTTCTACTTCTGTGCTCTTCTCTCCAGCCCTAACTCAACCTCTAGGGAAAAAGATCAAGACCACACTTAGTAGTCATTTTAGTTATTACAAAAAGTGTGTTCATCAAGGTGCTTCAGGTCATTCTAAAGTTACCAAACCCTGTCAGAAATGTCCTGATGAAGAAACAAAATCCTGTGACTTTAGATAAACAATCCAAGGAAAAAAGCAAAGTATAGTTTAAAAAAAAAGTGGTTCTGTTACAAATATTGGGGTACATATGGCCCTTCTTTTTGCTACATCTGTATTTTTGGAGTAAATACCCGCTAGTGCAATTGCCGGCTGATAGGGTAGCTCTATTTTTAATTTTTTGAGCAAGCTCCACACTGTTTTCCAAAGTGGCTGCACAATATCCAAACTGTGGAAAGAGCCAAGATGCCCTTCAACAGATGAATGGATAAAGATGTGGTCTATATATACAATGGAATATTACTCAGCAATCAGAAATGATTAATACCCAGTGTTTGCATCAACATAGATGGGACCAGAGGAGATTATGTCAAGTGAAATAAGTCAAGCAGAAAAAGTCAATTATCATATGTTTTCAGTTACTTGTGGAACATAAGGAATAGCATGGAGGACATTAGGAGAAGGAGGTTAAAATGAAGGAGGGGATCAGAGGGGGAGATGAACCATGAAAGACTGTGGACTCCAAGAAACAAACTGAGGGTTTAGGGTGGTGGGTGGAGGGATGGGTTGGCCCGCTGATGAGTATTAAGGGGGGCACGTATCGCATGGAGCACTGACTGTTATACATAAAAAAATGAAATTTGGAAAAGTACATCAAAAATTAATGATGTACTATATGGTGACTAAAATAACATAATAATAATAATAATAAATAATAATAATAATAATAATAATAATGGTTCAAAACCCAATTCAAGTCCTTCAAGTCCTTTAGAGGCCATCAGGGTTTAGCAAGACATTGCAGCCTACAAAATGCAAAAATCAAAATTCTATTTTGCTTCTCACCCAGCTGGTCCTGTGGCTATTCTAGAAGCTGAAATAATTGTTTGGTAGGAAGTCATTTTCTTTACCATAAAATCGAACAACTGACACTTCAGGTCTGCATCTAATGATGCAGATAAGATGAGATTTTGCCTTGAAGATTACTAGTAGAGATTATATATATTTTTAAAGATTTTATTTATTTATTTGACAAAGAGAGATCACAAGTAGGCAGAGAGGCAGGCAGAGAGAGAAGAAGGGAAGCAGGCCCCCTGCTGAGCAGAGAGCCGGATGCGGAACTTGATCTCAGGACCCTGAGATCATGACCCGAGCTGAAGGCAGCGGCTTAACCCACTGAGACACCCAGGCTCCCGTAGTAGAGATTATATTAGTTTACTAGGGATGTCATAACAAAATTTCACAGACTTGATGCTTAAACAACAGAAATTAATTTTCTTACAGGTCTGTAGGCTGGAAGTCCAAGTTCAAAATGTCACAGGTTTTCTTTCTTTTGAGGCCTTTCTCTTTGGCTTACACATGGATGTCTTCTTGCTGTGTCCTCACATGGTCTCCATGACCTTTCTTCTGTTTAGGACCACATTTCTGGTGTTTTTATGTGTTTAAATTTGCTCTTCTTATAAAGACACCAATCAAATTGGATTAGAGACTAATGACTGGCTTCATTTTAATTTAATCACCACTTTAAGGCTTTATCTCTAAGTATTGTTATATTCTGAAATCCTGGGATTAGAACTTTATCATATGAATTTGGTGGGGTGGACACAATTAAGTCCATAATAGATCCATGAACAGATAAACAGAAAACTGCAATAAAATATTATTGGTAAAATAATAGAAGGTTAAATGGGAAAAAGATACCCAAAGGTATCAGATTTTAAATAAATTCATGAAAGTTGTCCAAGCAAGGGATGGGTATTAAGGATGGGTGTTAGGTGGAGTTAAGGAAAAGGAGAGACATTTAGGGGAAGTATTTCAAGCACAGGAGAATGCATAGCTGTGGACATGAGATTATTTTACAGGATTTTACACAAGGTCAGTCTAAGGGGAAAAGGGAAAGGATGACAGACAAGCCTGGAAAGAGAAGCAAGTGTCAGATCACAGCAAGACTTATACTCAGACAATAATGTTTGTGTCTATGACAGCACATTCTAGAATTAGTCAGACCTGGATCCAAACTCTCAGATTTCTACTTCTAAGTATTACCTTGTAAAGCCACTTCATATTTTTGTCCTTGGATTTCTTTACATGTAACATAATGTCCCTATGGAATAATCAATCAGTCAATCAATCAATTATCCCTGAGGCTGTATGAAGATTTCTTGTGCTTGGCCTAGTGTTTGACACATAGTAGCTATTAAAGACCCATCAAATATCATTATTCTTCTGTCGCTTGAAGGTTTTGGACTTTTTTCTGGAGGATGTTTGGAGATAATCAATATTTTTAAGTAGGGAATTAGTAAAATCAGATCTTAAAAGTCATTCTGGTAACTGCAGGTCAAGGATCAATGAGATGGAAAATTGAAGGAGAGTTAAAGTACCAACTCTTGCAATATCCAAGTAAGTGACCAAAGAGCATAACCACAGGAAGCACAACTGGGGAAAAGAAGAGAAATACTTGAAAATATGTGACCAGCTCAGTAGAAATTGATTTGGGATATCAAAGCAAGAGACATATATTTCCAGATTTCTGGCTCAAAAAACTGGTGATCCATCACTGAAAAAAAGGATGAAACAGAAGAATCAGGTTTGAAGAGGAAGTTTATGAATTCAGTTTGGGGGCTGTTTACTCACCAGTGTCATCTGTGACCACCATCCTTTCACACTGAGCTTTTAGTTCTGGGGTATTTCCCTATAATCATTATTTTGAAAAATCTCAACTCCTTTGCCATTCTTTCCATACATAATTTCACATAACAAAATACCAACCACAGTTAGAAACATGTCCTCACATAGAAAGAGGTAAAAAAAAAAAAAAAAAATCCACATCCATGGTGACTGGTCTCTTTTCAAAATTATGACCACAGTCTCAAGTGGGCCAGCAGTACCGTCAAGATATCTTCTTTTATTTTACTTTTCTTGTCCACTCACCTCCCAAAACTACTTCAACCATTTTGTTTTCCTCTACCAAGTCTTCCAGAATCCTTATTCTCAATGGATAAACCTTGTTTTTACCTAGAAATGAGCAATAATCAGAAGATTATATCCCAATCTTCCCACCACAAAAACCAATCTATCTAAATCTGTCACCATATACATGACATTCCCTTTTATCAGGTGGATCAAATGTCTCTGCTATCTTTGAGATGAACCCCTCCACTTGTGTACTGGATTTCCATCCCTCTGAAATATGCAAAAACATTGCTCCTGCATTCAATCCTGCTCCCTCCATCATCTTTAATTTCTTCTGTTTTACTAGGTGATTTCCATCAGCATAGAGATGTGATATAGTATCTCTCATCTTAAAAAAAAAAAAAAATCCTGACACCATGTTTTCTTTCTAGCTTCTATTCAGTTCTCTCATAAACTATATAGCAAGACTTCTTGGAAGGAAAGTTTACATTCTATATCCTCTTTTCACACCATTCTCTCCAACCTTCCTGAATCCTCCTCTCCAAGTCCCTTCATTCACTGCTCTTACCTTTAGTCCTCAGATCTCCCTCTTCAATTCTACACCCTCTTCCCTATGTGACTCTATTCAATCTCCTCTCTTTAATGATTTAATCTTTTCTTTCCAAGAAAGCACTATCTATAGCCTAATCTTTAAGTTTCACACTTATGTATTCAATAGTTCTTTCAATATCTTTAATTTAAAGAATCAAAAAAAATTCTGGATATCTTCCTACTCCACCTCCAGCTGTCCACTGTGCCCAACATTAGTAAGGGTACCACATTACACCTAGATGCTTAGGCAATTTTTAATACATCTTTGCCTTTTCCCTTTTCCCTTTCTCTTACACCTCATGTCCAAATCCACCAGCAAGTTCTATCCACTCTACCTTCAGAGTGTATTTTGAATTGAATCACTAGACATGAAGCTGATGATAGAATTATTAACAGTTGGGAGGCAGTATATGTGGGGTGTTTCAGCAATGGGGAAATTGCAAGGAGGCACCTGAATATTGAGGTAAGAAATTAAAAGGCAGTAATGATGATGTACTAGATATATTTTTTCTGTTCTCTTCACCCATGATGGTATTTTAGTGATTAGATATGGAAAGAAATCACAAATTGCATTTATAATTGTGAAATTGTAATTCAATGGTGAGTCCATGCTTTTTCATATGGAGCCATTTCTCTAGTTTTTGTTTTATTATGTTTTAATTTAAAAAAAACAACCTTTTTTTCTTTTTTTTAATTAATTTTTTATTTTTTATAAATGCAAACAGCTAAATAGTAGAAAATGCACAGTGGTGTTTTGGAATATGAAAAAAAAGAGATGCTATATGAATGCTCAGGCCCCTGAAAGACAAAAAAAAAAAAAACATTTGGGAGCTAGGATATCTGTCTGTTTTATGCATCCAGGCACAGAAAAAGAACCCACAGTACAATCTAGCCACGAGCAACATTCGTTCCAGGCAACCCACCTACCTACTGATATACATATCCAGTGTTTTCAGATTAGTAAGATAGCCAAAGAAGAGAGGAGAAAAGATTTCCAGTTGAGAAATCATAGTGGGAAATCTTTTTAAGTACATGCTACTATAAGCCACTCTTACTTTCTGAGGAAGGAAAAAAAATCAGCTATATATCAGCATCTCTATAATCTCCCATGCTTTGATGAATCCATGGCACTAGTAGAAATACTCTTGTTGCTCTTTGGTGATGTTCTTTCTCTCTCTCTCTCTCTTTCCCACTTCCCTCCTTTCCCCTTCCTTTTCTCCTTTAATGTACCTATCTAATCATTATTTTTATTTCAAAGTGCACTTCATGGTAACCTACCGCAAATTATTGGGGCAGTAATCTTATCAATATTGTTCAGAGTATGTTATTCTAATTTTAAAACTTTCTTTTCAAGAAAGTCCTCAATAAGCTTGGTTGCCTGCTGATTTTTACACTGGCTTGTTAAAGGTCTCTGGGTGAGGAATAGAAGGGGGAAATGGTAGGATTTTTTTTTAATCTAATAAATTGACTTTAAAGAATTTATTTCAATCTGCCAAGCTTCTAAGAAAAATGGGATAGCGTTTTATAGTAGGCAACAAATTATATTATTTCCCTGGTGTTGCTTGTGATAATCACATTACTCCCCAGCAGCTCTCCAGGTATTTCTGTAGCTGTGAGGTGTAATTCTACAGCAGCTTATACACCATATTGTAATTTATAGTAACATGAATTAATACCCATTTACTAGGAAATGTTAATGAGAAAAATACATGTGAAGTCTTCATGTAGTACTGTATTTTTTAGTTTGGTGGGGGAGGAGGCCTTGCATAGAGTAGCATATTCCCCAGTTATTCACAGTGAACCTTTACTGAATTGTCATTTTTTTTTTTTAAAGGTTTTATTTATTTATTTGACAGACAAAGATCACAAGGAGGCAGAGAGGCAGAGAGGAAGGGAAGCAGGCTCCCTGCTTAGCAGAGAGCCCGATGTGGGGCTTGATCCCAGGATACTGGGATCACGACCTGAGCTGAAGGCAGAGGCTTTAACCCACTGAGCCACCCAGGCGCCCCTGAATTGTCATTTTATAGAAAAATAATCTGAGGTTGACAAAGGCTAAGGACATAACAACAAGTGATAAAATATGGCAACTTGGCAGAATTCAATTGACCACATCAATTAAATAGCTTAGAAGGAACAAAGCAGATGAGATAAAATGTTTCCAGACATATTTATTCACAGTGACATTTGCTACATTATAAGGATGCTTTTGATGTTTCTGGCACTGCATTCAGTATACAAAGGTCTACACAGCTCCTCCCTAGACATGTGTACTCCACCAGCTGATATCATGCTTGTGACTTGATGTAGTCAGTGGAACATGAGAAAAAGTGACATTGTGTCTTTTTTTTTCCTTTTGTCATGAGCTCAGTAATGCAAGATTGAGGCTGTTCAATCAACCATGGTCACGGGATAAATAAGAGATGAAGCAGAGGTCTTCCAGATGGGCCAACCACCAGTGAATATGTAACAAGAGCAAGCAATAAACATTTCTTTTAAAGGAAAGATGATTTGAAGTCAATCATTCCTGCAACATAACTTAGTATAAGGTAAATAATACTATTCCAAAAATGTGAAAATTTCCTCCCTCTTAAAGAAAGAGGCAATATAGGTCACAATCAAGTTATTCTGCTTGTAAGACACAAGGACATAGAACTTTGCAAAACTTAGCTGTCAAGGAAATCTTCTTAATATTCCCAAGATTACAAAAATTTTCTTTTGGCAATGTACAATTTTTAAATCTTCATTTTAACCAAAATATAAAAAGAGCACAATTAATTGATAGTTGTGATGTTATCTATGGTAGGATATTGATTGGGTGTAACTAAGAATTTGAAATTAGATTTTTATGTTAACAATGGAATTCACAACGAGATTTCGTTTATTTGCATGAACAAAGAGCTGAACACTGGAACAATTTAATTCGCCTTTTAGACAACAAGGATAGTGATTAAAAACTAAGGAAAGGCAAAATAAAATCATGACTATTTTCAAAAGGGAAAAGGCTCCTTGTTATTCTGGATGCATAATGTTGTGTGTATATTTTAGGATAAATTTGTACTTTAAAGTTTTATATCTTAAAGGAATTCCACATGCTTTTCTATTTAATAAAGGAGATGTAACTAATTTTTGATTTGAAAGAGTTACAAAAAATATCTATTCCATTGTACTCCAAAAGGGATGTCTTTTCAGACAAGTTATCCAAACTTAACCAATGTTATTGCCTTACCCTATTTGGCAGCCTGGATACAAATTGGCCGATCAGTTTCTAGGAAAATAGTAGTCTAATATTTGATGCTATGTCAACATGTATATGCCCTGATTTTTAAACTCATTTTCAGACTGAAGGGACATATACTGCTGTGGTCAAGAGACCAACATAGAGCATAATATGCCTCTGCAGCAATCAAAACCAGGGCTTGCTGATGGGCTATCCCTCAGATTTCTCTCCCTAGCCCCCCCGCCCAGCTCTCTCTTTTATTATTATTATTATTATTATTAAGTTCATTCTGTTTTTCAAGGAAATCAAACATTGATCAGATTTTTCAGTGAGAACATAAGCTACAGAGTTGCAGTCTTTCATAGAAAGCAAATTTAAGTATGAGTTATTTCCTGCTCCCTTTCCCAAATCTGGTGCTGCAATAATCTCTGCAACCTGGACACTCTGGCTTTGCCCAGACATCCCTAGACAAGAGGAACTTAGTGTCTCTCATTTCTACAGAGCTGTAGCTATTAGAACGTATTTCCTCATACGTAACTATCATCTGGCTTTCTCTTGTTTTACTCCTTGACCCTATTTTTATCCCTTGAGTCATCTTGAATAAGTTTGATCCCTCTTCCACATGAAAGAGCTGAAACACTTAACATTCTCCAACATGACTTCACATTTCTCAGGGAGGGAACTCCCTATCCCCAAACAAATCTTCCATTTTCTAAACTAAGTCTTTATCTCTCTACTACTTCTTATTTGGCAGGGTTTCTAATCCACTTGCCATTTGATGCTCTTCTTAGAATATACTAAGGTTTGACACTATTTTCCTAAAATAGTAGTCTAAAAATAGCCTAATAGGGGTCTACCAGCTCGCACTGAGCCCAATTACCTGAAAAAATGTAGAAAAAAGCAAGAGCTTCAGCCTCTGACTTTAGATATTTTACCAGTGGATTATATGAGCAATCACACAACATCATTAATCAGTTACTGCTATTTGTTAAGGAAATTCTTTAACTCTAGTTCATTTTTGTGGTTCCAAAGTTTCTCTGTTCTTGGGTAGAGCTATCAGAATATTGGGGACCTGAATGTCAAATTTTAATTTAATAAGATTATGTTTTAACTTGCTAACATGCTTGAAGAAGTCAAAAGAGATTGAATAGGTACAGATAATTTTTACCAACTAAAGTTTATTTGAACATAAGCTTTAAATATTGTGTTCTTTAATGGGATCCACCTATCCCTGTAGAATCGTGGAAGGGAAAGCACTGAGAACTGTTACCACAAAAGGGTTATTCCATCCTTGTTCAAATCCCTTGTACTCAGGATGAACAAAGCTCTGTGGACTTTTGTCTGCTTACTTCCCTTCTCTGAAAAAGATACTGCAAATGACTGCTAAGTCATCATCTCAAGCCTCTGGTTAAGACAAGGAACTCTAGCAACAATGGCACAACCATCAGCCTCTATCCCACAAAGAGAAAGATGAGATTCCTTTCTGAAAATAATGGTAAGGATGTCTACTTACTTCTTAGAGAAATATGGAGATATTGACTATGTGGTATTATAAACATGGCAGCCTTCTCAATCTGAGCTGAATTACTTGATTTATTAGGAACAAAACAGCTATGTGGGTTGGACTCTACTGGCCTTATTAAGGATTCTGTTTCACTAATTGCCTGCTGGGTGGGCAAGGGAACAAAAGGAGGAGGGAAGAAACAAAGAGAAGCAAGTGTCTATAAGAGGGATCATCACTGGTTAGCCTGTGGTTAAGGGAAATGACATATACTTTGGTAGCTTGCATAAAGCTACTAGGCTCCTGCAGGAAAACAAGAATTTAGAATACCATGTTACCCTAGATGAAATTCTAAAGAAAAATCTTATTGTGCTAGAACTTGAGACTATCAGAATGGTGGCTTGTTCCATCCTGTCTGCACAGATATTTTTTTTTTTAATTTTTTATTTTTTATAAACATATGTTTTTATTTTTTATAAACTGCACAGATATTTGCTCACAAACACTGAGAAGAAATAAGACTTTCCTTTCTCACTTATAGGAAACTAGTTTTTATGAGTTAAAAAGAACCTTGGCTTGGAGCCAAAGGGAAGCAGGAAGATCAGGGGGCGCTGAGGAGGTATGTAAGAGCAAGTTCAGACTTTCTCCAGGGCCTGGGACTATGGACAAATTATGCCAAAGGCAGCCTAGAATCGTTAAGAGCATAGATTTTGGAGCCAGAAACTGGGTTTGACTTCCTGTTCTGCCATTTTCTGTGTGTTTTAAACAATTAATTTCCCTGAGCCTTGGTTTCCTTAGACAAGGATTTTAACAATGTCTAAATCACAGAACTTTTCTGAGATACATATGAGAGAATATATGAAAGTGATTTGTGTAGTGTCTGCATTAATAAGCTTTCAATAAATGAAATCTGAAAAAAAAAAAAAGCCTCCATAATTGTCTTAGGAACAATTCCACGTAAATCCATTCTAGAATTTCTTCCAGGCTCAGGATTCTATCAGTCTCCAGCTGTACAGTTAATTATAATCCCTGAATGTCAGAAGTAAAAGGATCTTAGAGATCATCTATTTAAACCTTTTTGTATTACAAACAGGAAAGTCAAGGTCCAGACCAAAAATTAAATGCTTGGCTCAAAGTCCCTAGCAGGAGAGGGTGAATATCAAATTTTAAATAATTAAGAGTTATAGTTTTAAAAATATTTCCACTTACCAGTTACTATAACTTTCATCTATAGAGCCTGACAAACATCAGTCAACTAAGGTGCAAATCACCAGTGCACTGTAAATAAATATTAATTATCATTACTTATTTAATAGGTATTAAGCAGCCACAAGTACCAATAAAAACATACAAAATTACCTTTGCTTCACTGAAGTATAGATCTTTCTGGTTAACTTTGCCTTTTTCCTCTACCCCCAGCACTTATCTCTGTATAAATGAGCCTTGGTATCATCATGGTTGATAGTTTTGTTAGTATTGATCATCTATCCTGTACATTTCACTGCCCAATGGGACTACAGATGTGAGGAAAAACTCTGTGGCCTCACATTTAGATGTGGGTTTGCACCGCTCACCTGTAATTATGGGGCCTGGTTGTAGCTATGTAAATGGAGACAGTTAAGTAACGTTTTGCCCATACATCATCCTCTTTAGGATTTCCATGTCCATTTAGGAAATTGGCTCTTTGTGGTGCACCAGGTCCATTGTGCTACTACAGTATTTAAAAATAACCTAAGGGGTTATTACTCAGCTGATGGTGGCCAGCTGTTCCTGCTCTCTATTGAGAAGAGAATTTCTTTAATAAGCCATTTGAAGGTGGCAAAAAGGACTTAGACAAAAACGGGCAAATCTCTTGACTGTGGAGGGCTAGCAGAAGTTGTAGAACTTCATCTCCAGAACTATAAATGCAGATCCATTTTTATCTCTCTGTGCTGCTGTACTTCCTAAGCAGCCTGTTGAGAGGCAGAGGGTGGACTTTGTTCCCTAGAGGGTTCCTTGAGCACAATGATCACATGACACATTATAATATCCTAGGAGATCCTGCATAAATCAAACTATGTTTTGAAAAGAATTTCCTTCCCCCTGCTTGCATGGAAGACAAATATGTCAACCACATCCTCCCCTGGATACGCTTCTTCCTTTTCTGAAGAAAAAGATCAAGAGGAGAGATGGTACTTTTCCACAAAAGAAAAGGGCCTCTCTATAGACTAAACAGAGTAGAAAAGAAGGTTACTTGGTATGTGAGGTCTCTCACGCAGGAGAGAGAAAGTGAAGACCTTGGGGCTGATATTGCTACTGAAGAACCCAGCTGAAACCCAGGGCTGGTGACCCTGCCTCATGCAATCCCGCTGTCTGGGGTATTGCAGAAAAAATTACAACAGAAATGAAGATTGGGTTTGATTCAAGGATTATAGTGGGTTAGAAATAAGCCTGTGTTTATGTTGCCTCCAAAAAGCTTAATAGCTGTAGAGCTTGAACTTTTGTGTTTGTTTAAAAAATGCCAGGGAACAACATTTTTTCATTTTCCTTCTGCAGTGACTGTTGGTTGCTTCAAATCCCTTCATGAATGTATTATGGAAAACTGGGACAGAGTTTTCCTCTTGTTAGCCAACTGCATGCCTGCTGAGGTTTTATGTTAGAAAATACAATTTTCTTTAAAGGAAATATACAGTAGAAACCTGAGCCATCAAGCCCGAGATCATGTAGCTTAGAAATGCATGTCTGTGCCTACTTTTTTTTTTTTTTTGGGTCAAACTCTTCTACCTTCTCACTGATTTTATGCACATTGTAAGAAAAAGTGTATCAGTTTTACAGGTATAATTTTTTTAAAGATTTTTATTTATTTATTTGACAGAGATCACAAGTAGGCAGAAAGGCAGGCAGAGAGTAGGTGGGGGCGCGGGGGAGGGGAGAAGGCTCCCTGCTGAGCAAAGAGCCTAATGCAGGATGCAGGGCTAGATCCCAGGACCCTGAGATCATGACCTGAGTCGAAGGCAGAGGTTTAACCCACTGAGCCACCCAGGCGCCCCAACAGGTATAATATTTTATAGCATTTTACCTTTCTGTGGACCTGAAACGAAAAAAATTAAAAAAAAAAATCTTTTATTAGGTCAATGTGAATTTTTATTTTTTGTACTCTTTTTTATGAATTGATGCCCAGAATATAGTGTTTGAAACAGAGTGTATTGAAATGAGCATTTTATACACCTGCCTCTGTTAACAACAACAACAAAATCTCTTATTGCATAAAGTGTGTTGAAAATACCCTCTAAGACTTCCAGTCCCATAAAATTTATAGAAGCTCTTAGTTTGACAACCAGTTTTGGGGGTTAGTACCAAAGTAGTATGTATTAATAAAGAAGCTCTCATGAAACAATACATCAGTAAGGGAATGTACATTGTTTATCTTTCATCCATTCGAACTCTTATTGAGAGAGGCATTGTTGCATTGTGGGAAGTACAAGAAGTTTGGAGTTGGACTGAGTTTCAAATCATATTGCGGTGCTCCATCTTGAGTTCCTAATCTATAAAATGAATCTACCTCATAAGGCTGTGGTATTAAATTTAACTGGTACAGAGTTCCAAGCTCACTACTGGCATCTAATTGGCCTTAGTCAATAGTAGTCATTGTTAGTATTTTCAAAGCTTTACTCTAAGGATCTAATCTGAAACCTATGCACAGTCCTTTCTGCATGAACTCAGTCTTGCAATGTGATGAAGATGACCCATTAACACTTTCAAGTGTTCTTGATCATGAAAACGTTTTCAGTGATGGTTGTCAAGAAAAAAAAGCTCAGATATTTAAAAGCTGTTTTTATTTTTTTCTATATTGATTCCACCAACTGAAACATGCAAGTTTTTGTATTATAAGTCACATGTCTTCTGGCCAAGTATTTCAGGAAAGCAGGATTGTAACAGATAATCCTATTTCTCTATTTTGTGATGTTGTCATTTTTCTGATCTTTGGACAAGTTTATATAGTAATAGCCACCAATAGAAGTTCAGGAATTTTCATTTTTCTAGGAAGGAAGTGAACTTGCCATTGTCCTGTATTTTACAACCCATATGGTTAAAGAAAATCCTCCCTAGACAGGCTATTTTATCAACACAAAAATATGTGGACATTATCACAGTTGTCCCCACTTTATAGGATGATTGAGATTTAACAGAAATATTAGTTGTGCAGAAGGATTCACCCTTTGGGGCAAGAGTTTGCTGACATTGAGAATTTTTTCTTAATGTTTTAACCTTAATGTTGTATACATTACCCATGACCTTTGCCATTTTTTCATACTTACCTTAAGGAAAATAGGTGGATTGGAAATTAGAAGAGAATACAATATGATTTTTTAAAAGAGTGCTTTCCATATTCTGGGCTTCCCTAAGACTTGTCCTAGAAATCATGATCTTTCTTCTAGAATGTAAGCTCTATGAAGGCAGATATCTTTGTCTAATTTATTTGCTATAGCAGTAGTTCCTGCCACATAACAGGATCTCAAAAATTGCTCATTGAATGGGTGAGTAATTATTTAGATCAGAATGCAATTATATATTGTGTGCACATTATCAATAGTCTATGAAAGGACGACAACAACATTGCTTTGTTTATCTCTCTGTTTTTGGATATTTTCCTGCTATTACACATGAAGATTAACTGAAAGAGAGATCTAGATCCTTTTGGGGTGACCCCACTGCCCTCCTTCAGTTTATTTTTTAAAATTACATACTCTAAGTGTGATAAAACAGAACAAAATGTTGAAAAGCAAATTTAAGGATCCCAAAACCCCAGCTACCAATGGAATTGAAAAGGTTTATTGTTTTCTATGCTTCATCCTCTGTTTAAATCCCACAAATTAATTTTAATATTTGCTGAATACCCCATATACACCAAGCATTGTGCTGGACAGAAATTAGTCCCTATAATCTTAGGCAAAAAATCTTCTAAACATTTAACAATCAGAAATTGTCAGTTCTCCTTGGTGTCATTTCAGTATTTGGTATTTCTTTGTGTGTTTATATGTGTGTTCAGAAAATGTATGTATGTGTAAAATATATATGTGTGTTTTCCACTAATTCTATTGTCTGAGAACTAAAAATGGCTGATTTTCATGTTTCTTTTAACAAAGTTTCAATAAAGCTCCAAGTTTGGAGTGCCTTAGATATTGCAGTTTAGTTGTGTAGTGAAAAACATGCTTCCAACAGTCCAGAAGAAGCTGTTTCAGCAGCAACTTTTGGAGTCTTCATTTTTAGAGTCTTTTTTTCTGTTGGTGTGCAGGACATTTGTATTCTTCTCACAACCTCATGTAATTCCTAGTCCTCCTCTTCTGTACCACCAAGCTGAGAAATGTTGGCAGTCCAGAATTGTTAGGGCGAGCTACACAGCTGCTATCATATCCCTTGCCTCTATAATTTCCCCTGATTGATATATTTGTGCTCAGAATGGATAATCCATCATTTGAAAAGGTTAATATAAAATGCTCAGAATGGCAGTTTTCTTTGTTTTTTGTTTAATTCTGTCTTCTCCCACTCTCCTTTATTTTGTTCTGTTCTTCAAGATTGGGCTTACTTATCCCTCTCTAAAGAGCACAGTTGGAAATATTTGCCTGTTGCCCATCAAACACAATATGGTTGTAGTAGAAACAAAGGACATTCAGAATCAAGGATGACTGGGAGAGACAAGAAGACAAATCTCTAATGAATGAAGACTAAGAACATTAAAACAGAATGAGACCTTTTTCTGGTTGACTGGGATTTAAAGTCAAGAACTTAGAATACCTCCTAGCGTCTTTCTCGTCCACCATTGTGAAAATCTATCTCCATTTCTCACACATCTGTTAAAAACTTTGGCAAACTCTCTTGTATTAGGAACTCTGGAATGTGCTGGAGACAAAGAAAAGAAATAAATAGAATATGTTTCTACCTTTGAGGAAGGCAAATTAGTGGCAGAAATACGTACATAAATAGATAATCATAATGCAATTATATAAATACAATGGTATTATAATTAAATATATGAACATTGCCTCAAAAGTAATGAACTCTGCTTCCAAAAGTCAGGGAAATCACCGGAAAAGAGATGTTATTGAACTTGGCTTTAAAAAGGAGGGCCATATTCACCACTTCCTCATATCAGGGAGATCATATGATAGTTGTCTTTCTCTGCTTGACTTATTTCGCTAAGCATGATACGCTCTAGTTCCATCCATGTTGTCGCAAATGGCAAGATTTCATTTCTTTTGATGGCTGCATAGTATTCCATTGTGTATATATACCACATCTTCTTGATCCATTCATCTGTTGATGGACATCTAGGTTCTTTCCATAGGTTGGCTATTGTAGACATTGCTGCTATAAACATTCAGGTGCACGTGCCCCTTCGGATCACTACGTTTGTATCTTTAGGGTAAATACCCAATAGTGCAATTGCTGGGTCATAGGGCAGCTCTATTTTCAACATTTTGAGGAACCTCCATGCTGTTTTCCAGAGTGGCTGCACCAGCTTGCATTCCCACCAACAGTGTAGGAGGGTTCCCCTTTCTCCGCATCCTCGCCAGCATCTGTCATTTCCTGACTTGTTGATTTTAGCCATTCTGACTGGTGTGAGGTGATATCTCATTGTGGTTTTGATTTGTATTTCCCTGATGCCGAGTGATATGGAGCACTTTTTCCTGTGTCTGTTGGCCATCTGGATGTCTTCTTTGCAGAAATGTCTGTTCATGTCCTCTGCCCATTTCTTGATTGGATTATTTGTTCTTTGGGTGTTGAGTTTGCTAAGTTCTTTATAGATTTTGGACACTAGTCCTTTATCTGATATGTCAATATGGATGGGACTAGAGCATATCATGCTTAGCGAAATAAGCCAAGAAGAGAAAGACAACTATCATATGATCTCCCTGATATGAGGAAGTGGTGATGCAACATGGGGGCTTAAGTGGGTAGAAGAAGAATCAATGAAACAAGATGGAATTGGGAGGGAGACAAACCATAAGTGACTCTTAATCTCACAAAACAAACTGAGGGTTGCTGGGGGGAGGGGTGTTGGGAGAAGGGGGTGGGATTATGGATATTGGGGAGGGTATGTGCTTTGGTGAGTGCTGTGAAGTGTGTAAACTTGGTGATTCACAGACTTGTACCCCCGGGGATAAAAATATATGTTTATAAAAAATAAAAAATTTAAAAAAACAAAAAAACAAGAAAACATCAGTGACAAATAAATAAATGCCTCTGTGTCCCGGCTCATTACTGGGGGAAGCAGAAAAAAAAAAAAAAAAGGAGGGCTATAAATATCTACTGTACAATTGCTGGGTCATAGGGTAGCTCTATTTTTAATGTCTTGAGGAACCTCCATACTGTTTTCCAGAGTGTCTGTAGCAGCTTGCATTCCTACCAACAGTGTAAGAGGGTTCCCCTTTCTCTACATCCTCGCCAATGCCTGTAGTTTCATGTCTTGTTAATTTCTGCCATTCTAACTGGTATAAGGTGGTATCTCATTGTGGTTTTGATTTGTATTTCCCTAATGGCTAGTGATGTTGAACATTTTTTCATGTCTGTTAGCCATTTGTATGTCTTCTTTGGAGAAGTGTCTGTTCATGTCTTCTGCCTATTTATTGAGTGGATTATCTGTTTTTTGGGGAGTTGAGTTTGAGAAGATCTTTATAGATCTTGGATACTAGCCCTTTATCCATAATGTCATTTGCAAATATGTTCTTTCATTCCCAAACATACAAATATAATGAAAAGAAGGAGCACATGCACCCTAATGTTCATAGCAACAATGTCCACAATAGTCAAACTTTGGTTGTTCACCAGAGGAATGGGTAAAGAAGATGTGGTTCATATATACAATGGAATATTATTCAACCATTAGAAAAGATGAATACCCGCCATTTGCATCAACATGGGTGGACCTGGAGGAGATTATGCTAAGTGAAATAAGTCAAGTAGAGAAAGACAATTATCATATGGTTTCACTCATATGTGGAATAAAAGGAATAATGTGAGGACCACAAGGAAAATAAGGGAAAACTGAATGGGAAGAAATCAGAGAGGGAGGGAGGCAAACCATGAGAGACTCTGGACTCTGGACCAAACTGAGGGTTACAGAGGAGAGGGCATGAGGGATGGTAACAGGGTGATGGGTATTAAGGAGGGCATGTGTGGTGATGAGCACTGGGTGTTACAGGCACATAATGTATTGTTGAACAGTACATTAAAAACTAATGATGGTTGGGAGAAGGGGGTGGGATTATGGACATTGGGGAGGGTATGTGCTTTGGTGAGTGCTGTGAAGTGTGTAAACCTGATGATTCACAGACCTGTACTCCTGGGGATAAAAATATATATGTTTATAAAAAATAAGAAATTTAAAAAAATAGTTTAAAAACAAAACAAAACAAAACAAAACACTAATGATGTACTATATGTTGGGTAACTGAATACAATAAAAAATAAAATAAAAGTAAATAAATAAAAAGAAAAAGAAGGGAGAATGACATTGCAAGTAGAAACTGTTGTCTCAGACTAAGATAAGAACAGCTAGAGCATGAGTTGTGGGGGACAGGGAGAGGAGCAATGCTGAGAAGATGGAGTGAAGAGGCATTGTACTGCAAAGGCATTGTGACTTAACTGTTAAATCAAGGGTTTTGGAGCAGGCATCAATTTTGCATTTTCTAGAAACAGCTCTAAAAATGGAAGGAGAAGAAGATATGGGAGGAATGAGGAACTGCCAGGAAGCAGGTGTTAGAGGAGTATTTCTTTACCTTCTTTCCAACATTGCCATTCATTCAATAAAGTATTTTCACATTTTATCAATCTCTGTTATTTGAGTCTTATTGTAGAAAGTAGGACTGTCATATTTAATGCCCAAGCCTATCATGAAAGTATTATTTGTCTTCTCTAAAATTCAAATCTTAAGGTAACATGTCTGCCTATGAAGAACCATTTATAGCTATCAGTCAATTATTCTTAGATAGCAATCCATGGAAGGAGATCGCACAAATCCTGTTTTTCTACCTCATGGCTCCCTGAGGTAGTATCTGATGTCCTCTAGGATAATCGGAAAATTATTTTCAGATTCTTCCCCAAAGTTTCTCAAAGATCACAAGAGACCTGCTGCAGGTTTAAATCATTCTCGCCCTCCATCTGCTCTCTCCTCTCCGCCCTCTCTCATCTCCTATGACTTCTTTGTCCTTTTACAGATCCTGGAGGTTCTCCAGCTTTCTGGTTTGTATTCCATTGGGAGTTTCTGATTGTGCTGAGCATTAAGGTTTGGAGACATGCAGCATCCACGGGGTAAAAAATGTTCTTCCCATGTACCTTTTTTCTGTCTTCATATTTGTTAGCCAGAAAATGAAACAGATAATAGTCAAGTTTTCACTAGAGAGTTCTAATCAGTGACTATTTCTCTATAAAATAAAAAAATGCTCCATATTTGCTATATTTCTTAATTTATGCCAAGCTCTATAAAAGATTCTTTGAAATTTTCCTGGGGTTGACTGCAATCAGAAGAAGGAGATTTCTACCTACCAAATATACCCAAAGGTCAACTTCACTATTCCTGGGCTCCTGAAAAAAGAAGACACCTCTCTTTCTGCCTCTGGTCCTTCCTTGGTCCCCTTCTCCATGTTTCTGATATCAAATCCTGAGCCAAATGAACCACTAAGTGATGCAGCCATTTTGTTGATGAAAATTTTCTGCATTGATTTTCTGGCTTCATATTATATTGTTTACTGTTCTACTTGTTTATTTGTGTGCTTCTTTAATTTTTCTAAACTTAGGAAACATCGCAATCTTGTTTGCTGGGGAACCAAGTCCTAGTAAAAAGCTATAGAATGCAATTACACTAATTTACATCTTCTCTTCTTTTTAAATTGTTATTTTTGTTATCATCAAAATTATACACCAACATGATTATGAAAGTCAAATAATTCTATAATGTTTATAATGAAAACAGAAGTTCCCTGCCCCCAAAGCTTCCACAGACTCATTTTCATTCTCCGGAGGAAGCCACATTCACAGTTTTCATTTTCCTTCCTATTTCTGAATAACCTACTTATACTCTTATTTCTTTTTTTTTTTTTCATTTTCAGATATTGTCTATTGATTTTCTGCTGTAGAAGATGAAGATTTAGGTCTCTAGGGTCTTTCTGCTCCCCTCCCACAAACAATTATCACATTTTTGTTTAAGCCCATTTTCAAGTTTATTATTATTGTATACATATTCATACTGAGCCATGTAGAATACTATTATTATGTATTTTTCATATAATTTTAATCATCTCATTTTTTATGGTGTAGTATTCCATATACTTATGACTAATTTATCACCAGACTGTCAGATGGGTAAAATTCTCTCCTAATACAGTTTTAATTTCTTCTTGGAAATTCTCCTCCTGGAGTAGTCAGCTCCCTTTTACAAGATTATTTTCTTGACTTTTTCTTCAATTCTTGATCTCAGATCTATATTCACCATCATCCGTTTCTCTCCTCTATATCGATTCTGTAGTTCATGGATTCATGGATTTGATTTTTTCATAGATTACCTCCTAGTTTTGGTGAAGCACATTCTTCAGGTGTTTCCTAAGAAATGAATGTAAAATAATATATATATATTTTAAACTCCTATGTTTGGGGTGCTTGGGTGGCATCTGACTCTTGATTTTTGGTTCAGGTCAAGATCTCAGTGTCCTGAGAGTCCTGAGAGTAAGCTCAGTGCTGGGTGTGGAGCCTGATTAAGATTCTCTCTCTCCCTCTCCCTCTGCTCCTCACCCAGCCCAGCACTCTGGCTCTCTCTCTCTTTTAAAACAAAGCACTCCTGTGTTTGAATATGCTTTACTCTCTGCTCAAATATTGTTGATATTTCATTGGAAATAGAACTTTAGGTTGGAAAACATCCCGAATCAAAATTTAAAGAAATGGCTCTTTCTTTCTAGCATCCATTGTTACTATGAGAAACCCTGTCATTCTTATTCCCAATCTATTTTGTGAGACCAGTTTTTCTCTGTAGAATGTTAGAGTTTTCTCTTTGTCAACAGTTATGAAATTCCCTCTTAATCTAGAAATACATGTTCTTCAGTCTTAGAAATGTATATATTTGATAAATTTTCCCCTCTCTTAATTTTCCAGAGCTCCTAATATTCATGATCTCATATTTTCTCTTTTATTCCACAGAGCCCTTTAAAAAAAAAAAATCACATTTCTGGAGAGTTTCTTCAGCTTTATCTTGAAACTCTTCTATTGACAAACATATGACTAAGTGCCAGTGATGTGTGAAAACCTTACCCATGCCCTTAAAGAGAAGGAAGATGGCCTCCCCCCGCTTTCCTTTTGGTATATGGATGGAGCTTAGTAATTTTAAATTAAGAAGATGAGTGTAATACCCGGAAGATAGCAAAGCAATGAATTAGAACAAGCCTAAGTTTATGGACAGTGGCACCATATCAGCTCAGTTTTTTACTTGAGGCAGCAATTGATTTCTCTCACTTAAGTCATACTAAGCTTTCCTAGGCTTAGTGTTTTTATGGTTTAATTTTTTTCTACCCTTTCAATTTTAACCTGTCTACATCTTTACAGTAAAAGTTAATTTCTCGGGGTGCCTGGGTGGCTCCGTGGGTTAAAGCCTCTGCCTTCGGCTCAGGTCATGATCTCAGGGTCCTGGGATCGAGCCCCGCATCAGGCTCTCTGCTCCGCAGGGAGCTTGCTTCTCTCTGCCTGCCTCTCTGCCTTCTTGTGATCTCTGTCAAATAAATCAATAAAATCTTTTAAATTAAAAAAAAAGTTAATTTCTCATAGAAAGCAAATTGTTTGGTCTTGCTTTTACACTCAGTCTATCAATTGCCTTTGTATTGGAATTTAAAAATTAAATTGAAATTAGTGAATTGAAGAAAAATAGAGCTTTTGCGTCTATGTTAATACCAGATAAAGTGAATTTCAAGAGTTTTCCAGGTATTACTAGGGACAAAAGGAAATTTTATAATAATAAAAGATTAATTCACCAGAAAGAGTTAACAATAATAAATACATAAACAAAGCTTTAAAAATACATGAAGTAAAAATTGGCAGGACTTAACAAAACATAATCGGCTCTTTAATACCCCTCTTTCAGAAATTAATAGAACATGCAGACAAAAATCAGTAAATATTTAAACTTAAACATTATCATGCAAGTTGATACAATTCTTCTTAACTGTGCATGAAACATTCACCAGAACAGACCATATGCTGAGTCAGAAAACAAATCTCAGTAAATTTCAAAGGATTAAAATCATACACACTATGCTATCTAACCACAACTAGATATCAGTAACAAGAAGATATCTAGAATATTTCCATCTGCTTGAAATTAAATCACTTACACCTAAATAATGTATAGATCAAAAGAATTTCAAAAAAAGCACATTTACCTGAATAATAATGAATTTACAACTTACCAAATTTGTGAGACATGAAATACTTCTTAGACATAAATTTATAGCTTTAAATGTTTATATTAGAAAAGAACAGTATATAATTCATTATCTAAGCTCTCACCTTAAGATGTAAGTAGAAAACAGATTAATTGTTCCCAAGAGGGAGCAAGAAGCCAAAGAACATGTCTGTGTCTATAAAAGAGCAATGTGAGGGATCCTTATGGTAATGGAAATACTCAGTATTTTGACTATAAATGTGAATATCTGGGTTGCAAAATGGTACTGTACTCTTGCAAGATACTACATTGGGAGAAACTGAGTCAGGTAGAGGCATACCTTGAAAATAATGCAGGTTTGGTTCCAGACCACCACAATAAAGGGAGTATCACAATAAAGCAAATCAAATGAAGGTTTTGGTTTTCCAGTTCATATAAAAGTATGTTTACACAATACTGTAGTTTACACAATACTTTAGTCTAAGTGCAATAACATCATGTTCAAAGAATAATGTATGTACCTTAATTAAAAACAACAACAACAACAATAAACTTCAGGGATGCCTGGGTGGCTCAGTCAGTTAAATGCTTTCCTTTGGCTCAGGTCATGATCCCAGGGTCCAGGAATCAAGCCCAGCATCAGCCTCCTTGCTCAGTGGGAAGCCTGCTTCTCCCTCTGCCTGCCACTTCCCCTGCTTATGCAAGCTCTCTCTTCCTCTGACAAATAAATAAATAAAATCTTTAAAATAATAAAATAAAACTTAGTTGCTGAAGAATACTAACCATCACCTGAGCTTTTAGCAAGTCACAATCACTGACACAGACTACCATAACAAATATAGTAATAATAAAAAAAGTTTGAAATACTGTAGGAATCACCAAAACCTGACAGAGGCATGAAATGAGAAAATGCTGTTGGAAAAAGGATGCCAAATGATTTGCTCAATACGTGGTTTCCACAAACTCTCAATTTGAAAAAAAAAATAATGCACTGTCAGAAAAGTGTAGTAAAACAAAGTGCAGTATAAGGAGATATGCCTCTACTTGGACTCTCTCTACATACATTCTTATTACTGCATATCAATCTACAAATGTCTCAAAATAGAAGTTTAGTTTTTAAAAAAATCCTATGCAATATGTTTTTTGACTTAGATCTCATTGCAGGTGTGTTTTGAATTCTAGGAATCAAAGTGTCTCTCCAAAAGGCACTAAGTTATACTATGAGGTCTTTTTAAAATTCTTTTCTTTTTCACTGAGAAAAATGATACACATTCAGAAAAATGCATAAAACAAAATTATAATTGAATAATTATAATGTGGATCTCCATGTATTAACACCCAGTTCAAGAAATAGACCTTTGACAGCACCCCAGAAACTGCCCATAGCCATTCTTTGGATACTCTTGCTTTGTTTCCTCTAGCAATGACCAATACCTTGACTTTTTATACACATATCCCTTTTTTTCCTCATACATTTATCTTCTGTTATGTATCACTAAAGAATATAATTTTACTTAGACTGACTTGAAATTTATGAGTGGAATCTCATGTAGATGTATAATTTTTAGTCTTGATTTTATGGGGGTTAATATGTATGCAAGATTCATCTATATTATTTTATATCCTATAAGTTTATTTTTTAAGTTTATTGCTTAGAGGATTCCATTTAACATAAAATACAACATTTTAATTCATTTTATTGCAGATGGATCTTTAGGTTGTATTCCATCTGGGACTGGTTCAGAGTGTTGCTGTGAACACTGCACATATTTTTAACATGTTTGTATGCACTTCTATGAGGTATTTACCTGGTAGGACTGTTTGGTCTTAGGTTCCTTTACCTTCAACTTTGGTAAATAATGGTAAACTTCTTTTGAATAGTTCTACACATGTATACTCTCTTAGTGGGAGAAATTCATTGATCCACATCCTCATCAGCACATGATAGTATCAGATTTTTATTTAACCTTTCTCAATCAGGTAGGCACATAGTGTACCATTGGAACTCTGATTCACATACTGGGAAACTGGGAAGCACATACGGGTCTCTATGTTGCCTGATGGCTTGAATATTTCTTCATAAAGAACCCTTAACAGGTTGTTTATTCAGATCTTCCTTGGATAGTTTTGTCATTCTCTGTTTTTGAGTGGCATCTACTTTTAAATATTTTCTTTGCTTACATTCCTTTTAGTGAATGCATGTTTTATAGATGAATTGGTTGAAGGAAAAAGCAAAATATTTCATGAGGAGGATGTAATTCTGATTATTCACAATCCCTTCCCTTATGGCCATCCTTCAGCTTTGCCTCCAAAACATGGTATCCTGCATCTGGGAAACAGCACTTATGAGACTGGCTCAGAGTAGCAGCCCAAGCACAGCCATCTTTCCTGGGCTAGGAATTCCTCTACCATAGATAATGCAGGGAATGATAGCCCCCCCCCCAATATTTGAAAAATCTTCCTATGAAAGATTTTGTTAAGTGGAAATTGTGTAAAGCACTTCTACTAATTCATATGGAAAATTTTTGAGCATTCTCAGACCTCCCAAATTACCTCTCTTAGGCTTAGAAATACTTCAGGGCACATTTCACTAATGAGTGTACAGAACAAATCCAGATAAAACACAGATGCTCCTAGATACAGTTCAAGCTCTGGTGGCTTAATGCTGAGATGCTGTGTCTTTGGGAGCTAAGGAGGACCTTGGTGGGGCCCCTGTTGCTGCTTGCTATGTGCTGCTTCTATAAAGGCTCACTTCAACACCAATGCTGAACACTACTTTCACTTTTCGTCTTTCTTTGGAAAAGCAAAAATCCTTTTCCCTCTTTGGACTTCTTTCCATCAGGGAAGCAGGCACAAGAGTAGGTCTTCTGTAAAAACCAAGCAGTGCAATGTGAACTTTTGAAAAGTGAGGAATACCTGTACCTCTAAATTCTACTGTTTATGCTTTAGTCTTTAGAAAGTTTGAGTTCAAAGAGACAATACAAGAAGTCAGCCACACAGTTAATTTGGCCTGGCAGGTATTAACTATCTGTAAACACTTGGAAGCAAGTTGTGCCTCATGGAAACTGCACAAAGCAGACCACTTGCCTGTTGAGTCTGAGTTAACTGTGTGGGCAATAACCCAGGACAAATTTAACCCTGAGCACAGGGTTACTAAGGGTGAAAAATGAAACAAGCCATTTTGCTAGTTTCTAAAATTTTCTATTTTTGACCTTCAGATGTCCATTAACCCTTAATTCATAACAGAAGATGTTGATATGAGAGATAATAATTGCTTGGAAAGGCTGACTCCCCAAGGGCATCCTGTTAGTGATCGAATTGTCTATGCATAGTTCTACCTAAGAATGAAATCTCTTTTAGTGATTACCATTTTTCAATTTTATGTGTATGCATATTACAGTCATCATGTACTGTGGTAATTTTGGAAATTTACAGGAAGAATTATGTCATAGACAATATGGTTCATAAAAAGTCATAGTCACAAAAACCATGATTTTAAAAAAGCAATATGTTATTAATAATAATAACTTAGTTATACAATGCCCACTTTTCCTCTACACTATCATTCATGCTTGGCTATAAAACTGTTAATGACTATTAATAATACTAATATCCTTCCTTCCTGAAACCACGAAATGTAAGTTCTAATTCTTTAAAATGTTACTCCACATTACTCCATTACTTCATATTAAAATGTTATTCCAAATTACTCCACCAGTCTTAAAAACTCTGATTTATTTCTTTCTTTTCCACATCATGTCCACTCCATAACCTCCTGCTCACATCTTTAACCATTCAACTACATCGAAGATATTTGTGTCTCTTCAAGTTAGAAAGGTGAAAGCAGAAATGATGAGGCATTTCTTTTTGGTTTTTGAGGAAAAGCTGTCTTTGTCTACAGAGGTTTATAAAGACACCCAACTATGACCGAACTTAATGACAAAAACATCTGTAAAATTGATCTTTCTCAGTCAACTAAAACTTTTGATGGTTAACCTGAATATAAAAAGTTGCAATGAGAAGCATGTAAGCATTTATTTGGCGTCTAAGAATGGCAATTTTGGAAGCAAAGATTCATGTAGAAACCCAAATAGTGTCTTACTGGTAGGGTGAAAGCAAGAAGTTTTAATAAGGAAGAGAAAGGGGCAATTGCATGAGTTGAAGAAAAGAAAAAAAGAGTTTTCTGTGGGTATTTACAAGCTAGGCTACTCTGGTTTCTACATGGATTGACTACTGACTGTATCTTCAGAAAATCTACAACCATGTCTTATGATCATGATATCCATTCTCCTTCTGGTGTCTGCTTAAAACAATGGCCATTTTGCCCAATGCAAAGTTTAGGTCAGTTCAAATGAAGATTGTTAAGGGAGTATCTCTGCAGTGGCTACTCCAGCTCTACTTTAAAATGGCTTCAGTCATGCCGTTTTTTTTCACACAATTAAGAAAAAACACCCCGTGTTAAAGTGGCATACGCATACAGTTTAGGATTGAGACAAGGTAAACCCTCTTCCTGACGCTAAGAAATCGCACAGGGAAGCAGCATCATGATACTTACCCAGCCTAATTTGGGGAGGTTACCTAAACTTGATTCAGTTTTATTGCTGGTTTCACTTCTGTGAATACTTCAGTAATCTTTTAATTGTCCAGTGGTTTTATTTTATTTTTGCAAGCTTTATAGTTTCCCTTTAAAATGATTTTCATGATGTTGATGTACACCGAAAATCATCTGAACACTACATAATATTCTGGGATACATAAAAATGATGATGACATATTTCAGCTTATTTTTTTAGAAGTGAGGAGGTTTTTCTAAGCTAGAATATAAATGACGGAGTTTATATATAAAAAATGTCTAAATGTGTTTTTTAATGAGGCATTTCTGTATTTCCCATGGCAATTTGAGATAATCACTGTGTACAATCTTTTAAAACAATTTTCCACATTTATTTTTAATTAAACTTGAGTAGGTTGCAAAATCTCTCAATTTACCTTCAAATGAACACTATTGAATTCATGTCTGTATCCCCTCCCCCACTATCTCGGGCAGAGCAACAAGATGAGCAACATTCTCATTAGTTTTAAATATGGATTTGTGGACAGTTTACTTCTGGTACAATAAAAGTTATCAATATTTACTTCTGGAGTTGTGTGATAAAGTATTATTTTAAGGATTGCCCTTGAGTAACATATAGCATGTGATTTTTTCCCCTTCTGTAAAATCAGAATTTTAGGTATTCTACAGAAATCACAGATTTTATTGTGACATTCTAGTCACCATCATGTTTATTCCTCAAATGTATAACATAGTCTAACTTTCGTTGAATGAACCTGATAATGTTTTCTATTGATGTCCAGAATGGGAGGGAGAGTGGTCTCATTAGGCATCTGACCATTTTTATGTAATGGAATAAATAAGGGGAAAGGTTGCTGTTAATCATGTTTATGCTTCACAACATCTTTGTGAAGTGGAAGTAAAAACTCATTTCACAGGTGAAATAAATGGTATAGAGAAAATTGGAAGTTGATGCCAATAGTTTGAAAACAGAAGTCTGAGGAGTTGAGTTTTGACCACGAACCATCCCCGTGGTCTCAGTGCTCCAGATGGAAACTCCTCCTGTTTCTCCCTAGTCATTACTGCCTCAATTAACTTAACCCTTTCAGACTAAATTCTGTGTATTTCTGTAGGCTCTCTAATGCTTCAGAAGAAAACTTTAGGCAGAAAGCACAGCTCTGGAATTTGCAGACCACCGCACAGCCCATAGAATATCATTGGCCCTCCCCATGCCTGATAAAACAAAAGGTAACATATCAATCTTTGCCTCATAGGGAATTGATGTATAACAAAGGGCAGAGAAGAATTGATATGACTGATCAGGAACTGCCCTTTGTGCTCTTGGACACGAACTGAGATAATTAATCAATTTTCCTACATAACAACAAGGGCTCCAGTTAGTACTCAAAGTCTTTTTATCCAAAGCCCTCCAAATGCACCACTCCAAGGGAAAGGCTCATACTGTTTCCTTATTATCACTCCTGTCCCGAGCAGAGCTGAGTCATGATCAAAGAGAAAGCAGGTTGCTGATTAATCTAAATCAACTGACATCCAACAGATTCATGATATAAAATACTGCCTGAACTTTTAAAACATGAAACTGTAATTTTCATGTAATTGATTTTTGACCTTGAACCACATAATTCAATTGTAATTTTAACCTAAGTTAAAACTAAATGGAGCTCTCAGGTGACTATGAACCAGCAAAGAAGACACTGCAGGGAAGGAGGAACTTGATTTAACGCAGGTTAACTTTTATCAACCTTAGCCATTACTCTAATAATATGTTTCCTGCTTCTAGCAAAATGTCTGAAACTAGCCTAATTTAAAAAAAAAATAATAAGTCTTTGTGGATTAGAACTAAAACAGATCATGTAGTCACCTGGTCCAATCCTTAAATCTGTCAGATGAAAAGACCTAGGCCCAGAGTTTTGTGCAACGGGCTCCAAGTTACATAGCTAATAAATGACAGAAATAGTATTGAAATGAAGGCAGCCACTTTCTTTTACAAGAACAAAAAGTAAAACCCACAGATTTTCAGCCCTTTTTTCAAACCTGTGGGCTGGTTGGAAGGATCAGAACTGTCACCTCTAGGCTGACACTACTATACTGTGGGCTCAAGGCAGGAGTACATATGGAAGTTATGTGTCATATACTGAAGGATTTAAAAGTTATTAACCAAGTTCACAAACTGTTAAATAAAATGTGTTTTATACATCTATTTTGACAAACATACCTCATCATGATCTGAAAGGTGTGACTCTAATTTTTAGTTCTTAGACTCTTCAGAGTTCATGAAGAAAGTCAACCCCTGGCATCCAGCTCCTGGCCTAAAATGTATAATCATTACTTTTCTTTTTAATCCCTAGGTCATCCCACACCACTGTAGGCCTCAAAGGACTGCTTGTGGACACCCCAGTCTGTATGTCCAGGCATCAATGAGGTTCATCCATCCTCATATACCCTTGGTCAGCCCTAAAGCCTAGGGATGCAGTTGCTCGCATAGTCTGTCTTTGGGCTCAAAGACCCAGGCAAACGGCCTAATCAGGCCAAGGAAGCTGGCTAGTAACTGTATTCATTCCGTTGCTAGGATTTCAAAACCCCAACTAACCAGAATATGGTCTTGTGATGATGGGTATGTGTGGTGAGTGTTGGTTCTGACTGGGCACATCCTCTTGACACTGCAGACTACTTGTCATAGTGGTGTGCAGACAGAGGAATGCCTGAGCTGGGGGCTTGTAAAATGTTATGGCCTAAAGCAGGGACCTCTCATGCCCAGGTCTGCATATGCAGAAAGAGAAGAAGTGGTCTCTTCACCCTTTAGTCTTGTGTTTTTCTCTCTTTCCCAGGATAACCCTCTGGGATATATAATTCTTCAAAAATTTTTATTGTCCTTCAAAAAGAGAATTTAGAACATCTTAATTCCTCATCCCATTTTCTATTTTAATCAAAACGGATAGATCAACAATGTTGGGTTAATAATAGTTCTCTAACTATTCTCAGAACAAAATTTATTTCAGTTGCTGACAATTTTCCTTAAATCCCAATTATATATACTATTTTCAATGAACACAATTTCTTTTTATTAGACTTTTATGAGAAAAGTATACTAATTTCAGACTTTAAGTAGAGGGATTTATAAAACTTGGAAGTGTTTTGGAAATATTTATTAAATAATTTCAACATAAAGTATATGGTGAAAGGTTAAAAGAAGTAGTACTTATTTTATCTTACAGATGACAGAACTAAGGAATAAATTAATAATTTTCTTCAAGTTTATAATTGATACCAAATGAAGGAAGAGGACTAATTTTCTTTCTGGTTTCAAATGTGGGTAGTGCCAAAAATTTGAAAAGTAAAAATTGAATTGAATAAATGATCTAAATTTTTCTAACAGTATAAACATTTGTTACAGACATCACCCACGTAGCCACACATACCCACACACATGCACACATCTCAATAACTTAATCTGTTACTCTATCTGAATATCTCATGGTATGTAGCTCTATCTTTTTTTAGATACCATTTCTTTAAACCATCTCATTTCCTCGTTACCTAGAAATGATTGAGGTAGACAAATAGTAAGGTTCTTTTAAAGACATCTTCCACATTTCTTCCTTAACTGTATGATACACTATGGAGTAAATACTGCTATTTCAATTTCATATATGAAAAAAATTGCATAAGCCACAGAACAACCATGTGGGAGAGCTAGGACTCAAACCAACATATGAGTATATGCCTAATGCCCCTTTGACTACATGATGTGTCTCCTAAATAGGAATAACTTATATGTGACTGAGCACCAATGATTAGAAGTAGCAATAAATAGGCAAGAAAGGGCAAATCTCCCATGTAGAAGATTTCTAAATAATTTATTTAGATAGATTGCTTCCAGTGAAGGGACTCCCACTCCATAAGAGTGAGCTTCCAGAGATTACAACATGAAGGGGTGGGGGGGGGAGAGTAATCTTACAGTGGAAAAACCTGAAAAACAGGATAGGAAATTTTATTTATTCAGTCTGTAGATAATTCTTGTTACACATATTTACTTACAGATGCCTTTTAATAGCTCTATAACTTTGTAAGTTGCAGTTTGTATACTTCCAATTTACAGGGAGAATAATGTCAATATTCTAATGGGGCCTGAAGGATTACTAAAAAAAATAAGGCAACTTCTGCTTCTAGCCATGATGCAGTAACTGGTACCAGACATATGTTCCCACCATAAACAACTATAAAACTGGAAAACCTGTCTGAAACAACCTTTCTAAAGGCTTAGATAATAAGAAGCCCGAGACTGTAATTCTTTAGAGAAGGAAACTATAGGAGTCAAGCCCCATATTTGTCTTAGCTTTTTGCTTAGAAATAATTTCTGGAGGAATTGTCCAAAGAAACCAGGGTATGGTGAAGTTCAGAGTTCAGAGCTACTGAAGAGCTAGTCATGTGTGAGGCAGAGTACCAGAATGCAGGAAGCTATGGAGAAGGTGGTCCCAAACCACTTGGGCCGTCTCTGTGGGTCTTTGGCCAAAGTCTTGGCTGTGCATGCGTAAGTCCAGACAACCCAAGGCCTGGTAGAGAGTAGTTTGCATAAGGCTGAAAGCTGAATGGAAACAGCAGAGGTATAGAGAACAGAGGCTGGGTAGTGTACATCTACGAGACATGGGTGTTCCAGTCCAGCCAGAGCAGAGTTGCCACTGAGCTCCTTGGTCATTTATTTTAGACCGAGAAAGGCCCATAAGAACCATACCCTTGAGTAAGGGCCATGTTCTAGGTCTAAGGACAATTCTAATGAATCCCACCCAAGCAAGTAGCAAATCAAGACTGGGGGCTGTAAATGATCCAGCAGTCATCTTTAAAACAAACAAACAAACTAACAAACAAACAAAAACCCATTTTTTTAAGTTTAATTAAGATATAATTGACATTAATATTTTATGTTTATATTAATTGAGATATAATTGACATTAATTATGACAATAATATTTTAACATGATAATTTTATATATGTATATATTGGAAAATGATTAGTACAATAAATTTAGTTAGCACCCATCACCTCACACAGTCACACTGTTTTTCTTATGAAAAGAACTTTTAAGATCTACTCTCTTAGCAATTTTCAAATCAGGGACACAGTCTTGTTAACTATAGTTATAGGTACATATACATATGCATGGTATACATGGCAGTAATTTAAGTGCCTGCCAGAACAAAATTTAACATTATTTAAGAAAACAGCATAATCTAGACTCCCTATAATGTATCTTCCATAATATTCTGGATAAAAAAAATATATTACTATATATTCCCTTCCTCTATGAGTTTGACTATTTTAGATACTTCATATATGTGGCATCATGCCATATTTGTCCTGTGACTGACATTTCAGTTAGCATAGTGTCCCCTAGTTTCACCAACTTTGTCACAAATAGCAGGATTTCCTTCCTTTTTTAAGGCTGAATACTATTCCATTGTATCTATATGACACATTTTCCTTATCCATTCATCCAACAATGGACATTTAGGTTGGCCTGTGGGAAGATGGGAAAATGGTGAATTGTTATTCAATGGGTATAAAGTTTCAGTTATTCAAGATGAGTAAGTTCTAGAGATCTGCTGTACTAATAATAGATAGCAAACATTATTGTTCACTTTAAAATATGTTGCTGTGAACACACACACACACAGAGAACACAAAAGAACACAAGATTTAGTACTTTGATTAGGGTGATGGTATCATGAGTGTACGTATATTTCCAAACTTATCAAGATGCATACACTAAATTTATGTAAATTTTTGTATCACAGCTATAAAAACAAAACTTGAAAAAAGAAAAAAAATACTGTTATGCTAAAAGGGGAGAAAAATGAAACTCACAATCAGGAAAAAGTCAATTCAAGTAGACTACAATGGTTCAAAAATGAACAGGTTAAGACTTTAATAAATATGTACAAGAACTTAAAGAAAAATGATGGATATAATGAGTAAATAGGAAATTTCAGCAGAGAAATGGAACACATTTTTTAAAAAGCGAAAACAACTTTAAAATACAATATCTGAAATGAAAATTTCAATGAATGGGATTAACTGATTAGAAGTGACAGAAGAAATAGTGAACTTGAAGGAAGATTAATAAAAATAATAAAAGTTGAAAAACAAAGAGGAAAGAGAATGAAAAAGGAGGAAAAGAAAAGAGTCTTAAGGATCTGTGAGATGTCAAACTGTCAGGTGTGCACAGAGTTGGAGTCTCAAAGGAGAGGAGGGGGGACTGGTGGAAAAGTTTTTGAAAGAAATAATGTCTGAAAATTTCCCATATTTCATGAAAAACATAAATCTACAAATTCAAAAATTCAGTGAACCCCAAATAAGAAAATATTATAAAACCACACTTAAATATATCACAGTCCAACTTCTGAAAACTAACAATAAGGAGAAATATGTTGATAGGAGTGTGTTAGTTTTCTATTGCTGTTTAACAAATCACCACAAACATAGAGGCTTAAAACAATACCCAATTATCATCTCACAGCTCTTTGGCTCAAAAACTTGTGTGGTCTCAATTGCATATTCTGTTCAGGATCTCACAAGTTTGAAATCAAAGGTATTGTTTGGACTGGGCTCTTATATGGAGCTCTGGAGAAGTGTGCACCCCAAGTTAATTCAGGTTATTGGCAGAATCTAGTTCTTTGTGGTTGTTTCCTCTTGTGATGTTGAAGGCTCCTAAAAGTCACTTACAGTCCTTCTCCTTGGTTACTTTTCATTGTCAATGCCAGAAATGACATATCAATTCCTTCTCACACTGCATTTCATGAACTTCCTCTTCCAACCCCAACTGGAGAAAACTCTCTGCTGTTAAAGGGCTCCCATGTTTACAATAGGGCCATCCATATATTCTCCTTTTTACTAACTTAAAGCCAACTGATTAGCAATCTTAATTACATCTGTAAATCCATTTTTTCATATAATGTAATATGATCAGGGCATGATATATTCTCAAGAATTATAATCTTGGGTGGGGTAGGGGAGGATGTATTTTAGGATTCTATATACCACAAAGAGCCCCAGAGAAAAGAAAACAATTATGCCTGATTTCTTATTACAACCATGTGTAACAGTAGATTTGGACTAACACTTGAATGATAGAAAGGAAGAAAAGAAAGGAAAAATGACAAGCAGATTTCCCTATCCACTGATATATCCTTTGAAGATGAGGTAAAATAGAAGACATTTGCAAATGACTGAAAGCAGAGAGATTCATGAGACCTGCATTACAAGAAATGTTAAAGAAAGTTATTCAAGCTGAAGAAAATGATGCCAGCTTAAATTCACATTTGCAGGAGGGAAAAAAAAATGCATTGAGAATGATAAATATAAAAACCTTTTTTTTATTTACATTTATTTCTCAAGAAACAATTGACTTTTTGGAATAGAAGCATGCAAGCTCCATAGCCCATGGGCCAAATCCAGCTTACACACTGTTTTTGTTTGGTCTGACACCTAAGAAAGCTTTGTATATTTTTAAAGGATTATGAAAACAAAAACAAGTATGAGCCACCACTACCAAGACCACCATCACCACCACCAACAACAGCATCACTAACAATTGACAGATATGTGGTCTTTAAAATCTAAAACATTTACTAGTTTGTTCTTAAAGAAAAATATTTGCTGATCTCTTTTTTAGAGCAATAAATGAATAAGATTTTTTATTGAATTTAAAATAAATGAAGTGATAAAATATATGATATTAATAGCCTAAAGGATGGGAAAAAGTAAATGGAGATCTATCTTGAAAGAGTCATACATTTTAAGTGAATGTTAGAATCACAATATTAGCTCTGGAAAATTGTAAGTATGCAGATTATAACCCAGATCAATCATTAAAAAATACAAAGTAATATAGCTAGAAAGCAAAAATATATATCTATATCAAAATGGAACACTAAATAATTTTTGACTAACAAAAAATAAATGCAGGATAAGAAAAAAAATAGAAAAGAAAAGAGATCAGCAACCTAGAAAACAAATAGGCATAACAATGATTTTATTAAATATAAATAGACTAAATAGTCCAATTAAAAAGAAAAGATTGTAGGACTGCATAAAAAACAAAATCAATTACATGCTATATATATAAGCAACATGCTTTAAATATGGAGAAATAAATAGGTTGAAAGTAAAAGGTTAGTGCTAGAGGCTGAATTGTGTTTCTCCCCAAGAATATTTGTTAAAGCTCTCTTCCACCATGTGACTATACTAAAGAAAGAATACTGTTATGCTGGAAATAAAAAAAAAATAATAAAAAAAAAATAAAAAAAAAGAAAGAAGACGAAACAAAAGAGTTAAAAAAAAAAAAAAAAGAGGTGATTAAGGTGAAATGAGATCACAATAGTGGAATACTGGTTGAATGAACTACATGTCCTTATAAAAAATGAAGGAGCACCAGAAACTCACTCTTTGTCTTAAAAGGACAAAACAAGCAGGTGGCATTTACAAGCCAGGAAGAGACTTTTCACTACAAACCAATCCTGCTGGACCTTGATCTTGGACTTCCAGCCTCCAAAACTGAGGGAAACTGAATTTCAGTTGCTTAAATCACCTAATCTGTGATATTTTTTGTTATGGCAGCCTGCGCTAAGACTAAGCTTGATCTTGAGACTGAGAAAATTGAAAAAGGTATACAATGCAGACAGTAAGAATAAGAAAGATGGTGTGTGTAGAGGGTAACAGGCATCAAGACAAAAAATGCTACTAGAGATAAAGAGAGGCATTTCAAAATGATAAAAGGATTACCTCCTCAGGAAGACATAAAGTCATAAATGTGTATACACTAAATATAAAAGCTTCAAAATACATGAACAAAAACCTGACAAAACCTGATAAGTACACAATCATTGTTGGGAATTTCAACACCTCTCTTTCAATAATTGATGAAGAAGGTAGATAAAAATCAGCAAAGATACAGAAGATTTGAACCACATTGACTTGATTACATTCACAAAGCACCACACCAACAACAAAAGAATGCACATTATTTTTAAGTGTTCATGAAACATTTACTAAGGTAGGTCATACGCTGACTGAAAGAACTAGTTTGATTTAACTAAAGTGTTAAAATGAAAGAATATATTTTCTGAAAAGAGTGGAATTAAATTACATATCAGTAATATTAATATTTCTAACAGGCCTCTACTATTTGAAAATTAACCACACACTTCTAAATAACTTAGGATTTAAAGCATATATTTTCATAATATTGATAAACAATTTATCAATTCTCAGATAGACTTGAAACAAGTTGGAAAAAGTTTCAACAAAATACACTATTCATTTCCTATTTTAAAAAATCCAAATAAATTCCCAGCAGGCTTTTTTTTCTTAATTAGAAGAAATTGAGATACCACCTTACACCAGTTAGAATGACTAAAATTAGCAAGACAGGAAACAACATGGGTTGGAGAGGATGTGGAGAAAGGGGAACCCTCTTACACTGTTGGTGGGAATGCAAGTTGGTGCATTTGAAAAACAGTGTGGAGATTCCTTAAGAAATTAAAAAATAGAGCTTCCCTATGACCCTGCAATTGCGCTCCTGGGTATTTACCCCAAAGATACAGATGTAATGAAAAGAAGGGCCATCTGTATCCCAATGTTCATAGCAGCAATGGCCACAGTTGCCAAACTGTGGAAAGAACCAAGATGCCCTCCAACAGACAAATGGATAAGGAAGATGTAGTCCATATACACTATGGTGTATTATGCCTCCATCAGAAAGGATGAATACCCAACTTTTGTAGCAACATGGATGGGACTGGAAGAGATTATGCTGAGTGAAATAAGTCAAGCAGAAAGAGTCAATTATCATATGGTTTCAGTTATTTGTGGAGCATAAAAAATAACATGGAGGACATGAGGAGATGGAGAGGAGAAAGGAGTTAAGGGAAATTGGAAGGGGAGATGAACCATGAGAGACTATGGACTCTGAAAAACAATCTGAGGGTTCTGAAGGTGCTGGGGGTGGGAGGTTGGGGGAGCCAGGTGGTGGGTATTATGGAGGGCATGTATTGCATGGAGCACTGGGTGTGGTACAAAAACAATGAATTCTGTTAGGCTGAAAAGAAATAAATTTAAAAATAAATTTAAAAAAAATTAAAAAATCCAAATAAATTTCCAGTAGGCTTTTTTTCTTAATTAGAAGAAATTTATATGCCAGTTCTAAAATTTATATCAGAATGCAAAGATGCTAGCTAGAATAGTCAAGACAAAGTTGAAAAAGAATAGCAAAGTTGAAGGATTCAAACTATCATACTTATTCTAAAGCTTAGCAGTCAAGACAAGATGGTATTGACATACATGTGACTGACAGAGTAGTGGATTTGAAAAGATAGTTCTCTGAACAGAGATACACAATTACACAATAAATTCTCTCTCTATCAAGGTGCCAGTAGGAAGAGAAAAATCTTTTTAATAGTGTTTTAAAAATAGATAAATCATATGGAAAAACAACAAAACACAAATATCACCTCCCACCATCACCAAAAATTTATTCAAGAAGGTTTATAGGTGAAACACAAAATCTCTATCTATAAATATTCTGAAAAGAAAACATAGGCAAATGTCTTCACAGTATTGGAGTAGGCCAACATTTCTTAGGGAACATGAAGAAGCCAATAATCAAAGAAGAAAAAATGGTAAGTTACACTTCATTTAAATGTAAAACTTCTACTCGTCAAAAGACACCATTAAGACATTGAATAGAAAACTAACTAGGAGTACATATATAGAGCTGAGAAAGCACTTTTATCCAGATATATAAAGAATTCTTACAAATAGAAAATAAAAAGAAAAATAACAGAATGAAGAAATGGGCAAAAGACCTAGACATATTCAAATCGTGAAAGTGTACACAAAAGATTCTCAGCATGATTAGAGAAATTCAAATGAAAAACCACATCTGTTAGAATCTCATTCTGTACACCAGTTCCAAAAGGGTAAAACCCCAAAGGGTAAAACTACCACGAAATGTTGAAATGTGGAGAAACTGGGCCTTCCATACATTGCTGTTAGAAATATTAAGTGGCAGGTTTTTTTTTTTTAACTTTTTGGCAGATTCTTATGAGTTTAAATGCACACTTATCCCATGATCCATCAGTTATGCTCTTATGCATTTACCCAAGAGAATTTAAAACAAAGATTCAGAAGAAACTTCTACATGTTTATAAGAACTTTATTTATAATAACCTCAAACTGGAAAAAAAAACCCATGAGGTATATCAGCAGGTATAAATAGTTAAACAAATTATGGCATATCATATAATGGAATACTTCTCAAGTATTCCAAGAAAAGAATAAACCACTGATATACCCAATAACACTGATGAATCTCAAAATTATCATAACTAAAAGAAGTCAAACATGCAAAAAAAATACATACTGTGTAATTAAATTTATATAAAGCAGAAGAATATGGAGATAGGAATCCAAACAGTGGTTGAGTATGATGGGTGTGGATTTATTGGATAAAAGTAGAAGAAATTTTGGGGCTAATAAAAATATTTTACATCATAACTGTTTAATTTGTTGGAGTTCATCAAATTGTACAATAGGATATGTATATTTTCCGTATGCAATTTTTACCTAATTTTTTTAAATTGACAATGTAAAAGTTGAACAAAAACTATCTTCCAAGGCTTTCAGTAACATATTTAGACACATGGGTACACGTGAGCAAAGTAACAAGCAGAAAGTCTAAAAAAAGTAGACAGAAAAGTTAGATAGTGTCATGCCAATACCACCCAAGCTGTTTACAGCCTGTCTGTAAGAGGTTTCTCACAAAGTGGAAAAACAGACAGCCCTGTATTTGCACTGCCAACTTTGATTATGGAGGACAGCATGGGGATTGGACAACTGCTGCCATTAATATCCATCACCAGCGAACTACTTCAAGGATATCCAGCAGGTAATCTTTGAATACAAAACAAATATTGCAGAGAAACATTGACAGCTCTGGACTCATAAAAGGCTATATAAAGAACCACTCAATGGGGAAAGCTGTTGATGAATTTCAAAGACTGTTCAGGGTATCTGGTGAGAACAGAGTGTGAGTCCAGACGGAAGAAGTAAATCAAAGTACACGACCAGATTGAGATTTTTAAACTCTGAGCTATGAAGATGGCCTGAATCTTGCCTTTCTTAGGAGAAAAGTGCTGTAACCAAAAAGGCCTCTGAGGAAAGTTAAAGATATGCACTAAACTCCTGAGAAAAGAATTCAGCAAGACAAAAATATGCCACAATTATTTTTGAATATTTTTATCTGACATGGACATCTATTGTCACATTAAAACTAAATTAAGGAGATAAGGAACTTATTTGTGGGTAAGCTTTATGCCAAAAGCAGGACAGTTTTAAGACTGAATTTGATTAGTGCTATAGCCAGGAACAGGAAAGGGTGCAAAATGTCAAGAGATGGTAGAATGATGCAATCAAAGCATTTACTAAGCTAAAAGAATAAGTATGACACAAAATGGTGACATGTAAGTCCAGTTTAGAGAAGCTTCAATAAGATTATCGGTTATCCACTAATAATGGAGCAGTTATTGGTACATGCTGGACAAGTCTGTATATCTCTGGTTTTTGGATTCTTAGTGAAATGAGTAGGCTGAGTTTCTCATTTACCAGGCTTATAAAATGAATACTAGTTTGACTAAAGCTGTACTTCAATAAAAAGAAAAAAATGTATTATCTCCTTTCTTTTTTGGGGGGGCTGGAAATGTGAGTTTATTCTTTTAAAATTTTTATTATTTTTTAGAATTTCTTTCCAGTGGTCCAGAATTCACTGTTTATGCACCACACCCAGTGCTCCATGAAATACATGCCCTCCATAATACCCACCAGCAGGCCCACCCAACCTCCCACCCTTTCCCTTCCAAAACTCTCAGTCTGTTGCTCAGAGTCCACAGTCTTTCATGGTTCATCTCCCCCTCCAGTTTCCCCCAACTCGCTTTCTTTGCAAAAGAAAAAAAAAATCAATACATTTGAAGGTGTAATCAGCACCAACAAGGTTCAATTAACACATCTTGCCTTCATTTTAAACAAACTGAAGAGACCAAGTTTGACATAAAAATTGCACTTGTATTTTCATGTGGTTTTATTTCTTTATTATATATGAAAGTCACATTCTCTACTTTTTAAAAAAACAATCTAAGTTCAAGAACCACTAATGTGGAAGGACAGCTTGATTAAAATCTAAAAGAATCAAGCCACAGATGCATTGTCAGGAGTCTTCACAGTCCTCATTTTGATATACTGTGAATGTTACTATAGCTTTTTTTTTAAATTAATTTTTTATTTTTTATAAACATATATTTTTATCCCCAGGGGTACAGGTCTGTGAATCACCAGGTTTACACACTTCACAGCACTCACCAAAGCACATACCCTCCCCAATGTCCATAATCCCACCCCCTTCTCTCAAACCCCCTCCCCCCAGCAACCCTCAGTTTGTTTTGTGAGATTAAGAGTCACTTATGGTTTGTCTCCCTCCCAATCCCATCTTGTTTCATTTATTCTTCTCCTACCCACTTAAGCCCCCATGTTGCATCACCACTTCCTCATATCAGGGAGATCATATGATAGTTGTCTTTCTCTGCTTGACTTATTTCGCTAAAAGGGCATACAGATATAATAGTCATATGAACTTCAGATTAGGAGAGTGAGAGAAACGCTGCAGCCTGGACCCCACTGATGTGGAAGGAAATACTTTTTAGAACACGGTTAAATGCTATTTGTTAGAGGTAGTGTTGGGGAGATGGCTGTCAGGACCCTAGGTCACAAGCAGCTGGCTTTCCCTCTCCTGAGGGCTCAAGGTCAGAAAAAGCTAGAGTCACCATACGTATTGCCATGACAACCTGGATGTCCACAGCTAGTTCAGGACTAACTAAGGACTATGTCCAGGACTAACTCTTTCTCATTCAGGAAAAAAAAAAAAAAAAAAACAGTAAGGCTGTCTCCAAGTTTTTCTCTGCTTATGAAGGAGATGAAAGAATCTCTGAAGTGTTCAGGATTGGGATGATTTTTTATCATAGACCGTATTAGCAGATAGAAGCCTTCACTATGTGAAGAAAGGAACTCAAAACTCAACAGCAGGGAGCTGGGAAGGAGAGTGATTGCTATTTCCTTTTCTCTCTTTTTAAGCTTCTTTTCCCACATTTCAAGAGAGGCAAGGCAAGGCAAGAACCCCATCAGCTTCCTTATGGGAATCATTCAGATCACTGCCTTGAGGTCACTCCAAGTCCTGATGGTCTCTGAAGGCTCTGCCTGAACAGCTCTGGAATTTGGATTTTCTCTCCCTATAAAAGAGAGAATGTATTTCTTTGCCACCACCTGAAAGATGCAGTTCCTCCATTATCCCCCCCAAATGTTATAATACTAATAGCCTAAGGCAAGATATTCAGCTGGCTCTAAACTAGATACTGAAAGGAAATGTTCTGACCTGCTGTTTCTTCTGTCTTCACTGGCCTTCTGTATGTATCTAGACTGGTTTACTATTAAATTGCATTGAGATTTAGGGCTCAAACCTCAACTACAAAGTAAGTATTTCTTAGTACAGAGTGATCTCTAATCTAGAACTCTTCTCTGAACTCCACAAGTGTAAGGCCTATTTCCTCCTTGATAAAAGCTCAAGGAAGAATGATTCTTAAATACTATTCCTATGTTCTCTGTATTTTATTTTGTATTTCAGAAAATCAAAAGAAAAAGAACTCTTTGAACATGGTCATAATCCTGATACATTTGCCATCACCATCATTGGTAATATCAGCAACAGATTCTTGCTTGAATCTTTATTCTGTGTTTTAATCTTTAATCTGTGTCCAGCGCACAGCTCCCAAGTTCCTTCAACATTAAGAAAGCTGATTCCAGAGGGAGTAGGGTCAAGATGGCAGAGTAGGAGATCCTGTTTCAACCAGTCCCCTAAAGTGAGCTAATTATCTACCAGAACACTCTGAGCACCCATGAAATCAGCCTGCAATGTAGGATTATACACTTCTGGATCTCTATGGGGTCAGAAAACACCAGTGCAGCAGTAAAGTGGAGTGGGAATGATTGGGCTGATATTGGAAGATAAATAGAAGGGGGAGGGAGCCACCAGAAGCAACCCATTGGAAAGCACCCACCCCCAATAAAAAAGTGTCCTGTGATTGGGGACCAGCATTAGCTTGGAGTCTGGGTAAAAGCACTCAAAAAAAGGAAAAGATCTTAAGGGGCAACTGGTGGAATTGGGCAGTCATGGGCACGGCCTAAGCCCACAGTCCCAGGACAGCCACCGCCGGTGACCACCCATGCCAGAGAGTGCAGCAAAGCATCCAGGCTATGGTCCCAGAGCCCTGGGTTTCACAACTTCCACCACCATTCTGCTGGGTGCATTCCTGCCCCCACATGAGGGAGTCTGGTGATGGCACCAGCCTGCACTCCCTAGAACTACAGCCTTTTGCACTCTGCACACACTGTGTGACCGGGGACTGACCCACTCCCTGGCCCCACCTGAGAAAGTTCCATGGGGGCACCAGCCAGTGGTCTTTAGGACCAGTTGTGGGTCTGGATTCTCCCATCCTGGGCCTGATAAAACTTAGCGTGATCTTTGGTAGGGATCCTCCAGCAGCAACCTGTGCAACCATGAGGTCTGAACCCCAGACAGCAGTCCTGGCAAAGGAAGCCACTGGAAACAGGCTCCCTGGACCAATATCGCTGGCAGTTTTTAGTGGCATGGGGATGCAGAGACAAACGGGCACTTTGGGCAACCCCTGAGATGGTGGCTGGGTTGCACAACCTGTGGGTGCTTGCACCATTCAGCAGATATTGCAGAGGGGGAGTTTGTGTGATCTGGACCACCCGGAGGGGAGCAGACTGAGACTTCTCTCTGAGATAGAGGTCTGGGTGCAGTTAGCTTTCCACTAAACTCCCATCTGAAAAGCCACAAAAAGCTGCCAAAAAACAAATACCTCCCGAGAACAAAAGCCTGAAAAACTGGTTTCCACAGAGCCCAGCCCCTTGATAGGGGGCAGGAGGACTCATCCCAAGCAAGACTTACTGAAAAACAATGTGGCATACCCCTCCATGACAGACCCCTCCCCTAGAAAGCAAGCCAAAAGAACAAGAGGACAACCACCACAGGGTCCCCATAAAACTGTAAAACCCCAATATCAGGGGAAAACAATATATTAAGCTCTTGGTATTGCCCTAAAACCTGTATATTTCATAGATACAACTTCTTTTTTCAATTCATTCTCACTATTCTTGTTCTTTTTAATTTTTTAAACCTACCTACCATGATAACTAGAGGTTTAATACAACATATCCCACAATAACATTTTATGAAATTTTTTCATACATATACCTGTGTTTTTCTTTTTCTTTTATATTTTTTTAATAGACATATAGATAAAGCTTCAAGGTAACCCTCTTTCCCTAGTCAATACTACCCCTATATATAAACCAGTTTTAATCTCCCTTTATCTCTGGAAAGTTGAGTCCTTTAACGAAGATATCAAGATGCACTCAGAAAGAATCAAAACAAACTTCCTCGCCCACATCGAGGATTTATAAACACCCTCTCATCTTCTTCTGTCACTGTTTCTGTGTATTTCTTTTTGTTTTGGTATTACATAAATCTTATCCCTGGGGTTCATTTGGCTGGGTTCTTTTTTTTTCTCCTTGTCATTTACTTTTGTTGGTCTTTTTTTTGGTCTGTTTTTGCTTGTATACCTTATAAATTTTTAACTTTGGGGCACATTCTGGTTGGGTCTTCTCTTTTTTTCCTCTCTCTCTTTTGCTCTCTCTCTCTCTCTCTCTCTTTTTTTTTTTTTTTTTTCTTTTTTGGTGGTGACTTCGATTGCTCAGAAGCATTCCAGGGTGCACCTTGCCTGAATCGCAGTTGATACCTCCAGCTACACATCCCCTCAACCACCTCTCACCAAAATAAGAAGGAGGAGGAACACCCAACACAAGAAAAATTCAGAAACTGTGTCCTCTCCATCAGAACTGTTGGACATGGACATAAACAGTATGGCAGAAAGGGAATTCAGGGTAAAATTATCCAGTCAATGGCTAGGTTGGAGGAAACCATTAGTGACAACATGGGATCTCTAAGGGCAGAATGAAAGCCACCCTTGAAGAAGTTAAAAATGCTATCAATGAGATCCAATCTAACCTAAATACTCTAACAGCTAGGGTATCTGAGGCAGAAGATAGAATTAGTGATCCAGAGGACAAACTGATAGTGAAAAAGGATTAGGAGGAGGTCTGGGAACAAACAGCTTAGAAGCCATGAAAACAGAATTAGGGAAATAAATGACACCATGAAACGTTCCAACATCAGAATTATTGGGATCCCTGAGTGGGTAGAGAAAGAAGACTAGAAGATATATTTGAATAAATTCTGGATGAAAATTGTCCCAATCTGAGGAATGGAACCAATGTTCCATTGGGAATACCCCCCAAGATCAACAAGTCTAGAAAGACCACGAGGTACTTGATTATGAGACTGACAAATCATAATTTAGACAAGAGCTTCTGAGGACTGCTAGAGGGAAGAGATTCTTCACATACAGAAGAAAGTCCATCAGACCTGTCCAGAGAAACCTGGTGAGCCAGAAAAGGCTGGTAAAGCATATTCAGGGCACTAAATGAGAAGAACATGCAGCCAAGAATACTTTATCCATGGGGCACCTGGATGGCTCAATGGGTTAAGCTGCTGCCTTCGGCTTAGGTCATGATCTCAGGGTCCTGGGATCGAGTCCCACATCAGGCTCTTTGCTTGGCAGGGAGCCTGCTTCTCTCTCTCTCTCTCTCTCTCTCTCTGCCTGCCTCTCTGCCTACTTGTGATCTCTCTCTGTCAAATAAATAAATAATATATTTTAAAAAAAGAATACTTTATCCAGCAAGGCTGACATTCAAAATGGATGAAAAAACAAAGAGCTTCCAAGACCGACAAGGCTTAAAACAGTATGTGACCACCAAGCTGGCACTACAAGAAATATTAAGGGAGGTTCTATAAAAGAAGAAAGAACCCAGAAGTGACATAGAACAGAAATTTACAGAAATTTATCCTATAGAAACAAAGACTTTACAGGCAACATGATGTAATAAAAACATATCTTTCAATAATCACTCTCAATGTGAATGGCCTAAATGCTCCCATAAAAAGGCAGGGTTGCATATTGGATAAAATGTCAGGACTCATCCATATGCTGCCTACAAGAGACCCATTTGGCAACTAAAGATACATTGAGACTGACAATGAAGGGATGGAGAAGCACTTTTCATGCCAATGAGCCTCAAAAGAAACCTGGGATAGCGATTCTTATATCAGATAAATTAGATTTTAAATTAAAGACTATAGTCAGAGATAAAGAAGGACACTACATCATTCTTAAAGAGTCTATCCACCAAGAAGATCTAACACTTGTAAATATTTATGCCCCCAATACAAGAGCAGCCAACCACATAAGGCAACTGTTATTCAAGATAAAGAGTCACATTGATATGAATACATTCATAGTAGGAGATCTTAACACACCACTCTCAGTAATAGACAGATCATCCAAACAGAAAATCAATAAAGAAACAAGAGCATTGAATGACACATTGGACCAGATGGACCTCATTGATATATAGAGAACAATTCCTTAAAACAATAGGATACTCATTCTTCTCAAGCACACATGGAACTTTCTCCATAATAGACCACATACTGGGTCACAAATCAGGCCTCAACCAATATCAAAAGATTGAGATTATTCCCTGCATATTCTCAGACTACAATGCTTTGAAACTGGAACTAACCACAAGAAAAAGTACAGAAGGAATTCAAACACTTAGAAGCTAAAGACTACGCTGCTTAAGAATGTTTAGGTCAAACAGGGAATTTAAGGTCTCCTTAAACAATTCATGGAAACCAATGATAATGAAGACACATGGGTACAAAACCCATGGGATACGGCAAAGGCAGTGCTAAGGGAGAAACACATGGCCATCCAAGCCTACCTCAAAAAATTTGAAAAATCTGAATACTCCAGCTCTCTTTACACCTTAAAGAACTGGAAAACCAACAACAAATTAAGCTAACCCCACACACAAGAAGGGAAATAATCAAGATTAGAGCAGAGATCAATGAGATAGAAACTAGGGATATAGTTGAACACATCAACAAAACTAGAAGCTGGTTTTTCTTGAAAGAATTAATAAGATTGATAAACCACTGGTCAAACTAATCCAAAAGAAAAGAGAGAGGACCCAAATTAATAAAATTATGAATAAAAAGGGAGAGATCACGACTAACACCAAGGAAATAGAAACAAACATCAGAAATTATTATCAACAATTATAAGCCAATAAGTTAAGCAACTTAGATGAAATAGATTCATTCCTGGAAACCTATAAACTTCCAAAACTGAATCAGGAAGAAATTGACAACCTGAATAGACCCATATCTAGTAACAAGATTGAAGCATTGATCAAAACCCTTCCAAAAAACAAGAGCCCAGGACCTAATGGATTCCCTGGAGAATTCTAACAAACATTGAAAGAAGAAATAATATCTATTCTCCTGAAGCTGTTTCAAAAAATAGAAACAAAAGGAAATTTTTGACTCTTTTTATGAAGCCAGCATTACCCTGATCCCCAAACCAGACAAAGATCCCACCAAAAAGGAAAATTTCAGACCAATATCCCTGATGAATATTCATGCCAAGATTCTCAACAAGATCCTAGCTAATAGGATCCAACAGGACATTAAAAAGATTATCCACTGGGGTGCCTGGGTTGCTCAGTGGGTTAAGCCTCTGGTTTTGGCTCATGTTATGATCCCAGGGTCCTGTGATCAAGTCCCACATTGGGCTCTCTGCTCAGTGGGGAGCCTGCTTTCCCCCTCTCTCTCTGCCGGCCTCTCTACTTGTTATCTCTGTCAAATAAATAAATAAAATCCTTAAAAAAAAAGAAAAGATTATCCACAATGACCAGGTGGGATTTATTCATGGGATGTGAGTGTGGTTTCACAATTCACAAATCAATCAGTGTGACAGAATAAATCAATAAGAGAGAAGAACCACATGATCCTCTAATTGATGCAGAAAAAGCATTTAATATGTAGCATCTGTTCCTGATTAAAATGTTTCAAAGTACAGGGATAGAAGGAACATTCCTCAACTTCTTGAAATCTATCTATGAAAAACCCACAGCAAATATCATTCTCAATGGGAAAAAGCTGACAGCCTTCTCTTTGAGATCAGGAACACAATAAGGATGTTCACTCTAGCCACTTTTGTTCAACATAGTATTAGGAGTCCTAGCAACAGAAACCAGACAACAAAAAGAAATAAAGGTATTCAAATTGGCAATGAAGAAGTCAAACTCTCTCTCTCTCTTTGCAGATGACATGATACTTTATATGGAAAACCCAAAAGACTCCACTCCCAAGCTACTAGAACTCATATAGGAATTCAGTAATGTGGCAGCATACAAAATCAATGTACAGAAATCAGTTGATTTCTTATACACTAACAATGAAAACATAGAAAGGGAAAGTACAGAATTGATTCCGTTTACTATAGCACCAAGAAGGATGAGATACCTGGGAACAAACCTAACCAAAGAGGTAAAAGATCTGTACTCAAGGAACTACAGAACACTCATGAAAGAAATTGAAGAAGACACAAAAAGATGGAAGAGCATTCCATGCTCATGGATTGGAAGGATAAACATTGTTAAAATGTCTATAGAGCCTAATGCAATTGATACTTTCAATGCCATCCTGATCAAAATTCCACTGGCATTTTTCAAAGAGCTGGAACAAGCAATCCGAACATTTGTATGGAATCAGAAGATCCCAAATTGCTAAAGAAAATAAAAACTGGGGGGCATCATGTTGCCTGATTTCAAGCTTTACTATAAAGCTGTGATCACCAAGATAGCATGGTACTGCCACAAAAACAGACACATAGACCAGTGAACAGAGTAGGGAGCCCAGATATGGGCCCTCAACTCTTTGTCAAATAATCTTTGACAGTCTCTTCAATAACTGGTGCTGGGACAGCTATGTATAGAAGAAAAAATCTGACTATTCTCTTACACCATACACAAAGATAAGCTTGAAATGGATAAAAGACCTCAGCATGAGGCAGGAATCTATCAAAATCATAGAGGAGAACATAGTCTGTGACCTCTTTGACATCAGCCACAGCAACTTCTTTCAAGACATGTCCCCAAAGGCAAAGGAAACAAAAAGAACTTTTGGGACTTCATCAAGATCAAAGATCAAAGGTTTCTGCACAGTGAAGGAAACAGTCGAGAAAATAAAGAGACAACACACAGAATGGGAGAAGGTATTTGTAAATGACACTACAAACAAAGGGTTGATATCCAAAATCTATAAAGAAGCCCTCAAACTTAACACACACAAAACAGATAATCATGTCAAAAAATGGGCAGAAGACATCAACAGACACTTCTCCAAAGAAGACATACAAATGGCTAACAGACACATGAAAAAATGTTCATCATCATTAGCCATCAGGGAGATTCAAATCCAAACAACATTGAGATACCACTTTACATCAGTTAGAATGACCAAAATCATCAAGACAGTAAACAACAAGTGTTGGAGAGGATGTGGAGAAAGGGGAACCCTCTTACACTGTTGGTGGGAATGCAAGTTGGTGTAGCTGCTTTGGAAAACGGTGTGGAGATTCCTTAAGAAATTAAAAATAGAGCTACCCTATGACCCTGCAATTGCACTACTGAGTATTTACCACAAAGATACAGATGCAGTGAAATGAAGGGCCATCTGTACCCCAATGTTCATAGCAGAAAAGGCCACAGTTGCCAAACTGTGGAAAGAGCCAAGATGCCCTTCAATAGACGCATGGATAAAAAAAGATATGGTCCATATACACAATGGAGTGTTATGACTCCAGCAGAAAGGAGATTATGCTGAGTGAAATAAGTCAAGCAGAAAGAATCAATTATTATATGGTTTCACTTATTTGTGGAGCATAACAAATAACATGGAGGATAAGGGGAGTTAGAGAGGAGAAGAAAGTTGAGGGATATTGGAAGGGGAGGTGAACCATGAGAGACTATGGGCTCTGAAAAACAATCTGACGGGTTTGAAGCGGCAGGGGGTGGGAGGTTGGGGGAACCAGGTGGTGGGTATTAGAGAGGGCACGGATTGCATGGAGCACTAGGTGTGGTGCAAAAATAATGAATACTGTTATGCTGAAAATAAAGTAAAAAAAAAAAAGAAAGGATGAATACCCAACTTTTGTATCAACATGGATGGGACTGGAGGAGATTATGCTGAGTGAAATAAGTCAAGCAGAGAGAGTCAATTATTATATGGTTTCACTTACTTGTGGAGCATAGGGAATAACACAGAGAACATTGGGAGATGGAGAGAAGTGAGTTGGGGGAAAGTGAATGGGGAGACCAACCAAGAGAGACTGTGGAATCTGAGAAACAAACTGAGGGTTTTGAGGGGATGTGGGTGGGGGGTTGGGTGAGCCTGGTGGTGGGTATTAAGGAGGGCACATACTGCATAGATCACTGGGTGTGGTGCATAAACAATAAATTTTGGAACACTGAAAAAATTAAATTAAATAATTAAATTAAATTAAAAACAAACAAACAAAGAAAAAAGTTCATTCCTCACAGCCCATTCCCAATAACCAGTAAGTACCCTGCTGAGACTGTTGAAAGCCAATGGCAATTTGTGAGCTCATGTAAAGTATACTTTATCTTTTCCAGGATTTTTCCCATTTATTTAAGACAATACAACCTTTCCTTCTGAGGGACTGGTCCTCCTATCCCCACATAAGTTTCTCTGCCTCTTCTTCTTCCCTACCCTTCTACTCCTTGGCAGTGGTAGATACATGACCGAAATGGATCGGAAGTCTTCATCAGAATTTTTTGAATTGCAAGGGATGTAAGTAAGGGAAATGGAACTTTAATGTTTCTGACAGCCATGACCAGAGCATTATAGAGCAGGTTGGTCTGAAAGCAGAAATTTGTTATTGACATGGAGAGAAGTAAATTAGAGAAAATGGCAAGGAATATCCTGAAGTTTTCCAGTCCTGAAACTTGATTTACCCTTCTATGTCTGGTGATTTATTTATAAGTGTCAATAATTTTTCTTTTGTGCTGCTTCAAATTGAGTTTCTATCCTTTAAAACCCAAAGAATCCTTACTAATAGAACTATGCACTGGGAGCAAACCTGGAAATATGAGAAGGGTAAGTGGACACTCAGTCTGAATTTAGATAGAATGATGTGGTGAGTTAGTTATACAGTTATAATAAAAAAAATTTAGTGAGATCTATACCAGTTCAAAATTAAAATGATTCAACTTGTTTTCTGAATACATTCTTAAAATTTATTCTTTATTGAAATATAGCTCATGTACTGAAAACTGCACATATCATAAATACACAGATCGATGTTTTATATCCAACTGGGCACATGAAGAAACCATCACCCAGATCAAGAATGAGAATGTTGCTATCACCCCAGAAGCACTTACTGTTAGTGTTGAGAGATCAGAGAAAGTGGTCTTGCTTCATCTGAAGTGGAATGAGAGAGGCCTAAAGAGTTCTCACCACAGTGAGACAGGGCACTAAAATTTAAGGGGCATCGCAACTAGCATGTAGTCAGCCATAAAGAGACTTGGAGCTGGAAGTACGAAATTAATGGGTCAAATTGTGAATAAGTCCATCACTTATACAGATGTCAGGACAAAGTCTCATGTCTTCTTGATATCAGAAGAGCTTGTAACAGGTCTTGGGTTTATCTAAACTCTCTGCATTTGTCTTCAAAGAAATCTCACCCAAGAAAAAATGTCTGGACAGGCAAAAGGGCTAAAAAAATGGGATGAACCAATAAAGGCCAGTAAAAGCCTAGAGACTGTAAGGCAGTAACGGAGATGACTGGCCAGAGGAACCATATGGCTTGATTTATGGCAGATGCAGTCAGAAGCATTCAGTGAAAGGCTTTCTCAGAATGTGCAAACATGTCACAGGGGAGAGTCCTTAACACAGAAGCAAACAGAAAGAAAGAGAAATGAATAAGGTTTCTTTTTTATTATAGTATAACAAATTCAGTTTGTTTGACAGACTAGATCTACATACATGCATTATTCCCTATTCAACTGTAAACACTCTTTTTTTTCTTAAAGATTTTATTTATTTGACAGAGAGAGGATGAGAAAGCACAAGCATGTGGGAGCAACAGAGGGAGAGGGAGAATCAGTCTCTCCCCTGAGTGGAGAGCCTGATGTGGGGCTCGATCCCAGAGTTCTGGGATCATGACCTGAGCCAAAGGCAGACACTTAACCAACTGAGCCACCCAGGCGCCCCTCAACTGTGAACACTCTGAAGGTGAGATGTCTCACCTTATTTCACCTTATCTCATTTAATGTGTCTCATATCAGTAGGTGCACTAGCAGCATACTGAAGTGAATTTTGATTCACCATTGGCCATATAAGGACAAAAGAAAGTGTGAAACCCAAATAGAACAATGGAAGAAGGGTAGAAAATGAATTTGAGCAAAATGATTACTATGTACTTCTGTTGATATGATGCTAGTTGTTGCTCTTCCTCTCCTCTTTCTATTCCCTTCCCTCACCTCCAAGGAGTGGGAATGACTAGATGCTGAGGTGGCATCACCCCAGCACACAGTGACAGGCCAGGAGCTGAGGTGAGAGCAGCAGGATCAGAACAAAGGTGGTGGCCACCATGGTGCTGAAGATTTGGCTCCTGAACAAATGAGTAAATATGTAGAGGATAATGACAAGAAAATTTCTCACTGTTGGAGAAGGGATTCACAAATATGGAAAAGTTGGAGGTAAAAAAAGTATGTGTGTGTTTATGTATGTGTGTGTGTGTGTGTGTGTGTGTGTGTGTAGTATGTAAAAGTAAATATTTATATTCTAATTCTGTCCGTATATGGACTTTAAAAAGCAATTGCAGAAGCTCAGTGAGTGTGCAGATATTGAATTCTAAAAACCTTCTTCCACTAAGAGTAACAGAGTATCCTCGAATGGCTGACTTCAGGGCAAAGGCAAGGAAAATACAAGATAAGCCCATAACATCTTTCTTTGTTAAAATGTAAAGAAGTGGTCAAAGAATGATATGTACATGTCAGAAGGACATAGGAGCCTAGGAAGAACTTGCCACTGGCCAAATTTGGAAAGTTTGAGCATCAAATAAAAAATAATAGAAATAGATTGCAAACTTTTGGATAAAATAGACATCCATATTTCCATTCTGTTATTAGGAAATAAATAGAGGGATAAGGTATAATCTTCTCCTTAAATTAGTATGCCAACAACTAAGTGTTGAAGAAATTATGGAAATAGAAAGATTACTACTTGGCACCATAACTGGTGATTGATTCAGGTGGTAGTCATTAACAGTTGTTTAGCCTGGGAGGTAGAGGTTTGATGAACAGGATAGTGACATAGTTTCACAGTATTTTTCTTCAAAACACCTTTCAGTTGCAAAGGGAAAATGGGGACCTTAAATTGGAGGAATATGACAGACACACACTTGGACAGGTGATCAAGGTTAACATCATCAGTGGAGAGACAAGTGCCTCTTGATGTGATGCATGGCTTCATTTTGGAGGTACTACTACAGGAATGTGCAGCCTGAGACTGAACAAGAGGGAAATCCAGATGGATACAGATTGAAGAACAGTCCTCAGGACAAAACACTGAAGTTCCTGAGAGGCAAGAGAGGCAATGAAACCATTTTAGATTAAAAGAGACTAAAGACAGGTGACAACTAAATGTACCATATGAATCTGGACTGAACCCTGAAAAAAGAAACATTGTGGAAGCATCTGGAAAAATTTTAATGTGTTTCATTGACTTGAAGTGAGTGTTGCATTAATGTTGATCTACTGATTTGTGTGGTTATGTTGTTATTTGGTGTCTGTTAAGTCTCTGCACCATGTTTTGGAGATTTACATACTTCTATACTTGGGAAGTAGGGGATACTATGATGGCAACTTGCTCTCAAAGAGCTCAGTGAAAGAATAATAACAAGCAGAGTGAGAGAGAATGAGAGGGAGGAGAGAGAAAATGTGATACCTCTGATACAGTCTTCGCTGAAGAATCTAACCAAAGAAGATGCAGGAGTTCTTTGAACAATTGCTATAACTTTTCAGAACATATGAAATTACTTAAAAATAAATTATTAAATAATTTAAAACATTATTTTATTTATTCTTTCATATTGTTATCTATTTGAGTCATATGACAAATTCATCATCTGTTATGGATTGAATTATGTTGCCCCAAAGTTCATATGTTGAACTCCTCCTAATTCTCAGTGCCTCAGTGTGTTACCATGTTTGGAAATAGGGTCTTTGCAAAGTAATTATTGAAGTCAAGATGAGGTAGTTCTGGAATAGGGTGGGTCCCATATCCAACATAGCTTGTGTCCTTGTCAAAAGGGGAAAGTTAGAGACAGAGATACACACAGGGAGAAGGCCAGGTGATGAGAAGGATGGAGATCAAACTGACACATCTCTAAGTCAAGGAATGTCAAAGACTGCTGGCAAACCACCAGAAGATAGGGCAGAGGCATGAAACAAATTCTTCCTCACAGCTCTTAGAAAAAACCAACCCTCATGATCCCTTGCTCTCAGACTTTTGGCTTCCAGAACTATGAGAGAATAAATTGTTATTGTTTAAGTCACTTGGATTATGGTATGTTGTTATAGCAGCCCCAGGAAACTAATATGCTGTCTGTAAATATTTAAGGAAATAAAATAAAGAAACCACCATATCACATAAAGAGATGAAATAATTAGAAGGGACATTATGAGAATTTCTCTGGATTAGGAAAAGAGAGATAGAATTATCTGGTACTCCTTTACTTGTTCAATTTATATTATTTATTTATTTATTTTTAAGATTTTATTTATTTATTTGGTCGACAGAGACCACAAGTAGGCGGAGAGGCAGGCAGAGAGGAAGGTAAGCAGGCTCCTTGCCACGCAGACAGCCCGATGTGGGGCTCGATTCCAGGACCCTGAGATTGTGACCTGAGCAAAAGGCAGAGGCATTAACCCACCGAGCCACCCAGGTGCCCCTTGTATTTATTATTTATAATGTGACAGGCTATTTCAGCCACAGGGACACAGTAGCCATTACACCACCAACCTCTTGCTTTCATGGAGCTTACATTCCAACACAAAGAGGGAGATCCTAAACAAGTGGCAATAACTGCTATGAAGAAACATAAACTAAAAGAGGGTGAGTAGATAGAGAATGATAAAGGTTACTAGTTTAGGTGAGTGGATCTGAGAAGACCTCTCACCACTGGAAGACAACAAAATGAGGGACTGGGGAGGAGCTGTCAGCAAGGGAGAATAGCAAGTGCAAAGCAGGAAGGAATCTGAAGCACAGAGGAGAAGCAGGAAGGCCACTGTGGTTATGGCAGAGTAAGAGATGGGAAGAGTAATTAGAGATTGGTTTGGAAAAAATAGCCAAGGATGAGATCCTGTAGGAACTTTAGATCATAGTAAAGATTTTAAATTTTATTCTAAGTGTCAGGGAAAGCCACTTCAGCATTTTAAGCACTGGATGACATAAACAGATTTATATTTTTCAAAGGGTCCCTCTGACTGCTTTGAACAGACAGATGGTAGGAGGGCTTGCACAAGAATGAGGAGACCACATAGGGCGCTGTGCTCAGTAACTTCTGTTGGCTCCTCCAGAGTCACTCGCCGTCTGTCTCCATGCTGGGTCCCTAGAACCTGACCTTTCTAGGCTGTGCCAAGAAATTCCTTTGACTTTTGGCTTCTAGTTGGGTTCAGTCAGTGAGAGCCACCAATGCAAAACTGAGAGGAGACTGAGGTTAGCAAACTAAATTCCTTTGCAACCTTTCCTGTAAGGTTGCCAAGGGTCAGCTGCCAAGCTGGCTGGCTGGCTCTCTACCAAGAGCCACAGTCACTGTCAGCACCTCATTTCCCTACTTTTGGTACCTGCTTCCTCCCTCTGTTTCTTCAGGTCTTCTCATGGAAATGATTCCCCATTATTATTAGCTCTTAATTATGTAACTTTACTCTAACCCAAATTTCATTTTTTTCAAATAATCTCTTTATTAAATGCTCTCCTAATTCATCAGTTTGAGTATACTGTCTTTTATTCCTGCAAGAGCCCTGACTGACATGGGGCTTTCACAGTAATGTGATGTTATCTTGGAGTGGAGTGGTCTCAGTTATGGTAAAAAGAAGTTGGATTTGGAATGTATTTGGAAAGTGGAGTTAATGGTATTTGATGATGGATAGACTATGGAAGATGGAAGAGAGAAATGAAAAAAAGATGATTCTAAATATTTAGTTTGAATGTCTAGAGCACAGAGGAAAGTTTAAAAGCAGCTTTTGCCTCCCTCCCAATCCCATCTTGTTTCATTGATTCTTCTCCTACCCACTTAAGCCCCCATGTTGCATCACCACTTCCTCATATAAGGGAGTGACTCTTAATCTCACAAAACAAACTGAGGGTTGCTGGGGGGAGGGGGGTTGGGAGAAGGGGGTGGGATTATGGACATTGGGGAGGGTATGTGCTTTGGTGAGTGCTGTGAAGTGTGTAAACCTGGCGATTCACAGACCTGTACCCCTGGGGATAAAAATATATGTTTATAAAAAATAAAAAATTTAAAAAAAAAGAAGAAAAAATAATAAAAAAATTTTAAAAAGCAGCTTTTGCAAAGAATAAAGAACTCAGTTGTAAGCATGATACATTTGGAATGTGTGTTAGACATGCAAACACTGAGTAAGTTGGAGTTCAACAAAAAGGTCAGAATTGTAATACAGAACTTTTGCTTCCAGTCAAGATGGTGTGACAGGGGCTGAGTTTACCTTTTAATCTGAAACAACAAACACATTGGAAAAATATCTGAAACAGTAATTTCCCCAAAATGCTTGATACCAGAACACCAGAAAATGAAGGACAGCAATATTGGAGAGATAAGAAAAATATGAGGTGAGGTGTATGAGCTCACTGACCTGCTTCCTTCAGAGAGTTTACATGCTTCCTTCAGAGAGTTTACACAGGGAAGATGAACCTAAGTAAAGCCTAACTGACTTTGAGTTGAGGAGATGAAGTTGAGAGTTCTAGGAAACCAAGAAGCTAGAATTCACAGAACAACATACTGGGAAGGAAAACGCTACACGGAGAGAAAATTCCAGGGATATGCGTAAGATCCTTCTCAAGTGTTTAGCAAAATACAGGTCAGTGTATGTAGGTGAGAAAATTATTCAAGTCTAGGCAAAGAACCCCTTTTAAAGATACTTGAAATTTCCACAGGGCAGAAATGAGTGTACTCCTACTAGCAAGAATGAAAAACAAAACAAAACAAACAAACAAAAAACCCCTCATGATCCATGGACCATAGGTACACTACTCAGAAATGTCTTGCCTTTGCAGTGGAGACTAATAAACCCTTGCCTGAACACTGCTCTGGTCTTATTTAGCAAATCTTAAACACAAATTTTTAAAGGATCAAGTTGTTTCCAAATTGTTGTGTTCCAGAGCATAGTTCAAGAATATTTGTAGGGATAAAACATATCCCAGTAAGTTAAAATTTATAGTGACCCAAAATAAGGAGAAAAAAACGATCAATTTAAACTAGCTAAGACAGACAAAGGGGACCCTGGGTGGTGCAGTCGTCTAAATGTCTGACTCCTGGTTTCAGTTCAGGTCATGATCTTATAGGTCTTAGGATGGGGGCCATTGCAGGGCTCTACAATCAGCATGGAGTCTGCTTGAAGTTCTCTGTTCCTCTCCCTCTGCCTCTCCTACTCATCCTCTTTTTCTCTAAATTAAATAAATAAATTTTGAAAAAAAAAGAATTATGAGATGAAAGACATTTAAAAAGTTGTACCCCATATGTTCAAAAAGTAGAGACATAGAAAATTAAAAAGGACTCAAATAAAGCTTCTAAAGATAAAAGCTACAATGTCAGAGATAAAAAATACACTGCGTGGGATTAATGACAGATTTGACATTATAGGAGAAAAGTTTAGGGAAATTGAAGCTGTGGCAATAAAAACCATGCAAAAGGAAACATAAGAGGAAAAGGATTAAGAATAATGAAGGAGAGTTATTGAGCAATGGAATAATTTCAAGCGGTCTAATTTACCTTTAACTGAAGTCTCTACAGGTAGTGGGAAGGAAATAATATTAGAAAAAAATAATAATGGACAAAAATCTTCCAAGTTTGCTGAACACTATAAATCCCTAGATCCAATAAGTGCGACAAACTCCAAGCACAAGAACCTTGAAGGAAATCACAGCTGTGTACAATGTAATCCAATAGCTTAAAACCAGTGATAAAGAAAAGTTTAAACACAGCAGGAGGAAAGAGACATAGAATCCACAACAGAACAAATATAACAATGACACAGACTTTTTGTTGTTGAGAATGCAGAGAGGACAGTGGAGGAACATAAATGAAAGTCAAAGCGAAGAATGCAGACACAATGCTGACAGTCAACAACTTGCTGGTGATTTTAAAACCATGGGATATAGGAAGCGAGGGAAGACAGACTAGAAGAAAGTGAAGACAAGGGAAGGATGAGGAAGTATTATTGTAAAAAGTCCAGCACTAAAGAAATGAAATTGATGGGAAATACTATGAAGCTGACCTTTTGAGAACTAACCACCTTCTACTTCTGTAGTTGGGTGATAAAGCTAAATGATTGATAATAAATATAACTTCAGTCAAAGGAAGACATATTGGTATGGAATCGATTGGTGATTATTTGGGGGCAGAAAATCACTCATACTTTTCATGCTCAGAGGGGAACATGCTAGGTAGTCTTTGCTATTTGGGCCATTGTGGAGAAGATAAATTCCTTTTGTTTTTTCCTTTCTCATATTTTCACAAGGCTTTCACAAGGCTGTTCTATGTTCAGCAGGTCTATTAATGCCTCTAAAGTTGTTTCTATTAAATTAATCCACTCCACAGAAAAGTTTTGCTGTGTTGCTTAAGATAGTTTGTAATTCATGGGGAACCTAGGGGGCTCAGTCAGTTGAACAGCTGACTCTTGGTTTTGCCTCAGGTCATGGTCTTGGAGTCCTGGGATCCAGCCCTACCTCGGACTCTGTGCTAGTGGGGATTCTGCTTGTGGATTCTCTCTCTCCCTCTGCCCTTCCCCAACTTGTGCACAGCTCTTTCTCCCTCTCTCTAAAATAAAGCAATCAATAAAAATAAGAGAATTTGTTTCTAGAATGAACTAATGGTAAATGGTGTCACTTAGAAGGAAATTCTGCAAGGAAAAACAATTGAGGAAAAATATGCAAGCGTGTTCACAAAACAAACTGAGGGTTCCTGGGGGGAGGGGGTTTGGGAGAAGGGGGTGGGATTATGGACATTGGGGAGGGTATGTGCTTTGGTGAGTGCTGTGAAGTGTGTAAACCTGGTGATTCACAGACCTGTACCCCTGGGGATAAAAATATATGTTTATAAAAAATAAAAAATTATAATAAAAAAAATTAAAAAAAATATATATGCAAGCGTGTTTGTCGCTGAAAAAGAGAGTAGGGAGGAAGAAAGGGGAGAAAAGAGAAAGCAGCCTAAAGGGCACCACAAAGCCATTCTTTATACCCCATAATTGACACAGGAACTAAGCAAGAAGCTAGAGTCCATGGATCCTGGTTTGGCCTGTACTTCAAAGAGGGGGAAAAAACTAGAGTAGAAAAAAAAAAGTTGATGATTTTAAACGTATTAGACACCTATTTTCAAATTTGTAAATAGGAATGTGTTATTTAAAACTATTCTGCATAGTGAGTGAAGTCAAAACAGAAACTTAACTGTATTCTCTATTCACTTTCTCAGTGTCCTTAATGATAGTTTTGTTTTCTGAAATTACACTATTCTTCCCTAATTTATCTGACAATAGACAGGTTTTGTAGCATTTTTTTAACTATTCCATCACTAGGCAATTTTACCAAGGCATAATTTGAAAGCAAAGCAATTATACCATTTTGCCTATGATCAGTTTATGCTTTTGTTCTTTCTTTGTCTTATTTTCTATTTCTGTCCTTATTCTCCCTCAATATCCCTCTTTCTCCCTCCCTCTCTTCTCCTTTCTTCCCTCTCCTATCTCTCTGCCTTAATTTTACAGTGAAAAGAAAATAATTTATGTGGCGTTAGAGGCAAAACAGCCTCTTATTTTGCCAGAGAATGCAGAGGGGAAAGAAAACAGGGCTAGCAATCCCCTATTACAGTATGTGAGTGTAACCAGTCAGTTTCCTCTTCCTCACTAGCAGCAAACACAACCAGAATTGTAGAGAATATGGTACACTTAATAAAAAAAAAAAAAAGAATAGCTGTAAGAAAAGTTGTGCTTTCACTGATTCATCAAAAAGACATATTATTAGATTTTTCAGTGGTAATTCCCTAGGGCAAAGAAAGGAAATTCTACCTTTTTAAACATTGAAAATATCACCAGCATTAAGCTACTTTAGTAAGCCATGATTGAGCCCTTCGTTTTGAGTTCCAGTCCGAAGTGATCCATCTTAAACTGTGTCAAGTTCACACATTTGACAGCAATGACTGGTCCCCTTGAAAAGACCCAGCTGGCCCTGTTCCAAGTGGACTAGTGATTTTAAAGCAAAGAATCCTAGAGTTGAGAAAACTTTGAAACTTATCCATTCCAACGCTCTAACCAGTAAGAATCCATTGTGTAATACGCTGGTAAATGCTAATCCCAGTTCCATTTCAACTGCTCCAAGGATAGGAGGCTTATCACCTTGGTAGTAACTTGTTTAAGTTTTTTGGAAGATGTCGGTTGTAGATATATAAAAATGTCTTTTTTATATTGAACTAAATGTTCAATATAAAATATAAAATGTCTTTTTTATATTGAACTAAAATCCAATTTCTTGTAGCTCCTACTCTCCGAGAAAGAACAAAAGCCTCAGCACTCTGGTCTTTCTGCTCTGGGATCTGTTCTCAATTTCTTAGTTCAGAGAAACAAATCTGGTCAGAATTGGGAAGGCAGTGCAAACATCACGGGATAACGTAGAAGTGTAAGAATACCTAGATCTGTGGAACAGGGACTAATGATACCTTAAGCTCTTGGATAGTATAGAATCATAGCTAGGGTGACCATATAATTTATCATAGAAATCAGAACACTTTTGAAAGTGAGAGAGGTGTTATTAACAATGGTACCAGAACAACAGGTATGAATTAGTACTTTTCAGGATACAGGAACATCCTAATCAAGTTTAAAAAAATCAGCCTGGGACAGAAACAATTCTGAGTTCACTAAAACATTCAGTTTTCCTCCTGGGCACAAAGAAAGACTTTATTCGCCACCACCACCACCAATCACCACACACACACACACACACACACACACACACACACACACACAGGCAGATGGATTAATTGAGTCACAGTCTATAGAGATTGAGATAGATTGAATTATGGTTCTGAGTTATGGGCAATCTAGTGCGGGCAGAAGTGATGTAGCCTGTTTTAGATATAGGCATAGAACATATGAGTCATTTTAGGATGGTTCCCATTGACTCCTTGAGGGTGGAAACATACAGAGGAAGGAGCCTGAATCTTGAGTTTACTGCTTGGAGGAGAGCCACCCAGAAAAATCACTGACCAGAAACATCCTCATGAGACTCTGTGTGAATGAAAAATAAATCATTGTTTTATGGTTCTGAGAGTTTGAGGTTGTTTGTTATTACAGTTAGTCTACCCTGAGTAACACAGCTGCAAATCATGGAAATACCAATATCAAGGATTGCAAAGCCAGTTTCAAAAAATCCACTTTTCAGGATTTATCCTTAGAAAAATGTTATAGGTGTACTACTCAATGATTTTCTAAAATGTCTCTACCAGACTTGTTTATTATAATATGAAATTTCAAACAACCTAAATGTCCAACAATAAACATTGGTTAAAAAATATGACACATTTTTAAGATGAAATATGACAGACATTAAAATGACATGAGAAATATTCACACATTTTAACATGTTTATGCTAAAGAATGCCTTATAATTAAACCTATGTGTGGAAAAATTATTGTGTAAATATATGTATGTATGCATGTACACTATATATATTCATATATGTGTGTGCATGTGTGTGTGTGTGTGTATGCGTGTCAAGAGGGATTACTGTAGGTGTGAACTTTGATATAAATTTTATCTTTTTTCCAGAGATTTATTTAATTGAGACAGAGAGAGAGGGAATGAGTGAGGGGACGGGCAGAGGGAGAAAGAGAGAGAATCTCAAACAGATTCCACACTAAGCATGGAGCCCAATTCAAGGCTGGATCTCAAGACCCTGAGATCCTGACCTGACCAGAAACCAAGAGTCTGATGCTCAACTGACCGTGCCACCCAGGTACCCCATGAGTTTTATCTTCTTTATTTTCTGGGGTTTTCAATATTAAAAATTGTAGACATGTACATATATAATGTCTATAGTCAGAAATTTTAGAGTCTCACAAATAAGTAAGTGAACTTGAAAAATTGACAGAAATAGAACAGTGGACTCTTCAGTGCAGAGGAAATGGCCACCAGGAATCACAAACCAAGACACTGCTCCTGCAGGGAAGAGGCATAAGGTACCTTCAGCTTAGTTGAGCTGTTGTCGGCTTCTCACCTACATCTCACCTGCTTCTACTTCTCTGACCTTGTAAGAGCCTATCCTGATCCAGTCTGGGAATTTGCTGTTAATAACTACCAAGAGCTGACTGGCTGAGTGGTACATTCAGTGACTATCATCAGACAGCTCTCTGGTGGAAGCATTTTCCTGAAACTCACATTGCTCATAGGGTAAAGAGTAAGATGGTGGGGGAAAATCTTGCAGTTATCTCCATGAATTACTGAGTAACAATAATCTTAGTCACAAAAAAATAATCTTAGTCATTGCAATCTTTCTTGATCCGAAATGATAATGTTATCATCAACTCTCAAAGAAAAACAGGAAACAACAAATAGCATCCCTTTTGAGTTCTTTTATTGTTCTCCCAGTTTAACAATAGATCAACAAAAGCAATTTTCATCCATCCACTATTAGTATGATGTCTCTTTAAGTTGTTCTACAGCTTTCAAAATTAGCACCTTTGAAGATGGATACTCTGGAAAGTAAAATAGAAAGTTAACAAAAATGTCTCAATATTCCTAATTTGCACACATGGTATTTAATTAAAGAGATGAATTCAGGGTTTTATCTCTCTGTGTCCTTGTTTATTGGGTCATGTTTTAAAAATGATCTTTATCTGACTCTTCTTCACTGAGAAATAAGCTTTCTGCTTCCCATTCTTCTTTGACTTGTCAGAGATTTTTCTAAAAGTGGGAATCCAGAAACAAAAGTCAGGGAAATCAGACACTCTAACATTTCAGTGAAGGATTTAGCTAATCCCTTTTCATTAATGTTTAGAAATTCTGGCACTGAAGGAAGAAGCACTGCAGGCTGAATTTCACCAATAAGGCATTTTTTTAAAAAAATTTTATTTATTTGACAGACAGAGATCACAAGTAGGCAGAGAGGCAGGCAGAGAGAAAGGGGAACGCAGGCTCCCCACTGAGCAGAGACCCCGATGTGGGGCTTGATCCCAGGACTCTGAGATCACGACCTGAGCCAAAGGCAGAGGCTCTAACCCACTGAGCCACCAAGGCACCCCCAATAAGGCATTTTAAATAAGAGTTATAGTTTGGCTGTATTTGAGTCTTCAGTGTTTGCGTAACACATATCGTGGTTTCTGATTATACAGTAGAAGATACTTCATTTAGAAATTCCATCAAACCAAAGAACCATGTTCTTTAAAGCACTGGAGTTTTATTTCTTGAAAACATCATTTTTTGTTTAATTCCAGCCTGTGCAATTACTGTAGGGAGAGTTTCCAAAGTTTGTTAATACATGTTGATGATATGCCTCACCTGATCTCCTGATGGCCAACTGGTTTTTCAGTGAGGATTACATGAAGAACAGTTAGGTAGATTACCACTGAAGCATCTCTCATTCTCCTGTGTGTAACTCATACTTTATTAAATAAAGTGGATATTTTATTGGGTACCAATTATTTTAAAGCCTTGAAATGAGTTTGTGCAAATGCATCCTGTGACAACACACGTATACCTTTCAATCATTTTTACTCTTGGAGTTTAAAATATCTGATGTCCAGAAATCAATTCATGTCTCAGGTATTTTGCAATTTGATTTCATTTCTAATAAAATTTTAATAAAAAATTTCCTCCTTTCTGCATCACATAAAGGACATCTATTGATTGTCTCGGTGAGAAAAAAAAAAATGCAGCCAGCTCTCACCACCTGCAGCACTACTTACTTTTGTGTGTATGTGGGGTGGGGGAGAGTTTCACTGGAGTGGAGAGGGTTTCACTGGAACAAAATGAGCCATTGAGTCATGAGTTTGAACAGTGCTTTCTCTCCAGACACTAAGATGAGCTGACACTAGAATTCCAAAAATTTGCATATAAGCAAGTTCAAATTCATAGTATTACTTCCAGAACCAAAATGAGATAAGGGCTAACTAATTATTAGTTAGATGGGGCTAACTAATAATTTGACACTCCTTCAAACTGATATTCTTTGAATACAGGTATGTATTTGCAGACAGGATGAAACTGAGAGGGGCAAGTGCAGAGAGGTGCTGGTTCAGAAATCAGCCACTTCTCTAATGTTTAGAAACATTTAGCTTACATTCCCTGCTCAAGGAAAACATGTTCTTTAAAGGCACTTTAGAAGAAAAGAAATGTTTCTTCCAGTGACCCCTCTTTAAAGAGTGCTTTAGAGACCATCAAGTGATCATTTCCTACTTGAACATGCCTCTGAGGTCAGGCTTCCAATCAGTTCTGGTTCATGAATATTATTTAGCACCTACTAGGTTTAGGCACCCTGCTTGGCTGGGGCTACAAGGGTAAGCAAGCAGCTTATCATAGCATTTCTTCCAATCATTAGCATTTCTCTCTGAGAGGAGTTCTAGAAAATGCAATTTGCTGCAGCTCCCAGCATTTTCAATCATGCTATAGTGGCCTCAGTGGCATTTCAGTGCCCAGGTGTAGCTCGGCTGGCCTATTTCTAATTCCGACTCTGAGCATACTACCTCCCTACAGAAAGAAATAGCTTGACCTTCTAAAGGCCATTCACATATTTCCTCCTTGCCAACCCAATTTTAATAACAACAGGAATGAACCAATATCCCTGTGTCTTACTAACAACTTGAAGCTGGTCTAGCAAAGCTCTGTGGTATCAGATGACAAGCATGGCATCCAGGGATCGGTAGGGGCTCTGAGACCAGAGTTCTTGGCTGGGGTAATCAGGCTGTGTGGGCTATGAGGCCTCAGACTTTAACCGTGTCTTCTCTTACTGGAAGGCATAGAAAGGCAGGTGGGATTTTAGGTAAGCCACTGTTGAACTCACCTATCACAGGCTGCTTCTTTGATATCACCTTTATTACTGGAGAAAGACCTGCAGCAGGTTTATAGATTCAAAATCTGTAACGTCACTGAAACTAAGGAAGAGTAAAACAAACAGATCAATAAGCTTAAGGTTGGTCCTCCCTTCTATTTCAAAGAATTCAGAGCAGATAAACAGTGGTTTCCATAACAGGTGTTTTAGCGGTGGTCGAAATACCTTTTACTGTATCCCATTGTTTCTTCCACAGAGTATAAGACAAACTGGCACTGTTTGCTTAGGTTGAACCAATTCCTGAGGTCCCGTAGTACACAGAGTGTTACTTTGCATTTTGTTATTTCAAGTACTATTTGCAATGCATTATTTTAACTTTAAGGAAGGGTTAATTTACTCCATTTAGACCATATACTAATTGTAATTATTTTTTATTGCCTTGATTTATTGGAAGAATTATCAAACAAGATTTAAAATAGGCATTGTAAAAATATTTTCTGTCCATAGGAGAAGGCCATTTTTTTTACATTAATTTATCTGTACTTGGCTGATTTGAAGAGAACAAAAATGCAGCACACCTATAAGCTAGTAAAACTGGAATTTCTTCCTTATTGAGAAAGGAAATCAAGAGTATTCTCAGATCCCAGAAAGATGTGTCATGCATAAATTTTCAACTGAAACTTACCTCAGTATTGGCCTTTAACAAAAAAGCAATAGGGCAATATTACAGTTGGGCAATCTGCCATGCCTTACTATCTAACTTTCACTTGTTGTCCCTTAGCCAATAACTCTATGATTCTTTTCTTCCCTAATTACGAGGGTTCATATTCCTAATTGGATTTTTTTTTTTCAAATTTACCACTGCATTTAACTTGAACTAAGAGGTTAAATGCAAATGTGAAGATTTGCCCACAAATGTGGGCTGGGCTACAGCATCAAGAATGTAAATTATCAACCAAATGACAACTATTAACTGATGTTTCAAAGAAATTGTTACTAGCTAGGTAGCTAGTAACTATGCTTATCTAAACATGCCTCAGGTTTTCATTCTTTATTGTACATAAACAGGGATGGGGACAGTGAAAGATAAGGTTTTTTTTTAATGTGCAAGTTATTTTTCAACCCCTTTGTTGTTCTTCAGTGTGTTGTGATATTTTGCCTCCTAAACTCTGAAAACAACTCTAATGATTTGGTAGGAATGCCTTTCATGCAAATAGATGAAGTAATTGAAAGAATAAATAAAAATATTCAGTGAAAGTTCCATGATGAAGCAGCATACCTGTGAGACTTCAGTGATGGATTGATGGATTGTTGATATTATAGAAATTGCAAGATCTTGTCAATAACATTGGAATCATTCCTATTTTTTTTTCAAAAAATAAGGAAAAAGTAAAAAAAAAAAATTAAAAAAAAAAAAAAAAAAAAAGATCCATGGATCATATATACTGGACTCATTTGGGATCGGTTGTATGTTTCTGGGTTTTTTGTTTTGTTTTATTTTGTTTTTGTTTTTGGGGTGTATGTGTGTGTGTGTGTGTTTATGTAAGTACATGAGCCCCAATAAAAACTGTTATATTGAAAAAAAAAATAAATAAGGAAAAACTGTGTGAATTCATTGGAGTTTGGGAGATTGTAGCTAATGATTTTTTTAAATTTAATAAAATATACAAATGAAACTGACACATGACCTCTGAAAATAAACAGAGAAGCCAAATGATTCCAATATATTCTTCTGGTACCATGGCCTAGATGCTGAAGTGTGGTGCAGCTGGTAAAAATGCTTCTGTGAATTCACTCATGAACAGAGGAAGCTCTTGCAACCACAGAGACTACTAGACAATTAGGCCAGGCCAACACTGTATACAGATTCCATTAGATCAATGTGTGTGTGTGCATGTGTGTGTGTGTATGTGCATGTGTGCATGCATAATACTATTGACTCAAATTGTTTAATTCAAGTTAAACTATTTCATTAATTTAGCATAGTGCTGTATACTCAGTATGGCAAGACCAAATAAATACCAATTAAGGTTAATGAGATGGATGGATCCCAAGAAATTATTAACTGATTCCGTGATGGTATGATCAATGCATTGATACTTCTCCAAATTAAAAACTAGAAAAAATGTATGGTACCATGAATATTGACATATAATAGCTCAAGTTAGAATCAGGATATTGTATAAATGTCAAATGATATGTGGCTCATTTTCAAATATCACAATTAAAATAAAAATACATGAAATGTAATTGTGCTCTAACACTGCATAGACATATAAGAAATAAAAGATACCATCCTAGTTTTGTAATTATCATGCTACTGAATGTTAATGAATGAATGAATGTCATAAACAAAATGTGGTTTTTCAAATGGTTGTTGTCACAACCTGAGAAATTTGTATGTTTGCATCTCTGCGGTATAAAGGAAAGAAATACTCAAATATTCTGAAGCATAAAAAACTCATATCAAATACATAATGAAAAATATTGAGATTGTAAATTAATAGTAAGGGAAATATAGTTTGTGAACAGGAGACTTTTTCTTAGACTTATAGGTAGGATATCACTTTCATGGGTAGGATATCAGTTTCATGTTTGCCTCATACTATTTAAAAAATCTAGTTTTATTTATTTATTTATTTTTAAAGATTTTACTTATTTATTTGAGAGAGAGCATGAATGGGTGGAGCGGCAGAGGGAGAAGCAGGCTCCTCTCTAAGCAAGGAGCCAGATACGGGGCTCATCCCAGGAGCCAAGGGCAGATGTTTAACTGGCTGAGCCACCCAGGCACCCAGAAAACATCTTGTTTTAAACATTTAAATCCCATGTTTAAGCAGTGGGATTGCACTGATCTCTTTCCATAGGTACATATTATCATTACCACATAGGGTATTTTAGAAAAGCTTTCATATCTGCGCTTCATATCTGTGAACAGATAACCCATCATGTAATAAGAGAATTTTAAATACATATATTTATTCTAAATAACTTACTTGGATTAACAAGGAATCACATGGGCAGGGAAGCAAGGTATGTATAAACTTCACTTGTGATCATTCTAAGTGTTTTGGGTATTTAACATGATATAGATGCTAGTTGTACTCAGAAACACACAAATCAGCATGAAATGACTGCAACATGCAACTGTATTTAATGATGGAGTCCACTATTTGCACCTGTAAAGAACCATCTGCAAGAAATGTGGATGAATGGATGGATGGATGTGGCTTGTGTGTTACAGCTTGATGTCTTCATTGTTTCACAACCACTTATTTCATGATCCATAATGCTGTAGAAAGAACTGTTTCCTGAATGGTACAAAGCTTCGGTGTGTGAGTAGAGCCCCCGGGTTAGCTATGCTGGAAGTTCCGATGGCACCATTTCATTTTCTTGCTTTTCATCTGCCTTCCTTTCAGCAGTGTGAGCTATTTTATTTTGACGTTTCTAAATACCAGCCTCCTCAAGATAAAATGCGACTGGGTTCTTTGGAGTGCTTCCTGGCATGGATCCTTTTTTGCAAAATGGATGTGCGTTAATAATAGATACTATTATAAAGTTACCATGGGACTCTCACCTTTAACAAAGGTCCAAGAAGAATTATAGATCTCCATTTTGGTAGTTGCCCAAGCTGAGCACTGGCCAACCTTGAGGAGCAAGGAGAAGTAGGGGATAAATATGTCATGTATTTACTTACATATTTATACAATGGAAAGAAAACATATTTGTATAGGGCCCCAAACTATTGTGACATAAGTCCAAGTTACTGCTGTTATCCATTTTGACTTTAAAACTTCACAGAAGCAATACATGTTTAGCCTTCACATTTGCTTTCGCCTGGTAGCTGTGTGAATATTCTCCTATTTTAACCACACAATCACCTCCTAATGGCGCACTGAGATGTCTGGTAATAACTTAGAATGTCATATTAAGAATAACGCCCTGACACTGTTCATGTAACACCCATTACCATACTTTCTGAAATATAAGTCCTAGAGAACCAGCTGCTGGAGCCAGCATTCAGTGTTTCTAATGTGAAGATGACAGATTGCTCTAATACATAACTGACATGCAGTGTAATTTAAAAAAAAAAAATCTAATCTCATGCTGCAAGTGAAAGGAGTATATGGGAGTTACCCAAAGGGCAAAAAAAAAAAAAAAAAAGAATTTAAAAAGAGGAAAAAAAGAAAGTCTTATGAAACATTTTTCACAGCATATTTCTGAAGCAACAGCAAGGAGAAAAAGCTATCATCTTGTCATGAAAAATAGATCTAAAACAAGCAGAGGCTGTGGAAGGTTGAGAAAATGCAATAGAGTATAAGGCATCTAAAGAGACAAGGCAACACTTTTGGAATAGTAAGCAGATTGGTTACACAATAACCAACCTATAATTGAGGACTACTCCAAAGAACCTTCATTTTACTTGCCTCTACATTGCTCATCTCTATTTACGCAGCACACACCACTGCTCTGTGCTCAGAGGACCGGACACACAGTGAAACCTGACTCTGACTTGCTTACCTTTGAGAAACACCCTAAGGAAGTGAATACCAGATGGGATTAGGGAGGACATCACTCAACTCACTCTCTCTTGCTGTATTGACCAATAACCTAATAATGGAAGATTTTAGTAACTCGTTTTTCATTTTGAAACATGGAGAATTTTTTTTTTAATTTTTAAATTTTTTTTTTAATAAACATATAATATATTTTTATCCCCAGGGGTACAGGTCTGTGGATCGACCAGTTTACATACTTCACAGCACTCACCAAAGCACATACCCTCCCCAATGTCCATAACCCCACCCCCCTCTCCCAACCCCCCTCCCCCCAACAACCCTCAGTTTGTTTTGTGAGATTAAGAGTCACTTATGGTTTGTCTCCCTCCCAATCCCATCTTGTTTCATTTATTCTTCTCCTACCCCCTTAAGCCCCCAGAAACATGGGGAATATTTTAAGCTGTATGAAAATAGTATCAACTTTCTATTATAAATACTACATATGTAAATATTTATTTATTTAGTTTTCAATACTTTTTAAAGGTTTTATTTATTTATTTATTTGACAGACAGGGATCACAAGTAGGCAGAGAAGCAGGCAGAGAAAGAGGAGGAAGCAGGCTTCCCACTGAGCAGAGAGCCCAATGCAATGTGGGGCTGCCAGGGTCCTGGGATCCAGACCTAAGCCAAAGGCAGAGGCTTTAACCCACTGAGCCACCCAGGTGCCCTACATATGTAAATATTTAAAATAGAGCTACAGATCATACTTAAATAGATGTTTTTAAATGCAGCCATTGGGGGGAAAAGAATCTGTATCAATCATACTGCTTAGAATTGATTTTCCAAACATTTTTCAAGAACAGTTTTGAGTTAGCAACCATCAGGGGGAGGTATAAGAGAATATAAGAACCAGGAGTAACAAGAGGAACCAGGAAACCCACTACCCCCATGCCTGGATCTGCTGGATCTCTGAAACCCAAATTTGCATTTTAAAAGCTATTTCTTGCCCACCACCATCATGGGCTGACACCAGAGACTGATGGTGTCACATACATTACCAACAATTGATAGAACTGTCAGAGGACAAAAACGAAACCCACAGACCTCTCAACCTCTTCAACAAGACCTGCAATCTGTTGATGGTTGAGCTTGTGTATCTTCCCAGCTGTCTTCTAGAAATGAGATTATTTTCACCAAAAAGGAGAGAGTGTTCATAGGGAGGAAAAGATGACTGGTGGGAAGTGTTTTCCTTCATTTAAAAAAAAAAAAAAAAAATCCCTAACACCAAGAAAAGGTGAATCAGAGAACTTTGACAGAAATGACAATGAGGAGACAATGAAACCTCTTCTAAATAGTAAAAAAGGTTATTAAAGGCATATACTTTCCCTTAGAACTAGACCCTAAATTTATTTTTTATTCCATTTTCTGGAATGCCCTTTCATTAAAAGAGAAAAAGCCAACCCTGAAGCCATAGAGCTAAGCTTCTTTTGATACGCTAATTCAATTCAAATACATATTGAGCCGATGTGCCTGTGACTGGCAGGGTGGAGAAGATGGGCGAGAGACAGCCACAAAAGGTCAGAGAAACATCCAAGAAGGAGCAGACATGATTAGGGACCTCATGGGTAGATACCCTGACCAGACATGAGGGAGTCCTCCTCATATCTGGGTAGGCCAGTTCCCATCTTGATCAAGACTGTCCCTGGAACGATTGGTCTGGTTTCACCTTTGGATACCTGTTTGTCTCAGTGAAAGGTGTAAGTTCCATCATGAACATCAGGCTGTGAGATGAAAGGTGAAGATTCTGCTCACCCATAAACCAGAGGAGCAATACTGGAATATTTGAGATTCATTCACGGCCATTTTTTCCCAAAATAATAATATCAGAAAGGTTTCACATTTCACAGACATAAAGTTTAGATTACTGTATTGGGAACATTAAATATTGCAATGCTGCCAGTTCTTCCCAAATCAGTTTGTATCTTCAAAATGCAATTCCCAAATAAAATCCCAATGGAATTTTTTGTGTAACTTTGGGGAAAAAATGATTCAAAAATACATCTTAAAAAATAAACAATGGGGGGATTGTCCAAAATCATGAAAAAGAAGAATTAAATACTGGAACAAGAAGATTTATTCTATTATAAGAGCCAATAATTAAAAACAGTGTGATATTGGCATAAAAAAATCAGCTGACAGATCAAGGGAACAGAACAGATAACCCTAAACAGATCCTAGAATACAAGAGTCAAAAATACTGCAAACTACTGATGTTGATTAATTGGCCACATGCGGCAAAATAAATTGTGTTTTTACCTCTTATAATACTAAGATAGTTTGGTAGATAGATGGGTAGATGCAATCTGAGCTAGATTATTAAATGTTACAAGTGAGTCAATAAAAATTAGAAGAAAATGGTTGTAAATACTGAACCTCAGGACATGAGAAATAAAATAAAGCATAAAAGTAATTGAATAGTTTGCCTGTCACATCTAGATATCCAACCATTACAGATTCTTTACTGTCATAAAAATCTAAAATGAATACCAGCCAATCACTAAAAGAATTTGAACAATCAAGTGAAAATGTACAGCCTGAGAGGCCTACCAACCAGCTATAGTAAAGAAGTGAAAAGACAGAACACATGCCTGACCCAAAGGAGATGATAGATAGATAGATTGATAGATCTATCTATGATATCTATCTATCTATGATAGATCTATCAATCTATCTATCTATCATCTCCTTTGGGTCAGGCATGTGTGTGTGTGTGTGTGTGTGTGTGTGTGTGTGTGTGTGTGTATACACACACACAATTGGTTACTGACCATCATGCTATAAAAATGCTTAGCCAAATTTGAAACACAAAAAGAGAAGTTCAGATTTTAGTTTGTGATTTTCTCAGGGCCATGAAGATTGCAAGATGAGGGACCCATACTCTCTACTACTACCAGACACCCAAAAGTAAGCAGAGATTCAAAGCAGGGCAGAATCTGTTGTTATCCTTCACCAAGCCTTTCTGGATAATGTTCTGAAGCCATTGATGACTGAATCTAGGATCTCGCTTAGTAAATGATTCCAAGTGTTCCACTGACTTAGAAGGCTTTATTTTGCCTGGAAAGAGGTCCAAACTCTGTAATCTGCTATAAGTGTTTAAACCTACAGGTTTCACATATATTTAGCATTTGAATAAAATAACTTTTATTTTTAAAATATCATACAGCTCGAGTTACTGCCTGCCTCATGCAAGCTTAAAATTTGCATCAATTTAACTTTAATTTATAAAATGCAACACATAGAGAAACTTTTAAATGCTTTCAAATGATGGTACTTACTAAGTTTTCTCTCAGAAAAACAGAAAGAAGAGCGGAAGGAAGGGAAGAAGGAAGGAAGAAAATAGGAAACAAAGAAAGAAAGGAAGAAAAGAGGGAGGGAAAGAAGGAGGGAGGCAGGAAGAGAGACAGGTGGGGAGGAGGAAAGGAAAGGAAAAAAGAGAAAAGGAAAGGAAAGGTATTATTAGGGTGATGATTCTTATGATTATGAATTCAAACCTCAAGCCTTGAGCTCCAAACCTGGCACATTATAAATGCTCAGTGCTGCATATATGACAGCCGTCTTCTTATTTTTTTTTAAGATTTTATTTATTTATTTGACAGAGAGAGATCACAAGTAGACAGAGAGGCAGGCAGAGAGAGAGAGAGGAGGAAGCAGGCTCCCTGCTGAGCAGAGAGCCTGATGCGGGACTCGATCCCAGGACCCTGAGATCATGACCTGAGCCGAAGGCAGCGGCTTAACCCACTGAGCCACCCAGGCGCCCAGCTGTCTTCTTATTAATGGAACAGCGGGCCTATGTTAACCCTCACTTGTCAGTCTTTACTCTTTCACTCAGCTGGTCAACATAGGAAAAGCTGTTTAGTATCAAAGAGGGACTCTGCATTCACACCGATTACAATCTTAGTTTATGAAATAAAACACATGACATGAAAAATGGATTGACCAGAGTAAAATAAATCCAACCTAAGGAGAGCATGTACTCCTGAATGTTCCGAAGGGTAGATACAACAACTAACACATCTTGGATCCTTGTGACTCCCTAGGAAAAAGCACAAACCTGACATGTGACCGAGGGCAGGAGGAAAATGGCCATTCCTATAGAGAAGAGTGAGGATGGGGTGACCAGTTCCTCAGGGGGAGGCAGAGAATGATTGATCTAGGGGAAAGCAAAGCGCTGGGAAGAAGCGGGAAGAATTGAAGGTGAAGGAGGAACAGGTGAACCAGAAGGAACTCAAGGGCCGGCTTCAGCCTTTTCTGTCCTTTATTTCACTGAAGATGGGTGGGCCTGTGGTCTTGCACAGAGGTGGGGCCAGGTGGAAATAGAATTATGAGGGTTCCCTTCCTTTCCCAGTATTTTCCCTCACCATTTTATTTTATGTCTTATTTTAGTTAAATATTGAAATGACTTTAGAAAATCTGTTTACAATTATCAGCAACCAAGCAACACCAACCACGCAAGATACTTCCCTGCTCTATTTTAAAGAACTCGGACAATGACTTTTTCCAATAGCTTAAATATAGAGCCCCCAAATAATATACTCACTTCCCCAAACACTGTTCTCTTCTATTACAAATGTAGTATTTCTCTTCCTATTCATATACTTATGAATATTTTAGAAACACTCCCTTCCTGTGTTCATCTGTTTACTTTATACTTTTCTATTTCCTTCCCAATTATCTTTCATCCTAAATTCTAGAACTTAGTTTTTAACAGTTATTTTTTCTTACCAATCACATGTGCTCTTTTCTTTCCCCTCCCTCTTGCCATAGTCTCTCATACATAGCTTTGTATTCTCAAATGAGATTTTACATATATATTTTTTTATCTTTTCAGATTTCTTTTCTATTTGGATCCTTGCCAGACCTATCGCCCCATTTTACACTTCAGTGAATTAATCAGGAGCTGAAATAGTTCTCCTCAGTGTTTTATGTAATATGTCTAGCTCAAATTTGCCATTGAAGGGAATACAAAAACCTTATTTTTCCTTTTAAAAAAAAGAAGTTTTGAGTCAGAAAACCATGTTTAGGAACCAAATCAGAAGTGAACAAGAGAGGCAGAGACCCCGTTACCTTCTAGAGATCAGCTCTGGGGGACATTCCCTAGAGTCTGCTATTGAGTACCTCCCTGATTTTCACTACCTCCTGGCACTTACTGACCTTCAATGTCCCTTGAATGATTCATATTTTATGGTATCCCTTCTTCATCAATCACACTGCTTCCACCTTTAATTCCTGTCAAGTAAAGAACTTGTTTTCCACAATTTTTCTCTTTATCTTGGTAGATAATTGAGACAATACATAAAGGTGTAAAGGAAAATGAAAAGTGATTTTAGAGAATTAACCCAGGCTACCTGCTACTCATCACTTTGTATAGTTTTCAGCCCCACTTTATTTTTGTACACATGGTTACAAGGGACACCCTCAAAAATTCTTTGCGTAAGTATAGCTAATGTGGTTTGTGGGGAGTTTTTAGCATAACACCTGTTTTGAAGTATAAAGATATTTGGAAGAGTAAAAGTTGAAATGCTAGCGTATCAAGGATTACCTCTTTTTTTCAACCCCAAATACATTCCTAGTTTGGTCATTAAACCAAATATATTTTACCTCATCTTAAACCTTCAGTTTCTTTGAATTACATAGAAAATACTCATCTCAGTCTGAGTCAAAGTTACACAGTTTCTGAACTTTGGTAAACAATGCATGTGAGTGTGCACCCACACAAGTCTATGCATGTGCAGGCTAGATTAGTGGATAGTGAGGAACAGAGTTCTTATCTCGGTAATCATGATTTGGCACAAATATGAAACTGCAGAAGCCCTGTGTGCATAGAATCTTGCTTTGCTGGAAAATATCTTGGACTTTAGCAGAAAGACAGGTATATAGATGTTAATACAATAAAATATCTAATTCTCAAAATACATTGTTTTAGATAGTTTATAGTTTGTTATCTTCCTAACACCAAAAACTTCTTTATTTTCTTATAACACTGAAATACACTTCAATCAATTGTTTTATCATTGTCTTGCGGCATATAGAGAAACAATATCACTAATTTTAAATTTGTATGTATAGACAGAAATGTCCACCATGCCCGATGGAAGAAACATCCTATCTTCAACAGCATAAAAAGAGGAAGACAAGAACTATGTCATATGCACAGTTATTAATCCAGGTTGGCAAATTAGAGAGACAGTGTGGTCTAGCTGATAGAACACCAGATGGTAAGGCATGGGACCTGGTTTCTATTCCTAGTTGTATTGTTGTTAGATTTGTCAGGGGATTTCTCTCTGCCCATCCTCTTATGTCAAAGTGTTCACAATCTTCACCCTCAGTTTCCTTCACAGGTATGACATGAAAACTTGCCGAAACAGCAGCTAGGGATTCTCAAAATGATATTAATAAACATAAGAATGTTTTAGTGTTAAAAGTGTCATTTGAAGCTGCTGTTGACTCTCTTTGAGCTCCAAATGCTTCCTTAACACAGCAGGTGGGTAGCTAGTTTGCTCGTGGTTGTTGACAAGCTTGGTCATGGTAACATTGGCTCGGGCTTGAAAATAGTTTTCAGAACTCTTTAGTATTCAAATCTATCTTGTTCATTTACTTTGCACTGTTTCCATACCATCTTCCTAATTTGATTCCTTCCTTTTGTTATAATATCCATCTTCAACAATTCCATAGGGGAAGAAGGAATATTTATGTTAAGACAACAGTAAATTTATTGGGTTTTTCTAAGTTCATGGCCCTTTTGTGGATATAATAGGGAATACAGATGTCTAATATATATTTCTATGAAGAAGTACAGAGTTGACTTTGAGAGATAAATTTAATTCACATGAAACATTTGGATTAATGAACTGGTATCAAATATAAAATATAAATGCAAATCATATAAACAAAAACTGGTATGAACTAAGAGGAAAGCTTCATGGTATATATGGAACTGATTTGGGCAAAGTTAATAGGGTTTGGATCCGAAGAGAGCAGAATGGACGGCCATTCTGAAATAGGTCAAATAGCAGAAGTAAATTCAGGAAGGCAGCAATTCAGACAACAGTGTGATTGTCGATATTAAGGATAGCAGAAAAATAGGCTACACATAAATACTCTAGCTTCATTAGAAGTTGACTAGTTAAATATGGAGAATTTTGTATCATTAGGTTCTCAGGCAATATGAAGCTTTTGGAGATTTTGAAAAGAAGAATGTCCTCAGTAAAGATTGACTTGGGCAAGTTAGCCAATAAATAGATATACAGGATGGCCTTGAGGAAGCCTGGACCTACAGAGACCGAGGGCAGGGGAGATAGAGAAAAAGAAGTCAGGGAACACTTTTCTTTGAAGAAATGACTTGGGATAAGGAACTATTTTCAAGAGAATGAGAGTGCTAAAAATGAAAGAATGGACTTTTGTGCCATGAATTACAAGATAGGAAGGATAGTCTTCCCACATCTGGGGAATGGTATTTCAGGAAATGGTGTGAGGGATTAAGTAATCGTAGATATATGGAGAACCAAACTGATAAATTTGGCAAGAAAAATTTGATCATTGACATATTCAGAGAGGGATTCCAAGGAAATATTCATCTGAGGAATAGTGTTGTGTGATGATATAAAAAGGAGCCATGAAAGTGTGCAGCCATCAACATAAAGCAGCTAGAGACTTCCAGAGTCAACACAAGACTGAGGAATTTGATGCAAAGTCATTAGGAGTAATGGCAGGGGAAAGACTCATGTTTTATTTTGAGCACATTTCCTGAAACAGAAAACTAGAGTGGAAGAGAATGGAGAAAAATCTTTGGTTGAAGTTCTCTTCATCTTGATATAGGATTCCTATTAAATTGCTACCCTGATTTCATTAAGATATGTTTAATTTCCTTTAGATCTTTCACACTGGAGACAGTTAATTTTGGTGAGAACACTGGCTTACTTTTTTTTTTTTTTTTTTTTTTTTTTTGCTATAAGAACCAGTGCATAGAGTCAAGGATGAGAGAGAGAAATCTGAAATGGCAGTATGACAGCCATCTATACCCATCCCTTCACTCCTCAGAAATATAGCAATACACAAGAGGAACATGATCCTTCTCTCTTGGACCTTAAATTACATGGAATTATTTTTTACAAAAGTTTAAGTGAAGATTGTTCTGAGACTATGCATTAGGGTTGCTATGCTAGCCCAGGATTTCAGCAATGGTTCCATGAGAAAATGGAACTAATTATTTTACTAATTATTACAGAAGGGGAATAATATGGTAACAGGGACATACATAGCTGATAGAGAAAAACCTGCAATTTGCTCCTCACTACAGTTTTACAGTGTCAGTCCAGAGTTAACGGTTGCTTACTTTCCATTGAATACGTATCTGCCAACGCACACTAGTTCCTGTAGGCAATTGACTTCATGGGGGAACACTGCAAGACATCTTGGAGAATCAATATAAAACAAGGCAACTTCCCAACGGACAGAAATTCAACTATAGCAAAAATATAGTTTTCAAGAAATACAGCAGAATGGCATTAGGGTTATACAGGAAAATGTGCTCTGAAGTCTCCTGGAGAAATAGGATGGGGAATAGACCTGAGGAATAGGGCACAGTACATCTGCCTCGTGATACTAGGTCAGTGTAAACTTGCCTGGAGGCAGAATGGTGGCTATCAATATTTATTTTAGGTATGTGATAGAAACTGCATTGGCAGAAAGCATGGATATTTTGTCTTCTTTATTTAAGGAATACTAAGCCTACACTGCCATTTATTTTAATGTCATTTTTTGAGTTACCTGAATATTTAAAAATAGAAACAGAGTATCACTATTAATAGAGTCAATATCTCTGCAAATAACTTATCTTAGAGCATATATGTGTGTGATAGACATAACTCAAATTTGAGATAATCCTATACATACTTTTGCAACTTCTTGGGTGTATTTTGGCAACCATAGTGAGGAAATGAAAAATATAGTATCTTAACATCCATCATTTGAGTCCTGTTTAGAGAGACTCTACTATCTAATTGGGAAATATCTTGATGATCATGAGACCCAGAAGGCATCAGTGTTAGCAGGAACTCAGAAATGATTACTTACATGTGTGAAATGACAAGAGGAGTTACTGTCATGTGCAATACAAAGAAAGAACAAAGTGGAGTATAAAGAAGGAAGAGGTAAGACAGAAAAGTCAAGGAGATTGTGGGGAATGAGAGCTGGCTGGGAAAGAGCTAAGGAAATGTCCTAGTGATGTGGTGGCCAAATGACATTTATGTCTATTATTTTGTTTGAGGACATTGAAGTTGGTCATCCTGTTTTAGGGAAAACCTCCCTCACTTTAGACACCTGGGTGGCTCAGTTGGTTAAGCAACTGCCTTAAGCTCAGGTCATGATCCTGGAGTCCTGGGATTGAGTCCCTCATCAGACTCCCTGCTCAGAAGGTAGTCTGTTTCTCCCTTTGGCCCTCCCCCCACCCATGCTCTCTCTTACCCTCTCAAATAAATACATAAATCTTTAAAAAAAATTCCTCATTTCAAAAGTCCAACAAGAGAGATTTTTAAAATTTGGTAGAAGCTAAAGAAGGGATAAATTTTATTTCTTGATCAACATGGTGAAGAAGAATGTCAGGAGGGATCTCAGGAACAGAGGCAACTAGGTAAAGAGTATCCAGAAATGTTCAGAGGATTTGGAAGGGTTTGGGGCTGTCAAATGATGTGACTAGGAGGTTCCAGCTGAGTATCTAGATACCAGCAGACTAGTAAATCTCACATGACTTTGAGTTAGGTTTATTTTCCTTTAAAAAGTCTACTTTATTGAAATATTCATACTAAGACTGACCAAGTGATATTATTTTAGAATTTTATTTTGTTTAAAATTTTTAAAAATTTTTTTGTGTTATGTTAGTCACCATACATCATTAGTTTTTGATGTAGTGTTCCAAGATTCACTGTTTACATATAACACCTAGTGCCCCATGCCATATGTGCCCTCCTTAATACCCAAAAAACATTCCACCGATTGATAGGATTTGTCATGCTTACTATCCCAAATTTGTGTTTTCTATGCTTTTAATTTGTGTTTAAACTTATCTCCAAAAGGCCAAGATTATGGATTAGTTGATCCTTTGTTTCTGATCCATTAATTTATGGCTTTATCTTAATTCTTTAAGCATACATTGGTTTTATACATTTTTAAGGCATGTCAAAGTAAGTGAGGAAATAAAATAATGTACACTTATCTACCCACCTAACTTAAAAAATAATATATTACATAGTCACATGAAATCTCTGTTGGTTGCTCCTCATACTACTTTCCTCACTTTCTCCTAGAGGCATCAACTCCCTGGATGTGATGTCTAACACTCACGTGCCATTTTTATAATTTTATTGCCTATACATTTATCCATATACGAATCATAAGAGTCTCAATATCTTCCTTGCCAAGCAAGCATACATGTGCATGCGCACGCATGCACACACACACACACACACACACACACGCTTTCTCTCTCTCTCTCTCTCTGTTTTCTATATATTTAGGAAGGAAATTTCTAGGTCATAGAATGCTCATTCTTTTGATTTTACTAAATTGTCAAATTTGTCTCCAAGATGTTTGTGCTGATTTGCTCTCTGAACTGCAGAGAATTATTAGTTCTTTCTGTTCCACATTATCTTCCTTTTGTCAAAAATTCTTAGTTTTTGCCCATGTGATTTTGTCATTTTTTATATCAACTTGCATTTCCATGATTATTAGTGAGATTATATGTATTTTCATTTTATCTTTTGTTCAGCTTTTAACTTTCTTGAATTGCTTCTTCATATCTTTTTGCTCATTTTCTATCAGGTTGTCTTTTATTACTTATTTTAAGTGTTATTTATATTCTATTGAGTTGCTCATATTTATTGTAAAAAATAAAAACAAAAATGCCAATTTTCTAAACCAATGTTTTGTCTTTTGCTTTTTTAAATGGTGCTTTCTGAGGTACATAACATTTTAATATGAATGTTATCAGAGATATCAGTTATTCTCTTTATAAAAATACTTTGGGTATTTTAAGAGAAGTCCTTCCTGGCCTCCAAGGCCATGAGATATATTTCCTGAAATTTTATTCTTCCATAGTTTTTTAAATTATTTTTATATTTCTGTGATAGGGCATATAAATTGTTTTCTCTAAGAATAGTTTTGTTTTCTTTTTTTGTTTGTTTTCCTGGACTTCTTGATTAACTGAAAAAATTAGATTTACATATTTTCTTTTTAAATTACCTTGTCTACATCTCACTAGTTTATATACACAATGTTCTCATTTCTCCCTAAATATTCTGTACATACAGTTTTTATTATTACTTATTTCTGGAATTATTTAAATGATAACTTTATTTTAAGTGTCATTAATTTGTTTTACTTAAAAAATGTTACCAGGATCTTTCTAGGTAGTAACAAACTATTATTAATTTTTTCCAATATAAAATGTGTCATTCTTATCTGCAGAGTCTTTTATCTTGGGAAATTTCCTCTTAACTTTCTTTTTAAATTTTTGGTCTAGTCATGCTTACCAGTGATCTTTAAGCTGGCTCTTAATATCCTGCCTTTTATATCTAGCATCTTCTAGGATTTGGTCTCTTTGTTGTTATTCTGTGCATTTTGGAAATGCTTCTCTAGTTTGTTTCTCACAATATGAATTCATTTTTCATTTTTCTGCCATATCACTTCTGCCTCATTCTAAGTCTGATTTAAATTTTTGTGATTATATATTTTATTTATGCTTTTATTATATTTCCTTATTTAATCTATTTCTTATATTGGTTCTGGTCTTATTCCCCTCTATTCTCCTTCATTTCATAGTGTACAAATTTTCCTAGGTCTTTGGAGAGGACAAAGCTTTCCAAAGTGCACTCCTTTAGAAGTAACAAAATGTCTCCAGCATTTTACATATTAAGTCTGTTTTTTTCTTAAAACCTATAGAAACTCTTTATAGGTTTCATGTTTTCTTTCATTTATTTATAAGAAGCATAATCTAGGGTGGATTATTAGGATTACCCAGAGTTTCCCACACTGAACCCCTGATTCTTGTTAGAATTCCCTTCTCATATAATGAACTGAGAACTGGTTATAAACTCCAGTTCTAACATTGGCAGTGTCTTACTTAGCATGGTTCTGTTGAACTAAGGGATACGGTGACAGATACGGTGTTCTAATCCCAGATCTGTCACATACTAGCCTGTCAATTTTGGACACGTCACTTAACTGCTGTGAGCCTTGGACTTACCCATAAAAAGGAAATAACTTCCTACCTTACAGACCCATCATTGGTCATTTCACCAGTAACATGATTAGAAGTATTTGAGAGTTTTCTTACCCCATCCCCAAATTTGGTTGACTGGCATATAAGGTAACAGCTGTGATAGCAGAGAAAGGCAAATGGAAGCCAAATAACCCCAGCCAAGATAGTAAATCAAAAACAATATTAGGCTCCAGGGAAATGGCAGAGATTAGTGTCATACTTAAAGACCTAAAAGATACAAGGGAGGTAGTCTCCAACATATCTCCATTAACATCGCTAATTTCATCCCTATAAAATCCAAATGGGTCTTAGAGACCACCCCAAATTCACACAAGTAATAGCCTCATGTATAGTTGCTGTGTTAAATATGGTTATATCTGCTGGGCAGGTTCATGTAACCTTAGGCACATGTCACAACCAAGAATCTTGAAAATGTGTACTCCTGTATCTTTATCAGAAAGAGAAATCAGAAGTAATTCATGTTCATTTAGAATGATCAGGAGTTCATTGCCTTGCACAAGACTAGTTATCCATCCTGCCTTCCATCATGTTCTATTTCAGAAGGATCTGAGGGTTGGACATACTGAGAAACATCATTCTGATCCACCAAATTGGTAAGCTTATGCTAACCACACCAGAAAAACAAGAGTTTGGTAAGTGTTTTGGGCCCCTTAGTAAGACATAGACATCGGAGAAAGAGAAGGTACATCCTATAAAGATTCAGGGGCCTACCACATGAGTAAAACTTTTAGAAGTTCCATGGTCTGGGGGCATACCAGGACATGACTTCCAAAGTAAATGACAAATTATTGCATCTTACATGCTTTGTCACAAAATATGAAGCACAATAGATGGTAGATGTCTTCAAGTTATAGAGGCAGCATATTCCATACCTGGGAATACCACTCAAACCTATGTATCAGATACAATGAAAGTCTTTCAGCTTTACATGGGATGCTGAACTAGAAAGAGTTCTTTAGTAGGTCCAGACTGTATGCAAATGTTTAAGCCACTTGAACTTGTTCCCTGCACATACAATAGACTAGAAGATAAATCTGGTGGAAAAAAAAAATGCACAGGGTGGAAGTGTGAGTGGTCCCACCTAATAGCACTGTCAGTCACCCACTTGAGAATTTAGACTTCCCACACTCAACTGTAGATGTTATGGGGATATAGGTCTTGGTTCCCAAAAGAGAATACCTCCACAAGTGCACACAGCAGAAGTCCCATTGAACTTTAATCTATGGCCACTGTGCAGTTATCTAGGGACCCTAATGCCAAGAGACTGCAGCCAAGAGTAAGAGTCACCATTCCTGGAAGGACTCATTGAGCCTGATCATAGAAGTCTTGTTACACAAGGGGAGTAGAATGGAATATGATGGGCACCCACATGATTCACTTGGATGTCTCTATCTATTCTCACCAATTTTTATGGTTTGTGAAAAAATACATGATATAGCCTTAAAAGGGAATGATGATTAAGGGCTCAGATCCCTAAGGAATAAGAGTCTAGGTCGGATCCATACTCTTCTAAAATTGAAGAAGTCCAAGCTGGGGATGAAGGGAATCTAGAATAGATGATAAATGGAGAAGTGGGCAAATAACAGTTGTGGCTGCATGACCAGCTCAGGTGGCCATAATTTGTCCCAGGTACCTTCTTAGAAATTTCTACTGAGACAAGAGACTCACTAGAAACTTTGAGGAACTTCTCCCACAATTTATTAAAAGAAAGAAAGAAAGAAAGAAAGAAAGAAAGAGAGAGAGAGAGAGGGGGAGGGAGGGAGGGAGGGAGGGAGGGAGGGAGGGAGGAAGGAAGGAAGAAAGAAAGAAAGAAAGAAAGAAGGAAAGAAAGAAAGAAAGAATGAATCTGAGCATTTTGAGGGGTGGTCTGTAATGGATGCCCTAATATACCACTTAGATCTTCTTTAATCTTGAAGGACACAGTCCTGTAGGTTTTGGGAATGCTTCTGGATGACAGCTCCCAGCTGCCAGCCTCCGCACGAACTACATTCACCTGAAGAGATACTTTGGCAAGATCACATCCCTTCCTGGAAGAAGGCTGCATTCAGTGAATGGTAGATAATGTGGTGTAAAGGCCCAGAAGCCTCTCCCAAGCTGGAGTAACTTTGAAGGTCCATCCCAGCTTTAGAGCTCTCTATAGGCTTAGCTTAGAGCTTTGTTGAGACTTCAACATAACCCAACTTCTCCTTTTACCCCATATTGTCTCTCTCTCTCTCTCTCTCTCTCTCTCTCTTTTTTTTTTTTTTGGCCAGGGATTGCTCTGTAAGCAATTCTTATTGAATTTTCTGCAGATTAATCTCTATCTTAGGATATACTCCCCTGGAAAGATGACTTGCAACATGTATTTAGCAGTCATTAACTCATTTATTCAATATATAGTTTATAATTTGAAAAATTATTATTGCCTGGCATTATGATAAAGGCAGTTATGCAGAACAAAAGCATAAAACATGGACCCTATTAATAAATAATTTACAGTCAGTTCAAGAAGATACCATATATACACAGAGAGTAAACCAATGTTACATAAAATAAAATAAAATAAAATTTGTAAAAATTGAGAAGATAATGGTGACCAGTGGCTCAGTCTTCCCAGGAAAGAGGATTGAGATGACATAATCAGGTAAGTCTATAAATATCCTGTAAAACCTGCTTGGTAAAAGTTAGTACAAAGTTGGATTATATACAGTAAGTTTCTAATTGCATAGCAAAAGAACTAGAGCAAAAATTACCACGCCTTTTGCTGGAATGATATGGACTACTGTGCAGTTACCTTACTGGGGTTTGCAGTCATCCTCTCTTATTTGTAAATACTTGGGAGAGTCTGTCCATTTTATAGGTAAAGTATTAGCAAGCTCATTTTGACACTTACCTTCACACATGCTTAAAAAAATCATCTTATCCACCCTGCCTTTATCAGTTAAAAAAAAAAAAAAAGCTGACATTTTAACTCACCATTTACTGACTCCATAATTGTTTCCAGCCCCTGACTAGGCAGGAGTGGAATTGGCAATATTGATTCCCTATGATTCCAATCCCAGTTACCTATTGAGAAAGCAGCCCCATTGCTGAGTATGTGATCTTCATAAGTTGGGAAAAGAAATTCGTTTTCCAATCAGATGCGGGTAAGAAGTCCGATTTATCTAAGGTGAATCTTTTTTGGAAACACATTCATTCCATCTATGGACTATTTATGATCGTCAAATTTAAAGGTTAAGCATAGGATAGCAGGGTTATTTTGAGGAATAAATATTTGGATCCAGCTACAATATTGAAAGTCTATCCTCAAAAATTCTAAGGGAAGGATTTCCGTTCCTTTTTCATTTTCTGTATGTGATAGATAAGTGATGCTATTTCCCCCCCTCTCTTTCTCTCCTTCTTTTTCACATACACATGCTCAAGGTAGAACTTGGATTAGTTTGTGTACATACAGGATATATATCAACATATTCAACATATCATTAAACCTTACTTGTTTACATTTTTGCTTCATATTTTTCAAATATAAGAAAGACCTTGTAATATTCTGAGAATTGTGATTCTATTAAAATACTAAGAGAACCTTAATAGGAACTGTAAAAATACAAAACGAAAGCAAAACAACATAAATTTTCTCCTGCTGAGGTCAGTGAGGATTACATAAATTTAGGAGAGCTTGCTTAAAATTATTAGTATAAATTAAGCATGACACTTAATAGTGATTGTGTACATTATAATTCTTCCTAAGAGAAGACCATACTGCATTACATCTTTAGTTACTGCATTAGTTAGGGTTTAATCCAGAAAGTAGATCAATTATGAGTGATATGGAAGTATACATTTATTTAATGGGCTAGATCATATGTAATTTTTGGAACTGGATGAAGACGTCTATGGAAAGTTGTTGCTGTTGCATTTGTCCTGAAATTGTTGTAGGTCATCAGGGCTAGCAGCCAGAAGAAGTGCTCCACTAACTGGAACCTGCAAGGAAAAAATGGATCTCACATCAGTGTCTCACCACGGCAATCCTTGATGACATAAGTGATCTGCAGAGGAAGCTGATACTTCTTCCAGTGGTTGTGCACATCTCCTAGTCCAGTACTTGGAGAACTGAAGAAGGAGATCCAGCTGGATTGGAAGAGTTATAAGCCCAGCTGTGCCCAAGTGAGCCAGCAGATCAATGACAATATACATGAACTGCAGGGATCCATGACACCCTACATTGTCCTTCAGTGGGTAATGACTTCTTCATTTTTAGCTTCCAAATCTTGTACAAATTTCCCATGGGGTCATCCTAATCTGGACCTATAGATTCAAGGATATTCTCTAGACTGTATTTCCAGCTCAGTTAAGTTATCGCTGAACACAAAAGTCCACTCCTAGTCCACTTGCTATCCCTACCCTAGAGGCACCTCTTTAGGCACTTCTACATAGATGTGATAGGACATGATACAACTATCCTTTTAAAAAAAGATTTATTTGTTTATTTATTTGAGAGGGGGTGGAGAGAGAGAGAGAGAGCACTCATGTGAGTGGGGGAAGGGGCAGAGAAAAAGAATCTTTAAGCAGACTCCATGCTGAGCTCAGAGCCTCACCGAAGACCTGATTCCATGACCCATGAGGTCATGACCTAAGATGACATCAGGAGTCAGATGTTTAACTGACTGAGCAACCCAGGCGCCCCTGCAACTATTTTTTGTACAATCAAAAATACATTAACTCTTTCTGTATAACAGCTCCATATGTCACTTTATCCATCTTTGGTTTATGTTCATCTTCTAGTTGAGTCACACTCTTCCATTGATAGTCTGTGGCTTAAATATTGAACTATAAAATTAACCACTATTCACATGCCTTATATGGAATAGTAGCAAAATGAAGGGGGAACAAAAGAATTGGTTAACATACAAAAATACACACACATGTATGTATGTATATATATATATATATGTACACACATGCAAAAATATATGTATATAAATTAAGGAAGAAATATTCATAACTATTACAATCTTCATTTCTGTTATTGGTAATATGGTCAAAGCTTGCATTTATTACCTCCTTCTTCCACTACCAATTTACTTTTCCTTACTAAGCACCTCATCTTGCTATAATTCCATGCTTGATAGAGTGACTCAAAATTTTACCACAGGATAAAGCAATACTAAGAGGTGCACTAGTGATCTCCTGGATTCCAAAAACACTCATTCCTTATTCCCACTCTATAGGGAAAACTCAATTTCCCCCTTATAGTCAGTATTGAACACCCCAACCACTCTTATAAGTCTTTTTTTTTTAATTTTTTATTTTTTATAAACATATGTTTTTATCCCCAGGGGTACAGGTCTGTGAATCACCAGGTTTACACACTTCACAGCACTCACCAAAGCACATACCCTCCCCAGTGTCCATAATCCCAGTCTTTTAATGCACTGGTATCTGTTTAAAGGCAGTAGACTTAACTTCCATTTTAATGGAAACCTTACTATGTCCCCTGGTAGAAGTAAGCATTCTTCTCTTGGAAAATTAGACCTCTAAAGCACAACAGTCCAATGTTGATAGTAAATCATTAATGGTAATAGTGAGAAGAGCTACTCCCATTCCCATTCTTTGATCATGCTTTCGGAGAAACAGTACCACGATTTGGTTACTGATATAGCATAAAGAGATGTTGCATTTTTGCAAAACAAACGTGTGCAGTGAAAGCATGTCTATGTCCTGATCAAGTGTCTTTCAGTGAGGACCAAGCATTGCCCCACTTGTGATGGAAATAGTCCACTATAATCAACCTGCTAATACAACAGAGGATGATCTCTATAGGGAATGGTTGTGCTGAAACCTCCTGTAGTCCTTTTGTAAACTAGATCCAAATATTTTACTTTTCAGTTGTGATCATAGGGAACTCTCCAAGAGGCCATCCTATGGTTGAGGAGGAGGAGACTATGGGTCCTGAGGTTCTGGGCAACTTGCTCATGAAACTTACTTATGCCTTCATGACCTACTTAAGTTGATTATCACATCTACCACTCCCGTTTGATGAGGGAAGTCTGTATACCCAACCTCATGATTTGGTGGTCAGATAATACTCAGTTCATGTATTTCAGGTGGTATGGCAAGTAGATGACCCATCGTCGGCATTTAATCTGTACCAGGGCCTAGTAGCATAATAGAAACTGTTTCTTAAAAGGAGAACTGATATATGCAGAGTATGACATAGGTTTATTTCAAAATCCTAAAGGCTTTCACAGCCATTCACATATAAATTCCTGTTAACGGCTTTCGACATCATCCCATCCCCTAAAGACAATTCAAGCACTATAAGATCAGCTGGGTCATATGTCCCAAATGGTAAAACAGTCTACACATCAGCCTGGACCTATTAGAGTTGTCTTTTGTTCTAGGACCTGCAGAACACTGGATTCTTTTGATGCTATTGGATAAATAAATATAAGAAGCACTGTTTATTGAAGAGACTGTCTTTTTTCCACTGTATATTTTTTCCTGTTTTGTCGAAGATTATTTGACCATAGAGTTGAGGGTCCATATCTGGGCTCTCTATTCTGTTCCACTGGTCTATGTGTCTGTTTTTATGCCAGTACCATGCTGTCTTGGTGATCACAGCTTTGTAGTAAAGCTTGATATCAGGTAACGTGATGCCCCCAGTTTTGTTTTTGTTTTTCAACATTTCCTTAGCAATTCAGGGTCTCTTCTGATTCCATACAAATTTTAGGATTATTTGCTCCAGCTTTTTGAAAAATACCAATGGAATTTTTATCGGAATGGCAATAAAAGTATAGATTGCTCTAGGCAGTAGAGACATCTTAACAATGTTTATTCTTCCGATCCAAGAGCATGGAATGGTCTTCCATCTTTTTGTGTCTTCTTCAACTTCAATGGACGAATGGATAAGGAAGCTGTGGTCCATATACACTATGGAGTATTATGCCTCCATCAGAAAGGATGAATACCCAACTTTTGTATCAACATGGATGGGACTGGAAGAGATTATGCTGAGTGATGAAATAAGTCAAGCAGAGAGAATTAATTATCATATGGTTTCAGTTATTTGTGGAGCATAACAAATAATATGGAGGACAAGGGGAGATGGAGAGGAGAAGGGAGTTGAGGGAAATTGGAAGGGGAGGTGAACCATGAGAGACTATGGACTCTGGAAAACAATCTGAGGGTTTTGAAGGGGCTGGGGGTGGGAGGTTGGGGGAACCAGGTGGTGGGTATTAGGGAGGGCATGGATTGCGTGGAGCACTGGGTGTGGTGCAAAATCAATGAATACTGTTACACTGAAAAGAAATAAAAAATTTAAAAAAATATAAGAAGTACACCCAAATGAGGCATACAATGCTCTAAAATCCAGACATTCCTCTAGGCATTGCATCTTTATTGTAGTGGTAGGAAACACAAGATGACACACCTTTTCCTTAACTTTGGAAGGGCTATCCCATTCATCTGCTGGTTCTAGACCACTGGTTCCTTAGATATTTCTATGGCTGACAGGCCTTAATATTTGTGGGATTTATTTCCTACTACCTGACATGTCTATCTTACCCAGGTGCCTACAGTACCTGCTACTCCTCCTTACCAGGTCTAATCAGCATTAAGTTAACAAAGCAATGGTCCAGCACAATGTTCCTTGAAATGATGTGACAATCAAAGCCCCTCTTGACTCAGTTACAACATAAATTTGAAGAGTTGGTATAGGCTTGAGGTAGGATAATAAAGATGTATTGCCTGTCTTTTCTACTGAAATCAAATTGCTTCTGAGATTTTTGTTAAAAAGTTAGAGGAAAAAGTATTTGTGAGAACAATAGCTACATACCTGTTGCTGATTTTCTCTAGAAAGAAAACATTAGAATAGCAATTGGAATAGCAGTCACTACATGATGTTGAGGTTACCCACTGTGTACTGCAAGATGTAGCCATCTTCTCCACTAGCCAAATAAGCAAATTAAATGGGGATGTGATAGGGATCACCACCCCTATATCCTTCAAGCCTTTGATATTGGCAATGACTTTTACAATTTCTCTAGAAAGATGTATTGCTTTGGGTTTACTTACTTGGTAGGCAGAGTCACTTCCAGTGGCTTCTACCTGGCCTATGTTATCATCATTTCCTTGACTGCATGGGTCAGGGAATCATTATGAGGAGTCTGCACATTTCTAATTTTATGTTACTCCATCTATGCATTTATAACATAAAATAACCCCAGCATAGATTTGGGGACCCATTGGGACCCACAGGAGTTGAACATGAACCAAAACTGTTCACCTGACTTCCACAGTCCTGTACTTTGACTGGTGGACCATAACAAAATTCTGTGTCTCCAGGAATTGTTAGTTTTGAGCCAGTGACCAACAATTCCCCAAAAGTTTGAATTATTTCTCTTTCTGAAATGCAGTAACCTTGAGAGATGGTCATATATCCTTTTGGGGGAAATCTGGAAAAGGAGATTTATAGAGTAAATTTTTGGCTATGAGGAAGGATCTTTCTTCCTTAATATCCTGGCCTCTATTTCATTCAAGGTGTTCTAGTTTGTAAATTAGCTCAAAGCTGGAAAGTGGTTGAAAGGCATGACCATTATTATAATTAAAGTTAGATTTCCATTCACCAGAAGAGATCTTTACTGCTATATACATTAAGTAACACTTTAAAAGTCTGTCAATCTATTTCTGTTCTAGAGGCACATTATTGATCTGCTCAAAGCTCTGTGTGGGCCATACCACCTTGTCTCTGACCATTAAATGCCATAATGTCATCCTTGCACTGCAAGATCTCATCATTCCTGTTGAATTCAGTGAGTCTACTTTTATTGCAGCAGCTCCCACTGGTGTTTCTGAACTACAGAGAATAGGCAGTCTAGAGTTCATTCACTAACATGTTCTGCAAAACCTTGTGAGGAGAATGTCTGGGCACATAGAGTAGGTATAAGCCGGTCTTTTCTATAACCCTACCTTGGTTGGGTACCTTCATCTCCAGAGAACAAAACAAATTCAACTATCTAATAAAGATGACTGTTAGAACCACTCCCAGCCACACAAGCTAACACATTGAATCTAGAATCTCTTTTAAGTATGACTATACCAAAAAGTGCAGTTTACTATATTTTCTACCTTTATCCAATGTAACTTATTATTCATTCCCAAACATTTTGCTAGGGATGTTGATATAAATTGGAGACATCTTGCATTCATTTTGTTTGTTTTATGGAGAACAATTTTGTTCATTTGTTTGTTGTTATGGGTAATCATTTTTGTTTGTTTAACTTTATGGATATCCCTGAAGTCTGCCAAGACTGGGTTCTGGTTATAGGTCTGGAAGCAAAAAGAGAGAGTGGAGGCAGTTTCTGTAGAGGATCAGCAGTCCCTCTACAGACAAATTCCACAGTTGAATCTAAAATAGGTTTTTTAGGCAGGGGAGGCTAATGGATTTCCTTGAACAACCTTGAAACAGTGCAGGTTACTCGGTTAAGAAACTGGTACTGTTTGTCACAAATCATACACAAAACTTGGTTCAGAAATTGAAGATCTACAGGAGAAGTTTGGGCAAGAGCTGGAGGAACACTGTGAGAACATGTGTGATCTGTTGGGGTCCTTGGGATTCATACGTTTAGAACATAATGGCTCCTTCAGCTTCCAAATCTTATGCAAATTTCTTTTGTGGCCAACCCTAAACTGAATCCACACAAGGAAGAAAAATCAGGAAAACATAGCTGTAGTTTAACTAGGTTGATACAATAAGGAAAAAAATCACATTTTCATATCCATATTAATGTGGCTTTATACTCATATATATAGTAGTACTTAAGCCTTTAATTTTCCTGTTTGGCTTTGAAGTTAATTCACATGAAGTATCAAATTCTGAATACTATTTTCTTGTTGTCATGCTGACTTCTGATTGAATCCCTTTATTTTCTTTCTTGATTATTGGATATAGCATTTTTGTGGTCCCGTTAGAAATAACACAGTGTTTTGGTTTTGTTGACTATTTCCTTTGCTGTGCAAAAGCTTTTGATCTTGATGAAGTTCTAATAGTTCATTTTTGCTCTTGCTTCCCTTGCCTTTGGTGATGTTTCTAAGAAGAAGTTGCTATGGCTAAGGACGAAGAGTTTGCTGTCTGTGTTCTCCTCAAAGATTTTGATGGGTTCCCATTTCACATTGAGGTCTTGCATCCATTTGAGTCTATGTTTATGTGTGATGTAAGGAAATGGTTCATCTTCATTCTTCTGCATGTGCCAACAGACACATGAAAAAGTGCTCAACATCACTTGGCATCAGGGAAATACAAATCAAAACCACAATGAGATACCACCTCACACCAGTAAGAATGGCAAAAATCAACAAGTCAGGAAATGACAGATGTTGGTGAGGATGTGGAGAAAGGGGAATCCTGCCACACTGTCAGTGGGAATGCAAGCTGGTGTGGCCACTCTGGGAAACTGTATGGAAGTTCCTCAAAATGTTGAAGATAGAGCTACCCTACAACCCACAAAGTGCACTACTGTGTATTTACCCTAAATATACAAATGTGGTGATCTGAAGGGACACATGCACCTGAATATTTATAGCAGCAATGTCCACAATAGCCAAAATATGGAAAGAACCTTGATTTCGATCAACAGATAAATGAAGAAAGAAGATGTAGTATATATACACAATGGAATACTATGCAGCCATCAAAAGAAATGAAATCTTGTCATTTGAAATGATGTGGATAGAACTAGAGGGTATTATACTGAATGAAATAAGTCAGAGAAAGACAATTTTTATATGATCTCTTTGGCATAGGAATTTGAGAAGCATGGTGGTGAGTCATGGAAGGTAGGGAAGGGAAAAATAAAATGAGATGGGATTGGGAGAGAGACAAACCACAGAAGTCTCTTAATCTCATGAAACAAACTGAGGGTTGCTCGGGGGTGGGGGAGTTGGGATAGGGTGTATGAGTTATGGACATTGGAGAGAGTATGTGCTATGGTGAGTGCTGTGAAATCTATAAGCCTGATGATTCACAGACCTGTATCCCTGGGGCAAATAATACATTATATGTTAATTTAAAAAAAAAGAAGTAATACAACATTTTAGATCTGAGTTGCCACTGAAGATCTTTGACTCTGGATAGGGTTTCTCAGATTAATATGTGGCTTCAATCTTCTTCTGAACTCTCATCAGTCTACATCATGATCATTGTTGCATGTAGATTTCAGAAGCACACTTTATGTGCTGACATAGCCCATTGAAGAGAAAAATTTCTTAAATATATAATGCATATTTTAACACTAGCAACAAGATCCCTTGATGCATCTTCAAGCATCGCTGATAAATTATTCAATGTTTTATCTATTCAAATCAAACAAAACTTTAATTTGTCCTTAATATTTTCATTCAAAATCTCAGAAGATGAGAAATTTCTAGGTCTAATGTCACATTCAATATTTCTATGCAGGAGATAGTGAATTGGAGGGGAGAGTTTAGGGTTTTTTTGAGATGATACTTTACATAATATTAGGAAAAAAGTGGTCAAAGTAAAGGGAATTATAGAGGTGATTATAGATGTGATGGGGAACCTTAAATCTCCCATTGTGCCACCCTGGGTACTGCCACTATCTTTACTCTTGTCTTGCTGAAATCTAAACCAAATTCAATGAAATATTTTGAGGAGCTTACTTCCATTTAGTAAAGAAAAATAACTTGCCCCGATGGGCTGGCAATAAGACATACAATAATCCACATCTAAATCTCTTGATTTATATTTCCTCAGTACTTTGTGAGAAGTTGGGAAGAGGAAAAGGAAGGAGAGCAAATATCAGGAAGGATGTGGTCCATGATCCTTTATTTATCAGACATGTGACTTTGCAATGTGTTTGGTTTTGTATTTCTTACAAGATCTTACACATAGTACACACTCAATAAAGTTTTGTCCAGCTAAAAACATGGCGGTGATTTGCAATATCTGAAAAGAGATCATTTACTTTTAGAATTCCACATTCTTATATAGTTTTAGACTTGAATGTCTAGTACATTTGAACGAGGAGAAGATAAAAATGACCAGTTTAACTCTATTTCTGCAAGTTAGAGAAAAGAGGATAAAGATGTAGAGGGTAGGAAGTGACAGTTGGGGCTAGGAAATAACTCCTTTTCCGCTTACTTATGGGATTTTCTCTAGACGCAGGTATTGAAGAAAACAAGTCATTAATTCTTGACAACTGTTTTTCTCTAGTAGAGCAAGTATAGTTTCCTATACCTAAAGATTTTCTATATACAGATGAATGTTAATTATTATATACTCTTATGACTACATGTAGTTTAATTATTTCCTTAAGTAAAAGTTTTTATAAATGTTATGTCTCCTTCAATTTTTGCACATAAATAAAAATACATATGATTAAAAAGATATGTATGATTACAGGTTATATTCTCTAAGCATTTTTAATGTATTACACTAATAAGTAAGTATTTGATGTGAACTATCACATATGTATGAATTTAATTGGTCTAGAAAAACAGCAGGTAGAAACCATTTACAGGAATTCCTTATGAGGTCATTTTCTGACTCAGTTCTTCATATATGTTGTTATTTATATTTTAAATTTTAGGTTATTTCTGCTTTAGAGGATAGCTGAAGTCTGTTTTGAATCAGGGATTGTTTGAATTATTTAGGTGCTTTCACTGGAAGTCAAAAAAGAAGCTGAAATTCTGGATACAATAAGAAAATATCTCCTCATGTCTTCGTGTTCCAGTCACCTGAGTAAATCTGTTTTCTTCCCAGAAGAGGTCCTTTTTTGGGAAAAAAAAAATAACATCTGGATCCTTGTCTATGACTTTCCTTAGCCATGTGACTAGACCAACTATTATGGCCATTAATTCATTTAGAAGATACACCAGTTAAAAGATATACCAGTTCAGGTTGAAAATTTTAGTTAAACTAATAATGATTTCAAGAGGAGCTTTGGAAAGAATTCAAATACATGGAGGTTAAAGAGCATCCTACTAAAGAATGAATGGGTTAACCAGGAAATTAAAGAAGAATTGAAAAAAAAGATTCATGGAAACAAATGAAAATGAAAACACAATGGTTCAAATTTTGGGGGACACAACAAAGGTGGTCCTGGAGGAAAGTATATAGCAATACAAACCTTTTTCAAGAAACAAGAAAGGTCTCAAGTACAAAACCTAAACCTATCCCTAATGGAGCTGAAGAAAGAACAGCAAAGAAAGTCTAAACACAGCAGAAGAAGAGAAATAATAAAGATCAGAGCAGAAATCAATGAAATAGAAACCAAAAGAACAGTAGAACAAAACTATGAAACTAGGAGCTGGTTCTTTGAAAGAATAAATAAGATTGATAAATCCCTGTCCAGACTTATCAAAAAGAAAACAGAAAGGACTCAAATAAATAAAGTCATGAATGAAAGAGAAGAGATCACAACCAACACCAAAGAAATACAAACAATTATAAAAACATATTATGAGAAACTATACAACAGCAAACTCGACAATCTGGAAGAAATGGATGCATTCCTAGAGACATATAAACTACCAAAACTGAACCAGTAAGAAACAGAAAACCCTAACAGACCCATAACCAGTAAGGAGATGGAAGCAGTCATCAAAGACCTCCCAAGAAACAAGAGCCCATGGCCAGATGGCTTCCCAAGGGATTTAAAGAAGGATTAATACCTGTTCCCCTCAAACTGTTCCAAAAAATAGAAGTGGAAGGAAAACTTCCAAACTCACTTTATGAAGCCAGTATTACTTTGATCCCTGAACCAAAGACCCCATCAAAAAGGGGAATTACAGAACAATAACCTTGATTAACACAGATGGAAAAATTCTTACCAAAATACTAGTCAATAGGATCCAACTGTACATTAAAAGAATTATTCACCATGACCACGTGGGACTGATTCCTGGGCTACAAGATTTGGTTCAACAGCCACAAATCAATCAATGTGATACAATACATTAATGAAAGAAAGAACAAGAACTATATGATACTCTCAATAGATGCTGAAAAAGCATTTGACAAAGTATGGCATCCTTTCTTGATCAAAATTCTTCAAAGTGTAAGGATAAATGGTACATATCTTAATATCATCAAAGCCATCTATGAAAAACCCACAAAGAATATCATTCTCAATGGGGAAAAACAGAGCATTCCCCTAAGGTCAGGAACACAGCAAGGATGTCCACTATCACCACTGGTATTCAACATAGTACTAAAAGGCCTATCCTCAGCAATCAGACAACAAAAAGAAATTAAAGGCATTCGAATTGGCAAAGGAGAAGTCAAACTCTCATTCTCTGCAGATGATATAACACTTTATGGAAAACTCAAAAGACTCTACTCCAAAACTGCTAGACCTCATATAGGAATTCAGTTAAAGTGTCAGGATATAAAATCAATGCACAGAAATCAACTGCATTTCTATACACCAACAGCAAGACAGAAGAAAGAAATTAAGAAATCGATCCCATTTACAAGTGCACCCAAAATCATAAGATACCTAGGAATAAACCTACCAAAGAGGCAAAGAATTTGTACTCAGAAAACTATAAATTACTCCTGAAAGAAATTGAGGAAGACACAAAGAAATGGGAAAACACTCCATGCTCATGGATTGGAAGAACATATATTGTGAAAATGTCTATGTTACCTAAAGCAATCTACACACTTAATGCAATCCCTATCAAAATACCATCTTTTTTTTTTTCAAAGAAATGGAACAAATAATCCTAAAATTTATACAGAACCAGAAAAGACCCCAAGTAGCCAGAGGATTGTTGAAAAAGAAAGCCAAAGTTGGTGGCATCACAATTCCAGACTTCAAGCTCTATTACAAAGCTGTCATCATCAAAGCAACATGGTACTGGCACAAAAACAGACACATAGATCAATGGAACAGAATAGAGAGCCCAGAAATAGACCCTCAACTCCACGTTCAACTAATCTTTGACAAAGCAGGAAAAAAATGTCCAACGGAAAGAAGACAGTCTCTTCAACAAATGGTGTTGGGAAAATTGGACAGCCACATGCAGAAGAAAGAAACTGGACAATTTCTCTACACCACACACAAAAATAGACTTAAAATGGATGAAAGACATCAATGTGCGAAAGGAATCCATCAAAATCCTTGAGGAGAACACAGACAGCAACCTCTTCGACCTCAGCTGCAGAACTTCTTCTTAGAAACATCGCCAAAGGGAGGTAAAGCAAGGGCAAAAATGAACTATTGGAACTTCATCAAGATAAAAAGTTTTTGCACAGCAAAGGAAAAGTCAACAAAACCAAAAGACAACTGAAAGAATGGGAGAAGATATTTGCAAACGACTATCAGATAAAGAGCTAGTATTCAAAATCTATAAAGAATTTATCAAACTCAACACCCAAAGAACAAATAATCCAATCAAGAAATGGGCAGAAGACATGACCAGACATTTCTGCGAAGAAGACATCCAGATGGCCAACAGACACATGAAAATGTGCTCAATATCACTTGGCATCAGGGGAATACAAATCAAAATCACAATGAGATGTCATCTTACACCAGTCAGAATGGCTAAAATAAATCAGAAAACAGTAGATGTTGGTGAAGATGTGGAGAAAGAGGAACCCTGCTACACTGTTGGTGGGAATGCAAGCTGGTGTAGCCACTCTGGGAAACAGTATGGAGGTTCCTCAAACAGTTGAAAATAGAGCTACCATACAACCCACCACTACTGGGTATTTACCCTAAATATACAAATATAGTGATCCAAAGGGGCACATGCACCCGAATGTTTATAGCATCAATATCCACAATAGCCAGACTATGAAAAGAACCTAGATATGTCAATCAACAGATGAGTAGATAAAGAAGATGTAATAGATAATGTGTGTGTGTGTACACATGTATATGTATATATATATATATGTGTGTGTATATATATGTATATATGTATAAATGAGTGTATATATACATATATATGTATTTAATGGATTACTGTGTAGCCATCAAAAGAAATGAAATCTTGCCATTTGCAATGATGTGGATGGAACTAGAGGGTATTATGCTGGGAAATAAGTCAGTAAGAGAAAGACAATTATCATATGATCTCTCTGATACGAAGAATATGAGAGGCAATGAGAGGGACGGTGGGGCATAGGGAAGGTAAAAATGAAACAAGATGGATTTGGAGGGAGACAAACCATAAGAGACTCTTAATCTCATGAAACAAACTGAGGGTTACTGGGGTGCGTAGGGATAGAGTGGCTGGTTTATGGACTTTGGGGAGGGTATGTGCTATGGTGAGTGCTGTAAAATGTGTAAGACTGATGATTCACAGACCTATACCCCTGAAGCAAATAATACATTATATGTTAATTTTTTAAAAGGCCATACAAAACCTGATAGTGATTTATTTTATTATATTTTGTTTTTAGATTGAATTGTGCAGACAACCTATTTTAGAAAAATGGCCTGAGTAATAATGAGTGTCAAGAGAATTCTTCCATATAATGAACACCTTTTTTTGCTAAACAGACAGAGCTTTTCCTTGGTTGTTGTTTCCACTCTCTCAAGTAAATGAGCAAGACTATCCAAAAGTCCAAATCTGTGGAAAGAAATCAAGTCCCAAGACATCTCTAAGCCATGACTAGGACCAGGGAGGACCATCACAGTCCTGGCCCTGAATGTCCAGGCAGCTATCCTTCCTAAATCCAAATGAAAGTAAGGAACTGTTGAATCAACAGGAGTTAAATGGCATCTGACAGGAACTGGGGAATAAAGTGGATAGCACAATCCATAATAACTCATACATCTGGATTAATTCCTCAGAGAATTTTCTTTTTCTAAGTTCTGAAGGAGGATTCCTCCAAGGGTAGCAAATGCTCATAAACTGTGGATTCTTTAAAGAAATAATTATTTTGCCCATAAGAGACCTAAAAGGAATGTCTGCCTGTCTCTGTTTGGCATCACTGCCCCCTCATGGATTAATGAATTCTGTGTCCTCAGATTTCTTCATTAGATATCTCTGTATCATATGAGTAGCCAAATGTATCAGAATTCACTTTAATGAATGTGAGTCATTCCTTATTTTTTATGATTTAAACTCACTGGTTTGTAAGTGAGCCATTAACTGCGCTGAAAATAAGAGATACTACCTGCTGGAAAACCTGTGTAGCGAAAGGGCTCGTGGCTAAGAGCTCCAAAGAAATGGGTGGGGAGAGGAAGGGCTATGATGGTGAAAAAAAATACCCCCCCCCATTTTTAAGGTTAAAAAAGCAGTCCTTTTACCAGAAAACTTAATTTTGTAGTGCTGTGGATTCACGGAGCCAAACAATTTTGCTACCATATTCAGAACCACACAGTCTATTTTGTAGTAAAGAATTCAAAATATCCATGTTTGTTTTCTCATAGAAAAAGAAGGCTCAGTCTTTCTGGTCATGATGTCTCTTCCAAATTCTGCAGTTAAGCATCCCCAAGAGGAGCAAACAGGAGCCTGCGGTCTGAATGAGGTGTTTCAGTGTTTTAGCAGTTTCTTCTGCTAAATGATAGCTTCTTCTTAAAAGTTAGTTTCAAGTTTAACCCAGAGTTCATGAAATACATTGCTTTAAAGAGAGAGTCTCTGTCTATACATTTATCTATTTTTGGATTACAATCCGCTACTTCTTTTAGAATGTAAGTTCCTTGAGAGCAGGGATTTTGCTTACTGTTATATTCTCAGTGCCCCAAACAGGGAGGGTTTGGCACATGGCCAGTTTTTAATATATATTTGTTAAATAACTGGCCAGAATATAGGGTTGAAATATTAAAACTTACTATAAAAATGATTTTATTAACACATAAACCTGGAAATTAAAGTTTCCCTTAACTGGACACTGTTATTTAACTGGACAATGATTATTAAATACAGAGTCTGTAAATGAAAAGCAGAGAAATTAATTCTATAATTTTCATTTGAAAAGTGTAACTTGAAGGGACTTTGAGATCAGATTTATTTTTAGGTAAAATGCCATGAACTCCATCTCATTATATTGATTAGCTTCTTTGGCCAAATAGTGTTTGAAATGGTATAAATCAAATACATTAATGAGGTTCACTCATTCAATAAATTAGTATTAGCACCCCTTCTATGAAAGACTCTGCTAAATATCAGGCACACAAAGCTAGAAAAAATTTCTTTCTTTCCCAGAGAACCTCGTGGTTCAAGAGAGATACAAGAAATCAAAATTGTAGCAGTGCATAATTACTATAATTAATTATCATGCAGAGTGTTACCTGGACTGAGAGAGTACATACTAACGATTTTGGGGGAACAAGAGAATATTCCCTTGAGGAGATGAATTTGATGAAAGTAGAATTTGATAAGATGAAGAAATGAAGGACACATCAGACAAAAGGGACTGTATGTTGAAGGTAGATTGGTCTGAAATATCATGATGCAATTTGAATGCTGTACATAGTTCCTCATGACTGGAAAAAGATCAATAAAAGAAAGGAAATGATCTCATGCTTCCAGTGTGCATAGCCCTTACCAATCTTCAATAATCATATTACAGAGCCAAAGTAGAGGGTTCACAGATACAGAGATAAATTCCAGCTTTTGTTTTTTAAGTGTCATTTGTGTAAACAGTAAAGAAGTAACACATATGGTTTTTTTCATTTTTCGTTTTTCGAGAGGACATTATGTCTGAGGCATTTTGTCTGATTCATCTTTTAAAATGGTCATTGTCTTATTCCTGATCTCAGTGGGAAGGCTGCAAGCTTTTTCCCATTGAGGATATTTGCTGTGGGTCTTTCAAAGATAGATTTGATGAAGTTCAGGAATGTTCCCTCTATCCCTATAATTTGAAGCGTTTTAATCAGGAACGGATGCTGGATTTTGTCAAATGCTTTTTCTGCATCAATTGAGAGGACCATGTGATTCTTCTCTCTTCTCATATTAATTAATTAATTGCATTGATTGATTTGTGAATGTTGAACCATCCTTGTAGCCCAGGGATGAATCCCACCTGGTCATGGTGGATAATCTTTTTAATGTGCTGTTGGATCTTGTTTGCTAGGATATTGTTGAGAATTTTAGCATCCATATTCATCAGTGATATTGGTCTGAAATTATCCTTTTTGGTAGGGTCTTTGCCTGGTTTTGGGATCAGGGTAATGCTGGCTTCATAGAAAGAGTCTGGAAGTTTTCCTTCTGCTCCAATTTTTTGAAACAGCTTCAGGAGAATAGGTGTTATTTCTTCTTTGAAAGTTTGGTAGAATTCCCCAGGAAATCCATCAGGTCCTGGGCTCTTGTTTTTTGGGAGGTTTTTGATCACTGCTTCAATCTCGTTACTAGATATCGGTCTATTCAGGTTGTCAATTTCTTTCTGGTTCAATTGTGGGAGTTTATAGTTTTCCAGGAATGCATACATTTCATCTAGGTTGCTAAGCTTATTGGCATATAACTGTTGATAATAACTTCTGATGATTGTTTCTACTTCCTTGGTGTTCGTTGCGATCTCTCCCTTTTCATTCATAATTTTATGAACTTGGGCTTTCTCTCTTTTCTTTTGGATTAGTGTGACCAATGGTTTATCTATCTTATTGATTCTTTCAAAAAACCAGCTTCTAGGTTCATTGATATGTTCTACTGTATCTCTGGTTTCTACCTCATTGATCTCCGCTCTAATCTTGATGATTTCCCTTCTTATGTGTGGAGTTGGTTTGATTTGTTGTTGATTCTCCAGTTCTTTAAGGTGTAGAGACAGCTGCTGTGTTCTGGATTTTTCAATTTTTTTGAGGGAGGCTTGGATGGCTATGCATTTCCCCCTTAGGACTGCCTTTGCTGTATCCCATAGGTTTTGGACAGAAGTGTCTTCATTCTCATTGGTTTCCATGAATTGTTTCAGTTCTTCTTTGATCTCCTGGTTGATCCAACCATTCTTAAGCAAGGTGGCCTTTAGCTTCCAAGTGTTTGAGTTCCTTCTGAACTTTTCCTTGTGCTTGAGCTCCAGTTTCAAAGCATTGTGATCTGAGAATATGCAGGGAATAATCTCAGTGTTTTGGTATCAGTTGAGTCCTGATTTGGGACCCAGTATGTGGTCTATTCTTGAGAAGTTTCCATGTGCACTTGAGAAGGGAGTTGGGGGAAATTGGAAGGGGAGGTGAACCATGAGAGACTATGGACTCTGAAAAACAATCTGAGCGGTTTGAGGTGGGGGGGTGGGAGGTTGGGGTACCAGGTGGTGGGTAATATGGAGGGCACGGATTGTATGGAGCATTGGGTGTGGTGAAAAAATAATGAATACTGTTATGCTGAAAATAAATAAAAAATAAATTTAAAAAAATGGTCATTGTCATGTATTTACTTAGAGAAAATAAACCTACATAAACTAGATCTACTGCAAGTGTGGTTTACTATGCACTTTGGGATGGGCTTCTCTGATAGAATATTCGCCAATCTCTCCACACAGGAATTCCTCCAATACAACTTAACAGGGTCCTGATAATGAGCTGCTCACAAACTCTAGCTTTTCAAGTACAGTTATAAATGCAGTTTATATGTAGTATAAATGAGTAGAAAAGTTTAATTATCTTAAGTTTTTTTGCAAATCATAAAATTGTAAGGTTACGTTCAAAGAGAAGTGTCTTGAAGCAGGAAAGGATATGACAAGTATAAAAGTCTGAATCAGACAATGGAAAGAGAGAGGAAGGAAGGAAGGAAGGAAGGGAGAGGAGAAAAAAGAGAAAAAGAGTGGAGATAACAGATAGCAATGTACACCCTGTAGCCTGGAGTAAAAGGTGCTTGTGGTATCCTGGAGGGAGATTGGGCTGGAAAGGGAGGCAGAGGGGATCATGGAGCACCATAGACCTGAAAACCATAGGTTTACATTTTTAATCAATGCAGTGGCATGATCTACTCTTCATTTAAAATGTTAGCATTGAAAGAAAATGCTAAGAGAAAGATATAAAACATAGATTTCCATTAAATAATGATTTTCAACATTTTCTTTCACTATTCTTTAATGTTGTCAGATAACACTTGCCATTAAGCATTATTGCCTAAAGAATGTAAAGTGTTGCTCCATGATCTTCAATATAATTGTTCTTGTTACAAATAGCTATACATATATATTCATATATATATGAATAATACATTTATATAAATATCCTATTGGGTTGATCTTTCTCTAAGCATTCATAAGGTTTCCAAGTAAACAGAGGAATGTAATTTTTTTGTTGTTGTAGCATACTGTCATGCCTCCTAATACGTATACATTTGGACCTAAGCAATAACACCAATTGTTTTTGTTGTCTTTAAATGCAGGAAGGGTTGGAAGGAAAAGCTTCCCTTCTTTCAGCCAGATAGGTGCTTTTGTACTAAAAGACATTTGTTGAAGCATCTGTAAAATGTTATGTTTAATTAAGCGCATTTTTTGTTACAATGAATAAAACAGCAGAGCCAGGGTTTTTCAACCTAAGAAAAAGTAAGAAAATAATAAATAAAAACAGCAGTATAAAAGCTGGTCTTCTATCCTCCCACCTATGAAGAGAACTAAAACAAACAATGACAACTAATTAGTATTGGCCCTGGTACTGCTCTAAGAAGCCAAAAATGAAACACCCACAAAAGAAAATGGTTCCTTGTTCACTGCATCTAGTATGTTTTCACTTTTGAATAATGAATAAATAAGATTCCGAAGATAATTCAGGAAGCATGAAAGCTGAGTGGGCCAGAGCAAGATGCTGTTTAAATTTGTCCTTCGTCCATAACCAAACCTGTAAAAATTTTAATTGAAAAATCTAGAAAGTCCTTCTAAGATTCCCCAGAACAAGCATTTTACTCCCCCTTTATCAAGTGATTCAGCTGAATAAATGAAATTTTAAAAATAAGTGTAAAAAAGGAAAAGAAACAGCATCTGACAATTTTGCATGGCATAATGCAACACTGATGGATTGCTGCTGTCTGTAGGTGAGGACCAGTCACATTAGGCCCTTTCCTAACTTGCCTCACAAATATTTTGTTTCCTGATTTCTTTGCCAATGAACTGACATATGGGTGGTACATAGAAGTCCACTGAAAAGCTGCAGAGCTGGATGTCTTTTGTAAGCGTATCAAATACACCACTTTCCTCTTCATTTGAACCTCTGTGTCTGATGTCATCACCTCTTCACCTTTGTTCCTCCTCTTTGGTCTGAACCTTTCCTTTGTCTGTGACCCAACTGAGGAACCCGGAAGTCAAGGTGGTGATGAGATTTGAAACTTTTAGGGAATAGGCACAAAGCATAGGAGAGCAATTTATTCAAAAGTTCTAACAGTCGGAAGAGTTCCAGGAGTCAGTCAACTGAAAAAAAAACAAAAACAAAAAACCAAACACTAAATCTAAGGTGACATTTGGGGGTGGGTTCATTAGGAAGTGGTTTGTGCAAGCTTTAATTCCTTTTCCAGCTCAAAGCAAAAGATTAGTACATTAAATATTCTTATTTGCATGTTGTTAACAGTAATAGTAGCCATTCCTCCTCCTCCTCCTCTTCTTCTTCCTCCTCCTCCTCCTCCTCCCCCTCCTCGTCCTCCTCCCCCTCCTCTTCCTCTTACTCTTCCTCCTCCTCCTCCTCCTCCCCCTCCTCCTCCTCCTCCTTCTTCTTCTTTTTGACATTCCTTCTTCTTAAAAAAAATAAAATAAGGGACAAATAATCTTACAAATATGATTACATGTAATTTTATCTATTATTACAAATAATCTTAAAAGTGAAATGACTTACACAATTCCAGGCACCCAGTCAACACTCAATAAATATTGATCAGTAAAGAAGAGATGGTCCATATATACAATGGAGTCTTATGTCCCCATCAGAAAGGATGAATACCCAACTTCTGTATCAACATGGATGGGACTGGAGGAGATTATGCTGAGTGAAATGAGTCAAGCAGAGAAAGTCAATTATCATATGACTTCACTTACTTGTGGGGCATAAGGAATAACATGGAGGACATTGGGAGATGGAGCGGAGAAGAGAATTGGGGAAAATCGGAAGGGGAGAAAAACCATGAGAGACTGTGGACTGTGAGAAACAAACTGAGGGTTTTGGAGGGGAGAGCGGTGGAGGGTTAGGTGAGCCTGGGGGGGTGGATATTACGGAGGAGTATTGCATGGAGCACTGGGTGTGGTGCATAAACAAGGAATGCTGGAGCACTGAAAAGAAATAAAATAAAATAAAATGGGGAAAAAATTAAATAAATAAATAAATAAATATTGATCAGTGCTGCTGATCAGCAGAGAAACCTACTTACAACAAACCCCAGAGGACTTGGAAAAAATAACAATGTCTTATTTGCAAGACAGGCTTGCCCATCCTCTGATGCTGTGTCAGTATAAAACAGAAATGATGCTAGAAGCAGTGAACCTGAACATTGAATTCTGATTGAAATTCAATCATAACCATCATCAAAACACAACTCCCACACTGTCATATATCTTTAAGTGACAGTGGCTCAGGTTTTATTCTCAATTCAGGTTAGGAATCCAGCTAAAAAGGATCTTATTCCATATCATATTTATTCTGTTTTATCATTTTTTCTCAGAGCTTTATCAACTCTTCCCTTCTCTGCTGTGAAAATGTTGGTTCTCTGTTATACAGTTGACTCTTGAACAACATAGTTTGAATTATGTGGGGCCAATTCTGTGCAGATTTTTTAAAAATACTATACAGTACTGTAAGTGTTTTTTCCCTTATGATTTTTTAAAGAACATTTTCTTTTCTCTAGCTTTATTATAAAAATACAGCATATAATAGTGTAACATACAAGCTATGTGTTGATTAACTGTTTATATTATTGGCTCAGATGAACAGTAGGCTATTAGTTAAGTTTTTGAGGAATCAAAATTATATGAAGATTTTCAGCTGCATGGGGGAATAATGCCCCTAACTTTCTAAGGCTATTCAAGGGTCAACTCCACTAGTTAGTTTCCCATTAAGAAGACCTATAGAAAAACCTTATTTATTCTTTGACATTTCTTTTTATTTCAATTCTTTTAATAAGTGATTATCACTATTGGAAAACAAAGAAATAAACAATTATTAAAGCCATTGGCAAGTTTTTGCCCACTTGAGTGAGTAATAAATTTAGGTTGCACTATGTCCAGAAAATGGAAGTCTTGCTATTGGGCACAAATTGCTGTTGGGCAGAGTTTTCATAAAATAAAGACCCACTCATCAGAAATAGGTAGGATTCTGAATCTTGTTGCCAACTCAGGTATGAAAGGAAGAAACTAGAATTAACAGATGACATAGCAGAAACTACGAAACTAACTCAAAGTGGACTTATGCAGAATCTATCTTCGAAGAGCTAATTTGTCTTTGATGAGTTCAGTTTCCACTAAAATTAGTAGTACTCTATATTATGTGTTGGTACCATAGTTTAAGGGCAGGAAAGAGTACTATACATTTTTAAAAATTGTTAACTCTTCATATTGAAAAATAAGTAGGTCTGTAGAGCAAAGGGACACTTCATTTCAAGTCCAGTGTAGGATTTACTCTGATGTCTGCTCTGAAAAGTTTGCTTTCCTATAACACGGTTTTGGAACTAGTTTGGAATTCTCTTTATTACTTATACATTTCTATTCTGAATGTTCTCAGTGCTGCTGGGGAGTGTTTTCAGTTCTGAGAAGCAACTAAGTGCCAATAAATGGACAATATGGTTTCAGGTTCTAGAAAAAAAAAATACTGAAATCATAAGGCAAACATCAAAAGTAAAAAATGACTCTAGAGGCCCAGCAGATGAAGAAGCAGGCCAAGTGTAAGTGTGCCTGAGGGCATTGTGGGAGTGGTGTGGCCCACAGAGAGAACCAGATCATTCACAGCCCTACCATAAGCAGCAGCTGCCTCTCTAGATAGTTGCTGCCATGTAAGATGCAGTTGCAATGTTGATACAGGGGGAAAAAAAATCTCTTGACATTTTAATATTGTGTATCATTTTCTATATCTTTTTATTTTTTTTTAATTTATTTGAGAGAAAGAGAGAGAGTGCACTAGTAGGGGGAGGGGCAGAGGGAGAAGCAGACTCTCTGCTGAGGTGGGAGCTAGACTTTGGGCTTGATCCAGGACCTTGAACTGAGCTGAAGGCAGATGCTTAACCAACTGAGCCACGCAGGCACCCCTTGATTTTCTATTTTTGTGTAAGAATTTATTACAGACTTGGTGTATTCGTTTCCTAGGGTGGCTATAACAAATTACCACAAACTTAGAGGTGTTTTTTTTTTTTTAAGATTTTATTTATTTATTTGACAGAGAGAGAGAGATCACAAGTAGGCAGAGAGGCAGGCAGAGAGGGAGGAGGAAGCAGGCTCCCCACTGAGCAGAGAGCCCGATGCAGGGCTCAATCCCAGGATCCTGAGATTATGACCTGAGTTGAAGGCAGAGGCTTAACCCACTGAGACACCCAGATGCCCCATTACCACAAACTTAGACTTTTAAAACAACAAAAATGTATTCTCTCTTAGTTCTGAGGGGCACAAGTGCAAAACTAAGTTGTCAGCATTGTTGGTTTTCTTCCTAGATTCTGAGAGTGAAACCATTCACTGACTCCCTCCCAACTTTAGGTGACTACCAGCAACCCTTGGCTCCTTGATATGGCAGCCACAAAAGAACAGTCTCTGCCTCTGATTTCATGTGGCTTCTTTCTGTCTCTCTGTATCATCACCCTTTTGGGCCCATCCTCATCCAGGATGATCTCATCTCAAGATCTTTACCTTAATTACATCTATAAAACCCTGTTTCCAAATGAGATCACATACTAAGGTTCCTGTAGACATTCCTCTTGGTGGCCACAATTCAACCCACTATACTTGGCAACTTAAAACAATAAAAATGTGTTATTTCACTGTTTCTATGGGTCAGGAATCCTCCATGGGTTACCTGGGTCTTGTTCCTAGCATCTCAAAGACTGAAATGAATGTACCAGCTGGGACTGAAATCTAATTTGAAGCTCTGGGCCCTCTTCTAATTCAGTTCCTTGAGGGGATAGATGGAGACCCAACTTTTTTGCTGGCTGGCAGCCGGGCTTATTGTGAGCATATAGAGCCTGCTGTACATTTCCTGTCACATGGTCTTCACAACATGGCAGTTTGTTCCTTCAAGGCCAACAGGAGAAAATCTGCCTGATGTTGTCTGTCTCTGACCTCTGGACTGAGATTGAAGAATTTACTTTAGTAAGGTCAGGCTCACTCACTCAAGATAATCTCATTTTTGATTAACTCAAAAGTTAACTGGTGAAGAACCTTCATTACATCTTTCTCATATAACATAATGTAATCCCACTGGTGCTATTTCATCATGTCACAAGCCCTTTCACTCTCCAGGTGAGAGGATTATACCGCCTGTATTCCAAGACAAGGAATCTTGAGAGCCATCTTGGAATCCTCACTACCAAAAAGGGCTCTTTTAAAGAAATACAAAAAACACTTTATATATAAGCAAAAAATGCATGCTCCACTTGCTTTGAGGTCTCAAAGCAGAGGTAGGAATTGTTTAAATTGACTCTGAAAGTATATGTAAAAAGTGTAGAAATGATTTTTTTTAAGATTTTATTTATTTATTTGACAGACAGAGATCACAAGTAGGCAGAAAGGCAGGCAGAGAGAGAGAGGAGGGGAAGCAGGCTTCCCGCTGAGCAGAGACCCCAATGCGGGGCTTGATCCCAGGACCCTGAAATCATGACCTGAGCTGAAGGCAGAGGCTTTAACCCACTGAGCCACCCAGGCGCCCCTAGAAATGATTTCAAAAAAAGAGTAGCAAAGTAGAAAAAACATAGCTACACTTCTAATGGAATCAGTGTAAAGAGAACAAGAAGTTTGGATACTGATTAGTTTGTTTAAAAAAAATGAATCAGTGATCTTGAAATATTTTTATTATAGTCTCATACAGAGTATTAATACATGTTGTATGTCTATGATACATTATTGGATGAAAAAACTAGATGGAGGCACTATCTGATCCCATTTTGACCAAAAACCACCACGATCAGCAGAACCCTACATGTTTCTGTACGGTACATGTGCACATGCGTGCTTATGGGTGTATATAGAAAATGAGGATCTGAAAGATATGTATTAACCTGAAAAGAGTGAGTCGCTCTAGGTAGAGCTGGAAGAGCAGATGCTCTAATGTGATGAAGATACTATATTTTCTATTTTGGTATATTGTTTTAATTGTCTGCAATGGACAAAAATAACAGTAAATTTTAAAAGTTTGGTAAATTTAAAAGGAAGTTTTAAAATCAATTTCTTTCATTTATGAAGCATCCAACTGCTAATCCACCAATGTGGAAGGGTGACATTGGTAAGTAAAAGAGGAATGAGAGTGACACCAACATCACCAAATGCGAGTGGCTGCTACAGGCTCCATCTCTTCTTCTTCCACAACATTACCAAGCATTCTCTATTTCTCCACCATATTATGTTAAGTAGACTTTTAAAAATGTGGATCTATGTTCAATCTGAAAAGGAAGGAAGAAAGAGAGAGAGAGAGAGAGAGAGAGAGAGAGAGAAAGAAAGAAAGAAGGAAAGAAAGAAAGGAAGGAAGGAAAGAGGGAAGAAAGATAGGAAGGAAGAAAAGAAAGAAAAGGAAGAAGGAAAAACCGTGTGTTACACTCACTGGGCATGGGATACCCTGAGGCTGGTAGATGCAGGATTACTTGATCCTTTATGAAAACTCCTCCCATTGATAGAAATAGAAACCTGCTTGGCCACTAGCACCTGCTCCCCAGAATACCTTATAATCCTCTGAACACAATAAAGGATTACAACAGTAAAAACTCTAAAACCTCTGGAAACATGATGGGTCATTGAACATTATTAAAAAATAGTAGCCAAGTTTAAGTTACAGCTATATATTAAGCCTTAATAACAAACTGCAACCTCACTAATCACCACAATTTTATCGACAAAAATGTTAAACAGAAAATCAATTTTCTTGTTCAAAGTGGAGAGTTTGTTTAATTAGAGTCAGCCCTTAATAAGGAATAAACATTAACACCTTACACAGGACCAAAAGCCAAGACAAATGCGTTGATTATATGAACTTCCTTTCCAAAGGGGGAGAAAAAATGGAAAGTGGGACATCTTTGTCATTAAGCATCTTTATCATTGAAGATCTGAGTGTTTTCCCTGGGATAGCTATGGGACATTTAGAAAGAGTGTCTGTGTGTCCAGCAGTTGGGCCTCTGAGTCACATTGTCAAGGCCTTTGCCCTTCACCACACAGACACACTCTATGGCAACCACGGCACGGCATTTTTTTTTTTTTATCCCTGACTAGAAACACAGGCAAATAATGTGGTCAGAGGAGATATCTCCAGGATTCATATTTGTCGTTTGAATATAAATGAGATCAGCAAATATTTTAAAAGGGATAAACTCTTAACTTAGGTGCCAGAAAGAAAAAGCAAACCAGATCCAGTGAAGGTATTTACAAAGTGGGCAAGTTTACATAAAACACTGTGTCAAACACTAAGAATGCAGATAGAATGATTTTTCCTTTGCAGGGTGTTACTCTGGAATGTTCCCTGCAAAGGAGCTCTTCTGTCATGCAGCTATGTTCCCTCCCATTTGTGTCTTTTTGAAGTCCTGGACCCATCAAGAAACTTCCCAGAAATACTGTAGTGAATGTATTCAGTTAGGCACTTTACAAAGAAGCCTTGGCTAATACCAATCTAGGCAGCCACACTGTAGAGAGAAGGCCAAGGTCATGCAAGCGTAAACTGGAATTAGCCATAAGTGAAAAGCATGAAGATTTTGTTTACAGAACACAATGTGGAGCAACAATTCTTCATTTTTGTGAGTGCTATGACCTGCTTTAATATATGCCTGTCTCCATGAGCCAAATTAACCATACATTTTCCAGTTCCTTATATCACTCTATGTGCAGCCAAAGTCTGAAAGACAGCAAGTTAATTTATGTATTCTTCCCTTGCCAAGTGTGATTAATTGATGTAATATGTCAATTCCTTTTATGCAAATTTTAAAAATGCAACTTCATCTATATCCATATATATTGTAGATAAATGCTTTCGGAAGGGATGATCTCACTGGGCAGTCATGGGCAGGAACTTCTTCACAGTTCAATTTAGGAGATATTTATTGCACTCAATACTCCAAAAACACTGTGCTTTGTGTTATGAAGGAAATAGGTGCAACTGTGCTCAAAGAGCTTCAGATCAGCTTTGCCTTCTCCAAACCTGCCACCTGCATCTTTCTGTCTTCTGAAACTTAGTAGGTGGAGCTACTCTTATATTACTAAAACCCCAAATTTCGGGGTCATCCTTTATACCCTCTTCACTGTCCCCATCGATTTCATCAGCAAATCGTACAGATTCTATTTCCGAAATATATCATGATCTACCTTTTGTCAGCTCCTGTAACATCAATCCATTTCTTATCTTTGCAAAAAACAAATTACCCCAAAACTTCAGTTGCATGAAAAAACTTTTTTTTTTTTTTTTTTTTAAATGCCCACAGATTCTGTGGCTCAGGAATTCTGACAGAGCACAACAAAGAGAGGCTGGAAGATAAAACCATCTGAAGGAGCCTTCACTTCATTGATGCTGCGTGGGGGTTGGCAGTCCCAGTTCTCTCTCCATTTGAATCTCTCCATGTGGTCTCTCTGCATAAAACAATTTGGGCTTCCTTACCTTATAGTGACTGGCTTCCCACGGAGTCAGTACCCCAAAGAGAAACAGCAAGAAGGAAGCTCTATCCTTTTTATTGTCTAGCCTCCACAGTCACACCATCACTTCTATCATACGCCAGCATTTTGAGGAGTCACAAGTCCCTTCTCAATTCAAGTGGAGGGAACACTGAAGCAGGATCATGGAAGCAGGATCAAAACATGCGGAATGCAAGATATTGGAATGTACAATCCTCCATACCTGGATTCCTATAATATCCTTCTAGCTAATCTTCTCCATTATCCAATATCTCCCTCAGTCCACTTTCCCCACCAATGACAGAGTAATCATTCATTTTACATTACATTTAAAAAAGAAATTCTCTGCAGAAATGTCTGTTCATGTCTTCTGCCCATTTCTTGATTGGATTATTTGTTCTTTGGGTGTTGAGTTTGATAAGTTCTTTATAGATTCTGGACACTAGTCCTTTATCTGCAAAGAAGACAGCCAGATGGCCAACAGACACATGAAAAAGTGCTCCATATCACTCGGCATCAGGGAAATACAAATCAAAACCACAATGAGATATCACCTCACACCAGTCAGAATGGCTAAAATCAACAAGTCAGGAAATGACAGATGCTGGCGAGGATGCAGAGAAAGGGGAACTCTCCTACACTGTTGGTGGGAATGCAAGCTGGTGCAGCCACTCTGGAAAACAGCATGGAGGTTCCTCAAAATGTTGAAAATAGAACTGCCCTATGACCCAGCAATTGCACTATTGGGTATTTACCCTAAAGATACAAACATAGTGATCCAAAGGGGCACGTGCACCCGAATGTTTATAGCAGCAATGTCCACAATAGCCAAACTATGGAAAGAACCTAGATGTCCATCAACAGATGAATGGATCAAGAAGATGTGGTATATATACACAATGGAATACTATGCAGCCATCAAAAGAAATGAAATCTTGCCATTTGCGAGAACATGGATGGAACTAGAGCGTATCATGCTTAGCGAAATAAGTCAAGCAGAGAAAGACAACTATCATATGATCTCCCTGATATGAGGAAGTGGTGATGCAACATGGGGGCTTAAGTGGGTAGGAGAAGAATCAATGAAACAAGATGGGATTGGGAGGGAGACAAACCATAAGTGACTCTTAATCTCACAAAACAAACTGAGGGTTGCTGGGGGGAGGGGGTTTGGGAGAAGGGGGTGGGATTATGGACACTGGGGAGGGTATGTGCTTTGGTGAGTGCTGTGAAGTGTGTAAACCTGGTGATTCACAGACCTGTACCCCTGGGGATAAAAACATATGTTTATAAAAAATAAAAAATTTAAAAAAAAAAGAAAAAAAAAAAGAAATTCTCTCCTCCTCTATAATAGAGACCTCTACTGACTTTCAACTGAAGTTAGAATAATAAAATTAAGACTTCTTGCCCTGGTCTATAAAGCTCTGCACATTCTCACCTTACTTGATATACAAAAAATCTTCTATTTCTTCTTTCTTTCTCCTCAGGGCTTTTGTACACCCTTGCCTCGCCTGAAATATTTTTCTCCATTCTTTCCATAGCTGTATTCTCTTGAATTCTCTCTACCACTCAGCTTAAATTTCACCTTCTCGGGGCGCCTGAGTCACTCAGTGGGTTAAAGCCTCTGCCTTCAGCTTGGGTCGTGATCTCAGGGTCCTGGGATCAAGCCCCACATCGGGCTTTCTGCTCCACAGGGAGCCTGCTTCCTCCTCTCTCTCACTGCCTGCCTCTCTGCCTGCTTGTGATCTCTGTCAAATAAATAAATAAAATCTTTGAAAAAAATTTCACCTTCTCAGGAGGGTTGATCACACATGATGGTTAATTTTGTGTCAACTTGACTGGGTCATGAAATGCCCAGATACCTGACCAAACATTATTTCTGGTGTGTCTTTAATGGTGTTTCGAACGAGAATAGTACGTGAATCAGTGGACTCAGTAAAGCAGGTTAACTGCCCTCCTCAGCGTGGGTGGGCATCGCCCAGTCCACTGATGTACTGAATAGAAAAAAAAAAAAAAAAGGTGAAGGAGGAATTCACCCTTTTTATGCATGGCTGATAGAGCTGGGACATGGGTTTTCTCTTGCCCTTGGACTGAGACTTACTCCATTAGCAATCCTGGTTCTCAGGCCTTTAGACTCTAACTAAACGGCACCATCAGCTTTCTCAGGTGTCTGTCTTGCAGATGGCTGATAATGGGACTTCTCAGTCACCAGAACACCATGATTCAATTTTTCATAATAAATCTCTCTCACTCGTTCTATCTCTTCTTTAGAGAAGCAGAGCTTCTCTAAAGAAACTGGTCTAATGATACCATATCTTAAATATCTTGGTCTCCATGATAGTTTTAATATCAGATCCTTGCTTGTTTGTTTTTGCATATGATTTTTTGTTAAATATAATTTCTTTATTTGCATTTGTTTCTTTTCTTCTCCTTCTCTCTCTCTACCTTGTTCTATTTTTGCTATAACCTCCCCACTAGAATATGGTGTCCATGAAGTTTTTCTTGTCATGTCCTAATACCAGCATTGTACCTGCATATAGTAGGTACTCAAGAAATATCTTTGATATGAAAAAAGTCAGTATATTTTTTAACAATTATAGAAGAATCTATTACATAAAAGTTCTAAAGAAAAGTACAAAGTTCAAAGTAAGATGGGCTACATGGAATCGGTAGGATCAGGAAGGTTTCATAAAGGCAGCTCTGAATTAGGTTTTGAAGTATGTGTGAAAGGGAAAAGGAGAGAGTCACTCAAGGGACAAAAACAGAGAAAATTGAGGAAAAGTCCGGAAGGCAAGTTTAAACAGAGGGTAAGATACTTAAGAAGTTAATAGAGGAAAGGAATGGAGGGTTGGTGTGGAGCCAGAAAATGAATAACCTACATTATTCTACAATCAATAGGTCTATATTTCATGGTTTTCAGCAGAGATTGAGACATGAAGTGAATTGTATCAAAAGACAGTTATGGCAATAGCATATACTGTAAAGAGATAAAACTGATTAAATGTTGTGTAAATTTTTATCCTGGATAAGTTACCTGCCAAAGGGCTAAGGTGTCCTACAGTACTTCTAGATAAAATCCAATTCGGAAACCTAAGGCAATTATTCTATGCCATAAACTAGAAATATGATACTACTTCTACTTCCTGCAAGCAGAAAGACCAGGGATATTCCCCAGTAGAACTTTATTTTCTCTCAAGAAGTTGAATTTACTACCAATTACTAAAATTCCTCTTCTATAATGTGGATAGAATCTGGTCTTAAATGTAAATGTTATAGAGGCACCTGGGTGGCTCAGTTGGTTAAGCAGCTGCCTTTGGATCAGGTCATGATCCCAGGGTTCTGGGTTTGAGCTCTACACCAGGCTCCCTGCTCAGTGGAGAGCCTGTTTCTCCCTCTCCTTCTGTCTGCCACTCTGCCTACTTGTGTTCTCTCTCTTAACTGTTTGTCAAATAAATAAATAAAATCTTTTTAAAAATGTGAATGTTATAATTTGTTAGCTTTCCTTTTAGCAAAAGCATCATTTGCCTAAATGAAACATGGATTCTAGAAAATTATTTTCCTCAACTTTAAAGTTCTAGGACCTAAATGGAGGGAAAAACATTATGGTTAAAATGAAGGAAATGCTGACCATTATATTAATGAGTGAATTAGTCAGTTAAAGGGAAACGATCTCTAAACACAGAAACCATTTGTCTACAAATTTCCAAGTTCATGGAATAGCAATTTATTACTTCCCTTTTGATTAAGCTATCCCTAGAAATGTTGACGGCATTCCATTCCAAAAGGGACACTTAAGCTTTCCCTATTGCAGTTTCCAGTGTAAAAACTCTCTCACCTCTGTAAAGTCTATTTACCTGTTGGCAGGAGACCTAAAGGCTTGGAGCAGTAACTGCAATGCCAAAGCTATAAATCTTCTCAGCTCGGAGGATTTTGCCCCATGGTATTCTTTTCTGAGGACAGATATAAATCCAAGAGGAAAAAAGCTGCTCAAGCACAGACAGAATATTACACTTGTCCATGAGCAAAACCCAGATATTGATCTTTTAATATTTAGACAATTTCTACTTATTACCACTCTTGGGGTCGGTATTTTTAGATTTCTCTTCCTGTTGACCCTCACTATAACTATAGTTTTGTTTTGTTTGTTTTGTTTTGTTTTATTTTTACCCATAACTAAATTCATAAGATAGTAAGATGGAGCCAGCAAATACCTAACAAATTGGATTTGGGTTCAAAAAACCATTTTAGTATTTCCTCCTAAGAGGCATTTCTCCATATCTCTTATCACTAGATTATTGAGTGGATAAATTATGATTCAACAAGGTCTCACTTGCTGGTTGTTGGTTTGATAAGGATGTTTCAGAAACAGAGGGAAAAAAACTAATTAAGTTAGCCACATGGCACTTAAATTAGAGTATAAAAACTTCTTAAGAATGTGTTGAGTTTAACAAATGCTTTATTACTTAAAAAAATAATCACAAAACCTGGAGTATAATAAATTCTAGTGGGAGGCCCTGGATTTGGCAGTTAGGACTAATAATTATGGTAGATTTTGGAACATAGTTGCTGACAGCATGACTCTGGGTAAAGTTTCTCTGGAAGCACAGATCTCTATTGACATATGGGAAGCTCATTCTCACAGCTCTCTGCCCCCATGGAGCCACACACATCGCTATTATAGCATTATTATAGCACATTGTTTTATAACTATTTATTTGTCCATCTTCCCCACTAGTCTGAACTCTTTGAAGCAAGATATTTTTATCCCCATTTCATCTGCTTTTGTCTCTAGTAACTAGCATAAGTCTGATCAATAGAAAAAAAATCATTATATATTTATTGTGTGTATGTTGGTTTTTAAATAATCAGGGAAAAGTGTCCCTTAAATGACAGACAATACTGCTTTTTCTGGATGAGATCAATAACATCTTTAGTCATTACTCACCTTACTAGCCATCTAGTGAAAAAAGGATCCAGGTTAAACTCTTTTGCCCTCAGAGTTATTTAAATTTAGGAGGATTTTAATCCATGCCAATCCTTGACAATCACTTCAATCGTTCCTCAGGCACAATAAACTTTGTTTCAATTCAACAAGTTCTTCTTATTCCATATACTTGCTGGATTCCTTTAAGAGATTAATCTATTTTCTCCTTCTTAAGAAATGAAATGAAATATTTCAATGTACAAACAATGATAGAGAATAAGTTAAACACCCATATACTCACCATTCAATTTTATCAAATTTTAACAGTACAATACATGTGTTTCTCAAAATTTTTAAAAAGTTAAACACCGTATATATATAATTAAGGGTCTCCAAATACCTCTCCCCATGACTTCTCTCCCTCCCTAACATCCTATTGATATTTTTTATACTTTTCCCATATACTTTTGCTCTATAAGCATTATAGATTATATTTTTCAGATTTTAATCCTCATAGAATTATAAGATGTTACATACATTTATTTAACTTATATTTATTGCCCATTTATTTGATTTATTTATTCAACTAGTATGTATTGACGTTTAACTATGAGTCAACCAAGATGCTGAAGATATAGCAGTGAACAACACCAATAAACTCTTGCCTTCATGACATGTTCAAAAAGAAGCACATAGAAAATGACAAACATGCAAACATGTAATATCTCAAATGACGATAAACACTATAGAGATAAATCAAGCAGTGAAAAAGAAATGCATAGTATTTGGAATGTAAAGTGATCCAATAGTTGTTATTTTAAGTAGATATTTATGGAAAGACTTTAATATTAAAGAGATTTTGGAACACAATATGGAGACTGAGAGTGCAAGCCTAGAAAGCAAAAGGGAAATAAAGTTGCAGGCAAATAGTACGTCAAATGCAAAGGTACTGAGGTAGGAAAATTTTCTAGATTTGTTGACAAACCACCAAAAAGTGTTGTATTGTATTTCAGCCAATGACAGAACCTGGCTTTTATTCCGAGTAAAATGAACAAACTTTATTTCTTCATTTCTTCAAAGAATTTTAAAGATAGACATGATATGCTAACATTTATATAAAAATTGTATTAGTTTTTCTGTCATATGGAGAACAGACCATAGAAGAGCAGTGACAAAGGCAGGGAAAGCACCCAGGAAGACATTTCAGTAATCCAAGCTGAGATGTTGGTGGCTAGTCAAAAGTTCTCTGATTCTGGATATATTTTAAGGGAGAGCTGACAGTATTTGATGATGATTAGATATGAAGTTTGAGGAACACAGAAGTTAAGAATTACTCTAAATTTGGGATTTAAACAACTGTAAGAACACTGTTTTCCTTAACTGAGATGGGGAAGGTTGTGAAAAAAGCCAGAGAAAGATTTGGAGTTTTATTTTAGACCTGTTAAGTTTGATATGTCAGTAAAACATTCAAGTGGAAGTGTTCAGTGATAAATTAAATTTATCAATATGGAGTTCAGAGGGAGATGAAATCAAGATATATAAAAAGGATTCAATCCCACTGCGATGACGCACAAAGCCATAAGCCTGGATGAGGTCACTTAAGAAGGTGGTGAAGATAGAGAAGTCAGAAGATCTGAGAATGGAGCCCTCATTTATTCAGTGTTCAGAGTTTGGAGAGATAAAGAAGAATGAGCAAAGGAGACAGGAAAGAATTAGCCAAAGATGTAGAAGGAAAATAGAGAAAATGATGTGCTGAAATGGAATCAAAGAAAATGTTTCAAAATAGAGAGTGATCAACTGTGCTACATGCTGATGGAAAGTCAAATATAATAATACCAAATATACAATAATATAAAAATTAACCATTGGAATAAATAATATAGAGGTTACTGATAATTTTTGAAAAGACATCTTCCAGTGAGATGGTGGGAAAATATGTTGAATAGAGTGGATTCAAAAGCAAAAGGAGAATTTCTGGTGGAACGCAGTTGTGTGATTCAGCATTTTTCGCCTTGTCTTGGACAAAATACATTTTCTGAACGTGCAGGGCTCATCCTAAATTATAAAACCCATATCATTTTGCCATCAAGTATTATAACTAGAATGAACAAAGCTAGGGGCAAAACCCTTTTGGATGAGGGTAGCTTATAAAATCAGTGAATTCAGAGCTAGATAAAGATAAGTGGTATTTTCCAGAAATAGCCTACCTCTATAGAAATAAAAATATGAGACACCTTTGGATTCTGTTTCCTAGAAGATCACCTGGCCCCATTCAACTGCTCCCAAGAAATTTCTGACAGTTATTAGTCCAAGCAAATACAATTTATCCAATAAAAGTAGTAAAAAATTATATGGCATAGTCAATAAATGCAACAAAAGTTATCAGCAGGTAAAAAGATTCATAAAAACATGTTACCATAGACTAATACAAATTTTCACCAAGGGTTTTGCCATGGACATTTCCAAACTTGATAAAGTAATTATATTTCTGAAGGAATATTATAAAACAGAAATATAAAATCTAAGGAAAAAGATGGATAATAAATAGATTAAATGTGATCCAATAAAACTCAGAAATGAAGTAAATATATATTTTAACAAAAATAAAGTGTGACTGAATATGACATGAAATAGATTATATATCATAGAACAGAGCAAGAAACAAAAGAAATGAGAAAAACAATCTAACTGAAACAGAAATTAAGAGTTAAAAATGATTAGAGAGAAAATTTTTGTTGTGAAGCACAGTCAAAAGAGAACCAATTCAGGAATCTCTGTAAAAGGAAAGCAAAATGATGGAACACAAGAAACACTGAAAAATATAATTTAAAAACTTTCTGGAAATACAAGAATACTTGAATGTACACATTAAAATTTCCCACGTACCGTAGAAAATAGAACACTTAATACAGAGCACTCAACACTAAGATATATTTTAATAAACTTGTTAAAATTTAATTAGAAAGAAATAAATCTTAGCCAAGACTAAAGAAGAAATTACTTATAGTTATTGTCATAATATAACTCAAGCTTTTGTCGGGGGGGGCATAAGGGGAAATGCTGTCCTGGTTTATGGCTTTTGTTCCAGTATAATTACTAGTAGAACACTACTTTGCTCTTAGAATTGCCCCTGTTTGAACAATAAATTTTATAAGCACCAAATTGGTATCATGTTTTCCTACAGCAGTCTTCATGACTTAGTAAAGAAACATTTTCAAGTTCATTGGCAGCCAAAATTATCTCTAATTGTAAAAACCATTGATAAGGAGATCTGATGTACAAGATAGGAAGAAGTACTGTCTCAGTGAAGCTGTCTTGAGGAAACTTCTAGATGAGTCAAAGATGAGGTAATGAAAATGGATGGAGATTTCCTTAACAAATGACTTTATCAGCCCACAAGCCAACATCATACTTAATGGGGAAAGACTAGAGATATTTCCCCAGAAATCATGCAAAACAAAATGCCCACCATTATCCTCAATGCAATTAAAAAGGGGAAGTATGTAGGGGTATAAAACCTGAAAAGTAAGAGGTAAAATGATCACTTTCGCAGATATTATATTTTTTACCTGTATAAGCCATGTTATATCTGTATACCTGTATAAGGCAAGGGAATCAATTGAAAACTAACACAAATAATACAATATAAGATAACACAGTATAAAATCAATATGAAAATCAGATTTTATGTAAACTAATAATAAACAATTTGGAGGTTGGAATTGGAATTCCAATAAGAAAAGTCTTATTTTCATGAGGAGTAAAAAAATACAATAAAATACTTGAGAACAAAAGGAAATATTTAAGATTACATGAAAGAAACTTCTCTGAAGAAATATGCAAAACAGTATGAGAGAAATGTTATTTAAATGACTAACATGCCAATTTCTTGGGTTAGAAACTCAATGTCACAAAGATGTTAATACTCTGCAAGTTAACTTACAGAGTTAGTTTATAAATGTAATGGTTCCCAATTAAAATGCCAATGGGATTGTTGAGGTCCAATAAAACAGATGCTGCATTCACATGAAAAAATAAACAAGAATAGCAAAGGAATTCTGAAAAAGAAGAGCAATGATAGGGAGATTAGCTCAATTAGATATTAAAAACTTATATTTAAAGTCTCAATCTTCAATTAAAACAATATGATACTGGTACCTAGACAAACAAACCAATATATAGTAATAAAGAAGTATAAAAATGGACTTAAATTGACATTTCAAATGTAAAATATTCAATAAGTGGAGTAAGCTGATAGTCATCTTAACAAAAATTGGATCCATAGTTATATCATATTCAACCATAAGTTCCAAGGGTCTCAGAAATTGAAATGTTTACTGAGTCAAAATCACTTGGAAAAAACTTAAGAGTTTTTTACAACCTTAGTGTAGGACCAGTTCTTTTTTTTTCTTTTATTTATTTTCAGCATAACAGTATTCATTATTTTTGCACCATACCCAGTGCTCCATGCAATCCGTGCCCTCTCTAATACCCACCACCTTGTTCCCCCAACCTCCCACCCCCCGCCACTTCAAACCCCTCAGACTGTTTTTTCAGAGTCCATAGTCTCTCATGGTTCCAATTTCCCCCAACTCCCTTCTCCTCTCGAACTCCCCACGTCCTCCATGCTATTTGTTATGCTCCACAAATAAGTGAAACCATATGATAATTGACTGTCTCTGCTTGACTTATTTCACTCAGCATAATCTCCTACAGTCCCATCCATGTTGCTACAAAAGTTGGGTATTCATCCTTTCTGATGGAGGCATAATACTCCATAGTGTATATGGACCACATCTTCCTTATCCATTCGTCCGTTGAAGGGCATCTTGGTTCTTTCCACGTTTGGTGACCGTGGCCATTGCTGCTATAAACATTGTGGTACAGATGGCCCTTCTTTTCACTGCATCTGTATCTTTGGGGTAAATACCCAGTAGTGCAATTGCAAGGTCATAGGGAAACTCTATTTTTAATTTCTTGAGGAATCTCCACACTATTCTCCAAAGAGGCTGCACCAACTTGCATTCTCACCAACAGTGTAAGAGGGGACCAGTTCTTCTAACCAAGACATAAAATCAACATGTTATAAAACAAAAAGAAACTCCTACCTGGCAGAAAAAAGTCACAAAGGTAAATGACAATGACAAAAAGGGAGAAAAAATCTTTCACAAACAAAATGACTACTAGTTAAAGAGCTCTTAGAAATTGGGAAGAGCAATAACCCAACTGAAAATACAACAAAAGATTAAAATAGACAATTTATGAGGAAAATATAAAAAGTTTTAAACCCATGAAGAGATGTTCAATTTTGTTTAGAGAAATGCAAGTTAAAATCATTTACCATTTTCTATCTATAAAATGAGAAAAAAAATTCATTCGATTGTAGAGGCTATGAGGAAACAGGTGCTCTCATATATTGTTGAGAAAAGCTTAAATTGATACAATTCCTATTTAAAAACTTATTAATATCTATCAAAATTAAATGCATTTTAGCTTTAACCTAGGAGTTCCACGTCTAGAAAATTATCTGCATGTGTTTATGCAAAATAGTATATATACAAGGTCATTTATTACCGAATTGTTTATGAATGCAACCACGTGGAAACTATCTAAATGTTTGTCAATAAGAAAATGGTAAAATAAATTATATGGTACCTCCATTCAATCAAATACTAGACACTTAGAAAAAAATAATTGAAAACTATTATGTGTTAATGTGAAATAGCCCCAAGATACATCATTAAGTGAAAAAATAATTCTGCAGCAGAGTCAGTGTAAGTACATTTTCATTTGCTTGTGTGTGCACAAATAAGCTGAATAATACACAAGAAAATAATAGAAGAGAGTAGAATTGTGTAGAAGAAAGACTAAAGTAAAAGAAAGTTTTGCTGCACATAAATTTTTTTTAGATTTCTGAAATGGGTGACTATCTTATCTATTGAAAGTATTAAGTTGATAAAAGACACAGAAACAAAAATTGTGGTTAATATTTTGAGACATTTGCTGTTGCAGTAGGTAAGGAAACTTAGATAAATAGAATGGGAGGAGAGGAATTAGAGACATCAAGTATAGTCAGCTCTTTCAGAGTTCTCTTACAAAGAGCAGGAAATGGGATGGTAGCTTGAAGAAGGAATGTAAGATGAAAGAGGATATAGCAAGTTGCATACTCATGGGAATAATCCAGTAGAAATAAAATATTTACTCTTGCAAGAAAAGAGAAATTCTTAGAGTGGTGTGCTTGAGTAGGTGAGAAAATATGGATCTAATACACAAACTGTGATTAGCATTAGGTTTTGATATTTGTTCACAATGATAGCTGTAGCTCTTATCCATGCACTGTAACTGTGTGTGGTATTTTTTATAGGAATATACCAGAATAATTCCTCCCCTGAAAGATAGTTTGCTTCTATTTATTACTACAAATGATATTATTAGGTATAGTCTTGTGCATGTCTTTTGGAGAATCCATATTAAAATTCTCCTAGGGTTCATATCTTAGAAGTACAATTGCTGGATTATCTCTTAAGAGCATTATCAATGTTCCTTGACATAGCCAAATTACTTTTTTTAATTTTTTTATTGTTATGTTCAATTAGGCGGCATGTAGTACATCATTGGTTTTCGACGTAGTGTTCAATGATTCATTAGTTGCATATTACACCCAGTGCTCATCACCACACATGCCTGCCTTAATACCCATCATCTGGTTACCCCATCCCTCCACACTCCTCCCCTCTGTAACCCTCAGTTTGGTTCCCAGAGTCCAGAGTCTCTCATGGTTTGTCTCCCCCTCTGACTTCTTCCCATTCAGTTTTCCCTCCCTTCCCCTGTGGTCCTCACACTATTCCTTATGGTCCACATATGAGTGAAACCATATGATAACTGACTTCCTCTGCTTGACTTAATTCAGTTAGCGTAACCCATATCTAGTTCCATCCATGTTGATGCAAATAGTGGATATTCATAAACAATGGCCAAACTGTGGAAGGAGCCGAGATACCCTTCAACAGATAAATGGATAAAGAAGATGTAATTCATATATACAATGATCTTGTCAGTGTGATGAACATGAAATGGCATAAGATTGACCTTTCCTAATATTTATCGGACATTTAGGTGCCTTCTTTAAATCACTACTATTTGCCCATTTTGATTAGATTATGTTTTCTTACTTATTTTTAGGATACCTCTCTATATTTTAATACTAATCACTTAAAGCTATTGCTAACATTTATTGAGTGCATTTAATAGGCTTGGTCCTATTTGGGGGCATTTTATTTTTATTGACTCATTTGATCTTTACAACCACCCTACAAGGTGGAGAGATCTATTATCCCAATTTTGTATATACAGGGAACTGAAGCACATAGATGTGAATTACTTTGCCCAAGTTTATCCAGGTAATAAGTGGTGCAATCTGATTTTGAACTCAGATGGTTTAGCTCACTGCTTCCCAATCCTGTTTTGATTTCATCTATTCAAAAAATCTTCTCCCAGTCTCTGACTTGCTTTTCCATTTTGTTTAAGAAATCTGTTAATATGCAGACTTTTTTTCTTTTTGTCTTCTGTCCTTCTTAATTTACTCAAATCTACCAATATTTCAGTTACAAAAAAATCCTTTGCTACCTAAGCATCGTATTATCTTTTATTTTCCTTACATTTACCTTGAACATTTGATCAGAATGTCCCCGTATAAATAATACTCCCTTCTTGGGAATAGTTTGATCTTGAGTCCTGTTATTATTATTACTACATTCTGTGTAGATTACCAATTTTCCCATCGTCAATTATTCATTAGTCCACTGATTAATCATGTCACCACTATCATATATCAGGTTTTCATAGTAGCTCTATTTCTGGCTCTCTGTTCTGTTCCTTTGGTCTATTTGTCCATCTCTGCTTTCATATACACTATCTTCATTTCCATAGATTTCTAAGGACCTGCCCTGCTCCAACGTATTCTGCTTTAATTTGCCTTAACTCCTGCTTTTGACTTTTGTTCTTCTAAATTAACTTTTTATTTTAATTCCAGTTAGTTAAGATACTGTGTAATGTTAATTGCAGTGTGCAATATAGTGATTCAGCACTTTCATACATCACCCAGTGCTTATTACAAGTGTATTCTTTCACCCTCATCACCTATTTCATCCATCCCCTGCCCACGTCCCCTCCCAACCAATCAGCTTGTTCTCTATAGTTAAGAGTCTGTTTCTTGGTTTGCCACTCTCTCTTTTCCCCCTCTTTGCTCATTTGTTTTGTTTCTTGAATTCCACATATGAGTGAAATTATATGGTATTTGTCTTTCTATGACTAACTTAATTCACTTAGCATAATACACTCTAGCTCCATCCATGTTGCAAATGGAAAGATTTCATTCTTTTTTAATGACAATAATATTCCATTGTATATATGTATTTATATATACCACATCACCTTTATCCATTCAAGTATGTTAACTTTAGAAAGAGTTTCTCTAGTTACACGAAATACTCTGGTTAGATTTTTAATGAAATATGTTGATTACTTTTCATAGAATTTAAATCATTGCAGTATTGAGACCACTTTTTTTTTTAATTAATTTTTTATTTTTTATAAACATATATTTTTATCCCCAGGGGTACAGGTCTGTGAATCACCAGGTTTACACACTTCACAGCACTCACCAAAGCACATACCCTCCCCAATGTCCATAATCCCACCCCCTTCTCCCAAAACCCCTCCCCCCAGCAACCCTCAGTTTGTTTTGTGAGATTAAGAGTCACTTATGGTTTGTCTCCCTCCCAATCCCATCTTGTTTCATTGATTCTTCTCCTACCCACTTAAGCCCCCATGTTGCATCACCACTTCCTCATATCAGGGAGATCATATGATAGTTGTCTTTCTCTGCTTGACTTATTTCGCTAAGCATGATATGCTCTAGTTCCATCCATGTTGTCGCAAATGGAGACCACTTTTAAATTAACACCATTCATTTCTTCATTATTGGCTTCTTTCATGTCATTAATTTTTTTAATTTCTCCATAAATTCTTAAAGATTTTGTTATATTTATACTTGCATGCCTTTATATTTTATAGCTAAAAATGAAATGGAATGGAATTTGTTTTCTATTACATTATTTAACAGTTATTGTTATAGAAGAAAACCATCGATTTAGGTATTATGGATTCATATCTAACAATATTAGCATTCATATTTTCTCTAATAGTTTGCATATTGTCCAAGTAAATAATAATTATGTCATCTAGTAAAGAATAATCGCTTCCTTTCCAATTCTTAACAGTTCTTATTTCTTTGTTTTCCTCTATTCTAATAGGTATAACCTCAGGACAATATTGAATAGAAATATTGAGTGCAGGAATTATCATTTGCTCTTTACATTAATGGGAATGTGTCTAGAATCTAAACATTAAGTATGATGCTTGCTGCAACTTTCTGAAAAATGAAGTTTAACATCAAATTCTGTTTTGTCAGAAATTAAAGTTAATAAACTCTATAAAGTTTACACTTATTCATGCAACATTTTTATCATTAATTTGTATTAAACTTCATCAACTTTCTTTTTCTGAATTCATTGAGATTATATGTATTACATTAGTAGGTTCTTTGATGTTTTATCTTCTTTTCACAGAAAATTTTATTTTAATGTATTTTTCATATACTCTTAAATTTAATTTGCCAATTTTCAGCTAGTATATATATTGTTGTGACCATGTTTTAACACTATATTGGTAAATAACATTAGTTTATACTTTTCTTGTGTTGTACAGTAGCACCCCCTTGTTTGCACATCCCTCAGTGCATGCCTAAAGCCACATAGTGCAAGATTAATAACAATAACCAGTAATAAAATAGAACGTTATAACAATACTCTGTAATACAACTTATATTAATGTAGTCTCTGTCTCTCAAAATATCTTATTCAACTTCTTGTGATGAGCTAAGATAATAAAATGCTTGTGTGATGAGATAAAGTGAGGGGAATGATGTAGGCATTGTAATGGAACATTAGACTACTAGTGATCTTCTTTTAATATGTTAGAGGGAGAATCACCTGCTTCTGGACATTGGTTGATGGGAGGTGACTGAACTGTGGAAAGTAAAACCATGGATAAGGGGGGACTATTGTACTGTCCTCATCTAGTACAATACTGTCCTTATGGAAGGTTATATCCACCTTGTAAAATGACTCTGAAAAACAATCTGAGGGTTTTGAAGGGACGGGGGGTGGGAGGTTGGGGTACCAGGTGGTGGGTACTATAGAGGGCACGGATTGCATGGAGCACGGGGTGTGGTGCAAAAATAATGAATACTGTTATGCTGGAAATAATAAATAAATAAATAAATAAATAAATAAATAAATTTAAAAAAATAAATAAAAAATTAAAAAAATATATATGTTCTTGATAAAAAAAATAAAAAAAACTCTCACATGAAATTAAAAAAAAATGTGTTTAGTAGATAACTCTCTTTTGCAATTTTCAGAAGCAGTTTATTAAAAATCAAGATTGCTATATGAAAGCCTGGTAAAACTCATTTATAAAACGGTAGAAATGGTGACTATAGAAAGAGTATACTTTTACTTCTCAATTCAATTTTTAGTTGCGATTGGTTTATTTATTTTTTGTTCTTGAGTTAGAGTTGGTAATTAATATTAACAAAAATAATAAACATTAATACTCATCAAGCACTTAATATTTGCCTGATAACTTTTCATGCCTGTTATAACATTATTAATTAAATCTTTATATCATTTTTATGAAGCATTCTGATTATCCACATTTTCTAAATGGAAAAACTGAGTTTAGTTAATTTGCTCAAGTTCACACATCTCAGAAGTTGCCTTCAATTATTATGCCAAACTGCTTTTGAAGAAATAGAAAAACTAGGACACCTGGGTGGCTCAGTTGGTTAAGGGGGTGCCTTCCACTCAGGTCATGGTCCCAGAGTCCTGGGATCAAGTGCCACATCGGGCTCCTTGCTCAGCAGGAAGCCTGCTTCTCCCTCTGCCTCTGCCTGCCACTCTGCCTGCCTGTGCTCACTCTCTCTGACAAAAAAAAAAAAAAAAAAAAAGGAAAAGAAAAGAAAAAGAAAAACTTTTTTTTCTAGAAAATTTTTTGTTTCTTCTGAATTTTCAGTTAAGTTGAAACAAATCTATTTCCTGAGGATTTTTAAGTCTCAAATGCATTTCTACTTATAGCCTCTTTTCCATTTCTAATCTTGTTTATTTCTGCCTAATTATTTTAGGTCACTCTTGCTTTAAAATTTTTCTACTTAATCATCTTTTCAAATAAACAGCTTTGGGATTTGCTGATTTTTGTTATTATTTCTTTGTTTTCTACTTTATTAAAATCTTCTCTTGTCTTTATTATAATTTCCTTCCTACATTGGTATACTCTGATGTCCATACATTCCAAAATTGAAAGTTTAACTCCTGTGTTTTTATTCTTCCACTTTTATTAATTTTTTTATGTTTTAAAGATTTTTGTTTATTTATTTGAGAGAGAGAGAACAATGGGGGAGGAGGGGCAGAAACAGAAGGAGAAGCAAATTCATTGCTGAGAAGGGAACCTGACATGGGACAGGATCCCAGGACCCTGGGATCATGACCTCAGCTGAAGGCAGATGCTTAACTGACTGAGCCATCCAAGCACCCTCCTTCTTCTTTTTTAATGAATACATTTGTAGATTATACATTAATCTGTATGCATGGCTTACGCTGTATCCCTAAAGTTTTGATATGTAGTAGGTTTATGTTCATTAGTTATAGATATTTCCTAATTTTATGATATTTCTCTAATCATGAGTAGATGTTTAAATTATTTTTTTTTTTTTTTTAATTTATTTATTTTTTTTTATTTCCAGCATAACAGTATTCATTATTTTTGCACCACACCCCGTGCTCCATGCAATCCGTGCCCTCTATAATACCCACCACCTGGTACCCCAACCTCCCACCCCCCGTCCCTTCAAAACCCTCAGATTGTTTTTCAGAGTCCATAGTCTCTCATGGTTCACCTCCCCTTCCAATTTCCCCCAACTCCCTTCTCCACTCTAAGTCCCCATGTCCTCCATGCTATTTGTTATGCTCCACAAATAAGTGAAACCAAATGATAATTGACTCTCTCTGCTTGACTTATTTCACTCAGCATAATCTCTTCCAGTCCCGTCCATGTTGCTACAAAAGTTGGTTATTCATCCTTTCTGATGGAGGCATAATACTCTATCCCCAGGGGTACAGGTCTGTGAATCACCAGGTTTACACACTTCATAGCACTCACCAAAGCACATACCCTCCCCAATGTCCATAATCCCACCCCCTTCTCCCAAACCCCCTCCCCCCAGCAACCCTCAGTTTGTTTTGTGAGATTAAAAGTCACTTATGGTTTGTCTCCCTCCCAATCCCATCTTGTTTCATTTATTCTTCTCCTACCCACTTAAGCCCCCATGTTGCATCACCACTTCCTCATATCAAGGAGATCATATGATAGTTGTCTTTCTCTGCTTGACTTATTTCGCTAAGCATGATACGCTCTAGTTCCATCCATGTTGTCGCAAATGGCAAGATTTCATTTCTTTTGATGGCTGCATAGTATTCCATTGTGTATATATACCACATCTTCTTGATCCATTCATCTGTTGATGGACATCTAGGTTCTTTCCATAGTTTGGCTATTGTGGACATTGCTGCTATAAACATTCGGGTGCACGTGCCCCTTTGGATCACTACGTTTGTATCCTTAGGGTAAATACCCAATAGTGCAATTGCTGGGTCATAGGGCAGTTCTATTTTCAACATTTTGAGGAACCTCCATGCTGTTTTCCAGAGTGGCTGCACCAGCTTGCATTCCCACCAACAGTGTAGGAGGGTTCCCCTTTCTCCGCATCCTCGCCAGCATCTGTCATTTCCTGACTTGTTTATTTTAGCCATTCTGACTGGTGTGAGGTGATATCTCATTGTGGTTTTGATTTGTATTTCCCTGATGCCGAGTGATATGGAGCACTTTTTCATGTGTCTGTTGGCCATCTGGATGTCTTCTTTGCAGAAATGTCTGTTCATGTCCTCTGCCCATTTCTTGATTGGATTATTTGTTCTTTGGGTGTTGAGTTTGCTAAGTTCTTTATAGATTCTGGACACTAGTCCTTTATCTGATATGTCATTTGCAAATATCTTCTCCCATTCTGTCAGTTGTCTTTTGATTTTGTTAACCGTTTCCTTTGCTGTGCAAAAGCTTTTGATCTTGATGAAATCCCAATAGTTCATTTTTGCCCTTGCTTCCCTTGCCTTTTGCGTTGTTCCTAGGAAGATGTTGCTGCGGTTGAGGTCAAAGAGGTTGCTGCCTGTGTTCTCCTCAAGGATTTTGATGGATTCCTTTCGCACATTGAGGTCCTTCATCCATTTTGAGTCTATTTTTGTGTGTGGTGTAAGGAAATGGTCCAATTTCATTTTTCTGCATGTGGCTGTCCAATTTTCCCAGCACCATTTATTGAAGAGGCTGTCTTTTTGCCATTGGACATTCTTTCCTGCTTTGTCGAAGATTAGTTGACCATAGAGTTGAGGGTCTATTTCTGGGCTCTCTATTCTGTTCCATTGATCTATGTGTCTGTTTTTGTGCCAGTACCATGCTGTCTTGATGACGACAGCTTTGTAATAGAGCTTGAAGTCCGGAATTGTGATGCCACCAACGTTGGCTTTCTTTTTCAATATCCCTTTGGCTATTCGAGGTCTTTTCTGGTTCCATATAAATTTTAGCATTATTTGTTCCATTTCTTTGAAAAAGATGGATGGTACTTTGATAGGAATTGCATTAAATGTGTAGATTGCTTTAGGTAGCATAGACATTTTCACAATATTTATTCTTCCAATCCAGGAGCATGGAACATTTTTCCATTTCATTGTGTCTTCCTCAATTTCTTTCATGAGTACTTTATAGTTTTCTGAGTATAGATTCTGTGTCTCTTTGGTTAGGTTTATTCCTAGGTATCTTATGGTTTTGGGTGCAATTGTAAATGGGATTGACTCCTTAATTTCTCTTTCTTCTGTCTTGCTGTTGGTGTAGAGAAATGCAACTGATTTCTGTGCATTGATTTTATATCCTGACACTTTACTGAATTCCTGTATAAGTTCTAGCAGTTTTGGAGTGGAGTCTTTTGGGTTTTCCACATATAGTATCATATCATCTGCGAAGAGTGATAATTTGACTTCTTCTTTGCCGATTTGGATGCCTTTAATTTCCTTTTGTTGTCTGATTGCTGAGGCTAGGACCTCTAGTACTATGTTGAATAGCAGTGGTGATAATGGACATCCCTGCCGTGTTCCTGACCTTAGCGGAAAAGCTTTCAGTTTTTCTCCATTGAGAATGATATTTGCGGTGGGTTTTTCATAGATGGCTTTGATGATATTGAGGTATGTGCCCTCTATCCCTACACTTTGAAGAGTTTTGATCAGGAAGGGATGCTGTACTTTGTCAAATGCTTTTTCAGCATCTATTGAGAGTATCATATGGTTCTTGTTCTTTCTTTTATTGATGTGTTGTATCACATTGACTGATTTGCGGATGTTGAACCAACCTTGCAGACCTGGAATAAATCCCACTTGGTCGTGGTGAATAATCTTTTTAATGTACTGTTGAATCCTATTGGCTAGTATTTTGTTGAGTATTTTCGCATCTGTGTTCATCAAGGATATCGGTCTATAGCTCTCTTTTTTGGTGGGATCCTTGTCTGGTTTTGGGATCAAGGTGATGCTGGCCTCATAAAATGAGTTTGGAAGTTTTCCTTCCATTTCTATTTTTTGGAACAGTTTCAGGAGAATAGGAATTAGTTCTTCTTTAAATGTTTGGTAGAATTCCCCCGGGAAGCCGTCTGGCCCTGGGCTTTTGTTTGTTTGGAGATTTTTAATGACTGTTTCAATCTCCTTACTGGTTATGGGTCTGTTCAGGCTTTCTATTTCTTCCTGGTTAAGTTGTGGTAGTTTATATGTTTCTAGGAATGCATCCATTTCTTCCAGATTGTCAAATTTATTGGCGTAGAGTTGCTCATAGTATGTTCTTATAATAGTTTGTATTTCTTTGGTGTTAGTTGTGATCTCTCCTCTTTCATTCATGATTTTATTTATTTGGGTCCTTTCTCTTTTCTTTTTGATAAGTCGGGCCAGGGGTTTATCAATTTTATTAATTCTTTCAAAGAACCAGCTCCTAGTTTCGTTGATTTGTTCTATTGTTTTTTTGGTTTCTATTTCATTGATTTCTGCTCTGATCTTTATGATTTCTCTTCTCCTGCTGGGCTTAGGGTTTCTTTCTTGTTCTTTCTCTAGCTCCTTTAAGTTTAGGGTTAGGTTGTGTACCTGAGACCTTTCTTGTTTCTTAAGAAAGGCTTGTACCGCTATATATTTTCCTCTCAGGACTGCCTTTGTTGTGTCCCACAGATTTTGAACCGTTGTATTTTCATTATCATTTGTTTCCATGATTTTTTTCAATTCTTCTTTAATTTCCCGGTTGACCCATTCATTCTTTAGAAGGATGCTGTTTAGTCTCCATGTATTTGGGTTCTTTCCAAACTTCCTTTTGTGGTTGAGTTCTAGCTTTAGAGCATTGTGGTCTGAAAATATGCAGGGAATGATCCCAATCTTTTGATACCGGTTGAGTCCTGATTTAGGACCAAGGATGTGATCTATTCTGGAGAATGTTCCATGTGCACTAGAGAAGAATGTGTATTCTGTTGCTTTGGGATGAAATATTCTGAATATATCTGTGATGTCCATCTGGTCCAGTGTGTCGTTTAAGGCCTTTATTTCCTTGCTGATCTTTTGCTTGGATGATCTGTCCATTTCAGTGAGGGGAGTGTTAAAGTCCCCTACTATTATTGTATTATTGTTGATGTGTTTCTTTGATTTTGTTATTAATTGGTTTATATAGTTGGCTGCTCCCACGTTGGGGGCATAGATATTTAAAATTGTTAAATCTTCTTGTTGGACAGACCCTTTGAGTATGATATAGTGTCCATCCTCATCTCTTATTATAGTCTTTGGCTTAAAATCTAATTGATCTGATATAAGGATTGCCACTCCTGCTTTCTTCTGATGTCCATTAGCATGGTAAATTCTTTTCCACCCCCTCACTTTAAATCTGGAGGTGTCTTCGGGCTTAAAATGAGTTTCTTGGAGGCAACATATAGATGGGTTTTGTTTTTTTATCCATTCTGATAGCCTGTGTCTTTTGACAGGGGCATTTAGCCCATTAACATTCAGGGTAACTATTGAGAGATATGAATTTAGTGCCATTGTATTGCCTGTAAGTTGACTGTTACTGTATATGGTCTCTGTTCCTTTCTGATCTACCACTTGTAGGCTCTCTCTTTGCTTAGAGGACCCCTTTCAATATTTCCTGTAGAGCTGGTTTGGTATTTGCAAATTCTTTCAGTTTTTGTTTGTCCTGGAAGCTTTTAATCTCTCCTTCTATTTTCAATGATAGCCTAGCTGGATATAGTATTCTTGGCTGCATGTTTTTCTCGTTTAGTGCTCTGAAAATATCATGCCAGCTCTTTCTGGCCTGCCAGGTCTCTGTGGATAAGTCAGCTGCCAATCTAATATTTTTACCATTGTATGTTACAGACTTCTTTTCCCGGGCTGCTTTCAGGATTTTCTCTTTGTCACTGAGACTTGTAAATTTTACCATTAGGTGACGGGGTGTGGGCCTATTCCTATTGATTTTGAGGGGCGTTCTCTGAACCTCCTGAATTTTGATGCTCGTTCCCTTTGCCATATTGGGGAAATTCTCCCCAATAATTCTCTCCAGTATACCTTCTGCTCCCCTCTCTCTTTCTTCTTCTTCTGGAATCCCAATTATTCTAATGTTGTTTCGTCTTATGGTGTCACTTATCTCTCGAATTCTCCCCTCGTGGTCCAGTAGCTGTTTGTCCCTCTTTTGCTCAGCTTCTTTATTCTCTGTCATTTGGTCTTCTATATCACTAATTCTTTCTTCTGCCTCATTTATCCTAGCAGTGAGAGCCTCCATTTTTGATTGCACTTCATTAATAGCTTTTTTTATTTCAACTTGGTTAGATTTTAGTTCTTTTATTTCTCCAGAAAGGGCTTTTATATCTCTCGAGAGGGTTTCTCTAATATCTTCCATGCCTTTTTCGAGCCCGGCTAGAACCTTGAGAATTGTCATTCTGAACTCTAGATCTGACATATTACCAATGTCTGTATTGATTAGGTCCCTAGCCTTCGGTACTGCCTCTTGTTCTTTTTTTTGTGTTGAATTTTTCCGTCTTGTCATTTTGTCCAGATAAGAGTATATGAAGGGGCAAGTAAAATACTAAAAGGGTGGCAACAACCCCAGGAAAAAATGCTTTAACCAAATTAGAAGAGATCCAAAATCGTGAGGGGGGAGAAAGGGGATAAAAAGAGGTTCAAAAAGGAAGAAAGAAAAAAAAAAAAAAAGAAAGAAAGAAAAAAGAAAAGAAAAGAATTAAAAAAAAAAAGGAATACACCTAAGAAAAATGTAAAAAAGAAAAAATATATATATTAGATAAACTAGTAAAAAATCGTTAAAAAAGAAAAAGGTAACAGTTAAAAAAAAAAAATTTTACCCGAAGGCGAGAAAAAAAAAAAAAAAAAAAAAATGAAAAAGAAAAAAAATTAAATTAACTGCAATACTAAAAAAAAATCACAGGGAAAAAGCCATGAGTTCCGTGCTTGGCTTTCTCCTCCTCTGGAATTCTGCTGCTCTCCTTGGTATTGAAACCGCACTCCTTGGTAGGTGAACTTGGTCTCCGCTGGATTTCTTGTTGATCTTCTGGGGGAGGGGCCTGTTGTAGTGATTCTCAAGTGTCTTTGCCCCAGGCGGAATTACACCGCCCTTACCCGGGGCCGGGGTGAGTAATCCGCTCGGGTTTGCTTTCAGGAGCTTTTGTTCCCTGAGCGCTTTCCGTAGAGTTCCGGAGGACGGGAATACAAATGGCGGCCTCCTGGTCTCCGGCCCGGAGGAGCCGAGAGCCCAGGGCCGCACTCCTCAGTGTGCCCTCAGAGAACAGCGCCCAGTTACTCCCGTCTGCCTGACCTCCAGCCGCGCTCCGAGCTCTCCGAGCCTGCGACCAGTTCAAGGTAACACCGAGCTGTGAGCTTACTGTCGGCTCTGTCTCTGTAGCCGGCTTTCCCGTTCCAATACCCGCAAGGTCTGCGACACTCAGACACCCCTGCTCCTTTTGTGACCCTGCGGGACCTGAGGCCACGCTGAACCCGCGTGGGCTTCGCCCCGGTTTAGCCTCTGGAGCGATGTCCCTCAGCGGAACAGACTTTTAAAAGTCCTGATTTTGTGCACCGTTGCTCCGCCGCTTGCCGGGAGCCGGCCCCTCCCCCCGGGGTCTATCTTCCCGTCGCTTTGGATTCACTTCTCCGCCAGTCCTACCTTTCAGAAAGTGGTTGTTTTTCTGTTTCCAGAATTGCTGTTCTTCTTCTCTTCGATCTGCCGATGGATTTTCAGGTGTTTGCAATCTTTAGATAAGCTATCTAGCTGATCTCTGGCTAGCTGAAGCAGTCTCAGCCTACTACTTCTCCGCCATCTTGACTCCTCCCTCAGATGTTTAAATTATTAAATATGCACGGTGTGAGGAAGGAATGTTTTACTGTTGTTTTCTAGTGATCAGAGAATATGATCTATATAATATTCAATATTGAAATTGTATTATGGCAGGTAACTTTATCTAGTACCTTGTCAATTTTTAAGTGTTCCATTTGTACTTGACAATTATATACCCTGCTCTCATAAGTCATTTTTAATATACCTGTTATATCAAACCTATCAATTCTATATTCTTAACGTAAGTCTTTTTGTAGACATGCATTTCTCATTTTCCTTGAGTAGATACCTAGGAGTGGGACTGCTGAGTCATACATAGGATTTAAGTATGCTTAGCTGTATAAGAAATTGTCACACTGTTTTTTCAATGTGGTTGTACCATTTTGCATCTCTTACCAGCAATGTATGATATTTCCAGTTCTTCCACATCCTCATCAACACTTCAAATTATCATTCTTTTTAATTTTCTTAGTTTAAGTTCATTAAGGCTTTTATTTTCCTTTTCCTGACTAATGATGTTGAACATCCTTTCCAATGTCTAATGACCCTTTGTATATATTCTTCGGTAAAATATCAGCTAAAGTTTTTTGCCCTTTTGTTTTTTATTAGGTTAGATATACTAGATTTTAAGAGTTCTTTATATATTCAGAATAGATGTACCTTTCTTCCAGTCTGTACTTTTATTATGATTTTCTTAATGGTGTCTTTTGATAGCACAAGTTGTAATTTTTTATAAAGTAGAATTTTAAAATGGTGATAAATCTACCCTTAGGTTGGAAAGTAATTGCTAGAATTTTACATAAAATTCTAGAAACTTTATAGTTTTAACTTTCATATGAATCTCTATGACCCATTTTGAATTAATTTTGAGGGAAAGCAGTTATAAGAGGAGTCATCCTTCTGCTAATCTTTCTATAAGGTACAGCATAAGGACTCTAATTATCTTAAATTTTGAGTTCCTCATAGGCAAAACACATGCAGAAAATAACTTGTCACACAAACCTGGGTCTAGAAAAATCAAAACTAATCTTATTTGCTAATGCAGTTGCCATCACTGCTGTGTTTTCTTTACAACATCACATGTAAATCTTGCTATCCTTCAATGGCCAGTTCAAATGCCATGAATTTTTCTTTGATCAGTAGATTTGAAAAAGAATGATATGATACCTTCCTTTAAATTCCCAACACACTTTATCCCTATGTTTCAGACACATCCCTTTCCTACCTTACAGGGAGGCTATTTGGTATTTGCTATTTGCTCTGTTTCCCCTCTAAAAGAAAATCTCCTTGAGAGGAGGATCCTTGTATTATTTATTTTATAACCCTAAGGCCCTGGAAGATATATTTTGTCAATTTTTGTTGGATGCTTGGTGACAATTGATATTCTGGGGAGAACAACAGCTGGTATTTTCTTGAGGGAAAACAAATCTGCATTTCATTATAGATTTTACCATTCAAATTATCTTCCTCATATTTTTCTCTTTTTTAATTTAATTTTATTTTTTCAGTGTTCCAAGATTTTTTCAATAAGAAAATAATTTACTTATCAACCACAGAGATTACATCTAAGTATTTAGAGAAAGCTGCTCATAGGTAATATTTAGAAATGAAAATAAAATGGCCATATGGGCCTGTGAAGTAGGAGTTCACTTTTATAGTATTATGGAGCTTTTAGTTTCCGGCTCACACAAATATCCTTGGAAATCATGGTCACCAATAGCCACCAGCTGAACATTTAGTATTATCTAAACACTGTTCTAAGTATTCTATGTGTACTATCTTCCCTTTAATTCTCACAACAATCTTGCGAAGTTAATAATGTCATGTCTCCATTTTATTCCCAAGAAAACTGATGCTTAAAGAGATTAAAATAATAAACTCAAGGTCGTACAGCCAGTTTGTGGTAGAATCTGTGTTTGAATGCAGGCCATCTACTTCCAGAGTCTGTGTGTGCTCTGAAAAATTGTCCAAGAGGACCTCGGCCATTGTTAGGCAGCCACCTGGCAATCACACATACTAAAATTAAGACTGCTGGGCAATTATTCCATATTTTTAGTTTGGTCACACAGGATTTTAAATATTTGGTACATATATTTAGCCTTGAGGAAACAGTTTCCTCTCAATGAAAATTAAGTTTAGTTATGGAAATACACTCCAATGATGTTACTATCTTTATTGAAAGATAAAATTAATAGACTTCAATCAAAGAAAGATAATTATCATATGATCTCTCTGATATGAGGAATTTGAGAGGCAGGGCTGGGAGTCATGGGGCGTAGGGAGGGGAAAAAATGAAACAAGATGGGATGAGGAGGGAGACAAACCATAAGAGACTCTTAATCTCACCAAACAAACTGAGGGTTGCTGGGCAGGGTGGGGGAGTAGGAATAGGGTGGCTGGGTTGTAGACATTGTGGAGGGTATGTGCTATAGTGAGTGCTGTGAAATATGCAAACCTGATGATTTACAGGCCTATACCCCTGGGGCAAATAATATATTATACGTTAATAAAAATTTAACAGACTTTTTTTCCTTTTTTTTTTCAAATAGATCTTATAATGCAATACTTTTTTTTCTGTGTTCAATTCTAAACTTTACTTCCTCCTCGAAATAATCACAGAACCTGCATGATATAAATTTCCCTTTGAGTTCATCTTATCATGGCCTACTCAGAGCTAAAGACTATTTTTCTTTGTAACTCTCAGACTTAAGGTATAACTCAGAGTGCAGAAGGCAAGGAGGTTGCTATCTCAAACTGAGGGCTGAAGTGAGCCATCAAATATGTGTTTATTAGAAAAACTCTACTGACTTTATTCCTCAGATCTGTGGATCCAGGAGACAGGAATAAGAGAAACATCATTTCAAATCAGATATCCCAAGTTTAATAAAAGATTTTTTTCCTAATTAAAAAAAAAAGGATCTCGTGGTTTACATTGTTTATTGCTAAGGGTATTTAAATAATTTTGGAAATCATAAACATATATAATTAATAATTGTGTATTTCATTATATCAAAAAGAAAGACCCATCTAAGGAGATTATAGTTGCCTGTGGTTGGTAGCTACACTGTAGGGACTTCTCATGCTCCAGTGTGTCCCACTGCATGCTTACACCTTGTGCAATACATGAGTTGCCTACATCATTGATTTTGAAATTACTTGGCTTTTTGAGACTATCACCCTGGTGCAATATTTGATCTTATGAAGAAAGATGTTCAACTAAGAATAATGTGTTTCCAGCTGCATCCAATGAAGGCTATGAGAACAGTTTAAAAACCATCACATTTCACAAGAATTAACAGGCAAAACAATATATGCAGATTCACCCTCAGATCTCATAAATCTGGTAGAACCTGTACTGCCTGGTTGCACAGCAGCCCAAAATGTCAGGAAAGGGACAGTTTAATTCCAATAGATGGTTTTAATCATATAAAATTTAGTGGTTTTAGTTTATTTGAGTAAGCAGTGGAAGAGTTGAGTATTTGCCTATGTTGCTGTGAACAGAATATTACAAGACAAGACAGTGGGATAGATGTAATTGACTTCTAACATGGGGTGAGGTTTGCAATTTAGAAAATTGTATATAATATGGCATCTTCTTGATAGCTGACTAACATTTAAATGATGTTCCTAGAGAACATGTGGTTTTACATCTTTTTCCCTACTAAGTTATATAATTATTAGCCTAAATTCTTTGATTATTGGTTCCATCATTCATCCCCGATCATTAACTGTATTTGAGTCCATGTTGACCAGATTTATACCATCATTCTGGATAGAAATCAGAAGAAAAGAGAAGTTATGGATTTCAAAGTCCAAATTCCTGAGAATTTTAAACAAATTTATTTTTAAGTCATAAAGTTAATATATGCTTATTACAGACAAACTGGACACTACTAAAATGTTTAAAGAAAATAAAAATTGCATATAACTCTGCCATTCAAAACAGATGCTCCTTATATTTTAGTTTATTTTATTCTGCTTATTTAAGTGTTTTAACATGGCCAAAATCATATGTTATTCAATGTTCTATCATTTATAATAGTGACATATAAACCAAAAACTTCTTCATAAGTATCATTTATAATTATAAGATATTATTTTATTCTATGAATATACTTTATTTTCTTAACCATTTTCCTTTTGAGGGAACATTAATTTTTTTCCAGACTACTTTTAGTTTTATCAGCTTATCAGGCCAGCAGAAAAACATTCTGTTTCATGATTTTGCAGGGAGCAATGAGAAGAGAATCCAACTTTAGAAAAAGATTGCTTTTGGATTTGACAATACCATTTAATAGATCCTTTGCTTTAAAAAGTAAAATGGGTGCCAGGCATGGGGTGTCTGGCTAGTTCAGTCAGTGGCGCACGTGATTCTTGATCTTGGGGTTGTGAAATCAGGAGCCCCATGTTGGGTATAGAGATTACTTAAAAATAAAATCTTAAAAAAAATAGGTCCCAGGCAAAATTTAGAATGGGGACATTAAAATTAAAGAAGCTAAACTGTTCTATGAAATAAAGTAAAAATATATTTCCTCTGAAGGAAAACTATTTTGAAATAAAAAATGATTTGTAATATCACTGTGTGGTGCTCAGAAAGGAGACAAGGCCAGGGCCAGGGGAGGGAAACTGGAAGTTGGGATGACCAGGACTTGGGGTAACTAGGAAATGGGAAGGAGGTTTTGAAAGGAGAGACCAGTGCCCATCAATAGGGTGATGATCAGGAGCCCCAGGAGAGAGTCAGCCAGGAAGGGATTTTCTAGGATGGCAAACAGGCTTTAATAACATAATGTGATCCAGATCCTTTTTAAGTTATTTCCTATCCTGTTCTGCAAATCTTTCCCACCATTCCCGAAAACTCAGTTATCTTAGGGGTCCTGGGAACAATAATGTAAATGGCATGAAATGGACCAGCAAGACTTGTGTGACATGGAAATGCAGAGATGGGATGTTCCAGAGATTCAGTAAAGACCTGATGCAGGAGCTTGGAGAAGTTATAACAACCAACATAATAATATAAGTATCTCTCATCCCCACCCCAACCCTATAGTCCTTGATAGTTTGGAAATTCATTGACTTTTCTATAGTTAATATAGGTGAAAGCTTGACTTTTTGACCTAGATATTAAAAGCAAATAATTATCCCATATACTTGAAGGACCGGGGTTCCTCAGTTTACATAAAAATCAACAAATTGATCTATTTATTCTGGATCTGGTACATTCTCCTTATGTTGTACTCCAAGAAGAGAAATGCCTAGCTCAAGGGATTTGCTTTTAAGATTCTTACAGCATACTGCCAAGCTGTTTTCAAAATGCTTGCACCAATTTATGATCCCACCATTACTGGACAAGAATGCCTAAAGACACTGATTATTGTAACTGAAATCTGAAAGAACGGTGCTGTCAACAATGATATCAACATTGGTCTAGAGATTTTCTAGGTGTTTACATTCTGTCATCTAAGGCTGACAAGATGCTCAGTCAGACGTTAATGAAACATAATTGTTTCTTAACAGAGGGCCTTAAGATCTCACGAAAGAGTGAAACACTCATAACCTAAAATTAATGCTGAAAAGAAAACAAGAAGTCTGTCTTTAACCACAATGGATCAGTTATGTTTTTCATTTACCACATTTCATATCTTTTGGTTTTACCTAAGAAGTGAGTAAAGAGAATAGAAATCATAATTCTTTCTCTTTGCAATTCACTACTGTGTGCCTTTTCCTCTCCCAGTTTCTGTATCTAGGGAAAAAATCTGACAGCTGACTGTTCTTAAGAAACCACATGATTAAAAGAATTTAAAAATGAAACACTGATTATAAGCCACAGATTTGCCCATAAATGAATGCTTTAGAAAATAATACATTTGTTTGCTAATTTTCCATGAGCATAAACATTAGCAACACTCTGCTAATTGCTCTGTGAAAATATGCATGGCAGAAAAAGAAATAGTAGCAGGACCCTGGAGCTTTCACAGTAAAGTATGAGTTATCTAGGCTTTTTATCCAACACTATTTTTTTTGCACCAGATGTGGGTCCACGTATCCTAAAACCTGCAATTTTCCCTGGCAGTTTTAGAGGTTATGAGTGTCTAGTTAGTTGGTCAGCCTGGTAACAGGACCTAAGTTGTAAACCAGACAGGACAAAGATTTTACTTACACTGCATTGGGAAGGCTCTGTTTCTCCCAGATGCTCCTACTTAGAACAGCTTTCAGAAGTGAAAAAAAAAAAAAGAATTTTTTGAATTGTAATATCTAAATAGAAGGGAAAGAAATAACAAGAAAACAATATTCTTTTTTTAGAAACAAAATTTCTTTGTCAAAATCTTTATGGTAATACAAGATAATGTAGACAGTTTTGTTTTAGCAAGAACAATTGTCAAAAGTTTAACAACTTTGAACATTCATAAATCATTTCAGTTCCCTGAGGCTTTTATAAGTTTTGATTGTTCAAAGATAAGAAAGATCTGGCTCAACTCTACAGACATTTGGTGTTTTGTATTTTGTTTTGTGTCTGAATGATAGATGTGTGAACATGGGTGGTTACTATAAGTCCCTAATCATGCATTTGGACACATGAATGGGAATTTAACAAATTGTCTTGCACAAAATGGGCAAATTCCCATGATGCCGATCCAATAATGAAGTTCCCAGGATGCCAGCTGACAGTTGCCTCTGACCTACCTCTCTATACACAGAAATAGAGTTTACCCTAGGGAATAAGGGGCAGACCTTGGTTTACTTTCTGAGTCTTTTTTGGTTGTGTGATTTGACAACAAAGGAAACAATCCAAATAATTGTGTGTGTGTGTGTGTGTGTGTGTGTGTGTGTGTGTGTGTGTGTGTGAATCTTTATTTATTATTTATAATCCATTCATTGCTTCCAATCATCCTTCATTTACGTATTTTCTTTGGTATTCAGAACCCTCAAAGTTCATTTACAAAAGCAACATCTTCCTTCCTCATTTAAAAACAAATGTTCTTCTTAAAAATTAAAATTAGAAAAAATTAAAATTGTTCTTCTTAATCTGTTTGGAATCAGAGAAGAGAAGGATCTCAAGATTATGCAATTTTATAAGCTACCATTTTCTCCTTGCTTTTGAAGTATGAATTAGGGGGCATGTACTGAAAATTTCTGCACAGAAATTGTTTTATGCTTCTGGCGTTTTTTTACCCATTTTGTACAAAACTTAATAAAGAAAGTGGTTAACACTCTCATGTAATTCACCAGCCAGACCACTGGAGTTGACATTTGAGACTTTCTTCTGCCACCATGTCCATTCTCACTCAATATTGTCTAAACTCAACTTTATGATGTATTTCTGATAAGAATGAGGATGATACCCATATTTCCAAAGCCAGGAATGTTGTGCATAAGAGAGCAAGAAATAGTAGAATTAGAACCTTTAGGTACATGTTTTGTTTTTTTTTTCCAAATGCCCCAAATAGAAAATATCTTCATCTCTCATTTGCATATTGTCTGTTCTAAATAACTTAATGTTTTATGTGCGGTGTGCCTGTTCTTATTGAAAGCTATCATTAAGATATTCAAGCTGAGGGACGCTTGGGTGGCTCAGTTGGTTAAGCAGCTGCCTTCAGCTCAGGTCATGATCCCAGCGTCCTGGGATCGAGTCTCACATCAGGCTCTTTGCTTGGCAGGGAGCCTGCTTCTCCCTCTCCTCTGCCTGCCACTCTGTCTGCCTGTGCTCACTCTCGCTCCTCTCTCTCTGACAAATTAAAAAAAAAAAAAAAAAGATATTTAAGCTGATATGAATAAAACTATTAAGGTAATTTTTTAAAGTTCTTCTGATATTCTTGTTTTGGGAGGAGGGAAGTAGAGATTTCAGGGGCTAAAGGAACATGATATGACCTGGAAAAATAGACTATCCAGATAAACCTGTCAGCTTTAGAAATGTGTGGTACATGTGCCAGTACAGTAAACACATTTGGTTCCAATTTCCTCACATCACACATCATTCTGTCTCAGTCTTAGATGATCTTCAGCACAGTATTAGAAGTGCCAATGAAATAATAAAAGAATGAGAAGGGGAAAAAAAAATCAAACCTCAGTGACAACATAGCAGCCTGTGAGTCAATGAAGCCTGTGACTAGGTCTTTAATGAGCCTTACTACAAGGCAGCAGAATATCCATCTGGGCATCTGTGGCCTGACACAGCAGTGAGAGACACAGCCATCTCCCTTCCTCATCTTCAACATCCAAACTAGAAAAAAACAAAACAAAACAAAACAAAAAAACAACAACCAGGAGAAGTTTTACATTAAAAAGCCAAATGCATAAAAGGACAAAGTGACAGTTTGTACCATCTTCAAACACGAAGTACAATCAGTATCCCATGAGGGTTCCCTAAAGAAATAGGGAACTTTGGGGCAGTGCATTGCAAAAGACCTCCCAGAACAATCTGGAGATGAGAGAGGCCTTATTACACACACCAGGCTGACATAAGAACCTACAAAACTAAACAGGCCAAATGGCTGATACTACATCTGGTCTTCTGCTGCCCGAAGCCCTTATAACATTTAGAGTGGTCAAATGTTAATCTGCTGATTCACACCAAGAGGACTCAATTCGGAATATCTCCTCACCTCTTCCCCACGTGTGTGTGAATACACATGAGCACATACTCACACAAACATATGTAAACACATTGCTTTTATTTTTACATTTCTTTATTGATAGTGGTAAGAAAACTGTCATTTTTATCAAATTCCCTGTTCAATCAACATGCAGAACAAAGATATTGAAAGATAAGGTGTTTTGTGCTTGGTATCTTATGCATATGTACATCAACAAGAGCAGGACCTTTTTTTTTTTTGAGCAGGACCATTTTATGTTCGTCTTGAGAAGGGAAAATTGTAGAGTACACTGATTCATATTTAGTATCTCCTCCAGGGTTTCTATTTCAGCACTGCCTGGAATCATCAGCCAAGATACTGTTGAAAGCAGAGAGCTTGCTTTTAGCCTATAATTCATTTTCATTTTCTTCCATTTTACTTGAATGTGCTTAAACTGTTGAATAGAGTGAACGAGTAGTTGTAAAAATTTGAGGACCTTTGACCCAGAGTTCTCATTTATTTTTCCCTACCACCAAGAAGAAAAATAGAAATAGTAAAACCAAAAATATTGTTATACTAGCTCACGTAAGCTTATGTGGGTTTTCACCTTTTGTTTAAAAAAGAGGCCGGGAGCAGAAAATCTCAACATACCACCTAAGTTAAATCAAATCTCTATAATTGACCCCAACAACAGATCCAGCTGGCTACAGTGAAGATATAGTAAGGGAGAAGCTCCAGAAAGTGCATTCATAACTCATACCTGAAAATAAAAACAACTAAACTGTATAATAATTTTACCTCTGAACTTTCCAAAAATCATAAACCAACAAGTTTAGTTTTCAAGACAGTAAAATAAAGGTGGCATGCACAAAAGAAAAAACAAATAATTATTTATACAGAATTGCAAGTCTTTTCCAAAAACAAAAGAAATCAGACTCACTTTTCATTGCTCTTCAGTGCTCTTGAGACTCAAACTGTATTTCTTTCTTTATTTTTATTTTTTCATTGAAATATAATTAATACACAGTGTTAAATTAGTTTCATTTGTACGATATAGTGATTCAACAGTTCAATACATCTCTCAGTGCTCACCATGGTAAGTGTACTCATAATTCCCTTCACCTATCCCCTTACCCCCCTCCTTCTGGCAAGCACCAATTTGTTCTCTGTATTCGAGTCTCTTTTTGTTTCCTTTTTTTTTTATTTGCTTGTTCATTTGTATTTATTTCTTAAATTCCACACATATGAGTGAAATCATACGGTATTTGTCTTTCTCTAACTGACTTAGTTCACTTATTATACCCTCTAAGTCCATCCATGTCGTTGCAAATGGCAAAATCTCGTGGGTTTTTTTTTTTTTTTAATGGTTGTATTTCTTGGGAAGATGAATCAAGACAGAAAAAGAAATGCAGAGCTAAGAGGGAACTTAGAGTCAACTAGTTCCTTCCTCTATACCTGGTCAGGAGTGGAATCTGCACTAGACTTGAAGTTCCTAGACTGGTTTGTAGCCAGAGTGCCTTTCTCTCAATTATTCATATGTATTTTGTTTTTGTTTTGCATTGTTTCCATTTTATTTATTTATTTATAATGTATTATTTCCCTAGGGGTACAGGTCTGTGAGTCTTCAGGCTTACAGATTTCACAACACTCACCATAGCACATACCCTCCCCAATATCCATAGCTGTGCCTCTTCAAATCTTGGTCTTGCCTCTTGAAATTGAATATCATGACTCTTCACCTAGATGGAATTAGCATGAATATGTTTAAGGCTTTATATGGTAGTATAAAAACAGTTAAGATTCTGATATCCTTAGAAAATCAGAGCATAGTTCTAGTTTGTTTCATTCACATTGAATCTGGATGAGAGTCATGATTGTCTCTTCTTACCTTGGCGTAGGACTGCTTTCTCCAGGCGATATTTTGGTCAAATTGATAAGATAGCAGAGAGAAATAGCTACTCTCTTCATAGCTGATGTCCTTCGTTACGTCATGCTTTGGGATTTTTGGTTTTTTTCATCTGTCCTTGGAGTGGGTAACATCTACACTTGGGTATCTCTGTCATCAAGGTTTCCTGCCCACATACCTATCAGGGCATGGAATTTCATATCATTTATCAATACCTGTGACTGACAAGGATTCTTCTGATATGCTTATTTAACGTGGAAGTCCTTGCGAATGCCAATGACTAGAAAGGCCATGTTAAAAAAAAATAAATAAATACTTTTCAACTAGCCAAAACGTCCTAGTTCAGTTAGTTCTGATAATAACTAAAGGATTTTAAAAATATTTAGGAACATGCATTTGCAAAGTATACAACCTGAGAAATAAAATTTAGCACAGTAAGTAAAAACGCAAAAGAACACGGATTCATTTGTGCTACATAAATTATATCTCTGCTTCTTTAAAATTTGCCTGTGAAACAATGCAGTCTCTTAGATCCTCTCTTTCCATTCAAAACATTTTCTCCATTCACTCCAATCTAAAATATGCTCTGATAAATTTTCTTTCCTTATTTCTGTCTTTCTTGGTCTCAGCTTTCTTATATTCTTTTCTCACTACTTACCTATACATGAAAGTTCCACATGGCATTGTAATGGCTTATAAATTTCTGCTTCTTTTTCTTCTTTTTTTTTTAAGATTATTTATTTATTTATTTGACAGAGATCACAAGTAGGCAGAGAGGCAGGCAGAGAGAGATGAAGAAGCAGGCTCCCTGCTGAGGAGAGAGCCTGATACGGGGCTCAATCCCAGGACCCTGGGATCATGACCTGAGCTGAAAGCAGAGGCTTTAACCCACTGAGCTACCCAGGAGCCCCTAAATTTCTGCTTCTTAAGTAAAAGCTTTCAGGTCATGGTTCCCAGGACCCATGTCAGACAAGCAGACAAGGGAGTCTTCTGAATATCTGCCTTCACACTGATGATATTCTCAACTCCTGACAGGATCAACTGGTTACCAGGAAACGTTTTCCATCAGTTCTTCACACTTCCCTCAGTTCCTCTTGATGTCAATTTTGTAGACCTGTCAGATTTTCAGCTTTAGAAACATGTATGACCTGAAGAAAAGCTGGGCCTGTGTTCAATTGCATATCCCACCCTTTCCCTGATCTTGCATCTATTATGACAACTTGACAGCCATTCCTGTTTCTTCTTTCCAGAGTCAGATCATGGCAGTGTAGGGCCAGATTAGAGTCTGGTCCCAGGGTATATCAGAGCAGCTGTCTTTATTTCTAGAGAAGAGAGAAACACAGAATTCTCTATATCAGGTTTTCTTTTACTTCCTTGTAGAAACAGCTCTCATCCTAACTCATACCAGAGGTTCTGGAAAGTTTTTGGCTCTCCCAAAGACAAATAACACATTCCTCCTGGGTAATTCAAGCATCTTAGATTCCTCAAGCCACATTTCTTCAACTACTGTCAATCAGTGCCATGGTGTCTGTTCTTTTTAAGGAAAATCAGTGAATGAAGGAAGGGGAAAGGGCTGAATCTGAAACTTGCCAAGAAATGAAGACAATGCTTAGAATTTCTTAATAAGGATAAATTAATGAAAGCAATTCACTGAGTGTTTTCTGTATGTCACTACTGATGAGGTTTTATGGGTGTGATATCATAATTTGGCTCTCTTTGACATGCCCCTCCTAGCCATTCTAAATTCTGCAGACATTATGCAGACATCTTGCCAGCTAAGAGAGGTGAATGCCAAAGGCCTGCTTTATTTGGGCAGAAATCAAAGGCCCTGTGGGTTTAAGGAAAGGCAGGCACAGTTACTTTCCCCAGCTCCAAATTGCTCGGCTGTGGCTAGAATCTGTTTGTAAATATAGCTGGAGTTTGAACTAGCCTCCCCCCAAAGACAAATGAATTTCCAAGCATGTTTGTACTTGCAAATGCATGGTGTTATACACTTCATGCCACCTCAATCCCTATTAAACTAATCTGAAGTCATGTCAGGCCAACCTTCCATAGCCAAATGGATTAGACAAGCCAATTGATCAAATATAGGAAAAGACCAAGAGCTTTTCCTGTCTGGCACTCATGCATTTAAAGAATAATTTTCACACCAATATTTATTCTTTTCCATTCTTTTGAGTTTCAGCATATTTACAAATGAAATCAGTTACTTGAAAAATGGCAACTAAAAAAAAAAAAGACAGGTCTAAAATTTATGTATTTCTTAAATACATATCAGAAAAATAAAAATATTGCAACACCCCTAGAGTTTTAAGAAAACTACTGAAAAAAAGTTGAAAAACATTCAACTTAAAACAATTTGGCATCAACCCCTATATTTTCCTTTATTCTTGCAATGCAGGACAATAGAAATCCACAGGGATTTGGCAAGATCGGTGGTGATTGAATCCAAATAATACAATATTTTTACAGTAGTTTCTTTGTGTTTTTGTTTTGCCTTGACTATTTCCCTATATGTTAATGCCAGCACCAAAAGGGTGGATCAGAAACTATTTATTAGCTTCATAGACTACAAATGGCATCAACAATGCCGGAAGGTGTAAGTGTAAAAGCAGTATGTGCCTTGCCACATCTCAAATTTCAACAAAAATATTTATTGGGCTCTATTTAAAAGAATATTGTACTCTCTGACTCGTATTAGCTCCTGCCACCTGTTTTTGTTTTTTGTTTTATCCCCTGTCCTTCCAACCTCTAAGCTCTCTGTCCTTCAGCCAGTTTAATCTGCTAACAAAACATTTAACTACTGCATTGCCACCTACTCCCATGTCTGTTAATGAGGATTCACTACCTTTCAGATTACAACTGTATTTTGTTAGTAACTCAATGTGTATGTATATAGATTGTGGCCAGGCCTATTCCCTCATTTGTTTCTAACCCCCCTCTTTTCCATCTGTCTTTCTTTTCTACATCCATTCTCAAAAGAAAACTTCCATGGATTATTATGGGTTTTGTCAGTAACTTTCCAATTTGTAAGATATTTGTAATCACTGAGCAAACCAGGCAATATGGACAATTGAAATTATTTGGGAAATGAAAAGGAAATGTTAATGACTGATACTTTTTTTTAAAAGATTTTATTTATTTGACAGACAGAGAACACAAGTAGACAGAGGCAGGCAGATAGAGAAGAAGGGAAGCAGGCCCCCTGCTGAGCAGAGAGCCCGATGTGGGACTCGATCCCAGGACCCTGAGATCATGACCTGAGCCGAAGGCAGCGGCTTAACCCACTGAGCCACCCAGGTGCCCAATGATTAATACTTTTAAAAGCCAAAGGAAATTATTTTTTTAGACAGTGGCTAAATTTACCCCTACACACATACAAAAGTCATGAAATAGTTAAAGCTCAAGCCCCAAATGACGCTGCTGGTGACAGCTTTAACTGCCTGGCTGCTGACAAAGAAGCTAATAGTGGAACCTAGGAGTTTCTTGGAGAATAAGACTATTTTACATATTTTACGTGGTCCAGGAAGCCCTGTTGAGGTGGCATTTGACAAAGAAGTTTTATTCTCCTTGCAGAAAGTTAAGAAGATACTTGAAATTACTCCTATCACTTCTGTATGTGGACCAAGAAGATATTCTCAGGCAGCTCTGGCAGACATACTTGGCAGCACAGGCTCTAAAGGCAAGCTGTGTTTCAGCATTTGTTCAGTGGTAGAAACAGCTACAGCTGGAGAACTTCAGTTGATGAAAACTTTGTACTTTATAGCTTATCTCTGAAGCGACTGCTGATGGTTACTTAGGTTTCTCAGCAGTAGATCTATCAGAATGGGAACATGGAAAAGGTGAGGATAGATCTGGCTGGGACACATTTTATGAAAGACTCAGAAAGGGATGACTGAATGGTGGCACAGGGAAAGAAAAAGTCTGTTTCAGAGCCTACCAGATAGCCCTTCCTTTGCTAATTCTGCCTAAGTGATTCACAATATCTCAGTAAAAGAGGGTTAGCCACTAACACTGGAGTCATATATTTATCTCTGCTATTTGAAGCTCTAATGACTTTTTAAAAAAAAACAATATAAGGGGGCGCCTGGGTGGCTCAGTGGGTTAAGCCGCTGCCTTCGGCTCAGGTCATGATCTCGGGGTCCTGGGATCAAGTCCCGCATAGGGCTCTCTGCTCAGCAGGGAGCCTGTTTCCCTCTCTCTCTCTGCCTGCCTCTCCATCTACTTGTGATTTCTCTCTGTCAAATAAATAAATAAAATCTTTAAAAAAAAAAAAACAATATAGGACTCTTTACATTCATGCTGGTTCAAGTTTCAACTCCTTGTTTCTATCACCCATCTCATTCTAGTTTTAAATTGTCTCTCTTGCTATGTTTAAAGATAAAGAGAGAACAAAGTCTCTGGGTTCAATTTATAGTTCTGCTATTTATACTTTATACAACCTTATACAAGTAACTTAACTTTGTTAGCCTCAGATTCTATAAAATTGAGATGATAATAATAGACTGTCTCATATGGTTGTATGAAGATTCAATGAGATAAAGAACATAAAGTACCAAGCATCATGCCTGGAAAACATAAATGGTCATTCATTGATGTGACATAGTGATTTAGTCTCTTCTACATGCCAGGGACTGGGGTAGGAACTGGGATGGCAGTGGAGACATGCTGCCTGACCTGAGAGAGCATCCTCTTTAGAAGAGGAGATAGATTTTGATCAAAAACACTTTAAAAGGGATGCATTAAAAAGTATAAATATACGCTTGTAAAAGGATTATCTATATGACATACATGGTATTATATAAAATAGAGAATTAACTAAGTCGGGGGCAGGGGATTCTTTACTAGGGAATTTACACTTGATCTTAGCCAAGAGGCCGAGAAGCAATTTTACTAGGGAATTTAGCAGTTGAGCTGGGATCTAAAGAAGAGCCATATTTAAATATGTAAGCTGGAGGGAAGATCATTCCAAGACAAGGAGAAGACATGTTTCATAACCCCAGAAGTTGGGCTTGAGAACAGGGAGTATTTAAGAATCTTTAAAATGTTGCTGTTTCTGAAATATAGAAAGTAAGGAAGACAAAACTAGAATACAATAAAGACGTGGAAGGGGACAGTCTACAAATGGCCTTGCATGTCACTTTTAAGAGTTTTCTTTTTGTAGTAAGAACAATCAAAAATTCCAAGCAGGTGGGTTTAAATCAGATGTGTGCATAAAAATAAAATAGAAACAAACAGAATAACCCGAGATGTTCTGGATGCAACATGGAAAACAGACTTGATGTGGCAAGAATGAATTCAGCAAGAGCACTTAGGAGCCCATTGTAGTACAGAGGCAGTGGCAACAGAGAGAGAAGTAAAAAATTGAGGGAGATGTTCAGAAGATAATGCTGACTAGAAATTGTGATCGAATTGCTCAGAGGGTGAGAAGAGGGAGGAGTCAAGGATGGCCTTCAAATTCTGACTTGACTAATTGACTGGATGGCGATCTCTCATTGAAACCACCGCACTGGAAGAGGACGAAATCTAGAAGTGTTGGGAGTGAGATGGGAGGAAGGGAAGCGATGAAGAAAGAATTCGTACATTTTACTTTAGTCACGTCAAGTCTGATGTTCTTGTGAGACATGTCAGGTGGATAGTATGATATGTGGTTCTGGAATTAAGAAGCACACTATAGGCTGAAGATACAGATATTTGTGAAGATAAAGATATGTCGACGTTGCTAATATAGAGTTGGTAATTATAGCTTTGAGGAGTGGTGGTTTTCTAGGGAGAAGAAACAAGCATGAGAAGAGGACCTAATTTTTCTTTTTGCACCATGAAGATCAAGAAGACATTTGAAAAGGCTGGAAGTAGGGCTGGCTTCATGGGGATATCACCTGGGACATGACCAGTCACACAGGGCCCTGCAGTCAGAAGGGCCCCATATTTGGTTTTATGCTCTGTGATCGTGGTCTTGAAATTCTTACTAATTTTATGGTTGAACTTGTGTTTGGAAGTGAAGTCTGATAGGACAGTGATGCTTACATGGGAGAAAAGGAGACAGGTGCAGCATGTAGGTCTGCCATTTCTTGCTGTGCTGCTCTCATGGAATGTTTGTGTGCCCCATGAGCACAGAACTCTGATGTGCAGGTCAGTGAGACTCAAAGCAAGTACATAGAAAATATGTAACATCCTCAACTGTGTAAGCTGATAGCCCTGACAGGCCACACTTTCTGTTGGAACCAGAGATTGTTTTAAATGCAGAAGACAGTGGCATTCTAGGAAATGTAAGTGGCCAAAGAACCTTATGATATATTTTCCTATTCATATGGCTTTCATCTACTAGTCAACAGCTTAGGCTGAAAATGACAGCATAGCAGGAAAAGAAAGATAAACTTCTCCTTTCATTCCTGCCTTACTCATCAGTAATCCAAAAGTATAAAGTATTGGTAGGATATAATCTTATCACAAAGTGAGAAAACAGATCAGTTAAGTTAGTTTCATACAGCATTTCTACTCTTCTGGTAAGTACAAAATACGTATGCAGCTATGGATCAAAAAATAGGAATTTTGTAATTTCAGTGATTCCACATATGAGTCCAGAGCTCTTATGTTTGCCTTTAAGACTGGCATTGCACAACATAAAGATGAACAGTAACATTCATACTAACAATTTAAAATACTAATTTTCCCTTTACCTAGAATGATTTTACATAGCAAATAAAAGTGCCATGACAAGAGGGAGCCTGTGCGAAAGGAAAAAGCTTTACCTTTTAGAATGTTTAATGACATTTCTTGCTGTTTTTGAATAAGGGGACCCATGTAACTATGTAAGTTCCACATAGAAATGATGGGCACCAACTACATGAAAATTATGCAAGGAATCTACAGAGTTCAAAAATCTCATGGAGTTTAGTGTGAAAGTGCCTAAGACTTTATAAAGCCCTACCAGAATGGCTTGAAAGAGAGTTTATGCCATATTTGTGAAAAGTGGAAAGGACAATGTAACCAACTCACCTAATAGACAACCGACAGGTGTGAGAAGTTGCAGGAAAAGGCCAGGCCAAAATTCACAGTTGTCTATACAGTCACCAATAACCTGAATAGTAGAAAAGATGAGTCTAAATGCTTAACAATAAGAAGAAACCTGGAAATAAATTGTCACTAAAGGCTTGATGTATGAAAGGAGCCAGTTAGACATGGTGCTATTTATTTACAAACCCTAAAGAAAGATTAGGAAAGTTATATGGAAAGTACATATTTTATTTAGAGCATTGATGTTTTTCTACACCTGACGGGTTTTATTTCAGTATACAAGTGATTTTCCCAAAATTTTCTTATTTTTTAAAAAAGACATGTTTTATAATATTTACCTCGTTTGGTGAAGGTTGACTGAAGTAATTTATTTTAATAATACAACAAAGCTTTATGAAGTTCTGCATGTAGGAGTCAGCTGGCTTACCTTGTGGCCAACTGACTTCTCATACCAGCTTTGTGGCACTTTTGAACCTCTTTTAGGAATATTTGTGTGCAAAGATTTGCTACAAAGGTGTTCATTGTCATATTCTATCCACAATAAGTAAATAAATAGATAAGTATTTAAACAGTTGATGAATTAAATAAGTTAAGACCACTCCATACAATGGAATTCCATGTATTTATAAAAATGATACTGTAGATTATCACATAAGATAGAGTAAAAATAATTATTTCAAAGGAATTTAGACCATGTTGAATGTAAAAAATTAGTTATACAATATTATTTATAATATGACCCCACTTTTCTTAAATATAGTTTCATTGAAAAAAAAATCCACAAAATTCCATGAGTATATATGTCCAAGTAAATAAGGAATTATTTTTCATGGTATATTGTGGTTAATATTTATTTCCTTTTCCTTTCTCTGCTTTTATGTATTTTCTAAACTGTATACCATAAATACATTTTAATTTTATAATTTTCCAAAGCACCAAAAAATTATTTTAAAAAGCCAATAAAATGCACCTCAGTACAGTTATAAATGACTACATGTCTTTCAGGGTTATTTACAAATACCAAAACTGCAAATATTAAATTCACAATGGCATAGAGTTTCCTGTCAGAGTTGTAAGCCCAAACACCTATGGGTCTAGACAAAGACTGTAAGTGATAAGTGTGGAGAACTGAAAAGAACATGCCCTTTCAAGAAGCATTTGAAGGGAAACAGAATATGCCACTCCCAAATATGCCACTTTATAAGTATTAGTTTGAACTGAAGGCATTTTAAGAGAAGAATATAGAAGAAAATCTCTTGTTCTTTCCATATTTGTCTAAAAGCAGGGCATACACTGGCAAAGGTGTCCCTCTTCCCTTCTGTACAAAGAAAGATACAAGTTAATCACCAAAAAAACCTCTAGATCCTTATCAGCTCAGAGACAGTACCAGAGGAAACTATATAAGAAACTTTACCAACGAGACACTACCTTCTATTAGTTCCATCATGTACAATTGACCCTTGAACAACATGAGTGTTAAGGGAACCTACCCTCTGTGCAGTTGAAAATCTGCATAGAACTTTTGGCTTGCCCCAAACTGAACTACTAATAGCCTACTGCTACCTTATGGATAACATGAACAATCAATTAACACATATGTCATGTGGTATATGTATTCTATACTGTATTCTTTTTTTTTTAAAGATTTATTTACTTATTTATTTGACAGACAGAGATCACAAGTAGGCAAAGAGGCAGGCAGAGAGAGAGAGGGGGAAACAGGCTCCCTGCTGAGCAGAAAGCATGATGTGGGGCTCAATCCCAGGACCCTGGGGTCATGACCTGAGCTGAAGGCAGAGGCCTTAACCCACTGAGCCACCCAGGCACCCTCTATACTGTATTCTTACAAGAAAATAAGCTAGAGAAAAGATAATGTTATTAAGAAAATTATAAAGAAAAAATGTATTTATAGTACTGTACTGTATATTAAAAAAATAAAAATCTGTGTATAAATGGACCCATGCAGTTCAAACCTGTTCTGAGGGTCAAATGTATTTACCCTCACACAATTTGCTACCCTAGAAACAGTCCTTTTCTTTTGTCTTGTTGCTTCTCTAAAATGCATTGTACTTTCTTTAAGATGCCATATAAGCTCAAGCTCTAAATCATTTAAATCATTCATCACTGAGTACTCACCTGTATATTTGTGATACACATGTTGATAAACTTCCATTTGTTTTTCTTTTGTTAATCTGTCTTTTGTCAGTCTGATTTACAGGGCCTCAGTCAATGGACCTAAGATAAGTAGAGGAAAAAGAAAAGTTTTCTTCATACACATTCAAATTCACAATTCATTAAAGCATAGACAAATGAAATAGAATATTTTATCTGTATTGCTAATTCTCCCATCTAAAATAAGTCCTTGACCCACCTTTCCCTTCAGCTCTTTCCATATATCTGTTGCTTTTGCCTTCCTATCAAGAGTTCCCATGCTTTATGTATATTTTGCTTCTCTTCTCTTTCTTGATCTACAACAACATATGATGAATCACTCACTCTTGTTACATAGCTTCACAAGTTAATTTTCCTTCTACCTCATGAGCCGTTACTGGTTGTTTTATAGATTTTTCCATGGCTCAGTCCTCAGACCTCTTTTCTATCTTGATGTTCTGTATCTTCTTGATGTTTCCCAGTGTCATGACTAGAAAGACCATCTATATACCCTGTAACCACAAGAGTTCTATCTCCAGTCAATCCTTTCACCTGAACTATAGTTTTTATATCCAAATGCTTATGTAAATCTTAACTTTTGGGTCTAGTAAACATCTTAAACTTCACCATGTGCCAAACTGAACTCCTAGGATTGATGCCAAGCTGCTAACAGGAACTCTATTATTCTCATTGCCTAGGAGAGTAAAATTTGGAGTAGTCCTCTATTTGTCTCACGCTATCCCTAACTCATCAGAAAATCCTGTTTCTACCTTCAAAATGTATCTATTATCTGATGACGTTCATTATTTCTACCACTACCACCCTGGTCCAAACCACTGTCATCCTGAATTATTGCAACTGTGTCCTTACTGTTCACTCAGCTTCATAGAGCTCACACTTGAGTCTATTCTCAACCCAACATGTTACTCATTTGCTCGAAATCTCTCCCCATTTCTGACAGAGTAAAAGCCGAGGTACTGGCTTTTCACCCTGTGATTTCTCTTACCCCTTCTCTTCCTACTGTCTCTTTCCTCACTGTACTCTACCATATTAATCACCTTGCTGTTCTTTGAAACTATTAGGTATGACCCTGACTCAGAAATTTAGTTCTATCTCTTCTACATAAAATGTCCTTACCCTAGATGCTGGCCCAGCTTTCTCCCATATTTCCTTCAAGTCTTCACTCTAGAATCACCTTTTCAATGAGGTCCATCCTGCCCATCTAATTTAAAATTGTACATACATAACCTCTAGCATTTTGCATCCTTGGTACCCTCTTATTTTTTTCATAGATTTGTTAATCTTCTAATGTACCTTATATTTTTCTTGTTAATTGCCTTGTTCCCCCTCTAGAATATTTCTCTTGAGGGCAGAGCTTTGTTCTGTTCAGTTCAGTGCTTTACCTCAGTGTCTAGAGAATTGGCTGATACATAATTTTAAAATATAAGCTATTAAAAAAAACTTGATGAATGAATGAATTCTCCAATTTGTGATACCTGAACTACTATATATTCTCTCTCTCCATCCATATTTTCAGCTCTTAAGAAAAGGATTGATGCTACCTCACATCTCTTTATATCTCCTAGTACAGTATCATGGAGGTCATGGACTTTAGTAAGGGCATAGGCTGTTGATAAGAATAATAGTAGAGAAAATGCTGAAAGGTAGTGATAGTGAAACCATCTTTTCATGAGAAAGAAGTGACATGAAATTGCTATTAGTGAAAATTCTGTACTAACTAATATATAAGTGATAACAGAGCTAGGAATGTTTAATAGGATTGAGAAGTCTTCAAAGTTGCTCTTGGTAGTTATAATAGAACATTTTAAATTGGAAATAAAGCAGATGACTGCTTTCTGTCAAAGGAAAAGTGAAAGAAATGCATTTGGCTTCCTAAGCGGTAAATAGAAACCAATAAAGATGATAGCCCTGTATGAATCACTTATTCAATTCCCAATTTACAAAAAGTGTTTCAAAGAATATTGTTGATTGGGTGTTTAGATCTTAGTAAGCATCTGGATCTCCATTATATGGTCAATTTTCAAAACTCTATTACTAACACTAGCCATTATCATTTTTCACCTGGATTGTTATAAGAGATGGGTGATATTAGAAGTAGTAACTTAGTTTTCAGGATAATATTTACTTCCTAAAAAATCAAACAGAGCTATGAATAAAGGTTAATGAAATGAAAGCTGAAAAGAGGTTGCAGAATAATACATATGGTAGGAGTCTACTTTGGTTATATATAGTTACGATACACATAAGAAGGCATGGAAACTGATAATAATGGCTACCCTGGAGAGGTGGTGGTGTTAGGATAAGGAATAGAATTAAAAGACAGGTGATGATGACCCTTCACTTTTAATGAATAGTGTCCACTGTTTCAAGTTTTCATAAGAAGCATGTGTTACCTTTGTAATTAAAAGTAAAACAAAATAAAAATATCAAGGGCACTCATCTAAATCACCCTCAAAGCATCCAGAGTGAATCAGGAATGTGGTCCAGCAGGTTGGGGCACTTTGAAATCAGGCAGCCAAACAAAAGTAATGAAGCCATCTTCCTAGAATTCAGTTCTTTTTTGCAACAATCTTTCAATAAACATGACACTAGTGAGGGAAACTTAAAATACCAACATTTTGGGTGCCTGGGTGGCTCAGTGGGTTAAGCCGCTGCCTTCGGCTCAGGTCATGATCTCAGGGTCCTGGGATGGAGCCCCACATCAGGCTCTCTGCTCCGCGGGGAACCTGCTTCCCCCTCTCTCTCTGCCTGCCTCTGCCTACTTGTGACCTCTCTCTCTCTCTCTGTCAAATAAATAAATAAAATCTTAAAAAAAATAAATACCAACATTTTCTGAACCCAGAACTGTCACAGGCTGGTGTGGTAGATCGCAAGTACTGTTCTGGCAGGTCCCTCAAAAATTGTGTTGCCTTTTTATCTGTTTCCCAAATGGACACTTCTGAATTTGAGTCCTCACATGTTTACCTAGGTTCCTCATTCTATACCTCTAACAAGAGTGTCTCCTTCAGAAGGTTTAGTGATCTGAATGATGAGCCCCAAAATATGTCTACATCCTAATCCCCCAAAGTTATGAATATTACCATATATAGCAAAAGATGTGACTAACATTCTTGAAAAGCCTTTTCTAGATAACCTTGATGAAGTTTAAATAAATCACATGTATCCTTAGAAAAAAGAGAGAGAGGGAGTTTGGGGAAGGGTGCGCAGAGGACAAGAAAATGACATAAGAGAAGATGGCATGAAAATGGAGGCAGGGATTGCAGAGATACAATCACGAGCCAAGAAAGCCAAACCAAAGTTGTTACTATGTATCTTCAGATACTATAATGTGTTGAGTACTGTCCCCTAAAATTCATATCTACCTGGAATCCTAGAAAGTGGCCTTATTAAAAATAAGGTCTTTACAAATATACTTAAGGTAGAAATTGAGATAAAATAATTTGGACCCTAAATCCAGTGAGAATATCTTTTTAAGAGACAAAAAAGAATACACAGACACAGAGTGTCACACTACATGAAGGCCAGTGGTGGACAGAGATTGGAGTGATTCAGCTCAGTTACAAGCCAGAGAACAACTGTGGTCACCAGATGTCGGAAGAAGCAAGGAAAGATTTCTCTCTAAAGCCTCTGAAGGGAGTGTGCCCCTGCCCTACAGTTTAGTTTCAGACTTCTGGCCTCCAGAACTGTTAGAGAACAAATTTCTGTTTTAAGCCACCAAGTTGGTGATGATTTGTTACACCAGTCACTGGAAACTAATGAAGATGGATAGTAGGGAATTATAGAGTCAAATAACATACCATCAAAGGCTCAGTCCCAAGTTTTAGGTTAAAGAAACAAACTGCCAATGCCTTCCATGCATTGAATATAACCAAAGACAATAGACATTTGAACAGATAGTGTTCCAAATACTCTCGGTTCCACGGTAAATGTATTACATCATTGATTCTAATCACCATCTTAAGTATACCACTTCCCTATTTTACAGATGAAGAAACAGACATAAAAGAGGTAAGTGATCCGTCCAAAGTCACACTGCCCCTATATGATGGAGGCTGGATTCAAACATACAGTCTGTTTTTGGAAAACAGGTTCTAACCCATGAATACATAATGAGTTACACTAAAAAACATCAGAAAACAATACTATTGTCCAAGAAAAATAGAAAACCAGTGAAATAGTTTAGAATGTTTGTCTCTTTATTTTTTCGCACTTAAAGAAGAGAAACAAATAATCAGGGGGAAAAAGGTGATATAAGAAGAAAATGTTAAGAGTACCACAGGGGATTTTGTATGATTTCCTCTGAGTCTCTTATCTTTTAAAAACAACAACAAAAACAACAACAAAAAAAACTTTCTTAGGCAAGATTGTGTATGTCATTTTTCTGAAGTTAAATCCTTAATAAGTTGTGGATTGTGGATACTTTGGCTGGAGTTGTCTCCATTAGAGCCTCTACAGTCTCCTGTAATTATTCTGCTCTTATTCTCCTACCCTCATCTCACTCAAATGCCAGCCTCTTCTATGTCTATGTTTTTTCCTACTAAAACAGAGTATCAGAAAAGCCCTAGATCATGAGGACATTCTAAAAAAAATCTTTTTATTTTGAAAAATCTCAAGCATATACAGAAGCAGAGTAATTGTATAAGAGACCCAACATACCTGTCACTTAGCTTCAAAAATGATCAATAAATTAATATATTGCAGATCATGTTTCATTTCTACCCAATGCCTGCTATCCCTCCATTAACCTGAAACAAATATCAAACATTCCATCATTTATTTCATATTTAACTATTTGGTTCTGAAAGATAAGACTTCATTTATGTAATTATGCCCACCAAATAATGATCACACTTAAAAAGTAAGTGATTATTTCACAGTAAAACCAAGCATCAAATGAACATTCATATTTCTGCAATGTCAGAATATTAAATATTAAATTCAGAGCATAATTAAATTTATACATTAAGGTTAAACCGACATTTTTATGTTAATGAGACTTTTTATCCAAGATAATGGTGCATCTTTGCATTTATTCAAAGATACTTTTCTATTGTGTTTTTCAGTTCTGTATTCTCCTTTTTATTCTTTTTTAATAACTTCTATTTCTTTGCTGAGATTTTTTTTCCATTTAAGACAATGTGTAATTGCTTGTTGAGGCATATTCATCATGCTTGCTTTAAAATCCTTATCAGGTGATTCCAATATTTGATTCATCTCCATGTTGGCATTAGTTGATTATCTTTCTCATTCACGTTATGAATTCCTGATTCTTGATCTGATGGGTAATTTTTAATTGAATGCTGGACATGTTGGAAGTCCATGCCAGGAGTCTGTGGGTTCTGTTCAAATTTTTTATTTTGAAAGGTAGTCACCATGCTTAGGCTTAACAAGTAGATCCTGATCTACTTTTGTAGACTGTGGTTCCAATGACAATTTAATTTTCAGAGTCTGTACAATGCCATATTGATTTGTTTAATTTGGTGCTGTGAAGGTGCCACTAGTCTTTGATGGTTCTGCTTGAAGAGACAAAAAATCCTTCAAATTCTGGGCTACTGGCACTAAGTAGGGGGTAGGGGAAGATTCTCCAGTCTACAGAGTTAAAGAAGCTTCACCTGCCAGTCTGATTGATGGAGTGGGGTTCACCTAATGGTGCAGCCCACTTATTTCTTAGTGGAGAAGGGAAGTCTCAGGAAGGCATAAACAAAGTCTTCATGGGCTGCATACTTGTTGTGCATCCTGCTTGTTGATAACCCCAGGCTTCCTGGTGTCTTTCAGTTGGGAGAAGGGATAAAACTTCTGGTAAGGTAACTTTTTAACCACTTGCTATATTTCTCCTATAATAATCAGTGATAATCTTTTTCAAACGAAGCCCATTTCTAAGTCTAATTTTTCCAAAAATAAAATGATCAGTCTCTATTTTTGGGGTCACTAAACTTTTTTTCTATAAAGAGTTTAATAGAATATTTTGATTTTACAGGCCATAAGTTCTCTGTAACTATCATTCTACTATGCTATTTTAGCAAAAGCAGTCACATACAATACATAATAGAATGAGTGTGTTTCAATAAAACTTTACTTACAAAACAGAGAGCTGGCCAGGTTTGGCTCATAGCCAATAGTTCACAGAATCCTGTTCAAAGTTTTAAAATTTATTTGCATAAAGCAATGTAAAGTAGTTTCTTGTCATTTCTATTTTAAATTTCTCCTATTATGATGATTTTCCCTTGTCATTTTAGATTTTGTGTATTTGTGTTTTCTCCTTTTGGTTTGTAAGTTACACAACACTTTGCCTATTTGGTTGATTTTTTTTTTCAAAGAATTAGTATTTAGTTTCATTTAATAATTCCATTTTTTGTTGCTTAATTCATCAATGTTGTTTTTAATCTTCACTAATTTCTTTGTACTTTATTTTGTTTGTGTGTATGTGTTTTTCTTTTCCTAAGATCCTAAGGTGGAAATTTGTATGTTTGTTTACATTCCTACTTAGATAAATAATTAATTCCATAAGTTTTCTTCTGGTAATGCTTTTCTATTTCTCAAAGATTTAGATATGTCATGTTTTTATATTGCAATTATAAATAAATTTTATAATTTTATTTTTCACTTCCCTTTAGATTTATAAGGATTTTTTAAAAAATAGGCTCTACCCAGCATAAAGCCCAACATAGAGGTTGAACCCATGACCCTGAGATCAGGACCTGAGCTGAGATCAAGAATTGGAAACTTCATAGACTAAGCCATCCAGGTGCCCCAGATTAATTAGAACTTTTAAAATTCTATATAAAATACCTTTTGGATTTTTATTTTTTTTATTAATTTTTAGTTTTCTTTCATTATAGTCTAAACTATTATTTATGTTGTTTCTAGTCTTTGGAATTTATTGAGTTCTTTTTCTGTACTTTGATATAGTCAATTTCATAAATATTCCATGTCCACTTGATGAAAGTGTCTCCTCCATTATTAAGATTGATTTAGATATATATCTCTTATCTAAGATTTACCTTACTGAATATATGGTATTTTTTATAGCTTTACCAGTATCTTGTCCACTTGATTTGACTTAGATGTCAAAGTTTTCTCTATTAATGTAATTCCTGATTTAAGAAAGTTTGCACTATGTTATTGAATGAATTGTAGCCAATAGTACAATAAGGTCTCATTTTATATTTCTTAATGCATTCGGTCTTAATTCTATTTTTTTCAGATACCTAGTATGTGTCATAGTATTCAATTATGATTTGTTAATCATTCTGAATTTTTTATTTCAATGGGTGATATAAAATTACTTATATTTATTGACTGATCAATACATTAATATTTTCTATTTCTGTTTCATAAGAAAGATATATGTATATATACATACATACGTACACAAACATATTATATTAATACATTAAAAACTTATATTAATATTTTATAGTACCCTCCAGTTTGCTTTTGGCTATTGTTTATTGAGTCCCTACTATGAGCTATGTTGAAATTAGCTAGTAATATTTCTTTCCTCCCTGCTCTTTTGCACGATATCCAATATGAAGTAATATTCTTTTTTTTTAATATTCTTTTTTTTTAAAGATTTTATTTGTTTATTTGACAGACAGAGATCACAAGTAGGCAAAAAGGCAGGCAGAGAGAGAGGAGGAAGCAGGGTCCCTGCTGAGCAGAGAGCCTGATGTGAGGCTCAATCCCAGGACCCTGGGATCATGACCTGAGCCAAAGGCAGAGGCTTTAACCCACTGAGCCACCCAGGCGTCCCTGAAGTAATATTCTTTTATTCCCAGTTAATGCTATTAAAGAAATCATCAGTCTTTTTTATATAAATACTTTTCATTCTCTTCCTTTTTTGATCAGTGTTCCATATCTACATTGCCAGAAAATATAGACATTGTATTTTGACTTCAAAACCTCTCCAATCTTTTGGTTGGCAAAAGCTCATTCTATAGTAAATTACTCAGGTATACTTCATGGGAATAATATTTTCTAAATTTCTATATGTTCATAGCCGTTTATTTGCAACTTTTATGTTGAAAGTTGTTTTGTTTACATAGAAAATGTGGCTTACATTTTCTTTCTTCTGAGTATCTTAAATGTTACTCTGTTCCAAATCTGGAGTAAAGTGCTGCTGTAGAAAACTCCAATGACAATCTGATTTTCTTTCATTACATATGGTTTTATTTTTTACCTCAGTGCACAAAGGATTTATTTAACCCAATATTTTTACCAAACTATGACTTGGTGTTTGTCCTTCTTTGTTGATTTTTCCAAGTATGTGATATATATTTTAGTAAGTTACAAATAATCTTGTACTTCAAAAAAATTTGAAAAAAAAATCTTTTACTTAGAATATATTTTGTTACCTTGGTTTGGTTTTCATATGATGACTCCTATATAAATGTGGTGAACCTTCTCTATGAAGCTCTATCTTTATCATTTTCCTTCAAATTGCTTTTTAATCTTAATTTATTTTTAATCTTCCCATCTTTTCATTCTCTATTTCTATTAAGAAATTATCAATAGTTTTACCAATTTTCATATCCTTTGTACTTGATTCTTTACTTATGAAATTACTTTTTTTTCTTTTTCTTTTCTGAGTCTATCATCTTTTGTTTCCCAAATCTAGCTTTTTCTCTAATTACTTCTTTTATATTAAAAAATTATGCTGCTCTTTCATAGCTTCTATCATTTCCTTAATTTCTTTTAAGTAATCTTGAAATATTAGTGTATTAGTCCTCTATTACTGTTGTAACAAATGACCACAAACTCAATAGCTAAAGACAATGCATATTTATTATTTTATAGTTATGGAACGTCAAAGTTCCAAATTGATCTCACTTGGTTACCTCACTCATGGTGCTAACAAGCCTGGGTTCCTTCTGGAAACTGTAGGTGAGATTGTTTCCTTGCTCTTCCTACCTTCTAGGTATGGCCTATATCACTTGGCCTATAGCCTTATTCATCAATCTTCAGAGCCAGTGCTATTGGATCAAGTCCTTTTCATGTACCATCTATCTAATTCTGCCTCTTCAGTTTCCCTCATCCACTTATAAGGTCCCTTGACATCATGCTGGGCCTACCAGGGGGATTCAGGCTAATCTCCTATTTTGTCTAGTTCAAGCCTCATTAGCCTCCTTAATTCTTCTTTGCCATGCAACCTAACATATTCACAGTTTCAACGGATTAAGATGACAATATCTTTAGGAGCCATTATTATGCCTACCGCAATTAGCGTACAATTTTCAAATGTTGTGAGAACATGTCATTTTTGCATGTTTTCATTTTCTGTGGGAATATTATTCTTTTTTTTTCTCTTATCTTAGTCATTACACTATATTTTATACAGCCATTATCCTTGTAAGTAAAGAAATTTTTCTGGTAGTCTGATGTATTTTGAGATCTGCTTCTTCCATTCTCTTTCCTCGCCTGTATCTGGACTGTTTCATTTCTTGGCCCTACTGTCTCTATCCTGCTCATTGAATTCAACACCTAGCAGTTTCTCCTCATTGCAGGGCTCAGTCTTGGAAGACTGCTTTGTTTTAATAATTTTGAGAGCTTATAGGCCCAAATGGCTCCTGCACCATTAGAATTTATAGCAACATAATCCACTGTACTCTTCTTTGGATTGGATCCTACAGAAACTTGTCATGTTTTTTTGACTGATGTTCTCTGATTAGCCCACTGCTCACCATTCTCAGAACTAACAGAAATCCAGTCATATTTCCTCCATTTCTCCTCACATAGATGTGAATGCCTTGGACTGTGAATTGTTGGTGGTTTGTCACCACTCAAATTTGGAGGTTCAGGGGGATATGTATTCATATGATTTTGTATATGGATCTTTGGTTTTGCCATAGTCATTGCTTTGCTTATTTTATTGGATAGTCAGAGAGATTCAAGAACTGCGCCACTACCATCTTCCAGATTGCTCTCTCACTTTTAGGAATACCAGCAGAAAAAGTAGGTATAACAGGTCCAAAGTCTTTTTGAGTGATACTTTATAACTGTGTAGGATGTTCATGTTGAGTGAGGAAAGAGAATGTTCCTGTTACTATGGATCTTCTCTTTATTTAACCGTGTCTTTTTCCTTTAAGGAAAGCCTAACAAGGTAGGAAAGCAAGACAAGGCAACAGTGCTGCGAGAAAGAGTTCATTTAGGAGGGCCACTTATCTGGTCTAACCATCTCTCTTTCCCAAGACAGGAGTTCTGAGCCCAGGTCATAGCTTGGATGCATTCATCAATTTATTTGTTAATTGTTCATTTATTCAGTTAATTATTATGTAACTCCTGTGTCCTGGGTTTACTCTAAAAGATACAAAGATGATAGAAATCTGAACCTTATTCTCAAATATGTTGAGTTTAGTACGGAAGATAAAATGAATTTACAAATAACTGTAATACAGATGTTATAAAGCTATGTCCTTACAGGGAGAGCAGATTAATCAGAAAAAGGCCAAAAGAAATAAAATGATATTTTCCCTTTCTACCTCATTTACATCTGAACCTTTTTAATAGCTCAAGAATACACTATAGATGGCAGGCAAGCCTTGGTTTTCAACTGCCTCAGAAGAGGGGAGGTGATGGTTTTGCTCATCTGAAGGGATGTGCATAAAAGAGATGTCCCTCAAGAAGTGCTTATTAAACAGCAATTATCATGTTATTCAGTACAATATTCTATCAAGAAAGGAAAACCAATTATATTCACCATGAAGTTACTCAGTTTTAGAAAAGGGAACTATGACAAGATTTGGGCTCTTCTTAGAAAAAAAAAATCTTAAAAGAAATAGTTCTGAAAATAAATAACTGTGAAGAAGTCTGGAGACTATTTAAGAATAACTTATTGAAAACTCGTTAAAAATGTTTGACTCAGCTGAAAATGAACAAGCATTTGAAAACAAACACTAAATGTCTAAATGGCAAAGGAAAGAAGTCTGTTTCTTTTCTTTACTTTTTTTTTTTTTTTTTTTTTTTTAAGGAGGGAATAAGGACAAGAAATCTTTTTAGGGAGGAATAGAATTTTCCAGGAAGAAGAATGGGGTTCTTATAAATGTGACAGGTTAAATTTAAACAAATTTAAACAGGTCAAAAACTACTTAATTATGAGGGCACCTTGCAAGGGAATCCAAAATCAAACACTAAGGTTCTCAAACAAAGAAACTATTAACAGAAATTCTTGAAATTCAAGACAAGAAAGTTGTACTCAAGCACACGAAGCCAAAATTGTTGCAGTGTTCATGAAAAAAGTAATTCTATGAAGATCTACTACTTTAAATTGCATTTTAAATGAAGGCTCTTTATCAGTTAACTTTTGCTGCCTAACAAAGCATTCCAAAACTTAGCTGTTTACAACGATGACTTAATAGATCATGATTCAGTGAATGGGCAATTTGTGCTGGGATCAGTTGAGCAGTTCTGCTGGTCTTAACTGCCTTTTACTCAAGTGGGTGCTGTCAGCTGGTGGCTCAGCTGGAGCTACATGGCGAGAATGGCCCCACCTACCAGTGTGACAATCTTAAGCTGCTTCTTCCTGGTTATCTTCCCTGTGGTCTCTTGGCTGGTTAGGACTGTCACATCCTTGTTCATGGATGACCTTTGCAATTATCATACGATCTCTCTGATAGTAGGAATTTGAGAGGCAGGGCATGAGATTGTGGGGGTAGGGAAGGAAAAAATGAAACAAGATGGGATCAGGAGGGAGACAAACCATAAGCGACTCTTAATCTCACAAAACAAACTGAGGGTTGTTGGGGGGTGGGGGGAATGGATAAGGTGGTTGGGTTATGAACACTGGAGAGGGTATGTGCTAAGGTGGGTGCTGTGAAATGTGTAAGCTTGACGATTTACAGACCTGTACACATGGGGCAAATAATGCATTATATGTTAATAAAAATGATTTTAAAAAAAGAATGACCTGTGCAGCCATGGAGAGCAAATCTTAATGTATAATCATTTATGTGTCTGGGTTTTTGTCTTCTCTCCACTTCACAGAGCAAGAATCAGATACCTCTTGTTGGGAAAAAGAGCAAAGTTACAATACAAAGAGATGTATATATAAAGATAGCAGGAATTATTGTGACCATCACTGCAAATAATCCACCACATTTTGCCCTCTGGCCACAGAATAAACTTTCCACATGCAAAATGCATTTCTTCTCTTTCTCAAAAGTCACATCTCATTATGGTATTAGTTTTGAAGTACAAACAAGATCTTCATCTAAATAAGGTCCAGATACAGATGAGGATCTTCAAGTGTGATTCCTCTTTATCCAAAGACTTAGCACTAAAGTTACCTATGTCACACACACACACACACCACATAACAGTAAGAAAGAATAGGCAACAGCAATAGACACCTCCACTTAAAATGGAAAGAAAGAGTTATAGATAGTCACATGGTTGATAGCTACTGTGAAGTCTTGCCAAGAAAACATTAACAAGAGTCTCTCCTCCTAGAACAGGACATATTATCTAACTGGGGCCTAATATTGTCTCCAGGGATATTTCCCAAGTCTATTGTTCAGTGCTGTTCTAGAAGCCTGAGTCCTATCCATAGAAAGTTGGAACTCAGAGGTTTCCTTTGGTTTCCTTTAGTTTCTTTTCTTTTTAGAAAAATCTTTCACTAGGCTTTTTAAGTTCCCCTGTGAATCAGAATCAAGTCCACTCCATGATCCAAAATCTACATCCACAATTTCTTTGGAAAACACATCTCTCTAGGCAGCATGTCATGCTGATATAGGAAAGTACTCTTAAAGTTACTGAAAGCTCTTTTGTCCAGATGAAAGAGTCTGCTAGGCACTACCTTACCTCTTCCTTAAGACTCATAAAAGGATCTGATAGCCATACACTTGATTCAGCCTTATCAAGGAGCCATTTTTATTTCAAGAAACTTTTGCCATCTGGAGATATTGGATATGAAAAACAGCTTTATTTTCCAACTCCGAAATTTGGCTCCCCTGCATCTCTAAATTCTGCTTGCCAAATGGTTCTTTCTTTAGTGCTTCTTTTTCTCACAGTATTGAATCAAGTGCAGCTGGAGAAACCAACGAATGCCTTAACCATTTGGCCATAAAATTGTCTTAGGCATATCTACAAGGTTATTAGTTACATTTTTAAATCTCATGACAGCTTTGTCAACTGTTTTGTAGCCACATAATGTGGATTATCATCTTTTTAGCTGGCTATTGCTGTTTTCTCAGCACTTTCCTAGCTTCTAACAGCTTGTTTGCCTTTTTTTGAGGTTTTGACAGCAGTTTCTGCACTGCTTTTTCAGCTTCCATTTCTAATCTTATCCTCAAGCCATGGTTATGTGTTTTGAGTTTTGTTACAGCAGCCTACCACTTCTGGTACCAAGTTTTATATCAGTTCAATTTTACTGCATAAGAAACTACTCCCATTAGAAACTGTCTGGAAGAAAACAAACCTTTTTGTTATTATTGTTGACCACGATTCTGTGAGTTGAATGGGCAGTTTTTCTGGTCTGGTTTGGCTCCCTGAGGACTAGAGAGTCTAGTCTCCAGAATTATGACCAAGGCCAAGGTAACCTTTAACAGCTGGGCCTCTATCCACACATCTCTCCTCCCCTAAGGAAGCTAATCTACCTTGTTCACATGGCCAACAGCCTTCCTAGTTTAGGAAAAGAAGACAAGCCCCAGTGGGCAATCACATTTCAAGCCTTTGTTTGCATATGTCCTATTGACCAAAACAAGTCACATGTTAAGCCCATATTCAGGGCATAAACTCCAGACGTCTTAGGGGTTTTCTTGCAAGAATGAGAACAACAATTTTGACCCTTGTTGCAAACAATTTAACACATAACCTAATAATTATAGTCCTAACATCAGAAAATGCACAAATGTGCTAGACTGAACAATAAATAAGACACAGATAAATCACAGGTTTTTAGAGAATTGTCAGAGATAGAGAAAGTGACTATAATGTATAACTTGACAGAGATGGCCATAAGGCCTGATATCTGTAACCACTGATCACACAGCCATTTTATGTGAAGTTCATTAGAGAAGTGTCTGGGGAGTGCAGAAGATGAGTATCAATTAATGGAATCATAAACAGATAGAATCAAGTCCACATTTAGGAGCATGTAGGATCAATGAAAAGCAGTATTTTACATGTCCCCACAATACAAGCATTCCTTAAAATGTATTCAAGTGAATATGATCAAAAGCAGTATCAAGGGTATCTTGGAGGGAAATGAAGACAGTATTTCCCACAATGACAACCTTAGCTTAGGTACCGAGATGTGTGTGTGTGGGGGGGAGGGTGGTTTAAAAGAAACTGAAATCCTATCTCCCCTGATACCCTTAACACATTAGAATCATGTCTGCTGAAATGGACCCATAGGAGTGTCTCAGGTAACTTTCACGCATCTTTGGGATTACATTCCTCCTTCTCTTCTAGTTATTTCCCAGGAGCTTCAGGAATTTTTTCTCCACTGAATTATGGATTTTCCCAGAGTACAAAGTCTGGAGTGATGACCTCAATTGCTATAAACGAGATAGGGCTCTGAGTGGGAACCATACTAAAAAGGTGGAATGTCTCAAAAATAATCTACTAGAGGAAAGGCGCCATTTGTAACTAATCTAAAAAATGCTCTGAGAGAGGTGCCTGGGTGGCTCAGTGAGTTAAAGCCTCTGCCTTTGGCTCAGGTCATGATCTCAGGGTCCTGGAATCAAGCCCCGCATCAGGCTCTCTGCTCAGCGGGGAGCCTGCTTCCTCCTCTCTCTCTCTCTGCCTGCCTCTCTGCCCACTTGTGATCTCTGTCTGTCAAATAAATAAATAAAATCTTTAAAAAAAATGCTCTGAGAATACATATATCTGTTCCTTTCTTTTATATCATAGCCACATGAAAAAACTAGAAAGAAAGACATTTAAATTGTAACATTGATTATCTTTGTTATTTGGAATTTATGATATTTCAATTTTTCCTTATTTTGGATGTTTTATATTATAAAAATGTCTTTATAAAATAATGGCATATTTCACATTAGAAATGATAATAATTAAAAATACAAACTGATTCAATATTAAGTCATATTTGCTCCAAATACTGTGTTATAAAAACAGAGTAAAAAGCATACATACATACTGGTGCCTGGGTGGCACAGTTGGTTAAGCAACAGACCATTGGTTTTAGGTCAGGTGGGTGATCTCAGGGTGAAGAGATCAAGCCCCAACTCAGGTTCAGTGCTCAAGGGATGTCTGCTTGAGATCTGTCTCCCTCTCTATCTGCCCTCTCTTCCCTACTCCATGCTCATGTGTGTACTCTCTCTTAAAAAAAAATACATAGATGGGGGAGGAGTCAAGATGGTAGAGAAGTAGCAGGCTGAGACTACTTCAGCTAGCAGGAGATCAGCTAGATAGCTTATCTAAAGATTGCAAACACCTGCAAATCCATCGGCAGATCGAAGAGAAGAAGAACAGCAATTCTGGAAACAGAAAAACTACCACTTACTGAATGGTAGGACTGGCGGAGACGTGAATCCAAAGCGAGAGGAAGATAGACCCCGGGGGGAGGGGCCAGCTCCCGGCAAGCAGCGGAGCAATGAAGCACAAAATCAGGACTTTTAAAAGTCTGTTCCACTGAGGGACATCGCTCCAGAGGCTAAACCGGAGTGAAGCCCACGCGGGGTCAGCGTGGCCTCAGGTCCCGCAGGGTCACAGAAGGATCGGGGGTGTCTGAGTGTCGCAGAGCTTGCGGGTATTGGAACGGGAAAACCAGCTACGGAGACAGAGCCGACAGTAAGATCACAGCTCGGTGTTACCTTGAACTGGCCCGCAGGCTCGGTGAGCTCCGATCGCAGCCGGAGGTCAGGCAGACGGGAGTAACTGGATGCTGTTCTCTGAGGGCGCACTGAGAAGTGGGGCCCCCGGCTCTCGGATCCTCCGGGCCAGAGACCAGGAGGCCGCCATTTGTATTCCCATCCTCCGGAACTCTACGGAAGCGCTCAGGGAACAAAAGCTCCTGAAAGCAAACCTGAGCAGATTACACAGACCAGCCCCTGGTAAGGGCGGTGCAATTCCGCCTGGGGCAAAGACACTTGAGAATCACTACACCAGGCTCCTCCCCCAGAAGATCAACAAGAAATCCAGCCAAGTTCACCTACCAAGTTCACCAACCAAGTTCACCTACTAAGGAGTGCGGTTTCAAACCAAGGAGAGCAGCAGAATTCCAGGAGGAGAAGCCAAAGCACAGAACTCATGGCTTTCTCCCTGTGATTTCTTTTAGTCTTGCAGTTAATTTAATTTTTTTCTTTTTTATTTTTTTTTCTCGGCTTCTGGTAAAATTTTTTTTAAACTTTTACCGTTTTCTTTTTTAACGTTTTTTAACTATTTTATCTAATATATATATTTTTTCTTTTTTATATTTTTCTTTATTTGTTTTTTTTAATTCTTTTCTTTTCTTTTTTTTCTTTTTTCTTTCTTTCTTTCTTTCTTTTTTTTCATCTTTTTATATGAATCTTTATTACAGATTTTTTTTTTATTTTTTATTTTTTATAAACATATATTTTTATCCCCAGGGGTACAGGTCTGTGAATAACCAGGTTTATACACTTCACAGCACTCACCAAAGCACATACCCTCCCCAATGTCCATAATCCCACCCCCTTCTCCCAAACCCCCTCCCCCCAGCAAACCTCAGTTTGTTTTGTGAGATTAAGAGTCACTTATGGTTTGTCTCCCTCCCAATCCCATCTTGTTTCATTGATTCTTCTCCTACCCACTTAAGCCCCCATGTTGCATCACCACTTCCTCATATCAGGGAGATCATATGATAGTTGTCTTTCTCTGCTTGACTTATTTCGCTAAGCATGATACGCTCTAGTTCCATCCATGTTGTCGCAAATGGCAAGATTTCATTTCTTTTGATGGCTGCATAGTATTCCATTGTGTATATATAACACATCTTCTTGATCCATTCATCTGTTGATGGACATCTAGATTCTTTCCATAGTTTGGCTATTGTGGACATTGCTGCTATAAACATTCGGGTGCACGTGCCCCTTTGGATCACTACGTTTGTATCTTTAGGGTAAATACCCAATAGTGCAATTGCTGGGTCATAGGGCAGTTCTATTTTCAACATTTTGAGGAACTTCCATGCTGTTTTCCAGAGTGGCTGCACAAGCTTGCATTCCCACCAACAGTGTAGGAGGGTTCCCCTTTCTCCGCATCCTCGCCAGAATCTGTCATTTCCTGACTTGTTGATTTTAGCCATTCTGACTGGTGTGAGGTGATATCTCATTGTGGTTTTGATTTGTATTTCCCTGATGCCGAGTGATATGGAGCACTTTTTCATGTGTCTGTTGACCATCTGGATGTCTTCTTTGCAGAAATGTCTGTTCATGTCCTCTGCCCATTTCTTGATTGGATTATTTGTTCTTTGGGTGTTGAGTTTGCTAAGTTCTTTATAGATTCTGGACACTAGTCCTTTATCTGATATGTCGTTTGCAAATATCTTCTCCCATTCTGTCAGTTATCTTTTGATTTTGTTAACTGTTTCCTTTGCTGTGCAAAAGCTTTTGATCTTGATGAAATCCCAATAGTTCATTTTTGCCCTTGCTTCCCTTGATTTGGCGTTGTTCCTAGAAAGATGTTGCTGCGGCTGAGGTCGAAGAGGTTGCTGCTTGTGTTCTCCTCAAGGATTTTGATGGATTCCTTTCGCACATTGAGGTCCTTGATCCATTTTGAGTCTATTTTTGTGTGTGGTGTAAGGAAAGGGTCCAATTTCATTTTTCTGCATGTGGCTGTCCAATTTTCCCAGCACCATTTATTGAAGAGGCTGTCTTTTTTCCATTGGACATTCTTTCCTGCTTTGTCGAAGATTAGTTGACTGTAGAGTTGAGGGTCTATTTCTGGGCTCTCTATTCTGTTCCATTGATCTATGTGTCTGTTTTTGTGCCAGTACCATGCTGTCTTGATGATGACAGCTTTGTAATAGAGCTTGAAATCAGGAATTGTGATGCCACCAACTTTGGCTTTCTTTTTCAATATCCCTTTGGCTATTCGAGGTCTTTTCTGGTTCCATATAAATTTTAGAATTATTTGTTCCATTTCTTTGAAAAAGATGGATGGTACTTTGATAGGAATTGCATTAAATGTGTAGATTGCTTTAGGTAGCATAGACATTTTCACAATATTTATTCTTCCAATCCAGGAGCATGGAACATTTTTCCATTTCTCTGTGTCTTCCTCAATTTCTTTCATGAGTCCTTTATAGTTTTCTGAGTATAGATTCTGTGCCTCTTTGGTTAGGTTTATTCCTAGGTATCTTATGGTTTTGGGTGCAATTGTAAATGGGATTGACTCCTTAATTTCTCTTTCTTCTGTCTTGCTGTTGGTGGAGAGAAATGCAACTGATTTCTGTGCATTGATTTTATATCCTGACACTTTACTGAATTCCTGTATAAGTTCTAGAAGTTTTGGAGTGGAGTCTTTTGGGTTTTCCACATATAGTATCATATCATCTGCGAAGAGTGATAATTTGACTTCTTCTTTGCCAATTTGGATGCCTTTAATTTCCTTTTGTTGTCTGATTGCTGAGGCTAGGACTTCTAGTACTATGTTGAATAGCAGTGGTGATAATGGACATCCCTGCCGTGTTCCTGACCTTAGCGGAAAAGTTTTCAGTTTTTCTCCATTGAGAATGATATTTGCGGTGGGTTTTTCATAGATGGCTTTGATGATATTGAGGTATGTGCCCTCTATCCCTACACTTGGAAGAGTTTTGATCAGGAAGGGATGCCGTACTTTGTAAAATGATTTTTCAGCACCTATTGAGAGTATCATATGGTTCTTGTTCTTTCTTTTATTGATGTGTTGTATCACATTGACTGATTTGCGGATGTTGAACCAACCTTGCAGCCCTGGAATAAATCCTACTTGGTCGTGGTGAATAATCTTTTTAATGTACTGTTGAATCCTATTGGCTAGTATTTTGTTGAGTATTTTCGCATCTGTGTTCATCAAGGATATCGGTCTATAGCTCTCTTTTTTGGTGGGATCCTTGTCTGGTTTTAGGATCAAGGTGATGCTGGCCTCATAAAATGAGTTTGGAAGTTTTCCTTCCATTTCTATTTTTTGGACCAGTTTCAGGAGAATAGGAATTAGTTCTTCTTTAAATGTTTGGTAGAATTCCCCCGGGAAGCCGTCTGGCCCTGGGCTTTTCTTTGTTTGGAGATTTTTTTTTTTTTTTTTTTTCCAGCATAACAGTATTCATTATTTTTGCACCACACCCCGTGCTCCATGCAATCCGTGCCTTCTATAATACCCACCACCTGGTACCCCAACCACCCACCCCCCGTCCCTTCAAAACCCTCAGATTGTTTTTCAGAGTCCATAGTCTCTCATGGTTCACCTCCGCTTCCAATTTCCCCCAACTCCCTTCTCCACTCTAAGTCCCCATGTCCTCCATGCTATTTGTTATGCTCCACAAATAAGTGAAACCATATGATAATTGACTCTCTCTGCTTGACTTATTTCACTCAGCATAATGCTGTTTGGAGATTTTTAATGACTGTTTCAATCTCCTTACTGGTTATGGGTCTGTCCAGGCTTTCTATTTCTTCCTGGTTCAGTTGTGGTAGTTTATATGTTTCTAGGAATGCATCCATTTCTTCCAGATTGTCAAATTTATTGGCATAGAGTTGCTCATAGTATGTTCTTATAATAGTTTGTATTTCTTTGGTGTTAGTTGTGATCTCTCCTCTTTCATTCATGATTTTATTTATTTGGGTCCTTTCTCTTTTCTTTTTGATAAGTCGGGCCAGGGGTTTATCAATTTTATTAATTCTTTCAAAGAACCAGCTCCTAGTTTCGTTGATTTGTTCTATTGTTTTTTTGGTTTCTATTTCATTGATTTCTGCTCTGATCTTTATGATTTCTCTTCTCCTGCTGGGCTTAGGGTTTCTTTCTTGTTCTTTCTCCTGCTCCTTTAGGTGTAGGGTTAGGTTGTGTACCTGAGACCTTTCTTGTTTCTTGAGAAAGGCTTGTACCACTATATATTTTCCTCTCAGGACTGCCTTTGTTGTGTCCCAGAGATTTTGAACCATTGTATTTTCATTATCATTTGTTTCCATGATTTTTTTCAATCCTTCTTTAATTTCCTGGTTGACCTATTCATTCTTTAGAAGGATGCTGTTTAGTCTCCATGTATTTGGGTTCTTTCCAAACTTCCTTTTGTGGTTGAGTTCTAGCTTTAGAGCATTGTGGTCTGAAAATATGCAGGGAATGATCCCAATCTTTTGATACCGGTTGAGTCCTGCTTTAGGACCGAGGATGTGATCTATTCTGGAGAATGTTCCATTGCACTAGAGAAGATAGTGCTTTGGGATGAAATGTTCTGAATATTTCTGTGATGTCCATCTGGTCCAGTGTGTCGTTTAAGGCCTTTATTTCCTTGCTGATCTTTTGCTTGGATGATCTGTCCATTTCAGTGAGGGGAGTGTTAAAGTCCCCTACTATTATTGTATTATTGTTGATGTGTTTCTTTGATTTTGTTATTAATTGGTTTATATAGTTGGCTGCTCCCACGTTGGGGGCATAGATATTTAAAATTGTTAAATCTTCTTGTTGGACAGACCCTTTGAGTATGATATAGTGTCCTTCCTCATCTCTTATTATAGTCTTTGGCTTAAAATCTAATTGATCTGATATAAGGATTGCCACTCCTGCTTTCTTCTGATGTCCATTAGCATGGTAAATTCTTTTCCACCCCCTCACTTTAAATCTGGAGGTGTCTTCGGGCTTAAAATGAGTTTCTTGGAGGCAACATATAGATGGGTTTTGTTTTTTTATCCATTCTGATACCCTGTGTCTTTTGACAGGGGCATCTAGCCCATTAACATTCAGGGTAACTATTGAGAGATATGAATTTAGTGCCATTGTATTGCCTGTAAGGTGACTGTTACTGTATATGGTCTCTGTTCCTTTCTGATCTACCACTTGTAGGCTCTCTCTTTGCTTAGAGGACCCCTTTCAATATTTCCTGTAGAGCTGGTTTGGTGTTTGCAAATTCTTTCAGTTTTTGTTTGTCCTGGAAGCTTTTAATCTCTCCCTCTATTTTCAATGATAGCCTAGCTGGATATAGTATTCTTGGCTGCATGTTTTTCTCCTTTAGTGCTCTGAAAATATCATGCCAGCTCTTTCTGGCCTGCCAGGTCTCTGTGGATAAGTCAGCTGCCAATCTAATATTTTTACCATTGTATGTTACAGACTTCTTTTCCCTGGCTGCTTTCAGGATTTTCTCTTTGTCACTGAGACTTGTAAATTTTACTGTTAGGTGACAGGGTGTGGGCCTATTTTTATTGATTTTGAGGGGCGTTCTCTGAACCTTCTGAATTTTGATGCTCGTTCCCTTTGCCATATTGAGGAAATTCTCCCCAATAATTCTCTCCAGTATACCTTCTGCTCCCCTCTCTCTTTCTTCTTCTTCTGGAATCCCAATTATTCTTGTTGTTTTGTCTTATGGTGTCACTTATCTCTCGAATTCTCCCCTCGTGGTCCAGTAGCTGTTTGTCCCTCTTTTGCTCAGCTTCTTTATTCTCTGTCATTTGGTCTTCTATATCACTAATTCTTTCTTCTGCCTCATTTATCCTAGCAGTGAGAGCCTCCATTTTTTATTGCACCTCATTAATAGCTTTTTTGATTTCCACTTGGTTAGATTTTAGTTCTTTTATTTCTCCAGAAAGGCTTTTATATCTCCCAGGAGGGCTTCTCTAATATCTTCCATGCCTTTTTTGAGCCCGGCTAGAACCTTGAGAATTGTCATTCTGAACTCTAGATCTGACATATTATCAACGTCTGTATTGATTAGGTCCCTAGCCTTTGGTACTGCCTCTTGTTCTTTTTTTTGTGGTGAATTTTTCCGTCTTGTCATTTTATCCAGATAAGAGTATATGAAGGAGCAAGTAAAATACTAAAAGGGTGGCAACAACCCCAGGAAAATATGCTTTCAGAAAGTGGTTGCTTTTCTGTTTCCAGAATTGCTGTTCTTCTTCTCTTCGATCTGCCGATTGATCTGCAGGTGTTTGCAATTTTTAGATAAGCTATCTAGCTGATCTCCTGGTAGCTGAAGTAGTCTCAACCTGCTACTTCTCTGCCATCTTGACTCCTCCCCTCCTCTTTCTTCCTTTTTGAACCTCTTTTTATCCCCTTTCTCCCCCCTCACAATTTGGGATCTCTTCTGATTTGGTTAAAGCATATTTTCCTGGGGTTGTTCCTCAAAATGTTGAAAATAGAACTGCCCTATGACCCAGCAATTGCACTACTGGGTATTTACCCTAAAGATACAAACGTAGTGATCCAAAGGGGCACATGCACCCGAATGTTTACAGCAGCAATGTCCACAATAGCCAAACTATGGAAAGAACCTAGATGTCCATCAACAGATGAATGGATCAAGAAGATGTGTTATATATACACAATGGAATACTATGCAGCCATCAAAAGAAATGAAATCTTGCCATTTGCGACAACATGGATGGAACTAGAGCGTATCATGCTTAGCGAAATAAGTCAAGCAGAGAAAGACAACTATCATATGATCTCCCTGATATGAGGAAGTGGTGATGCAACTTGGGGGCTTAAGTGATTAGAAGAAGAATCAATGAAACAAGATGGGATTGGGAGGGAGACAAACCATAAGTGACTCTTAATCTCACAAAACAAACTGAGGTTTGCTGGGGGGAGGGGGGTTAGGAGAAGGGGGTGGGATTATGGACATTGGGGAGGGTATGTGCTTTGGTGAGTGCTGTGAAGTGTATAAACCTGGTGATTCACAGACCTGTACCCCTGGGGATAAGAATATATGTTTATAAAAAATAAAAAATTAATTAAAAAAATACATATATGTATCATTTTGGGATTACTCTTTCTAAGCTTAAAGTGAATGTCACTTTTCCAGCTGAATAAATAAACAGTGTCTTACCCAAGAATTTGCTCTAGGAAACAAATTTTGCTTAGAACTTCTATTAGTAATTAGGAATACAAGGAGACATTATCCAAGTGTGTAGATGGTTCCAGATGGTTTGCTAAATAGAAACAAAATCGCAAAAGTATGATAAGAATTTGCATAATGATCACACAATAATATGACATAAGCACACAAGTGATCAATGAGTTTCAGACAGGACAAAATAAAAGAAAAGTTGAGGCGGCAATTACAAAGTTTGAAAGGTTGCTCCCTCTGAAGAGATTGCAATCCAGATAAGATAAGGGATGAAGCACTGATTAAGTTAGGGAGGCACTTGATCTTACTACATAAATCCATTAACAGATTGGGTGAAGATATATTTATGGGAGACAGATATAAGTCTAAACTCACTTAGCATTCTCTAGAAAGGTGTTGTTTGGCTTTAAGCAAAATCCTAACATAAACCCCAAACACCATTCCTATATACTATATTCCCTATTAAACTCATGTTTTATGAAAGGTGGGGGATGAGGTAGGGAAAATAGGCTAAGTACACTCTATATCTCTTATTATATTATTATTATTCCCCTCTTCACAACTGTGTTAACATATATTATAGTGTAATGTAACTATTAAACATTTAGATATTGAGACCATCTGTCAGAGCTTATATGAAAATTTCTATGTTGCAAAACATATTAGGAACCATTTGAACTACATATGTGAAAAAAAGAAGTGGTGAGGAGGCATAGTTATTCAGACACACAAACTATTTCAAAATATTTTTAAAAAGTGTCAAACAATGTATCAATATCTGAAAATATCTGCTGTATCTACTAAGCTTCAATTCTTCTCTAATAATTTTTTTCCTATTTTATTAATTTCTACATCCCCAGCCCCTGAAAAATAGATGGAATGTCTAGTAGCCAATTAATAAACATTTGTAAATGAATTAATGAAAAAATGAAAAAGATTTTTGTATGTAATAAATTTCCTTTTTGAAGAGGGGCAGCTCCAGACACTCACAGTGCTGCTACTATCCATGGAGTCTCTCCATAGTAACATCCTTGTCTTTGAGTCAATTCCAATTTTACCATTCTTCAAAACTCATGTTGTAGTCTTTACACTAAGTGAGATATATCAGACAAAGACAAATACCAGACAATTTCACTCATTTGTAGAATCTAAAAACAAAAAAACAAACAAAAGAACAAAGTCACATTACAAATACAGAGAACAAACTGGTAATTGCCTGAGTGAAGGGGCATAAGGGATGGGCAAAATGGGTGAAGAGGGGTGGGAGATACAGTCTTCCAATTATGGAATGAGTAGGTGTGCAAATAAAAGATACAGCATAAAGAATATAGTCAGTGATATTGTAATAGGTTGTATGGTGACAGGCCATTGCTACACTTATGGTGAGCACAGGATAACATATAGAGAAGTTGAATCACTAGAGAAATTGTACACCTAAAATTAATGTAACATAGTGTGTCAACTATACTCAAATAAAAAATAAAAATAAAAAATTCACGTTGTAATCTAAACCTTTTCTTAAGATTTCCCTATCATTCCAACCTTCACTGGTCTTCCGACTGGACTTTATCAGCCCACCATATGTATATGCATATAACTCTGTTAGCAAAACTTTTCCAGTGTTTACTATTGATAAACATTTTCTGAATGGACTATAATCTTTTGAAGTTCTTCTTCTTCCTGACTTATTGATTCAAATTTAATAAGGCATGGTCCTGACTTTAAGAATCTTACAGACTGGTAGGAACATCTCTGTAAAATAAACAAATTCAGCATGCCAAGCACTATATATGCATTAAGGAAACATTTGGATTGGCCCTCCTAACCATAATTCCACCCTATTTCTAGTTGAAGGGATTGGAAAGCTAATTTCTACACTTCCCACATGAACTTGAGTTTAAGCTTTAAAGTCTGAATAAGGACTTACCAGATGATCTTAATGATAGCTCAAAATGGATATAGGGTAGCAATGATCTTCCTGCCTGACCTGGCAACCAAGGTCATACCTATGTGTTGATGGTAACTAGACTCCATGTCCCAGAGCCTAGTCACCAGCTTATGAATGGGCAGCAGAAGAAGTTTTTGATCTCCTGTTAGCTACTACTGTGGTGTAACCTTCTAATCAATAGTCTAGAAGTGGTTAACTTCTGTTCCTCCTATCCTATAAGGATCCAATTCCCTGAATTAAAACACAGCTTGAGAACACTAGTATTGTCTATCTTGCTCTGAACCCTGATTGATCCATATGGTGTGATATGAATATAAAGAATAGAGCAGGGACACTAAAGAAGACTAGGTGGCTCTGTCAGAGTAATAATGCAAAGATAATTGTTCAACTGATGAATTGTTCATCAGGCAGATGAAAGGTGGAAGCATTAGCATAACCATGAAAACACAGTAGTAACCCAAAGTCATAGAACGTTTGAATCAGGAAACCTACAAATCTACTTAAAAACAAAACAAAACAAAACACACCAAAAAACCACTCTCAAAGAGAGAAAAGAACTTTAGCTGAGAAATAGGAAGTGTAAGTCTGATGGGCAGCAGGGCACATGGAAGAACTAGACCTTCTGATGTCTTATACATTGCTTATTCAATTCAAGTGATCCTGTAATTTTTATTACATGACACTGTTCAAAGTATGTTGATATTTTACTCCTAATCTAAAATAAACACCACAAACCTCAATATGATATTATGATGATTGTATTTCTGTTGTTAATTTTAACTAGATTGACACAATAACAACACCAGGAGTCCAAGATGGCAGAGGAGTAGGAAACCTTAATTTCATATAAACCCAGGAATTCAGGTGGATAGTCTTCAAATCATTCTGAACACCTGCAAAATCAACCAGAGATCTAAGAAAAGAATAGCTGCAACTTTACAAATAGAAAAGTGACCATTTTCTGCAAGGTAGGCGGTGCAAAGAAGTGAGTCCAAGGTGATATATGGGAAGACAGACTGCAGAGGGAGGGAGCCCTGGCAGTTGGCACTGGAAAGTGTTATAGCAGTGTAGCACAATATCAGAAATTTTAGAAGTCTACTCCAATGAGGGAGGGCCCTGCCAGAAGGATGCTCAGGTGGTGAAGTGGAGCAGAATCCAATGTGACAGTGTGGTCTCAGAATCCCCAGGGTCACAGAAAGACTGGAGGTGCCTAAGTGTGGCAGAGTTCCCAGGCATCTGAGCAGGGAAGTCATCTGCAATCAGCAAGCCCAGGAGTGGGCTCTCAGCTCTGTGTTGTGATAAACCTTGAACCAGCATGGTCGGGTGACTGCTCTTCAAACAGGTGCCCCGCAAATGGCAGAACCATAGTGAGACCCCACCTTCCTCTCCAGGGAAGAATGGTGTGGGTGTGCACTGCAGGAATCAGCACGGTTTGGAGACTCAAAGTAAAATCACATGTTAGAGATAGAAATGCTCAGTCACAAGCTGGGCAAACACAGATTGAGGACAGAGACCAAGAGACAGGAGTGACTGACTACTTTTCCTTGAGGGTTCACTGAGCTCTTGGCTCTAGGGCTAAAGATTGGGAGGCCACCATTTTCATTCTCATCGTCTAAAGCAGCATGCAAAGACTTCAGGGAATAAAAGCCACATAGAGCAATCCAGAGCCACTTATTTAGCATGACTCTCTGGAAAGGACAGTGTAATTCTGCCCTTGGCAAAGAAATTTGAGAATCAACACAACAGGTCCTTCCCCCAGAAGATCAGCAATAACATCCAGCTAAGAGAAAGTTTACCAAACATACAGAACTGCAAAACTCCAACGTTAGGGGAAACTAGTGGAGAGAATTCATGTTTTTCTCCTCACCATTCTTTCACCTTTCAATTTTAATTTTTTCTTTCCTTTTTCAACACATTTTTATCACCTCTTTTTAAAATATTTTTAATTTTTCTGTCTTGCTGTTGGTGTAGAGAAATGCAACTGATTTCTGTGCATTGGTTTTATATCCTGACACTTTACTGAATTCCTGTATAAGTTCTAGCAGTTTTGGAGTGGAGTCTTTTGGGTTTTCCACATATAGTATCATATTTTTTATGTTTACATTCTATTCTTTCATTGTATTTAATTTTTTAAATGTTTTATTATTTACTAGAGAGAAAGAGAGAGAGCAGAAACAGGATGAAGGGAAGAGGGAGAAATCAACTCGCTGCTGAACAGGGACCTAATGCGGAGCTTGGTCCCAGGATCCCAGGATCATGACCTAACACAAATCAGACACTTAATGCTCCGAGCCACCCAGGTGCCCTGTATTTTATTTAAATTTATTTTTGTGTGTATATATATATATTATATAAGTATAATATATAAATTTATATTTATTTTATATAAATTTATATTTACATAAATATATAATTTATATTTATATAAATATATTTATTTATATGATATTTATATTTTATATATAATATTTATATAATAATTTATATAAATATAAATTTATATTTATTATATAAATATATTAAATATATATAAGTTTTTATTTCTTTACAACTTTGGGATGTGGTTTCTTCTAACAAACAAAAAACAGCCAAGATACTGTATATTGCTCTGTTAATACTTTTTTTGTCTTTTAATTTTCATTTTTACAGTTACATTCTACCTTTTCAATCTATTTAATTTTATTTTTGTACATATATGTTTTCCTTTCTTTTCAGTTTTGGGGTCTAGTTTTCTAAGAAACAGATCAAAATACACACAGGACACAGTGTATTACTCTGTTCTGTTTATCTGTCTGGTTATAGTCTCTCTCTTAAAAACAAATATATTTTACATATATATATATAATTATATATATATATAATTTGGTTTGGGAGTCTCCTCTGATTTGCTTAGTGCATTCACTGGTGTGGTTGTTGCCATTACAGTATTTTGTTCTCTTGTTCATCCATTCTTCTCTGTACAGATGATGAGACAGAAAAATTCACCTCAAAAAAAGGAACAAGAGGAATACTGACTGCCAGGGATCTCATCAAACTCTTGAAACTAGAGTTCAGAATAACAATTATTAAGATACTAGCTAGGCTTGAGAAAAGCATGAAAGACATTAGAGTATACGTGTCTGGAGAAATAAAAGACTAAAATCTAATCAAATAGAAATAAAAAAGACTATTAATGATATCCAATCAAAACTGGAGGCTGTAACTGCTAGGATAAATGAGGAAGAAGAGGCAAGATGGTGGAGAAGTAGGAGACCCTGTTTCAATCGTCCTATAAAGTGAGCTATTTATCTACCAGAACACTCTGAACACCCATAAAACTATCCTGAGATATAGGATTATACACTTCTGGACCTCTATGGGGGCAGAAGAAACCAATGGAGACTTAAAGCAGAGTGGGAACACTCGGACTGATATCAAAAGATAAACAGAAGGGAGAGGAAGCCACCAGAAATGACCCTTTGGAAAATAATACCCCAATACAAAAGTGCCCTGTGATTGAGGACACCATTAACTTGAAGTCTGGTTAAAAGCACTCAAAAAGAGCAAAAGACCTTAAGGGGCAACTGGTAGAATTGGGTGGTCACGGGCACAGGCCTAAGCCCATGGACCCAGGACAGCCACCACTGGTGAAAGTGCCAGAGAAAGTGCAGCAAAGTCTCCAAGCCATGGTCCATAAACCCCCGGCTTTTTGCTGTTTGCACCACCACTGGGCTAGGTGCACTCCAGCCGGCACATGTGAGAGAGTCTGGGGTGGGCACAAACCAGCACTCTCAAGAACCACAGCCTTTTTGTGCTCTGCATGCACTGCCCGACCGGTGTCTGAACCATGCTGCCCACCTGAGAAAGCTCTGTGTGGGCACTAGCGTGTTGTCTCTAGGACTGGCCGAGGGCCTGAACACTCCCAGCCCAGGCTTGAGAAACTCAGCGTGCTATCTCTGGTTTGGTTCTCTCTAGCAGACAGCAACCTACGAAACCCTGAGGCCTGAACCCCAGAGAGCAGTCCCTGCAAAGGCAACGACCAGAAGCAGGCTCCTTGTACTAATATCGCTTGTAGTGTTAGTGGTATGGGGGGGGGGGGTTGTGCAGAGACAAGCGGGCACTTCGAGAGACCCCTGAGATGGTGACTGGGGACGTGTACTGCTTGTGGAAGATTGCATGGCTCAGCAGAGTTTGCAGAGAGGGAGTCTATGTGTTCTGAACCACCCAGAGGGGAGCAGACTGAGGCTTCTCTCTGAAACAGAGGTCTGGGTATATTTGACTTTCCATTAAGCATCTGAAAAGCTAAAAAAAAACCACCAAAGAACAAAAACCTTAAAAGAAAAAAAGCCTGAAAAACCAGTTTCCAAAGTGCCCAGCCCCCTGATAGGGAGCAAGAAGACTCAACCAAAAACTCAAGACTGAGTGAAAAACAACACAGCAGGTCCCTCCCACAGAAAGCCAGCCAAAAGAATGAGAGAACCACCATGACAGGGTCCCCATAAAACTGTAAAACACCGATATCAGGGGAAAATGATATTAAGCTCCCAGTATTACCCTAAAATCTGAATATTTCATAGATACAACTTTTATTTTAATTCTTTCTCACTGTTCTTGTTCCTTTTAATTTTTTAAACCTATTTGCCATTATAATTAGAGACTCACTAAAACATATTCCATAATAAACTATTTTTAAAAATTTTTATTAACATATAATGTATTATTAGCCACAAGGGTACAGGTGTGTGAATCACCAGCTTTACACACTTCACAGTATTCATCATACCACATACCCTCGCCAATGTCCATAACCCCACCATCCTCTCCCTACCCGCCTCCCCCCAGCAACCCTCAGTTTGTTTTGTGAGATTAAGAGTCTCTTATGGTTTGTCTCCCTCCCAATCCCATCCTGTTTCATTTTTTCCTTCCTTACCCCCCAACCACCCCACCATCCCTCTCAAATTCCTCTTATCAGGGAGATCATATGATAGTTGTCTTTTTCCGATTGACTTATTTCACTCAGCATAATACCCTCTAGTTCCATCCATGTCGTTGCAAATGGCAAGATTTCATTTCTTCTGATGGCTGCATAGTATTCCATTGTGTGTGTGTGTGTGTGTGTGTGTGTGTGTGTGTGTGTGTATACCACTTCTTCTTTACCCATTCACCTGTTGATGGACATCTAGGCTCTTTCCATAGTTTGGCTATTGTGGATTTTGCTGCTATAAACATCGGGTGCACGTGCCCCTTTGGATCACTACATTTTTATCTTTAAAGGTAAATACCCAGTAGTGCAATTGCTGGGTCATAGGGTAGCTCTATTTTCAACTTTTTGACGAACCTCCATGCTGTTTCCCAGAGTGGTTGCACCAGCTTGCATTCCCACCGACAGTGTAGGAGGGTTCCCCTTTCTCTGCATCCTCGCCAACGTCTGTCATTTCCTGACTTGTCACTTGTAGCCATTCTGACTGGTGTGAGGTGCTATCTCATTGTGGTTTTGATTTGTATTTCCCTGATGCCGAGTGATGTGGAGCACTTTTCCATGTGTCTGTTGGCCATCTGGATGTCTTCTTTGCAGAAATGTCTGTTCATGTCCTCTGCCCATTTCTTGATTGGATTATTTGTTCTTTGGGGTTGAGTTTGATAAGTTCTTTATAGATTTTGGATACTAGCCCTTTATCTGATATGTCGTTTGCAAATACCTTCTCCCATTCTGCCAGTTGCCTTTTGGTTTTGTAGACTGTTTCCTTTGCTGTGCAAAGGCTTTGGATATTGATGAAGTCCCAGTAGTTCATTTTTGCCCTTGCTTCCCTTGCCTTTTGCAATGTTTCTAGGAAGAAGTTGCTGCGGCTGAGGTTGAAGGGGTTGTTGCCTGTGTTCTCCTCAAGGATTTTGATGGGTTCCTTTCTCACATTGAGGTCCTTCATCAATTTTGAGTCTATTTTTGTGTGTGGTGTAGAGAAACGGTCCAGTTTATTTTTTTGCATGTGACTGTCCAATTTTCCCAACACCATTTGTTGAAGAGACTGTCTTTTTTTTCCATTGGACATTCTTTCCTGCTTTGTTGAAGATTCATTGACCATAGAGCTAAGGGTCTATTTCTGTTGCATTGATCTATGTGTCTGCTTTTTGTGCCAGTACCATACTGTCTTGATGATGAGAGCTATGTAATAGAGCTTGAGGTCTGGAGTTGTGATGCCACCAACTTTGGCTTTCTCTTTCAATATTCCTCTGGCTATTCGAGGTCTTTTCTGGTTCCATACACATTTTAGGATTATTTGTTCCATTTCTTTGATAAAAAATGGATGGTATTTTGATAGGGATTGCATTAAATGTGTAGATTGCTTTAGGTGGCATAGACATTTTTATGATATTTGTTCTTCTAATCCATGAGCATGGGACATTATTCCATTTCTTTGTGTCTTCCTCGATTTCTTTCCTGGGTACTTTATAGTTTTCTGAGTATAGATTCTTTGCCTCTTTGGTTGGGATTATTCCTAGGAATCTTGTGGTTTTAGGTGCAATTGTAAAGGGGATTGACTCCTTAATTTCTCTTTCATCTGTCTTGTTGGTGTAGAGAAATGCAACTGATTTCTGTGCATTGATTTTATATCCTGACACTTTACTGAATCCCTGTACAAGTTCTAGCAGATTTGGAGTGAAGCTTTTGGGTTTTCCACATAAAGTATCATATCATCTGCAAAGAATGATAGTTTGACTTCTTCTTTGACAATTTGGATGCTTTTTATTTCTTTTTGTTTTCTGATTGCCGAGGCTAGGACTTCTAGTACTATGCTGAATAGCAGTGGTAATAATGGACATGCCTGCCGTGTTTCTGACCTTAGTGGAAAAGCTCTCAGTATTTCTCCATTGAGAATGATATTCATTGTGTATTTTTCATAGATGGCTTTGATGATATTAAGGTATGTACCCTCCATCCCTACACATTGAAGAATTTGATCAAGAAAGGATGCTTTACTTTGTCAAATGCTTTTTCAGCATCCCTTGAGAAGATCATGTGTTCTAGTTCTTTCTTTTATCAACGTATTGTATCACATTGATTGATTTGTGGATGTTGAACCAACCTTGCAGCCCTGGAATAAATCCAACTTGTTTACCTCTCCTTTTATTGTGAATGACATCCTTGCTAATTAAAGTGTTCTTAGGTGTGCAATAACATGGATGGAACTGGAGGATATTATTCTGAGTGAAATAAATCAGAGAAAGACAATTATCATATGATCCCTCTGACATGAGGAATTTGAGGGAAGGGCCAGGGGTCGCTGAGGGTAGGGAAGGAAAAAAAGAAACAAGATGCTATCAGGAGGGAGAAAAACCTAAGAGACTCTTAATCTCACAGAACAAACTGACAGTTGCTAGGGGTTTGGGGGAGGGATAGGGTGGCTGAGCAATGGACACTGGAGAGGGTATGTGCTATGGTGAGTGCTGTGAAATGTGTAAGCCTGATGATTCATAGACCAATACCCCTGGGGCAAATAATACATTATATGTTAATAAAAAGAAAAAAAAATAAAGTGTCCTTGGGTGCATATTTTTCTCATTTAACACCATGGATATATCATGCCAGTCCTTTCTGACCTGCCAGGTCTCCATGGATATGTCTGTTGCTGGTATGATGTTTCTAACCTCATAGATTATGGACCTCTTTCCCTGAGCTGCTTTCAGGATTTTCTCTTTGTGAGATATGCAAGTTTCACTATTATATGTCCAGGTGTTGATCTATTGTTATTGATTTAGAAGGGAGTTTTCTGTGCTTCCTGGACTTGGATACCTGTTCTCTTCCCCAGGTTAGGAAAGTTCTGCACTGTAATTTGCTCCTGTATACCTTATGTCCCCAGACCCCCTTTCATCCTTTTCTGGGATCCAAATTCCAAGACTGTTTCACTTATGGTATCACTTATCTCTTGAATTCTCCCACATGATACAGTAGTTGTTTATCTCTATTTTTCTCAGCTTCTTTACTCCCCACCATTTTGTCTTATTACTAATTCACTACTCTGCCTCATTTATTTTTTTCAAGTTTCTTTATTTTTCTTAATTTAATTTTTTTTGTTTGTGTGTTCCCAAATTCATTGTTTATGTACCTCACCCAGTGCTCCATGCAGTATGTACCCACATAACTACCCAAAGCCAGGCTCACCCAATCCCCTAATCCTCTCCCTTCCAAAACCTTCAGTTTGTTTCAAGACTCCACAGTCTCTCATGCTTTGTCTCCCCTTCCAATTTCCCCAACTCACTTCTCCTCTCCATCTCCCAATGTCCTCCATGTTATTCCTTATGTTCCACAAGTGAGTGAAACCATATGATACTTGACTATCTCTGCTTGACTTATTTCACTCAGCATAATCTCTTCCAGTCCCATCCATGTTGATACAAAAGTTGGGTACTCATCCTTTGTGATGGAGGATAATATTCCATTGTATATAGGGACCATATCTTTTTTTTTATCCATTTGTCCGTTGAAGGGAATCTTGGTTCTTTATTTTGGCGACTGTGGCCATTGTGAACATTGGAGTACAGATGATCCTTCTTTTTACCACGTCTGTATCTTTGGGATAAATTCCTAGTAGTACAATTGCAGGGTCATAGGGTAGCTCCAGTCTTAATTTCGTAAGGAATCGCCACACTGTTTTCCAAAGTGACTGCACCAACTTGCATTCCCACCAACAGTGTAAGAGAGTTCCCCTTTCTCCACATCTTTTCCAACACTTGTTTACTCTTCTGTTGATTTTGGCCATTCTCACTGCTGAAAGGTGAAATCTTAATGTGGATTGGATTTTAATCTCCCTGATGGCTAGTTATGATGAACATTTATTCATGTGTCTGTTAGCCATTTGCATGTCTTCTTTGGAGAAGTGTCTGTTCATGCCTTCTGCTCATTTTTTTAATGTGATTATCTGTTTTGTGTATATTGAGTTTGAGGACTTCTTTATAGATCTTGGATAACAGCCCATTGTCTGTAGTGTCATTTGTGAATATCTTCTCCCATTCTGTGGGGTGCCTCTTTGTTTGGTTGACTGTTTCCTTTGCTGTGCAGAAGCTTTTGATCTGGATGGAGTCCCAAAAGTTCATTTTCACTTTTGTTTCCTTTGCCGTTGGGGACATGTCTTGAAAGAAGTTCCTGTGACCAATGTCGAAGAGGTTACTGCCTATGTTATCTTCTAGGATTTTGATAGATTCCTGCCTCATGTTGAGGTCCTTTATCTATTTTGAATTTATCTTCGTGTATGGTGTAAGAAAATTGAGTTTTATTCTTCTACAAATAGGTATCCAATTTTCCCAGCACAAGAGATTGAAGAGACTGTCTTTTTTTTTTCCACTGGATATTTTTTCTTGCTTTGTCAAAGACTATTTGACCATAGAGTTGAGGATCCATATCTGGGCTCTCTTCTCTGTTCCACTGGTTTACATTTCTCTTTTTGAGCCAGTTCCATGCTGTCTTGGTGATCACAGCCTTGCAGTAAAGCTTGAAATCAGGCAATGTGATGCCCCCAGTTTTGATTTTTTTCAACATTTCCTTAGCAACTCAGGGTCTCTTCTGGTTACATACAAATTTTAGGATTGTTTGTTCCAGCTCTTTGAAAAATGCCAGTGGAATTTTTGATCAGGATGGTATTGAAAGTATAGATTGCATTAGGCCATATAGACATTTTAACAATGTTTATTCTTTCAATCCATGAGCATGGAACGCTCTTCCAATTTTTGTGTCTTCTTCGGTTTCTTTCATAAGTGTTCTGTAGTTCCTTGAGTACAGATCCTTTACCTCTTTGGTTAGGTTTATTCCCAGGTATCTTATGGTTCTTGGTGCTATAGTAAATGGAATCAATTCTCTACTTTCCCTCTCTGTATTTTCATTGTTAGTGTATAAGAAAGCATTTATGTACATTGATTTTGTATCCTGCCACATTGCTGAATTGCTGTATGAGTTCTAGTAGTTTGGGGGTGGAGTCTTTTGGGTATTCCATATAAAGTATCATGTCATCTGCGAAGAGAAAGAGTTTGACTTCTTCTTTGCCAATTTGAATATTTTTATTTTTTTTTTTATTGTCTGATTTCTGTTGCTAGGACTCCTAGTACTATGTTGAACAACAGTGGTGAGAATGGACATTCTTCTCATGTTCCTGATCTCAAAGGGAAGGCTGTCAGCTTTTTCACATTGAGAATGATATTTGCTGTGGGTTTTTCATAGACAGGTTTTTTGAAGTTGAGGAATGTTCCCTCTATCCCTATACTTTGAAGGGTTTTAATCAGGAATGGATGCTGTATCTTATCAAATGTTTTTTCTGCTTCAATTGAGAGCACCACGTGGTGTTTCTCTCTTCTTTTATTGATTTTTTTCTATCACATTGATTGATTTGCAAATGTTAAACCACCCTTGCATTCTATGGATAAATCCCACCTGGTCATGGTGGATAATCTTTTTAATGTACTGCTGGATCTTATTAGCTAGGATCTTGCTGAGAATCTTGGCATCCATATTCATCAGGAATATTGGTCTGAAATTCTCCTTTTTGTTGAGATCTTTGTCTGGTCTGGGGATCAGGGTAATGCTGGCTTTATAAAAGGAATATGGAAGGTTTCCCTCTGTTTCTAATTTTTGAAACAGCTTAAGGAGAATAGGTATTATTGCTTCTTTCAATGTTAGGTTGAATTCTCCAGGAAATCTGTCAGATCCTGGGCTCTTGTTTTTTGGGAGCGTTTTTATCACTGCTTCAATCTTGTTACTAGATATTGGTCTATACAGGTTGTTAATTTCTTCCTGATTCAGTTTGGAAGTTTTTAGGTTTCCAGGAATGCATCCATTTCATCTAGGTTGCTTAACTTATTGGCATATAACTGTTGATAATTATTTCTGATGATTGCTTTTATTTCCTTGGTATTAGTCATAATCTCTCCCTTTTTATTCATAATTTTATTAATTTGGGTCCTCTCTCTTTTCTTTTGGATTAGTTTGACCAGTGGTTTATTAATCTTATTGATTCTTTCAAAAAACCAGCTTCTAGCTTTGTTGATGTGTTCTACTGTATCCCTAGTTTCTATATCATTGATCTCTGCTCTAATCTTGATTATTTCCCTTCTTGTGCATGGAGTTAGCTTAACTTGTTGTTGATTTTCCAGTTTAAGGTGTAAATAGAGCTAGTGTATTCTATATTTTTCAATTTTTCTGAGGGAGGTTTGGATAGTTATGTATTTCCCACTGAAGACCACCTTTGCCATATCCCATAGGTTTTGTACCCATGTGTCTTCATTATCATTGGTTTCCATGAATTGTGTAAGTTCTTCTTGGATTTCCTGGTTGATCCAAACATCATTAATCAGGGTGGTCTTTAGTTTCTAAATGTTTGAATTCCTTCCATACTTTTTCTTGTGCTTGAGTTCCAGTTTCAAAGCATTATAGTCTGAGAATATGCAGGAAATAATCTCAATCTTTTGATATTGGTTGAGGTCTGATTTGTGACCCAGTGTGTGGTCTATTTTGGAGAAAGTTCCATGTGTGCTCGAGAAGAATGAGTATCCTGTTTTTTTTTTTTTAATTAATTTATTTATTTTCAGCATAACAGTATTCATTATTTTTTCACCACACCCAGTGCTCCATGCAATCCATGCCCTCTATAATACCCACCACCTGGTACCCCAACCTCCCACCCCCTCGCCACTTCAAACTCCTCAGATTGTTTTTTAGAGTACATAGTCTCTCATGATTCACCTCCCCTTCCAATTTACCCCAACTCCCTTCTCCTCTCTAACTCCCCATGTCCTCCATGCTATTTGTTATGCTCCACAAATAAGTGAAACCATATGATAATTGACTCTCTCTGCTTGACTTATTTCACTCAGCATAATCTCTTCGAGTCCCGTCCATATTGCTACAAAAGTCAAGTATTTATCCTTTCTGATGGAGGCGTAATACTCCATAGTGTATATGGGCCACATTTTCCTTATCCATTCGTCCGTTGAAGGGCATCTTGGTTCTTTCCACAGTTTGGCGACTGTGGTCATTGCTGCTATAAACATTGGGGTACAGATGGCCCTTCTTTTCATGACATCTGTATCTTTGGGGTAAATACCCAGGAGTGCAATTGCAGGGTTATAGGAAAGTTCTATTTTTAATTTCTTGAGGAATCTCCACACTGTTCTCCAAAGAGGCTGCACCAACTTGCATTCCCACCAACAGTGTAAGAGGGTTCCCCTTTCTTCACATCCCCTCCAACATACGTTGTTTCCTGTCTTGTTAATTTTGGCCATTCTAACTGGTGTAAGGTGATATCTCAATGTGGTTTTAATTTGAATCTCCCTGAGGGCTAGTGATGATGAACATTTTTTCATGTGTCTGATAGCCATTTGTATGTCTTGATTGGAGAAGTGTCTGTTCATATCTTCTGCCCATTTTTTGATATGATTTCCTGTTTTGTATGTGTTGAGTTTGAGGAGTTCATTATAGATCCTGGATATCAACCTTTTGTCTGTACTGTCATTTACAAATATCTTCTGCCATTCCGTGGGTTGCCTCTTTGTTTTTCTGACTGTTTCCTTTGCTGTGCAGAAGCTTTTGATTTTGATGAAGTCCCAAAAGTTTATTTTCACTTTTGTTTCCTTTGCCTTTGGAGAAATATCTTGAAAGAAGTTGCTGTGGCTGATATCGAAGAGATTACTGCTTATGTTCTCCTCTAGGATTCTTATGGATTCCTGTCTCATGTTGAGGTCTTTCATCCATTTTGAGTTTATCTTTGTGTATGGTGTAAGAGAATGGTCGATTTTCATTCTTCTACATATAGCTGTCCAGTTTTCCCAGCACCATTTATTGAAGAGACTGTCTTTTTTCCAATGTATATTTTTTCCTGTTTTGTCGAAGATTAATTGACCATAGAGTTGAGGGTCCATATCTGGGCTCTCTACTCTGTTCCACTGGTCTATGTGTCTGTTTTTTTTTTGCCAGTACCATGCTGTCTTGGTGATCTCAGCTTTGTAATAAAGCTTGAATCAGGTACTGTGATGCCCCCAGTTTTATTTTTGTTTTTCAAGATTTCCTTAGCGATTCGGGGTCTCTTCTGATTCCATACAAATTTTTGGATTATTTGCTCGAGCTCTTTGAAGAATACTGGTGGAATTTTGATCGGAATGGCATTAAAAGTATAGATTGCTCTAGGCAGTATAGACATTTTAACAATGTTTATTCTTCCTATCCAAGAGCATGGAATGGTCTTCCATCTTTTTGTGTCTTCTTCAATTTCTTTCATGAGTGTTCTGTAGTTCCTCAAGTACAGATCCTTTACCTCTTTGGTTAGGTTTATTCCCAGGTATCTTATGGTTCTTGGTGCTATAGTAAATGGAATCGATTCTCTAATTTCCCTTTATGTATTTTCATTGTTAGTGTATAAGAAAGCCAGTGATTTCTGCACATTGACTTTGTATCCTGCCACATTGCTGAATTGCTGTATGAGTTCTAGTAGTTTGGGGGTGGAGTCTTTTGGGTATTCCATATAAAGAATCATGTCATCTGCGAATAGAAAGAGTTTGACTTCTTCATTGCCAATTTGAATACCTTTTATTCCTCTTTGTTGTCTGATTGCTGTTGCTAGACTTCTAATACTATGTTGAACAAGAGTGGTGAAAGTGGGTATCCTTGTCTTGTTCCTGATCTCAATGGGAAGGCTTCAAGCTTTTTCCCACTGAGGATGATATTTGCTGTGGGTCTTTCATAGATAGATTTGATGAAGTTCAGGAATGTTCCCTCTATCCCTATACTTTGAAGCGTTTTAATCAGGAACAGATGCTGGATTTTGTCAAATGCTTTTTCTGCATCAATTGAGAGGACCATGTGGTTCTTCTCTCTTCTCATATTAATTTGTTCTATCACATTGATTGATTTGCAAATGTTGAACCATCCTTGTAGCCCAGGGATGAATCCCACCTGGTCATGGTGGATAATCCTTTTAATGTGCTGTTTGATCCTGTTTGCTAGGATATTGTTGAGAATCTTATCATCCATATTCATCAGTGATATTGGTCTGAAATTATCCTTTTTGGTAGGGTCTTTGCCTGGTTTGGGGATCAGGGTAATGCTGACTTCATAGAAAAAGTCTGGAAGTTTTCCTTCTGCTTCAATTTTTTGAAACAGCTTCAGGGAAATAGGTGTTATTTCTTCTTTGAAAGTTTGGTAGAATTCCCCAGGGAATCCGTCAGGTCCTGGCTCTTGATTTTTGAGAGGTTTTTGATCACTGCTTCATTCTCGTTACTAGATATCGGTCTATTCAGGTTGTCGATTTCTTTCTGGTTCAATTGTGGGAGTTTGTAGTTTTCCAGGAATGCATACATTTCATTAGGTTGCTAAGCTTATTGGCATATAACTGTTGATAATAACTTCTGATGATTGTTTCTACTTCCTTGGTGTTCGTTGTGATCTCTCCCTTTTCATGCATAATTTTATGAACTTGGGCTTTCTCTCTTTTCTTTTGGATTAGTGTGGCCAATGGTTTATCTATCTTATTGATTCTTTCAAAAAACCAGCTTCTAGTTTCATTGATATGTTCTACTGTATCTCTGGTTTCTACCTCATTGATCTCAGCTCTAATCTTGATGATTTCCCTTCTTATGTGTGGAGTTGGTTTGATTTGTTGTTGATTCTCCAGTTCTTTAAGGTGTAGAGACAGCTGCTGTGTTCTGGATTTTTCAATTTTTTTGAGGGAGGCTTGGATGGCTATGCATTTCCCCCTTAGGACTGCCTTTGCTGTATCCCATAGGTTTTGGACAGAAGTGTCTTCATTCTCATTGGTTTCCATGAATTGTTCAGTTCTTCTTTGATCTCCTGGCTGATCCAACCATTCTTAAGCAAGGTGGCCTTTAGCTTCCAAGTGTTTGAGTTCCTTCTGAACTTTTCCTTGTGATTGAGCTCCAGTTTCAAAGCATTGTGATCTGAGAATATGCAGGGAATAATCTCAGTGTTTTGGTATCAGTTGAGTCCTGATTTGTGATCCAGTATGTGGTCTATTCTTGAGAAGGTTCCGTGTGCACTTGAGAAGAATGAGTATTCTGTTGTTTTAGGGTGGAATGTTCTATATATATCTATGAAGTCCATCTGGTCCAATGTGTCATTCAATGCTCTTGTTTCTTTTTTTTTTTAAGATTTTATTTATTTATTTGACAGAGAGAGATCACAAGTAGGCAGAGAGAGAGAGGAGGAAACAGGCTCCCTGCTGAGCAGAGATCCCAATGCGGGACTCGATCCCAGGACCCTGAGATCATGACCTAAGCCGAAGGCAGCGGCTTAACCCACTGAGCCACCCAGGTGCCCCAATGCTCTTGTTTCTTTATTGATTTTCTGCTTCGATGATCTATTTCTGAGAGAGGCATGTTAAGATCTCCTACGATTAGTGTGTTCATATCAATATGAGTCTTTATCTTGACTAACAGTGTTCTTAAGTAATTGGCTGCTCCCATATTGGGAGCATAGATATTTACAATTATTAGATCATCTTGGTGGATAGTCCCTTTAAGGATTATGTAGTGTCCTTATGTATCTCTGACTACAGTCTTTAGTTTAAAATCTAATTTATCTGATATGAGAATCGCTACACCAGCCTTCTTTTGAGGCCCATTGGCATGAAAAATGCTTCTCCATCCCTTCACTTTCAGTCTGGGCGTATCTTTAGGTTCAAAATGGGTCTCTTGTAGACAACGTATGGATGGGTCCTGTCGTTTTATCCAATCTGCAACCCTGTGCCATTTTATTGGCGCATTTAGGCCATTCACATTGAGGGTCATTATTGATAGATACGTTTTTATTGACATCGAGTTACCTTTGAAGTCTTTCTTTCTGTAGATTGTCTCTATATTTCTGTTCAATGCTATTCTTAAAATTTTTCCTCTTTTATAGAACACCCCTTAATATTTCCTGCAGTGTCAGCTTGGCAGTTGCATAGTCTTTTAAGCCTTGCCGGTCTTGGAAACTCTTTATCTCTCCATCCATTTTGAATGTCAGTCTTGCTGGATAAAGTATTCTTGGCTGCATGTTCTTCTCATGTAGTGCCCTGAATATATCTTGCCAGCTTTTTCTGGCCTGCCAGGTCTCTGTGGACAGGACTGACGTTATTCTGATGGGCTTTCCTCTGTAAGTAAGGAGCCTCTTTGCCCTAGCAGCTTTCAAGAGATTATACCTACAATTATAATTCCTCAATTTGACTCTCAGGTGTTGTGATTTTTTTTGGAATGTATAGTCTTGGGTGGAGACTGTTCAGCCTCTAGTACATGAATGCTGGTTCCATTCATGAGATTGGGAAAATTTTCATGAAGGACTTGTTCCACCAAAACTTCTAGACTTCTTTCTTTCTCCTCCCCTTCAGGGATTCCAATAATTCTGACATTGGAACGCTTCATGGAATCATTTATTTCCCTGATTCTGTTTTTGTGGTTTCTAAGCTGTTTGTTCCAGGCTTCCTCCTGATCCTTTCTCTCTGTTTGTCCTCCAGATCACTAATTCTATCTTCTGTCTCAGTTACCCTAGCTGTGAGAGAGTTTAGATTAGATTGGAACTCATTGAGAGCATTGTGAACCTCCTCCCTGGTAGCTTTAAGCTCCGCCCTAACATTGTGAACATCATCTCTCATTGCTTTCAGCTTGGCCCTAATCAATTCCGTTTGGTCATCCATGGCTTTCTCCAACCTAGCTATTGCCTGGATAATTGTTAGCCTGAATTCTCTTTCGGACATATTGTCTATGCTGGTAGCCATTAGCTCTGTTGCAGAAGGTCCATCCTCTGTATTTTTCTTCTGTCGGGCATTCCTCCTCCTAGTCATTTTGGTGGGAGATGACTGATCAGATGTAGCTGGATGTATCAACCATGGTGCAGTCAAGGTGCACCCTGGAACACTTCTGAGAAATCAGGATTCCCCACCCAATTGAGAGACAAAAGAAAAGAAAGAAAAGAAGAGAGAGAGAAAGAGAGAGATAGGAAAGAAAGGGAAGATGAAAGAGAAGGTTCAGCTCAAATGGGCCCCAAGGTAAGATTTATGAAGTAGACAAACAAAAACAAACAAAAAGACTGATACAAGTATATGGCAAGAGGAAAAAAAATATATATGCAAATAAAGGAAGAACCTTGTCAAAAAGAACCCCAAGTGTAAGATTTATATGCTATCAGGACAAACATAAAAAAACAGAAACACTGGTGGAAGAAAAAGGTGGGAGAGTGGTTATAAATTCTCAGTGTGTGCGAGGAAGGTTATTTTGATTCTTCCTGGATGTATCTTGATATCTTTGTTAAAGGACTCAACTTTCCTAAGATAAAGGGGGATTAAAAATTCGTTTACCGGGCGCCTGGGTGGCTCAGTGGGTTAAGCCGCTGCCTTCGGCTCAGGTCATGATCTCAGGGTCCTGGGATCAAGTCCCGCATCGGGCTCTCTGCTCGGCAGGGAGCCTGCTTCCTCCTCTCTCTCTGCCTGCCTCTCTGCCTACTTGTGTTCTCTGTCAAATAAATAAATAAAATCTTTAAAAAAAAAAATTCGTTTACCTATAGGGGTAATATTGATTGGGGAAAGGGGATTACTTTGAAGTTTAACTCTATATGAATATTAGAAGATAAAAATAAAAAGGAATAAACTAGACTAAACTAAACTAAAATTTAAAAAAAGGAATTCAAAAAATAGAAATGCAAAAAACATAGGTGTATGTATCAAAAAGTTCAGGTTAGAAGGTTATTATGGAATTTGATGTACTGTACAGCTCGCTGTGATGGTAAATAGGTTTAAAAAATTACCTATGTATAAAAAAAAAAAAGACCAGAATAGTGGGAATGAGTGAAAAATAAAAGTTTTCCTATGACGTAGTGGTTGTTCTCTTGTAGTCCTTTTTTTTTCTTTCTCTCTCTTTTTTTTTTTTTTCTTTCTTGTTTTGTTTTCAGGGGGAGGGGCCTGCCACGTGGGTTTTCAGTCAATGATGTTCCCTGAGTTAAGTCCTCCCGCCCCCCTCAAGGGGGTGGGCTCTGAGGAAACTGTTTTTTTTTTTCAGGCTTTTGTTCTCTGGCGGTTTTTATGTTTGTTCACTTTTTTTTTCCCTCTCACTTTGACCGCTTTTGATGGTTTTTGTAGTTTTAGAGGAAAACAAACTGCACCCTGATCTCCTTCTCAGAGAGAAGCCTCAGTCTGGCTTCAGATCCTAAATAAGTTCCCCCTTGGCCGCTAGCAGAGCAGGGTTCCAAGTCGCGGTCCCTGGGGATGCAGGATCTTTTGCTTGTACCCAAAGCCAAGGCTTGGCGGCTGTCTGGGCAGCTCCAGACCGCCAGAGAGGTTCCAAGCAGCAATCGCACACTGAGATTTTCCCGCTGGCCAGGGCTGGGAGTGCCTGGTCTTTATGGGACTAAGAGCGCCTGGCTTGTGCGCACCAGTTTCAGGGGAGGCTGTGGGCTGTGCATGGGTCTCAGGCTCTAACAGGGCTCAGGTCCAAAAGCACCAGGCTGGGCCTTATATATGCACCTCTCTGGGGGGAGAGTTTGGTGCAAGTGTCTTAGGCTCTGAAACAATGGCACGTATCAAAGGGCACCGGCTGGGCCTTTGTACCTCTCTCTGGGGAGTATCTCAGGCTCTAGAGCAGGGTTCACACGTTTGGCCACCCAGCGTGGCTCCAATCCCCTCACAGGAAATGGACCCCAAGCGTTCTTGGCGCGCTGGCAGCTTAGGGACCAAGAGCTGGTTTCTCCGCTGCACTCTCTCTGCCTCAGTGCCAGGGGAGGCTGTCCTGGGACCAGGGAGTTAAGCCCCTGTCCCTAGCCACTCCGATTTCCCCCCATGATCCTTTGCTCTCTTTGAGTGCTTTCAACCAGTCTCCAAGTTAATGCTGGTCCCCAGACGCAGGGCACTATCGCTCGTATTGGGATATTACCTTCCAACTGGTCACCTCTGGTGGCTCCCTCCCCCTTTTGTTTATCTTCCGATATCAGTCCGTCGTTCCCACTCTGCTTTACCTGACCACTGGCGTCTTCTGCCCCTGTAGAGATCCAGACGTGTATAATTCCGATCTCAGGTTGATTTCATGGGTGATTGGAGTTCTTTGGTAGGTAATCAGCTCACTTTGGGGTACAGGTTGAAAAGGCCCCTCCTCCTACTTCCCCACCATCTTGTCCCCCCAGTATCCTGTTGTTTTAAGGGATTGTTCTCTATATCTATGAGGTCCATCTGGTCCAATGTGTCATTCAATGCTCTTGTTTCTTTCTTTCTTTTTTTTTTTTTAAGATTTTATTTATTTATTTGACACAGAGAGAGAGAGAGATCACAAGTAGGCAGAGAGGCAGGCAGAGAGAGAGAGAAAGAAGCAGGCTCCCCACTGAGCAGAGAGCCCAATGTGGGGCTCGATCCCAGGACCCTGGGATCAGGACCTGAGCCAAAGGCAGAGGCTTTAACCCATTGAGCCACCCAGGCACCCCAATGCTCTTGTTTCTTTGTTGATTTTCTGTTTGGATAATCTGTCTATTACTGAGAGTGGTGTGTTAAAATCCCCTACTATGAATGTATTCATACCAATAAGACTCTTCATCTTGAATAACAGTTGTCTTATGTAGTTGGCTGCTCCTGTATTGGGGTCATAAATATTTACAAGTGTTAGATCTTCTTGGTGGATAGGCTCTTTAAGAATGATGTAGTGTCAGGGCGCCTGGGTGGCTCAGTGGGTTAAGCTGCTGCCTTCGGCTTGGGTCATGATCTCAGGGTCCTAAGATCGAGTCCCACATCGGGCTCTCTGCTCAGCAGGGAGCCTGCTTCCTCATCTCTCTCTCTCTACCGGCCTCTCTGCCTACTTGTGATCTCTCTCTGTCAAATAAATAAATAAAATCTTCAAAAAAAAAAAAAAAAAAGAATGATGTAGTGTCCTTCTTTATCTCTGACTATAGTCTTTAGTTTAAAATGTAATTTATCTGATATAAGAATCACTACCCCAGGTTTCTTTTGAGGCCCACTGGCATGAAAGGTGTTTCTCCATCCCTTCATTTTAGTCTTGATATATCTTTAGGTTCAAAATGGGTCTCTTGTAGACAGCATATGGATGAGTTCTGTCTTTTTATCCAATCTGAAACTGTGTCTTTTTATGGGAGTTTTTAGACCATTCATATTGAGAGTAATTATTGAAGATATGTTTTTATTGACATCATGTTGCCTGTGAAGTCCTTGTTTCTATTGATTGTCTCTGTAAATTTCTGTTCTATGTCACTCTTGGGTTCTTGAAGTCTCAGCTTGGTGGTCATATCTTTTTTTTTTTTTTTTTTTGTCATATACTCTTTTAAACCTTGCCAGTCCTGGAAGCTCTTTATCTCACCATTCATTTTGAATGTCAGCCTTGCTGGATAAAATTATTCTTGGCTGCATGTTCTTCTCATTTAGTGAGAATGTCCTGAATATGTCTTGCCAGTCCTTTCTGGCTTGCCAGGATTCTGTGGACAGGTCTGACGATATTCTGATGGACCTTCCTCTGTACATAAGGAATCTCTTCCCCCTAGTCCACAGGAGCTGTTGTCTAAAATTATGATTCATCAGTCTCACAATCAAGTGTCTTGAGTTCTTTTAGATTCATTGATCTTGGGGGGTGATTTTTTGCCTCTAGGACACAAACAATGATTCCAATCCTGAGATTGGGAAAAATTTCATCCAGAATTTGTTCAACTGTATTTTCCAGTCTTATTTCTTTCTCCTCTCCCTCAATGATCCCAATAATTCTGACTGTTGGAGCGTTTTATGGTATCATTTATTTCCCTAATTCTGTTTTCATGACTTCTAAGCTGTTTGTTCCCAGGCCTCCTCCTGATCCTTATTCTATCAGTTTGTCCTCTACGTCTCTAATTCTATCTTCTGCCTTAGTTACTCTAGCTGCTGTAGTATTTAGATTAGATTGGATCTCATTGATAGCATTTTTAACTTTTTCCAGGGTGGCTTTCACTTCTACCCTTAGAGATCCCTAATGGTTTTCTCCAACCTAGTCATTGCCTGGATAATTTTACCCTGAATTCCCTTTCTGTCATACAGTTTATGTCCATATCCAATAGTTCTGATGCAGAGGGCACAGTTTCTGAATTTTCCCCTGTGTTGGGTGTTCCTCCTCCTAGTCATTTTGCGGAGAGGTGGTTGAGGTGGTTGTGTAGCTGAATAACTCAACCACAATTCAGGCAAGGTGCACCCTAGAACACTTTGGAGCAATTGGAAGTCACCACTGAAAAGAAGGGGGAAAAAAAGAAAAAAGAGAGAGAGAGAGAAAAGAGAAGACTCAGCTAGAATGGGACACAAAGGTAAGATTTATAAGGTATACAAACAAAAATGGACGAACAAAAAGACCAATACAAGTGAATGAAAAGAAAAAAAAAAAAAAAGAACCCAGGTGAAATGAACCCCAAGGAGAAGATTTATATGATTCTAGAACAAAAACAAACACATAGAAACACTGGCAGAAGAAAAAGATGGGAGGGTGGTTATAAATACTTGATGTGGCCAAGGAAGTTCATTTTGATTCTTCCTAGGTGTATCTTGATATCTTTATTAAAGGACTCAACTTTCCAGAGATGAAGGGAAATAAAAACTAGTTCATATATAGGGGTAGTATTGATTAGGGAAAGAGGATTACCTTGAAGCTTATATCCATATGTATACTAAAAAAATAGAAAAACACAGATATATGTATGAAAAAAGTTCAAGATAAAAGGTTTTTATGGGAGGGAGGAGGAATCACAATAGTGGAGGAGTCGCAGGCTGAGATGACATTAGATCGCAGGAGTTCCGTTAGATAGTTATCAATCCATTCCAAACACCAACAAATCCAACAGGAGATTGAAGAGAAGAAGAGCAGCAATTCTAGAAACAGAAAATTGACCACTTTCTGAAAAGTAGGACATGCGAAGAAGTGAATCCAAAGTGATGGGAAGATAGATGGCGGGGGGAGATGTCCTTTCCTGGCAAGTGGTAGAACACAAAATCAGAACTTTTAATAGTCTGCTCCACTGAAGGACATTACTCCAGAGGCTAAGTGGGGTGGAGCCCTTGTGGGTACAGTGTGAAGTCAGGTCCCACAGGGTGTCTGAGTGTAACAGACATCACAGGTATTAGAGTGGGGAATCCAGCTACAGAGATGGAGCTGAGTAGTGAGCTTTCATCTTGGGGTTACCTTAAACTGTGATCCATGGTACAGTCAGACCACTGTTCTTTGAGCAGGGACCCCACAAGTGGCAGATCTGGGGATACCCCTCTGGTTAAGTGGAGTGACAGGAATCTGCTGGGTTTGTAGACTCCAAACAGGGCTGTGTGCAAGAGACAGAAATGTTCTGTCACAGGCTGGGTGAGCTAAGAGCACAGCCAGAGACCAGGGAGATGGGAGTGATAGAGCAGTTTTCTCTGAGGATGCCCTGAGGAGTGGGGCCCTGTGCTCTTGGCTTCTTCAGGCTGGAGATTGGGAGGCCACCATTTTCATTCCTACCCTCTAGAACTCTATGGAAAGCATTCAGGGTGCTGAACCCAAGCAGTGAACCCAAGCAGATTGCTTAGTCCAGCCCCTGGCAAAGGTGGTGCAATTCCACCTGGGCAAAGACACTTGAGAATCAGTACAACAGGCTCCTCCCCCAGAAGATCAGCAAGAACACTGATCAAGAGCAAGCTCAGTGATCAAGGAGAACAGCAGAATTCCAGAGGAGGGGAAAGCAAAAAACATGGATTCATGGCTTTCCCACCATGATTCCTTAGTTTTGCAAAGTTAATTCTTTTTTTTAATTTTATTTTTTTCTATTTTTTTCTTCTTATTCAATTTTTTAACTTTTACTCTTTCCTCTTTTAACATTTTTAAATAGTTTATGTTAACAATACCTTTCTTTAAAAAATATTTTTGAACCCTCATTATTATAGTCGTATTTTATCCTTCATTGTATCTTACTTAATTTTTTGTATACATATAAGGTATTTTATTCTAAAAAATTTGGGGTACAACCTCTTCTAATAGATCAAAATATACTGTAAATTTAGCACAGAGCTTTGTTCTAGTCTCCAGCCTGAGCAAATTCTCTCTACTTTCTTTTTCTTTCTTTTCACAGCCAACTTATGAACTCCTTTTTTAGAATTTTTAAATTTTTAAAAATTTCTTAAAATTTTCATCTTTACAGTCATATTCCATCCCTTCATCATGTTTATCCATATATATATATATATATATATATGAATTTATATATATATATATATTAAGATTTTTGACAGACAGAGATTACAAGTAGGCAGAAAGGCAGGCAGAGAGAGGAGAAGCGACTCCCTGCTGATGTGGGGATTAATCCCAAGACCCTGAGATCATGACCTGAGCTGAAGGCAGAGGCTTTAAACCACTGAGCCACCCAGGCGCCCCTCAATCATATATTCTTATCTGGATAAAATAACAAGGTGGGAAAACTCACCACAAAAACAAACAAACAAACAAAGAAAAACAAAAAAACAAGAGGCAGTACTGAAGGCTACAGACTAATCAATACAGATATTATAATATGTCAGATCTAGAGTTCAGAATGACTATTCTCAAGGTGCTAGCTGGGTTCACAAAAGGCATGGAAGATGTTAGAGAAACACTTTCTGAAGAAATAAAAGCCATTTCTGGAGAAATTAAAGAACGAAAATGTAACAAAGCTGAAATCAAGTAAAGCTATTAATGAGGTACAATAAAAAAAAAATATAGGCTCTTACTGCTAGGATAAATGAGGCAGAAGAGAGAGGTAGTGATACAGAAGACCAAATAATGGAGAATAAAGTAGCTGTGCAAAAGAGAGATAACTCCTGGACCACGAGGGGAGAATTCAAGAGATAAGTGATACCATAGAATGAAACAATATTAGAATAATTGGGATTCCAGAAGAAGAAAGAAAGAGAGGCAGAAGGTATATTAGGGTGAATTATCATAGAGAATTTTTCTAATATGGTAAAGGAAACAAACATCAGAGGCGCAGAGAACACCCCTCAAAATCAATAAGAATAGGTCCACACCCAATCATCTAATAGTAAAATGTACAAGTCTTAGTGACAAAGAGAAAACCCTGAAAGCTGCCTCAGACAAAAGTCTGTAACATACAATGGTAAAAATATTAGATTGGTGGCAGACTTAACCACAGAGACCTGGCAGGCCAGAAAGAAGTGGTATGATATATTAAGAGCACTAAATGAGAAAAACATGTAGTAGTAGACCAGAAAGGAACAGAAACAATATATAGTAATAGTCACCTTACAGGTAATACAATGGCACTAAATTCATAACTTCTAATAGTTACCTTGAATGTAAATGGCTAAATGTCCCAATCAAAAGACACAGGGTATCAGAATGGATAAAACAACAAAACTCATCAATATGCTTTCTATAAGAAACTCATTTTAGATCCAAAGGCACCTCCAGATTTAAAATGAGAGGGTGGAAAACAATTTACCATGCTAATGGATATCAAAAGAAAGCTGGGGGTGGCAATCCTTATAACAGATCAATTAGATTTTAAGCCAAAGACTATAATAAGAGATGAGGAAGGACACTATATCATACTCAAAGGGTCTGTCCATCAAGAAGATCTAACAATTTTAAATATCTATGCCCCTAATATGGGAGCAGCCAACAATACAAACCAATTAATAAAAAAATCAAAGAAACATAACAACAATAATACAATAATAGTAGGGGACTTTAACATCCCCCTCAGTTAAATGGACAGATCATCCAAACAAGGGATTAACAAGGAAATAAAGACCTTAAATGACACACTGGACCAGATGTATATCACAGATATATTCAGAACATTCCATCCCAAAGCAACAGAATACATATTCTTCTCTAGTGCACATGGAACATTCGCCAGAATAGATCACATCCTGGGTAACAAATCTGTACCAAAAGAGTAGAATCATTTCCTGCATATTTTCAGACCACAATGCTCTGAAGTTAGAGCTCAATAACAAGAGGAAATTTGGAAAGAACCCAAATACATGGAGGCTAAAGAGCTTCCTATTAAAGTATAAATGGGTCAACCAGGAAGTTAAAGAAGAATTGAAAATATTCATGGAAACAAATGATAATGAAAACATAACTGTTCAAAATCTGTGGGACACAACAAAGGCAGTCCTGAGACGAGAATATATAGTGATACAAGCCTTTCTCAAGAAACAAGAAAGGTCTCAAATATACAACCTAACTCTACACCTACAGGAGCTCGAGAAAGAACAGAAAAGAAAGACTAATTCTAGAAGGAGAAGAGAAATCATAAAGATCAAAGCAGAAATCAATGAAATAGAAACCAAAAAATAATAGAACAAATCAATGAAACTAGGAGCTGGTTCTTTGAAAGAATTAATAAGATTGATAACCCCCTGGCCAGATTTATCAAAAAGAAAAGAGAAAGGACTCAAACAAATAAAATCATGAATGAAAGAGGAGAGATCACAACCAACACCAAAGAAATACAAACAATTATAAGAACATACTATGAGCAACTATACACCAGCAAATTTGGCAATCTGGAAGAAATGGATGCATTCCTAGAGACATATAAACTACCAAAACTGAACCAGGAGGAAATAGAAAACCTGCCAGCAAGGAGATTAAAACAGTCATCAAAAATCTACCAACAAACAACAGCCCAGGGCCAGACTGCTTCCCAGGGGAATTCTACCAAACATTTAAAGAAGAATTAATTCCTACTCTCCTCAAACTCTTCCAAAAAAATAGAAATATAAGGAAAACTTCCAAACTTGTTTTATGAGGCCAGCATTACTTTGATCCCAAAACCAGACAGAGAACCCATCAAAAAAGAGAATTACCGACCAATATCTTGATGAACATGGATGCAAGAATTCTCACCAAAATACTAGCCAATAGGATCCAACAGTACCTTAACAGGATTATTCACCATGACCAGATAGAATTTATTTCTGGGCTGCAATGATGGTTCAACATCCACAAATCAATCAATGTGATACAATATGTTAATAAAAGAAAGAACTAGTGGGGCGCCTGGGTGGCTCAGTGGGTTAAGCCGCTGCCTTCGGCTCAGGTCATGATCTCAGGGTCCTGGGATCGAGGCCCGCATCGGGCTCTCTGCTCAGCGGGGAGCCTGCTTCTCTCTCTCTCTCTCGGCCTGCCTCTCCGTCTACTTGTGATTTCTGACAGTCAAATAAATAAATAAAATCTTTAAAAAAAAAAAGTTTATAAAAGAAAGAACTAGAACACATGATCTTCTCAAGGGATGCTGAAAAAGCATTTGACAAAGTAAAGCATCCTTTCTTGATCAAATTCTTCAATGTGTAGGGATGGAGGGTACATACCTTAATATCATCAAAGCCATCTATGAAAAATACACAATGAATATCATTCTCAATGGAGAAATACTGAGAGCTTTTCCACTAAGGTCAGAAACACGGCAGGCATGTCCATTATTACCACTGCTATTCAGCATAGTACTAGAAGTCCTAGCCTCGGCAATCAGACAACAAAAAGAAATAAAAAGCATCCAAATTGTCAAAGAAGAAGTCAAACTATCATTCTTTGCAGATGATATGATACTTTATGTGGAAATCCCAAAGCTTCACTCCAAATCTGCTAGAACTTGTACAGGGATTCAGTAAAGTGTCAGGATATAAAATCAATGCACAGAAATCAGTTGCATTTCTCTACACCAACAACAAGACAGATGAAAGAGAAATTAAGGAGTCAATCCCCTTTACAATTGCACCTAAAACCACAAGATTCCTAGGAATAATCCCAACCAAAGAGGCAAAGAATCTATACTCAGAAAACTATAAAGTACCCAGGAAAGAAATCGAGGAAGACACAAAGAAATGGAATAATGTCCCATGCTCATGGATTAGAAGAACAAATATCATAAAAATGTCTATGCCACCTAAAGCAATCTACACATTTAATGCAATCCCTATCAAAATACCATCCATTTTTTATCAAAGAAATGGAACAAATAATCCTAAAATGTGTATGGAACCAGAAAAGACCTCGAATAGCCAGAGGAATATTGAAAGAGAAAGCCAAAGTTGGTGGCATCACAACTCCAGACCTCAAGCTCTATTACATAGCTCTCATCATCAAGACAGTATGGTACTGGCACAAAAAGCAGACACATAGATCAATGCAACAGAAATAGACCCTTAGCTCTATGGTCAATGAATCTTCAACAAAGCAGGAAAGAATGTCCAATGGAAAAAAAAGTCAGTCTCTTCAACAAATGGTGTTGGGAAAATTGGACAGTCACATGCAAAAAAATAAACTGGACCGTTTCTCTACACCACACACAAAAATAGACTCAAAATTGATGAAGGACCTCAATGTGAGAAAGGAACCCATCAAAATCCTTGAGGAGAACACAGGCAACAACCCCTTCAACCTCAGCCGCAGCAACTTCTTCCTAGAAACATTGCAAAAGGCAAGGGAAGCAAGGGCAAAAATGAACTACTGGGACTTCATCAATATCCAAAGCCTTTGCACAGCAAAGGAAACAGTCTACAAAACCAAAAGGCAACTGGCAGAATGGGAGAAGGTATTTGCAAACGACATATCAGATAAAGGGCTAGTATCCAAAATCTATAAAGAACTTATCAAACTCAACCCCAAAGAACAAATAATCCAATCAAGAAATGGGCAGAGGACATGAACAGACATTTCTGCAAAGAAGACATCCAGATGGCCAACAGACACATGGAAAAGTGCTCCACATCACTCGGCATCAGGGAAATACAAATCAAAACCACAATGAGATAGCACCTCACACCAGTCAGAATGGCTACAAGTGACAAGTCAGGAAATGACAGACGTTGGCGAGGATGCAGAGAAAGGGGAACCCTCCTACACTGTCGGTGGGAATGCAAGCTGGTGCAACCACTCTGGGAAACAGCATGGAGGTTCGTCAAAAAGTTGAAAATAGAGCTACCCTATGACCCAGCAATTGCACTACTGGGTATTTACCTTTAAAGATAAAAATGTAGTGATCCAAAGGGGCACGTGCACCCGATGTTTATAGCAGCAAAATCCACAATAGCCAAACTATGGAAAGAGCCTAGATGTCCATCAACAGGTGAATGGGTAAAGAAGAAGTGGTATACACACACACACACACACACACACACACACACACACACACAATGGAATACTATGCAGCCATCAGAAGAAATGAAATCTTGCCATTTGCAACGACATGGATAGAACTAGAGGGTATTATGCTGAGTGAAATAAGTCAATCGGAAAAAGACAACTATCATATGATCTCCCTGATAAGAAGAATTTGAGAGGGATGGTGGGGTGGTTGGGGGGTAAGGAAGGAAAAAATGAAACAGGATGGGATTGGGAGGGAGACAAACCATAAGAGACTCTTAATCTCACAAAACAAACTGAGGGTTGCTGGGGGGAGGCGGGTAGGGAGAGGATGGTGGGGTTATGGACATTGGCAAGGGTATGTGGTATGATGAGTACTGTGAAGTGTGTAAAGCTGGTGATTCACACACCTGTACCCTTGTGGCTAATAATACATTATATGTTAATTTTTAAAAAATGTCCTTAAATGAAAAAAAAAAAAATGAAGAAGAAGAAGGAGAGGTAAAAAAGCTTCCTGGACAAACAGAAACTAAAAGAATTTGTGATCACTAAACCATCCCTGTAAGAAATATTAAAGGGAGGGTCCTTTAAGTGAAGAGAGAGCCCAAAAGTAACACAGACCAGAAGGGAACAGAGACAATATACAGAAAGAGTGACTTTAAACAGATAATGTAATGGCATTAAATTCATATCTTTCAATGCTTACTCTGAATATATAGTGTCTAAATGCCCCAATCAAAAAACACATGGTATTGGGTTGGATAAAAAAGCAAGGCCCATCAATATGCTGTCTACAAGAGATTCATTCTAGACCCAAAGACACCTCCAGCTTGAAAGTGAGGGGTAAAAACAATTTACCATCTTGTTTCATTTATTCTTCTCCTACCCACAGACCTGTACCCCTGGGGATAAAAAATATATGTTTATAAAAAATAAAAAATTAAAAAACAAAACAAAACAAAACAAAAAAACAATTTACCATGCTAATGGACATCAAAGGAGAGTTGGGGTAGCAATCCTTATATCAGACAAATTAGATTTTAAACCAAAGACTGTAATAAAAGTTGAGGAAGGACACTACATCATCACTAAAGTATCTATCCAACAAGATGATTTCACGGCAAATATTTATGCCCTTAACATAGGAGCAGCCAATTATATAAACTAATTAATAACAAAATTAAAGAAACACATTGGATAATAATAAAAATTTGTAGGGGACTTTAACACTCCCCTCACTGAAATGGACAGATCATCTAAGCAGAAGATCAACAAGGAAACAAGGGCTTTGAATGACCAGATGGACTTCACAGATATATTCAGAGTATTCCATCCTAAAGCAACAAAATGCACTTTCTTCTCAAGTGCGCATAGAATATTCTCCAGAATAGATCAAATACTGGATCACAAATCAGGTCTCAAATGGTACCAAAAGACTGCAATCATTCCCTTCATATTTTCAGACCACAGTGCTTTGAAACTTGAGCTCAAGCACCAGAGGAAATTTGGAAAGCACTCAAATACCTGGAGGCTAAAGAGCATCCTACTAAAGAATGAATGGGCCCAGCAGGAAATTATGAAGAATTAAAAAAGAAAATCATGGAAATAAATGAAAATGAAAACCCAATTGTTCAAAACCTTAGGGATGCAACAAAGGCAGTCCTAGCAGGGAAATATATAGCAGCACAAGTCTTTCTCAAGAAAAAAGAGTCTCAAATACACAACCTAAATTTACATCTAAAGGAGCTGGAGAAAAACCAGCAAATAAATCCTAAACCCAGCAGGAGAAGAGAATTAATAAAGATTAGGGATAAAATCACAACCAAAATAACAGTAGTACAGATCAACAAAACTAGGAAAGCTCCTAGTCCTTTCTTTGAAAGAATTAGTAAGATCAAAATACCCCTGGCCAGACTTATCACAAAGAAAAGAGAAAGGACCTAAATAAGTAAAATCATGAATGAAAGAAGGGAGATCACAAAGAACACTGAAGAAATACAAACAATTATAGGAACATATTATGAGCAACTATATGCCAATAAATTAGGCAATCTGGAAGAAATGGATGCATTCCTACCAACATAGGATCCAATAGTACATTAAAAGGATTATTCACCATGACTAAGTGGGATTTATTCGTGGTCAGCAAGGATCATTCAACATCTACAAATCAATTAATGTGATACACTACATTAATAAAAGAAAGGACAAGAACCATATAATTCTCACAATAGATGCAGAAAAATCATTTGACAAAGTACAGCATCTTTTCTTCTTTAAAACATTCACAATGCAGGGATAGAGAGAACATAACTCAATATGATAAAAACCACCTATGAAAAGTCCACAGCAAATATCACTCTCAATGGGGAAAACCTGAGAACTTTTCCCCTAAGATCAAGAACACAGGAGGGATGTTCACTATAACCACTGTTATTTAACATAGTACTCAAAGACTTAACTTCAGCAATCACACAACATAAAGAAATAAAGGGCATCCAAATTGGCAAAGAAGTCAAACTCTAACTCTTTGCAGATAACATGATACTCTATGTGGAAAACTCAAGACTCCACCCTAAAATTGCTAGAACTCATACAGGAATTCAGCACAGTGGCAGGATATAAAAATCAATGCACAGAAATCAGATGCATTTCTATACACTATCAATGAGACAGAAGAGAGAAATTAAGAGACAGAAGGAGAAATTAAAGGGTCAGTCCCATTTAAAATTGCACTAAAAACTATAAGATTCCTAAGAATAAACCTAACCAAAGGAGCAAAGGATCTGTACTCAGAAAACTATAGAATGCTCATGTAAGAAAACAAGGAAGACACCTAAAAAAAGAAGAAGAAGAAGAAGAAGAACACTCCATGCGCATAGATTGGAAGAACAAAGATTGTTAAAATGTCTATGCTACCTAAAGCAATGTACATACTCAGTACAATCCCTATCAAAATACCATCAAATTTTTTCACAGAGCTAGAACAAATAATCTTAAAATCTGTATGGAACCAGAAACAACCCTAGATAGGAATGTTGAAAAAGAAAACCAAAGCTATGGAAAGAGCCCAAATGTCCATCAACAAATAACTGGATAAAGAAGATGTAGTATATACAATGGAATACTACTCAGCCATTAAAAAAAATGAAATCTTGCCATTTACAATGACATGGATGGAACTAGAGGGTACTATGCTAAGCAAAATAAGTCAATCAGAGAAAGACAATTATCATATGATCTCACTCATGTGGAATTTAAGAAGAAAAACAGAGGGCCATAGGGGAAGAGAGGAAAAAATTTAAAACGAAACAAGATAAAATCAGAGAGGGAGACATAAGAGACTCTTAATCATAGGAAACAAACTGGGGATTGCTGGAGGAGAGGAGCCTGAGGGGATGGGGTAACTGGGTGATGGACATTAAGGAGGATATGTAATGTAAGGAGCTCTGGGTATTATATAAAACTGATGAGTCACTGACCTCTACTTCTGAAACTAGTAATACATTATATACTAATTAATTGAATTTAAACAAAAATGTATATTTTTACAAATAGCATGGAGGACATGGGGACTTAGAGTGGAGAAGGGAGTTGAGGTGAACCATGAGAGACTATGGACTCTGAAAAACAATCTGAGGGTTTTGAAGGGACGGGGGGTGGGAGGTTGGGGTACCAGGTGGTGGGTATTATAGAGGGCACGGATTGCATGGAGCACGGGGTGTGGTGCAAAAATAATGAATACTGTTATGCTGGAAATAAAAAAAAATGTATATTTTCAAAAGGATTAACATGATAGCTAAAAATGAGTACAAAATACTTTTAAAGTTATAATGAAATGGGTAGAATAATGATGTATGAGAATAAAATTCTTCTAACCACTACAGATTCATCCCTGTTTTAAAAATTCATTACCTGTTTTAAAAATTTATTGATTACCTCTATTTCTCAGCAAACGCACTTCCCTCTATGAATACATTGGAAAGAACCAATAATGTTCCTAATCAAACAACACAAGTCCACAAAGGCAGCCTTTATATATGTGTTTAGTCTATAAAATTTCCTTCAAAGATATTCACTTATAAATCAACCACACCTCTTTAAGGAAACATACCATAGATTAATGTCCTCTATCACACTCCTGAGTCTGTGAAAAAAAACTTGGAAATGCTTGAAATTTTCTTCCTTTGATTTACTGAAAACAATGGAATCTTAAAGCAGTATGTCTTATTTCTAGAAGAAATGGCAAAGGTTTCCTGATCCAAAATTCTGATTTGAAATAATTTAAGTGTTATTACCTTCATTTTCTGAAGTAAGTAAGGCCTAGGAGATTGCTTTTCTCTTAAAATGTCATAAAGTTAGTAACAGGAAGGAATAATGTCATCTCTTGCATTTCCCTGTCTTCTCAGTTTCAAACATAGAGGAATTTACTCTTCAGGTTCAGCCTCATCCAAATCCCAACCATCACAAACTATTGTAGACAGTATATTTGGAGCTCTGTTCAGAATCCATGTATGAGTTACCCAGGATAGGCCCCAAGTGCATGCAGATTCATAATATCCAGTCTTCTTTAACTCTTACTCTGACTATTAAATCCTTATGGATGGGCCCTGCCTTTCTTTACTTGTATCCCATTCCTTGGGTGTAATAGGAGCCTCATAAAACCCTCAGTTGGCCCTTGGAGGTTGAGGGGAAGTGCTGACACCCCGGATATCTCTTGTTACATCTTGCTAAAAGGATGACTTGTATAAAATGGCCAATACAGAGCCAAAGACAATATTATAATTTTTTTCTATTTACTAGTATTACATTGATTCCCTTTAAATTTAAATGTTGGGTGTATACATATGCACTAATAGAGTAGTTCGTACAATAATTTAATAAATAAGTGCACAAGTTTATGTTACAAGCACAGGCTGAAAAAAATATGCCTGCTCAAGTCAATATGGAGATCATGCTTTAGGAACATATGCAGTAGGGTTCCTTTAGGTATTTCTAGATAGTTCCATAAAATTGTACTTCATGTCTGTTTGTGAACAGCATTCTCATACCTAACACTGCTCTGCCATAAATAGGTTTTCATGAACATAATAATAATTTTTTTAAAAAAATGGGTTTTCAATATATCTTTGTTGAATGAATGAAACAGTAGATTAATAAATGACTTGAAACTGGCTTAAATCAAAAGTTACCAAGTATCTTTAGATACTATAGTCAGTTGACTAGTGTGCCCCACTCCCAAATCTACCTGGAACCTAGAAGTAGGAAGTAAATAGAATTTAGAAACTCTATTTGAAAATACGGCCTCCTAAAACACACTCAAGTTAATAACTGAGATGACCTAATGCAGGATTAGGGTGGGCCCTCAAGTCAATGAAAATGTCTTTATAAGAAACAGAAAAGTACACACAGAGATAGAGAAAAAGCTTATGGGAAGGCAGAGTAAGCAGAGCCTGGAGTGACATGGCTCAGCTACAATCCAGGGAATTTCTGGGGCCACCAGAAACAGGAACAGACATGGAAGAATCCTTACATAGGACCCTCAGAGTGACCATGGCTCTGGTGGTACCTTGATTTTGGACTTCTAGTCTTAGAACAGTAAGAGAACAATTAGAACAATAAGAGAATACATGTCTGCCAGTTTGTGGTAATTAGTTGTGACAACCCTAGGAAACCAATATAGATACGATGCTTTAGATACCCGGTCAATGTACTAGCAAATTTAGACCTGTTAAATATGATTCCTGTGCCCTTTCCAGGTCTGTTGTAATGAATCTGGCACCCCCTTCAGTAGAATCCATTCATGATATAAAAGACAATACTAGAATCTAGTTCCCCTGACTCTTAGGGTAACATTCTGTCCACTACACCTTACTATTTATAACAGAAGAACTTATTTTATATAAAAAAGTTTTCAAAAAATCTAAGGTGTGGGTATGCCTAAGAATTTATGATGTAACCTGAAACTCTCTGCTCTTAAAATTCTTATAAGGATGTTTCTGACCTCTGATCTATGCTGGTTCCAGCCAGTTAACAACAATCACAACACATGTTATAGTTTTATTTTTGTACTTGATATACTGGTCACAGCAAGAACCAGAAAATGAAAACTTACTTAAAAAAAAAAAACTCAGCTTGCTAATTATTTAATATTATTGAGCACTTACCATGTACATATATTTATAAAAATAAAAATTTACTTTAATATAAATCATTCAAATTGCTTGAAACATTCAAATAAGAATTAAATTTCATTCTACTTGTGGCAGATATATTTTATCCACATTTCCTCTCTCTAATTAGCCAATACAAACAAAAGGATGTGCTTAAAAGCAGTAGGTGACTAGAAAGTCTTTCATATACTTTAGAGATAACATATATGATCATAGCAATGACTGTGCTTGGCAGAGAAGAGGCACTCAGGAAGTGTTAGAGCTGTTTCACTGGATTAAAAAAAGAAATTAGCAATCTGAAAAGCCCTTTTGAGTTTAATCATTTATTTACTTGTTAGTTACTGTGAATGTGATTGATATTATCATATCTTCTGGATCTTGAGCTTCTTACAACTTGGTTTTGAGCATCCAGAAAGAATGTTATTGGTGATGTGGAAGTGTGAGGATTCTGTGGACATGGTGGGCCCACATCAGGTGTAGAGATCTCAAGGAAAGGGGGTATCAAGCCAATGCAAATAAACTCTAGTTGGTAAAACATAAGATTTTAAAAGAGAAGAAGAAGAAGGAAGGTGTCATCCCAAAGATGATCATTCCAAAAAAGGAAGAACGATTAAGAAGAAGAGTTTAGAAGTGAAATTCATATGAAGGCAATCACAAGTGATCAGTATTCAGTTTGGCTGAGGTCCACAAACCTGAACTGAGCACCTCCAATCCACAACCTGAACTGAACTGGGCCCAGCTGTGTGTGAAAACGAGTGGAACGTGTCACCCTGAGCCATAGTTCACTTAACTCTTAGAATGTCTTTAAGAAAGATGAGAAAGAGGAATCTGAAGAAACCTCTATGTCTATGCATAGCCAATTGGTTGACCTCTGCTTTAAAAAGAAGCCCCAGGGAGAAGTCTTTAATGTCTTCATAAGGGTCTAATAACTGGCATACATTTTTCCATATGTGTAGAAAGTCCCCAGTAAATGAGTATGTTTTTGTGTATTTTATTTAATATATAAATTAATAATGTGTGAACAAATGGACTATAAAAGCAAAGATGAATATCATGCAGAGAGAGCCAAGAGCAAAGACTGTAAGAAAATGACATGAAGACTGACATCCAGATGTAACTTTGAAAGCAAAATGAAAGTTAATAATCACAAGATGATTGGAGTGATGTCTGGGGACAGAGGTGGAAGCTTCCGGTGAAGCCCCCATTTTCTCTGGAGGGTTTGTGATGACTCAGGGAAGCCTAAATGACAGCCAATCAGATGGGCTGAATTGTGCATCCTGGAGGAAACCCCAGGGGGAGTGTTCTAGGAATTTGTTGGAAGTATGTCCTGCCTTGACATTTATATCAATTACTTAACTAACAATATAGAAAAAAAAAAATTCTATGAAATGCAGTGATGTCAGAAAGATGTGAGGGCAAAGAGAGGATTCAAGTGTCAAATGATGGAAACAAAAACTCACTGACTGGCCAAGTCAACACGTATAAACTTAGACAAAGAGTATAAAGTTTCATGTTGGAGTAAAAGGTCAATCACATTAGTACAGAATGGATATGTTGCCATTTATTTTATACTTGATCATAAATTTACATAATTCAGGCAGGCACACATGGCATACACACTCACACACACACACACACACACACACACACACACATACACAACCATATGGGTCTACATATAAAAAATATAATACCTAAATTGAATCCTTTTTTATCCTAGACTGGTTCATATTTCATAGGTCTGTTGTGCCCTGTCCTGGGTTTATCATGAAGAATCTAGAGCAAGGAATTGGAAAGCATTTGTCTAGAAGAGAAATCCATTCAAGAAACAGGGAGTATCTTCAAATAGCTGAAGGTATCACATGGAGGAAGGATTTGACTAAGTATCTTATTATAGTAGACAGAAGAAAAACAATGGGCAGAAGTATAGGACATGCTTCATTTGTATATAATGAATCATGTTCTGTCGTTAGAGTTGTTCGGCAACAGTCTGTCTTAGGAATACATGAATTCTGTGTCACTGGGACATTCTAGAAGGGGCCAAATGACTATTAATAATCATTTTGTCATGTTCTTTTCTGCTATAAGGTAAATACTACAGATAAAAGGAAAAGTGTGGAATAAAGAAAGCACCTTCACATACATACCATCTCTGTGATGTCAAACAGCCTTTTAAACCTCTACGAAAACTATTTTCATAACCTTTATGTCACTGTTTGCAGGAAAATTAGATTCAGTAACCTGGATAACACATGTGACACAGTGGATGCTATATAAATTGTGGGAAAATATGTAGTTATTATGATAGTAATTATATAGTCTCTGCAGCATAAAACTGGCAAATATCTTAAATATCTACCATTAGATAGAGGAAAAGAAAAACAGAGAAATCAAGTAATGTTCTTGGTGCTTTCTGATCCTAACTCTGTAATGCAAAACTACAAGTTACCTTCTGTTTAGCTTATGCCTGCTTAAACAAGTGATCCTCAGTCTGTGGAGAACATTTACTTGAATTAAAATATTCATACTTCACAGATGAGTCAGCTTGCTGATAGAAATAAAGAGCAAAACCAACAAATTAATTAAGATTGAAAATTCCAGTTTCAGACAAATATTTTATTTTTTTTAAATATTTATGTATTTATTTTGAGAGAGGAAGAGAGAGAGACTATGGGAGGGAGGGGCAGAGGGAGAGGGAAAGAGAGAATCTCAAGCAGACTCCCCACTGTGTGGAGCTTCACACGAGGGCTTGATCTCATGGTGACCCCTAGATCATGACCTGAGCCAAAACCAAGAGGCTGATGCTTAAACAACTGAGCCACCCAGGTGCCCCTCAGAGTACTTTAAATATACGGATATAAAAATATATATACAGTTGATCCATTCTTCTGTTGATGGACATCTAGGTTCTTTCCATAGTTTGGCTATTGTGGACATTGCTGCTATAAACATTCGGGTGCACGTGCCCCTTTGGATCACTACGTTTGTATCTTTAGGGTAAATACCCAATAGTGCAATTGCTGGGTCATAGGGCAGTTCTATTTTCAACATTTTGAGGAACCTCCATGCTGTTTTCCAGAGTGGCTGCACCAGCTTGCATTCCCACCAACAGTGTAGGAGAGTTCCCCTTTCTCCGCATCCTCGCCAGCATCTGTCATTTCCTGACTTGTTGATTTTAGCCATTCTGACTAGTGTGAGGTGATATCTCATTGTGGTTTTGATTTGTATTTCCCTGATGCCGAGTGATATGGAGCACTTTTTCATGTGTCTGTTGGCCATCTGGATGTCTTCTGTCCATCAACAGATGAATGGATCAAGAAGATGTGGTATATATACACAATGGAATACTATGCAGCCATCAAAAGAAATGAAATCTTGCCATTTGCGACAACATGGATGGAACTAGAGCGTATCATGCTTAGCGAAATAAGTCAAGCAGAGAAAGACAACTATCATATGATTTCCCTGATATGAGGAAGTGGTGATGCAACATGGGGGCTTAAGTGGGTAGGAGAAGAATCAATGAAACAAGATGGGATTGGGAGGGAGACAAACCATAAGTGACTCTTAATCTCACAAAACAAACTGAGGGTTGCTGGGGGGAGGGGGTTTGGGAGAAGGGGGTGGGATTATGGACACTGGGGAGGGTATGTGCTTTGGTGAGTGCTGTGAAGTGTGTAAACCTGGTGATTCACAGACCTGTACCCCTGGTGATAAAAACATATGTTTATAAAAAATAAAAAATTTTTTAAAAAAATTAAAAAAAATATATATATATACAGTCGAGAGTGGGGATTCTTTTTTCTTAAATTGTTTTCTTCATATATTATCTGAAGTAGGGTCTCTTTAATTTAAAATACTCTTTAGAAGTTGACCCACAAAAGTGATGCTTGATAAATGATTTTGGAAATTGCTCCATCTTTTGACTTTCCCTTTAAAAAAAGGGACAGTGTTTAGATAGTGTATCTCATAGACTATTTTAAAATTTCATTGAAATCACTTTTAAATGTTAGTTAATTAAGATTTGCAATTAAAAGTTTGCATCCTTAAGTGCCAGTAAAACTGTGCTGTGGGTGTTCTTATATGAACTTACCCTCAAAATGACAACTAGAATATTCATATTAAAAGCATTTATTCTAGAGAGAAAGTTGCTTGAACACAAATCTCGGGCAGGGAGGGGGGTGCAGTGGAAAACCGACTTAGCATAGACAGAGTGGGGAGTATAGTTTTACTTAGAGAACTTCACAAAACAGTCCAAAATTATGCACAAAAATAATTTTGAAGAAACTTCACATAAACTTTTTTTTTTTTCAATTTTGAGAGCAGATGAAAGACATTTGCGATACTAAAAGCAATAGCTGTCACCTGATCTGTGAACTCTGCCAATTCTAAGGATCTAGGTAAAACTAGTGTTATGAGAACTGGTTCCTGGACAGCGGGAGAAATAAAGCTTTTGCAAAGCTATTAGAAAGTTAGTCCAAACAATGATCACCACAGACAGGCAAATAGAAAATAAAGAGGGAAGGTACAGGCAGGAGGGGGACATGGGGGGAAGGGGGAAGAACAGTGACATTTGGTGATGAACCATATGTGCGTGGTTTGAAAGACATGACTGAATTGTTTTTGGTGCAGTATTATTCTGACATTTAGAATGAGGCAATTTTCCATTTCCATTAATGTACTGCCAAATAGAAGGGGAACTGTCGCGAATTAAAGACTAAAGAAAGCTGTTCCTCAGAGTTGTATTAAATCATTGTGGATGAACTCATTAAGAACAAATTAACGAGGTACATTGTACTAGGATTAACAGCAAGAAAACCCAAGTAAAATTGTACAACCTCACTAGTCTCTAAATGGTCTGACATTAAGCACTGACAACCCATGCCATGAAAGTGAGAGGTCTTTTTTAGTCTCCACAAGTCCCTCAGCATCCCAAGAAAGGATTCAGTTTAACTTCAGAGATAAGAGCAAATTTGATGTGGTATCTTAACAGACTTTATAACAACCAGAAGATGTTAAGGGAAATTACTTACCCCTCACACACACCCCATTTTTCATGAAGAAAAACAAGCTAAAATTTGCCTACTTTGTGTGAAAGGGCAAAGATAGTCCCTCTTCCTAACATCAGCATAGAGAACTATTTTAACGGCACAGGTAAGTCTCCTAAGTTTACTTAAAATCAAGTAGACATAATGCTTAGCCTTCTTCAGTAGAGGGTGGGAAATCTTATCTGTGGTCTTCAGATCTCTCTGGTGAAAAATTATCTTTAAAGAATTCCTGGTCCCAAGATTCCAGGATGCCAAATTCTCCAAGGTGATCAGGACCATATCCATCTGGTTACAGAGCAACCCAGACTTACCATTTCTATATTATTCTTAGCACTGAAGTTCTAGGGTTGTAAACAAACTGGGGAAGGAGCAGAAAACAAACAAACAAAACAAAACAAAAAGGAAGCAGCAGAACATATATTGCAACAAGTTCCTCAATTTGTCCAAAGGTCACATTCTATATTTTATCTTGAATTCATATACTAGAACTAAGCAAAAGCCCTGGAAACCTGTTATAGGATGCTGTTCTGCCATCTCATATCATGTTCTTTGGTGGTATGTTGATAGGTCTTCTTTTTATCATGGAAAATGGAGACTCGAGTCAGCTATCCATGGTGGCCTGAATCCAGCCCCTAAACCATCTTCTTTTCCCTTTTCATGGTATTCTAGTGCCTAGCATGTTGCTTTGAGGCACATTATAAGTGCTCTTTTATTTTTTTTCATTTTAGTGGAGGAATTAATAATAATATTGTGTGCTTAAATTACAGCCCAAATTCAGAATTCTTCCCACATGTCAACTGTCATTTGAAACTCCTGAAAATACTAGTTCTTGCCTTAAATATAAATTAATCTGCTTCATTTTCTCTGATTTTTTCATAATCATTAAAGCTCAGCCCAGCTTCTCAAAAATAATTTCTTCAGAAGACATTGCTAATTGGTTTTTAAATTTTCAATTGATTAAATTCATTTATAAAAATACTTTTTAAAAGTGCAATTTCAATTGGGTTCATTTTAAACAACTTGGAATCATTCATATTTATATAGCATTTTAAATCTCATGATCTCAAAGTCCATTTCCATGTTATTTATTTGAAATATAGAGCAGGATGGAATTATTATTCCCATTTTACAGACACTGAAGTAAATAACTATAAATATAATGCCTTCAGTGTCTCACTCAGCCATAAGTTTGACATTCAAAAATCAAATCCATTATTTCTCTGAGAAATAACAGCATTTCCACCCCTTTGCTTCTCAAACATCTATTTTTTAATTATAATTTAGACTTCCCCATGAAGCTTCTAACTTCTGCTAACTTAACTTTAAATATCAATTGCTGTGTATATCAATTTTTCTACCTACTCCCATAAATAATTTCCAAGACCTCTGGATATGACCAAGTGCTATTTAACCAGGGTTAAACCAAGTTCTGCTGAAGTCAACAGGAACCAGTAACAGCCATTTTTAAAAAAATATTTTATTTATTTATTTGACAGAGAGACACCCAGCAAGAGAAGAAACACAAGCAGGAAGGTGGGGGAGAGAGAAGCAGGCTAATCAGACCCCAGCAGGAAGCCCATTGCAGTCTGATCCCCAAACCCTGGAATCATGACCCTAGCTAAAGGTAGAAGCTTAAAAAACTGAACCACCCAGGTGCCCCCAAAGACAGGCATTTGATAAAACCTTTGATCTCTCTATAGGTATCTAATCCCAAAAGTTGTACCCTTTAAAATAACTAAAAAGACTATTAGATGCTGACAAGGACATGCTGCCTAGCCATTTCCATATTGAAAACTTGCAACATGAAAACAATTATATCTAGACATGTTACTCCAGCTTTATTTGTAAACACTAAATTCAATATATCACAATCAAAATGTACGAAACCAAGATGAACCACATTTGGCTTTTAAATCAGACAATTCTGTTTGCCTTTTCTATGGTTTATGATTATATCTTACTGACCTAATAATTATACATACAGAAAAAATGACCTTAGCAAAGAAAGGTTTCTAGAGAAAAAGTACAAAAAGTCCCTTTTGTATTTTCTCTGCCATTTAAAAAAAAAAATTTTTTTTAAATCATTTGTCCTATGGATGAACCAATTTTTTTTTTCCTGAAACCAAAACATTTAAATAAAAGAACCTAACTCAACTTATTTGAGAATGTTCAGGCCTAAGGGTACATTTTCCAGCTTCATTTCTTGGCTGCACAAGGTCAGGTCTCCTATTGAATGTTGGTTCCTGAATCAGGATGCTTCATTTGTAATCTAAGTAAAGTCACTAAGGACCATAAATAGTCTCCTGACCTCATTGGGGAAGAGCTCCATGCTCTGTTAGCTGGCTAAGTAGAACATAGTGAAGATTCAGCTAACCCTGGATGTGTACATTTTCATGATTACTCTCCAGATTCATGCTATGAGGAGACACAGGCACATGCAAGGAGGATCTCTTTTAGTCCTGACTTTATGAACACTATCTTCATCCATGATATACCAAAATTCGCATCTTTCTAATGACCCCTTTATTCTTTCCTCCCTGATTTACTTTGCTTACTTTACCACAGTAACGTTCATAATGATAATAAAATAAAGATATTAGAATTACTGTTATTAACAATGTATGTGGGTCACCTACTAGTTCGGTCAGAAAAACATGTGACTTATGAACTTGGGTGATGAGTTTGAGCCCCATGTTGGGTGTAGCAATTACTTAAATAAATTAATTTTAAAAATATATATATGGCCTCTAAATAGTATGAGAAGAACAGTTTCATTGGCACATGATTTCTTTCTTTGCTTATACTATGAATATAGAAAGATCTTCCCTCAGTACTGGATTCAGAGTCTACGAATTTAAGAACAAAGAAATTTTTACTTTAATCTTTATGGTAGCCCAACAATGACACAAATCATAACAGAGCATGTTTGGAGGAAATTTCCAAGGAGAAAGTTATGTCAATTCAATTTGCCCTTGACCACTTTTGTCTTTCTAATCCCTTCAGGCCAAATGCCAAAACCTGCTTTCCAACATAATTATATTCTATTGGTCCTTTGGCTTTGACATAGTAAATCCCACCCTCTACCTCTTCAAAATACTCTCCAGTCTTCTCACTAGTAATAAGAATCCACAAAGACCTTCTTTTATTATGCTTCTATAGTTTTCTTTGGCAAGTCATAACTATTTCTATTATACCTGATTATCATGTTTAAAGGGATCTAAATCTGAACTTCTTTACAAAAAATAAATTTTATCTAATCTCATGTCTGGGAATCTTGTTTTATATTCTGCATAAGTTGCTGTAACTTCAAGCTGATTTCGGCATACAGTTTCCCTTCTGCCACCCCTCTAAGTCCAAATATGCCCATTAGGAGGCATTCTGTATGCGGGACTGCGTCTTGACAACTCACTACTTAAGGTGGATGAAAGTCCTTCCAGATATTTTATTCATGTCTCTTGATAACCACCACTAAATTCTTTTCTGACTTGGCTCATCTTATGTCATCAATAAACTCCACACCCAAGTCTCTAGCTCCAACCTGTATGTCTTCTGATCAGTACATACTACCTCTGCTAAAATAAATCTTCTTTTGCACTTAAAATTTAATTCCTTCCCCAAGTGCTTGCATTAGCTCTTCAAAGCTTTCCTCAACTGGCAAGACCCCTACAAGTTAGGTTACTTCTTCCTGTTTTGTATCTGCAACCCAGTCTCATGAACTGTCTTCCCAAGTGCTGTTTGTGCATTTGTGTGTTTCTGTTTCTGCCACATCTGCTTTATAACTACAGAGATATAAAAGTAACATCCTTAAAAAATAGGAAAAACCTGACCTCACTAATTGTTCGCTATTGCTAAGTACAGTGAAAATGAATTTCCATCCTCTCTTTCATTTCCTCTACAATCCAAGGATTTGTCCCTTAAATAATATCCACCCATTTCTTATTCTAGATCTCTTTAGGTGAGTAACACACTCAGGTAAGAATCCAATCCCTAGTCTCGTGATGGACATAGGAAGTGCACCATGTATCTATAAGTTGTCCTAAAGGAAGGAGGTACAGAGTAGTGAAAGCTTTTGTTGTTGGAGTCAGAGAAACTTGACTTTGAGTCTCAGTTTTGCTTCTTACTAAATACATGATATTGTGTAAGTACTTAAACTTTCTGAGCTTTAATAATTTGATCTTTAAAGTGAATATATTAATAAAGTTATCTTATATATTGACATTTGGCATGCAAAACACATTTAGCATAATGACCGCCATATAAAAGGCACAAACAAATATTACCTATCAATAAAATGTCACATAAAATATTCAATAAAATTATTTAATAAAAAATATTCAATAAAAATATCACATTTGACCATCTACTGTGGATATAAAGTTATAATATATTTTAGGGCAATATAAAATATTATAACCAAGAATGCTCCAAAAGGAATATTTTGACCATATATTAAAAATCAGAATATCATGGAAAATTTCATAGATCAAAGGGATTCAGAGATATTACATAGCTCTTGAGGACCCCACAGTTGGTTTGTTACAGAGTTCTGGACAAGAACTCAAAGTGCCCAGTCAAGAGTTCTTTTACTATACAGAACTAGAGGTGACCAACCCTTCTCTGAAAATTATTCATAGTTTTTATTTCAGGAAAGAATGTTTTTGTTTTTTGTTTTTGAAATTGAAGTGCTTCTGAATTCTTAATCTAGAAAGCTAACTGAGTTGGAGAAGAAAAATGGTCAAGTATTAAGGTAAAATTCTCATCAGCTGCCAAGGCAACTTCAGCGACAACAAATATCTCTGGTCTAGAAAAGGCTCCATTATACCTCCTCCACTCAGCACAGACCTGTGTCTTATAATAGAGTCATTTCTTCTTATTGAACTTTTCCTTTGTTGTTATTACTGAGCATTGTAATTAAACATTCTTCCTGAATCTGTTTGGCAGCTGCCACTGAGTTCTAAGGAACCATTCATAGCCCTGTGTATTATAAACCTAATCCTCTGTTATAAAGAAAACTACTTTATGCCAAAAATCAGATACATCTACTGAAAGCATTTACATTTTGTTTGATTATAATAAGTATTAATAGACATGTTGGGGGTAGGGGTGGGTCCAATTCTTTAAGACACTGGGACCTCTGTTAGGATAAAATAAGCATGCAATTTTGAGTTCTACTTGAGTTATATTCAGCTTATGTGTTAACTTCAACATAGCTTGGGAAGAATTCACTGCACTGAATATTCATACGGCATGCGTGATACAGACACTGAACCCAATTTAGTAAATGAATACTTGTAATTTCACCAAATCCCCGCTGAGAGATTATTATGCAGATTTATGAAGGAATATCACTGAAGCAATTCTTGGCTATGTCTTCAGTCACCAAGGACTCCAAGTATGTAAACCTCAAATAATTTCCAATGTATTCACTGCTACCAGTTTCATCTTCTGAACTTTTCTGACGTTACCTCTCACTCTCTGTTTCATCTCTAATTTTCCCTTCGATATTCTTGCCCTTGAGCAAAGAGCCAGCATCATAACACCTACGAGTACTGCCAAGTTCCTCCTGACAATATCCTGGCTGCCATAATGCCAGCAATCTGTTCCAGTCCTGTCACTGCAAAATCTCATTAAAGGGAAAAGGATGCCCAGTCACAGGCACATAGGTACACAGTAAGAGCAGGCTCATGTTTCCAGGAGTAGCTATGGACTGTGCTGGGGCCTCCTGATATCTTCCAAGGAATCACATATTGACAAGGAATTGGGTTCAGGGAGCAGAAGCTAGAGTTGTGTAAATTGCAGTGAGGAGACCTAATATACCCATTCCTTTAAGGGATGCTTAACAGGTTATGAAGGCTGGATTCTGAATCAGCACACTTTCCCAAAGTCAGGTACAAAGGGACATGTGAAGTAGCCTGATTGAATACAGCCTGGAGTGCATGCCAGAGCTGGATTCCAAGTCAACCCCCACAACAATCTCATTGTCACCCTGGAAAAGTCACTTAAACTCTCCCTATCTCACACTACATCCATACCACTCATGCTACTAATTGGCAGGAGATACAGAAATGTGTACCTCCAGGAGCACCATCTCATGAGACGAGAAACACTAAATCCATGCAACAGTTTGGATCTGAAAAATTATCATCACATCTCAGTGAATATGCGTTGGAAGTTTATAGAACACTCTAAGTAATTTGGGAGCAAATCTCTTTATTATGACTTGCAGAATCATCTTACTAACATCCATCTCACTATCCCCACTTTTTTTTTTTCTTTTTGCAGCTCACTGGAATTATCTCTACTTTTATGGAATTAAAATTAAAAATATATTGCCATAGCAATATATACCACAGCCCTGGGTTGTGGTTAAAAACTTAGGCTTTAGAGTGAAGCAGCTCTTTCTAATCTAATCCCAGCTTCTTCACTTTCTTAACTTCACCGAGTCTAAATTATACTAGCTCCTACCTCTTTGAATAGAGGAGAATATTAACAAGATATTACAGGGAAAGTTGTTCTCAGCACTGGGCCTGAAACTCAGTAATGCTTAATAAATTTCAGCTACTAGTCTTGTTATTACAGAAAAAAAAATCTGTGACCATTTTTGTGAAAATTGGACTAGGGTGTGAGACACTATGTGAAATATTGATACATTAGCAAGAACCCCTGGGGGAAAAGGGTTGAAAAGAGATTGAATAAAGCTGTGTTTTTTCTTGGTTTTATATGTATGGCTATATAACACGGGGTGAGTTATTTAACTTTTCAAAGCTTTAGTTTCTTTGTTGGTAAGCAAGGATAATAAAACCAAGTTTATGCAAAGAAGAAGAAGTATGGTAATAATATATGTGAAAGAAGACACTGAGGGAGACTTACTGCAATAACCTGAAATTGATAGTGGAACCCAAGTCCCAGGACTAAGACTTAGAACCACATATTCACAGAACAGCAGCCAGCACCTAGGGAAATAAGGTCCCCCAGGCCTCCTAAAAGAGGGCAAAAACAGCCTGACAATAATCAACCATAATTACTAAACCTTTGTTGACCAGCATGTGGTTCATAAACCAACGGTATCAGCATCACCTGGGAACCTGTTAGAAATGCAGAATCTCAGGCCCTACCCCCTGAACTATGGAATTAAAAATCTTCATTTTAATAAGTTCTCTGGGTAACTCCTGTGCATACTAAGGTTCAGAGACACTAATGCAGACCCTCTATATAAACTACAGTCTATACAAGACGGATGATGAAAAGGACAAGAAAATCTTCAATGTAGTGAGTTGTCAGCTCATTGGGGCATGACTACAGTTTTGGTTTTTTTGTTTGTTTGTTTGTTTTTCTCCCTTCAAAGAGCATGCTTTTTCACTAAGTTGGGGAGAAGTTAGGTTGGTGGGGCTTTGCTAGGGAATGAATGTTTTTGTCCCCCACAAATTCATATTTTGAAGTCAATTTTCCCTAATGTGAAGGTATTTGAAGTTGAGGCTTTGGGGGGTGATTAGGTCATGAAAACAGAGGCCTTGTGAATGCGGTAGGTGTCCTTATAAAAGGAGACTGAGATTGTTCCTTGATCCCTTCTGCATCTGAGGACCCTGTGAGAAGATGACATCTATAAACCAGAATGTGGGCTCTAACCAGATACCTTGATTTTGAACTTCCCAGCCTCCAGAACTATAAGAAATAATTTCCTATTTTTTATAAGCCTCCCAGTCTATAGTATTTTCTTACAGCAGCATGAATAGGTTAGACCAAGCATCAAATGAATCACTGGAAATGATTAGGGATCTCTGCAAGAAGGAGAAGTTGGCATTTTAGGTACCTACCTTTTGGATCAGTTTGTGGTTACCTGACACGAGAAAGAAGTTGGAAAGAAGAGAGGTAGTAGAATAGACAGAGAGAGAGCCACCCCAATAAGGTAACCTGCTTACCCTACATCTTGAGGGGTCCAGATATCTAAGTTTCTTATGCAAAGCACCACTGCCAAAGACCTTACCAGTGCCCCACTCCAGAGTACTGTCCAGGGATCAAAAACTTTGGAAGATGGGAGCTGAGCGGTTGGAAGCTGCTCAACCAAATTTGGCCTCCTGCTTTTTCACATCAGAGAACTTTACCATGAAGCGGTCCCTACAGGGCCCTCAGAAGAACTCTCCTGATCTCAAGTTTGAGATTTAAATTGAGCAATTGTTTAATAACTGAAAATAATCAGAAGGTCATGGAATTTTTCTTTCGATGTCATCCATGAAACTGTTGTGGAGCAAAGAACAAAGATCTAAAATTACAAGGCAGAAAAATAAATTTGTTCCAATGAGTTGCAACTGCTCCATAAACTTACTGCTTAATAAAGTGCATGATAGATAGTAAACAGCCAAAAAATGGTAGATACTTTATAAAAACAAATGTTTAAAAACTACAGAAATATCATTTTCAACAGCTAAGTATTGGGCAAATAACTATGGTACATCCAATAATAGAAAAATATACCCATAAATATTATCATAAAAATAGAGATAATGAGGAGATGGACAGAAGCCAGAAAAAGATAAACCAGCACATTATATTATTAAACAAATGACCCAAAATTTCTGATGTTATTTACATGTGTCTACATATATTTGGCAGGATAAAACCCCATGGCACGATAGATAGGTTATCACAGTGTTTGACTTTGTGCATGATTTTTTAGATAATATTTTATATCTGTACCTTGTAAATTTTCTTCAGTGAATTTGTTTTGTAATTTTTCTCTCAAATCAATCTCCACATCTGCTGCTTTAATTTTACCTTTGTCATACCTCTTAGAGCATCCTTGTTTGGACTCCATAGTTATTTATAATTTTGTCTGCAGTTTTGCAAATTTTCCGTATGCTTTGGAAGAGACCACTAAGAAACAGAATACCAGTCAGTGCAGGCCTGGAGGATGCTTTTGCATCCCATTGTTATGACAAATAATCTACTGATTTTGCCCTTGTTCTAAACTGAGTCCATTAGGAAGGCCATATCATTGTTTCTCAATATCTTTATGTACAGAAATGTTTTATGTATGTAAAATTTAATTTGATTTGCTTAGATTTCTTAGTTCTAGAAACACCAGACCTGGGTGATTTGACCACTATTTTCTTTCTCATCAATAAAACTTCCTCACCTCTTTTCTTTTCTCTGTAGTTAGAAAGACAGACTGTGTATGACCCATGAATCTTGTGAGCATGAAGAGTGTTCCAGGATGAGTGGGCCTTAGAAGGAGCTAGAGTTTTTCTCACTTTGCCTCTGAACATGAGAGAGCCAGGATACTGCCCTAGATGACTCTTAGTTTGTTTTGTTTGTTCATTTTCAGGACTTCTAGATTGTTATCCCTATTCTAAAAGTATGACATTGTTCAAGGTGGGGCCATGTTTCTATTCTCACTGTGTGTTCCACCGGAGCTAGCCTTGTGTCTCAGGCATATTAGAGGCTGAATTGGTGTAAACAGAATTCTTTTTGATCTTTCTTTCTTTCTTTTTTTTTTTTTTTTTAGATTTTATTTATTTATTTATTTGACAGACAGAGGTCACAAGTAGGCAGAGAGAGAGAGGAGGAAGCAGGCTCCCCGCTGAGCAGGAGAGCCTGATGTGGGGCTCAATCCCAGGACCCTGGGATCATGACCTGAGCTGAAGGTAGAGGCTTTAATCCACTGAGCCACCCAGATACCCTGTGAACAGAATTCTTAAGTATGTGAATATATCAAAGCTTTGAAAATTCATATGACCCTGCACTAAAATATAAATACTGGTATAAACATATTGAGGGTCAAGCATAAACAGGGGAGATTATTATAGAATAAGGGTACAAATGAGGTTGTTATTCACATACAAAACATTTTTAGTTCCTTCTTTTAAAACTACAGCTTGGTTCTAGGTCTATGAGCTTTATTTAAAAGTTACAGCCTTCAAAATCATTGTTACATCATTGTTTTCTGTTTCATGTGCAGGAAAACACATACAGTATGAAGGATTCAGGAACATAAGGTAAGGAAACCTGTATTTTCACAGGGTTTCCATCTCTACATTCTGCTTCCAAATCATAGATCTTTAAATCTTTGAATCATAGATTTTAAATTACCTGAATTTTGAATTACCCATAAAAAGGAAGGAGTAAACTTGGCAATACAGCAATAGTTACAGTTACCATTTGATAGCAACCTTTTAATCAGCCTCTGTCATCCTTTCTGATACATCATGTCCAGGGGTGAGTATGCAGGAGAGTCAACATGAATCAGAGACAACCACAGTATTCACTCTGTGTGATACCACTTGTGTCTCTAAGTCTGTGGGCACATAGGAAATACACATTTCATTTTTAAGTATTGTATTTTTACTACTGTTCCTATCCTTTCCTACAGAAAACCATAACTTCCACAATTTTGTTCCCTCTTGTCACTACCTGGTATTCCATGATCAAACAGTAAGAGCAGAATAAATGTATTTGCCTTCTATTTTCTATCACCCTCCAGGCTTGACTGTCTCCTGTTTTCTCCATTAATTACAGAACTTTTTCTTGATAATTTCTGTTCCTCCTATGTAGTTAGTGTGCTGTGTGAAGACGGATGTATTTACGGTGGGTTGGTAGTGAAGGAGAGGACATGAAAAGTACCCAAGAAACTGCTCCCAAGTCCCTCAAAGTCAGCTTCAGTGAAGCATTAAAAAAAAAAAAACAAAGTGTTCCACTTCCAAATGAGCACAGCCTACTTGTTCCACACTCCACTTTCTGTCCAGCCCACCCCTCCATGGCCAATTACAGAGGCCCTGCTAATGACTCTCAGATTTTCAGAGCTCGTTTCCAAGAGATCTTGTAATGCTTACACACTTCGCTAAATACCACATGGATTCATGCCCTTAGTGTCACTTCACTAACCAAATGAGAAACAATCATCCTAAAAAGAAGAAGGTTTCAAACATGGTACAAAAGGGATTCACAGAGCAAGTATGAAAGAAAAGTAGTAGTCTATATGTCTAGGGATACTGGACACACACAAAATTGTAAGAAATGTGCAAGAAACTAGTGAGAAAGCAGCCAAAGGAATAAACTTGTTACATTTCAAGTAAGGAGAGAGTAGGAAGAAAATTTTGAAAGAGCAATAAAACAGAATTTGTGACTGAAAAATGGACATTTGTATATAGTGTTGTTGACCTAAAGAATACTGGTACTAAGAATGGAAAACAGTAAATAGGGGGAAAAAGGAAAAGAAAGAGATGACTTTACAATTTGAGGACATTGATTTATGTATGTCCTTATTAATGACATTTTTCTTCACTTCTAAATTCAACCAGAATAAATTTTTAGAAGGAATTATCAGAGCCAGCCCAAACTGAAAGGCAGTCTCTAAAATGAAAGACTTGTAATTTTCTAAAGGATCAAGGCCATCAAGGACAAAGGTAGACTGAGAAAATTTTCCAGATTATAGACAACCGAAGAGACCTGATTCTCAAATGCAAAGCATCATCTGTTAGTTTCTTTTGTTATAAATGACAATATTGGGACAGTCGGAAAAATCTAATGTAGTTTATAGATTAGATAATATTATTGTGTTAATGTTAAATTTCTGAGTTTTATATTTGTATTATGTCCTGATTTTTAGGAAACACATGGTAAAGCATTTAGAAATAAAAGGGCACTATATTAGCAACTTGCAAAGTTTAGAAAAAATGTAGATAGCAGATATATATTTTATATATATATATATATATATGAAAAGAAAATGTACTAAAATGTTAACAACGGAGTGAAAAATATACTGGAATTCTGTATACTGTTTGGGTGACTTTTCTGTATGTCTGAAATTATATAAAAAGTTAAAAATAAAAATGGAAGAGAGCTCAAACATTTTACATACCCTTTTTCAGGTTTCCAGCAGCTTCTGTTGGAAGCTTCTGGAAGGACACAGAAACTCAAAGTTCCTGTCTTGCCTCCCACCCAGGATCTAAGCTGCACAACTGCAGCTAGGGATGAAGCTTGATTGACAATATGTGCCAGAGATGTGCAAAAATGCACTTTCCTCCAGTCTTCTCTCTGCCCCACAATAGGGGAAGAAGGGCCAGAAAAGACTTCTGTTCAGATGAGACTCATCCTGGCTGCTAGTACACTTTTTCCCAAGCTAATCTCTCCCTCTGCAAAGAGGGAAAATTAGCCTCATTTTGTACCAGGCTATTTCCATTTTAAACATTCCCCAGTTAAAAATCTACAGGTTTTGCAGTGATGTACTCACTTAGCACTATTCTACGTAAGTGAGGCAGCTGTGAAAAAGGAATAAAACGCCAGGCTTTGTTTCAAAAACCCTAAACTCGGAGCTTTTCCCTCCGCTCTCCATTAATGAGCTGTCTTGCTTTGGGCAAAGCATTTGACCTTTTTCAACTTAGTTTCCATAACTACAAAAAGGAAGAATCTATACTTACGGATGCAAAGATAAAATACCAAGATGTACATGAAGCACTTTGTAAATTGTAATATACTATATGTAATTATTTATTTATATGCTTATACCAAAGAAAGAAAATTCAATTCTGACTTGTCTTCTCTTCTTGTCACCTTTTTTTTTTTTTTTTTTTTTGTATAGTTAAGGGGAATGGTACTGTAAACAAGGTCTCCTAAACTACTGGTTCTGAATAATTACTTGGGGGCTTTAGTTGGTCTTTTTATGTCAAGAGAAAAAGAAATAGCGCTTTTTATAACATATAAGCAGGATGCTTTTTGGAGGCCAGTTCCCTCTCTTCTCTTCCCTGTTGCTCAGAAAACATTGCCACTTAAGCTAACCATCACCTGAGTTGGTCATCAGATAGGCACTAATGTGTTATGGTTTTCAAGCCCCCCTGCAAGGGACCTGGAAATGGCCTCTGCTGGCTAAGGCAACTAAGGTTAGTCCAAGTTCAAGTCCGCCAATGACTACAATGACTGAGAGATATATCTTCTTCCAGGAGGTCCAAAGGCAATGGTGATCCATTGTAATGACACTGATAGCATTCTCAGGGCTTTCCTTTCTCAACTTCTGTACCCATTGAGCCCTTGGGAAAAACATTTTCTCCAATATAATCTTCTTGCCTCTGCCCAAACATTTTTTTTTTTTTTAAAAACTGCAGTTTCCAGGCAAATATATAAATAATATCAAGACAGAAAACCCGAGTGAGCTGGAATTGGCAGAATCCTGTGACCTCAAAGAGCCCCAGCTCGACTCAGTAGCTTGTAATGCCCCATGCTTTTTCTGAGTGCATTTGCATTATCATAATGGTTGTTTGGTGAGAGTGGGGGCAGGGGCCAAATCTTCTAGGCAACCCAGTCTCTGGAGCCCTGCCAGCCAGCCAGTCAGCCAGCAGGATCCAGGTCTTAAGACAAGAAGCTGTGCTGGGGATTTCAGTCCTATGCAAAGTCACCTAAGGTGAAGTCAGATGATTCAGCTCTTTTTTTGGCTGCATTTCTCAAAGTCTTTTCCATAGACACATGCCTCTGGCAATATTCTTCCTACCAAGGGTTTATGCAGGCACAACTGTAAGCCCTCCCCTTTGTGATCAATTGTACGGGCATGCACATTTTCCCATTCTGCTCAGGCTCCCTGGGCCCAGGGTTTCCAACCCAGAAAATCCTCCCAGCAGACTGTTTAAATGAACTGTCATCCCTGTCACACTGCTCAGACTGGAAACCTCTACCCGCTTGACTGGAGATTCATGGGTGTTCCAACGTTTGGCACAAAGCCTTGCAAATAGAGGCCAAGTTTCTATCTCTTTGACTTTATATATTCTATTTGGATATCCTCCTCTCTCCCCTACTGACCCCCCAAATGGAATAGTGCTGAAGAGACCATCTGCCACAAATGCCCATACCCAGTGATCAAAATATTTTAGTTTCTTTCCCAGCTTGGTGTCAGTGACAAAATATGTGAGGCTTGCAAACTGGCCTTTTAGTATTTAAGCCTCTTTAAAAACCAGGTGACATTGCCATCCTATTTGGCTCTGCTAGCCATATCCAGAAGACATCATGTTTTATGGTAAATTTTTCCTCATCAGACAAAAACGAAGTCTAAATATGAAAGGATTTGAGAAGAGGCACAGCTGTGGTCTTGTGCTTTGCCATATTATCTCAGAAAGATGAAAACTAAACAAATGACAAATAATGGCTCTGGCAAGCACATAGAGCCTGGGAGGAATTTGGATGTCAGGGAGGGCCACCAGCTTTAGAAAGCCAGCACCTGTTCTCAGATGGCGGGCGAGTCACACACATACACACATAATGTTAGGCTTAGAGACCCAACAGCAAATAGGCTTCTCTATTTCCTGATAAACCCAGACACACATTGAAAACTTTCTGCCCTTCCTGGTGGTCAGGGGATGTCCAATGATGGTGTTAAGATGATCTCGAACTGGGCTCCACTTTAATATTGCCCTTTTGCTTTAAATATCTGGTTCGATCTGTTTCTGGTACAAGAACTGGCACTTGGAACTTGGACCCCAGGAACTGGTCACTCATGGTAGTGAGACAGCTTTGACTGACCCTAACTACAGTTTAGGAAATTCCACTCAGGAACATTTGGCACTTCTTCAGGACCTTCTCATTTAATTACAGGACAGTTCATCAGACAGGGACCTCAAAGAGCATAATTTTTGACAATGAGAGAATCTATACAGCAACAACTCAAACTCTATTTACTATGTAACATCTACACCAAACCCCAAGAATTATGATGTTCCATGTTCTCTTGTCTGTTCTTTATAGAGTTTCTGATGTGTAGAGCATCATTTATGCTGTCTATGCTTCCTTTCTAATGAGCATTTTTAAAGCAATGGCGCTATATTTCTTTCACTACAGAGCCCCCTGCACCATTTGGGGACTGACCTCATAAAGTCAGCCTTTCACATTAATTGATTACCTTATTATGGGAGTAAGTTAAGGAAGTTAAGCCCTTGTTTCCTGGGAGTTGAAGGTCAACTGGGAGCCAAACGTATTCTGACAGAAAGTTTGGTAGAAGTAATCCTTTCTGACAATATAATATATATGTACTAAAGCCCCGTGTCTCAGATTTCCTGGGTCACTTTTTATCTAGCATGGAAGAAATACTGAGGTGTCACATGTGTCAGTCCATACATTCTAATTCTTAGACCAGAAGATATGATTATCATATGGGTTGTTGTATATGTGTGCCAAAATGAACTTTTCAAAAAAGTATATATGAGGCTTACCACACTTACAACAAACCTTTGGAATTCAGTTTCAACAGTCAGTTTCTACATTCCCCAAAGGTCCATGACTTAAAACAAATTATTTTGTTGAGGTTTAGATTTGAGTCTTATGATACAAAGAAGTTGCTCAGGAACAAATGACTTAACCAGTGAAGGAGCCTGTTGGTTGCTACACAGCTCAGTTCTAAGAGCTTAATATTGGAGAGTAGCTGAGAATAATGGCTAAGAGCATAGGTTCTGGAGCCAAACTCTTCTAAAATTCAACACTACCACAAAGTAACTGTGTGACCTTGGGTAAATCACTGAAACCCCTCTGTCTCAGTGTCATCTTCTATGAAATGGGGAAAGGGTAATATCTACCTTGTCAAGTTTTTGTGAGGACTAAATTAGTTGATGTATAGATCGCACCTGGGGTCCTCTGGAAAAAAGACCAAGAGACAAACATTATGGTGTGGACTATTCATGTGAGAGTTACATACCTAAGGTAGTAACAGTGAGAGTAAAAGAGAAACATAACAGACAAGACACCATGCAATCCAGTGTGTGCTCTACCATACTGGCTACTCCACAAACAGCTAAGAAGTTAGAGCACACTCCTCAGCAGGTGCTCTTTCAACACTGGAGATGTTAATGGGATTTCTACAGAAGGGTTGCAAAGAGGATGTATACCTCTTAGCAATCTACAAATGAAGTAAATGAGGGGAAGAGGATTTACCTGCCTGACTTCTTTCAGCCTCTTGAATTCCACTAGTTCACTTCGCAGGGAGGTAACTTCCCTCTTCTGGCTCCTTGGCAGGTACCTTGCAAACCACACCTAATTGCTCAGTCAGATCTCAAATGGAGAGGTGTTTGGTGTTAGCTGAATGCTGAACAAGAAAGATTCAGTTGAGGGATCTGAGAAGGCACACGAGCTTTGTGCCCCTCATACAATATTCAAATCACTCATGGGACATCTGGGTGGCTTAGTCGGTTAAGCATCTGCCTTTGGTTCAGGTCATGGTACCAAGGTCTTAGGATCTAGCCTCCAGTAGGGCTCCTAACTCATCAGAGGAGACTGTTTCTCCCTCTCCCTCTGCCCCTCACACTTCCCACAGAACTTTCAAATAAATAAATAAAATATAAGGAGAGAGCACATAAGCACGGAGAGTAGCAGAGGAAATAGCAGAGGGAGAGAGAGAAGCAGGCTCTCCACCCAACAGGGAGCCTGATCTGGGGCCAGATCCCACGACTCTGGGGTCATGATCCCAAGGGAAGGAAGATGCTTAACTGACTGAGCCACCCGGCACCCCAATAAATAAAGTACTTTTAAAAAAAAATATTCAAAGCACTTAGGGTGCCTGGGTGGCTCAGTGGGTTGAGCTGCTGCCTTCGGCTTGGGTCATGATCTCGGGGTCCTGGGATCGAGGCCTGCATTGGGCTCTCTGCTCAGCAGGGAGCCTGCTTCCTCTTCTCTCTCTCTCTGCCTGCCTCTCTGCCTGCTTGTGATCTCTGTCAAATAAATAAATAAAATCTTTAAAAAAATATATTCAAAGCACTTAGAACACAGCCTGGCACATAACAAGCACTATACAAGGGGTTCTTATTTTTGTAAATATAGGAAGATTAGAGCAGGGCTTCATTGAGGAAACAAGCTCTGAATAAAAAGTCAACTGATTGTGCTAGTAATAAAAGAAAATAAAAATCAAGATCTAGGAAAATGACTCATTCTTGGTGAGCAAAAAAGAAACCGTGAATGAAGTAAAGAGAACATAGAAATCAGCAGCTCCTCAACTCTGTGAAAGGAGCAAGGCCATCACATGCTTTATTTGGAAATAAGAACTATTCATCACACCCTACTTGTACCTGCTCTTCCATGACAGCGATGTGTGGCGGTGGTACCCAGAGAAGTCTACATCTGGGCCCAAGGTTAAGGAGAAAGAAAATGGCAAAATGGCCAAAAGGAAGTAGGATGCTGATTGAAAACAAGGATGAAATCCATAAATTTTTTTCAAACAATCATATGACAAAAGATTTGAAGATTAAAGAGTTGAAAGAAAAATCCACCTCAAAATTTAATTTTCACTATAAAATTACTGGAAAATACTTTAGACTGATAATGGAGAATTCTTATCTGGGAGTATAAGGGGGAAAATGGATGAAATATTCACCTCTGGATCAATGTCAAGCTCTTACTGCCATGCCTGGCACAAATTAGTGTTATGGAAATATTTGCTACTGGTATTACTCTCAGTTTACTCTTTCTTTACTTGTAAGAAATCTCTTCATAAACCCCAAACAACGAAACCACAGGTATTTAGATTCACAGGTTCTTAAGAAAACAAACAGGTTCTGTATGGTAATCAGTCAACTAACATGCATATGTAGGGCAATTTGGTGATATCTATCAAAACAAGTGCACTTTCTGCCATGACCTAGCAATTCACTGCCAGAAATTTATACATGTGAGGGGAATTTTTTCAAATACGAATGAAATAACCAATTGAGAGTTATTTATTGCAACTTTTTTGTTATAATGAGTGTTGAAAGGAATAATAAGTATTCATTAATAGACAATTGGCTAAACAAATTCTGATATATTCACCCAATGGAAGATTCCACAGCTATAAAAAGAATAAGGAACCACTTTACATGTTTGTAAGGAGTAACATGTTTGTAAAAGAGTCCCAAGATATATTTTAAAGTGAAAAACTCAAAATACAGAACAGCATGTTAGAATGTGATCATTTGTGAATAAAAAGTGAACAAAAAAGTGTGTAAGTGTACATGCACATACAGACACACAACACCCCCAAACACACATATGTATATGTATGACATAACTCTGGAAGAATGTATAAGAAACCCAATATGCTCACAGAAAGGACCGGCTGACAAAGAGTAAAAGGTAGAAGGGAGAATTTTTCCTGCATGCTTTCTCTTATTTACTTTTGAATATCTTTGAATCACGCAAATGTATTACTGATTCAAAATAATTAAAACAAAATTAAATTAAATTAAAAGGAAGTGACTTACCTTATTTATTTGTTAAAGAATTAAAATAGACTGTGCTTACAGCTGCCTCTCCTCACATGGGATTCTAAGTTTCTGGGGAGCTGTGAGTAGGGCCAAGGAAAGCCATGACTGCTTTGCTCATGATGATCAAGAGTTAGATGGGGCGTCCAAGACATGCTGGGCGTGGTGCCAGTAAAAGAGGAACACATATATTTTACAAGATGGATAACAACTTTATTGGCCCTGAAATAGTTTCAAATCAATGTTCAGGTTGGATGTAGGCCATCACTAAGTTTCAGACCTTCATACCTTCATACATTTGACTATGTTGTCTAAGGTGAAAATTGTTGATAATCCTAGTCATATCCATGGCAGAGGTCTATGTAACTCATGAAACATTATAATTAACTATTATACTGCAAAATGAAAATGATAATAGAGATGCCAAATCTCTCTTAAGTAAACTCTTCATTCTGAATCTCTCTTCTATAAGCAGTGTAAGAATCTCAGTAGATGCTCAAGTACAACTCAGCCCCTGAGTGACTGTCAGCCTCCTTCAGAAAGTTCTCCCCTTGTGTTAAGTTGAGCTTCTGAGAATATCAAGTAAAAGCATACTCTTAACTAAGGGAATCAATCATGGAGCAATGGTACGTTCTTCCCATTATGCAAACAGAAAAACCATGCTTCACCCCACCATTTGTTCAATGCTGAGGGTCGAATGGGTAACTTCATTACATTTTAAGTTAACTGAGGCCTGCTGGGCAGACTCCAAAAACAGAGGGTCTCTCTTTATCCTGACACTGCCACATACTCATTGGTTGACCCCCTCCAAGATACTTGCTTCCCCTGACTTCAAGCACTGCATCTGTGAAGGGAAGGAATCACACCGCATGACATCTCAATTTCTGAAATTCTGTTTTGAGATAATTGTGTTTATTTATTCTACCAGTATTTACTGAGGCCTATGTGCAGAGCACTGTTGCTTTATAAAAGTCAATTCAAAGTGACTCAAAATTCTAAAGGCAATTCAGGTAGTAGCAATCTTAAATGTAAATATTTGAGTTTATCTTCTTTTTTAAAGTTCTTTTCAGAACAGAGCACCATACAAATAAGATTAAACTATTAGTGAAAAAATATCAACTACTCTATTGTACAGAGAAACCAAACACATTTTTAGAATGTATTTAATTGCTATTATTATTATTTTCCTTTACTATTCATTTAAAATATCCTAAAAGATGTGCCTTCCCCTCATTTAGGCAAACAGTCTCCTTCAGTCCCATTTCTACTCTTTAGGGTGGAAAAGGTTATTGTTTTGCCTGTGCCTTGCTTTCTGATTTGTTAAGTAAGCCCCACGGGTGATGGAAGAGGCCCAGTTCTAGAGTCATTCAGCCAACCTGGCGGCACACTGCTAGATACGTGATACATGGCAAGATGGGGCAACAACATGGTTATCAGACATAGTAAGAGCTATGGAGTGTTATCCTGCTTGTATCAGCTTTTTACTTATATCATGTTTCAAGAGACTTTTTGTGGCTTTGTTTATGGTGTAACAATGTCAAAAGACAAACAAGCTGAAAAAAATACAGTGTAAAAAAGGGGGCAACACTCCAATATACAAAAAACTACTACAAATTGATTGGGAAAATGCTAATTTTTTGAGATATTTTTATTCATTTGTTCCACCTGCATTTATTGAGGCCGTGTGTTCACAGCTTTGATGTTTTATAAAAAGGAGATGAACAATTAACCAAGTAGAAGAGGCAAATGGCTACTGATGTGTGAAAAGATGTGCAACCTCACTAAAACCCAGATAAATGCAAACAAAGGATAATAAGATAACATTTTTAATGTGACAAATTGGCAGAATACCTTAAAAGTGATAAATTCAGTGTTGATAAAGGATTTGGGGAAAGTAGCACTCTTTTATAATCTGGTGAGAATGTGAATTGGTATAAACCATCCTGAAAACTTCTCCAATAATATGTATTGAAAGTAAAAAACAACAATAAACAACATTAACAACAATAAAATACATTAAAAGTAAAAATACACATTCTTTGATCTACCTATGTCATTTTTTCTAAACTAAAATATATATGAATGAAAACATAGTGCAAAAATATAGTCACAGCATAAAAAATGTTTAAATACACTGAAAGAACACTATAGGTTAAACAAATAGCAAATCATTATTGTGGATAAAATGCAGCTATTAAAAGAATACATTATTGGTCAGGAAGACTATTCATCATGATTTTTTAAGTGATAAAAATTGAATTGCAGAGTGATGTATTTAATAAATAGTATGTCTTACGAAAATGAAAGTCAGCCCCAAATGATCATGTGCAAACATGTTTTCCTATACATATAGATGTTTAGTATCAAAAGAAGTATTCAATGATGAACTCTGGTGATTAACACCACAAATTCCTAGAAGTTGAAGAATTATGACCATCAAGGACAGCGGTGTAGAGAGAGAGGGCAGAGGAAGATTTTTAATTTTTTTTCTTTATGTATTTTTGCACCGTTTCATTGATTGCAGGAAACATGGATTGCTGTTAATTTTTTTAAGGGAAATTTGTAAAAGAAAACAGACAAAAAATAAATGTACCAGAAATCAGCAGAGGGGCAGCAAAATAGGGAAAAGCATGAAGTTGTGTTCAGAGAATGTAGACAGGAGGGAAATTCACACTGGCTGGCAAGTGCTTGATTTCCCACATAGGATCAGTGAATACTCAGGGTCTGAGCAAGAAAGGATATTGAGCAGAGATCCTTGTCCTTCCACATATGCATGTGTTTACCACTTGTATAATATGTCCAAATGATCTCCAGAGTGCATCTGATTTAATAAAGGGTTGGACTCCTTTCCTGCTGAAAATTTCCTATAAATTCAGATCTGTTTCATTATTTCCTTTCAACACTCCTCACCCCATCTGTAAACATACCCTAAGGCATTACATTTGTAAAGGACTTCACGATTACAAACTGCTTTCATCATAGCCCTAGTCTTACGGTGGGAAGGGAGACAGGTACTGTGCTTCCTATTTTACAAATGAGACATAAGCCTTTTATTTAATGGCCTATAAATAATAATTGAGTTACAGTGAAATATTGCTATCCCTTTCCCTTTTCTCCTTAAGGGCTGCGAAACACAGCTTTGCATTTCAAGCGCCTAAATATACTGTGATTCTGACCACACGTGAAACATGGCGGGGTAAAGTAATGGATTTATGGGGTGAAATCCATCAGGAAAGTTTGCTGGTTGAACAAATTCAGATTAAAACTAATCACAATTCTTTATGAACAGGTAACTGTATTTTTTCCCTCAAATATTACCCGGATAATTGCCTTAAATGTCTACTCCATTTTGTGCATGCAGACATGGCCTCAAAAACTCTGTAACAAAGATGGAAAACAATCCTTTAAAGTTAATGTATTATTTCTGTATAATTTCCACCATGAACAGAGCATACTAATGCATTCATTCACCATCTGCATCAGTTGGTACCATGGCCAGTTACCCCAGAGGACTAAGACACCCTGTTTTGTGACAGGCATTTGGACAATAACAAGGACTCCCAAATGAACAATGTGTGGTCTATATTATGTACAGATGGAAGACAGATAAATAGACAAACCCTGCAGGTTCAGCAGTTTGTTCAGAATCCTCAGTTCTGAAGGATTAAGATAGGCACATAAAAATATGTCAAAGCTGGTCTCCATTCTTATAAAACACTAAACGTGAAGTTTAGGGGATATTTTTATGCTAGCTTTTCATTTGTATCAACAACAACAACAACAACAAAAACTCTGAGATCATTTAAGAAGTACCCTTTCTTGGGGAAAGCCTGCCAGTTTGCCCATTTTCAATGTCCTTCATACATTTTATTTTGTTTTCTGATGGGCAGCTTCAGGTGGGAGAATGAATGAACAGTCATTCACAGAGGAGAGTATGAGGCATGAATGAGAGACTGGAAACCAGCTCTCTGGATAGGCAGCTCTTCTCTTTTGGCATTTAAGAAACATGAGAGTGTCGGGGGTGCTTGCTGGCTCAGCCAGAAGAGTGTGCAATTTTGATCTTGTGGTCATCAGTTCAAGCCCCACATTGGGTGTAGAGATGACTTAAAACAATAAAACCTTAAAAAAAAAAAGCCCTTTTAGGGGCACCTGGGTGGCTCAGAGGGTTAAGCCTCTGCCTTTGGCTCAGGTCATGATCTCAGGGTCTTGGGATGGAGCCCCACATTGGGCTCTCTGCTCAGCAGGGAGCCTGCTTCCTCCTCTCCCTCTGCCTTCCTCTCTGCCTATTTGTGATCTTTCTCTCTCTGTCAAATAAATAAATAAAATCTTAAAAAAAAAAAGACAAAAGAAACATGAGAGTGTCTACTTTAAAAAGCAAATTACATTTAAATTTAAATAAGTCACTTTGGGGCACAGTCATCACTTTTCAAAGAAACATGAGGATAATCATCATATTTATATAATACTTTTTTTGTTTCGAAATAGTTAACTTCTCTGCTCTAAAAACCAAATGTTGCTTTACTTAGTCATTCATCTTTCTCATTGGCTTCATAGAGAATTATGTACAGATAATTGAGACTAGGGAGCCCTAAACATTTTTCTGTAGGCTGCATTATCCTTTGCTCAGTATATATGACTCATTATCATATTACTTGATCTACAGCTCCAAGATCTTTATGTTATTTGGTTGCTATTCTATGAATTTCACATAATGTAAATTATTATTTTAATAAAAGTTAAATATACATTTTATATAACTGCTAAAGAGACTCCTTGAGGTTTTCAAATAACTGGATAAAATGCTATGAAGTTCATCTGCTGAATCCTCAATCCAGAGCAATGATTCCTTCTTTCTAAAACATGTATCTATTCCAAATAGCTTAGCTATTCATTTATTGAGTACTTATTATGTACCAGGCACTGTACAATATACTGTGGACAAGGTGATAAATGATTTATTCTTTACTCTGTAGTATCTCATAATCCAGAGGAAGACAAAAGAATCACATAAGATAAATCACAACTCAGTGCGATAGGCAGCAAAATAGAGTTATATAAAAAGTTCTATGAAAGCACTGAGAAAATGTGACAAACTCGGGAGTCTTGAAGGGTTTCATAGGAAAGATAAAATTTTGCCCATGTCTTCAAGAATGTATAGATGTTGGTCAAGCAATGTGTGAATGAATTGTTTGACAGAATGACTAAAAAGACGATCATCAGCTCCTGCTGTAATCTAGGAAGTCTTAAGAAAACAGGAACAACATTTGCAAATGCAGAACGAATGGAAAAACATGACAACTTTAAAGGTGACAAGATGGTGAGTTTTCTTGAACAGAAGTTTTGTGCAGAGGAAGATGCAAGGAAACTACATCTTGTTGAGATAGGTTGAGATAAACACTCAGGTTGAGATAAACAGGCAAAGTGTCTTAAATCTAATGTCAAAGTGTTTGTACCTCATCCTGGAAGAAATGGAAAGTCAGGGTAGGTTGCTAAACAAGGGCTGTCAAACACTCTAATGTAGTTATTGAGCACTTAAGTATATGTCAGGACTGTTCTAAATTCAGCATTTGCAACCATGAAGAAACAGAATGAAGAGAAGGAGAAAGATTCAAAGAATTAACAGAACTCCACTGAGGATGTACTGCATATTATACTGAAGAAGAAAATGAAGGACAAAGATTATGCTGAGTTTTTCATCAAAGTTTGAGTTGTCATTAGAAAGGGAAGATAAAGTTTTTGTTGTAAAAATTTTGTTGTAAAATATTATTACAAGATATTATGAAGATATGTTCAAAAACAACAAGTTTTTGTTGTATAATTTCATTATAATCAGATGTTGCCTAACTTCTCTTGGATCAATAGAGGATGTTGTCTCTCTTTGTTCTTTGAAACAAGAAGTCCTGAGTAGTTCAATTGTCCAAGATATTTCAGTATAACCAACAATATCATAGCACCTGAGAAATGGTTTCTTGGCATCTGAATAGTCATCCAATGATCTTAATGATTCATCTTGGGAGAAAATATTTGGAATATTTCTGTACCTTTTACAAATTATACTGTGAACTCTAGAGTTAGAGGCATTGACCATATTCTTCATCTTGTCTTAGCTTCACAAACCAAGGAAAACACAGAATTCTGGTGACTTACAGTAAAAACATAGTATAATTTCAGTGAACGGTGACTTACTACATTTGTTAACATCTCTATCAATATGATAAACACATTTTAGGAGTCAGCGTCCATCATCTGGCTAGATTTAGACTGTGATGCCGTCAGACGCATCCCACCCCAATAATGGAAGTTTTGGTCTTCTCTGAGTCTCCTGGGTGACTCTCCATGCTCCCGACCACCTGTGTCGTCTGGCATCAGTGCCTACTGCGGCAGTCCTGGCTGCCGCGTCAATGACAACTCCATCCTTGTGTGGGCGAGCTGTGGAGACAGATGGTTCCTCAGAACAGGGTAGGGACTGTCAGTCATGGAAGGGAGGGCTGAACACGAGGCTGGAGTGTGCAATGTGGATCAAGAGCACTCCCTATGTGGGTCCGATATCAGAAGTTAAAACGGAACAACTCCAAATCTATTCACTTTCAGAGAGTTCCTAGATCTACCAGAAAGACTGTTGGATTTTCTTAGAAGAAGAAGGACAAGGAGAAGGAGAAGGAGAAGGAGAAGGAGAAGGAGAGGAGAAGGAGAAACAAAACAGGATATAAACTACCCTGTTCATGGGGCCTTTCTTCTAGCTCAATCTAGTTTGGATAGGCCATTGATCATAGAAGAAACATTGTTTCTAATGTAAGAGTCCACTCTAGTTTCAGGAACCAAGACTGAGTACATTTCTTCCCAAGTAAAAGAGCCATTTCCTTGATATGAGACCACAGTCTAGGAAGGAGGCACAGAGTCGCAGAGGAGAGGGTCCCCTTGATGGCTAGTCTGAGTAGTTATCCAAGTTGTTTTGTGAAATTGTGGAATCATGGAAACTATAGCTGACTCCCAGCAATACAGTAGTAATCTATTTTTGAGCAGCACAAGTAGTTTGTAGAGGTGTAAGGAATAAGACTTCTATTTCTTTTACCTAGGAAGGGCTATATTCAAATATCCTTTTATTATGATCAAGTATTTTTCACTTTCTTGCTTTTTTGTATTGATTCTGGGGATAAGGGAGAGATTCAGGGAAATCTAAGGACAGCTTCTTAGGTGGGATTATACAACTGCATCTAAGAAATTTTATTCTTACTCTGGGTCTTCTTTGTGCAGCAGGATGGATGGAGGGATGATGGGTGAAAGAGCAAATGAGTCTTATCCCTGGTCTTAGGGAAATGAAAGGCAGTTTCTTCAGAATATCTTCTTTGTTCACAAAGGATCTCTGGCGCCTGCCAGAGATCTAGAGGTTGATCTAGAGGAAGACTTGTCAAAAATAAAGGGGTTTACCAGAGAGGAAAACAAATATCTTGGGTAGAACCCAATTGCCAAAATATCACAGTGTTGTCCTCAAGTTGGGCTTCTATTTTACCCTCGTGTGAATTTTACCACCCCTATTTTGACTTCTTTTAAAAATATTCTCCTTTCTCTTATACAGATACAATCCTTGGTGTGTGGATGTTTGCTTATACATCTGTGCAAAAACATTTGCCCACACATGCAAGAAAGAATGGGGAGCAGGAACACAGAGAAGAATATACTGGGTATTCACATTCGCACATAGACTAATATGTACCCAAGCCTCTTCCAAGACTAGTACAACAATAGTTAAATCCATCTGAATGAACCCTAAAGCTCTCACCTTTATACCATATTACAAATAAAGGTAGACACAAAGAGAGGTGGACCAGAAGTCGTTATATGAGTTTGGTATTACTTCCAACCACTCAGTATTAAGGATATTTTCTTCCCAGAGAGACCAAGAGAGAGATCGGACGTCTATGGCACTGATTCCCTGAAGCAAGACTAGGAAGAGGCAAATTTGGCACAGGAAAACTGGCAAGGAAGAGGTGAAAGAGAGGAAGCCAGTACTTTATTGATCTCGGGACTCCCTGCAGCACTCTCCAAATCAATAGAACAAACTGAGGCCTCAGCAATTCCTTTTCTTGTGTTTATGAATGTGCAGACCCTTGAGCAAGAGTTTTGAAGATATTATCAACCTAGATTCAACAGAAAAGACAAAATAAAATACAACACTCTCAAATGTTGACGAAAGAACCACCAAGAAGTCTCCCTGAGATGTGCAGATAAGACCTCTGGTCCTGGCTGCTATGCCTCACCCCTCTCCCACCTTGTAAATTACCTGGTAGGCAAGAACTTCAAGGATTCTGGAGAACTCTCAGAGGCCCCTGGGTTCTAACGCTGGAGTATCTTTTGATTTCAGTCATTTCAAGGTGACAGTGAACAGTACTGATGAATGCTTATTTGGTTTTGGCATCCCTTCTGAAAATTTAAGTTCAAGTTTTGTAACAATTACATTAAAATATTATATTACTAATTTTAGAAAATTATAGCCAGACGCCTCATTTTCTGTGCCTCAGTGAGGATCTGGTTTCCCAGCCTTTTAAGACTTTTTAAAAGGCACAGAGCCACATATCATTTGATCTGAGATAACCTTTATAAGTCAATCTCTCATAGAAGCCTCTCCCTCCCTGGTAGGCAGATGCATCATGGAGAATTTGGCAAGGTTCAATCGATAACTGAAGTAATGCAAGTAATGACACCAGTGTGAATACTGCTGGCTTAGATATTTCCTGTTTTTCAAAAGGAACAAGTACCCACTATTCCTGTCGTTTTAAAGGAAAGAAACAAGGACCATTATTTCTTTGGCTTAATATTAATATTAAATGGATGCCCACAGAATGTTGTCAATGAAAATCTGTGTTTAAAGTGATAATATATTCTAAATGCTTGGCCCAGAATTTTCTGAAGAAACAGCTCTTAGAATAACAGAGTTTATGGCATTTCTGAATATCCTCAAGTCTTGGGATTTGCGAGGTGGGACCCCAACACGTCACCTGATGTGCCTTTAATGTGGTTACTGACGAATTAATAAATTCATGGACATTCATTTCACATAGGCATCATTTTCATTAATTGGACAGGACTCACAGACAGCTCACTGTTGAGTGAAGTTGGGAAGAGTTCGTATTATTGTCAATGCTGAGCCTGCAGGGGGCCAGCCTTAGTCACATGCCAATGTTATATTAATAGTTTTCAAAGTCATAAGAGTAGGTTTTTTTCATGGAGAATTTTTACTTTCTTCGTGGACAGAAAATTCAACCTGCAAGATGGTCAAAACAAGATTTAAAAATGCAAAAAAGCAAGTCCTACAAAACTAGTTCTTCATTTTAACTTGACACGAAGTTGTGGTTGTTTTTGCCTTTCTCTCTCTCTCTCTTTTTTTTTTTTCCTTTAGAAGATAACTTTTTGGAGATAAACAGCTAAAAATTTCCAAGTTGGCAACGGGGGCTTTTGGGGATCTGTGTGTATTTCAAAAATGGCTGGCATGGAATACATAAATAAAAAGTAAAATAAACAAAGCACCAAATCTGCTTATTCTAACAGGACAGGCAGGGGAGATGGTGGAGGAGCAATAATGGATGACTGGCAAGGTGACCTAGAGCCTTGCTGGAGCCTTGCTTTCCAAACTGTGGCTTACAGATCAGCAGCATGAGCACCATCAGGGAGGTTGTTACAAACACAGAAACTCGGGCTCTACACCAGACCTACTGAATCAGAATCTGCATTTTAACAAGATCCCCAAGTGTTTTGTCTGCACATTAAATTTGTGAGAATTTAATTCTATAGTTAGTGTTGTCTGCACAGTATAGCAAAAGTTTTTATGTGGTGTATAAATTGGGGTCATTACTACCTGGAAAACATCTAATGGAAGAAAAGGGGAGAGGGCACATTCTGAGGTAAACTTATGACAAGAGCAGGTAGTTTGCAGAATGCATTTTGAGAGAAAGCTTTCCGCTTGTTCTAACTTGGTGTAAATCTGTGCAGTAACTATTAGTAGCTGATGGGATTACAGGTAAACAGTTAATGCAGACATTTACTTCTTTACCTTGTGTAAACATTTGACCACTATCATGAGAGAACCCGAGAATCTCTGGAAATAAGCATAAAAATCCAAGTTGGCTCAAGACTCTGGAGACAATGAGGGATGCTTGGGTGGCTCAGTCAGTTAAGTGACTGTATCTGGCCCAGGTCATGATCCCAGGGTCCTGGGATCCAGTCCCACATCTGGTTCCTTGTTCAGCAGGGAGCCTGCTTCTGCGTCTGCCTGCTGATCTCCCTGCTGATCTCCCTGCTTGTGCTTGCTTTCTTGCTCTCTCTCTCTCTGACAAATAAATAACATCTTAAAAAAAAAAAAAACAAAAAAAAACAAAAAAACAGTCCAGAGACAATAAGTAAATGACACAGAGGTAGAAAAAGAAAAGAAAAATAAGGTAAAGAACCAAGCTGTACCATTGCAATTCCTTAGCCAAACTGGGTTCTCAAGTTTCACCTTTTCTTTTGCTGAGGAGGCACTATAAATGACATCAGAGCCACACCACATTGAAGCCGAAATAGATTAATAGTTACCAGGCATCTAAGGTATCTACTATATGCTGGACACAATGTTAGCCTCCAGAATAGGTTTTTTCTTTTAAATCTCGTAGCAACCCAAATGAGGAATGCATTCTCATTTCCATTTCACTAATGAGGAAATTGTCGCTTAGCAAGGATAAAATAATTACTCAAGGTCAGAAAGCTAATAAGTGAAAGAGCTGGGTTAAAATTAGTTGAGTCTTACTCTGAAGCCCCTCCCAAACATGCCATGCTACTAAGTATAGTTATCATATAAGTTAAATATTTAGTAAAATATACACAGTTATTATAATGCTCTGATTTAAACTAAACCAAACATTTCTTTTGCCTTTGTATAGTTTTGAATTAAAAGAAACATTTTGTGTATGGCTAAAAATAGATATCTGCACTGGGTGGTCCCCGAGTGATTTCGGTAAAAATTCCAGCACCCACAGTCAGCAGAACAGATAAATGACATTCATTATATCATTCTGCTTGGATCAGATTTGCCTGAAGTTCAGTGTGCTACCCTTCACTTACAAAAGGATGATTTCCAACAGAATTTCAAGGTATCATTATCATTCACCAGAAATATTAACCCCCTTTACCATTGAATTGTCAAGGAGATTACTTGAAGAAATAGAAAGTGAACTCTAGAAACGACTGTCATGTGAAACCTGCATGGAATATGTGTTAGTCCAAGAAATAGTTAATGGAAGGTACTGAAAAGACCTGTGATTGTGAGTGTCTGTGTACATGTACTGAACAAAAGCTTGAATGAATGTCAAACCTTTGCCATAATAAATGCAAATAACTCATGAAGGTAGTTCTGTAGTTCTGGGCTCTCTTCTTTCACTTCAATCTGAACAGTTTAGCTTTTGTCTGACTAAGGTATTAGGATATCATGTAAAAATCTTATGCTATTGTTCAAAGGGTTCTACTGCTTTTAAAAAAAAAAAGACTTGAAAACTATTGTGGTATAGATCAAACTTCTCACTTATAGATGAGGAAACAAAGATTCAGAACCCATGATACTTCATGTGTACCTGCTGTATGCCGGGCACTGTATCAGAGGTTTTCAGGGATGTTTCATTTCTTCATATGCTGAGAAAGTAAACCTGATAGACATGAATTAACTTGCCTAGGTCACACAAGTAGTCAAGACAGACTAAGGGCTGGAGGCTAGGATAACTAACCACCAATTCTATGTTTTTCCCGGAATGCCTTATTGCTGGTGTAAAGGTAAGACTATTTTGTCTTTCTATCCTATTCCCAAGATGGAACACTGAACTCTATTTTCTTATTCTGTTCTCTTTACGGAGATTATAATACTAGCCAACAACCCACAAGACTTATTTTTTGCTGTTTCCCAATATTAAAAATAGATGATGCATAGAGTCACACTTGCCTACTTTTTCCTCTTCTGGCCAAGAACACCAATTAATAGGATGGTTAGTTGTTGTTCAAACTAGCATCTTGACTCTGGAACATTTTTGCTTTACCCAAATATGTGGAGCTACACTATCGGGTAGGAAATTCTTATTATTTCAGCAGACCTCAACCCATAATAAAATGGACAATAAAATGTATCTTACGTACCTCCTTGTTTTACATTTAAGCAGAAACAGTGATTCTCTTCCATATGGTTAAAATATTAAATGCTCACAAAATGACTTTGCTCATACACCTTTCATATGGGAAATACATCAAAATATCAAGTGAGTGAACATCAAGTATAGTCTTAAACTTGACCAATGAACTTGATGTTGTAATAGATTTTCTTCACACTATATTTTTTCATGATTTTTTCCCACTTAAATGACAAGAGAATCAAGGAAAGTAGATGTGGTAGAGAGAGAAAGTAGCCTAGTTGGCCACCACCTGAAGTGCCACTAAGTCAATAAATTCTGAGATACTAGCTAATAAGAAAGTGCGATCCACTCAACATTATAGAGTAAATAGCAGCCAAATTAATTGTAATCTAGCAAATTCCTGGCACATTTTTCTTCCATATGTGGTGACTTGCAGGAGGGGTAGAATGTTGAGAAAGAAATAAGAAGAGGATGAAGAGAGAGTTTGGTAATAGGCAAAACATGAATTTTACATTTAGGGTTTCTTTTCTTTTAAGATTCAGAAGATTGAGAACTCTTGACGTCTCCAAATATCTGGGTGGTTGGCCAAGTTCAAACTGCTCAGTCTACATGATTTCACCTGGGTTAGAATTATACTTGTGAGCTAATAGTCTTTATATTCTGCCCAGGGGAAAAAGAGGAAAATAAATACGAGGGGAAGGATAATGACAGTCAGTCCATGAGATTTAGAAAAATAAGCAATAACTAGCTCTTCCTTTCCTGAAAAATAACCCATGCTCAGCAGCCAAAACTTTAATTTGACCCATTCTCTATGATGACAACAATAAGGCATGTTTTAATTGATAGACGCCTCCAGGGGCAGCAGTAATTGCTATTTCAAAGAAAGAAAAAATGGAGAATTTCAAAGACAAGAATCTTTTTCCTTATTTTTTTTTTCTTGTTCACATTTTTAGTAGGAAAAAAAGTACATTAAAAGTGTGTAAACCTGGTGATTCACAGACCTGTACCCCTGGGGATAAAAATATATGTTTATAAGAAAAAAAAAAAAAAAAAAGAATAGCTAACACCTTGAATATTAAAAAAACAAACAAACAAAAAAAGTTAGATGAGGTGGGATGCCTGGGTGGCTCAGTGGGTTAAGCCTCTGCCTTCAGCTCAGGTCATGATCCCAGGATCATGGATTGAGCCCCGCATCAGGCTCTCTGCTCAGCAGGGAGCCTGCTTCCTCCCCTCTCTCTGCCTGCCTCTCTGCCTACTTGCGATCCTTGTCTGTCAAATAAATAAATAAAATCTTAAAAAAAAAAGTTAGATGAGGTAAGTCTATACAAGTTAATGTAGGATATACCAAAACTGTAAGTTCATTTGGAATTTTATGTTTGCCACATTTGTCAATGGACTCTATTGTCCCAAGTGCCTAGTGTTTTATGAATGAAACATAGATTCTTGGAGGACTTTCATTAACCCTCAACCATCAGGGAAATAGAGAGCCATGAAAGGCTCCAGTAGGAAGGACACTCTAACATCATTTAATCTAATTTCTTTATTATCATAGGTAACTGAAACCCAGAGAAGTTAGTAACTTGCCTGAAGCCAAACAGTACCAGTTTTTAAACTCCTCCTCCAGTTCTTTTTCGACCTTTGTCCCCCCTCTTATTCTATATTCCATGAATAATTTATAAATGGTTAGATTTGGAAGAAATATTAAAGGTTATCTATTTTACTATTTTCTCTGTCCCAGTGAGTAGCTACTGAGTATTTGCTTGAATACCTTCAGTGAAAATAAGTTCACTAGCAAAAGATTCCAGGGCAGTTTTCACTAAAACATTAAATAATTTCTAAGAAATCTTTAAACTTTTCTTTAAATATAAAGGCATTATAAGAAGTAATCAGTTCACTCATTGCCAAATCATGTTTAGTTCTTTGATTAAAGTAAGAATAGAGTGGTAAACATTATGATTAGTATTACAATATTGGAAAATCCAGTGAAACAGGTCAAGTTTTGTAATTCATTAATAGAACTCTTATCAGCCAGCAGAAGTTCATTTACTCTCCTCAAGCATGACGTGAGCACTAGGGGGAAAAGGACTATGTTAATAGGATTATTTAATTTCGCAAATTTTTCTTATTCCTATTCAATATTACTAGTTTCTGTTTCTCTCTCAATTGAACTATGGAAGGAATAACTGCCTTGGCAATAGATCAATATCTAATTTTTGAAAGTTAATTTTTTAAAGAAACTTGGGTTCTTTCAGGGAAAAAAGGCATAATGATACATAATGAAAAATACTGTAACTATCCTGGCAAATTTTCTATGTAAAATTTCAACAGAATCCATCAATTATAGTAAATGACCAATAAAAATGTTCAATCAAAAACTCATTTTAAGATACATTGTTAATGAACTGTATATAATGATGCTTAATCAAAACTCGACATAATCACATGGGAGAAAAGTTCCACAGGACCTCAGGAGCACTATTGTTCTGAACAAGAGATAATAATAAAACTGCATAATTAATAGCCTATAGTCATGTGACTCTCTCTGGGGGAAACTCAATTTCATAACAAACTCTATTGTTTTTCAAAACACAGGAATTGTGTTCCATAATAGCACTAATGCCATAAGCAGGAAGGCATCATTTTTCAAGCTGTTTTTATTTGACATGTTCACACTAAAATATAACTAAGATGTAAAATCAGTGAATGAAGTTGCTGACCACAAAGATGGAAAAAAAAAATTTGTGTGTGTCAATTTTACATCTTTTTTAATCTAGATATGACACACTACTTTTAAAAGATATTCCAATAGGATATCTGTATCAAATAAATCTACATGGAACATTTGTCTTTTTCTGGGGTATTGTAATAGTCATAGGTAACGTAGAACACTTTGAGTCCCTGAGATACAGAGCCCTTGAGGTACAAATGAAAATAGTTGTGGAAAAGTTGAGAATAAGAAACACTGTAGATTATGAAAGTCACTCTGTTAAATCAAACATTTATCTGGTCAGATGTCTTAGTATGTGAGTTTAGATAGTTATCAAACTCATACTTAAGTGTGTCTATTATAAATGACAATACTTTGTATTACATATATATAGTCAATATATAAATCCCAAAATATAACTCTGTGCCAATATTATTGACAGGAAAATAAAATAATAAGATAATGCCTGCTAAGAACACATTGGGAAGCATGAGGTGGATTTTTGAAGGTTATCAGTCAGAAATTAGTGTTGCAGTATTTTACTGCTATAAATTTGGGCTAAGGTCATTGGTTCAAATGCAGATGTATAGTTTATTCTTCATAAATATGCACAGTGAGTATAAGAGGCCTATTTCTAAGCATGCAAACTAAAAGGTATTATTGTCCCCTCTTTTAACTGCATTCAAATCAGAATTAAAGACATGGTAAAGACAACATATATTTTCAAGCCAATCAGTTTAATCACAATTCCATAGATGGCACCTTGGCCCAACTGGCAGGAAAATTATAGCTGAAAGGGAAAAAAATCATATCAAAATCTTGTATTTTCCCATTAATCTTCATAAGCAATATGGTTGTTATCAATCTCAAAATGGCTAGTCATGAAAACATTCACACTGGATATAAGCAAGCACTTATTCAGAAAGACTCTACATTGAAAGTAGAAAATCATGGATCAAAGCAATTCTAGTAACTTTCTATTATCAAAAACAAAACAAAACTAAAAACCATAAAGTTAGAAAATTTGACTTCTTCCAGGGAGATACTGATATTACATTATACATCCTGATTTCATATATACATATACATATATATATACACACACATATATATAATACAGTATAATGTATTACATATTTTAAATTTATATATGACATATATTTTAAATATTAGGTATAAATATTATATAGTTATAAACATAAAAATATTAAATATAAGTATATATAAATACTATATATAAATATATAATGAATATATATGTGTATGTGTATATATACATATGTATGTATATATGTGTGTGTGTGTGTATATATACATACAAAACCTAAGGCTTAAACATAAGCAAATAGTGTTCAAACAAATTGGTAGTGGCTATTCTACAGTGAGAATGGGGAAAAAGTAACAAGGTAAAGACCTAGAATGAGAAGCTGAGGCAACATAGACTTACTTCTGAGTGTCACCTTTAAATGTGCTGCTCATTACTTCTGAGTAGTCCCACTCAGGGAAGGCTGTTTTGAAGCTATCTGCAAGAAAATAGATGAGGATCCCTAAAAGAGCCCTGTATCTCCTGCAGATGCCTTCTAAAAGTAGAATACATTCAGTTTTCTGTAGATCTCCTCTTTTAAACTGGAAGGTAACTCCTTCAGGATCCAAGCAGGAGCCAAAAACAACACTAGTAATTTAACATATAGAAATATGAAATAGGCAAAAGAGAAATAATACTAAAAGAAGTAAAAAGAATTCTAGAGATTACTGAAATAGCAGATGAAGGGAATAACTACCACCTCTAGGAATGAAGGAGAATATTCAAGGAAGAACCAAACTTGGAAGTCACTAATCCCTTCACCAAGGCTGAGATTTAGACCTGGTTGGAGAGGGAATGACTGCAGACCATTGGATAATACTGAAGCTCACTAATGTGCCATAGGCACATTAAGCAGGAAACAGGTAAGCAGGAAACAACCTGCTGGCTTGCCTGAAAACTCACTGGGAAGATGCTGGCTGGAGTGCCAGTAAGACTTGCTAGAAAATGTGCATCAGTTTGCCTCCCACTTCTCCCACTTGAAGGTAGCTGTGGCCACTGAACTACAGAAGAAAGAAGGGAAACAACAAAACTAGGTGTGCATACAGACTTCCTTTAGCATATGCTACTGGAGGGCTTAACATGGAGCTAGTTGGCAAAAGAGAAATTTTTATAGGATCCAGATTCAGTATCAAAAAGCAGGACAAAGTAGACTGGGTTTGGATTAAGAGTCAACAAATCGATAACTGGAAGATGAGGATAATGGATCTGGGAAACAAAATTCCAAGTCTGATCTTCTGAATCATAGTTTCCCTAATCTTCAAGTTACTGAACATACCTCCATTAGAGACAGGCATCCAGAATGATCCAATTTCATGAATAAAATGACTAGGCAATGAAACTGGGAAAACAATGCAGAGAACAAAAAATATAGCATGAATCTTGAAAGAACAGAGAGATTCATTGTTATCCATGACTTTGGTGATAGAGAAATAACTCTGGAAAAAGACATGCCAGAGCAGAAAGAAAATACTAGATCTCTGAGGGAGAGAATCGGGAGTTGGATAAACCTGGGAGAGTGTTTGTGCCCAAGGTAACTGTCTTGCTTCACCCTGTGCCCATCCCTGTTATATCTATAATTACATGACTGCCAGTTTGCACATTATCTCCCAGCAACTGGCACTGGTGTGTATGGACCCCACTCATTGCCTTAATCAAAAAATAACTAACTGTGAATTGAGATACAGAGAGTGTAATATATGGAAGTGTGTGGAAGCTATGCCCCAGTTCTTAATTTCAGTAACATTAATACAGATGACCAAGCAACAATTTTAAAAGGAAATTGGACATTAGGTGTCAAAATAGGTCAGGTATGTTAGCGCTGCTAGTATAATTTTCAAGTGTTAATTCGTTGGGAAGGGGTGTTAAGCAACGATATTGGACTCTAACTCCTAAAGACTACTGAAAATGAGAAGTCATTGGTAAAACATTGACAGATGTTCCTAATACCAGTTCATAGATTCTGAACCTCACAGATTATCAAGTGTGATATCAATTGATGAAGTATGATAGTGTGAACTACAGAACCAGACTAGGTGTAATTTCAAATCCCACAAGCAAGGAAACATTAGCATGGAGAGACATGAGCTGTCAGTATTTATTTGAACTATTCCTTCAAACTTGAAGACCTGCTCATCTTCTGAAATATTATTCTAGAGCCTCTGGAGCATTGTTATAGCCTGAATAACTCAGATTTGAGGAAATGAACTGCTGGAAGGAAGGAGGAATGCTATAGCACTTGAGTCAACAAGTATCTGTGAGCCGCCTAACGAATTTCCCCAAAGATGAAAATTTATCCAGGAAAGATTAGAAGGAGCTGTGAGAGAAAGATGGAGCTAGTAAGAGGAGGTATTCTCCAAGGCAGAGCTTCAAAATCTTTAAGGTGCAGATAAGAGGATCTTGTTAAAATGCAGATTGTGTTTAAGTATATCTAAGGCACAGCCAGAGAGTCTGCATTTCTAACAAGTTCCCACCTGATGGTGATATTGCTAGTTTGCAGAACACATTTTGAAGAGTAAGTCTGTAGTGGTCAGCAGTTCTCAACAAAGTGGTACAGACTCCCAGGATGTGGTGGGAGGATATCTGGCAATGTCTGGAGACACTTTGGTTGTCATAACCAGGGAAGTGCTACTGATCTCTAGTGAGTGGAGGCCAAGAATGGTGTTAACCATCCTACAACACACAGGGCAGCCCCCCCCAACAAAGGATTATATGGACACAAATGTCTATAGTGCTGATGTTGGGAAACCTTGCTAGATAGAACTCTTTCTGAAGAGTTAACTACTGTTTTCCCCTAGAAAAATGGATGAGGTTCTGATAAAGGTCATATTTAAAAGACAATAGCACATACTCTTCCCAAGTCATTGCCATTGTTTCCCAGTCATCTCACTGGGTGTATATATTCCATATAACTTTGCTGATATAAAAAAGATTAGCAAAAAAAGAGGCAGTCAAGGAGGAGGACATTTCCCAGGTGGAAACATCAGCTCAGAAAAACTGACAAAAGACTTCTAAAGTATCAGTGAGCAGTGTAGAAAGAAGAGCTTTACAAAGAAGATGGTAGTCTGTAGTTACCAGCTGAATGAGATGTGGCCCCAGCATAAAAGAAAGTGTTAGGGCCAGCAAGCAATTCAAAGACAATCTAGGACTTCTGGTTCCAAGCCTCCCATTCCTAACAATAGGTAATACTTCACTCATATAAGAAATAATAAAAAATAAATAAATAAATAAATAAAAAAGAAAGAACCCTTTTCCCAGATATGTATGATTTGGAATGTTAATACGAAGCAGTTGTAAGTTAGATTATTATATAATCAATGCAAAGTGGTTTGTTAAACCAGTGCCCATGGTCCATGGTATAGCAGGTTAAATATTTTATGTGGACACACATGTGTGTGGATATCTGATGGTTCAGTAAAAACGGTGAGAGCCTGTCAGGAAGCAGTCTAGGAAATGAAAAGGGGAATTCAACAGTAGCTGAGCTTTCTGGTGGATGGAAAACACCAGATCATGAAAGTCATTCATGTCAAAGAGACTTTAATCAATCTTAGAGTTCCAAGTAAGGACAGACATAATTTAAGATGGGCCAATGGTGCATCATGACAGAAACTGTCAAACTTTACAGGGTAGGTTGAATCGGTTGGAAAGTCTATAGCAAGACAATTCCTATAAAGAAAATTCCCTCAGATTTCCACAGGACAGGGTTTCTTACTCTACAAATGGTGCAATTAGTAAATTAGGAACACCTCAACCATTTCCTTCAAAAACAGGCCATGCGGCATTATGTGCAACTGTTTTGCCTTTGATACCAAACTAAATTATCAACAAGTAGATAGCCTTTGGTCTCCTCCAAGACAAATAGGAATGAATTATTTTCTAATCTCATCTTGAAGAACCAGACAGGAAGTTCAATAAATGTGAAATATTTCACAGTAAAATATGAAAATTTCACTGAAGATATAAATTGGAAAAGAAATTTTAAATAAGCAGTTAAGTTATAATTAATAAGGAATAGGATTTTGCCTGAAGAAAGAGCCACCAGCTCCTGAACTTGGTGGCTATAATGGTCACCTTTATCAAAGCAGGGTTCCATAAATGAAGGCTTGGGCCAAAGATAAGATAGTTTCAGCCCTTCAAAAGTGGCAACTGAGCAGACAAAAACTACTCTAAAAAATGAGTCACTGTCTGTCCTGCCTATACTCCCTGACACCGGTTCCAGAATTTTCCCCATTCATATGTTCATATTTACTTGATACTCACTTGTCTTAGATTTGTCTATTTGACCTTAGCTGTCTCTAGTTCCCAATTTTTATGTAACTTATCTTGCCACATTTCCTTGATCTCTAACAAATTTGGAGCTTGAATCCCTCCTACTGACTCTAACCCATCCCCACAGCACTGAGGAGAAGCAGGTTTCTGAAAGAAAGTAGTTATATGAGAACTCAAAAGGAAACAAACCAAACTTCCCTTATTCCTTTCTAAAGTCATAAGTGGTTATGTTTTGTCTATCCTCCTTATACTTAATCCAATTCAGAGTATTTACACAGATGAGAAGGAAAACAGCATATATGAAATAAAGTATTAGGATCCTGCCCCCAAACTTCTGCAATTATCAATCTATCTGCCTGAAATACCTCTACTTGACTCCACTTCCTTAGGGATAATGACTCAGCCTTTAGACTCATATAGACCGGGTGTCAAGGATTAGATATGGTATGTTAGACAAGTAGCTCATCTTTCTAAGCTTTTTCATCTATAAAATGAGACTAATATTCCCTCTCATAGAGTTGTTGCAAAGATAACAATGAGAATAAAATGCTTAGCATCATTCAGGGAACTGAGGAGGCACTATAGAAATGAATGAGAGAATGGGCCAAGTAAGTTGGCTACACTTGTTAGTGTTTGCCATAGAGTCTTTAATTACAACATTACCAATAAAAATGATGGCTACCTATGTGTCAAGCACTGTTGTAGATCCATCATCCCCATAACAATGTCAAGAGGTAAGTATTATGGGTGTCTTTTTATAGATGAGCAAACAGGCACAGAGCAGGTTAATGACTTGTCCAAGGTCAAATAATTAGTAGATGGTGTTGATGAGAACTAACATTTGTTTAGTAACTGTAATGCACTGTACCCTGTGCTAAGTATTGGGAATGCCTCTACCCTCCTAGGGTTTATGGTCAGCCTGTTGGATAGAGCACAATTGTTCTGCTATTGTCTCTTTATGTCCTCTAATTCAGAACTATTCAAACAGTAAGCCACAACCAATGTAATAAATACATTAAATAAATACAATAAATAAATAAAGAACAATGGAAAGAAGGAAGAGACGGAGGGAGGAAAAGAGGATTGAAAAAATGAAATTGAAAAATTAGGGAGCATTGCACATAGGTAGCGTAAAAATTATTTCATGAAACCTTTGTTTCAGTGTGCATGTGTGTGTGTGTGTGTGTGTGTGTGTATAATATAATATTCCAGCATCAAATGTGTTAAGTGTAGGTCACAGTCTAAAAAATACAAAAAGCAGTGCCTTAAAAAATGCAGCTGTCCACCTCATCCTCTCTGAGGAACCTGTGGCAATACTCTTCACAGAAATGGTGTTCGGTTTATCCAACAAGTATCTTTTTGTGCTCAAAACACACATTTCATGGGGGAAAAGTTGTGGCATCTTCCCATATCTTGACCCAGTTCCAACAATTGAGCAGTTGTCTAGAGTTTATTTTGCTCACCAAATTAAAAGGCACCCTGTCCTCCTCTAGAAGCCAACTCTGGAAAGCATATATTCATACAGACCAACGTGGAACTTTTGGAGGCCCCTGGTTTGCTGTAAAAAAGCAGTAGGCCCTCTTTACTGGCCTGTGTTCCATGTCCCAAGGCTGCGGGGCTCACTCTTGATTTATTCCGTGCATGAACATGCATATGTCTCCAATAGATTATGTATTCCATATCAAAAGATGCAGGGAGGGGAAAAAAAAAAAAAAAAAAAAACCTCCATATAATTTAAAGTGCTGTAGCTTTCACAGGAGGCACATTTGTCACAGACATAGGTTTCATCCATAACTCATTGTGAGGCCAGGACATTTTTGGTTGTCACTGCTGCCACTGTTACATTGTGTAGCACATTCTTCCAAATGATCCCCTTTTCTCTTTTCCAGCATGAGTGCTCAGAAAGAGAAAGTAAGACTGTCTCTCTTTTGTCCTAATTGTTTTTGTTTTTCTTTTTTTCCTTTCTCCTCTTTTTTTTTTTTTTTTTTCCGGTAGACCTATTTAGATCCATGTTGGGGCTACTTTTTTCATTCCTCCCCTTTTCCTCCCGAGGTTTTTCAGTGTATTATTTACTCTCAGTAACCAAGAGTGATGATTATTTTCAATTCCAGGACTCATCACTCCCGCTTCTCCATTTTTTAACCATTACTTTTTATTCTTTCTGTACCCTGCAGCATCTTATGAAATATAAAATGTAATGAAACATTCAAACATTTGACATTCTCCTTATGGGTTTTCAGGGAAGCAACAGCGTGCACACGCTTCAGCTTTCATTTCATTAGTTACCTCGGCACTCGACAACGTTCTCAGAATAGCAAAGCAGATCCACCTGCACTTGCCGGTTGGCAGGGGCAACCTATTTTCATCATTGTCATCATCGTCATCGTCGTCGTCGTCGTCACCATCATCATCATCATCATTCTACTTCCAATTCCACGGAGGATTGTACAAAAGCCAGATGGGCTGTACTAAAGCCATCCATTCCGAACCCTGCCTCATTCGCTCCTGGACCTGTCCCAGTCCTAAGTCAACCTCCGAGGGACATGGAGAGACAGAAATCAGAAAACCAGGAGATGGGAGGAGGGCAGTGGCCTTGGGGTGGGGGAGGGGATTGAGCGCATAGGAGCTTGTAATGTAATGTGTTCATGTTCTTTGCCCCAATTCCCTGCTACAACTCATAGAATTTCCCCAGAAATAAACAATTTCATGGCAAAATTAGCGTTCATGCACATGATATTCAGCAAGTTTGAAAATAGCTAGTGCAAAATTTTAAATTAAAATTTCCTCAGTTGGTGTCCTTGCAATGACACAATAAACTGCTGCTTGGGGATATTTGTCCACCTCTGAGAGCTAAGCCCGGTCCTTCTCAGACCATGAATGTGCAGGAAATCACACTGGTCCTCTGTAGAGATAAGGTTGTTTCTCAGAGATGGGGTGGTATATAGGAAAGAAGAAATATCAGGAGCCAGGGAACTCCCATATTAAGGAGGATCATTTTTATAACTGAATTATTTTACCTTGAGGACCTTCAGTTCTCCTGCATTTAAGTAAAGAAAGAATGAACTTCTTGCTAAAATGCTTAGATCGCATCTATAGTGCCATATGTCCTGGGCCTCACCCTTAGCTTTCAAACACAACACAAATGTTTGAGGAGCCTAAGCTGGTATGCACCACTTCCTTTGTCTCACAGCTTTCCCATAATTTCTCAGAAAAGAAAAACCTTACCTTTTTTGCTGCATTCCTGGCCAGTCTGTGGGTAGCAGGGATTTCCCAGTAGCCCCCAAGTATGCTATAACATTTAATGTGGCACTTCTAGGTGACCATCAAGCATTTTCTCTTCCAGGGTGGCTTGAGGTTACCATGAAGGACTCTGCAGATGGTGGTTTTCCTTCAGGACCAGCCATTCATGGCATTTAAGGCGGCATGGGGTCTTCAAATTCCACCTTGTCCTTCGTGCATTTGAATCTCCCTTCACAAGTGTCCTTTGTTACCTGAAATAGTTCACAATTTAACACCTTAAGCAAATCTCTTCATCATCATTTTTTATTTATTTTTCTTTGACCAGAGTTGACTGGTAAGTAACACAGAGCCTTTCTACAGAATTTTTCAACCAACCATCTTAGGATTCAGAAATAGCAGCCTTCTTTTCTAAACAGGTTGCATCTGAATCAATGAGAGAAAGTAAAGCCAGAGCAAAAGAGAGGATGGAGAAAGTATAAGAGAGTTACAGCAAGGGAGGTGGGTAGGGGGTAAGGTGGATATTGGCGGGGGGAGAGAGAGAAGAGTACTGTGCTTGAGTTTCAGTGTTCAACACTAATACTGATCATACGTAATACCACAAGCATTTTTCAATACATTCCTCATTTACCTAAGAAGGTACTATTTGGGTCTGTTACTTGCAACTGAAGGAATCCTAAACAAAACATAGAAGAGACTCTAAAGTCATCAAGTCAAAACAACAACAACAACAAAAAAAACACTCGATGCATCTAATTTCCTCTGCCAAGTATTATGGTGAATGCCTCTTATGACAGGGTACTAGCTACTTCCTAAGGCAGCATTTTCAATCAATTCTGGCCATTATTATTATAAAATTATTATACAGAACTGAAGCCTTTCCCATGGCACTTTCCTCTTATTAGCCCATGAACTACCCCCCTTAGACCAGAAAAATTTACCTTCCAAATGGCAGTTCTTTAAATATTCTAAGATAGTTAAAATAACATCTCTTATTCAAAGTGTTAACTTTGTTTTTCCAAAAGCCCTTAATATCTAATTTCTTCCTTTCTTTATCAGATGATGCCTTTTAAAAATGCTTTTGCCTTTCTAGTATCATTCTTCTGACTATCTTAGGGTGTGCAGTCTAGAACTGGACACCCTACACTAAGTAAGCTGTGAGCAGTACAGAAAACAGCAGGAATCTCTCTTCCAGATTTCAGGACTACACGTTAGCCTAAGCCTGTACTTCTTTTTTGACAATCACAATTGAACTTATTGTTGACTGAAGTTGTTAATTGTTTTTTATTCAAGCTAAAGATACACTCCCATCTCCTCAGCCCTGTGCTTATTTGAAGTTGGATTTTAGAGCTAACCGTAAGATTGTGCACCTTCTCTACAAAATTTCATTTAAAACTCAGTGAATCAAAAATTGAGGATGATGATGAAAACATTCTGGAGACGTATGATAGTAATGTTTGTATAATAATGTGAATGTGCAAAACACCACTGAACCGTACACTCAAAAATAGTCAAAAGGATAATTCTATTTATATTATAAATATTTTACAATAATAAAAAATTGAGAAAATTTAATTATGGACTGGATCTTAGGGAATTACAGTTAATATTCTTAGATATGATCAATACAAACAGAGTAATATAAAAGAATGTATTTTTAAGAGATAGCGAGCAGGCAGGGCTCAGTGGGTTAAACCTCTGCCTTCGGCTGGGGTCATGATCTCACGTCCTGGGATCGAGCTCTGCATCAGCCTCTCTGCTCAGTAGGGAGCCTGCTTCCCCCTCTCTCTGCCTGCCTCTCTGCCTACTTATGATCTCTCTCTGTCAAATAAGTAAATAAAATCTTAAAAAGAGAGAGAGAGAGAGAGAGCAGGCAGGTTTTATGAGGTCTGCAACCTGCTTCCTAAATATAGGAAAAATGTAGGTATTTTGATAGATAAAAAAATGTAGGTATTTTGATAGATAAAAAAAAGGAATAAAATATCAACAGCTGTTTCACATAAGCACTCAGCATGTGAGTTTTCATTTTTTTTAAAGATTTTATTTATTTACTTGAGAGAGTGAGAGAGTGCATGAAAGAGAGAGCCCAAATGGAGGGAAGGGGCAGAGGGAGAAGCAGACACCCCACTGAGCAGGGATCCCGATGTGGGGCTTGATCCGATCCCAGGACCCTGGGATCAAGGCCTGAGCCAAAGCCAGACGCTTAACTGACTGAGCCACCCAGGCACCCCAATATATGAGTATTCATATAGTATTTGTTAACTGTTTTCATGTGTGGAATCTTTCTTATTAAAAATTTAGAAAAAATTTGGGACGCCTGGGTGGTTCAGTTGGTTAAGCAACTGCCTTCGGCTCAGGTCATGATCCTGGAGTCCCGGGATCGAGTCCCACATCCGGCTCCCAGCTCCACGGGGAGTCTGCTTCTCTCTCTGACCTTCTCCTCGCTCAGGATCTCTCTCACTGTCTCTCTCTCAAATAAATAAAAAATCTTAAAAAAAAAAAAAATTGGAGAAAATTCAACACAAAATTTTAGTTTGTTAAGTCATTTTGAATTATGAATCTGTCACTCCTATTATCCTCCAGTATTTGTGTCATTACAAATTAAATAAATTTAATTTATAATTTATAATAAATCAATAGAAAATATTTTATTATATATATATTTCTATAATTTATCATTTAATTTAATGTTTATTCCAGCCAGAAACAAAACTGCTGAGGAAGATGTAATTGAGAACTTAACACTGGGGTAGGCAGGAGACCTCTTGTTCCAAGCCCACACCAATCAATCCATCAGTGCCTTCACATATAGTTAGTTGTTCAACGAGTTACGTATCCATTTAATTATCCCAGCTCCATGGCATATTTCTGCAACATTCTACAAGAATATGGAAATGACACAAACCACTAGCTCCTTTTCTGAAATTCATATTAATTATGTCTCCGTGGGTGGCACATCGTGATGGAGTGACAAAAGGATGAACATGGGAGGTCAACCACTTTGGTTTAAATCCTCAAAGGGCCACTCAGTAGCTATGTGACCTTGGATAAGCTTAATAATCTACCTGAATTTTAATTTCTCCGTTGCTAAATCAGAATGAGATAGAGTTGGTTGCAATAACTAGATTTTTTGTTGGTGGTCTAATACTGCACCCCAGGCATACTGCCAGGTATTGGACACGAAGTAGGGACTGTGGCTAGGGAAGGTACACAGCATGTGTAAGCTCATTTTCCCTTAGCCATCATGAGTAGATGCTCATCAGAAAACACAGTGCTTTCTCAGCTCTGCTTTGGCAGAGAATAGGATCTCAAGATTATGAGAAATAAGACCAGTGATCTTTGATGAAGAAAAGAAGAGGAAGATCAAACCACAGTCATGGATGCCCTCAGGGGACAGAAGTCACCCTGGCCCCAGGATGTAGCCTGAGAGTCTGGGAGTCTGGGATGAGCAGAAGTTACAACAGGAGGAAGGAGAGGTGGGAAGAGCCTTCAAAGACGCCTGCACTCATGTCATAATCAACTCTAAATCTGCTGGAAGCCATCCTTTGCATAAATGGATTTTAAAAGATAAAAATATCTTGTGTGTGATATTCTGATAAAATCTTTCAGAGACGCCCTTCTTGCCCAGGCACCTGAAAGATAACGTCCAGAGTACAGCCTAGAAAGTATTCTAAGATTTGATGCTCATTAACCTCCCACCATTTTCAGTCCTATATCTCAGATGCTAGAAACACTTGGAACTGTCTGAACTGCAGTGGGCTTTTGCACCTTCCTTGGCACGAAAAACCTCCTCTTTCAGCCCACCTTTGGCTTACAGCTAACTCCTACTGCCCTCCTTAGGAATGTATATTTAACCATCTCTATCCCAGGCTTCAGCAAAAAATCCTTGTATTTATTATTCTCTACTATGACTATGTAACTCATATATTTGCTACTCCAAAGTCCCCAAGCCCTCAATCTCTCTGGATCATCATCTTTCCCTTTAATACCTAATTAAGATGACTTAGCTGGAAAGCTGAAGGCTGTCGACCTGTATATGCTGGCATTTCTGAGGGACTTATATATCTAGCACCACTCATTCTGCTTTCCTATTCTCATTTACCATTCTGAGAGTTACCTCTTCTCTTTTGAGCATTTCACCCCCAACAAAAAATATGTACTTTTCTTCTGCATTCCTCCAACTTAATCAGGAAAAGAAGGCTGTTATATGTAACAGACTTTTCAGAATAATGTCACAAATAATGGGGTATAATTATAGCCCAGAGCAAGAAATAACTCCACATACCATGTTCCTTGAAATTTCTCCAATCATAAGAAATCTTCACTGGTCTTCCCTCTCAAAGCCCCTCCAACTGCCTGCTGCCATGATGAGCCCCTCTACCTCTGAAATCCTTTCTTCCACTCTTCTTTCTACTTTGTCCCAAGTCCTGGAAGCTGGTATGAAAATTGCAAATTTTTGACATTTTATTATCTGGATCACTTTTTCTCTTCTCTCCAAATCTCTCCCATTTTATTTCCTTGAGACCTTGTGTTTTATAATCAAAATCAGCCCATCCAAGTATATTCCTAAAGATGAATTTATTTTCCCCAAAAAAGAAATTCTTCTGGTTCAAAATTCTACCAGTGCTAGTAAATGCGTCATTTCCATCATAAAACTAGAAGATCCATAGAGCTGGAAATCTTGTTAGGATCACTGGCCCCCACCAGAGTGATGAATGGGTGATAGAGTCTCGGTAAATTTTTGATAAGCCAAGGAAGGAAGCATGACCTGAGCTGAAACCAAGATTCAAATGCTTAACCAACTGAGTCACCCAGGCAGCCCAATTCTCAGATGCTTATGAAGGCAATTGCTTTTACCTAATATTCTCACAGTTGATGCATTTCTCACATCACCTGGTCTACTCTTCCTTAGGACTTTTCAGTCTCTGCCCTCAGATTGTCTTTTACATGGCTGTTGTAAAGATATGCTGTTCAGATTCTCTGTTCAATAGCATAAGTCCAAACTAGACTGTCCCCATTGGGAGCTCCTGTTCACTCTACAGACCCAGTACTCAACTTAGAGTCACACTGTAAAAGGTTTCCATTTCCTTTCTCTGATGGTCTCTGATTATGTTTCCAGTCTGTGTACTTTCCAAGCATGATCCACATTACCTGATCCCTGTCTCAGCTTGCTTTCCCTTCATCACTTCATCCTTCCCTCTGCCCTGCCATTTCTACTGTCCAGGTTGAGATCTAGTACCCTCTCATTTCAGGAAAAAAAAAATGTATGCTTGTTACCATTGCCAAGCTTTCTCCTCTGATGAGTTATCATTCTTCAAAGGGTTTCGAAAAGGCAAGTAGATTGCTGTCATCCCAGGCAGCATTCCCAAGAACTGGTACTTTCCTATCATTTGCAACATCTGATTTTATTCTTCCTTTTAACCTCAAAGAAGGAAACTCCTCTCATAATCCAGCAGAGTATACCGTCTGACTTCAGAAGTCTCCTTCCCTCCACTTGTGCCCATCACTTTACAATGGAGTACACTATTTCACTTTGGAGTCATTGGTTACACTTTGGATTACAATTAATCTATTTAATCACTGCTTCTTTAGTCTCCATTCCCCTTAGATTCCTTTATTTCTCTGTGGAGCTTCGCTGCCTCTATGAGCACATGTGCACACAGCCTTCTTCCTATCTGCATTCCTCTCCCACCCACAGCCAAACCTTCTTCCAAGCTTCACTTGAAACTCAGCACATCCCCCCACTCAGCCACTGCTTTCCTCTCCTTATTTAAACAGCTCATAAAAACCTATTTTTTCCATAAAGCCCTTTCTAAAGCAATTAATATTATGTATTTATAGTTTCTTCCCCAATGGCTTCCAAAAAAGAATTATGGCATGTATAGTCATCTGGGAAAAAAAATATTCTTCTTACATACAACAGAGATCGTATCATAATACCTACTATACTTATCTCTCTGACTTAAGCAACATAAAAATTTCAGTTCATTGTATTTTAATACCAATTTTTTATTACCAGAACACTATAATCCCATACTAAACATTTTAGAAGACATTACAGAAATAATAAATACCACTTATTATAAATATTTATAATGTATTAAACACTTACATGAAGCACTTTATAAAGTATTTAATTTTCACAATAACCCTTCAAATTTGGGGAAAATAATTAAACTACTTAATTATACATCTCTCAATCCAAAAAGAGAAGTATTCATATTTAAAATACGAAGACACAGTAGTCTCTGGATTAGACATCAGGAGGACATGGGTTCACCTGTTTTGTTCATCATTACATTTAGCATCTAGTATGATTGTGGGTACATGATAAATACTTATTTTGCATTTGGTAGATGAAGAAATAAATGAATGTAAAAAGTTGCTGAGATTGCATAAAATGTAGACATTAAAATTTGGATTAACTTAGTCCTTTCAGACATCAAAGCCAATGATTTCATTTTATAATTTTTTTTCTGAAGAAAATGAAACCCTAGTTCTTTCCATTATCACATTCACTACTGCCTTTCTCTTTAGTTACTGTACTGTTATTAAGTATCATTAATTTTATAGATTCTGAGTTGACTTTAGTAGTGACTGGAAAAAGTTGCACCTACAAAATAGGTGAACCTCCAAAAGGTGGCAGTAGAGTGTAAGTCACATGACCCAAGCTCTAAGGCTTTATACTACTGGTTAATTTGATTGACAGAGAGATAAGTAAATTTTATCTGCTTTTTCCATCAAAAAGAATACATTTTTAAAATAATTGAATTTAATATTAATTATGCTAAAAATATTTTATATACATCTTTAAAAAAGAAAAACTCTAAGGGGCAGTTTGAAGTTTCCTCACTAGTTCTACCTCTTCACAGTCGAAGTCACTTACCAGCAATTTGTTCTTCAACTTCAAGCCTATTCCACCAAAGTTTCTCTGAGCAGCTTGTTTGCTAGACTTGGTCTCCTCTTTTGCCAAGTACCTTTCCTATAGTTTCACACTAATGAAAGAGATACCCTCGGTTTACCTTTTCAACTTCCCTTCAGAGTTTGGTTGGTTTGGTTTTGGGCATTGCAAAATCAAAAGGTGTAAGGAATAGCTGCTTGATAGCTGATGTTGTTGAAAGACTGGTTTTACCCAATCAAAACAAAGTATTTACATTTAACTCATGTTAATTTTCTCTATCCCACCTGTCAAATTCTATTTCCCCAACCCACAATGAAAGCATGCATGGGCAAGTATCTTGAGTGAGTGTTAAGAGGGTACGAGACTGGAAGGGATAGTAGAGCATCACATCAAGGGAGTAAGTTTACTCATTGGACAGAGCTCAAGATCTGTACAGAAATGAAAATGGGAAAATCAGCATCTACAAAGACCCAGAAAAAAGGTCACTGCACCTTTAGGAAGATGGAAGTAGTTCAGTATGTCTGGATGAACACAAGATATCCAGGAGTACCTATTTGCTCACAAGCTCATGATCTCTAAGCCTAGGGTATCTTGCTGCCTAGTCAGCAATGTTTTGTATCTTATAAACTTTGGATCCTCCCACTGAACAGAGCTGGTTCAACCAAGGGTGATACTATCTCAGTAACAGCCAATTTTCCTCCTGGCTAATGACATATGACCTATTGCTGGGCATAGAAAGATAAACTGGACCAATATGTTTCCTTTCTCAAAATCTTGCACTAAGAAAATAAGCACAATATGAGTTAGATTTAAACCTGAGATGCATACGATGGGACACATACATGGTGAGATTATGAAGGCATAAAAATTAGTAAGAATGAGAAGTAAATTAAGAGAGAAAACTGTAACAGACATAAAGAACAGATATGCAGCATAGAATACTCCCCTAAGACCTTATTTAATATACAATTTTATTTTAAAAACTACATTTCACAGCTGTACCCTCATACATATCGATGGCGAGGCTATGTGGTTCACCTGTCCATGGTCCAATTCACCTCCCTTTTTTCTCCTGATATCACTATAGCAGTACTCTCAGATTGTCTTTGTATTGTTCTTCTCATTCCACTGTCCAAATAAGCTCATTTTACAGATTATAAAATTTACACACTGAGAGGATGTGACTGGCCCAAGTAATGTTTAGTGACCCTTCAATTAGAACTTACCCTTTTTACTCCTTTAGCATTAGTTGCTTCGATGTGCCAGAAATGAATCCCAGAACTATATGTTAACAGCACTCAGACCCTACATCTGCACTGGCCAGAGACTTTTCACAGCCTTTGCCTGCTTCTCATCCAGATGATCAGTTATATACTATAAATTATTGATATACCTGAAAGTATAAAACAACATTTTTAATATTTAGCTTGATGCCTTTCTAGTGTGTGCCACTATTCTGATGCTGCCATTCCATTGAGCTTAGTGTAAATGATATTAAATTGTGCTGGTAGCATAAAATTACATTCTTTAAACCATGTGCTAAAGAATATTTTATTTTAATACAGTTTTTCTGTAGAAATATCTTCCACAACTCACTTACTCTAAATCATGGAACAAGAGTGGAAAAAAAAAAATTGCTCTAGTCCCTTAAATGAGGGCCAAGTGAAAAAATTAATCATAATTGTAATAGCAGTGATAAAGTTGCTTTAGAATGGGTTTTTTTTTAAGTATTTAATTGGCTATCCTTTGTTACAAGCATCAGGTCTTAAAAGTACAGTAGTAGGAAGAATCTAAGTAAGCACATATCGTGGTAAGTTTCAAAATGGCAAAGTGTTGGTTAAAATAGTTTGTCAAATTTTTTAATTGTTTTGTTTTATCTCAAGTTGTTGCTATGGAATTACATACATAGTTAAAACACATACACACACTCATAACTCCATATTTTCTGGGCTGATACATTTATCCACATGCTTATATTTAATACAAATGGAATATTCCTCAGTAGTCTTACTGCTGTTGTTATCAGAAGTCTGTAAAAAGTGAAGTAAAACATGTAACTGGTAAACCATAGTGAATCTTTTAAAATACAGCATATTCCACAAAACCCAGATTTTTAAAATAGGCATGTATGAGTATATAAAGTGAGATTCCAAATAATGTTTTATTCAAGTAACCTAATCAGAAACAAGTCTTGGTGAGTAGATGGGATTTAGGTTATCGCATCTGTGTTTTCCAGGTGCATTCTTGCTGACCTTGAAGGTAACAAATAGGTGTAAAAGACATCCAGGTCCCTCCACTGTGGGCATTACGAGTTCTTTGTGATCATGCTGGAGATGCATTAACAGGATACTGTGGCTACAGGACAACAGAGGAACCAAAAACACACCTCTTGGATATTATTGCATTACAGCTTTGACTGGTGCTCTGAAATCAGGGGGCCAAGAGATAACAAAATACGCTTTTAAACTTCCACAACTGCATTAGCATTAAGAATCCCAAAGGAAAAACTTCTGAGTGAAGAACCACAGTTGTCCCTGTAGATTTTGAAGAAAGCGGCTGGTAAACTGGCTTCTCCTTTGAGCAGTCAGTTCTCAGGAACCTGGGTGATAGAGCAATTCAAGTTATTATTGTTTGAGAAAATCCTGCCAGTGCATCCCAGCCGGCCAGGCCAAAGATCGTCTTCCTGATATGGCTCGAGAACCAGCAATATTTTAGTCCACGACAACAGATAACCATTTAGCTGCCACTTACTTGGGGGTCAGTAATGACTATAAGTTGGAGACTTAATTTCACCTTCCTTAACAAGAAAGCCTCCTGGCTATGGGAGTGTCAACAAGTGAGGACAGAGGATGGCTGGTTCCAAGAGACTGGACAAGTTTATGAAATAAAGGCACTATTGACGACCCTGTTGGTCAATCTCTTTTTCCTCAATTCTCCTAGAATCTATGGCTTCTAAGAATTTTTAACTTCTGAAGAATTTACTATATATTAAACACACCGAATGTCCCCCAGAAAGATTGTCCCGGAGATGCTCCCACCAGCAAGATCTGAGACAGCCCACTCTAAGCAATCTTGCTAGCTTTGAAATCAGGATTTCTCCATTTTTGCCAGTTTCATAAAGGAACTTATTCTTCTCTTTTGTTTTATGAGAGCCCATGTTGCCATTGGTTTAAATGATCACATTTGTAAATCTAAACCTTTAAAGTGTTTATTTTAATGTGTTTAACGATAGTAAATCAATCTCGCATTCTTAGAATAAAATCTGCAAGATGATGAATGATTCTGTGAATATCCTGCTAGTGTCAGTTTGATCTTCATTATTTACAATTTCAGCACCTATGTTAATTAGGGAGATTGGTCTCTGACACGTCTGTCTGAGAATGCTAGCACACACCAGTTCCCAGAACACCTGGGGGCCCAACATTGTAAACCATTATTAGGCATATTGGGCAATGAAGAAAAAATAAGAATAGGGGTTTCTTATAGTTAAATAAATTACAAAGGCTTACCATGCATTTTTGTATGTTTGAGATCCTAAGATGCCCTGTACTAAAGAAGTCTGTTAAGATTTGTTTTATCTGTGGTTTATTAAACTTATTTTGCTAATTATATGGAATGCTTTCTGTATAGAATAACTATTAACTTCTTTTTTTTAATTAATTTATTTATTTTCAGCATAACAGTATTCATTATTTTTTCACCACACCCAGTGCTCCATGCAATCCGTGCCCTCTATAATACCCACCACCTGGTACCCCAACCTCCCACCCCCCCACCACTTCAAACCCCTCAGATTGTTTTTCAGAGTCCATAGTCTAACTTCTGACAGGACATTCAAGTGTTTCAGTTGACATTTTGAAAAGGGTACAGTTTTCTTTTGTTCTGTATTTGGCATAAGTTTTATGTAGTTTTACAAAATTAAACCATCTTTTCCTGTTCTCTAAAATGGCTTAAATGGAAAACATATATTTTATTCCTTGAAAGTCTGAAAGAATGCACCTATGAAATTAACCAGTCCTGGTGATTTTTGTTAATGATTGTTGTACTTATTTTTTTCAGTTTCTTTTAGGATCTTTGATATATTTTGGTTTTATATTCTTCACAAGCACTTTTAGAAATTTTCTCAAAATAGTATCTACATAATTATTTTCAAATTAATAGAAAAGTTTTATATACATCCTTAATACTTTTGAAAACTTTTGTCAGGGGCTCCTGGGTAGCTCAGTGGGTTAAGCCTCTGCCTTTGGCTCAGGTCATGATCTCAGGGCCCTGGGATCGAGCCCTGCATCGGGCTTTCTGCTCAGCAGGGAGCCTTCTTCTCTCTCTCTGCCTGCCTCTCTGCCTACTTGTGATCTCTCTCTCTCAAATAAATAAAATCTTTAAACAACAACAACAACAAAAATTAAATTAAAAACTTTTGTCAGAGGGCTCTTGGGTGGCTCAGTTAGTTAAACATCTATGACTTCAGCTCAGGCAGTGATCCCTTTTTTAGATTCCAAATAGGAGTGAGATCATATAGTATTTGTCTTTCTCTGTCTGACTCATTTCTTAGCATAATGCCCTCAAAGTCCATTCATGTTATACAAATGTCAGGATTTCCTCATTTTTATGGCTGAATAATGTTCCATTATGAATATTTTATATATTTATATACATATGTATGTATACACACACACATTACATATATCACTTCTTTTTTTTTTAAGATTTTATTTATTTACTTGACAGAAAGAGATAGCAAGAGAGGGAACACAGCAAGGGGAGGGGGAGAGGGAAAAGCAGGCCTCCCTTCAAGCAGGGAGCCTGATGGCGAGCTCCATCGCAGGACCCTGGGATCATGACCTGAGCTGAAAGCAGATGCTTAACGACTGAACCACTCAGGCACCCCAATATCACAATTCTTTATTCATTCAAGCATTGATGGACACAGGTTGTTTCGAAGTCTTGACTACTATAAATAATGCTGCTATAAATATGGGGGTATAGAGAGCTTTTCAACTTAGTGTTTTCATTATCTTCAAAGTAGTTTTTAAATATTTCCTTTACTATGATTTTATTATTTAATTATCACTACTTAATTTATCTTTTATTATTCTATTTTTTGAATGGTGCAAGGTTTATTTATAGTCCCTCTTTATCAATTAATTAGTATAAAAGTTAAGGCTCTGGATTTGCTTTTGAGTAGGATTTTTTCAATCTTTTACAAATTTGGCATATAATATTCTTTTATATGTTATTTTCTAAATGATTTATTAATGCAATATTAATCTCTTTAATGATATAAGAATTATTTAGAATAATGTTCTATAAATTTTATTTTGTTTATTTAATTTATGTGATTATTTTTTAATTTTATTGTATTTATCCAAAGAATGCAACCTGCAGCATTTCTAAACTGAGATCTGGCATAATCATATTTCTAAATGTTCAATAAATGCTCAAAAGGAAGTTGTATTTTCTGTGAAGATAAAAAGTTTCATATTGTCAAAATAATATCTTCTCTTTAAAATTTTTATATATATATTATTGATCTCTTTTATCTTCTAAATAATTAAAGAGGTAAAAGTTCTTCAAGTACAATTGTAATGACTTTAATATATCTTTATTTACTAGACTTCTAAAATATATTCAAAACCTGTGTTATTTGATACATAAAACTTAGAGCTCTTATAATTTCAGTGGGTAAAAGAGAGTTTGTTAATATGAAAATGCCCTTTTGTCCTCTTCAACTTTTTTAAAGATTTTATTGAGAGAGAGAGAGAGAGCATGCATGCACACACAAAAGTGGTAGCGGGGGTGCTGAGGGAAAGGGAGAAGCAGACTCCACCTGAGCAGGGAGCCTGATGTGGGGCTTGGTCCCAGGACCCCGAGATCATGACCTGAGCCAAAGGCAGACACTTAATGGACTCAGTTATCCAAACACACACATCCCCTTTGTCTTCTGTAATGTATTGCCTGGATTTTACTCCATTTGAAATTTAATATTGCCATTCATAATTTGTGTGTATTAAACACAAATTATGAATGGCAATATTAAATTTCAAATGGAGTCTTTACATTTTAAATGGAAAATTCTCAAATGTGGTCTAAAGACTCCTGGGAATCCCTGAAACCCTTTCAGAAAGCTTATGAGGTCAATATTTTCAGAATAATTCTAAGATACTATTTTATCTTAGAAAGGTACCACTGAAGCAATTTTAGAACGGAAAAACAGTGAAACATTCCAGCCTGCATGATGTATGGCTCCAATACATACATACATCACATTCTGATAAGTAAAAGTATGTGTGCTTGTGTGTTTTTGTGTTTTAAAAATTTCTGTTTTATGAAACTTCTACAAGAAAACATGGAAAAAGTCCTTCTGACCTTGGGTTAGGCCAAGACTTCTTAGATAGAATACAGAAGCATGAACCATAAATAAAAAATTGATAAATTGGAGTTCATCAAAATTTAAAAATTCTGCTCTTTGAAAGACACTTAATGAAAAATGAAAAGAGAAGCCACAATGTAGAAGAAAATATTTGCAAAGCATACCAGATAAAAGACCAGTATTCAGAAGATATAAAAATACCTCTTGAAATTCAATAAGAAAACAAACTACCCAATGGGCAAAAAAACTGAACAGACATGTTATCAAAGAAGAGAGATAGCAAATAATCACTGAAAATATGTTGCACATCGTTAACCGTTAGGGAAATGCAAATTAAAACTACGATAAGATAATACTACACTTCAATTAGAATAACTAAAATAATTTTTTAAAGATTTTATTTATTTATTTGACACAGAGAGAGAGAGAGATCACAAGTAGGCAGAGAGGCAGGCAGAGAGGAAGGGAAGCAGGCTCCCTTCTGAGCAGAGAGCACCATGTAGGGCTCGATCCCAGGACCCTGAGATCATGACCTGAGCCAAAGGCAGAGGCTTTAACCCACTGAGCCACCAAGGCACCCCACTAAAATAATTTTTTAATTGACAATATCAAGTACTGGTGAAAATACTGAGTAAATAGAACTCTCATACATAGCTAGTGGAAATGTAAAATTACTCAACCATCTTGGAATTTTTTTTATTAAGTTATTATTTCTTTTAATGTTACACATATACTTACCATACAGTATAACAACCCCACCTTTGGATCTTTACCTAGAGAAACAGACATAGAGACAATATACCCACATAAAACCCCATAAACAAACGTTCAGAGCATCTTTATTCATAATCGTCAAAAACTGGAAATCCTCACACATCCACCAACCAGTGAATGGATTAAAAAAAAAAAAATCATGGTGCAGCTATACAATGGAATAGTACTCAACAATAAAAAGGATCAAATTACGATAAATTTAACAACATGGATGAATCTTAAAAGTATTATGCTAAGTGAAAGAACCCAGGCTTCATATGCTAAAGAATGATTCCATTTACTGGATATTTGCAAAAAGTAAAATTATAAGGCTAGAAAATAGATTATTCCAGGACTTGGAGTGGAGAGAAGGATTTGACCTCAAAACCCATGGAAATAGCCTATATCTTGATCATGATGGTATTTTACAATTGTATATAGTTTTATTAAAATTCATAGAATTGCATACTGAAAGGGTGAATTTTACTTGCAAATGACAACCTGATTAAAAAAAATTTTCAGTGTAAATTTGTAATGCATGGGATAATGATAGATATACTCCACATAAATAAAAGTTCTTTGGATCCTCAATAATACTTTTTTGGATCCTCAATGATTTTTGTGAAGGTAAAGAGATCCTGAGATCAAAAATCTTGAGAACCATTATTATAAGGTCATGATAAATAATATTATTTTATTTCTCTTTTCATTTTGTTCATTGTATTTTGTTAAAACAGCATGCTATTAGATTTTTTAAAACTAGTCAGAGTATCTTCAACTTTTATTAAAATTAGAACATGTAATTATTGTTAAAAGTATTTTTTGGCTACTCTAGTCTTCTAATTCTACCTTTTTTCAAACATTACCTTTTGCTATGTGCAATTTTAACTTTCTCCAATCATTTAAAGAAATACTTTGTACCTATTCAAATTAACCTTTAAGTTTTTGAAGCATGCACATATGGCTTTTATCTAAATATCAGGGTGGAAAATGAAATAATGCCTTTTATCTTTTCCATACACCTTATGAGTTCAGAAATTAATCCATTTACCCCTTCTTATCTTACTCTAATCTGTGGTTTTGAGACATGAGGTATCATAATTCAAATTATTTTATAATATATATGTTGCTTATTTAGAATCACATGTTCTATTTTCAAATATATTGAGTAGTCATAAATACATAAGTTAATTTTTTTTAAGATTTTATTTATTTATTTGACAGACAGAGATCACAAATAGAGAGGCAGGAGGAGAGAGAGAAGGGGAAGCAGGCTCCCCATTGAACAGAGATCCCGATGGACCCTGAGATCATGACCTGAGACAAAGGCAGAGGCTTAACACACTGAGCCACCCCAATTTTTATTAAGCCTAACATTCCTTTCTTATTTATTCACTTTATTCCCTCCATTATCAAATGTTGAAGGACTTTTTTTCTGATTGCTGTATCAAGTATCTTCCATCTACCCACCATGCTCCTTCTCCATCCCGTTCTCTATTCTGAAGGATTGGCCTGAATAATATACACCACAAGGATGCCCACCCTGTGGTTTTCTGTTGGGTTTGGCCATGGGGCCAAGAGCTTAGAAAAGAAAGGAGAGAAATTAGTGTGTTATTCCCTTTGTGAGGTTGCTTCAAGTTGGTTTTTTCCTTAACAGCCCCTGATAATCTTAAAGTGGCCTCTCTATGTAACATACTTACATTTGGGATTTAATGACCTCTCCACCATCTTTTCCCCTTGAGCCTAAGAGTAGGACAGTCTGCTGCTACTAGCTCTGGATTCTTACCGTCTCTCTTTTGGTTTTCCTACATGTCTCAACCTCCTTGCAATTAGTCTCTAGACAAATAAACTATCTGCAGGATATTCTGAGTCTCCATCTATGTTCTGTAGGGACACTGCTGTCACTGATTAATCATAAATTTGACCAGGATATAGCTTGGCATAGCATCTCTTTTCAGAACTGATGAGCTTTTCCAATACATATTTACCAGGTTTGGGGGACTTTTTTGTTTCTTATTTTTTAGTCTAGACATTATAGTTCAACTTGCCTTTGTTTATTGTATCTATCCCAATTGTTTTGGCATTTTCCTTAAGTTCGCATGTAATTGAAGGTTGGACCCTTGCTCTCTATCTTTTCTAACTACTGTCTTCTTTCTCATTACTATCATTTCTTTGTCCCGTGCCTCTGGGGAGCACTTGGTACATTTGCCCTTGACATCACCTATTTGGTCTCTGGAATACCAATTCTTCACTTTACCAGCGTATTTTTATTCTGTTATTACACTATTACCTATTGCTTTAAAAAAAATCAATCCCACCCCCAATATTTATTTTCACAGTACCATTTTTCTAGACAGCTTTGGCTCCTGTTTTGTAAGAATTTTATCTTCTTGTAAACTGCATGTTTATCCAGTAAAATGAAAGCATTGAGACAGGGTGTTTTTATTAAATTTATATTAAATTTTCTTCTGTTCCTTGCAATAAATCATTTTCTGTATCCTGTTCTTTTAATGATAAATCTTCATGATGGTGTTTCACTTCCATATACTATAATACTTAAAAAATTTTTTTTTTCCCTTAGAATCCATCACTATCCAAATTTCCCCAGCTCCATCTCTTATTCATTTTTGGATGAGTGGATTCCTAGGCTCATACATCCACCTGAAGAACAAGATTATGTATATAACTTCTAGCTTCATTCCTATATCTTTCAAGCCATTAGGCAGTAGGGATGTGCTCATCTTCTCCCTAATTCTGTACCACTTATTGTAATCACAATATATGGAGTGATCTGATTTTCAGTTTGCCCCCCAACAAGGTTTTTCCCAATCTTCCTCCATTTACAGATTTTTGCCCTTATTACATAATGATCTCCTCCCATTTTCTTTTTACACCTCTCTATTGTGTGCTCTTTTTTCACTTTGCTTTTTAGTTCTAAAATGTGTATAAAAAGAATTACTGGTGCTGAGAGGAAGAGGGATGGTGCCTCAGCAAACTTCTAAGAAAATACCTAGGTAGATGACAGCTGCCCTTTTAAATGTCTGGAACGGAGCCCAGGGACTCAGAGCCAAGAGCCTGACATTCATAAGACTGAAATAATTCCATCTTCCTAGGAACGCTTAGATGAGCTCTATTAGAAAAAGTAAACAGTGTATAGACTACTGGCCAGAGTGGAAATCATAATGGCTTCATAATTTTTGGAAATTCTTCACAAGTTATGGCCATAGATTGGCATTTACTTTTATTTTTTAGTATTGTTGCATGATTTTCCACTCTTCTACATCTAGGCTAAGAGAAACTTCATCAGGAAGTAATACACAGAAACCTAGAAAATACTTTGACACAAATTGATGTATTCTTAGCATGTAAGATAAACCTTTGAAAAAGAAAAGCTTAAATTGGAAATTCAGAGAATCCTTTTTCTAAGGTTGCTTGATAATATTGAGTTAAGATTTACAAGGACCACATTTAAAGGTCTATTCATTTTTTTAAAATATCTTGGTTATTATAAACCATTACAATTATTACTTAGGTTCAGGAAAGAATTCAGGTTTTGTGGGGCTTGTGACTGATATACTAGGGAAAGTCTCTTTAAGAGAGAGGATAAAAATCATAAATATCAAGGGCACCTGGATGGCTCAGTGGGTTAAGCCGCTGCCTTCGGCTCAGGTCATGATCTCAGGGTCCTGGGATCGAGTCCCCCATCGGGCACTCTGCTCAGCGGGGAGCCTGCTTCCTCCTCTCTCTCTCTCTGCCTGCCTCTATGCCTACTTGTGATCTCTCTCTGTCAAATAAATAAATAAAATCTTTAAAAAAATCATAAATATCAAATTAAGTACTCACCAACAGTGTAGGAGGGTTCCCCTTTCTCCGCATCCTCACCAGCATCTGTCATTTCCTGACTTGTTAATTTTAGCCATTCTGACTGGTGTTGGTGGGAATGCAAGCTGGCGCAACCACTCTGGAAAACAGCATGGAGGTTACTCAAAAAGTTGAAAATAGAGCTACTCAGTGACCCAGCAATTGCACTACTGGGTATTTACCCTAAAGATACAAACATAGTGATCTGAAGAGGCACGTGCACCCAAATGTTTATAGCAGCAATGTCCACAATAGCCAAACTATGGAAAGAGCCAAGATGTCCATCAACAGATGAATGGGTAAAAAAGATGTGGTATACATACACAATGGAATACAATGCAGTCATCAAAAGAAATGAAATCTTGCCATCTGCGACGACATGGATGGAACTAGAGGGTATTATGCTTAGCAAAGTAAGTCAATCAGAAAAAGACAACTATCATATGATTTCCCGGATATGAGGAAGTGGAGATGCAATATGGGGGGTTTGGGAGGTAGGAAAAGAATAAATGAAACAAGATGGGATCAGGAGGGAGACAAACCATAAGAGACTCTTAATGTCACAAAACAAACTGAGGGTGGCCAGGGGGCGGGGGTAGGGAGAGGGTGGTGGGGTTACGGACACTGGGGAGGGTATGTGATATGGTGAGTGCTGTGAAGTGTGTAAACCTGGTGATTCACAGACCTGTACCCCTGGGGATAAAAATATATGTTTATAAAAAATAAAAAATTAAAAAAAAAAACTGGCGATTCACAGACTTGTACCCCTGGGGCTAAAATACATTATATGTTTATAGAAAATTTAAAAAAATTAAAAATAACAGAATCATACAAAAAATTAAATACTCAATGATTACTTATTTAAAATGGGGAATGACAATATAACATTTGAAAGTTTTAAAAGTCTGACAACATAAACATCACAAAACTCAGAAGAAGAGTATTTTTACTGACTGAGCAACACAGTTACATAAGTCTTTTTTCACTACATACTTTTGGCTGCATACTCATTAATTACCACTTTATAGGACAATTTTTAATATGATATTGAGTATAGAAAAATAATTCAGTATTTCTAACATTACTGACTAATCAAAATTGTTTTACTTAGTGATGATTTAGAACATTTCAGTCAGCTTTACATGTTATTACTGATATGATCATGTACATTTTTACATTATGGAACTTGGGAAACACTCTAAAAAGTTACTTATTTATATAAACTATAAGATATGGAAATAATTTCCATAGCTCAGTCTCCTGGCTCCACACACTTCAGACTTTGTTTCTCCTCCATTACTGATTGTACATGCCTACCGCTGGAAGACACATTCCTATCCTAATACGGATGCTCATCTGTGCCATGACACTGGGTGTGTCAACACAAATGATGGCCACTGCATTTCTGATAGACATTCCTATACTAGGACACTAGCAATAACATAAATATTCATGGAAGTGACAGAGAATTACATAAATATATTCCACTAAACTCACACTAAATGTATCCACAACCCAATTTCTCATTAATAGTCAGAACCTAGGTTCAGAACTTTACTAGTTTAGCATTCTGCTTATGTCTATAAGCTATAGTGCCTGTCTGAATAAGACTATATCCATTCAGGCTGTTCTGGAAGCAAGTTCTTTTTTTTTTTTTTTTTTTTTTTTTTAAGTTTCATGTGTATAGTTACTTTTCTTTGTAACCCCACATTTTCCCTTAGTATCTGTTCTTTATTGATGGGTTTGCTGAAACTAGTGAACAGTGGGAGTGGGTCAACTAAGTTCTATGACAGGCTCTTCCAACATGCTTTGTAAAATCCTAGTGTCCTGTCTTATTACTTCACATAAATAACTTTTCTCTCATACCTGGCTTTTCTGTTTGGCTTTTATATAGAGGCTCCATTCCATTGTTAGGTCAGTGTTTAGCAAGTTTTGATAATGGAAGGACATTTTAAACTCCCTTTGGAAGGAAAAGCCAGCTCTTATTTGAAGTCCATTGCATAACTCTATGACCTACTTCCTTACTTCCTCCTGACACCACTGAGCATTATCCTAGAGGCCGCAGTTGACCTGTATTTCTATTAAATTATTTTTGGCTATATATAGTGTAGACTATACATGCACATACAAAAATAATGTACATAAAACTAAAATAAAATACAGTGTATTTCGTGAAGTTCAGCATGAAGGAAACAATAATGTAGGCAGGAGCAGACTTGCAAATAGGGATGGAATCACATGAGGACCGTCCATATCATGGGACAGAGACAACATGGAAGTGACTCCTCCTTATTCAATGTGCATTCCAGAGTAGGAGAATTCTTCCACGGACTCAGCAATGAACATGGAGGGCTGAGTCTACACCGTGAGGTAAAGATGTGATTTTGCCTTGGTCTGTAAGGAAAGTCCAATCAATTCTGAACAGTTTGAATTTAGGCCTCCCTGGATCCCAAAACTTCCATTCTTTTGTTATTTCTGATTTAAGATTTGACTACAGACTTTGACCTTTTGTCAATACCTTTAGATTTCAGTATTTTCTGCTCTCTAGGATAAAAGTCTTAGGGACAACAAAGAGCACTGACTTCATAGTCAAGCAGATATGCATTCAGATTCCATCTTCCACAGTTACTCACTGTGAGATTGGGAAAAATACTTTACCTGAACTTCTACTCGTTCATCTGTAAATCAGGAATAGTTAAAACTTTCTTTGAAATCTGTGAAAATGTGGGTGCCGGGATGGTTCAGTCAGTTAAGTGTTTGCCTTCAGCACAGGTCATGATCCTGGAATTCCAGAATTGAGCCCCACATCAGGCTCCCTACTCCACAGGGCTTTTGCTTCTCCTTCTCATTCTGTCCCTCCCTCAGCTCCTTCTCTCTCGCTCGCTCACCCTCTTTCCCTCAAATAAATAAATAAAACCTTTAAAAAAAGAAATTTGTAAACATGAAATACAATGCTGTACCTAAGGTTCTGGGATAGTACCTAACGCATAGTTCTTTTCATTTCATCATTCTGCCACAAGATCCAAGTCAAAGCTATAAATCCATTATATACATGAAACTGATAGTAAACATTTTTGAAATTATGCTATTATCTAGCACAAAAGTAAAGAAACAAATCCATAAAACCCTTTTTCCGTTCTAAAATTGCTTCAGTGGTACCCTTCTAAGAAAAAAGTATGATCTAGAGATTGGGAAGCATCAAAACGAGGATAAGGTACAGGCAAGCAAATATGATGATTTAAGGAATATCAGGGTCATTGGAGGCCAGCAAAGCTTCAAGTTCCCTGGAGTTTCTTTCAAAGATCTGAAATCAGTCAAGTCATGCTGGAATCTTCCACCCTACAAACCCAATCTACTTTTTCTATACTTGCTTCCACTGTTCTCTGAAACTCAAATCTCTAATTTCTTATGACTTCTTCCATATCCCTATCGCCAAACTTCTACTCATAGGTTGTGTCTTATTCTGAAAACCTCCCTCTCCTCACATCTGCCTTTCTAGATCAAACCATTCCTTGGAGTTCTAACTCAATTTTATTTATTTCATGAACCCTCAATGGTTGCTATGAAAAGAAATGGATCGAAAGAACTCTAAATCCTCATTTGAATCAGAGCAAATATACTTTTTCTAATTTTTATATTTGATTTCCAATTTCAAAATTTTTCTCTGGCTTAAAAAATGTTAAAATCTATTAATTTAGGTCAGATTATTTCTATACATATGTTTAATTTTTCTCAACTACAAGTTGACTTCTAACTAAAAAGGTATATTCTTAGTAATCATCCATAGGGATCATCCATAATTTACATCTTTAAGCAATGCCTACAGTACTAGCTCATGTTTTGCACATAGCAAGCATTCAATAAACTTTAATCAAGATATATTTAAGAGTTTTTCATTGTTATGGGTTGAACTGTCTCTCTAAAAAATTCATAGTTTGAAGCCCTAATCGTCATTATCTCAGAACGTAATTTTATTCGGAAAAGGGTTTTTACAGAGGGAAATAGTTAAGATGAGGTCATAGTGAAGTAAAAACCCTGAATCGAAGATGGTCAGTATCTTTATAAAAAGGGTAAATTCAAATATAGACATGTACACAGAGAGAACGCCACATGAAAACAAAGACAGAGACTGGGGTGATGTAGCCAAAGCCAAAGAAACACTGAAAATTGCCAGCAAACCACAGAAGCTAGGAAAAAGACGTGGAACAGATTCTCCCTCACATCCTTCAGAGGCAAGAAACCCTGTGGACACTTTGTTCTCCAAATTCTACCCTTTAGAACCGTGAGACAAAGTTCTGTTGTTTAAGCCATCCAGTTGTTGTACTTTGTTATGGCAGCTCAAGCAAACTCGAATAGTCCCTAATGACAGAAACAGACAAAGGACAAGGTAAATGTGATTCCCACTTTCCTGTGAAACTCTGCATTCGACTCTGAGGAAACTTGCAGCTTCTGCTCAGCAGATCCCAGGTCTTGCTATAAAGGAATGTGGTCCGGGGCAGGCCAGCATGTTACACGGTTTGAGCATAGGCATTGTTCACTGTGATTTTAGAGAAGTGACAGAAATGAGAGTGCTGTTAGGACTCTGCCCTGGCTCTCTCAGGTAGTGCAGTGCAAACAGCAGGAAGCAGAGGTCTGGTCTCTGTTGGGATCACCATGGAAACGCAACCATGACCAATGTAGAGGGGTTAGAACTCTCTTTGGTCTCCTTCAGCAAGGCAACACACTGCAGGATTAAATCTACATTGGTCGCAGGGTACGTTGAACAAGGTTTGGCGGTGGTAAACCTGCAAAGGCTCACTGTGCAATCCATACCAATATAACCATGCCTCTGAAATTGCTCCTTTCCGTAGTTTTTCTCTTTAAACAATGTCCAGGGTCTCAAAGTATAGATTTAGAAGACAATAGTGATTGCTCTGGGCCTTGAAAAAACTCAATAAGCAACCCCACAGAGAAATAGTGAAGGTTTATTTGTCATGAAACCATAAGACTGGAATAAAGCCTACCAGATCCTGGGATCCACCTTTCTATCACTAAGCCTTTTCTTAAAGATAAGAAGCTACCTTATAAAAAAAGGTAAGTAGGCAATTTTCTCTTTTCTCTGCTACCTGTTACTTGGAATTGGAAGGAAGAGAAGAAACATGTAAAGGCTGAAGAAATACATTGATAATACTAAAAACCCACATCCATATTTACATGTTATGATGTAACATGTAACATGTATATATTGTACCTGTTATTTTATTTTCTCCTCTCAGCAACCCTACAAGGGAGATATTATTATCTTCCTTTTACAAATTAGGAAACATTTATTTGTGGTTTTTTTTTGTTTGTTTGTTTTGTTTTTTATAAACATGTATTTTTATCCCCAGGGGTACAGGTCTGTGAATCGCCAGGTTTACACACTCACCAAAGCACATACCCTCCCCAATGTCCATAACCCCACCCCCCTTCTCCCAACCCCCCTTCCCCCAGCAACCCTCAGTTTGTTTTGTGAGATTAAGAGTCACTTATGGTTTGTCTCGCTTTATAATCCCAACCCTACTAGCATTTCTCCCTAGGCTTCACTCTCCAGCCTCTCGGCATCTTCGTACCTTCTCTCTGAGCCTCCCACATGGTATCTTTATTCCCTTTCAGTTGCAGAGGCCAGAACTGGATGAAATCTCTCAAGTAGATTTTACCTTCTATCTACCGCTCTCTACGGTACAATGAGGGAGTCTGTCAAAGCTTAAAACATGCTGCAATTCAGTGTATATCTGTTTTTAAATAAAATACATTTCAGATAATGACACATATAAGACATAGGACCAGTGTTTTATTCCATTGCCTATCCTCTTGGCTGTTTTCCCTTTTACTAGTAGCACCTAATAATTAGGCAGTGAAAGAGGGAAAATAAGTTTATTCCAAACAATAAACAAGTTTATTCCAAACAATTCCATTTCCCAGGTTGTCTCTCTTCTAGAGATATCCTTTTCCAGTTCAGGCAACAGTGAATCCTGTGAATGTTATATCAAAATTTTCCACCAAATGATGATTGGGGGGTAGAATTGGTTATTGACTTCTGGTGTCACCCGGCAGTTACAAGAGATAACATTAATTAATTATTTACTACGTATCACTCACCACATGCTAAGGCCTTCATGTTTATTATGACCCTTTCATCCCTACAACCTTACAAAGTGAATATTGTACTTTCTACTGTAGAGAGATGGGAATCAGTCAAGGTCCATTTAACTCCAAAGCTTTTGGCCACTATGTTCTAGCCCCAGAATATGGGCAGTATGCTGTACCACCTCATCAACAGAAGGCAAGATGTTATTATAAGAAAAGAAGAAAAGTATGTTTTACAGACTTCTAGTATAAATAATGCTAACTTTAAAATGACTTAGAGGGGCACGTGGCTGGCTTCCTCAGTAGAGTATATGACTCTTTTTTTTTTTTTAAGATTTTATTTATTTATTTGAGAGAGAGACAGTGAGAGAGAGCATGAGTGAGGAGAAGGTCAGAGAGAGAAGCAGACTCCCCGTGGAGCTGGGAGCCCGATGCGGGACTCGATCTCGGGACTCCGGGATCATGACCTGAGCTAAAGGCAGTCACCCAACCAACTGAGCCACCCAGGCGTCCCAGTATATGACTCTTGATTTCAGGTAGAGCCCCTGTTGGGTAGAGAGCCCCATGTTGGGTAGAGAGACTTAAAAATAAAATCTTAAAATAAATACATGAATTAATTAAATATAGTGACTATGGAAAAGAACATTTTTCCTTAGAGTATATTGATGGCAAAACTGAAATGAATATTTGGGAGTTTAATCATCTAACCAGATCGGTGCCTTCATCATCTTATTTTTGCTATCCCTGTGAGCCAAGAAAACAGAAACCCCAACTATGTCTCAGTTAACCAGAACATAGTATAGTCAGACTGGCTATGTTAATTAACTCAGAATGCTAAATGGTGGGTCAGTTCAGTCACCAAACAAACCAATTAATAGATGAGAGTAAGTAGCAGCCTGAATGTGCCATGGCTAATTTCATCCCTGCCTGTTGCCTTTTTAGTAATTGATCTTATCCAGCATGTACCTAACCCACTTGGTTTTTAAGACACTTAGAATATTGTCTTTGGTGGTCCAACTATTTAATAATGTAATTCTGGCCTTCAAATGACTATTTCTCAAAGAATCAGCCCTGGGATGAAAGCATATACAGCAGGCCTACTTAATTTTTAAAATCAATACATTTTTTTAAAAGACATTTATTTATTTGTTTATCTATTTATCTATTTGACAGAGAGAGAGCACAAGTAGGGGGAGCAGCAGGCAGAGAGAGAAAGAAGCTCCCTGCTGAACAAGGACCCTGATGCAAGCCTCAGTCCCAGGACCCTGGGATCATGACCTGAGCCAAAGGCAGAAACCTAATAACTGGTCCCCAAGTGCCCCAATAGATATATTTTCTAATAATGGATTCTGTAGCTGATACAAATTTGTTATTTGTCTTCTACTTCTAAATATGAAGGATGTGTAACAATAAAATAAATTGCCTTTAAAAGTGATTACTTTGTACACTGGAATCCTTTGAACTGTCATGTTGATAATTTAAGAGAGTTATTGGTTATTATTAACTAATAGTTCATAGGATTTTACTTGTTACTTTAGATAAATTGTTTTAGTATTATCAGTTTATTTTTATTAAGACATTAATAACTCTCCATTGTCATAATTCTATCTATAAAACTAATTCTGTCTATAAAATAATTTTTAAAAGTGCCTAATCCTGTGACTAATAAAACTACATGACTTTGGTAGAAAGTACACTAGTCTACTAGTGTTAAACTAGTCTACTAGATTGTAATCCCAGCCACATCGTAGATTCACTAAATTCAGAGAATCTACGGTCAAGGGGAAAATATTTTTGACTATTTAGTTGTTAAGATTACATAATAGTGGTAGCCTTAAAGTTTTGACATATGAATACCAATCCATTTTGTAATGCTTCCTTGAGTGAGATCGACTATAACAAATCACTAAATTTTGATCCATATACCTTCATTACATATTTCACTGTGTGTTTTTTGTTGATCCTCATATTGCTCTTTTAGTATTAATAACTAAATAAGATCGATCGAGTGAGCATAGTGGAGGTGGGTGAGGTGCCTAATGTGTGAATTCACAGATGTAATGTCTTTTTATCAATCATTTATTCGCTCATTCACCTAATTATTCAACACATATTGACTGACTGCCTGTGAACTCTGGAACACAGAAATGAATGAGACATGGCAGCCTCCAAACCCCACAATCCAGGAAGATACAGACATGCCAGACTAGGATTATAGCACAGAGCACTGTGCTGTGAGCAAGGTGAAAACCAAGAGTGAGTGGCAAGAAGGAGGATGATGTTGATGTAGGCTGCTCAGGAAGGGACAAACTTCTAGGAGAAGATAATACCTGGGTTTAATGGCTTACAGGATTAATAATAAAAATGCATACCACATGCCAGGTGCTATTCTAAGCACTTTACATCTATTAATTTATTTAACCCACACAACAACCATCGGAGGTAGGTCTTAGTAGTGCCTCCATTTTACACACGAAGCAACCAAGATTCAAGGTCACAGAGTTATAAAGTGGCAGATCTTGCCTTTGAACTCAGATGGACTCAAGGTAGTGACAAAGAAAAGGGAGTAAGGGTGAACAAAAAAAAACAGGATAAGTTAAGGTCACGGATGTTAACAACAGCAAATCATAAAAGCTTTTTTGTGACATATAAACAAGTATAAACTTATCCCAAAGGCTATAATTATGCAAGACTCTTCAGTATATCCAAAGTATGATTCAAGTACAAACATTCTCACTTTGCTATGAGAATGCTGTTAGGGATGTCCTTCTTATACCTCTCTTCTTTTTTAAAATTCTTTCCCATCCTTTAAAATCTACTTTGTGACACTTCCAGCCTATAGGCCCCACTGTCGAACTCTTCCCGTTCAAATGACCCTTCTCACATAATTCAATAATCCTATCTTATACTGCACTAATTTTTCACATGTATTTATCTAATCTCCCCTATTCCCCTTCTATATTCCCGCAGGATCTAATTCAGCTTTGAGCACCTAGAAGTTTCTCATGGAATATAACTTACTTTAGAAAAAAAACTGATAAATTGATAAGCTTTAGGAACAGTAGAATATGTTGTCATTGCTATTCCTTAAAGCAAAAATTTCCCAACCCCTCTATCCGGTCTTTCTGGATGCTTTTTGCATAATCAAGAGATTTAAATCTCAACAATAGATAATTATAACTTGCTTGGCAAATATCCAAACTGCTGTCCAGATTAATGAAGGAAGAAAGATAAAATAATAAGAGTAAATCACAACACATATATTAGCATTCACTGATTTTCTAATATCCTACATCATAACCAGTATTACTTTCAAGATAATCAGTACATTTTAAGATTAGAAGGTCTCTTCAGTGTTTATGTTGTTTTCCTACACCTTCCAATTCACCAATCTCCAGCCCCACTATTCAGACAGGATTTAATTTTTAAATTAGCCTTGACACTTGAGAAACTATTTTTAAAGATCTCCCACATAGGAAATTCCATATCCTTTCATAGTAATTCATCCCACTCAGCCACCTCTTCCCTATGTTTAATCTAAATCCCACACATTGCATTTGGGGCCCATTTCCTCTTGTTTTGACCCCTGCTGTGTAAATGGAGAATGGTTGATTATCGTAGATTATGACTAAACATTTTTTAAAATGTAAAATACTATTAAATAACCCAGGCCTCTCTTGTTTATTTTAATAATCATAGTAATTTTAACCTATGCTCATATATCTTACATCCTAATTATTTTTATCTTCACTACTAAACTCTAAGTCCTCTACATTCTTCTCTGGAGAATCCAGAGCTTAAAAATGGGGCCTGGGGACTGTCTGGCTAGTGGTAGGCATTAGTGGAAGATGATCTCATGGTTCCTGATTTCTGTACTTCTATTCCTGCCTCTCATTATGGTGCCTCCACCCCTTATAAAGCTACTTTTTTTGTTTCCTTGCTTGATAATCCCCCCTGAAATAGCCATCACTAGACTAATGAAGATTACAGATCAAGAATTCCATGTTGGTAACTATTGTTCTGCCCCAAGTCCCTTACACTCTTACAGTCTTGATCAGAATTCTCTCTGAATCTCTTACTATTTGTCCATATTAGTAAGGAATCCACATTAAGAATGCTGGTTCAATCCTCTAAGACTGACACCATTTTAGCTGCAAATTTTAATGTCTCCTTTTTATTTTTCTAGACTACTGGCCATTTTGTCCTGACTACCCCCTTCCAAGTTGGCATGTATCTTCATAACCACATTCAGAGTTTGGTTCTCTGTCCAGTGAGCCTCCATTGAGTGGTTGTAATCTGATTCCCTATGAAATGATGAGTGTTTCTTATAGGATATAATTTTAAACATGTTGAAGCCAAGATAGACTGCATCAAATCTTTCTCAGACCCACCTTTCTAGGTCATAATGAATGAGTCTGACAAGGTTTTGTTCTTCAGAGTACTAAATAATCTGTCCAAGTGTTTTTTTTTTTTTAAATAGTCTTTAATCCAAGTCACCCTTTTTAACTTTAAAAATTATATTAGCCAGTTAGAGTTCTCCTAACAAAGTATCATAGACTGGATGCCTTATTTTTTCTCATTTTTCTGAAGGCCAGGAATTCAGGATCAAGTTGGCATGTATCTTCATAACCACATTCAGAGTTTGGTTCTCTGTCCAGTGAGCCTCCATTGAGTGGTTGTAATCTGATTCCCTATGAAATGATGAGTGTTTCTTATAGGATATAATTTTAAACATGTTGAAGCCAAGATAGACTGCATCAAATCTTTCTCAGACCCACCTTTCTAGGTCATAATGAATGAGTCTGACAAGGTTTTGTTCTTCAGAGTACTAAATAATCTGTCCAAGTGTTTTTTTTTTTTAAATAGTCTTTAATCCAAGTCACCCTTTTTAACTTTAAAAATTATATTAGCCAGTTAGAGTTCTCCTAACAAAGTATCATAGACTGGATGCCTTATTTTTTCTCATTTTTCTGAAGGCCAGGAATTCAGGATCAAGGTGTTGGCAGGGCAGATTTCTTCAGAGACCTCTCCTTGGTTTGTAGATGGCCAACGTCTCCTTATGTGTTCATGTGGCCACCCTTCTGTGTTCTCAAGTATTATAGGGACACCAGTCATATTAAGATTAGGTCCAACTGCAATGACCTTGTTTAATCTTTTTTTTTTTTTCTTTAAGGTTTTATTTATCTATTTGACAGATAGAGATCGCAAGTAGGCAGAGCAGCAGGCAAAGAGAGAGGAAGGGAAGCAGGCTCCCCGCTGAGCAGAGAGCCCGATGTGGGGCTCGATCCCAGGACCCCGGGATCATGACCCGAGCCGAAGGCAGAGGCTTTAACCCACTGAGCCACCCAGGTACCCTTGTTTAATCTTAATAATCTCTTCAAAGACCCTCTTCAAATCCAGTTACATTCTAAGGTACTGAGTGTTAGGACTTCAACACATGAATTTTGCAGCAACATAGTTTAGCCCATAACAAAATACATACTTATCCTTTACTATCTTCCTTCCTCCATCAGATATAATATTACTGACAGTTTACCACAAATGCTTCTCTGCCTTGTTCTATTTTTTAATCCCTCAGTTATTTCCCAGTCCCCAATCTAGGGTTTTTTGGTGCCCTAAAGGCTTCACTAGTTCTCTAAATTTCTTTCAAACATCTTTCTGGAGTTGCTTTTTTTATGACAGCAATGCAACGTATCATTTCATTCAAACTGAGCAAATCACTGAGGAAAAAACAAACTTCACCCTTAAGCAGAGTTGATTGGTCTGTATCATCAGTGTGCCTATGTCATTTAAGGCAGTCACCTTAAATACAACCTTGATAGTATTCAGAATTATTTCTATTTCAAATGTAGTTCTATGTTCAGAAAGTTCTATTTTTTTCATCTTTCATTATGTTTTATGTTATTTTCTCAAAGTATGCTTAGCTCTTTTGGATTGCTTTACTCCATAAGTCCTCTTAGTATAGAGACTTTTCTTCAAACTAACTCCTTAAGATTATTGAAGTCTGATTTCTGAAATACATTAATTAAAATTCACTCATAGAAAAGAATTTGTGAAGTAGCTACAATAACAAAGACATTAATAATTGAATTAAGAGACTAAGCCCAGATTCCCCAGTATCAGCTCCAACTGATTCTGCCAGGTTGAAATATGGAGAGTATCTTCCCAAAACTGTCTCTGATACCTTCTCCTTTTAACCAGTTCCCCTCCTGAATCTCATTAATTCCTTTAATGCTCCCTTTGTGTAGACTATTTCCAGTTCTATCTTTATATACTTATGTTCTCAGCTTTATTTTGGGCAGCTCTAGCTAAATATCACCCTCCATCATTATTACCTCTTTTAAATCTGCTCCTTCTCTAGGTATCTCCATTTCTTTTGATTCCCACTTTCCCACTTACCCAGGCTGGAAACTTTATCAACAGAGGCATGGCTTTACTCTTCCTTCACTAAACCATCTTTGATTTTTGCCTTCATTTCCATCATCATCACCCTCCTTTAAGTTTTCATTATCTCTGACTTAAACAAGTCACTGGTCAAATAACAAGCATCTTCATTTGCTGACTTCCTCTAGTGCTACCACTACCAGCAATGCATCCCAGACCCTATCTAGTCTAAACTAGCATTTCCCACAGCATGTTGTGTAGAGAGGGAATGCAGGTAAGAAAATGGCCCAGTTTCTTAAAAATTAAGAGAGAGGTTAAAATAAACAAAACTGTTGCTTCCTCTAAACACCTCCCAGTTCAAAGAATATACACATGTGAAATGCTTTCTAATGCCTACTGAATAAAGTTAAAATTCTTATCCTAGGTAAGGTATTTATTGTCTTTCATATTCTAGCTCCAGTGTCCCCACATCTCTCCTTTGATTCTCCAAAATAATGGACATTTGGGGGTATAGCTCAGGGGTAGAGCATTTGACTGCAAAATAAGGGACATTTTGTTATTCCTTCCACACACCCCGTGCTTCCACAGTAGTGTTCATGCCATTGACTCTCTTCTGATACACATTCTCCAGTTTCTACTCATCATTCAAAGTTAAGTGTTTCTGTGGCATTTTCTGCAGTGTGTTCAGATGTGAGGGATTCATACCCAACACATCCTCTAAACTAAGGGTCTCCAAACTAGTATATACACATGCCAAAAGAAGTACAAATGATCTATTAGAATATGGAAAGAAAATATTTGAAATCGATTTTTAGCTAGCTTAAGAAATAAACAAGACATTGAGTTTCTTCTTTTATTTAAAATACAAATTGACACTGTGTCCCTCCCTGGGCCTATCCTTCATATATGGATGCCGTAGCAGGTAGTCTGAAAAGTCTGGAGTTTCACAATGAAGAAGCGTTTACTATGACACATAACTATCATTTATTTTAGCATTTTATGACAAAATGCTGTTTGTGTAGCCATTTGGTCTCACCTACCTTACATTTAAATTAAGTCTCATAACCTGCTTAATATGTTTTCTAAAGGAACTTGTAAATTAAGAATAATATTATAATGTAAGCACCAACAAACAAGAGTTAAATAACAGATATAATTTTCCCCTCTCCCAAGTATGAACTTTACATTAGCCACACTAGATGTAAAGACAACGACTGTTGAATCAGATCTGACATATAATTACATTACCATCACCGAAAAATTATTCATGGCATATTTAAGAAAGTAGGAAGAGTTTTGTACTGTTTAATAAAAATTAAAATAATTTTAAATAATACTGCCTGTTTCATCTTCACATTAATTCCCTCTTTAATTTCCAGTTTTATGTATGACTTTAATGCATATAATATTTATGTACTGAGGGTATATACATTATTTACATAAAATAATATTATTATATGTAGACATGTAAAAAATTTTATTAATGGACTGCACAATGAAAAAGTGTGGGGATCACTTTTCTGAACTAACAAAGCACTGCTCATACATCTTTTGTAGAAAACAATGATGCTTTCTTCCTTTTAGTAAAGCAATTTATAGGTAGGCATTTTTTGGCTTCCCATTTCTTCTAAACTATCATCTCCTGGTGGACAAGGATATCTTATCTTATTCACATTTAATTGTCCACACTGATTAATGTGTTTATTGAGCACATTAAAGCTTGATTGTTCAGTAAGTGTGTAGAAGAAGGACAGATGGAAGTTTAGATGAGTAAATGGGAAGGTGAATATAATGTGGTTTAAAGTGCTCTTTAAACTTGTGCCTAGTTGGATTAGGAAGAAGTTCACTTAAGAAATCACTCCTAGGGCAAGAAGGGATAAAGTGTGTCTTGGGTGGGGCTGTAAGAACCAACTTAGCACTCCAGAGTTCCCTGATAATAATGCTGTTCACATTTCAGGAAGGAAAAGAGTCCAAATTAGTAGTGGAAACAGCTTCTCTCTTTGAAGAGAACCAGGGCTCCTGACACATTCTCCATTGCCCAATAGAAAAGTGCCTGGCTGGTCTCATCATCAACAGAAGTTTTCTTCTGACACATATTCCCTAAATCTGCCCATCCCTGCTATATACACTATAACCCAGGGCCTGGTTTGTTACCTAAAATGAACTGACTCCCCAGGAAATGTATTTTTACTGCTCTTTTTAGCTGAGTATCACAGCTCTGTTTACAGTATAAATGTTCATGACAGCAAACAGATTAAAAAAATCATACACAACCACTGATGATAAAACATTTTAATCATGAAAATCCTTCACAAGGCTAGCACTGTAATTATCAAGGGTTTAGTGTCTCCTCCATTTAAGGAGACACAGCCAAGCAATAATACATGATAACGCCCTTTGACACCAATAAACCTGAAAAGGAAGAATAGGAATGAATCTGAACCAAAAGAGTTTTCTAGGGAGAAGAAGTGTCTGAATCTGATAAGAAAACTACAGCACATACTGCATTCAAAGAAAGGGCTGAGGTAATAGGATAAACTGCTGTGAATAAAGAAAATGCAACAAAAGTGTCCATAAAGAGAGAGAGAGATAAAAGGAAGGCACACTCTCAGTGTTGTGTGAGTGCTATTTTGGGGTACAGATGTTTTACTGTACTTCAGAACACTGCAGAGTTTCAAATACCTTAGTCATTTTGTTTCTGACAATTCTTACCTAAACACAGAGCTCATGGAGTCCAGACATCACAAAGACTAGAGCCAGGTTCAACCTTGAAGTAGCCTCCATTTACTCTGACACAAAATGAGCAGAAGAGCAAAGTGGTCAAGTCAGCCAAGAGAGACACCCTGGCCACCAACCCACTCCTCAGCATCACCACATCTCACGGTTTGTAGAAGATAAAATAAGCTACCAAATTACAAAGTCTCAGGGAGTGTTGTAACTCCAACTGTAGTTGAAGTATAAGTCAACTAGATGTTGAGAATTGAATTGCTGCATGACTGAGGAGAGAAGGAGGGGAATTTGGGGAAGACCAGGAACTCTTGGAATGAGAATGTAGATTTGTTGCCAGTTCACCAAAGCCCAGCTAGAAGCTTAACTAGCTTACTCCAGGAGGTTCAGAGCTCCCTGTATGCCTTTAAACAAAGTCAACACTAGAACTCTTTCATGGAGGAAGGGAAAACATATAGTGTGGGGAAGCAGCTAAAAAACCCCATATTAGTTCTAAAAGACAGGTATTAAAGTGAAGGTAAAAAACAAACAAAACAAACTAGACTTGTGATACAAATATTTGGGCAAAAAGTTTAGCAATTTCTTACAAATTTATATATATATATATATATATATATATATATATATATATACATATATACATATCATGCCACAATAATTTCATTCTTGAATATCCAAGAGAAATGAAAATATACATTCACACAAAGACTTGTATGAGAATGTTCATAGAAGCTTTATTCATAATAACAAAAACTGGAAAATCCCAAAGTGCATCAATATGAAAGTGGATAAACAAATTATAAAATATATACATATAATATGTTTCTAAAAAAATATGAAGTACTGATACACACAGCACATATGACTCTCACAGACATTATGTTGAATAAAAGAGGCCCAACACAAAAGAATACATACTGTATTATTCATTCTGTGAATATGTAAAACAGGCAAAACTAATATATAATGAAAAAAATTAGAACTGCAGTTTCTCAAGGGAGAGAGAGACAGAATTGATTAGGAAGGGAATCTTTTCTGGGATGATGGAAATGTTCAGTATCTTTTAAAGGGTGTGGCTTACACAAATATGCATTTCTCAAAATTCATTGAATTATATAGTTAATATTTCTTGGCAATAGTAAATAAATCCTGAAGTCTAGTTACTGGGTTTGTTTTGTTTTATCCCAGTGGCTTGGGTTAACAATTCTCCTTTTTCTTTTTTTTTAAGATTTTATTTATTTATTTGAAACAGAAAGAGGGAGAGCACAAAGGGAGAGTGAGAAGCAGGCTCCCCACTGAGGAGGGAGCCCAATGTGGGTCTCAATTCCAGGATCCTGAGATCATGACCTGAGCTGAAGGCAGACATTTAACCAACTGAACCACCCAGGCACCCCAGGTTAGCAATTCTTTTTTTTTTTTTTAATTAACATATAGTATATAATGTATTATTAGTCCCAGGGGTATAAGTCTGTGAATCACCAGGTTTACATGCTTCACAGCACTCACCACACCACATACCCTCGCCAATGTCCATAATCCCACCACCCTCTCCCTACCCCCCTAACCCCAGCAACCCTCAGTTTGTTTTGTGAGATTAAGAGTTTCTTATGGTTTGTCTCCCTCCCAATCCCATCTTGTTTAATTTTTGCCTTCCCTACCCCCCAAACTCCCAATGTTGTCTCTCAAATTCTTCATATCAGGGAGATTATATGATAATTGTCTTTCTCTGATTGACTTATTTTGCTAAGCATAATACCCTCTAGTTCCATCCACACCATTGCAAAAGGCAAGATTTCATTTCTTTTTATGGCTGCATTATATATATATATATATATATATCCCACATCTTCTTAAACTGAATTCTATATATTCTAATCTTGAGCAAATGAGCAAATATATTAAGGATAATGAGGTTCAAGTTCAACATTGTTGTTGAAGAAAGTTACAAATGTGAAAAAGAGAAAATTATAGTGTGTAAAATGTTGTTGGATTGGAATAGGAGTCATCAGTATTAACTCAGTCTTTAATAGATGAATGGATAATGATGATGATGATAAATACATGGATAGGTATATGATGGATGATAGGTAGATAGATAATAGATAGATAGTTTTCAGCTCTGTCCACTTAAAGAGAACTAGGACCGATGAGACCCACAGCAATGAGTGTATCTAGAACTTATAACTGGCTTCTAATTAATAGCAACATCTGCACTTAAAAGGGCCAGGGCTTTGAAAGGGCTGATTAGAGCTGGAGCAAGGAAAGTATAAAATGATTCTAGAACATCTTATACATAAATCCAGAAAGTGGTCATAGAATGATGGGAATGTATTAATAGGACACCACATTTTAATTTCTACTTCTACTTTCATCCTATCAAAGACAAGCCAAATAACCTACAAAGTCATGGTTTTTTTTTTTTTTTAAACTCATCAGATAGCTTATGATGAAATAAACCAAAGTGAAGTAAAATCTAGAATGTGACAAGCCCCTTGTAAAAAAAAAATAATAATGTCCTATAACTTCTACTATCTTTTGTAGGAAAATGGGAACAAGAAGAAGCCACTATTAATAGGTTTCAGGATAAACTCACTGAACTTTGTAAGAATTTGAAAGATTAAATGACAGTTGATGTGATGTTCAGAATTCTAACGAGTGCTATGCACAAAGAGAACCTACACATAGTTTACTCATCAGACCTTTCCGACCAGCCCTCACTAAATGCTCATGCAAAATATTCTGAGAGAAGAGAGTTGAGATAGAACCCCTAAGACACAGGCACTTGATGAATGCTGAGAGTAGGGGAGGAGAACTGAGAAAGACTCTGCAAGGCAACTGCAGACTCTCGTTACATACTTCTCAGAGGTTTTCCACAACTGGAGGAAGAACAGGAGAGCAAAGAGAGAGACCGTTGAGGATCAGGTGCCCAGAACCTGAGCCTCTTTGAGTTCGTATGTTCTGTCTGTCAGACATACCATGCTAAATCCCTTACAGGTACTCTGCTGCAATTCTCTGCAGTCCAAAGACAAGGGGAAGACAGGAGAGCAGAAAGAAGTCTCCTCAAAGACAGAAAGCAAGAGGGCAAAACATGATGGCAAAGGGAACCCCTTCACAATGTAAAAAGCTGGAAGCCAGTTTATAAAGGAGAACGAGAGTTCAGTTTGTTTAGAAAGCTGAAGTTTGTTTGTACAAAGAGGGCTTGCTCTGCCAAAGGTAAAGAACTGACTCACCCCTGAATCATTAACCTAATGGTATTCTAAATCTAATTAAAACAGCAGTAAATTCCACTCTCAGCTCAACTGAGTTTAGATGGACTTCTGACAGAAAAAAGGGTGTTTCCTTTCCTGAACAAATATATTTACTTCAGTCTCTACTGTGTCTTGTTTGCTTGTTTGTTTGGTCTGGGGTTTCTTGTTGTTTCAGTACACACAATATCTACACAATATCTACAAAGCACATGAAGAAAAAAAAATTAAAGGAGATACAAAACAAAATTGTCCAGAGATTAAAATGATAAGACAGGGACTTTAAAATAACTTTGCTAAAAGAATATATTGGGAAAAGTATGTAAGGTAAGTAAACAGATGGGTAATTTTAGCATATACATATACACTTTTACAAAGGAAGAACCAAATGAAATTGCTAGAAATGAAATATGTAATATCTGAAATGAAAAGCTCATACATTGTATTATCAACAGACCAGAAACATCAATGAAAAGACTAACTAAACTTGAGAACAGATCAATAGAAATCGTCTAAATATTAGCAGAAAAAAAGTGAAACAATGGAATAGCAATATCTAATAGGCTAAATTATATGTGATTAGAATCCTATAATATGAATGAAAATGTTATTAATTATAAAAGGAAAATATTAACTTATAGCAAAGAAAGTTAGAAGCTTAATGAAATGATCAGAGTTGGCATTATTAATACAGGGATAAACCAATATCATGTGCCAAGTGAAATGTTACACTGAGGACACAATACAACTTCAATGATACAACTATCTCCAAAAAAATGCATAATCTGAATCTAATTATAAGGAAACATTGCACAAACTGAAGTTGCAAAACATTCTACAACACAAGTCAGCTGTACTCTTCAAAAATATTAAGATCAAAGAAGGTGAAGGAAGGCTGAGGAGCCAATCCATATTTAAAGAGACATTTCAACTAATGCAGTAAGTGGTTCTGGTTTGGATTCTGAACAAGGAAAAATATCTATAAAGGACATTACTGATTTAGTTAACTGAAATTCAGTATGAACTATGTATTAGATTATAATATATATCAATGTTAAATTTTCTGGTTTTGTTACTTGGATTATGATTGTGTTAAAAAATGCCTGTGTTTTTAGGAAATATGCAATAAACTAAGAACAGTGTTTTAAATTTACTCTCAAATGGTACTCTGTCCATAAGTATATATATTATATGACACATACATATATGCCCATGCAGAGAATAACTAAGCAAATGAAGCCAAATGTAAATAACTGGTGAATCTGGGAAGAGCATCATTGGAGATCCTTTTCATATGCTCTAAATTATATCAAAATGCAAATTTACCCCCAAAGAACATCCTTAAAACAAAATGATACTGCCAGAGTATATTATGTTCCTTGAGAAGTAGTTATAGAACAGGCAGTGGGATGTTGTGATCAGGCAAGCAACCTAACATTTTACTGGGGATCAAGGATAATATGTCAGGTTGTTTTTTTTTTCCCCCAGTTGTATAATTAAAGGCTATATTCTTTATTCAGAATGAATGATTCTTCTCTTACATAGTAGCTAATCAAAAGGAATAATGTACACATATTATTAACGATAAATGAAAAGAGAAAACCTGTGCAAAATGCTGCAGACAATACATCTCTAATATACTGTGAAGGCTGGTACCAGGACAACACTACTTCCGAAGACTGCCAGCAAAATGGTGAGTGTATGAAAGCAAAGAAAAATATTGTGTTTATAGGGTGCAGAAAGTATCCCAGAATCTGACAGAACCCATGCATCTCTGCACCCAGAATACTTAGAGAATAATTTAACCATGACAATAGGGACTACAGAAAATGATATATTGTGTATAAACCTGGCCTCTCTAATTGCCTCCTTATGTTCCTGAACACCTTGACTTCGTTCATGTTTGACTGACACTATTTCACATATTCTCCATGATTTGCTGTCAATATATACATATCATTATGTGATCAAGTCATAGTCCTCACTGGACTATCATGAGCCTGTAATATTGTTTCAAAATTGAAGTTGGGTCCATTCCACAAGGTGAATTCTCCACTAGAAGCTCCAGTGACCAACCGTCTTCCTTCTCGAGTCTACCTAACAACAAATACCAGACACTTTATTTGTTGATGTTTGAACAAATTTTGTTGTTAGTGCATTCATAGGATTATTCAACATCCCTATATATGGGACTATATCATTGTAATAACCTGCAGCAGGCTGAATTGCCCACATACCTCTCTGATCTCTTTGCCATATTCTATTCTCCAAGTACTTAATTACAGATGGATTATAGTCTATGGTTTTCAGTTTACTTCTTTACTCATCCATTTTGCATCAAAGATAAGCTGTTGTATTCCTTACTGCTGTGCAAAATCAGGTCGCTTAAACAATAGTTGTGGAGGCACTTGGTGTTGGAAACTTGGCATATGGAAAAAACAGGGAAGAGAACCAATTTCGGTAGCCATGGTGATATATTCATTCTAGGATACCTCCAGCACTGAGCAGAGTTGGTAATGAATGGTGAGTGAAGGGTTTGTCTTCATAGGAATGTCTCTCCTGCCTGCCCTGCCCTCTTCCCTGCATCCCTCTCAATCCCTCTTCTCCAAAAGAGCTCTTATCATCTTCCCCTCAATGTGTCAGTTTTGTGTAGATTCTGAAATTACTCAAGCTTAGTACCATGGGACTTTAAGACAGCAGCCTTGGCACTACCCTAGCCTACCCCCTTCACCTTTTATAGACAAGAAAACTAAAGTTAGATGTAGAGCCCGAGCTTCACTGAAGAAGACACAGCCTTCTGATTCTCAGACTTCATTTTTAAATTCATTCTTTATTCATGCATTATGCTTCTTTCTTGAGAATTTTAAGGCTTTCCTAGCAGCCTTGCCACAGTTTTTTGGGTTTTGTTTTTTTTTTTTGTCTTTAAGTCACTCACATCTTTTGCCCTTAATCTGAGCAATCACAATTTGCCATACCTGAAGTATGTATTTCCTTAATATCATGGTATTTCTTATAAAGGGAGGTCCATGTTTCATGAGGATTTCCAAGGAATAGAAGGGCTTAACTGACTCCTGGGGGCAGCATAACTCTTTATCACCTTTCCTTCGTCTCCAGTTACCTCTTCCAAAGTGGAGATCCATCTTAATTACTGTCCCTCCTATTTTTATTGACTGGCTGTTGAGATTTATTGAACACTCAATGTGTACTCATCACTACCCTATCACATTGATAATGACTTATTATAGTAGTCCTCCCTTTTCCCTGGGGAATATGTTCCAAGACCCCCAGTAAATGTCTGATATGGAGGAGTACAAAACCCTACATATACTATGTTTTTCCTACACATGCATACCTATGATAAAGCTTAAATTATAAATTAGGCACAGTAAGAAATTAACAACAATAATAAAATGCAACGATTATAACAATATACTGTAATAGAAGTTATGTGAATGTGGCCTTTCTCTCTCAAAATATCTTATTGTACTACACTCATCTTCCTGTAATGATGTGAGATGATAAAAATGACTATGTAATGAGACAAAGTAAGATAAATGAGGCAGGCATAGTGACATAGCATTAAGCTACTACTGACCCTCTGATACTATGTCTGAAGGAGGATCATCTGCTTCTGAAACACAATTTACTCCAAGTAACTGAAACTGTAGAAAGTGAAACAGCAGATGAGGTGGGACTACCGTACTCCCGGTTTAGTTATTCTCTGATTATGCACTCTTGAACTAAATAAGGTTGTGGTATATGTATGGAGAGGAGTAGGGAAAGTTAACACTTCCTTTTCCAAGAAAGGCATTCAGTAATATGTAACTTATAGGAATCTTCTGATGGATGTGCCAAGTAAGAAAAGAGAAATTTTGGATTCTAAACCTATGTTGACCTACAGCTGGGTGGGTGGCCACAGGTTCACAGCTGGGTGGCCACAGGTTCAACCCTAAGCCTCATAGCCATTCATAATAAAAATCAACAGAAATTCCACCTTCCTTAGGAAAGTATTTTATATCAATGATCTTACTGGAGTCCTGATAATCTCTTCTTTCTTTGTGAAGACAGTTTGTCCAAAGTTGCAATCATTATTTTGACCATTAGTCCTAATAGCAGCAGTGGTTTTTTTTTAGCGCATTGTATATTCTTAGTGTGTGTCTCCTAAGGGATGATTCAGCATCTTTGCTGTCACTCAGTCACAAAGGGATCTGGAAAAAGAAGGTTTTCTTTTTTGCAAAACATTGCACTCCTCATGTCTCCTCACTCCTGCCAGACTTATATCATCAGTAACCATGCCTTTTGTTATTTATTAAAATATTTCTTACAATTTTCTCTAACATTTAGTTCCCACTGAGAGCTCTTTGGTGTAGGACTATTATCACTTGAACTTGGAAGAAGAAAATGGTCTTCGTGTAATTAAATGAGCTGATATTCAAAAAAAAAAAAAAAGCAGGAAGGAAACATTGAACAAGAAACCAATAGGTAATATAAAGACATTTTCAACCACAAGTGGCATAAGGTAGAGCTGACCACTTGCTCTTTATATCTTCTAATGTTTTTAGCAGAATCTTTCATATAATTCTAATAACACACATTCTCAATAACATTTCTTAACCAAATGACCTCTATAATGTATGTATAGAAGTAGCACCACTCAGCTTTTACTAGAACTACAAAAAGAAACCATTTCCTTATATTCTACTCAGCACATTCTTTCTACTTCTCAAATGGACACACACACACACACACACACACACACACAGTGATGTGTAAAGATCAAGGACTTTGCTATCGGACAAACTTGATTTCAAATCCAGTTCTGTTCTTATCATATCTGGACCTTGAGAAAGTTAATCTCTGTAAGGCTTACCTTCCTTGTCTATAAATAAGATTAGGTGAGATAATGTGAAATTCACTTGCAAAAGTTAGGTATTATCCTACTTCTCTTAATATTTTCCCTTTGAAAAAATCATAATAAGTACTTATTCATATTTACACACATTCATACATATTTCATTACTCCCTCAAAATGTTAGTGTGTTTTCATATGTCCCACAAAATATCTTCTACAACATCCCAGAGGCTAGCAATACATGAAACACAGGACAACATGAATATAGTTTCCATGAAGTAATATTGTGCTACTATCCTCAAATAATATCCCAATTTTTAACCATGGCTGTCTGCACTCAGAGAAGCTATGCACACTCAGGAAAAAATTCTGCTCAAGGTTTTCCATGCACTCATCCCTTAAATCACTTGGTGTATATCCCAGCTACCCAAGAATAAATTACCATCTTAAGCTAATATACTACATTTAGTGTTTTGGAACAATCTCAGCACTTATCCATGGGATGTCCTCTGGACCTCACAGACTCACTTTGAAAGCCTATTCCTATTCAAGAAAACTATTAAAAAAATTGGTGAGAGAAGAAATTTCCCAGAATCATTCTGCCCCTGATATGCTTCATCTCTCAAAGTAGTTAAGGGTACAGTATCTGAAGTCAGAATGCCTGAATTCAAAGCCTACCTCTGCTATTTACTTTCTCAGTGACTTTGAGGTAGTTACTTATTCTCTCTATGCCTTAGTTTTCTCATCTATAAAAATGGGGATAATTATGAAATCTAACTCAGGTGTATTTTAAAGATTAAATGAACTAATGTATTTAAAGTGCACAGTACATGCCTAGTACACTGGAAATGACCATCAAAAGGTATGGCAGATTTAGTGAAGGTTCTGAGAAAGACCAGGCTCTGCCTGAAAAAACTTAAAATCCTAGTTCACCATTGACTCAAAGCTCAAGGTTGTCATTTCTTAGCTCAAAAAATGTGGGTATTGAAGGCAGGCCCCAAATGACATCATAAAAAAGACCCTGAACTCACTTCCTCCCACAGACATACCAAGTCATTTTTTTTTTAAAGATTTTGTTTATTTATTTGACACAGAGAAAAAGACAAGTAAGCAGAGAGGCAAACAGAGGGAGAATCAGGCTCCCTCTGAGCACAGAGTCCCATGTGGGGCTCAATCCCAGGACCCCAGGATCATGACCTGAGCCAAAGGCAGACACTTAACTGACTGAGCCCCCCAGGCACCCTACATTAAATATTCATATACAGTAAACCCTCCTGAAGAAGAACTGAGGGTCAATTGAACAGCTTTTGCACAAAAAAGGTGAGACGGACCACATAGAGAACAACAACAGAGACATAGTAACAATAGGAAGCCCATCCATGATTCTACAAACTGCAGTAGGAAGGGATAGCACTGAGGGGTCCACATACATATTCACTTGACCTGGAATACAACAGAAACAAACAGACAAAATAACATAGTGGTTTAAAGTCAAACTAGATTATAAGTGAGCAAAACCTATTTAATAACCCTAGAGCATTCACTTAACAATAATGAAACTGCTGAAACTCTCTTCTGGGTCATAGGTGCTGGAGAATGCCTTGTTTGCATATCCCCTCCACCTTGACAGCATAGACAGGAGCAGAGTCCCTAGCCATACCAGCTCCAGCTAGCCTCCCAATACACCCCACACCTGTGACTGCCTCAGCTCTAGCTGTCCCTCCATGGCTGTCATGGCACACATCAGGACACACACAACTTCCACCCACTACAGGCTCAGCTATTTTGCCAAGGTGACCCAGATATAAAGCACTCCAGGACCCTCCAGGATACTCACTGGACATGAGACCATGCCCAATCCAGCTCTAGCCATCCCACCAAAGTGGCCCCTGCTTAAAATGTCCTGGAGCATGCCTGCCTCAACATCATCTATCCCACTTGGGTGTCCCCACTGCAGAGCACCCCAGTATCACCTAGCCTATACTCATTTCTGCTCCATCCATCCCATCAGAATGGCCCTGGTGCAGAGTGCCCAGTGGTGCAGAGTGCCTAGCTCACAATTACTCCAACTCTACCCAGCTAGCCAAAGACTCAAGGCACATATAGTCCACACAGGGGCTTCCTACATAAAGCCTCTCCTTCAAGACTGGAAGCGGCAGATGGTTTACTTAATTCATAGAAACAAACACTAGAAGTCAAAATGAAGAAAAAGAGAAAAGTGATTCAAATGAAAGAATATAATGAAACTTTAGAAAAAGAACTAACTGAAAGAGTTCAAAATAAGAGTCATAAAGATACTCACTGAATTTGAGAGAAGAGTTTATGAACTCAGTAACAACTTCAACAAAGAAATAGGATATGTATAAAAAATCAGAAATGATGAATATAATAACTGGAATGAAAAAATACGCTGGAAGGAATCAATAGCTGATTAGATTATTCTGCAATGAAGAACCAGTGATCTGGAATACAGGGTAGTGGAAAGTACCCAAGCTGAACAACTAAAAGGAAAAAGAACTAAAAATTGAGGATGGGTTAAGGGACCTCAAGGCCAACATTGATCATTCTAATATTTGCATTATAGGGATGCCAGAAGAAGAGAGAGAAAGGGGCAGAAAACTTATTTGAAAAAATAACAGATGAAAAATTTCCTAAACTGGAGAAGGAAACAGACACCCTGGTTCAGGAAGCACAGAGAATTCCAAACAAGATGAACTCAAAGAAATCCACACTAAGACACATAACAATTAAAATGTCAAAAGTTAAAGACAAAGAGAGAACTTTAAAAGAAGCAAGATAAAAGCAACTAGTTACATAGCAGGGAAACCCCATAGGCTCTCAGCTGAATATTCATCAGAAATCCTGCAGGTCAGAGACAGTGGCATGACATATTCAAGTTGCTAAAAGGAAAAAATCTACAACCAAGAATACTCTATTTAGCAAGGTTATCATTCAGAACTGAAGGAGAGATAAAGTTTCAGATGAACAAAAGTTAAATGAGTTCATAATCACTAACCCAGCCTTATAAGAAATGTCAAATGAGACTTCTTTAAACAACAAAAAAAGAATAGATGATAGCTAAAAGTAAATAAAATTATGAAAGTAAAAAAATTTACTGATAAAAGCAAACCTATAGTGAAAGGAATAGATCAATCACTTGTAGAAGTAGTATAAATGTTGGGGAGCCTGAATGGCTCAATCAGTTGAGCATCTGACTCTTGATTTTGGCTCAGGTCATGATTTCAGGATCATGAGATCAAGTCCTGTGTCATATTCTGTACTCAGCAGAGTCTTATAGTCATCCTCTCTCTTTCCCTCTCCTTCTGCCGCCTCCCCCTGCTCAACTGTTCTCTTACTAAAATGTATATATGAGATATATATATTTACATATTTATTTATTTATTTATTTATTTTAGTAAGATATATATATTTTTTAAAAGATATATATATATATCTTTTTAAAAAGCTAAAATGGAGGTTAAAAAACAAAAATAGTAAAATCAATTATATCTTAGAAATTAGGTTAGGATACACAAAATTATATAAATATGACATCATATACAAAAAAATTGAAGGGGATAAGAAAAAAAACAGTGTTTTTAGAATAAGTTCAAACTTAAGCAATTATCAACTTAATACAGATTCACAGAATGTTATATTTGAACCTCATGGCAACCATAAACCAAAAATCTATAATAGGTACCACAAAATATAAAAAGAAAGGAATCCAAGCATAACACTAAAGAAAGTCATCAATCGCAAAGAAAGAGAGCAAGATAAGAAGAAAAATAGAGAAGAACTACAAAAACAACAAGAAAACAATCAACACAATGTCAGTAGGTCTATATCTATCAACAATTACTTTAAATGTAAATGGTCTAAATGCTCTAATCAAAAGACATAAGGTAACTGAATGGATTAAAATTTAAAAACCCATCTATATGCTATCTAGAGGAGACTCACTTCAGACCTCAGAACACATATGAACTAAAAGTGAAGGGATAGAAAAGGATATTTCATATAAATGAAAGAGTAAAAAAAAAACTGCGGTAGCAATATTTATATCAAACAAAGTAAACTTATAAAAAAAGAGAAATCTGAAAGATTTACACAATGATAAAGGGATTGATCCAACAAAAAAACACAAAATTATAAATATTTATGCACCCAACATGGTAACATCTAAATATATAAAGCAAATATTAGTAGACATAAAGGGAGAAACTGACAGTTTTACAATAACAGTAGGGGACCTTAACACCTGACTTGTTAATGGATAGATCATTCAGATAGAAAACCAATAAGGAAATGTGAATAACACATTACACCAGAGAGACTTAACAAATATATACAGATATATACAGAAGTCTCTTCTGTATATATCTGTGTACCCTAGAATACACATTCTTCTTTTTTTTTTTTTCCAATCAGATGTCCTAAAATTAGTACCTTGAGCTTTTTTTTTTTTTAATTAATTTTTTTATTTTTTATAAACATATATTTTTATCTCCAGGGGTACAGGTCTGTGAATCACCAGGTTTACACATTTCACAGCACTCAGCAAAGCACATACCCTCCCCAATGTCCATAATCCCACCCCCTTCTCCCAAACCCCCTCCCCCCAGAATACACATTCTTTTTAAGAGTACAATACAGATCATGTGTTAGACTGCAAAATAAGTCCAATGAATTTAGGAAGATTAATCATTCACTTTTTCTGACCATAATGATATGAAACTAGAAATCAATTAAAAGATAGAAACTGGAAAAAACATAAATATATGGAAAATAAACAACTTGTCACTAAACAACCAGAGTTTAATCAAAGAGAAAATTAAAAAAATAAATGGAGACAAATAAAAATGGAAACAATGTTCCAAAATCTATGCAGCATAGCAAAAGTAGGCCTATGAGGGAAGTGTACAGTAATGCAGACCTACCCTAAGAAGCAAGAAAAATCTTAAATCAACAATCTAACTATACTTAAAGGAATTAGAGACAGAAGAATAAAACCCAAAGTTAGTAGAATGATGGAAATAATAAATATCAAAGGGGAATTAAATAAAATACAGACTAAAAAATTTTAAAAAGATCAATAAAAGTAAATGCTCATTCTTTGAAAAGATAAATAAAATCAATAAGTCCATAGCCATACTCATCAAGAAAAAAAAAAAAAAAAGAGGACCCAAATTAATAAAATCAGGCATGAGAGAACTTACAACTAATATCACAGAAATACAAAATCTCATAAAAGAACATTATGAACAATTATATGACAAGAAATTAAAAAATAGAGAAAAAATGTATAAATTTCCCTCTAATACTGAATCACAATGAAATAAAAAATCTGAATCAGCTACACAGAAGCAATTAAATTGAATCACTAATTTAAAAACACCCCAAAATTAAAAAATCCAGGACCACATGACTTTCCAGATGAATTTTACAAATCATTTAAAGAAGAATTTGTACCTATTCTTCTCTAATTATTCCAAAAACTCAAAGAGGAAGGAACACTCCAAACTGTATGAGGTCAGCATCACACTGATACCAAAACCATACAGACACCAAAAAAAAAAAAAAAAAAAAAAGAATACAGGCCAATATAGATGCAAAACACTTGACCAAACATTAGCAAATTAAGTTCAACAATATAGTAGAAGTATTATACACCATGATTAAGTGGTATTTATCCCCAGGATGCAATGATGTTTCAACATCCACAAATCAGTCAATATGATACACCACATTAACCAAACAAAGGATAAAAATCTCAAGTTAGAGAAAAGAATTTTGAAAAAATTCAACATCCATTTAATGCTAAAAAGTCTCAAAAATTTTGGTGGAGAACTGTACCACAACATGATGAAAGCCATATATAACGAATCCAGAGCCAACATGATACTCAATGGTGACACACTTGAAAGCTTTTTTTCTAAGATCAGGAACAGGACGAAGATGCCTATCCTTGCCACTTTTATTAACATAGTATTGGAAATCTTAGCCAGGGATTTAGGCAAGAGAAGAGAAATAAAATCATCCAAATTGGAAAGGAAAAGTAAAACCATCACATGATATCATATATATTTGCGTGTCAACCAGTATCAAAAGATTGGGATCATTCCCTGCATATTTTCAGACCACAATGCTCTAAAGCTAGAACTCAACCACAAAAGGAAGTTTCGAAAGAACCCAAATACATGGAGACTAAACAGCATCCTTCTAAAGAATGAATGGGTCAACCGGGAAATTAAAGAAGAATTGAAAAAAAAAATCATGGAAACAAATGATAATGAAAATACAACGGTTCAAAATCTGTGCGACACAACAAAGGCAGTCCTGAGAGGAAAATATATAGCGGTTCAAGCCTTTCTCAAGAAACATGATATCATATATAGAAAACCCTGAAGTCTTTACTAAAAAATTATTACAACTAAAAAAGTAAATTCTGTAAAGTTCCAGGATATGAAATTAACATATAGAAATCAGTTGGATTTACATACACTAATAATGAGCTGTCAGAAAAGGAAATTAAGAAAACGATCCCATTTATAAATGATATAAAGATATTAAAATACCTAGGAATAAATTTAACCAAAAGGGAACCTATATCCTGAAAACTATAAGGCTGATGAAAAAAACTGAAGACAACACAAATATAACATGTTTATGAATTGGAAGAATTAATATTAGGTTTTTTTTTTTTTAAAGATTTTATTTATTTATCTGACAGAGTTCAGAAGTAGGCAGAGAGGCAGGCAGAGAGGTCGAGGCAGAAGCAGGATCCCTGCTGAGCAGAGAACCCGATGTGGGGCTCAATCCCAGCACTCTGGGATTATGGTCTGAGCCGAAGGCAGAGGCTTTAACCCACTGAGCCACCCAGCCATCCATGAAAAATTAATATTGTTAAGATATCATACTATCCAAAGTAATCTACAGATTCAGTGTAGTCCTCATCAAAATACCAATGGCATTTTTCACAGAACTGGAACAAATAACCCTAAAATTTGTATAGAACCACAAAAAAACCAGAATAGCCAAAACAATCTTGAGAAGAACAGAGCTGGAGATATCATGTTCCCTGATCTCAAACTATACTTCAAATTATAGTTATCAAAACAATATGGTATAGTCATGACAATAGACAAATAGGTCAATGGATTAGAATAGATAGTCCAAGAATAAACCCATACATATATGGTCAATTAATCTATGACAAAGGAGGCAAAACTATATAATGAGGAAAAGACAGTCTGTTTAACAAATAGTATTACAGAAACTGGACAGCTATGTGCAAAAGAAAGAAACTGGATCACTATATTATAGTATATACAGAGATAAATTCAAAAGGTAATAAAGACTTGAATATAACACCTGAAACTGTAAAACCCCTACAACAAAAAAACATGAAGAGTAAGCTCTTTGACATTGGTCTAAGTAATATTTTTTGAACCAATCTCCTCAGGCAAGGGCAACAAAAGCAAAATAACTAAATACATATTAATTTATTTAAAAAGGATGTTGGGTAAATTGGAAGGGGAATCATGAGAGACTATGGACTCTGAAAAACAATCTGAGGGGTTTGAAGTGGCGGGGGGTGGGAGGTTGGGGTACCAGGTGGTGGGTATTATAGAAGGCACGGATTGCATGGAGCACTGGGTGTGGTGAAAAAATAATGATACTGTTATGCTGAAAATAAATAAATAAATAAATAAACATTTGTACAGCAAAATAAATCATCAACAAAATAAAAAGTCAACAACTGAATGGGAAAAGTATCTGCAAATCAGAACACCAATGAGGGATTAATATCAAAATATTTAAGGAACTTACATAACTTAATATAAAAGAAAACTCGAAGAACCCAATTTAGAAATGAACAGAGGACTTGAATATACATTTTTCCAAAGAGTATATACAGATGACCAATAGGCAAATGAAAAAACATCAACATCACTAGTCATCAGAGAAATGCACGTCAAGACCACAATGGGATATCATCTCACATTGGTCATATTGGCTATTATCAAAAAGACAAAAAAGAGCAAATGTTGGTGAGGATGTGAGGAAAACTATTGGTGGGAATGTAAGTTGGTATAGCCACTATAGAAAATTATGAAATTTCCTCAAAAGGCTAAAAATAAACCCACTATACCATCAAACAACTCCACTGCTCGGCATTTATTTGAAGAAAATGAAAACACTAACCTGAAAAGATATAAGAACCCCTATGTTTATTGTGACCTTATTTACAATAGCCGAGATATGGAAACAACCTAAGCATCCACTGATAGAAGAATGGGTAAGAAAATGTTGTACATGCACACACACGTACACACACACACTGACGTGTTACTCGGCCATAAAAAGAATGAAATCTTGTCTTTTGCAACAACATGGATGAACCCAAAAGGTATTATTCTAAGTGAAATAAGTCCTACAGAAAAAGACAAATAACACATAATTTCACATATATGGGGAGTTTAGAAAACAAAATAAACAAAACAAAACAGACACTTAGATACCTGAAACAAACTGTTGATTACCAGAGTAGGGAAAGACAGGGGGACAGGTGAAATAGGCGAAGGACATTAGGAGGTACAAATTACAGTTAAAAGTACACAAGTCATGGGGTTGTACAGTGTAGGGAATATAGTCAATAATATTGTAAACACTGTATAGTGACAGATGGTGACTAGATTTATCATAGAGATCATTTCTAAGTGTATAAAAATATCACCCCAGTATAATACACACCCGACACTATGAGGATATTGTATGTCAATTATACTTCAATAAAAAAAGAAAGAGAGAGTCCATTAGCAGAAAGATGTTAAGAGAATATCTACATCACTCAGTAATATTTACTGATGTATATTTACATCACAATAAATAAGGTCCAGCCAAAGTGGTTAATTATGGCAAAGAAGGGGCAAAAGGTTAAAGAAAAACATGCAAACATGTTCAAGAGAAGATGCCTTCCTTTGTTAGAAAAAGGGTTCGGGCATGGGAGTAGAAAATCCCAAAAGCCCACCTGTCAATTTTTGTTGTTTTAATCCAGGGCAAAGCAAGCCTTTAATTTAATATAGTCCAACTGAAAGATGCCAAACAATACACATAAAAAAGAAGAGACTTTATCTTTTGAAGAAAACATGAATAACAAGGATTAGACAAAGAAGATTGGGGAAAGGAAGTGACTATATCCTTCTTCAAAGGCAACATCTCTTTTTATTTCATTCAGTGAGTAGCATTGGAGGGAAATCTGTAAAAACTTTAATGAAGCAATGAAACTCATTTTGAAACCTCTTGCATATGTTTTGTTCTCCTCACAGGGCGGCTCACAACCACATCAGTATAAAACAATAGGGACCCATAACTGACCTGTGATTGCTTATTAAACATTTACCTTAGCAACCACACATAAAACAGCCAAATATAATAGGAACTTTCAACTCTACAATCTATCTAGTATACAAATGGTAATCCTAAACTGCTAAATGGGCAAGGAACCAAAGTGGAAGTGCTCCCTGAGCCTTTGAAATCAAATGTTCCTTTGTATTAAAATGCTTTAAGAGTATAAATTGGCAGTGATCTATGCATCGCCTGAGAGCACACCCTCTTCACTTCATCTTCCAGGTCTATGTAGATCACTGGCCCTGCTTTAACTCCCGGATCTATGTTCCTACCAAAGCCATGCTTTGAGAGGACGTAGTCCTTCCCGCCCAGCTTCTTTCTTGCTGCAAAATGCAGCTTCAATTCCATTTCCTCTCTAATTCCCCTTATATAATTGAATGGCAATGACATACATATTTCAAACAAGCTAACAAAGGGAGGAACTTTCACCTGTCATCACCAAAAAGATGACCCATGGGAGAAATTACTATTGTATATTTGTTTGTTTACTATGAGGACAGAGGCTACATTTTTCTCTCAGTTCTACAAAGAAGGTATGACAGCACTGAAGAGCCCTCAACACTAAATGATGATGTTATATTTCATACGGCAATAGGAATTAAAAAAGAAAAATAGATGGAAATGGGGAAATTTGATATTTAAGTAATTTACTTTTTTAAAAGATTTTATTTATTTATTTGACAGACAGAGATCACAAGTAGGTAGGAGAGGCCGGCAGAGAGAGAGGGGGAGGCAGGCTCCCTGCCCAGCAGAGAGCCCGATGCGGGGCTCAATCCCAGGACCCTGAGATCATGACCCAAGCCAAAGGCAGAGGCTTTAACCCACTGAGCCGACCAGGCTCCCCTGATATTTAATCTATTAAAAATGGGAGAGGTAGGGCACCCTGATTGGCACAGTCGGTTAAATGTCCAACTCTTGGTTTTGACTCAGGTTGTAATCTCAGGACCACGAGACCAAGCCCCCAGTCAGTTCCATGCTCAGCAGGAAATCTGCCTAAGACTCTCTATCCCTTTGCCCCTCCTTTCACTGTTACTCATTCTCTGTCTCTTTCTAAAATAAATAAATATTTTTAAAATGGGAGAGGTGATATCCATATATGTATACACACACACATACATATGTGTATGTATATATATACACACACAAGCACAAACATATATCTTATGATATACATGTAATAAGTCATATACATGTACATGTGTTTTAGCTTTCCAACTATAATAATAATAAGAGTTTGTCATTTAATTTTTATACCACAAAACCTCAGTTACATTTCTAAGTTGATTTTATAGGTAAGTTTATAGTTTAACATTTTTAGTCCCTAAAAATTATCTTCATCATTGTTTTGTTATACAACAAGTACCAAGTATCCCCAGATAGGCATTGGTGGATAATTTCCCCACTCTTGTAGTTCTCCTCTCTATGCAGCCCTGTGGATGTAATGTGACAGATAGCTCTCATGTTTATTTATTTTTCTGCTGGTTCTTACCCTGTTCTAAATTCACTTCTATTTTCTTTCTCACTCAGAAAATGAGATTGTCCTTTCCTGGTTACTGAGTACTCTGAATGAGAAGTAAAATTTGGACTGGGAAAATATGGGCTACATAATGGGATTCATGGATTTTCCTCTAAAATCTAAGATCTCCAGTCCAAACACAAAAGGTCTTTATTTCCTAACTTTTATAAGGACTTTTTTCCTGAATTTATATTCTAAGTCTATACTTTCAAGACCCAAGAGTTGTAGTTCTCTTTGTCAAGTCCTATGATATAATTGACTATTACTTCCACCATCTACTTAAAATGGTTTATGAAAGTGTCATGGCATTTCAAGTATCCAATGGTAACTATTGATTTAGGGGAAATTTCTGGCATTTTTTTTCTGTAGTGGTTCATTACCAAGTCAAATTTACAAACTAATTCCATTGAATTTACCACACTTCTATCTTGGGAATTAATAACATTCCCTTCTATTTGAGAAACCATTTCTTCCAGCTAGTTGGCAATTGTGGTTGGTACTGTGTCCAGTGAAACACCACTAAACTAAGAAAGTATGTTTCTATCTCTAAATTAAAATTCTTTAAAAAAGCCCATAAAAAACCCTTTAACCCAGAAACAAAGATAAAAGAAATAAGTCCAAAAAAATTTTTTTTCTTTTCTATATTCTGCTAAAGTTTCTCATTGCTCACAACACTATCTACAGCATTGGCAATGCTTCATGAGCCCATTGTTTCTAGTCACATGCTATACTTGATTTTTAGGAAGAAGTAAGCAATGGAGAAAACGACTAGATTTCTCTTTCAAAATGGTCTCTTTCAGGGTGGTGGCTATGGCCAGCATAACACCAGCCATATGAAAATTACAGCTATTTTGAGGTCAGATTCACCTAAATATTCTCCCACAAGGTCTAGTCATTAACAAATGTCATTTACTTAAGTGAGGAAGAAGAGTGCGAAAAGGATTCTGCAGCATGTGAACTGTCAATTCCTTTATTTCATCTGACATATTTGCTCCATATGGGGCTTCTTGGCCTAACCAAGAATAATATCAACCAGTGTTTGATTTTTTCCAGTTTCTTGCATCCACAATTTTTGAAAGTTCAAAAGACCAATGGACCTATTCTCTTTTTATGATCTTGTTCTTATCAACTATATTCAGGAGAATAAAATTTCAAATTTCCCATAGTATTAGTACTCCTTGGTAAGTAAAGTTGCACACTGAAGAAATATACTAGGCAAATCTGACTGTGGAATATTTTCTAAAAATAAAGATAATCTCCTAGTTACTAGAAAATATGGACCATTTTGGTTTGATAAGGTTTCAGGACACAGAAGTTATAAATTCTATATGAAAGAACCTATAGAAGAGGCCAATAATCAAGATCAAGAACTAATTTCATTAGAACGAGGTAGGTAGAAAGAACAGTCATTTACAGAAGAAAGACCTAATTAATTCCAGTTGGTACTCCATGTGTATGTGAAATCACAGAATAATAAAATAGTGAATTGAGGCACCAGAATAGTCCTTGAGTTCCTCTAGTCCTTGAGTTCCTACTTAGGCACCAAGGAGTTATATGGCTCTTTTTTAGCTATGTTTGGCAACTTTCAAATCAACTTTGATTATCTCTATTATTTGCTATCTCACAGCAAAATATGCTTTCCCGAGTCTCACAATTAATGTATATTTAAGGGTTTTCTGAAGATAGTCATTAAAAACAATTAACTCACTTAGCTAAATATTGTGCCTTTCTTCTAAAGAAACTAAAAGATTTTTCTTCCTATACCTCCTTAAACAAATGATAGAATTTAATATATGAGGAAAAAGTATTATTTCTCTTATTTTATAAATGTAGAATAAAGGCCTGAGGAGATCAAATAAAAATCATGCCATCTTTTGTTTCAGAAAACAAATCTTCTCATTTAAAACTATATGTGCACTTTGAGGACCTAATCTGATGTGCTATATTATATACATACATATATACATATACACACCTAGAAATGGCCTCTTGACATTTGTACCAGTGTGTTCATACTGACCAGTTTCATTAGTGTTCTCATTTGAGCATTATAAATTCACATAATGACTGACAAGAATTAAAAGTCGGTCTGTGATCAGGAAGAGAGCAAAGCTCACTGGCCCACACTGAGATCAAATGAATCAACTTAGTCTCATTAATGTCCTTATTAATAAAGCTAACCAATTGTCCTAAGACAGAAGCCCAGGAAAAGGTAAACTCAATACTTCTAATATCTGACTGGTAGATCTTGACTTCATAAACAGTACCATAGGATACACATTGTGGTTTACCACCACCAATTACTATATTTTGTGATTCATTAATTTCAAGACCTCTATCTTTAAGCAAAATTAATTTATGCTTTCTTACAAGTCTGCTACTTCTAATTCTACTCATTGGTCTACTTCAAATTGAATTTCTCTGATTTGAGGGCTTTCACTCTATTGACTATGGTAACTGAGATATTTAGAGAAAGTAAAGTACTTATTCAAAGTCATACTTTATGAGGTGGTAAGCTATAATTTAAATACATTTCAGTATTATTTAATTGGAAGTTTTTAATTTTAGCCTGTACACAGTTTACTTCACAGGAAATTAGCAAATTCTAATGAATGATTACTATACGTCAAGTTCAGGCTAAGCATTAGGTGATTTCAATATCTTATTGGGATTTCACAACAACCCCATGAAGAAGTTAAGAGATGTTTTTTCCCATTTAAAGATGAGAAAAACAGGAATTTAGATTTAAAGATACAATTTATTCCATACCTATAACTAAATCTTGCCTTATCTCTAAACAATTAGGTAGTCACCTATACACTTTAAGGGCACTATTTACAGGTCCAAACTCACACACACACACACACCCCTGCCTTACCTGGGTGTGCTATTCTATCATTAGAAAGTACGCCTTTTGAGCTAAAGTATCATGTCTTCAGTAGTAATTGCTAAAATATAAATAATTCCAAAACAGGTAACACACTATCTCAGTTCAGGTATGCCAGAAGCAGACCCTGACAAGGATTCATGTGGAAGATCTGTGTACATTTCAGGGGATATCAGTAAGGGGTGAGGGAAACAAAAGAGGAACAGAGAGGAGGCCAAATATGCTCTAGCCTTATTCAACAGGGAAATGCGGAAAAATAGGCTTGCCTCAGTATTGTCTCTGATCCAAAGTGACACATTGGGGCTTTCATAATCCTACACTCCTCAGCTGTTCTTTAAAGCCTACTCCAGAAGGATTAAATCCCTGGATTCTTTGGGTCCCAAAGTAACAGACACAAGCTATTGAAAACTAAAGCACACGAAGCCAGGAGGGCCCCCAAAATAGGAACAAAGATTGAAGACGATCTGGACAGAGAACCAATATTGTCGACACACACATTGAGGCTATTCATCCATTAGCATCTCCACAGGAAAGAACATAAGGTCCCCAAGGAAGGAGAAATGAGCTGGGTTTTTCTGTCAACCACAGAAAGAAAAAAAAGGAAGTCAGAGAGGGTCCATAACTTAAGAAGAGTTTAAGAACATTTAGGCAAAGGCCCTAAGGACCATTCCTACCTTGGGAAAGGAACAAAGCTGGGAATGGAGATGAAAGAAGAAAGAGCATATGAGTTGGGAGACACCACAATTTGATGAAGTCTTCTGTGACTCTCCTTTGGTGGATAGGTTTTCTAACATCTTAGCAACCTTCCAAGGAGAGTTACTATTCACACCCCTGGGCCTTTTAATCACCATTGTAACTTTGATCTTCGCCTTTTATACACAGAAGAAAACACTGTAGTTTTTATTTTAATAAAGACAAATTTAAAAATTTTATAAGCCTACTAAATTCTAAAGGTAAAGAAAAATAACAAAACAGAGAGCCTGGAAATAGACCCACACAAATACAGTTGCCTGGTTTTTGACAAAGAAGCGAAGACAATACAATGGAGCAAAGTTAGTCTTTTCAACAAATGACCCTGGAAAAACTGGCCATCCTCAGGCAAAAGAGTGAATCTAAACACAGTCTGTACACTCTTCAGAAAAACTCAAAATGGATCACAGACCTTAGTGTAAAATGCAAAATTATAAAAATTCTAGAAGATAACATAGAAGAAAATCTAGATGAACTTTGGTATAGTAGTAACTTTCTAGATAAAACTCTAAAGGAACAATTCATGAGAGAAATAATTGATAAACTGGACTTCACTAAAATTAAAAACTTCGGGGGTGCCTGAGTGGGTTATTTGGTTAAGCTTCTGCCTTTTGCTCAGGCCACGATTCTGGGGTTCTGGGATTGAGCCCTTTGTGGGGCTCCCTCTTCAGCAGGTAGTCTGCTTATCCCTCTCCTGCTGCCCCTCACCTCCACTCATGCTTTCTCTCTCGCTTACTTTATCTCACTTTCAAATAAATAAATAAATAAAATCTTTAAAAAAAATTTAAAACCTCTTGGGGCATGTAGGTAGCTCAGTCAGTTAGGCATCCAACTCTTGATTTAGGCTCAGGTCATGATCTCAGGGTTCTGTTATAGAGCCCCATGTCAAGCTTCTTTCTCATCGGGGAGTCTGCTTGAGATTCTCCCTCATATTTCCTTCTGTTCTTCTGCCCATGTTCTCTCTCTCTCTCAAATAAGCAAACAAAGCTTTAAAAAAATGAGAATAAAAACCTCTGCTCTTGCAATGTCAAAAGAATGAGAAAAGGCACAGTATAGTAGAAATTATTTGCAAAAGACACATCTGATAAAGGACTGTTATCCAAAATATACAAAATCTTTTGAAACTCATCAGTAAGAAAGTAAACAACACAATTAAAAAAATGGGCCAAAGACTTTAATAGACACCTCACCAGTGAAGATATACAGGCAGCAAACAAGCACATGGAAAGATGCTCCACATAGTATATCATCAGGGAAATGTAAATGGAAACAGCAATGAGCTACCTATTAGAATAGCCAAAATCCAGAACACCAAAAACAAATGCTAGTAAGAATGTGGAGCAAAAGGGAACTCCTATTCATTATTGGTGAGAATGCAAAATGACAGAGTTACTACCGAAGACAGTTTGGCAGTTTCTTATAAACTAAACATACTCTTATCATATGATCCAGCAATCATGCTACTTGGTATTTACCCAGAGAATCTGAAAACTAATGTCCACACAAACACCTGCACATAGATGTTTCTAGCAGCTTCATTCACAATTGCCAAAACTTGGGAACAAGCAAGATATCCTTCAGTAGATGAATAGATTAATAAACTATGTTACAACCTGACAATGGAATATTATTAAGTGCTAAAAAGAAATGAGCTACCAAGCCGTGAAAAGACAAAAAGGAAACATAAATCCATATTGCCAAGTGAAAAAAGTCAATCTAAAAATGATACACACTATAAATTTTTTTTTAATTAATTTTTTATTTTTTATAAACATATATTTTTATCCCCAGGGGTACAGGTCTGTGAATCACCAGGTTTACACACTTCACAGCACTCACCAAAGCACATACCCTCCCCAATGTCCATAATCCCACCCCCTTCTCCCAAACCCCCTCCCCCCAGCAACCCTCAGTTTGTTTTGTGAGATTAAGAGTCACTTATGGTTTGTCTCCCTATAAATTTTAACTATATTTCCAATCTAGGAAACCAAAAACTGTGGAGACAGTAAAAAGTTCATTGGTTGGGAGTAAGGGACGAGGATGAAGAGATGGAGACAGAGGATTTTTAGAACGGTGAAACTGCTCTGTGCAATACTACAGTGGTGGATACCTGCCATTATACAGTTGTCCAAACCATAAAATATACAACAGCCAGAGTGAATTTTAATGTCACCTATGAATTTGGGTGATTATGATGTGTCACTATAAGTTCATCACTTGTAAGAAAGGTATCACTCTGGCAGGGGATGTTGATAATGAGGGAGGCTATGCATGCATGGGGACAAAATGTATATGGGGAATTTTTGTACTTTCCTCTTAATTTTGCTGTGACCCTTAAACTACTCAAAAGTGAGGTTTTATTTATAATTTTTAAAAAGAAAAATAAAGAAATTTCAAAAATTACTTTTTTTCACTTTCAACTAATCTTTTCTAAAATATTTTTTTTCTTGCCAGATATATTGATAATGACTGCTCTTTGGAGAAGTCAACATTTATAGCTGTTTTTTTTTTTTCTTATTGTAAAAAACCTCAAATTATGGAAATGCTATAGAGTTTATGTGATGGTGGAAAAAATATATTTTGTACCTGTTTTCAGAAACTCTGTTACGTGTGCGCATTAATCATTTTGGGATGATTTATTTCTGCATTCATGCTGGCCAATTTTATTAGTGTTTAGGTTGGCTGAATAGAAGAAAATCTGCTTTCTATTTCACCTCTGTAAAAAGAAGAGTTAGATTTGTGCTAACTTACATAAAGGCTGTACATCCGTTTGCCCCTAATCTCAGGCACTTCCATATTCATCTTTCTTCTACCTTCTCCTGCAGCACCCTCTATAAAACTTCTTGATCTAGGTCTGTTCAAGTTAAACCTTCAGATTATCTTCCAACCCCTTCAGAGTCTTCAATATCTACAAGAGGAACATTTCACATTCACCATATGGATTTTGTTGCCACCATTTCCTGCTTTATTACTTAGTCTTCAGAGCTGGCCTCAAATAATTTTACTATTGAGACTGCCTCTCTATGTGCTTTCCAACAACTACACTGCCCCCATTAGGCTAGCTCCCTGCACAAACACAAAAGCTACCTTCTTTTGGCCTCTGACACATTAGTGACCCTTTATCACTTTCCAGTATGGTCACATTCCTTCAGTCTGCAAAACAAACACCCTTAATCTTTGTAATTGTTTAGTCTAACACATTTAGAAAGCTCTCTCAAATCCCCCCTCCCCCATCCCCCCACCAAATAATATGGCCTCAAACTTTTCAAAATTGTCAATAACACAATTACTCGATTTTGTCTTTCCTATTCATTACTACTCTGGCCTCTCTAGGGGCAAAGGTTCACATTCAGTATTCCAAAACTTCTAATATCTAATAAAAGTCCATTAGCCTGAGCACTAAATAACTCTACTTGGATTTACAATACTGACTTGGTCAAACTATTTTGATATTCTTTTTCATGTAGTGGTACTATTGAGAATTTTAGAGATCCCCCTGCCCATTTCCATTGTTCAAAATTCTATCATTTTCCAGCACTTCTGCTCAGTAGCAAATGCTTTGATGAAAATTCCATCTCTATTGTATATTTGCCCACCTACAGTGATTCAACCTTGTGACAAATCTGACTATCCACACTGAGCACTATTTGTTTACACTCAGTCCTTTTGTCTCTTACTTATAGTAAGTTCATGTGAATAATCAAAGATAGGTCTAGCCTCAACTCAAAATGTTGTGAGTTATAAAATTGCTGGCTGAGTTACTCACTTAAAATGTTTCAGGCTACTGTAAAACATAAGGATGAAGAACAAAGCATCAATCTTCCTCATATTTAGTCTATACTAAAAAAAAAAAAGGGTATAGATTTTAAGAAAAAAAATTTATATTCTTTACACATACTCCTGGGGCTATAGACACAACTATATATGGAGATTTCAAGTTTCCAATAGTATATTGAATATAACACTTTCCTTTACTTATACTCCTTTATTCCCTATTTCATCTGGCAAATAATCTGGGATAAGAACTTTTGTTGTGTGGCTGTAAAAGAAGATGGTTCTAATAGTCTTGTAGAATGGATAAGAGGGCCATGGATTTTAGTGTATTGATTTAGAGTTTAGACTGTGAAGTCACATATGGGCTAAAGTCCTGATTGTCAATCAGCCCTGAGACCAGGGCAAGTTACCTAGCATCTCTATACCTCAGATTCCTCATCTGTTAAACGAAGAGAACACTAGTACCTGCCTCACAATGTTTTGTAAGTATTAAATGAGATAATGGGTATAAAGCATGTAACTTGGTGTTTAAATATATCAATGAGTATAATGCAAATTGTTATTGTTATTATCACCACCATTATTCTATATGCACTACATATTCAAATTTCAGTGAAGTTCTAAGTAAAACATAGATGGGGTGGTTGGGGAGGGGGGTAGTATCAAGGAATTATGAAACCTTGACTATTGCATTGAAAGAAAAACCAACCAAATAAATAACTTATTTCTGCAAGATAAAGAGAAAACGCTTGATTCATGCTTATTAAGGAGGATGATCATATAATTCATCATCCTAATTGAGACCCTTTGGAGAGTGAAGGGGGCATGACTAGTAATTACTCCAAGACAAAAGCATAAACAACGACTATCCCAGGCTGAATCGGGATTTAGGGTCACTGTTTTGTTACCACACTCTGATTTCTGATATTCTAAAATGAAAGAGACAGAGGAAAAAAGCTAACCCTACAGCTTTAGGATTTCAGTGTCATAAATCCTCAAAATCCCTAGCTATTACAGAAAAAAAATAAATGAAGCCAAAAAAATTAACAAGATACTACAAAACATCTAAAAACACAGAATGAAAATCAAAATAATGAACTTGTGGAAAGGGTGCAAATTTTAACATCAAAACCTGGGTCAAGTTCTAGCTCTGCATTTCAATCTGCATATAACTGGGCCAGTCAAAATCTCTAAGCCTTTGTTTACTCCTCTGCAAGTGGGAAAAATGATAATGATGATAATAATAGTAACATATACCTAATCACTGTGATATATAAACAGTTGCGCTCTACATTATAAAGCAACAAACAAGAGTCAGTTAATTGAATTAGTTATTTGGGGAATTTCTTGAAGATTCTATCATGATTCTCTTCCTTTGAGAAATGGAGAAAGAAAAATAGGAAGCTTGCTTACTAAATTCAAGAACTATAAGGATAATAACAATGCAAAATTCTCTACCTTACACTGATGATTGCTCAATTGATCCTAGAAACTCTTAGTTATTTTATTTATTTGTTTGTTTGTTTGTTCATTTATTTATTTTAAGCGAGAAAGAGAGTTGGGTGGTGCGGAGAGGTAGAGGGAAAAGGAAAGAATCCCAAGTAGACTCTCACTGAATTTGGAGCTCGACACAGGGCTCCATCCCACAGTCCAGAAGTCAAGACCTGAGCCAATACCAAGAGTTAGTTGCCCAATTGACTGAGCCACCCAGGAGCCCTCTTAGTAATTATTAAAACTTTAAGTCTTTAACAAAATGTCAAGATTGAGTCAAATATGATGGCTTCACATTTTGTTTTTAAAAAGCTGGTCTTAATCACAGACCTGTACCCTGGGGCAAAAAATACATTACACGTTAATAAAAATAATTAATTTTTTTTAAAAGCTGGTCTTAAAAATAATTAAGCCAATAGCAAATCCTTTTTTAAGAGGTTGAGTTTTAAGTGGTTAATTCAATCAGAACCCGTGGCTAGGTTAGGGCGGACTGGATAAAAGTGTTTCCCCGTGTACCTATTTGTTCCAACTCTGTGGTTTTCAATTCAACTAAGCATTTGAATTATTTGAGTTCTTAAACACCCAAGACGCCTTCCCCAAGTGATTAAATCCTAATCTCTGAGGTATGGGTCCCAGGTTTGGTATTTCATAAAAGCTTCAGTGATTCTGATAAGCACAGTGGTCAGATGTAGGAGACACCTCAAGGCACAGTTCCACCTCTATATCTTTCATGCTTTGCTGTTTTAACCACCGGCCCCATCCACATACTTTTCTGTAACCCCCAGGCCTTCAGTCCCAGTGCCTTGAACTTCCCTTTGTCTTTACTTTCTTTCCTAATCAAATCCCACTGAAAAGGTCCCTGTTAAATCCACTCACATCAAAAGGTAAGTGTAGATTAATCTTCCTAATGGTGTTTACATTTCAACAATGAACTTAACTTTACAGTAAAGAAAGAACACAATGAGGGTGGGAATAGAGACATGAGGCTAGTAAGTTATTCAGTGATTTCTGGACATTTTCTGGAGCTTTCAAGTATTCCAGAAATCAAATCAAGGATGTGACCTGTGTCTAAACCTGTAATATTGATGTAGGTATCAGTTTATGAGTAAAACAGATAGTATAATTCAATAAAAATAATCCAGTATTTGATTCATATATTTTATTTCCCAGACAATATTAGACATTTTCATATGGTATCTTCAATCCTATAATCCTGATGGAAAGTTAGGACGTATTATCCCCATTTTACCTAGGAGAAAATGATACTATCAGTTCAAATGTTGTGGGGACACTAGTATGTCCCCATAAACTTCCCTTGGCAGGAAAATTCTCTTCAGTGACCTGGCAAGCATCACATTCTCAGTCATCTTCTAAGAGTAGATGCAAGAATTTGCATTATCTCAGGATTAAAAAGGGAAATGAGTGATCTGTACATTCTACATCTAAGCCAATGTCTTAAAGAACATCCAGGTACACTTGATAATGGATTGGTTTGATATTTGAGAGAAAATATCATTCATCCGCCTAGGTAATGGTTTATGCCAAACAAATCAGCTAGAATCTTGGCATATTGATCATTTTTAAGGATAAGTGAGTGGAAAATGAGTGGAAATAATTTGTAAGATGGTAAATGTGTTCTTATTTTTAAGGCTGATTTAGAGTTTTGTATTTGGACGCTAATATTTTAGCAACAGGCATCGTGTTGATGCCTGTTGCTAAAATATTAGACTTTAAAATTGAATGTGACATAAGATAAACCACATCTGGATGTTAGATTACATTGTAGGATTAATGTATATACATAAGGACAGAAATGACTTGACAGAGTTCTTTTTAAGGAAGAAGGGAAAAAAAGGAAGGAGACATGAGAAAGGAAGAGAAATGGAAAAAAAAAAAAAACCTGTGGAGCAAGGAATAAGAATTTTCTCACATTACACATTACCTTTATCCCAGAAAGATCAAAAGTGAGTGTGGAGAGGAGGAAATAATTTGAGTTGTTCCGAGTCGGGAAAAGGAGGCCAGACTGCCTACATGGCAGACTGAGAGACACAATCCGACTGAGGTCCGTAAGAGAGAGGAAAAAGAATATAGAAAATGAGAATATTTAAGAAGTCAATTTAGGTGACTGGGTGGCTCAGTGGGTTAAGCCTCCACCTTCGGCTCAGGTCATGATCTCAGGGTGCAGGGATGGAGCCCCGCATCGGGCTCTTTGCTCAGCAGGGAGCCTGCTTCCCCCTTGATCTCTCTGCCTGCCTCTCTGCCTACTTGTGATCTCTGTCTGTCAAATAAATAAATAAAATCTTAAAAAAAAAAAAAAGAAGTCAATTTAAGTAGGTAGAAGCTGAGGGTGTGGCAAGTCCACAGACTTTTGAAATAAGCAGAAAGAACAGTTTTAAATTGTATAAAGACATAGAAAGGCAGTAAAGCTGATGTCGTGTTGATTTGTCACTAAGCATGAGATGGTAGTTGCAGTTAGAAGAGGGAATCACAGAGCAAGTGATGACAGAAATTGCAGTGATTTATCACATAGCAAATGGCCTTAGGAAGGACCAGATGAGAACCAGACATCAGACAGGATGCTGGAACGAACAAGTGGCAGAGGGCCAGCGCAAACACGTATAGTCTGGGTGGCAGTTGAACCTTCGGTGACCACACGCAATCTCTTTCCACGGGGGCAAAACATAAGCCTGATGCTCTCAAAAGTCGATTTAAGTTCTTTGTACCAAAGGAAAAAGTAAACGTTACCCAATAGGCAAACAATGCTGAGAGCTCACTTCCTCTAACTTTACAGTTAAGCTACTCACTCCGGGTAACATCACTCTATGGCCAGGCACTGAAGTCAGGAAGTAGTTCATTTTCGCTGAAACTGAACGGGAAGTTAGAGAGAAAAACAGCTGCAGCTTGATCAGTTCAAGAAAAGCAGGTACGAATAAAGAGAGCCAGTGAAAGAGAAAGCCAACTCAGACTTGCTGCAAGCTAAATTTTGCATGCATGTGCACACTCGCACACACACACACACACACACACACACACGACAGAAACCCCAGTGTTACTGTTCTATATTTAGTATGAAAGGCAAAAGCTGAATTGGGAATTGAGGTTTTCTGTATCAGAGGGCAAAGTTAGCTCTAGGAATCAATGGGGTCATGAGTGTGAGATCATTTGAAAAACCTAAGGAAAATAGATCAAATCCCTGGATTTCTCCGTATAGGAGTAGGTGACTGAGGATGAAGAGGTAGAGAGGCCAGAGTTGGAAGGGGAGGAGAGAAAGTAGGGAAAGGGAGGGGATTTTGAGAAGGAAGGCAAGGAATGTGGACAAAAGGAGAAAAAGCTGCTGTTTCAAATCACTACTTCTCAAAGAGGATGTCCTTTCCCCAGGGATAGTCCGAGGGAGTCACAGGACCAGAGATGCAACCTCTCTAACATCTGTTAAGCAAAGACAGTTTCAGATTTGCAACAAAACACCTTCCTTTTCTTTTACTGGAACCATAAGGCTGATCTCCTGTCCACCCTACATTCTGTGCCTTTCCCACCTTCTCCTGAGCGCTTTCCTCCCTTCTTCAGTATTAAGCAAAAACTGTCATCGGCTTCCCCTCCCAACAGCTGAATTATTCTTCCATGCTTTTATTTTGATAGCCAAGTGGTTTGAGCTATGTTTGTAGGTTGTGGGAACCCTCAAAGGGATTAAAGAATGAAAAAAATTTGAGAACCATGCTCTAAATAAAGAATTGGAGACAAAATCCTGTCATAATGAAAAATTAAACTCAATTGCCTCAAATAAAGCAAAGGAGCTACCAATGCCTTGGTGAGCAAAGAGAGAAATTCATGTAACATGTAACTGATAATAACACACATTCCTTCTAATATCTAAACATCTTTTCTGCCTGGCATGTGTTAAGGAAATACAAGGGAGCATTTGCAGTCATGCTATCATAACATACAAAATCAGAAAATAGAAGTCCAAGTTTATTTCTAAAGTTGAAATTTATTGTCAGTAACTTCTATCATAAAAAAACCTATGTGAATGAATGGCTCTGATAACCCACAGTGCTGTAGACTACAAAACCAGTCTTTCCCTATTGTGAGGTCTTTGCAGTTTGTCTTTTTCAAATAATCAATATAGTATGTTGGTTTAGAGATTGGGGTGGGGGTAGGGTGGACCTACCATATGTATTGGTTATGTGACCTTGGGAAAATTAGTCATTCTGAGCATTAGTTAATTTGTTTAGTGGAAATAATAACGTCCACATCACAGACACAACATGAGGATTAAGATTTTAAAAATAGTTATTTGTGAGTGCTTTCTATATGTTTCAGGTATGACATTAATAATTTTGCATGCATTATCTCATTCATTGTCCACAACTACCCTCTAAATAATTGGATGAATGGATGGATGGATGCAAGGATGGATAGAATTATCAGCTCCTACTTTAGAGATGAGAAACTGAGACCTAGATTAAATAATTTGCACAATTATTAAATAATTGTGATTAAATAATATGTTTATTGGAAGGAGACTGGGATTCTATCTGACTCCAAAATCCTTGCCTGAATTGTCCTATAACTATATTTTACTGTTACTTGTATCCTATACGTCAAGTCTCTCTTTATTCTTCCCCAATCCTGAAAATCCTACCAGGTGAAACTTACCCCTAACCTAAGCACTCAGGATTTTTAGATTCTTTTTCTTTCTCTTCCCAAATTTGTTCTGATAAAAAAAAAGACCTGAAAATCCCTCTTATTCAACCTAGCAATTACTGATGGGACCAAGCACTGGGATAAAAACTTGAGAGACAGACTAAAACATGGTTCCTAGCCTCAAATGATTCACAAGTGATAAACCAGGCTGAGAGAACTGATCCTAACTCTCCAAATCCCTACAGCCCCATGATCCCACTCAGTGAGAAGCAGAATTGACATTCAAAACCAGGCTTTCTGAATCCAAAATCTTCCTCTGTCCCAGCACCTATACTTGAGCTGATGACCGTGACTTTCTCGTGTATGTACTCTTCTAACTGAGTGGGATCATGGGCAAATCGATTAACCTAAGTATCATTCCTCTGTCTTTGTAAAATGAACACTAGAATAGATTTGTCTCCTGGTTGCTCCCCGAATTCAGTAAGACCATTATATAAAACACCTAGACGCATAAGTAGCCAATAAGTGGTAGCTGTTATCACTATTACTTTTGGTGTGGAAATCACTAATCAAACTTCTGAAAAGAGATTTAAGATAAACCTGTTCCTTTCATCCTCTTTGTAAGGGTTTCTATGCACATGCTTTCTCTGCATTTTTACATCACATTTTTTTAAACCCATGAAGAACAACTAACCTCTGTATTCTGACACTGCCAGAATGTTTTTCTGCTTAGTGGACCTTAATTATTACTGAATTACATTAGGATTTCATGGAATTACTTATTATAGCCACACAGTGCCAAAATGAGTCACCATGATTAAATCTATTAGAATGGCTACTAAGGAAACTATGTATGAATTTCCATCCTGTAAACTATTCGGTCACATGAAACCAACTTCCAATGAGTAACATGAGTAATATCTCGGGGATTTTATGGCATCATGGAGAGTGAATAAGTAGTTTGATCTATCAAATAAAGTAGTGACAGTATTGATGTAGCTCCTATAAAGTATATCTTTTTCAGTGATTTCAGATTAAATTAAAGATACACTATTTTTGTATATCTTTAATCATTCATGCTATCTTTGCATTTAGAGAATAGAACAAGTAACTAAAATTCATTGATGTAATATATGATCATGTAGCACCATACCATTATCTCAAATTCTTATTTGGTTAAAAATGCTATTTAGACTTGTAATCTATGCGGCCAACAAAGAGTACCAAATTTACCATTCATTTCTCTAAGAAAAGGCACTGAAAAAATGAACAAAGTATTATTCCCTCTTCCTATGATTGAATAGTTTCTTAGAAAATCGCTTTTAAAATCCATAAATGTATTCTACAGTTCTGTTTTAAAGTTAGCATATAAATTAATATCTGCATTGATGGTTTCAGATCTTGGGACCCTGAAATGAGAAGTAATAAAAATAAAACTAGCATGATGCTGTGTATTGCTTGATTCCATAAATATGCAAAAAGTACCTTCACATTTCAATAATACTGTAACTGGGTTTGTGCTGATATGATAGCATCATACTTTATTCATGTCAGGTTGGATTCCTTGAATTTTGTCCCAATTTGCTTCCACTGCACGATGATAGGATAGCTCCTGAATCAGAGGAGGGGCTGGGAGCATCTAGAGGTAGAATAAGAGGGATTGGAAGGCATTGAAAGCAACCTTCCTGGGAAATTGGGATTTATAGGGTTAAATGCTGGTGGAAGCATTCTATAATTGTATTCAATCTGAAAAATGTATAACCTCAACGTACTATATTTAGAAGTTATCATTTTGTGAAGTAGGTCAACATCAGGCAAACCCCTGAATATTTTGGTTTACTTTTTTCCCAAAATTTATAGAAAAGCACAAAGATAGATTAAAACTTTTCATACCTTTGTGAACTTCAGTTGGCTCTACACACCATTTACTCCATTTTTTTTTTTACTTCACATATGGACATTTACATAGCTGAGAGCACTGAGTTTATTTTGTGCAACTATGAAATATTATTTCTTGAAATGTCATAAATATAATTTGTGTAATGCCGCACCAGATTTATAATATTTGTGGATGTGAAGGACATTATTTACATCGTTTTAAAGGTGGCAGAAACTGAGGTTAAGCAGTCACTGTTGTCAAATGAGTCAATGGCAGTTGAAAGACCAGAAATCTCTCCTTCAATCCCTCCACTTTATCACTAATGGGGAAAGGGTCCGGTCATTTTCAGCTTTCTTCCTTTTTTCTCCAATTCTCATTTGTGACTTGGACACACTTCTATTCTTATCTTTCTTGCACCTTCTACATTCCCATTAAATTCCAAAGTGAAATACAGGAGGGAAACATACAAATAGCCTGGGAGCAGAAGTTTTGCTCCTGGAGAGTGAATATATTAGGCACATAGGCATGCCCAGTAATTTCTCTTTCTCTAGTCTCCCATGTCTTTTCTTTCACTCTGCTGAAGCAAGTTTCTTTGAGGGAAACAAGAGGCCTCAGGATGAAGAGCCTAGGTTTTCCCATTGAAGAGATTGCCCTAGAATCAGAGCCACCCACTGACCTTTCTCCTCCTCTTTAAAACAAAGGTCATATACTTATGGGGCACCTGGCTGGTACAGTCAGTTAAGTTAAGGGTCAGACTCGGTTTTGGCTCAGGTCTTGATCTCAGGGTCATGAGATGGAGCTCTGGGGTTGGGTTCACACTCAGTGCAGAGTCTTCTAAAGACTCTCCCTCTCCTCTGCCCCTCCCATTCCAAAATAAATAAATCCTTTAAAAATATATACTTATTTCACAGCACTCTTACAAGCATTAAATGCACTAAATGTCATAACTAAGCAGCAAAACAGAAACAAACTCAGTCTGCACTCACAGTAAGAACTACAGTGCAGTTGTTCATTGGTTCATGGCTGTTATTCTCATCCACACCCTAACCCATACCCTCACCCCAACTGGGCCAACTGCTCTCCCTCACAGAAATTCTCTCCCCTTAAAGATCTCTCTGTCGTGTTGCTCCTTCAACATACATTGGGTCAAATGTATGATGTATGATGTAAAAGGCATCATTTAGATGCCTTTTACATCATACATCAACTATGTAAGGAAACTTTCTCTAAATGGTCAAGAGTAAGTCCACCTTTGCCAGGCCTCCCACCATGTGCTAGTTGAATGTCATTTCCTGAGACTGCTTCTATAGATTTACATGGATGGTAACACTATCTTTGTTTTAACATTATCTTTTCTATTTCATATCAGTTTTACATAAATCAGACTACTTACATTATGAGAATAGATTTTCAAAACCATAGTACGTAAGCTATGGAATGTTTAGTACCAATGTAAAAAAAGAATCTCAACTGATAAATCTGGGAGAATTTCACCCTTTCTCTAGGAATATGCAGTTCATGCTTTTTGAAATTTCACCCTTTTTTTCAAATTTCAATTCTTACTCCATACAGGATTTTTGAAGATCTGATTCTGCCTCAAAATGTGGGACAATCTTTCCCTCCTTTTATCACCTCATTAAAGCCTAATGAGGTGATGAGGTAAAAAAGGGTTATGTGTTTTTTTCTAAATCTATTCCACATACATTGTGGAAGCAGTGTTTTAAAACCAATATGAAGACAGGCTGCCAGCATAGTTATTTTCTAAACTTCTTTAAAGAATAGTGCTTCTTAGAGTAAAATTTGAGTCTTATTCTTTGTATGTAATTATATTTTCCTTCTGATTTTACCTGAGTGTTCAAACGTCAAGCTCCAGTTTTCACCAAGATCCAACCCTCCACTCAGTCCCTGCAGACTGGTTGGATTAGGTAAACTGAAGTCCCATCAAGATAAAGTTGCCCTAAGGGGTGCAAAAGGGCATTACAGAGAATCAGGTAAACTGTGAATGGAGTCTTCTGTGTGAAATAAATTAACTATAAAAGGCCCCCAGGTGGCTTCTCCTATCTTCCAAGAATTAACAATGTTTCATTGTTACTGAATAAACTTGTGGGATTTTTTTTTTTTAATGACAGAATAAATGTTACATATACACTATATAACTCATTCCATTCTGGCAGGAAATGGCCTTCAATTTTCTCTGGGGATCTGTGCAAACATCTGGATAATCTTGAAATCTTTTAATATGAAAGGGTTGTAATTACCCCCAAATTTACGACTTCCCACGTTTATTTCCTCTTTTTCAATGATTAGATATGTATTTCTTTCTCAGTAAGGATTTAAAGATTAGTTATGAAGGAATTAATTTTGTAATGTGTCTTCCACAAAGGACACAGTTCTCAGCCTTATCCCATGAAAGTCCACAGAAAGTTAATTTTTGCCATTTTTCTTCAAGGCAGCCAAATTTCCTAATTTTACAGTTGTTCTTTTTGTTTTTTTTCTCCAACATAGTTTCCTTTGGTTTTGAATGTTGAGCTAAATGACTTTTTAATGTAATAACTAGTATTACATGGTTGTTTATATTTAGCTCTACATTCTCATTTATCACTATTCTATGGAAGAATTTTGACAAGCAATGTACAAATGTGACATGGGTACAAAAGCATATCTCAGAGGTCTGGAATCTGGGTGAATGCCATCCTCACTACAGTGCTGCATAACTCTGGAGGAGAATTTCCAGTAAGTTACACGAGGTAAGAATCTAGCTTTGACATTTTACTCCAGAATACTTTTTTTGCTTCATAGAAAGCAATAGGAGTCATTTTCTTTTCATTTTCTTTTTTTTTTTTTAAGATTTTATTTATTTATTTGACAGACAGAGATCACAAGAAGGCAGAGTAGCAGGTAGAGAGAGAGGAGGAGGAAGCAGGCTCCCTGCTGAGCAGAGAACCCGATGCAATGCGGGGCTCCATCCCAGGACGCTGAGATCATGACCTGAGCCCAAAGCAGAGGCTTTAACCCACTGAGCCACCCAGGCACCCCAGGGAGTCCTTTTCTTGTTTATATATTCCTTCTCCTTGTATCTGTTCTTAAGTGCTGGTTCTTTATTCTTTCGTCCAACTCTATTTCTTTTTTTTTTTTTTTGTAGTTTAGTTGATAAAATGTTAATTAATCTCAAGTACTTTTCTTTCTTCTCCCCCCTTGCTATATCTGAGCATTTTTGTTTTGCTAGTTTGCTTTGTCTCTTTATTCTTTTTATTAGTAGTACACCTAGAGCTATATTATTTCCCAGTATGGTCTACATTTGAATTCCTTTATTTTCTTTGTGTTGGTTTTAGTGTTCTCTGTTGGATCAAGAAGACCCTGAAAGGAAAAGCTGAGTATTCCAATTGGTTGCTGAGTCACCAACTAGGAAGGCATTTTTTGAACTTAGGCAAATCTAGTAATCTTTTTGGACCAAAGATTCTTGATCTGAAATAATAGATCACATATGCTGTCAATTGGTTCAGTATGTAGTTATTTCTTTTAAAGTATTTGAAGGTGTAATTTGTATTGAATACTTACTTAGAATAATAAATATTTAATGATCCTTACCACATGCCTGGCATCATGATGCATAGTAGGGGCAAAAATAATTAATTGGGATTCCTTCCTCAAGGACTGTTTCGAAAAGCAAGCTTATATAGAATAATTTCAGTAGACCATGGCAAAGGCTTTACATTACAAGTACCTAACTTTTCATTAGTAATTGTTGTTAAAAATGATTAGAGAAGACAGTGTAGGTGATACAAACAAACTTTACTTAATACTTTATAAAGCAGTCGCCATTCAGAGAACTTCAAAGTGGGGTAGAAGGAAAGAAGCTTTTACAGGATAAAGAATAGGGAACAAGAAAGAGAAAACAAGAAAACATCCGATTGGCTGGGGCTACATAGTCAACCTTGTTTGGAGTGAGAAGGCCCCCAGTGTTTGGGGGATTGGCTGACCACTTACTATGGTTCTGATCAAGAAAAGCATTTCCAGGGTCAGAAAGTTATCTAAGTTTCAGTCTGCTCATGTGGCACCCTCAGGCAGGAATGGCTCCATCTTGGCCATAGAGTCATGTAAACATGTTAAGCATGTTTTTGTATCACAGGAGGAGTAAATTTCCAACATATCCAATCTTTCTGGATCAAAGCAGAATAATCCAAGCAGCATCAAACAAATTTTACCCAATTAATATATATCATTATATCTATATCTTAAAAAATTATTCTTTCTGTAAAAAGTACTCATTTTGTTTCATTGTAATCCACACATTTCCTGATTTAAATGCAGGGGAAGGAAGAATAAATTAACATTTGTTGAACACCTATCAGGCTTTCAGTATGATACAAAATGCTTTAAAAACATTATTTCAGTCAACAGCCAGAACAACATTCCAAAGTAGGTTTTGTTAACTCTAAGGATATGGGAAGTCAGACTAAGAGATCAGGGAATCTGCCCAAGGTCACCACCCAGAAAATGTTAGTCAATAGTCATACCAAGTTTCCCTCAGTCCAAAGCCCATGCTATTTCTGCTGTACCACATTTCTACCCCAAATGAAAATCATAGAATAGAAGTTCAAATAGTCCTTTAAAGATATATGAAACTCTAAGGTGATATCTCAATGTGGTTTAATTTGAATCTCCCTGAGGGCTAATGATGATGAACATTTTTTTATGTGTCTGATAGCCATTTGTATGTCTTGATGGGAGAGGTGTCTGTTCATATCTTCTTCCCATTTTTTGATATGTTTGCCTGTTTAGTGTGTTGAGTTTGAGGAGTTCATTATAGATCCTGGATATCAACCTTTTGTCTGTACTGTCATTTGCAAATATCTTCTGCCATTCCATGGGTTGCCTCTTTGTTTTTTTGACTGCTTCCTTGGCTGTGCAGAAGCTTTTGATTTTGATGAAGTCCCAAAAGTTTATTTTCGCTTTTGTTTCCTTTGCCTTTGGAGAAATATCTTGAAAGAAGTTGCTGTGGCTGATATCGAAGAGATTACTGCCTATGTTCTCCTCTAGGATTCTGATGGATTCCTGTCTCACGTTGAGGTCTCTTATCCATTTTGAGTTTATCTTTGTTTATGGTGTAAAAGAGTGGTCGAGTTTCATTCTTCTACATATAGCTGTCCAGTTTTCCCAGCACCATTTATTGAAGAGACTGTCTTTTTTCCACTGTATATTTTTTCCTATTTTGTCCAAGATTAATTGACCATAGAGTTGAAGGTTCATATCTGGGCTCTCTGCTCTGTTCCACTGGTCTATGTGTCTGTTTTTATGCCAGTACCATGCTGTCTTGGTGATCACAGCTTTGTAGTAAAGTTTGAAATCAGGTAACGTGATGCCCCCAGTTTTATTTTTGTTTTTCAACATTTCCTTAGCGATTCGTGGTCTCTTCAGATTCCATACAAATTTTTGGATTATTTGCTCCAGCTCTTTGAAGAATACCGGTGGAATTTTGATCAGAATGGCATTAAAAGTATATATTGCTCTAGGCAGTATAGACATTTTAACAATGTCTATTCTTCCGATCCAAGAGCATGGAATGGTCTTCCATCTTTTTGCGTCTTCTTCAATTTCTTTCATGAGTGTTCTGTAGTTCCTCAAGTACAGATCCTTTACCTCTTTGGTTAGGTTTATTCCCAGGTATCTTATGGTTCTTGGTGCTATAGTAAATGGAATCGATTCTCTAATTTCCCTTTCTGTATTTTCACTGTTAGTGTATAAGAAAGCCACTGATAGCCCTCAGGGAGATTCAAATTAAAACCACATTGAGATATCACCTTACACCAGTTAGAATGGCCAAAATTAACAAAACAGGAAACAACATGTGTTGGAGAGGATGTGGAGAAAGGGGAATCCTCTTACACTGTTGGTGGGAATGCAAGTTGGTGCAGCCTCTTTGGAGAACAGTGTGGAGATTCCTCAAGAAATTAAAAATAGAACTTCCCTATGACCCCGCCATTGCACTCCTGGGTATTTACCCCAAAGATACAGATGTCATGAAAAGAAGGGCCATCTGTACCCCAATGTTTATAGCAGCAATGGCCATGGTCGCCAAACTATGGAAAGAACCAAGATGCCCTTCAACGGACGAATGGATAAGGAAAATGTGGTCCATATACACTATGGAGTATTATGCCTCCATCAGAAAGGATGAATACCCAACTTTTGTAGCAACATGGACAGGACTGCAAGAGATTATTTTGAGTGAAATAAGTCAAGCAGAGAGATTCAGTTATCATATGGTTTCATTTATTTGTGGAGCATAACAAATATCATGGAGGACAAGCGGTGTTAGAGAGGAGAAGGGAGTTGGGGTAAAATGGAAGGGGAGGTGAATCATGAGAGACTATGGACTCTGAAAAACAATCTGAGGGGTTTGAAGTGGCGGGGGTGTGGAAGGTTGGGGTACCAGGTGGTGGGTATAATAGAGGGCACGGATTGCATGAAGCACTGGGTATGGTGAAAAAATAATGAATACTGTTTTTCTGAAAATAAATAAATTGAAAAAGTTAAAAAAAATAAGATATATGAAATCTAATGGCCTCTTGAGCCCAACTACCTCATCTGATGGATGAAGAAATTAAGGCCTGGAGAGTTTAAATGACTTGCTAGAATTTATTCTGCTAGTTGATATCAGAGATTGGAGTAGACACCATTTTTTCTCTAAGATAAGTCCATGTTCTGGAACATTCCATCTAAAATAAAGGAATAAAAATAAATAAATAAGAATAAAAGAATGAATTCCCTGCCATGAAAATGTTCAAATAGAAATGTGATGTTTAAAAAGATTATAGAAACATTTTTTGTAGGGGTGGAAATTTGGATTTGAAGACCCCAAAGCTTCCTTACATCTCTCCAATTCTTTAAGGCTATACAATTAAAGACACTTTTCCATTATCTCCTCTCCAATTAAAAATAAATGACTAAGTGGAAATGATAAGGGAAGAGAAGGCTGGCTGAGGACAAGCAAAAGCTGACACCTTGCAACCTCCCCCCACCTCCACTCCTGAGTGGGACATATGAGACATTCTTTAAGAATGTCCCAACTATCTTAATGCTAATACCTTGCTAAGAAGGTTAAAAAAACGACCTTGGCAATGGCAAGTCTTCTGGTATCCAGTATCTTGTAGGTCTTGTTTAGCATATGAAAGTTCTATTGAAACCTCCTTTTTTCTTTACCTTCCCCAACCCCATCTTACATAACCTGCCACCCCTCACCACCCCAGGGCAGCACCTTTGTGCCCCATGTTTTAGTAAACCACCATTTTGCACCAAAGACACCTCAAGAATTCTTTCTTGGTCATCAGCTCTGGACACCACCCCCACTGAACCTCACTTATATTCTAAAACTTAATCAGAAATATAGTACACCAAAATTTGTGGAATGCAGCAAAAGCAGTTTTAAGAAGGAGGTTCATAGCAATAAATGCCTACCTCAGGAAATAAGAAAAGTCTCAAATAACTTTACATCTCAAGGACTTGAAAAAGAACAATCAAAACCCATAAAAATTAGTAGAAGAAAGAAAATAACAAAGATTTTAGCAGAAATAAATTACATAGAAACTAAAAAGACAATACAGATCAATGAAACTAAGAACTGGTTTTTTGAAAAAATAAATAAAATTGACAAGCCTTTAGCTAGACTTAACGAGAAATAAAAGAGGGGACTTAAATAAAATCAGAAATGGAAGAGATGTTACATCTCTCTACTTATATTACCCTTCTGTTCTTAAATGCTGTCTTCTTTAGCCATTAAAATCCTTGACATACTAATCATAAATATTTTACATTTATGGTCTGATATTCTAACATATTTGCCATATCTGAGTCCAGTTCTGATGTTTGTTCTTTCTCTTTAACTATGTTTTTTGCCTTTTAGAATATTTCATTATTTTTTTCTTGATAGTTGGGCATGATATATTGGGTAAAAGAACTGATATAAACAGTTCTTTAGTAATGTGGTGGTAGGGTATAGGTGGAAGGGAAGTATATTCTACTCCTATGACTAGGTCTCTGTCTTTTAGTGAAGAAGTTAATCTGGACTGTGCATCTTAATGCCCCCATCTTCTCATTCCCCTTACATGGGAAAGGATGGCTAGGGTTGAGTGGAGCTGGATGTTTCCTTTCGCCCACATGGAAGGTGAGAGGGAGCTAGAGTTATTTCCTTTCCTTCACTTGGAAACTAGACTCAGCAGGAGTTGAGTATTTCCAGTCCCCCAGGTTAATAAGGTTCTAATAGAACTCCATCAGTTTTGGTTCCCATTAACTAGTTTCTCCTGGAGACAGACCTTATTAGGGAGATCATAATTCTCTGGCATATTTCAAAATGGCTCTTTTCTCTGCTCCCTGCCAGAAGTGTAAGGGGATTTATCTCCAATATTTACTCTGAGAACCTAGATACATCCAGGAGGTAGATACATCCAGGAGGTAGAACTCAAGAGTGGATGGGCGTCTCCCTACCACTATGACTGTGTCCCCTGGAGTTTTTAACATTCAGAGGTGTTCACACAGAACCTCCATCAATTCATCAATTACAGTCCAGGTCTCTCTACCCTCGACTGGTTCCTGAGAGTTTTCAGCTTGTGAGTTTTTTCTCTACTAAGTTGTAATTTGTTGTATTTGCCTATCAGTCACACCAATATTGGGGGACAGCGATTTGCCCTGTATTCTCACTTCTCTTATGGATTCTAGGAAGGGTTGTTGATTTTTCAGTTTATACAGCTTTTTATTTGTTAGGACAGAGTGGCAAGTTCCAAGCTTTTCACATGCTGGACCAGAAACTGGAAGTCTCAGATCTCTAATTTTTGATAATTTTGATAATTTTTCATGTTCTAGGTTTTCTCAGAGCTCACTTTCTCTAATCTTACAGCGGAATATAGGGTCAACTCTAAAAGGTAAGGATAATTCTCTCTCGGTGTCTCTCTCCTCAGTTCTCAGTCTCTCCCTCCCCCTTTATCCTTCTCCCACTCTTTTCCTTTTCCTTCCTTTCCCTCTGCTTTCCCTTATCTCATTCAGACACACACACACACACACACACACACACACACACACACACACAGAATTAAAATAGCCTGTGTCCTTGTCCTCAGGCAATTCATAATTAAGTTTATTAAAATAATAGAAAAAAAATGTAAGTCTGGCAGTGATATGCCAGGCACTGGGTTTTCCCATACTCCATCCCAATATCCAATTTACTTCTTGTACACAGAGTCCTTTGTTTTGTACAATTAGTTTCTGACCTATTTCTCTTCAAACAAATGTCCTTTTAAAATTTAAATATAGAAATAGTGTAAAAAAATATTTTCCCCTTACTTTCTTTAAAAAAATTTTCTTTAATATAAATTGATAATATCAATTATTCAATTATTTAGTTATGATTTTAACCCTGTATTTTAAAATATAAGTTATTATAAAATTGAATAGATAATACCAGTGTCATTAGATTAATTTTTATCATCAGATTCCAGAATTATGGATGGGAAGAAGGATAGATGTGAAATATTTTCTCATTAATTTTTTATCAATAAACAACTGATAATTAACACAGATAAAGTAAAAAAAAATCAGCTTTTACTCGATTAGTTTTATTTTTTAAATTATTGTAGGATTTCATGCTCACTGTAAATCATTCAAACATAATAGAAGTGTGTTAAATAAAAGCTAAAGTTTCATTCTTTATATGCCCCTACCCCACATTGTTCAAGAGTACCACTGTTAATAGTTTAATGGCTACACTTCTAGGCTTTTTTGGTTTTACATACACACAGACACACACAGAAACAGGATCATACACATAATATTCTTCAGTTTGCTTTTATCCACTCAATGCTACTGAAACATTTTTATAAAACTACTTACAAATCTGCCTCATTTATTTTAATGTCTAGCTAGTATTCCATCTTATAGATGTGCCATAATTTGTTTAACTGTTCTCTGGTTGATAAACATTTAGTCTGTTTTCAATTTTTCACAATTACAAATAATGTTGTAATAAACATCCTTGTATATAAATTATTATGACGTGTTTATTTTTACCATTCCCCCTAAAAAATCTGACAAACCCACAATCACAAACTAAACAAACACTTTGCTGTCTATTTCCAAGTTTAAATTGCAGAGTACACAGTTGGGCAACATCCTACAAGGGACTAAAACTCACAGCATGCACCTTAATACAGTGGGCTACAGATGACTTGAAGACCCTGAAGATCAATGGCTCTTAATATGCTCTTAACAGGGAAAGAGCCCATTTAGATACAGGATGGGATCCACAATTCATGTTTATAAAGGGAGGAAATAAATGGGAGAAGAAAAATGAATATCTCAAAGGGTAGTGCCTAAAATATCAAACACACCGAGGCCATCTGAGGTAAGATTCAGAAGAGAGGAAAAAAAAAAAAAGCAGAAAACAAATTCTGACACTTCCTAAGCACTTACAGGAAGCAAAGGTCACAGCTCATATAAATTTACTGGCTTCTTAGGGGTTACACGCCCTCGAAATTACTGTAGTTATCCCTTGTCATGAATTTTCAACTACTGTAGTAGACTCTAATAGCAAGTATATACAAAAATAGCAGAGCGAAATGTCCCATGCAAGTAACACTTTGATCACAGACAGAATACTCAATCTCCGGGCACCTGGGTGGCTCAGTGGGTTAGGCCACTGCCTTCGGCTCAGGTCATGATCTCAGGGTCCTGGGATCGAGTCCCGCATCGGGCTCCTTGCTCGGCAGGGAGCCTGCTTCCTCCTCTCTCTCTCTCTCTGCCTGCCTCTCTGCCTACTTGTGATCTCTCTCTGTCAAATAAATAAATAAAATTTTTACAAAAAAAAAAAAAAAAAAGAATACTCAATTTCCTAGCACCATTGCATTTCTGACATATATTGGAAATCTCCCCCCAAACTTTGTTTCTCCTCTCTCCAATGCCATATCTTCTTTAAAATGAACTTCAGCTACAATTTTTGAGCAACTGTAATGTGTCCAGTACTATGCTAAGTATCTTACAGACATTAACTCATGGAGCTTTCACAGTGCTATGAAATCAATGCAATTATTCTCATTACACAGACTCAAAGTGATCAGTGTTAATAAGTGGCAGAACCAAGGCTTCAATCCAGGTGGACATTCTCTAAAGCCCATGTGTATCACTACAGGATATTATCTATTTTTTTCTGAATGTTCAAGGAAGAAATCTTAAGATTGGAGTGATAGAAACCTGTTAATACATATGGCAATGAGAATAGAACTATTTTAGTTGTCAGGGAAACTAATTCTCAGATTGTCAGAAGCAAAGTATTGGGGAGGAGGCCTTAAAGTTCAAAGTAAAGAGAAGAATTAGCCCTTCAAAATGTATTTGAGATTTTTCTTCTAAAAGAATACTGAAGAAGAGTGTTGAATCAAATTTGAAATCTTTGAGAAATCATAGAGAATGAAATAAATACATGATAGTAGAAAACAGACAAAGATTTGATATTCAAAGAGGAGAAGGTAGATTTTGGAAATTTCTATCTGGGCATATTTAACAAAGATGAGCAGAATTTTAGGGCTGATTATCAAAACAATTTCTTACATGAAAACAAAGCAAAAATCTCTAGACAGATCTACAGATTTAAAGTGGGAAATTCATTTTTCTTTTTTTTCTGCATTGGTTTGTTTGTTTGTTTGTTTGCAATGGGCCAGTTTACCTGGGCATTGCTGGAGTCCCTGCCATTTTACAGAAAAGTCTTTAGTAAAAGCTTTCATGATAGAGGTATACAAGACAAAAAACCACAAAGCCATTGATATGCAATTTGCTAAAAGTCTCATCATTTCAACCATCAAACAGTAAATTGTTGGTTAATATCTCAAATATGTCCAAAATTAAAGTTTCTAATAATGAGTTGTAACAAATACAGTAAGTAGCAGATTCAGGCTTTAAACATTTAAGCAGGATGTCCTGGCCTAAACCTAGAAAGATCAAATTTAATGTAGATAATAAAAGTAAAATATACCACATCTTCTTGATCCATTCATCTGTTGATGGACATCTAGGTTCTTTCCATAGTTTGGCTATTGTGGACATTGCTGCTATAAACATTCGGGTGCATGTGCCCCTTTGGATCACTACGTTTGTATCCTTAGGGTAAATACCCACAATGGAATACTATGCAGCCATCAAAAGAAATGAAATCTTGCCATTTGCGACAACATGGATGGAACTAGAGCGTATCATGCTTAGCGAAAGAAGTCAAGCAGAGAAAGACAGCTATCATATGATCTCCCTGATATGAGGAAGTGGTGATGCAACATGGGGGCTTAAGTGGGTAGGAGAAGAATAAATGAAACAAGATGGGATTGGGAGGGAGACAAACCATAAGTGACTTTTAATCTCACAAAACAAACTGAGGGTTGCTGGGGGGAGGGGGTTTGGGAGAAGGGGGTGGGATTATGGACATTGGGGAGGGTATGTGCTTTGGTGAGTGCTGTGAAGTGTGTAAACCTGGTGATTCACAGACCTGTACCCCTGGGGATAAAAATATATGTTTATAAAAAATAAAAAATTAATTAAAAAAAATTAAAAAAAAAAAAGTAAAATGCCTGAGACAGTTTATTTCCCCAAGTAACTTTGGTTAATACCTCCTAATGACATGATTGAGCATTTCTGATAATATCTGAAAAACAGGACAAACAAAAGAAAGTTCTACCATGGAGTTTAATTAAATAGCTAACACTACATTGGACATGTATAAAGCTTTAAATAGATAGTACATAAAGATACAGAAGAGTTGGGCAATCTCAAGCTGCATGACTCAGTCACATCATGACATACAATATTTCATTTTTTTCCTAGGCTGATCTTCTGCAGTATTTAGCTCATACTTCTTCTTTTTTCATTAACTTACTTTACTGAAATCCTACTGTAAATACTGACTTCTGCTTCCACAAAATTGCTAGCTATGATGTTTGGAGCAGACCATGTGTATGTCAACCTAACTGCCATTTGCCCCTTTTTTTCATGTTGTAAGTCCCCAGTTTGCCCTGGTTTCTATCCTTCCTCATTTAACTCAGATAAAGTGTGAAGGGCACATAGACAATTATAGAGCTCCATCTTCCTTGTGTACGATTGGTTTGGGGAAAGGGCATGCAATCCAGTTTGGGCAAATAAGACCTGGATACATTCACCCATTCATTCCACAAATGTTTACACACTACATGGCAGTCGCTAGGTCCCAGGGAAATAACAGTGCACAAAGCAGAAACATCTCTGCCTATATGAGTCCCAGGTTTTAACTAGACAAGAGACAAAATTAATAGAAAATGTTTTTCAGAGAAGATTCTTCATTTTTAATAAATTTTTAATACCAAGGGAAGAAATTGTTCTTTATCTTTCTCTGGCATTGATGAATAAGATGTTGATGCTTAGAGCTTTAGCAATGTGGAAAGGAGCTAGCCAACCTGGCTAGAACAGTAATCCAGAGAAATGGAAAGAAACATCACTGAGCTGCTAAACTAATCAGCCTGGCCACCATAATGTTTAAACCACATACTTGTATTAGAGTTTTCTATTATAGTCTGTTACATTCTAATTCTAGCATATTCTAGCTGATATGATCGGGTATACAGGTTTGGTACAAAAGGTGATACAGGTTTGATAAAAAAGATTTCAGTGAAATATACCAGATCTCTGATGATTTTTTATAAATGGAATTGACTAGGAAACCCATCATTGCCTTGGTAATAGATGACATTAAACAACAACAACAAAAAAAAATGAATTTATGCTCCAATTTCCTTGTGCATTGGCTATGGAGGAAGAAAAAAATATATAGAATGAAAACACGCAGACAATCAGTTCACTAAGGTAAGAATATACATCCTTTGTAAATATGTTTCTGTATAGGTCTAGATTGCTGTTGTGCAGCACTGGAAGAGTAGGTATTTATCATCACAGAAAGATTAAGGTATTTTGAGTCTTCATCATAATCTGTCTAGCTATATGATATATACTTAATATTTAGAATATGTTTTGGAAATTGTAATTTGAAATCTTAATTAAAATTATTTAAACATGAGACTATTTGATGAGCGAAACATTCATTTTTATATCATAAAGGCATGGCCAACATAGCTAACAGGTATTTCCAAAAACTGGTGAGAAGGAACTATGTTATTTTCCAAAAGGTCCAGCTGAAAAGGCTAAAAGCAGGGAGGTGCCTTCTTTGATTCCAGAGGGAGAAACTCCTTCACGGAGACAGAAAAGGAGTAACTTAATTGATAATTATTGAACGAGTGAATATTCGAGCACCTACAGTACTATGATGTATATTTATGGTTTCTTTTCCCACAAACCTATAGTCCTTATCTTTCAAAAACTTACATTTCTGCTGATGATAGGAAAGACAAGTCGAGCTCTATCTGTATACATATCCCTCTCTCTATCTTTCTTATCCCTCTCAACCTTCTTCCCTTTCTTTCCTTCCATCCACTCTTTTTCAGAAAACCATGCCTTTTATAGAGCACATATTATGTGCAGGGTGTAAATAAGAAAGATGAGACAGTTTTTGCCCTGAAGAAACTTATTTACATACCAGAAAAGAAAAGATACATTTAAAGTTTCATGTATTTGCCTGGTGACTGTGACTGGGTAAACAGTGAATGCTACTAAAGTCCAAAGTGCGCAGGGAGAGAGATATGAGGAGAATTCATGTGGAGATACATGAGATAAAACATGGCTTTTGAATTGGATTTAATAAGGTGATAAGAATATGAAGGGGAAAGGAAAGATGATGAAAGCTGGGGGAAATGTAGAATAGAAGTATAGGTGTATGTATGGTACTCTAACACCAGTGAATACCTTGCTTTGCTGAAAGTCTCTGTTTCCTGAGGAAGAATCATAACAGTTAAGTTTGGAAGAGTAGAGTAAGGCCATATACTAGAAGACTTTGAACGGCAGGATAATTCTTGGTTTAATTTATATATAATTTAAAGTATAAATTTTTAATTTATATGTAATTTAGTTATAATAAATAATATAAGCAGGGCAAGAAATATAGAAGAGAACCTAAGAGGAATTATTGGTCATTGATGTAGGCAGTGGAAAACAAAACTTGTTTCCTTACTAGACTATTTGAGTTGAAATAAGGTTTCTAAAGAAGAGTGAATAATTGTAGGCCAAAGTACCTTAATATTGTAATTTATGGTAAATATATATTTTGTCTTTGTCCAGTTCCTGTACATAGCTCCTACAACTCTTAAATTTCCTGTGATGAGAATGATAAAGATGTCTTTTGTTGTATTAATGAAGTGACTTTTAAGAAACAACCAAGGATGGAGGCTGGCTGCCAGCGAAACTGACCTTTGTGATTAGAGGTTTAAAACTTTTAGCACTACCCAGCCCTCTCCCCCAGAAGGGAGGTCCAGTCACCAATGGCCAGTGATTTAATCAATCATGCCTATGTAATTGGAGAGTTACAATTACATAGGACAGAGTTTGGAGAGCTTCCGCATCTGTGAACTCACAGAAATGTTGAGAGAGCGATGTGCTGGGAGAGCATGGAAGCTTTGCCTTTTCCCCCACACATTGGCGTATGCATCCCTTACATCTAGCTATACCTGAGTTGCATCCTTTTATAACAATCTAGTTAGTAAAATGTTTGTTTGAGTTCTGTGAGGCCCTCTAGCAAACTAACCAAACCCAAGGAGGAACTTGTTGCAACCTCCTAAACAGGAGCACAGGTGGCAACCAAGAGTTACAAGTGTGTCTGAAGGTAGGGGTTGGGAGCATCTTAACGGCACTGAGTTCTTAACCTGTGTGATCTGATGCCATTTCTAGGCAGATAGTATCAGAATTTAGTAAGATGCTTGGTGGTGTTGGAAAAGGCACATACTGGAACTGGAATCAGGTTTATGGTACCACAATGAAAATAGGAAGAATTAGGTATTTATACAGTTTACAGAATTAGAGATTCCCATAATAATGGGGAATAGCAGTATGAGTATTTTTAACTGTTAAAGTTTGATTAAAGCCTGGATAAGAGTAGGAAATAATTTAAGCGACAGAATCACCAATTGCATTATTACTTTAAAAAAGTGAAGTTATGAATTTTAAAACCATAACCAAAATGTTAGTTTAAAAATATATACTCTAACATATTCATTACATTAAATTGTTTCAAAATATGTTTAAATGTTAATTTTGATGATAAAAACTCTATTTATGAATTGAGCAATCTCCTAGAAAACCTTTTCCTAATTCAGTCACATTTTATAATCACTAGAAAAGTTTGGGAGTGCTAATAAGAGAAGAAAGAGAAGAAATGCTTTAATGAAATGAAATATCCTAACACAAAGCTACCCAGATTGTCCTACTCAAGAGTCTCAATGAAGAAATGCTAAATATTGTTAAAGGTCTCTCTAAAGCCAAAGCCCTGGGGCATAACACACTCTTCCAAGAATTATGTTCTAAATTAGCTAGTGTTCCTCTTGATCGTTTATTAGAACTTTATAACCAGAACTTGAAATTAAAAACCATCCATATTACACACTCTGTCAATATTTTATGCATTGTATTAAGAAGGAAGAACTGCTACATTTTAAGTTTTTCTTTGGCTCTTTGCCTCCAAAAACACCAGTTTGGGAGGTATGACTCAGATTCTCACCTGGCAGGTAGAATACAAAATGTTCTCTTCTCATGCGCAAAGGCAAGCCTGGACTCACGCCAGGAAGAATCTCTCCTGCTAATGTGTGACTATTCATTGATAATATTTTAAACATGGGCCTTTTTAGTGAAATAGCTAATTTTAAAAAATATTTAGTGAACATGAGTACTTACATCAGTGAAGCTTATTTAAATAACTTTCTTCAATTTGGAATCTGATGTGAAAGTGTCCTCAACTGCTAATAATTGCATTGCAAAGCAAAGCTAAGGATAAAAAGTGATGGCATGCTGAAATTTCCAAAGGTAAAAGAATATAGTGTTATAGAGATAAGAAAATTGAGAGGCCCTCACAAAGGAATACAATAATATTCCTTCAAATTCTCACCCCAAAGTGTGTGATTAATATACTCATGCAAATTAAAAGAATGACGCTCTTTTTTTTTACACCCACCACGCTTCCCTTTTGATGTGCTTACACCTAGGTCAAGCAGAGGGCTATTCAGGTAGAATTAACAGTTAACAAAGCTTTGATGGGATGCAAGTTCAAACCTACAAAATGATCTGCTATGAAAGGAGGGATGGGAGAGCCACTGGCCGCTCCATCCCTTGCAAATTGCAAACCCACACAAGAATATGTGGTGCACACTGACCTTGGTGTGTCCTTTCTTCTCATTTCCTGTTTCCTCCAGCATAAATGGGTTTATAGAACCCATCTTCCAATTTTGGAGTGTGATTTCAAACTCATTCATGAGTGTTACCTCTTCATGTGTTAGAGTTAGGCACCACCTAAAACTGAATTTACTAACTCAAGGATAGATGTGGTACATATTAAAGGACAAAGTGAAACTACAGTCTTGCATAGAGTACACCAAATATTTTCAATAACCCCTGCTTTTTGTAAAAGAGATTATGCTATCATCGTGTTATTGTTTTGTTTTGTTTTGTTTTAACTCTATAACTACCAGTTGGTCATAAGGGGTTTTTAGGCCCTATGAAATTTAAGGCAAGTTTCAAAATGAAAAATTTTCAGATAGAAGTTAAGGACATGGAAAGCATTTATTTATAGATAGACAAATAATGCATAAGCTCAGACAAGCACAGATCTCAAAGATATCCACCCAAAAGACTATTTAGCAATGTCCATAATGCTATTAAAAAAGGAATTAAGAACAAATGAACCTCCAATCCTCATATCTGCGGGTTGTGCATAATGAGGGACATCACAACCCAATACTCTGTATTGGGAACATGTAAGATGGCTGAAGAGTTAGAGTAAACCAATGACATAATTGTGAAGCTAGGAAGGAAAAAATACGATAAAAGAAAATTTTCCAAGAACAGTGGGCACATATTATTTCTTCAAAAAAGAATCATCTGAATCGGGAGGGAGACCAACCATAACAGATTCTTAATCTCACAAAAGAAACTGAGGATTGCTTGTGGGGTGGTGGTGGGGCGGTAAATAGAGATAGGATGGTTGGGTTATGGACATTGGGAAGGGTAAGTACTTTGGTGAGTGCTGTGAAATGTGTAAGCTTGATGATTCACAGACCTTTACCCCTCAGGCAAATAATACATTATATGTTAATAAAAATAATCTAAAAAAAAGAATCATCTGAAAAATAAAAATGTGTATATTTTTTGAAAAATCAATATTTGACATATATTTAATCATTTACTTGATCCCCATCAGAAAAAAAAAAAGATCATACTCCAGCAAGCCAATTCAGCTTTTTAACCTTCTTGCAGGCATTATAATTATTCCCTGTACACATTGCCTTTAGCATGTCAAGAAAAAGTCTTTAATATCCTCATTTTAAAAGATCTACATCATTGCTCTTGCTCCCTAGGATGCTGTCATTTTCATATATCCATCATTAAATGAATACCGTGCCCCCATTTCCTTTTTCATTTTCAAAGGAACACTGGACTGGCTTTATTAGCATTTTAAATCTATTTTTCTAAAGGGAAAAAGATACCAAAAATCAACGAAACTTTTCCCTGTGATATTAAAAATCACTAGGTGGTCTTAAATTTCCTGCTTTTAAATGCTGCTTTCATGTCAGGAACTGGAGATCTATTTTGAGTTGGCTTTTACCCAAAGAACTTGAGTTGGCTCAAACTTGAACAGGCAAACTGTGGTTTCTTTAAAAAAAAAAAAAAAATTCTTTTTGTAAAACTTTCACCTGACACTTAAAAAAAAAAGTGTTTATTCAAATTACTATTCAAAGACACAAAATAAGCAAAAGTAGTATGTTGCTTTATTTATACATAAAAAAGGGTTGCAACTGAAAAAATTATTTATAATCACACAAAGTAGCCAAGGTGAATAAACCAAATTGGGAGATTGATTGAATAGAAGAATCAATTAGAAGAATGATGAACAAAATGTGAAACTAAAACATCATTCTATATGGCAAACCAGTTGGTTTCATCTAGTTCACCACAGATAACTTAATGTCAGCTAGCTGTCATACAAATAGGTAGTCCATGACACCAGTAGCATCCAAGTAAAAATGATGACAACTAACAAAACCCTACATTGTCTCTGCAAAAGCTTATAGCACAAACCTTACTAGGTTATTAGCTTCAAGTCTACATGAAGGTTTCTTCTCAAAATCATTTACACACAATTTAAGAACACTAGTATAATTATCTTTCTGATGCAAAACACTGTTCTTCATGGAAACCACTCCTACTAATATATACAGGCTTTGTTTGACTTGATATGGTGATTTAAATGCTTATTTCCTTTATTTGTATATGTTACTTATACAAGGGAGTTTTCTAATATCAGATAACAGAGTATAATAAAAGTCTAACAGTTCATTTGCTCTAAAATTACAGTAGCTTAAGTTGAGTGTGGTTTAAAAATTTATGATGAACTTTATTGTTGTTCTTAAAGGCCTCTTTGGGAGCAAGCTAAGAAACCTCTACCTTTTACAATCCTGTATTTATAAACAAAAGTCTTTGTTATCAGATGTTAAATGTATTCCTACCCTCCCCCCAAAAAATAATCTGTTTTTGAAAATCTGTCTAAAAATAATCTCCTGAAATAAAATCACCTATCTGTATTACATATTCCTACTGTATGAATTTTTTGTTTAAATTGAAATTCTTGCTTAAAGTATATCTTATCTAAAATTCAATAAAAGGCAGTATTAAACAATGAAAATAGACACTGGATTTATCCAAACCTGGGTTTGAGTCCCATCATTGTCACTTATTAAAGCTGAAACTTCAAGAGAGTCAATGACTCTTAAGTATTATCTTGTGAAAATAAAGACAATAATCTCTATCTTGGCAAGTTCTTAAGAAGATTACCCTAACATCAATTGCAGGGTTTGATCATAGATAGTGCAGCCTAACAATTAAGATCACAAAGTCTAGAAATAGGCTGCCTGGGTTCAAATCCCAGATGTGCCATTTTTAAGTTTTAACATCACACAAGTTACTTTAATTCTCTTTGCTTCAGATTCCTCACCTGAAAAATGGTAATACAGAGAGAATCTAACTCAACAGACTGTTACAAGGATTGTTGAATAATGCATGTTGATCATTGGATTATACACTTGGGATAGTGCCCAGTACAGAATACAGAATTTGCAAATATTATCTACTACTTGAAAACAATCTAATAATTGATAGCTATTGTGATGATGATGAAAAAGAAGAGGGAACCCAGAAGAGGTAGAATGAGAGGAGAAACAGATCCAATGGCTTCATTCCAAGATAGATAATAACGATCCAAAACCAGAAGCGCAACTATGCAAGGTTTAAAACAAGCTCTCTCTATCAAAATCATTTCAGGTCTCCAGAACCTGAAGAATTTTTTTCAAATCAATCATAATACTGATACATTAAAATTGCCCCTTTCATAGAGCTAATAATCAAATATGAAATTTTGAATCTTCTCGATTACATATTCAAACAAAGTTTTTCATTTTAATAACCCTTTCTTTGTTCATTTCTTTTTGAAATCCTGCACACATTTTTCTTCCAACCAGGTTATCAGTATCTTTGATGGCAAGAATTTTGTGTTATTCACCTATTAGCCTACCTTGTCGCAAGCTAGGAAGTGTTGTTAAACAAATATGTTTAATTACTACTAAACATATATGTAATTGATAACTTCCATGGCTAATATTTTATTTTTTAAGATTTTATGTATTTATTTGTCAGAGAGAAAGAGAGAGCGCAAGCAGAGGGAGCAGCAGGCAAAGGGAGAATCAGGCACTCCACAGAGCAAAGAGCTGGATGTGGGACTCGATCCCAGGACTCTGGGATCCTGACCTGAGCCAAAGGCAGATGGTTAACCAACTGAGCCACCCACGCATCTCAGTGGCTAATATTTTAGATTCCTAAATGGGATGCATACTTTTATCACTATTATCCATGTTTAATAAATCAATGCTTTATCTAGTGCTTTAATTCAAATTTAATTCAAATTTAACTAAAATTTATGTCAACTTAAATTTTGTCATTTGTATTTAAAGTTGGATTAGCTTTTACAAAATAAAATTTAAAAGCATCCTGACTCTTCCAAAATTATGAAAGCTGTACACTTCTTGCATAACCAATAATCCATGAAATCTCGGGAAATTTTATGTGATTTTACAAGTGAGATAAGCAAGGTAGTAAGATCTGATGGCTAAGGAAAACTAAGAAATGGGGGGGGGGAGCTAAATCGGTGTTTCTTTAACTGGGAACTTTTTTTCTTCCAGTATATCTTTGATAACTGTTTCATTCCTAATTGTTTTGTTCTCTTGTCCAGGGGTTATCCATTAGCTGGAGGACAGTGTTCTTATTTGTTATCCTGATCTCATCATTTTCATTTCTTTGCATAAAAATATGCACTGGGGGAATTTCTCAGTTTCCTCTGCATCTCACTGGTTTGATTTTTCTCAGCATCAATTCTGCATTACTAGACTTCAGTGTGGATTTTAATTCAGTTGGTACATTCTAATGACCATTTAATGTATTATTTCTCTGCAAATGTTGCCAAAAACTGAATACTGTTTTGTTCTTTATTTTAAAAAACTAATAATATATTCTAAAGAAAAATTTTGTCTTATAAAGGTTTTGAGATGTGAGAGATAAAAATTCTTATAATTTACCAAACAAACTTAAGCCCCTATTATATGATAGGCAATGGGAATTTAGACAAATGAGACATGTTCCCAACTTCAAGGGGCTTAGAGTAAAGATGATGATAATGGTAATAAAACTAACACATTCAAGATGCATGACTAAGTACTAGGCACTATGCCACACAGTTTAGATGTTTTACCTAATCTAATCTTCTTAACAGTATGAGAGAGGTAATGATATAGTGATTTTAGAGTAAAGAAACAAAAGCTAAAAGAGGTTAAGTAACTTGCTCAAAGTTATTTTGGACTCCAAAATCCATGTCTATATCGTTTTCTCTAACTTGTCATGGTTTCTTTTCACTAATGTAAAACCGCACATGGCATAAACACAATCACATTTAAATAAAATAATGATTCAATAAGACTGGTAATATCTACCAGTTGTCAACCAATTTCATTTATTATAGATTGAACCTGATCTGAAGAAAAGCATGAAAATTAGACTCAATTATATATGTATAAATGTATGCATATTTATGTGTTTATAGAAAGATGGTTCAGGAGAAAAACTGCAAATTTATTAAATAATACAAATCCTCAGTCTAGGTTTCTCTGCTGTTCAAATGAGCTTTCCTGAAAAACTGTTAGTTTTCTTCTATTTCCATTTATTCAGTTCTAGTAGTATTTGCAATTTCTATAGAAGTAAGGTCTATAGGTAGTAAGGTCTAAGGTAAGGGACTCTCTTTTTATAAGTACTGCAACCAATATTTCCTTTACCAAGGGAACAAAACCAACTTTTAAATTCATTCCCTTGGAGCACTAGTCTATAAACTTTCTCTGTACAAAGCCAGATAACAAATATCTTGGGCTTTGTGAGCCATTTGGTCTTTCTGAACTCTGCCACTATAGTGCAAAATGAGCCACAGACAGTATGCAAGCAAATGAGCATGATTGCATTCATTTTTTTCCCAGTTTTTTATTTAACTTCTAGTTAGTTAACATATAGTATAATATTAGTTTCAGGAATAGAATTTAGTGATTGACCCCACTTACATATAACACCCAGTGCTCGTCACGACAAATAGCCTCCTTAATACTCTTTATCCATCTAGCCCATCGCCCACCCACTTCCCTGCATCAGCTCTCAGTTCTGTATTGTTCAGAGTCTCTTATGTTTTGTCTCCCTCTATTTCTCTTTTTTTCCCTTCCCATATGTTAATCTGTTTTGTTTCTTAAATTCCACATATGAGCATAATCTTATGATATTTATCTTTCTCTGAATGACTTATTTTGCTTAGCATAATATACTCTAGCTCATCCACGTCATGGCAAATGGCAAGATTTCATTCTTTTGATGGCTGAGTAATATTCCACTGCATGCGCGCACGTGTGTGTGTGTGTATTACCACATCTTTATCCATTTATCAGTCAATGGACATTTGGGCTCTTTCCATAATTTGGCTATTTTTGATAATGCTGCTGTTAACATCAGGGTGCATGTACCCCTTCAAATCTGTATTTTTGTATACTTTGGGTAAAGGGTGCAATTGCTGGGTCATAGTAGCTTGACTGCATTCAAATTAAACTGTAATTATGGACACTAACATTTGAAATATTATATAATTTTTACATGTCACAGACCATTCTTTTGATTTTCTCAGTTATTTAAAAATATAAAAACCATTTTAGTTCATGATTTCCTTTATACCATTTATTGTGTTTGTAAATAAATAATTGGTTTCTTAAATTATTTGAATAATTACACCATATGTTCCATGAGGACAGGAATCAGGTCTATCATTTTTATTGGTCTGTTTTTGTGTTTTCCAGGCTAACTAATGAATTTTGTGTTTTGACCCTTTTGTCATTTTGTCCTAATTTGTTTTGAGGTGTTATTTTTGCTTCATTTGAAACAATAACAACAACAAGCTATTCATTATATTATGTTAATGTAGGTACATTAATTCTCCCTTTGTGTTTTTCATCCCCTTGGAACTTCTTCAAGTTACTGCTGCACATCACAAAAATTTCTCATTCCTGATTATGGAATAAAGATGACCACAGACTCTACAGTCAAGGCAGAGTAGTTGAAAGTCAAAGCCATCAGCACTCTGATTATTGAGGATAAGCATGGGAGTTTCAAATATCACTGGAAACAAAGGTGTGAAAGGGAATCTATTGGGTGTAAATCTTTCCTCTTACAGTCCCCAAGAAGTTTTTAGGAAGCACTATCAAAGTTCTACTATACTAAAAAAAGTACTTATAAGCATTATTACCCAAAAATTTAAAAACAAAAATAAGCACAATCCCCTAGAACTCCAAGATGGAAAAGACATTGCAGGGGAAGGAAAATTTGATAATGGAATTATATGCACCTCTCCCTTCCCCCCCACAAAATGGCAAATGAAGCATCAACATAAGAAGTGCATGTGAAGGGGCTGAGAGACATGAATATTACAAAATGGACAATCTTACCAAATTAAATGGAATGTTCTGAAATACTCTTTCTCTATTAGCTCTAATTCAGTAACCTTCAAGAAGGAAATGGAACTGCAAGAGAAAACTCCAATTAAGTCTCTGAGCCTAAGGCATACTCAGCCTTAGTGATCGGACTGGAATGGCTTTATAATTCAAAGGTAATCTGGTGATGTCAATCAGTCCTTTCTCATCATCCTGCATTTTCCTCCATCAAAAAAAGGAAAGAAAAATGCCTGAATGTGATACAGCTCTAACAAAGAAACATCTAACACAGAGGAAATTCTATTTCCCCTTGACACACTGTTGTTAACCAACAAAGGGCCAACTGGAGAGGCAGGTGTTTCCTGGGGAATAAGATAGATCAGTAAGGGCATTCTCAGAGATTTAAACAGGAGGATGACTGAACCTAGAGGTATGTGTTTTTGTTTTTATTTTGTTTTCTTTCTTTTATTCACTGAAGAGACCCAGAAAGAGTGGTATTCCTTCAAATTTTTCCTGTCCAATTTTCAATTAAGTTAAGAGATATTTTGGTTCATTCTTGTTTCCCACAGTCCTTTGGGATAGAGAAATGTGTGTAGAGGATCAAACTTTTATGAAGTCCTCCACGAAGCATCAGACAGATCTTTGAAAAAATGGAAAGATAACTCTCTTAGCTGAGGTTTTTTTGATGAATATGCTTCATCTGAATTCAGGTCGTAGTCAGTCAAGGATAAGAGTACACCCAGTCTTCTTCAACAGATAGACTTTGCTGAGATCCATTTTCTTGCTGGCAGGGAAATAAGCTACAATTATGGTGTGCTGATGAATATGAATTTGTTTCTATTAAATCACACTTAATTAAAGTATTTCTTTATGTTTTGCTTTTTTTTTTAATAGCTTAAAATGTGATTTTTAAATTTTATTTTTGTTTATGTTATGTTAGTCACCATACAGTATGTCATTAGTTCTTGATGTAGTGTTCCGAGATTCATTGTTTACATATAACACCCAGTACTCCATGCAATACATGCCCTCCTTAATACCCATCACCAGGCCAACCCATCCCCCCACCCCTCTCCCTCTAAAACCCTCGGCTTTAGAGGGTTTGTTTCTCTGTTTTGTTATTCTCCGTTGGTTTCTCTGTTTTGCTTTTCAAGTTGCGACTTGGTTTTTCCCATCACACTGTTGGTTCATGCCTTTCTGTGTAGGGCTAAAGGGAAAAGGACTATTCCTCTCTGACTAGACAGTAAGCATATGATCCTGCGTTTCCACATCAGAGTATCTGGGCCTTTGCAGCATTTTGGTTCCAGCAATCAGGAAGGTGCTGAATAGTAGACACAATGCTGGTGAAAAGCTTCATTCTTCTTCCTGATAAACCGTTCCTCCCAAGGTTTACTTCCTCCAGGCAGGGCCCAGAAAAACCACGCAGCAAGACCTTTCTCTCTTTGAAAATGTTTCATTAATCAATCAGACAGGCTTAAAGAGAAGCAAATCAATCTAACGCCCACACTTTTGGACATTTTTGGATGTTAAAATAGGAGCTTTGGCACTGATTTCTGAGTTCTCTGAGTGTTAAAAGATATTTTAAGATTGCAAAGCTTTATTAACTTGTTCATGTAAATCAGAAAACTGCTTTCTTATTTTGAACTTTGAAAAGTGGACAAATGTGTATTCTGTAACAACTTTACCATGTTTCAAGACATAGATCTAATATCATACAACCTCAACATTCAAGACAAACTGATATATTAGAATATAGACTCAGCTGGCCTTGAACAACATGGATGTGAAATGTGTTGGTCCACTTAAACACAGTCTTTTTTCAATCAATACAGTGCAATACTATATTTTCAGTATTTTCTCTTCCTTATGGTTTCCTTAGTAAAATTTTCTCTTCTGTAGGTTACTTTATTTATTTATTTATTTATTTATTTATTTTAAATTTTATTCATTTATTTGACAGAGAGAGAGAAAGTTCAAGCAGGGGGAGTGGCAGGCGGGGGCAAGGGAGAGGCAAACACCCCACAGAGCAAGGAGCCTGAGGCAGGCTAGATCCCAGGACCCTGGGATCATGACCTAAGCCAAAGGCAGACGCTTAACCAACTGAGCCATTAAGGTGTCCTGCCTCTTAATTTATTATAAGAAAACAATATATAATACATATCACATACAAAATATGTGTTAACCAACCATTTATGTTATCGGGCTATTAGTTGTTAAATTTGGGGGGAGTCAAAAGTTATATGGAGATTTTTTCTGCATGGGGGTGTCAGCACATTGTTCAAGGGTCTACTGTATAATAATTATAGCATTTTCCATAATGACATAAAGATAAATCCAAACTGATATGGACTTAATTAATCCAGTAATTGCTGAGATGTGAGTTGATGTTTATCTTTATACTATCTCTTGAAAAAAGGGCTAGCTAAGCAAATTACTATGGCATGGGCAAACCCATAAGGAGAGTGCTTACCTAAGTGAATCCATTTATACACAACTTCTCTAATTGCAACAGATCGGCTGGCTGTTTTGATGTATTGCTTCCAAATCATTTGTCCTTTTTAGTGTAAAGCTTCCCTTAGATAATACTTGGTTAACACACCATTAATAACTGTGAGAACGTGAGTAATTTAATTTCTGGGGAAAAAAGAATTCAGATGATGGTTGTTTGTGTAATTAGAGCCAAAGACTCAGTTTAAATCCTTGGGCAAGTAAATTTACCAATGCTCACTTTCATAATCTAAAAAAATATATAATACTTTTTTTACGGTATCACTGTGAAGATTAAGCCAGATGAAAATCAAGCATCTGCCAGAGTGCCTAGAACATGGTATCTTCCAAATGAACCCTTTTTGAATATAACTGTTAACTAAATCAGATTTTCTTTTTTCCAAATATAATAACTTAAGGAATTTTGTCCTCACAAATATAGAAAATGTCTTTTACTATCAACTACTTTGAGAGTTCCTTTAGCAATAATTTTTTATTTAAGATATCTCTTTAAAAAATTCTACAGTGCTCTTTTAAAATATTATTTTTAAATAGAGATGAGGTTGTTGTTGTTGTTATAAACACTACTTGAAGACTCTTGTGACCATGGGGGTTTCAGAGTGAATACTCTAACACAGTTACCCATGTATTTACAATCCAGAAATAAGAAGTTGAAGAGCATGCTGGCTTTGGGATTCCTGAAGTGGGAAGAAGAGCAATGAAAAGGTGGAAGGGGGGGGCGCCTGGGTGGCTCCGTGGGTTAAGCCTCTGTCTTTAGCTCAGGTCATGATCCTGGGGTCCTGGGATCGAGCCTCGCATCGAGCTCTCTGTTCAGCGGGAAGACTGCTTCCCTTCCTCTCTCTGCCCCCTCTGCCTACTTGTAATCTCTGTCTGTCAAATAAATAAATAAAATCTTAAAAAAAAAAAGAAAGAAAGAAAGAAAAGAAAAGGTGGGAGAAGATTCATTCCAAATGTCCAGAAATCCACAGCCTTTTTAGAAATGTTTTCTTTTCTTTTTTTTTTTTTTTTTTTTTTTCAAATTGTAAAACTTACTATTAAACTATTGTAACCAAGACAATGTGCTGTTGGAATACAGGCAGGAATATAAAACAATGTAACAGAATTGAGAATCCAAAAGTTTTCCTTTATACCTTTCTTATATTGATTTTTGACTATGGAAGAATTGTTTTTTCAGTTTGAACTATTAACCATGGGATTCTTGAAAGCCTTCGTTTAACTGAATTAAGAATATTCTTTTTTTTTTTTTAAAGATTTTATTTATTTATTTATTTGACAGACAGATCACAAGTAGGCAGAGAGGCAGGCAGAGAGAGAGAGGAGGAAGCAGGCTCCCTGCTGAGCAGAGAGCCCGATGTGGGGCTCGATCCCAGGACCCTGGGATCATGACCTGAGCCGAAGGCAGAGGCTTTAACCAACTGAGCCACCCAGGTGCCCCTGAATTAAGAATATTCTTTTACAGAGGTGTATTTCTATCATCATAGTTAATATAACAATAGTACTTTGGGTAAGAATAGAGAATTTTAATTATTTTAATCACTATCTGGGAGTTATAAATTTCCAAACCATAGAATAGGGTAAAAAAAAAAAAAATGAGAAAACATCTAGTACACCATTCTAATTTGTCAGTATGAGAAAACAGAGACCTAGAAAAGTTGACCACTTTGTCAGACATCTAATGGAAGTTTCACTTCTAGAATTTTTATCTATTGACTAGTACCTAAGGACCATTTTAACAAAACCATGTTTCTTCTATGAATGTGGTTACTTGAAGACTTGGCTCTTAAGAAAAACTACATGAAAAGTAGGGCTTTATCCTTTTGTCAAAATGACACTACTAACAATTGATTTGGATTCTGGTTTTACACGTGATTGCAGAGTCAAGTAAAACCAAAAAAGTAAAGATTAAAGAAATAGTACAAACATAAAAACAGGAAGAAAAAGCCTAGTTTACATGAACATTTTATTAAGTTTTAAGACAAGCATTTACACTTATAAAGAGAAAGTCACCCTTTATGGTTACTCAGGGAATGAGGAAAGCAAGGAATGAATATAAAGTGTTTGGTGGAAAACAAAACAGTTCCCTTTCCAACCAACAAACAAAACAGCTCAGACTTCTTTTTTGTTTGTTTGCCTGTTTCGGAATATTTTAGCTACCTACTCTCAATTTGGGGATACCTAGCCAATGTCCACATTACAAACTGAGAGTCAAAAATAAAATCTCCTGAGAAAAACAAAATATTTAAAAGAACCTGTAGAGGATGCGGCTGGTTGACCCGCATGCACACAAAACCCATAATCTCCTTTAATTTGTTTGTGGGAGTGCTGGAAAGAATTCCATATTCAAGGAAGGCATCTAAGTCTTCTTGGCTTGGGCAATGAAATAATGAAGAAGAGATGTACTATTTTTGTTTTAATTTTAAAATACAGCCAGGGCACAACTCAAGAGCTCATTTTGGGAAACTAATATATAACTCCAGAATCTTAATATAGATTCCTTTTATGTTGATGTTTAGGGACTGTTAAATATTACATTATTATTCATTTTATATGAAATGTCTTCTCATAGTTGCTTCAATATCCACTAAGTCATTATACCTAATCTTCAATCATTTCCACAAACCTCCCTCAAAATTTTGTACCAGAAAGCCAAACATCTCTATAAAGCTTCCTTAGAAGTGAATCCTTGCCAATTACTTTCTGTTCGTATGGACTGCAGGAGTAAATTTCATATTGGGTTGCTGTCTAAGATGCTTGATAGTATTTATGTCTGTGCGTGTGTGTGTGTGTGTGTGTGTGTGTGTACACGTGTGTGTGTGTGTGTGTGTGTGTGTGTGTGTGAGAAAAAGAAGGAGAGAGAAAGTGGAGGCCTTAAGCTGCTGCATAAAACCCCAAGAGACCTAGGAGGTTTCCAAATATTCCCATTTCTGAAACTGATTAATACCTTTCTTAATCACTATCCTGAAAAAGCAAGGAGATTGACACAGTGAAGTGTTAGGGCCCTGAAAATTATGATCCACAGTAGTTCTTCAAAAAAATGTACCTCTAATAATTCAACTCAAACTCTTGATCTTCATAGATTTCCTCCATTGCATGACGAAATAGCTCTATTCAATTGTAAGTTAGTATGAACACTGTCACAAGCAAATGCAAAGGTCGCAGTCCATGTGGCCAAAAAGGCAAAAGACAGTACCAATTTTATGCTGCACTTTTTCTTTTCACATCCTTCCAGAAATAACCTAAATAATATCAGGATGAACTGAAGAGGCAGAAGGATCCTTCTGAATCAGAGGCACACTTATCTGAACAGCCTACTACTAAACAATGTGCTATTTGGGACTGGGAAGGTAGGAAGGAAAGAAGGAAGAAAGAGAGAGAGAAGGAAAAGAGGAAAAAAAAGAGAAAAGAAAAGGAAAAGAAGGGAGGGATGAAGGAAGGAAAAAGAGAGAGAAGAAATTATCCCACTTTAGCAGAAGAAAGTAACTAGCATGAATGCTAAATGTGCTGAAATTCTTAAATCAATATTAAAATTCTCCTAGATAGCTTTAAAAATCTTGGCCTTCTGATATGGAAGCTAAATTGTTGGAATATGTGTCCAGTTCTCCAAAGCTTCTCTTCTTTCACTATCGAAACAGCGAGATTCTCTGCTCATACTCAATTTTGAATATTGACCTGTTGCTACAGGACAGACCAGACGCTCTCTAAACCAACAGAAAGAGAATGGATACATCTCCATCAAGATCTGGTACTGACCAATTTGTCTCAAATACTGAGCTTTCCTTGGATCACCTCCTGCCCAACAGAATCAGGCTTAAAATATGCTTTGTACAAAACAGAAACCCTTGCCCAAAGCTGTATTTGTAACCAAGAAATAAAACCTCTTCCTTCCAGAGAGCAAAGCCAGTCAGCTTATTTCATGCCATTAATATCTCTTATGCAAAGAAAAGTATGAACTCATTAGTAATGAATTACAATATTAACTTCCTTATTTCAATTCCAATTTCAACAGAGCTACAATTACCAAGGAATTATCTAAACTAAGAGAGATGGGGGCTGGGTTAAAATCATCCATAAATATATTTTCAAGAGGGCACGAAGAGAAACAAAGAAAAAATAAACTAAAAGGAGAAACACAAGGAAACATGAAATATAGACTAAAATACGGATAAAAATGTATCAAGTAAAAAGCAGGATTCTAGCTTGGGCCTGTAGGATCTTTGAAATATTACTGTTGATCATCGTCTCTATATCTGCAACCTTTCTCTTCACAGAAAAACAGCTCTCAGCCACAGTCGAGTTCTTTGGAAAACCTAAAAACAAATAAACAAACAAAAAGCAAAACAAGACAAAACTAGAAAAACCTCTTAAGCAGTCTCTCATAGCCTGATTTCATCCTTGGAATTATACTAATTATCTGACAACTCTCCAAGAAGGAAAAGACCTATTCATTTTCCCATTTCCAGAACCTAGGAGAGCACCTGGCCAAGAGAAGGCTCTCAATCCATGCCTGGGAGGTGAACTCAGCCAAACAGACGGCATAGAGACCATCCCTTTACCCACAGAACATAACGGCCCAAGTCCCCGTCTAGCCCTGGGGACCGAGCGTGTTGGAGGACAGGCATGCACCATTGTTAGTACCAGGGTTGTTAGTGCTAGCTATTGCAACATCGGAAGTATTAGGGCTCAGTTGGCTGTTGCCAATAATAATACCAGTGCTTACCAAATATGTTATAATAATAAATATAACTTTACAGGTCTCACAGATTTCTTTGTGTCTGCAACTCTAAACCTGGTACCAAACCCCACACTCTGGAAACCAAATTAGCTCATCCTCTGGAGATGATAATAGGATTGGGCATCAAGGGTATGCATTTGTGAGTGGGGCAGGAGGGCAGGTGAGAACACGGTCCTTGATGCACTCCTCGTATATTTTCAACAGAAGCCTGAGTCAGGAGCACAGTTGTGAGAGAACTGTCCTCTGTAAAAGAGGGGTAATGTTTACCTCAAACTACCCTTTTTTCACTTCCTTGAGATGTAACACAGATTGCCTGTAACCATAGCAATCAGTTCAGCTGTGAGCACCCTCATTTATTCAAGGCACAGAGGCAGTACAGGAGAGGAAACACTATTACAAATAGGAACAATAAGATTTAATTTCAGATGCCACACCATGATTGGTTTGGTATTGGATTCCCGACCATATGAAGTGCATTATGCTTTCTGGGTTTCACCTGCTCTCTCCTGATCCTCAAGAGTAATATTAATTTCAATTTCTTCCAGAAGTAATGACTAACTTGTTTCCAGGACTATCTTGAGAGTGAAATAAAAATTTGGAAAAACATATTTTTAGCAATGTACTATGTGCAAGACAGTGGAAATAAATGGCCAGGGACCATAAAGCAATGTCAGTGCACACTTTTTCTTTTTTTCTCTTTTTTTTTTTTTTTTTTACACTTTTGATGTGAGTTTTTTCAAAGCAGTGTCCAACTTCCCTTGGTTAAGTAATAATGGATGTGCTCCATATTTATTGCTTCTTCTCCCTATTTTAGCCTCTTTACATCCCTGAAATAATAATTGAAAAAAATCTTATGGAGGCACCTCTGCCCTATCTTAGAAGTAGAGTTACAGCAAAAAACAGTTTTGATTTTCAAGACAATTATTGTTGTCTCATTAATAAACTAAATTTCAGCAATTCCAAATTTGGTTCTTTGCATCCTTGTAATTCCACAGATAAAACTCAATTAATGTATTTCAGAGTTTTATATATATATATATATATATATATATATATATATATATATATATACACATATATATATAAAATACTGGGATGAAGAAAGGAAATGACCATAGCATTTCACCATCTACAAGGCAAGCATTGCCACTTTCTCAGCCTTCACTTAGTTATGGAGTTCCTACCATGTGAGCTGCAAACCAGGTGAGACAGAAAGATTTGCAGATGAGTACCCTAAATTCCTACTACAGGTAAAGCAATAAGAACCCTATAAAGATGACACAATGATCTTAATTTCAAAATCCTTCAGCCTAGAAGGAAAAAACTCAGTGAGAACCATGAAGGAAATATTTTATCAAAACAAAGACATTGGAAATAACCATTTAATCAGAAAATTATAAAAGTTGCTACTTCTAGCTTACTGGTAATTGAATCAATTTGATTCTAATTGTCTAAAATTTTCATTGCCAAATTTGAAGCTTCATAAAGCTATAATTTGAAGACTACTTAATTTCTCTAAATCTCCACCCATCAACCATACTTTTAATTCAGAGAGGATTTGAAAATGATGAGAAATAATTTCTTAAATGTATTGAATGTGTGGTTTTGTTTTTGTTCTTCTTCTTTTCTTTTCTTTTTTTTTTATTTTCCTTTTCTCAAATTTCTTGTCCCAGACTGTGACTGACCACCAGCCAATCCCAGTTGCCTGGAACCAAGAAGGTCTTAGAAGAAAACATATTCAGGATAATTTTGTCCCATGACCACCTGAAAGGAAAAGAGAGATTTCAGAGTAACAATTAGAGCCAGCAAAGATTTGTTGTACTCCTAACCAAGAGAAACCATCACTATTTTTAAATAATGGTGTGGAGAGGACTGGTTGCTATTTCTTAACACTGAAATTTACTATTGCAAAACTTTCTTGCTAATACTGTTATCAACCACTTATCAAGCAAATTAAGTGAGGACATTTACACCAATCCCATTAAATTTTAGTAACCCAAACCAGCCAGGACTATTACTCACTTGTTAATCCATAAGTTACCTTCCCTGTGTCAAAGAAGCTTGTTTTTTTTTTTCTACTAGGCCTTTCCTGGTGGTAATTATATTAACGTCCAAGTGTGCATATGCTAAGCACTGTTTAATAGCTATCTCTATAATCCGAATACTTCCAGGCCTCCTTCCTATGTAAAGTCTTAGTAACATTTACTCCAAACTACAGCAGCTTTTTGCTCCCATCTTCAAAACTGTTGGACTGCAGCACTCACTAAACTTATCTTCTAGTTACCTCACAGCCCATGCCAGGGACATGCATGGTTTCCAGAGCCACAGTCTTTGGAGTACCAGAGCCATTGGCAAGTGTCCCCTACCCACTTCTATCTATAGAGACTGAGGCAGGACTATATTCTCACAATATCTCCTGAAGGGATCCCAGTCCACCAGACCTGGAAGTCAGACACAGATGGCCAGTTGGGGTGTGTGTGTGTGTGTGTGTGTGTGTGTGTGTGTGTGTATACACACATGTATGTGTACACATGCACATATACCTTAGACATGCATTATATATAGGCATATATATATGTACACATATTATACATATATATGTATTATATATAAGTTCATATTATGTATGCTAAAGTCTTATGTATGACAAAGCAGTGACTGGTACTTTTAAAAATGAATAGCTTCAGATGAAATTATACCCTGGCCAAAATTGTTAATTAGGCTCATTCTTGTCTTTAACCGAGTAACTGAGTAGGGCCAGGATCTATGGTTATGAACAAATCTTAAGAATATTGTAGCTACAAACACTTGCTTCTCTGGATTGACAGACAAAGTCGGAACAAATTATCTACTAAAAGCTCAGAAATAACATTTATGCAAAGAACATGTTCATTTTAACAAATACTTGTAGAATACCTATTACTTATAAAGTTCTAAGGACACAAAAGGGATTAAAGCAACAGATAAGCCCTGAAAGAACATTAAATTTGCACTCAGAGCTGTGTTCAAGCTCTGATTTCACCCATTACTAGATCTATGACCTTGAGAATCCCTAAGACTGTTCTCAAGAGGCACAGGTATGACAATGTACATTGAACTCCTTGCCATCAGCACATTGCCACACATTGTTTGTTACATATTATTTAGTGGAAAAACATTTTTTGAGTACCTACTATATCTCAGGATTATCTCAAGTAATAGGGTTACATCAATAAATAAGAAAGATACCCTATTTCATCATACTAGTATTACTGTGAAATTAACCAGGCCAAAGGAAATGTCTTCTGCCCTGTATCTAGGGTACATACTATCAGTATGATGTCACTATTGATGCTAAACCTGGGTGAGCTACAATGAACTCTATTTTTAACCAAAATTTTTACCAACGATTATATTTGTATTCCCAAAGTCACTCCAAAGAGATTGTCAGTCAATCTCAAAATAACCTTTTATTTTCTCCAAAAATTCATTCATTCTTTAATTTTCTCTAGGGAATTATGTTAAATATATACTAGTCAATCCCAGGCACTGAAGATATATGTATAAATAAGACTCATTCCTACTTTCAAGACTTTTGGGTATAATCTAGTTCAAGAGAGAGACATATAAAATCATAAATAATGCCTGCCATCACCATTTCTATTCTACATAGTATAGGAAGTCTTTGCCAGAGCAATTAAGAAAAAAAAAAAAAAAAAGAAAGAAAGAAAGAAAGAAAAGATATCCATACTGGAAAGAAAGAAATGAAATTATCTCTGTTCATAGATGATATGATCTTAAAAACCTTAAAGATTCTACCCCCAAAACCCTTAGAAATAATAAACAAATTCAGCAAAGTTGCAGGATACAAAATGAACACTCAAAATTCAGTTGTATTCTCTATACTAACAGTGAATAATCCCAATAGGGAAGTAATAAAATAATTCCTTTTACAACAGCATCAAAAAAAATATGAAATACTCTGGAATAAACTTAACCAAGGAGACAAAAGACATGTACACTGAAAACAACAAAACATTGTTGAAAGAAATTAAAGAAGACACACATAAATGGAAAGACATATCTTGTTCAAAGATTAGAAGACTTAATACTGTCAAAATATCAGTACTTCCTGTATCAGTCTGGTATGTCTACTGCAATAAAACACTATAGACTGGGTGACTTAAGCAACAAAATTTAATTTTGTCACATTCTAGAGGTTGGAAGGCCAGATCAAGTTGTGGACAGTCTTGATTTTTCCTGAGGTCTCTTTCTTTGCCTTATAGATGATCACTTTTTTCCTCTGTCCTCAAACGACCTTTCTTCTATGCACATTCATTCCTGGGGACTTTTCTTCTTATAAGGACACTAGTTATATTAGATTAGAGTTCTATCCTTATGACCTCATTTGCCCTTAATTACCTCTTTAAATCCTTAGCTCCAAATTTAAAAGGGCTTCAATATATGAATTTTGGGCAGACACAATTGGTCTATTAGACCACCTAAAGTTATTTACACATTCAATGACATCCTTAACTAAATCCCACTGGAATTTCTTTCAAAAATTAAAAAAAAAAATCCATCTTAAATAGATTGCATATAATCTCATATGCAATCCTCAAATAGCCAAACAATGTTAAAGAACAAAGTTTGAGATTTCACAGTTCTTGATTTAAAAACATATTACAAAGCTATAATAATCAAAGCAGTGTGGTATGGCATAAAGACAAACACATAAACCAATGGAATAGAATAGAAATGCCAGAAACAAACACTCATATATATGGTCAAATGATCTTTGACAAGGGTGCCAAGGCAATTCAATGGGAAAGGACAATATCTCCAACAAATACATTTTCTTGTTAGGAAAACTGGATATCCATATCCAAAGAATGAAGTTGGACCCTTACCTTACTCCATATACAAAAAATAACTCAAAATGAATTAAAGACCTAAACATAAGACCTAACACTATAAAACGCCTAGAAGAAAACACAGAGGAAAAGCTTCATGACATTGGATTTGTCAGTGATCTCTTGGTTATTTTACCAGAGGCACAGACAACAAAATAAAAAGTAGACAAATGAGACTACATCTAAATTAAAACTTCTGTGTACCAAGGATACAATTAGCAATAAGAATAGGCAATCTATTGAATGGGAGAAAATATTTGTATATCATAAATCTGATAATGAGTTAATATTCAGATTATATAAAGAACTTTTACAAGTCAACAACAAAAACCCAATTTGAAAATAGAAAAAGGACTTGAATAGACATTTCTCCAAAGATAATATAAAAATGGCTAATTAGCTATGAAATGGTTCCCAACATTATTATCAGAGAAATGCAAATCAAAACCACAAAAGTGATATCACTCACACTCATTAGGATAGCTACAGTTAAAAAGAAAGCTGGAAAACAAGTGTTGATAAGGATGTGGAGCATCAGAACACTTGTGCACTGTTAGTAGGAAAGTTAAAAGATGCAACCTCTATGGAAAACAATATGAGGGTTCCTCAGAAACTTAAAAATAGAATTACCATATGAATCAGCAATTCTTTTCTGGGCATATGTCCAAAAGAATGAAAAGCAAGGTCTTGAAAAGGTATTTCTATGCCCATGCTCATAGTTACATTCACAAAAGCCAAGAGGCAGAAGCAACACAAATGTTGTCATCAATAAGCCTTAAAGACATATGCTATGTAATGTAGCCAGTCACACACACAAAAATATGGCATGATTCCATTTATATGATGAAATAAAAGTAGTCAAATTCATAGAAACAAAAAGTAGAATGGTGTATGTGAGGGCTTGGAGAAGGGGGGAATAAGTGTTGATTGATGGGTGCAAAATATCAGATCTGCAAGATGAAAATGTCTGAAGATTTTTTTGTCCAATAATGTGATTGTAGTTAACGCTACTACACCATATACTTCACAATGCTTAAGATGGTGAGTTTTATGTTATGAATGATTTACCACAATTTAAAATGTATATACATGAAAATATACATTTACACACACATATGCCAACATATATACATATATATACACATATGTACACACACACACACATACACATGTACATGTACATATACATATACATATACATATACATATACATCCAAGGGGTTAAGGGAAACAGTTTAAGGGATATAAGGAACCAAAAGGAGGCACAGCAACTTTTCACATGTGGTATCAGGAAGAAAGAGAATCTCCTTCATAGACAAAGTGACCCATGATCTGGTTTGAAGGATAAAGAGGATTCTGCCAAGCAGACAAAGAAGGAAGGAGATCCCAGGAAGAGCAAGACAGCATGTGCAAAGCAAGTCTGTGTTCATCGTAGGTAGTTTGGTTTTAGAGAAGTCACAGGAAGGAAGATGGCATAGTGGGCAGAGGCATTGTGAGCAATTTGACCATAGCTCTTTCAGGCTGCGAGAATCAAAGTACTAAAAGGCAAAGGCAGGCTTCTGGCAGACTCCATCTCTGGCACAGGGGTGATCAACTTGTCAAGTGGTATCCCGCCCCAGCCCCCAGCCTCTAGAGGAATGAAACAAGACACTGTAGCACCACATACATGGCCAGGATTTGTGCCTAAACTCTGGTATGTTCTCTCTCTCTCTCTTTTTCTCTCTCTCTCTTTCAATCTCACACATACACATATGCTGCTACTCATTTCTCATTTCCTGAGAGCTGCCAGCCGAAATAGGTAGACCAGGTTTGAATAATTTGTCTCTTTCTCTAGCTTGGCAGTGGATGAGGGAACACTAGCTTTGGCTCAGGAATGCAGCAGCCTACTTTACTGTTATCAGAAGGCGTTCTTGTGGTTACACTATTTCTGCTTATCAACGACCCTTGAGAACACAGAGTCAGCATCCAAATGGACCCAGTAAAGCCTCCTTCTTAGATGCCTGGAAACTTGCCTGGATTTGGAAGGAAGAGCCCTTCCTCAGAAAAGGCCAGTGCTCCCAGCTCATAAGGATGCTCTAGCTTAAGAATCTCCGCATAGATTTCATACCCAGAGAAATGATGTCTTAGTCTTTACTTATGAAAACTTCCCACTGACACAAGAAGGAGATTTTCCTAAGACCTCACTAGCTCTGAATAACACATAACTGGGGTACCTGGTTGGCTGAATAGGTTGAGCGTCCAACTCTTGGTTTTGGCTCAGGCCATGATCTCAGGGTCATGATCAAGCCCCTCAGATCAAGCCCCACCTCCCCCTGTGGGCTTAGCGGGGAGTCTGCTGCAGATTCTTTCTCTCCCTCTCCCGCTGCCCCTCTCCCCCACTCCTTTGCCCTCTCTCTCTCAATAAAATAAATAAATCTTTAAAAAATACTCAATTAAACCTCCACATTTTGTTAGAGGATAAAAAATACATTATATTCCTCATGTTGTCCCTCATCCCAACATATCTCTTTCTCTCCAAATCCTCAGTCTGGCATAAAAGTCCTTTTAGGATCAAGATACTGCCCCATCTTTAACCTCCCCTCTCACCATTGACTCCATGGCTTGTGACACTCTTAAACTACAGACAAGACATTCAGCAACCAAGCCATATTCTAGCTCACCACCCTGCCTTTGCACACACTGGTATCTCTGCTTGGATTCCTTTCCTTATAGGATTTTTCTGCCTACCTTGGTCTGGATAACTCCAGATCTGCCTACACCATATTTTGGAAACCTGAGATGTATATCCCTCATTCATGCTTTCTTAGCCTTGTAGGCTTCCTCTGTATGACATACATAATAAGTGAGTTGCTATTATCTACATCTCTAATCTGACTGATAGGATCCTCTCTCACTCTGGAAACTTATGGTTTCATTTAGGGTGTAGAAGATTAGCTGCATTACTGCACTGCCATGGTACATAGACTTTCATCCTTAGGCTTAGTACACTATGATAGCAAGAAGTTTGAGAAATCACATCCTTACTTCAGTGTCTCAAGTAGGGAAGAAGGCAGCAGGTAGAAGGAGGCTACTATTTTTTTTTTTTAATTAGAGAACTCCTGTTATGCTTCATTGGCCAGAAGTTGTCATATGGCATCCCTAACTGCAAGAAGGCCTGGAAGAGCAAATATATGGCAAATATAAGACAGAAAAAAATTGTTCAAATTGGTCTAATTTTGCTTCATTTTGATAGCCAGGAAGAGACTATAACTTTTAGACAGTAAAATAATAATATTTGCCACACTTAGATTTTACAAAATAAAAATATTAAACATATTCTTAAATAGTACACCAACAGGAAGTAAAATAAAAGGAGCAAGGAAAACTTGGTTATGTGTGGTGATACAAAGTTACGACTTTCTGTTGGGGCTCAAATAGGTATTTTATTCCACGATTACCTCAAGTCATATCAAGACATCTTTAAAACTCTTTTCCTGTGCTTACCTGTCTATCCTGACTAGGACAATAAATGAAGCTCCATCCTTATACGTGGAAAAGATGGGCCTAGCTTCATAGACCCACATGCACATAAAGCCCTGCTTATACCATATAGATTGGAAACATTCTTATGGGCTACTCAGTTAGATTTGATATGTGTTTGGAAGTTTGGCATAAACTTATTGATAGGTTTGAGGAAAAAAAAAGAGTTAGAGCTACCATAATTGTTGTATTCATTAACCACAGATTTAGAAAATATTTGTTTCCGGCAATTTGTGAGTGATTCCCTTCTTTGAAGATATTTGCTCTCAGATTGCCTGTCAAGTCAACTCCACCAAGTACAGAAAGGATATGGTCAGATGCAATTCTTGTACATTTCTTCTATCCTTATCTCTGTAGAAATGATATACCTAGCCTTACGGTAGATCTAGGCTGCTTAACTCAGATGATTAGGGCACTGGATAATGATAGCATCATGAGCTAGATATCCTTCAAATCAATGCATACTGCTTGTTGATAGCTAATAGAAACTAATAGCCTTTGTACTAGCCTATTTCCATTTCCACTATCCTTAATCCATTTGCTGTGGATGTTTTGAGGGACAAGAGGCACCTGAATGTCTCAGTCAGTTAAACATCTGCCTTCAGCTTGGGTTATGATCTTGGAGTCCTGGGATTGAACCTTGTATCAGGCTCCCTGCTCAGCAGAGGAACGTGCCTCTCCATCTCCCTCTGCCCCTGCTTGTGTGCTCTCTCTCTCTCTCTCTCAAATAAATAAATAAAACCTTTAAAATTAAAAAAAGAACATTTTTGGTTCTTGGGCTAAAAATTTTCACAAGATTAGCTAGGAGTCAAAATATGAGTGTGCCAGAAGTCAAGTACTGGGGGTTGTAGGACTTGCTTTCTTGAAAAGAACACAAACACTTGTCTCTATATTTGCTTCCTGCCTGCACGGTAAAATAAAATCAGGCCCTGTCCTCACTGAAGAATAAGTGCTCTTTTCTCTTCTCCATTTCCCCTCAGAAGACAGGTGGGAATCAGAAAGAGGCTGAGGAAAAAAAGGAGAAAACTTGGATGGCTTTTGGCCTCAGCAGGAGTTTGGAGGTTCCTCATAAAGACCAGATTAGATCCCTGAGAAAATACACGAAACTGTGTGGTCAAAGACCCAAGTGTTAATAAAGCATTCATGTCTGTCAGATATGTTCTTCTATGCATACATATCCCTCAAATTTCTTGCAGGGCAGTATGGGAGGCCAAGGACTAGCTTCGGAAATCCCTAGACCACCTAACTAATTACTGTTTCTTTCTCCACCGTTTATGTTCAACTCCCTCCTCCCCCAAGGCCAGGCATCATACAGTGTACACCCTTGATTATAAAAGAGAAAGGTCACATAGCACTCTCATTTCAAGAAGCATGTACAGCGAATGCCGCAAGAGCACAGCTTACCAACTCACAGATCTGAGCTTGAATCTCAGCATACCTACTTTCTCATTCTGTGAATTTAGATAATGTATTTATCCTCTCGGAACCTTCATGTCCTTACTAACACTTACTTCAGGAAGTTATTATGAGGATTAAATGTATATGATGATGTAATTAATAGTTTGTAAAATGTGACAGACATCTAATGTATGTTCAACAACTGTTAATCTCCTAAGCATACATTATTACTGGAAAACTAACTCAAAACTCTATTGATGACAGGTCAATGGTAAGATATTCGTATGAAAAGACATTTATTTTGTTACATAAACCACAGGAAAAGGTGTAGACAATGAACTTGTGTTTTTAGGCCAGTTAGGTCACCGTAATATAAATTAATTGAAACAGACAGATTAGACTAACAGAGTATTTATTATCTTTATTTCAGGATTTTTAAAAAGCAGCAGGCTTAAGAACTGACCATATTTGAAAGACTCTAGAATAGCACAGGATTGATTAAAGGTCTGTCACCACAGATTGGATGTGTTGATTTTGCTTCCCCAAAGGTATCCACATAGCAACTTGGCAGTACATAAATAGTCTAAAAATTCTAACAGTTTTTACAGAAAATAATAATTGTACTCTTACCTAAAATGTTGGGTCCCATTTTCATTTTAAAGGCTCATAATGCTTTTCATAAGCTAATAATTTTGTTCATTCCAATCCTGTCATTGTGAATTTGAAAGAAGGGCACAACAAATAGGTACTTAACTAAACTAGGTGCTTTCTCTGCTGGTTTTGTAAGTCAAAATCTATTGATTGAAAGGGTATAATACAGAATTGGGAACTTAAGAAAACTGCTCTCAATTACTCTGTAATCACAGCTCATTTTTCAGATCCATCTATTAGAATTAATTTAAGGTCATGCCCCACACTGTAAAATCTCTTGTATCCTGAGCAACACTTGTCAGAATGCCTTGATTCTAGTTGGTGCCCAATGAATGCTTGCAACATTGCACTGAGCTGATCATCCATCTTATTCACTAGACTTGTCTTTGAATAATTTGTGGATTTTTTTCTCTCTTTTTTTTTTCCCCCAAAATTAAGTCCACCCACGAAGGAAAAAGGCAGAAGGATGTTGTGGCAAAAATATTATCCTGGAAAACAGATCTTAGTTCTGGTCCTAGCTTTCTGTGACTTTGGACAAATCTCTTGAACTTTATAGATTAAGTTTCTCTATAATGAAGATGCTAGAGAAGATGCATGTGCCGAAGTGTAAGGCCCAGGCATACTGACATTCAAAACAATGTCGGTGGAACTTGTACAAGATTATATGCTTGCAGAGAAACAGTATAGCAAGGGTTTGAATAATTTTGGAATTATTGAACTAAGTGTTATTGTTCCATTAAGCACTATCATTCCTGTTCCAAGGAAACAAAGAACATTTTTCCTGGTATGTTTTAAGGGTTTGTTTATTTGTTTGTTTGTTTAAGTTACATTACTTTAGAGTTATATGCCGTATAGGTGTTAGGATACATTTCAAGAGAGCAAATGTCAACAAAGTTCTAAAGTTGTGTGGCATTTTATCAATCATGATTTAGTTTCCTCTTTTTTTTTTTTTCTTAATGTATTTGGTCAGGAACCCAGACATTTGTGTGAGGTAATGAGAAAGAAATAAAGGCAGTTTAACCTAATGCTCTTTCAGCCTTATCAACTCAATGCTTACCTGTGACAGACCCTGACGATCTTAATGAATTCCCAAGGTTACTAAAGAACTTGGAAGATCTTAGATTCCTACCAGGTGATTACAGAGGTTCACACTTTGCCAAGTCATATGCACGAGGCTGAAGAGTAAATTTACTTTTTATACATTTCACATCACACTTGGTATTTTCTATAAATGTGTAGTAGTCATGCAAAGCCCTCAGTAGGTAATTCCCCAAGAAAATGATTGTTACATAAGTGACCATATAGCAATGTATATGTCATCTCAGATCCACCTCAGATCCCAAGTTTATGTAATCCACTCTCCAGCAGCTGGTACACAGTTTTTAAAATGTAGGCCTTTACATTGGAGGGGGTTTTGTTTTGTTTTGTTTGTTTCTTAACACTGCACATAAGTGCACTTTTTTTCTCCCTTTGTAACGTATGGGATAAATGGAATTCTTAACTCACACAGATCTTGCTGTAGACCCAATGAATGGCACAGATCCGACACAAACACCCACACACTTCCGTCGTTACAGATCCATGCTAAAGACCAGAAGTTGGCCATGGCTATGCTGAATATATACTTCTGTTGGATTTCCATGGAATTTGGTTTCATTAGATTTTATGTTAAGTTAAATATGTTTTTTAAAAAGAAAAAGTTTTATTTTGGGGGGGTGAGTGAGGGAGGTTTCAAAGGGGGAGCAGAGCTGCCACATTAATGTCCCAACCCCAGAGAGAAGCTTCTCAAACTACCTCAAAGCAGCCGAGCCCCAGCTTGCTCTGGATCACTGTGGAGCAGAACCAATTTTTAAATGTCTTCATCTGGTCCCTCCCACTTTCATGGTTGCTCTGGGGGTGGTGAGAATCAGGACGCACTGAAAGCTGCTGGGACATCTGACTCTTTATTTTCTTGGCTCTACAAGTCTTAACTCTGTACCAGTCCTCCCAACTATGCAGAATTTCACTTTTAAGAGCAGAGGCAGAAGAAGACATACAGAGAGAGACAGAAGCCTTCACTGCTGTGTAGTGAGAGTAAAGAAGAGGCAGGATACATCCCCCAGAGTGCCACTGGGGGCCCTGACAATCAGTGCTGCTTCTCCTATAGTCTCTAAGCTGGACTTCCCCTCCATATGATATAAGGGAAAGTGCTCTTAAGAAGAAACTTATTTTAAATATCCTTACATTTATAAAAATTCTTCCTACTTCCCTTTTGGATTTCATGCATAGACATGGTGTTTGACGGTCAGGAGGGCTCTGTGGAGAGAGATAACGGTCTCAAATATCCAGAAATGAGTTGCATAATTAGATCAGCCCTTTGCTGCTCCAAAGAAACACCAGCACACATGGCAGAATTCATGGGGCAAGTTAACTTCTATACAAGAACTTGCTATCAGTATCCTGAATCTCACTGAACTGCCAGGAATGATGTCCAGTCTCTGGAGTTAGGCAAGTTCTGGATAGTCACTTGGTGTAGAAATTATGCAAAGGATTCCATGGTCAGAGGGAAGTGTGGCATTGGGGAAAAAGAACATTTCTCCTGCCTCTTGTTGTATTCCCATCTCTGCCCATAGAGAAAAAATATCTGTCTGGGCTTCAGCTCCTTTGGCTACCCTGTGGAAGAAGTATATTCCAATTGGATTGGATAAAAGTTGACATCTTTGGCACCACATTTAACAGAGGGTAGTGTTACTGTGTTTTGAGGAGAAATGGGCATGTCCCACTTCCTTCTTTGCCTTCCTGTATCGGCTGAAAGCAGGTCTTTCCTACTTGTTCTATAAATTTTTGCTTTATATGTCAGAGGGCCAGAGCCTTGCTCCCCTTCTTCTCTTGCCACACAGGAAGTCAGGCCTAGCAGTGGGGTAAATAGAATACACCAGCTTAAAATGAGCCATCAGTGGGTAGGGGACTCTCGTGCTACCTTTCCCCTTTTCTCTTGGGGTAAGTAGGTGCAACAGATTAGCTTCCGTCATACTGCAGGGATGAGACCCTTGGGATTTTAAAATCTCCTTAAGAGGTAGCTAGAGACCTCATCTAGGCTTCCAGAATTAAACCGTGTTCTCAAATCTTCTAAAAAAGCATCCAGTAGTAGGGACGTTTCTGTTTGTCCTGCCTCTAATCAAGTTGGTTTTTTCTTTTCCACTTAGCTATTATTTTTGCATGTGCTGTCAAACTCTCCCTTGAAAACCCAACCAAACCGACAGGCACAGTGGTACGCTCCATGGATGGGTCTAAGCAGAACTTGGATTTTCCATAGCGATTACTAAAGCAGAAGCAAAATCTTTTAAGTATGTGTATTTTATCTTCAGAAGATAATGCTGGCCTTTTCCTTGCAAATGGTGAGATAGCATAGATGGAAATTTGAGAATCATTATATTGTTTATAATGTCCTTTAACCCTCGGGTCCTAAGATTCAGTAAAATGTGATATTTTTTACTTAGACTAACACTCTTTCTGTTCAATCATCACCCATTAAATTTAAAAATATAACTAATATTTCTGCAGATTCAGTACTATTATTGAATTGATTTTATCTGTTGGTGCCATCTACCTATTTAACCAATCAACAAGAATTCTTTGGCACCTACTACAGAAAGTATAAATTCCAAATAATGTCCAGGAACAAGCCACCAGCACACCAATTACACTCGTTTTGGTAAATACTGCTGCCTGCAATTGCCATGTGTTACAAATAAACACAAACCAGATATTCTTTGTACCTTTGAACAGAAAGTTCTTCCTCACCTGAAAATTATTGTGATAAAAACCCGTCTCTCAAGTACTTTTCGTGTGGTGTTTCTGATACCAGTATAATCAGGAAGTAATGAAAGTGTTCCCTGAAAACCCAGTTTTCACTGAGCTTTGCCAGCCAATGAGAATGAAAATTAACTCAAATAAATTTTGGAAGGCCAGCCAAACCCCTAAACCTTGTCAGCACTTCACCGGCTAAGTTGGTTATGCCTTTTCAGTACTCCCTTATCCTGAAATGACCTGATGGAAAAGCCAGTGTCAGATGACACATGACATCAAGTGTTCAATGAGAAATCTGTGGCATGATATTCCATTTGACTCCACAAACTCCTTAGCCTTCCACAGTACTCAGTGGGAACTGAGTACCTTTTCAATCTCCAGCAGAACATGTGTGACTGAAATTTAATTCTTTAGGGAAGTGACTCGGTGGCATTCATAGATTTGCTTTTGGATTAGAAAATAGTAAACCCCTAACTGAAGTATCCTTTATTTTTTATAGAGAGTACTTTTAACATTAATTTCACTTATTAGTGATGGCCACTTTACATTTTATTTTTTTAATGGAAGATACACAGAAGGTTCTATATTTCATTCAAAATTGAAACTAGAAGTGTTTAACTTTTCTCTTTCTCTCAACAAATATTAACCCAGTATTTTTACCTACTTTGACTTTTTAAATGTGATATTTTATAGCACCTTGATTTATTGCTGGGTATATGTAAAGATTATGTCAGCATTTACATCATAATGCCATGTTTTTGTGGGTTTGTAACTAAGTCATAAAAATAATTTTGACTGAAACTTGGAATGCCAAGTTTCCACGTTGAAACACAAGTTTGTTCCTAGACACAGTTCATACACACACATACAAACATACATATGTGCATACATGTGTGTACACAGCACTCAACAACTACTGTTTTGTAAAATGCATTCATCCAGTATGCTGCTTGATGAAAATAAAATGAAAGAAAGTAAAGGTTATGAGGTAAAATTAAACGTAGCTATCATCTAACTGTAACCACTTGCATACTAAGATGTATTTTGGTAGATTTGAAAGCTAATTTAATAAAAAAAGAATTGATTGTCTAATTTTCAAATAGTTAAAGATTAAAGGACAGAAAGATGAAGTAATACCTCTTCCCAAAATATCTTCTTATAAACCAGAAATATTTGCAACTTTCTTTTACACTCTGTAGTAGATATTCTCTGACAGTTTCTGCTGATGTTATCTTATGTCCTTGAACACATTTATTACAATTCATCATCTACATAGCAACAGACAGGGCCATTCTCATAAACTAGAACTAGCGTTGGATCTGGCAAGTCATTAAGCAAACATATTCCTGTGTCATACGAAGCTTGTGTGCCCATTGCTGCCTGGAAAAGAGAAAAAGGATTTCTGCTACACAGGCTCCTTCCTAAGACATGTTGCCTTCAATTCACATCTTACCAATGTTTTAATTATTTGACTCTTTTGAAATGCTGAAATATACCTGAATAAATTTTCTATGGTTTTCTTTAAAATTACATATTTATACATCAAAAAACTAATGATGAATTTTATGGGGACTAACATAACACACACACACACACACACACACACACACACACACAGAATAAATTCAATCAATCAATCAATAAATAAATAACAAAATAAATAAAATAAAATTACATATTTTTAATTTATATGGTCATGATCTCTATCAGCAAGCAAGAAACAGAATTATTTTCCCTGAGACATAAAAAAAAAATTAAGAATTAGGGGGAAAATCTGAGACAGCATAAACACCAGAGTTTTATCAAATGAACAAGCCATTGGTGTGTTTGAAAAAAAAAAAAAATCCCTTAATTACCACTTAATCACAGAACTTCATAGAACCAAACAGGACTCAAGAAAGAAAGTAAGGAATTTAATGGAAAATAGCCGTTGACGTGCATGTATTCGTTTTAGTTGGTGACAAAAGTTATAGCCCAGCGGATAAGAGCTATAAGGACTAAGCTGTTAGGTTGCCTGGTTCAGATCCCAACTCTAGCACTTGTAATAGTCACATGACTTTATAGACTAGTTACTCAACACCTCTGAGACTCAGCTTTCTCATCTGGAAAGTGGATAAATAGTATCTGTGTTCCAGGGAAGTTTTACAGCTTAAATGAGTTAAAAAATGAAAAATCCTTTCAATGCCTAGTATATACTAAGTGCTATATGAGTATTAACTGTGATGATGAGGAGGATAGTGATGAGACTAAATGTAGAAGAAAATTTCTGTAGGAAAGAAGTAACACTGATTTGTATTAAAATCATATATCATCTCCCAACCCTGGTTCTTTACATTTAAGAAATTTTAACAAATAGAAGTTTTATGTACTCAGGAGAAAATGCAGAAAAACAAAGGCAATATTGGCTTACCTGTTATGACCGTAATAAGACTAATTGAAGAAATATACCAAACTGTGCAGTGTTTGACACTGACCCCTGATTAGCTCTACTGAAGAAATAATATATCACATGTGATTTGCATGTGAAAATAAGGAGGAACAAATTCATTTTCACTTCTGATGTTCCTTAAAGGAACAGATAAAACTAAGATCTTAGGAGTGCCTGGGTGGCTCAGTTGGTTAAACATCTGACTCTTGATTTTAGCTCAGGTCATGATCTCAGTGTCCTAAGATTGAGCCCACTGTGGGGCTCCATGCTGAGTGTGGACCCTGCTTAAGATTCTTTCTCTCTCCTTCTCTTTCTACCCTTCCTCCCCCTCTAAAACAACAATAACTAAGACCATAACTTCCCTCAAAATTGAGGAGCTGGTTTCATGACAGGGGAAAAGAAAAGAGAAATGCTGAGGTTATTCTATCCCCAGGTTTGGATAGTATCATAGTTAACGCTGGAAAATGAAGACAACTACCCTCCCTTCTCTGAACATGGAGAAAGCAGGAATCTGAGATGGCACATTCAGTGAATTCAGGATGACTTTGGTGCCACCCAACCTAGAAACAGGTAGAGGGATTGCATCTCACCTCTCTCTTTATCCTAATGGTTTGGTCTGGTACATATTTTGAAAGGCTCAAAAGCAAGTGCAAGAAGTCAGGAGGAAGGCAAGATACCACATAATTCAAGTAAAGTGTGCCTGCAAAATTAAAACCCTCTTTTCACAAGTTGAAGAGTAGCATAAAGATTTATTTTAATTGATTATCCCCTTCATTCTCCACTGCCAGCAATGGAGCTTTCTGGACACAGAAAGACAAATTTTACCCCACTATCTCTCATATTTTCCTATCAACTCAGAGTCCTGTCAATCCAAACAAGAAATGGGATTCTGGGTGCTGTCCGTAACCACCAAAAGAAATTTTGGTGTGCCCATTTCAAACAGAAATCCTTCCAGGGAGACCAGTGGTAGAGGCTTACCTTACAAAATTGCTGCTGTACTATGCATCACTCCACCTGTAAAACTGAGCCCTAAGTATGTGAAGCCACTTGAGTATATCCCCAAAGTTCAAGGAGCCATGTTGAACAAAAGCAATGGCAAAAAGAGGCAGCCTGTGTTCCTTTCTGTGCAATTCTTAACCTGCTTGTGTTAAAAAATAAACCTGTAGTCCTTCTTCTCATTCCAACCCCTTATTTAATTTTCCTGCATATTTTAAGGATTGAAGTTTTCAGTTGCCTTGCCCTTTCTGCTGTGTTATCAGAGAGTAGAGAATTATGGTTTAAAGATATTAAAATTTAAAAACCTAGTTCGAGTCTAGGATACAGCAATAAAATAACTTCTACTCATGAAGAAGAATCAAGATGCTCCACTCCATTTCTTCAGATATCAGATGCACCTAATGCCTGGGAATTAGTCCTCTCCCTCTTGTTTCTCCAGCTGATGTGAGGTCTGTAATAGCAAGTTTTCTGTTTCATTCCAGCACCAAATGACACCAGTTGGTCAATGTATCCATGAGGCTTTTTCTGGAGAGAATGTTCTATTTAGAGAATGTTCTCTATTTGGAGTTCATTTGACTCTATAATAGTAATATTAGGAGAAGGCAGATGCACTAGAAATTTGGCTCCAATTTAGATGCTCTGAGGACCAGCATCAGTATTACTTTTATGCCTTCTAGGTATGGAGAATGTCAGATCATGCACCAAAACTTGTGAATGAGAAGAAGCTGCATTTTACATAAACCTGAGGTGCTTTATATACATATTAAAGTTTGGGAAGCACTGGTTAAAATAGTCAGAACTTCTACTAAAATACATAACAGACAGTCCCCTAATACTGATTTGAGTAATACATCAAGATCATTTTAATGTGATTTAACTCAAAAAAATTTTGATGTCTTTCTCCTTTTTTATAATATGAAATTTGAAATTTGTCTGTAATATATGGTAATAGTTTGAAGATGTTTTAATTATTTTGATAGCCATGATATACAATTTCTTCTGAATATATAAAATCAGAATTTTAAGCATTTACTCCCAAATAAATTATAATTAGTTTTGAGCATTATTGATGGAAAAACTGAAATCTGCAGATAATTCTTAATTTAGAAGTCTTTCATCCTTCACCTAAAATTTGTACATATATTAAAGATTGTTAATAATTGAGTAAATGTTATATTATATTGCAAAATTAACTAGTAAATGTGAACTTTTAGACTATTCCATTTTTAAAATATTTTTATTTAAACACAGCTGACACACAATCTTAATTAATTTCAGGTATACAACATAGTTATTCAACATCTCTATACATTATACTATGCTCACGTCAAGTGTGACTACCATCTGTCACCATATAATGCTATTACAAAATCATTGACAATATTCTCTATGCTGTGCCTTTTACTCCCATGCTCACTCATTCTGTAACTTGAAGCCTGTATTTCCCACTGCTTTTCACCCATTTTGCCCATCCCCACACCCCCTTCCCTCTGGCAACCATCAGTTTCTTATCTGTATTTATAGGTGTGATTCTGCTCTTTCTTCATTTTTTCACTTGTTTTATTAACTCACTTACTCATTTGGGGTTTTTTTGTTTGTTGTTTGTTTGTTTTAGATACCACCTATGACTGATGCCATATTGTTTCATATCATTGCTTTTTCAGTCTGACTTACTTCATTTTGCATAATACCCTCTAGGTCCATCCATGTAGTCACAAATGGCACAGTCTCATCCTTTCTTATGGCCATAATATTTATAATATTTCATAATATGTATAAACCACATCATCTTTATCCACTTATCTATCAATGAACACTTGGGGTTTTTTCCATATTTTAACTATAGTTGATAATGCTGCAGTAAACCTAGGGGTGCATGTATCTTTTCAAATTAGTGTTGTTGTTCCTTCATTCTTTTTGGATCAGTACTCGGTGGTGGAATTATTGGATCATATAGTATCTCTATTTTTAATTCTTTGAGGAACCTCCCTACTGTTTTCCACTGTGGCTATACCAATTTACATTCACGTCAACAGAGCATGAGAGTTCCTTTTTTCTACATCCTTGCCAACACTTGTTTGCTCTTGTCTTTCTGATTCTAGCCATTCCAACTGATGTAAGGTGATATCTCAGTGTGGTTTGGATTTGCATTTCCCTGATGATTGGTGATGTTGAGTATCTTTTCATCTGTTTGTTGGCCATCTGGACGTCTTCTTTGAAGAAAAATCTTTTCAGGTCCTCTGCTCATTTTTTAACTGGATTGTTTTCTTTCTTTGATGTTGAGTCGTATAACTTCTTTATGTATTTTAGGTATTAACCTCCTTCAGATACATCATTTGCAAATATTTTCTCCAGTTACACTGGTTACCTTTTTGCTTTGTTGATGATTTCCTTCCTTATGCAATAGCTTTTTATTTTATTGTAGTCCTAATAGTTTGTTTTTGCTTTTGTTTCCCTTGCCTTAGGAGACATATCTAGAAAAATATTGCTACGGCCAATGTCAAAGAAATTATTGCCTCTTCTAGTTCTCTTCTAGATTTTTTATGGTTAAAGAATTCACACTTGTGTCTTTATGCACTTTGAATTTACTTTTGTGTATCATATTAGAAAGTAGTACTCTTTCATTCTTTTACATGTAGCTGTCCAGTTTTCCCAACACAATTTTTTGAAGAGTCTGTTTTCTCATCATTGTGTATTATTGCATTCTTTGTCATTTATTAATTGGCCATGTAAGTGTGAGTTTATTTCTGGGTTTTCTATTCTGTTCGATTGATCTCTGTGTCTATTTTTGTGCCAGTACCATACTATTTTAATTACCATAGTTTCGTAGGATATCTTGAAATCTGGAATTGTGATACCTCAAGTTTTGTTCTTTCCCAGGATTGCTTTGGCTATTTGAAGTGTTTTGTGGTTGCATACAAATTTAAAGATACTTTGTACTAGTTCTGGAAAAAAAAAAAAAAAAAGCTGTTGGTGTTTTGATAGGGGTTGCATTAAATTTAGATTGCTTTGGGTAACATGGACATTTTAATAATATTAATTTTTTTCATCCATGGCAGGGAATATCTTTCCATTTGTTTGTGTCATCTTCAATTTCCTTCATCAATGTCTCATGGTTTCCACAGTAAGCCTTTCACCTCCTTGGTTATGTATATTCCTAGGTATTTTATTCTCTCTCATGCAATAGTAAATGGAATTGTTTCTTAATTTACCTTCCTGATACTCTGTTATTACTATATAGAAATGCTACAGGTTTCTGGGCATTAATTTTTTATCCTGCACTTTACTGAATTCACTCTTATTTTTAGTAGTTTTTTGGTGGAGTCCTTAGAGTTTTCTATGTATAGTATCATGTCATCTGCAAATAGTGACAGTTTAACTTCTTTACAAACATGGATTCCTCATATTTTTATTTGTTGTCTTATTGCTATGGCTAGGACTTCCTGTACTGTGTTGAATAAAAGCAGTTAGAGTGCACATCTTTGTCTTGTTCCTAATCTTAGGGAAAAGCTCTCAGTTTTTAACCATTGAATATTGTATTAACTGTAGGTTTTTCATATACGGCCTTTATTGTGTTCTGGTATGTTCCCTTTACACCTTTCTTGAGCATCTTAATCATGAATGGATATTCAATTTTGTCAAAAACTTTTTCTGCATCTATTTAGATTATCCTATGGTTTTTATCCTTTGTTTTGTTGATGTGATGGATCACATTGACTAATCTGTTAATATTGAAACTTACATCCCTAAAACATCCCTACATCCCTTATATCCTTACATCCCTAAAATAAATCTTGCTTGATTGTGGTGAATGATCATTTTAATATATTACTGAAAGTTGTTTGCTTGTATTTTGTTGAGGATTTTTTTCATCTATGTTCATCAAGGATATTGGCCTATAGTTTTCTTTTTTTGCGGTGTCTTTGTTTTTTTTGTTTGTTTGTTTGTTTCTTTTATTATTGACTCATATTCATTACTAGCAATTGGTCTCTTCAGACTTTCTAATTCTTCCTGATTCAGTTTTAAAATACTGTACATTTCTAGGTATTTATCCATTTCTTTAAGGTTGTTCAATTTGTTGGCATAAAATTTTTAATTGCATTCTCTTATAATCTTTTGTATTTCTGTGGTGTCTGTTGTTACTTCTCTTTCATATCTGATTTAATTCATTTGGGCCCTCTCTCTCTTTTTTTTTTTTCTTTTTTTTTCCTTGATGAGTCTGGCTAAGTGTTTATGAATGTTATTTTTTTGAAAAATCAGCTCTTGTGTTCACTGATCTTTTCTATGATTTTTTAGTTTCTATGCCATTTATTTTTACTCTGATTTTTATTATTTCCTTCCTTCTGTTCATCTTGAGCTTTGTTTGTTCTTCTTTTTCTACTTCCTTTAGCCTAAGGTTAGATTGTTTATTTGAACTTTTTCTTGTTTCTTGGGGTAGGTCTATCTTGCTATGTATTTCCCTCTTAGAACTGCTTTTGCTGTGTCCCAAAGATTTTGGACCATTGTGTTTTCATTTTCAATTGTTCCCATGTATTTTTTAATTTCTTCTTTGATATCTTCATTGACCCATTGTTGTTTGGCATCCACAAGTTTGTGTTTTTTCCAATTTTTAATCCTTGTGATTGATTTCTAGTTTTGTACCATTTTGATCAGAAAGGTGAATGGTATGGTAAAATTTCAGTTTTCTTAAATTTATTGAGACTTGTTTTGTGGCCTAACACATAAACTCTTCTGGAGAATGTTCCAAGTGCACTTGGAAAGAATGTGTTTTCTGTTGTTATGGGATGGAATGTTCTGTATATATTTGTTATATCCATCTGGTCTAAGGTGTCATTTAAAGACACCATTTTCTTATTGATTTTCTGTCTGGATAATCTATCCATTATTATAAATGGAGTGTTAAAGTCCCCTACTACTATTGTGTTATTGTAAATTTCTCCTTTTATGTTCCTTAGTAATTATTTTACGTATTTAGGTGCTCCAATGTTGGATGCACAGATATTTATATTGTTATATACTCTTACTGGATTGTTCCTTTTATCATGTAATGCCTTTCTTTGTCTCTTGTTACAGTCTTTGCTTTAAGTCTATTTTGTCTAATATAAGTATTGATATCCTGGCTATTTTTTCACTCCTATTTACATGGTGAATGTTTTTCCATTCCTTCACTTTCAAACCGTAAGTATCTTTAGATACTAAGTGAGTCCCTTGTAGGCAGGATATAGCTCTCTTTACTTGTGATCGATGAGTTTTTGTAGTGTAATGTTTGGCTTTCTTTATTTTATGCACATGTTATGTAGTGTTTATGTTTCACTTTCTTTTTTTTAATGTGTCTACTATAGATTTTGGGTTTGGGTTATAAACCATGAGATTCATATATGACATCCTAAGTATGGAGCAGTCTATATTAAGTTAATGGTCATTTAAGTTCAAACACATTCTTAAAAAAAAAAAAAAGCCTCCATTATTTAAACTCCCTCTTCCACCTTTTGTGTAAATACTGTCATAATTTACATTTTTTATTTATAATGTTCTTATGTCTAATTATGGCCTCTTTTCCCACTTAATGAAATTCCTTTAGCATTTCTGATAAGGCTTTAGTGGTGATAAACACTTTTAACTTTTGTTTGTCTAGGAAATTCTTTATCTCTCCTTCAATTTTGAATGATAACCTTGCTGGGTAGTGTATTTTTGGTTGTAAATTCTTTTTTTTTTTTTTCCTTTCTGTACTTTGAATATTTCTTGCCACTTTCTTTTAGCCTGCAGTTTCTGTTGAAAAATCAGATGATAACGTTATGTTTTTTCTCTTATACATAACTTTTTAAAATATTTCTTTTTATTATAATTTTTATTATATTATGTTAGTCATCATACAGTACATCATTAGTTTTTGATGTAGTATTCCATGATGCACTGTTTGCATAACACGCAGTGCTCCCTGGAATACGTGTCCTCCTTAATACCCATCAGAGTGCTCACCCATTCCCCCTACCCCTTCTCCTCTGAAACCCTCAGTTTGTTCTAGTCTCTCATGGTTCATCTCCCCCTCCAAATCCTCCCCTTCATTTTTCCCTTCCTTGTCTCAATGTCCTCCACCCTATTCTTTATGTCCCAAAATAAATGAAACCATATGATAATTGCTTTCTGTTTGACTTATTTCACTTAGCATAATCCCCTCCAGTTTCATCCATGTTGATGCAAATATTGGATATTCATCCTTTCTGATGGGTGAATAAAATTTCATTGCATATATAGACCACATCTTCTTCATCCATTCATCTATTGAAGGACATCTTGGCTCTTTCCACAGTCTTGTACATAACTTTTTGCTGCTCTCTTAATGCTTTTAAAATTCTTTCTTTACCTTTAACATCTGACATTTTAATTATTATGTGTTGAGGTGTGGAACTCCTTGGGTTTATCCTGTTTAAAACACTCTGTGCTTCTTGAAACTGGATGTATATTTAGAATGTTTTCAGGTATTGTTTCTTCAAATAAGGGTTTGTTTTTTTTTTTTGCCTCTTTTTCCCTTCTTTTCTGGAATCCCTATAATATAAATATTTATTCTCTTGATGTCATCCAAGTGATTGCTTAAACTATCCTAATTTATTTTTACTCTTTTCTTTGTTGCTGTTCAGCTTAGGTGCTTTCCATTATCCTGTCTTCCAGATTGCTATTATGTTTTTCTGGATCCACTAATCTGTTAATTCCTTCTACTATATTTTTCATTTCAGTTATTAAATTCTTCAACTCTGATTGGTTCTTTTTTAATATTTTCTATCTGTTTATCAAAAATCTTGCTGATTCTTTCATTCTTCTCTCCAGCGTGGTAAGCATCCTTATGATCATTTTTAAATTCTTTATTAGACATATTGGTTACCTCCATTTCCTTTAGTTCTTTTTCTGCGGGTTTTGTCTTGTTCTCTCTTTGGGGCTGTGCTAGGATAGCTAGAGCTGAAGTAGGTGTGGGCCTGGGTGATTCTGAGGCTCTCTGCTCAGAGGCTCTCTCTCTGTCAGCTCTGTCCCTGACAGGACAGCTGAACATGAAGTGCGTGCAAGCCAAGTGGTTCTGGGGCTCTATGCCCAGGGGGCACCAAGGAAGATAGTTGAAGCCAAAATGGGTATAAGCAAGACTATCACAGGGCTCTCTGCACAGAGGGTGCCCTGTGAAGGTCGCTGGACATGAGGCAGGGTTCAGGCCAGGAAATCCTAGGGCTCTGTGTAGCAGATGCTCATTGCAGGACAGCTGAAGCTCAAGTGGGTGCAAGCTGGGATGTCTCAAGGCACTCGATGCAGGGTGTGCCCTAGCAGGACCACTGGAGCTGGGGCAGAGTCCATGCCAGGAACTCCTATGTTCTGTGTGCAGAGGGTATCCTGGAAGAATAGCTGAAGCAGGTGTAAATTGGAGTGTTTCAGGATTCTCCACACAGAGATTTCCCTGGAGGAGTGGCTGGAGCCAGGGCAAGGTGCAAGCTTGGGGTACTCCACACAGGCAGCTGCCCGGAAGGACAGCTAAAGCTAAAGTAGGAGCTGGTGTGGTCCCCGGGCTCTCTGCAAGTTGTGCCTTGGCAAGACAATGAAGCTGAAGTGGATATATGCTGGCATGTTTCAGAGTTCTCAGCACAGAAGGCACTCTGGCGGGCACTGGGAGCCGAGCCCAGCATGGGTGAGAGTGTTCCAGGGTACTCTGCATGGGGTAGGGGGGTATCCTGACATGTGGCTATAAATGAGGCTGGCATAGGACAGGGGTTCTCAGGATGCTCCATGCAGGGCACATCCTGACAGAGCAGCTAGATCTGCAGCAGGTATCAGTCAGGAGGTACTGGAATGCTCTGTGACAGAGCTACCCTAGCAAACCATCTGAAGCAGAAGTGGTAGGGGCCTGGAGTGTTCTGGGGTGCTTTGTGCCTGTGTCACCTTGGTGCAAAGACTGTAGCTATAGCAAGTGCTGACCAGGGTGTGCTGGTGCACACAGTCCTGTGGTCTCCTTGATGGGATGGCTGGGGCTGATGTGGGCCAGGGGCCTGGAGCTTACTAAAGCAGCAGGCAGGTTAGGACACCCAGAACTTTCACTGGTCTACACTTTCAAGGTAAATGGGAGCAGAGACCATGTCCACCAGCTCCTCCCACCCAGAGATCTCCCCCACCATTTGGCAGAGTTCTAGGGCTGGATCTTTTATAAACTAGCAGTTCTTTTAAACTTTTTTTTTTCTGTGCACAAGGACAAATGAATCTGTTCCCGGTCCCTCTGTGCTATACCTCCCCACTGCAGTTCACAGTACTGAAGGTGGGGGTTCCTTTTGTTACTCTGCCTCTGTCTCTTTTGCCATTCTCTCTATCTTTTGTTTTGTTGTTCATAAGCTGTTCAGTCTGCCATCAGTTCTTCAGGAGGAATTGCTCTATAAATAGGTATAATTTGGTGTGTTCATAGAAGAGATGAGTTCAGCATCTTTCTATGTCACCATCTTGGACCAGAGCCAAATTAATTATTTCTCTAAGCCATATACACAAAAGTATATAAAATTTATATTATATATGTACATAAAATATATATTATATATATATATTATATTTTACATATAAAATTATATATGTATAATGAATAGGCATATAAATTATATACACACAAATATTTTATATATATATATAAATAAAATACTATATTGCTTTATCCTCTATTTTTCAAATGTTGATTTTTCACTCATTCAAAAATATGCTAGGATTGTTCAAGGCATGGGAGATCCTTGGGAGACCAATAGAGACAAAAGCTTCCTCCACTCTACAAGAGGGGAGAGAGGTAATTGATAAATATATCAAAGACGGTTACATGCTATGAAGACAATGAAACAGGAGATGGTATGAGGATAGCTGAAAAAGGAGTGGTTTGTGATTTTAAACAAATGGTCCAGAAAGGCCCCGGAATACAGATGTCATTTTGTCAAAGACCCTAAGAAGATGAGGGACTTGATTTTGAGGATACCCAAGCAAGGGAATAACAAGTGGGGTGGTTTGAGCCAGGAGTGTGCTTGATGTATTCGAGGGCCAGTAAGGAGGAGTGAGCAAGGACCAGAGAAGGTGAGGTTAGTAGGATAATGGGGTGACAGGAAAATCAAGTAGAGTCTGATAGGCCATTGAAGTAAGATGGAAAGATACTGGAGTGATATAATCTTATGTTTGAAAAGCGTCAGCTTGTCAGCTGGCTGAGGGCATGTGTACCTCCCACTTGAGGGACAAGACAGCTAACAATGGCATACTTTGTCTATCCCCTCTCTCCAGAACATCTTGACCACCACGTCTTTCCAACCACAGATTCACCTATTATCATTATTTCTTCTAATCAATATGCACAGAATTACAGATTTGGAGTGAACCAAGTCAAGATGATACAATCATCTCATTTTAGAGATTAGCAAACTGAGGCCTAGAAATTGATATTTTTTGTTCAAGACCACAAATCAAGTGTATGGCCCAGGCAGAACTGGAAATTTTGTGACTTCTATTCTCATGCAAGGACTTAGTATGGAATAGTCGAAGGCAAGGGCTTTGGTGCCAAACAATTCAGGGTTTTAGCTGGGTCTTAGTATAACTCTACAGCCTATGGGAAGTTACATAAATTCTCTAAGCATTAGTACACCGAAAATAAGAGTGCCTACCTATAGGATTGTTCTGGTGGTTGACTATATGTAAAGGAAAACAATAGAGTGTTGGGGGTAGTTTGTACTTGAAATGGGGGAGTTTCAACTTCTTTTCCACTATCACAGCCTCATGTGTGAGAACTACTAGAGGTCCAGTTTGTATTTTTTCAGTCTGCTATTTAGCCCACTACGCAGGGCAGTGCTTAGGACAGTACTTTTTTTTTTTTTTTAAGATTTCATTTATTTACTTGAGAGAGAGACAGTGAGAGAGAGCATGAACGAGGAGAAGGTCAGAGAGAGAAGCAGACTCCCCATGGAGCTGGGAGTCCAATGCGGGACTCGATCCCGGGACTCTAGGATCATGACCTGAGCCGAAGGCAGTCGTCCAACCAGCTGAGCCACCCAGGCGTCCCTAGGACAGTACTGATGTTATCAGACAATTCTCATAAAGATTGAAACAGAAAAATCACAAAGTCACAGATTTACCTACTCTGCTCATGATACATTACATCTTTATAAGAAGAGGCAGTTAGGAAAGACACTAGTGATTAACTCTATTTGTTAGATTATACTTCTATATGAGAGAAATATTAATTATAATAACTACATAATTATAATAGCTACCATTGAGTTAACTCCTAATATATGTCAAAGAAAGTACTGGTACTTTACACACATATTTAAATCATTTATGCTCCCAATAAGAGCTTATAAGTAGGTATAAAATATGCTCATTTGACAGATGGAAAAAATGAGGCCCACAAAGATGAAGTCACCCATGATGCATCTTTACAACAATAGTACATGTTAAAGGTAGGAATGGAGACCAACTCTGTCATCCACAGAAATCTTTCTCTCAAGAGGTCCCTTGAGTGTAAGAGTAGCTTTAGCAGGCATACACATATGAGTGTTCTGTAGTTCCTCGAGTACAGATCCTTTACCTCTTTTGTTAGGTTTATTCCCAAGTATCTTATGGTTCTTGGTGCTATAATAAATGGAATCAATTCTCTAATTTCCCTTTCTGTATTATCATTATTAATGTATAAGAAAGTCACTGATTTCTGTACATTGACTTGTATCCTGCCACGTTGCTGAATTGTTGTATGAGTTCTAGTAGTTTGGGGGTGGAGTCTTTTGGGTTTTCCATATAAAGAATCATGTCATCTGCAAAGAGAGAGAGTTTGACTTCTTCATTACCAGTTTGGATACCTTTTATTTCCCTTTCTTGTCTGATTGCTGTTGCTAGGACTTCTAATACTATGTTGAACAAGAGTAGTGAGAGAGGGCATCCTTGTCTTGTTCCTGATCTCAACGGGAAGGACACAAGCTTTTTCCCATTGAGGATGATATTTGCTGTGGGTCTTTCACAGATAGATTTGATGAAGTTCAGGAATGTTCCCTCTATCCCTATACTTTGAAGTGTTTTAATCAGGAACGGATGCTGGATTTTGTCAAATGCTTTTTCTGCATCAATTGAGAGGACCATGTGGTTCTTCTCTCTTCTCTTATTAACACTCATGAAAGAAATTGAAGAAGACACAAAAAGATGGAAAACCATTCCATGCTCTTGGATCAGAAGAATAAACATTAAAATGACTATACTGCCTAGAGCAATCTATACTTTTAATGCTATTCCGATCGAAATTCCACTGGTATTCTTCAAAGAGCTGGAGCAAATAATCCTAAAATTTGTATGGAATCAGAGGAGACCCCGAATCGCTAAGGAAATGTTGAAAAACAAAAATAAAATGGGGGGGGGACATTACGTTACCTGATTTCAAGCTTTATTACAAAGCTGTGATCACCAAGACAGCATGGTACTGGCATAAAAACAGACACATAGACCAGTGGAACAGAGTTGAGAGCCCAGATATGGACCCTCAACTCTATGGTCAATTAATCTTCGACAAAACAAGAAAAAATATACAGTGGAAAAAAGATAGTCTCTTCAATAAATGGTGCTGGGGACTGGGCAGCTATATGTAGAAGAATGAAACTTGACCATTCTCTTACACCGTACACAAATATAAACTCAAAATGGATAAAAGACCTCAACGTGAGACAGGAATCCATCAGAATCCTAGAGGAGAACATAGGCAGTAATCTCTTCGATATCAGCCACAGCAACTTCTTTCAAGATATGTCTCCAAAGACAAAGGAAACAAAAGCGAAGATGAACTTTTGGGACTTTATCAAAATCAAAAGCTTCTGCACAGCCAAGGAAACAGTCAAGAAAACAAAGAGGCAACCCACGGAATGGGAGAAGATATTTGCAAATGACAGTACAGACAAAAGGTTGATATCCAGGATCTATAATGAACTCCTCAAACTCAGCAGGCAAACACACAAAGTAGATTATAATTTCCATTTATTGAATGCCCAGTATTATCAGGCACTGTATTTTTCAGTTTACTAGCTATCTCATTTAATCGTCACAGCAATAGGTATTATTTTCCTCCTTTACAATCAAAGAAACAAGCTCAGCAAAGGATGAATTTGCTAAGTCGCACTGTTCCATGAGAAAAAAACAGGATATGAATCCAGACTCTCTGATACCAATGCCTAGCTTGGCTATGTAAAAAACAGGAAAGATTTCTGATGGTCATCTAACCAACTACCTTGCCTATGATAAGAGTACCAGAGACACTTGAGAGGACCACTGCATCTTTTTGGATATTATTTTCAACTTTTGCTTTTGTCCCAATTTTCTCAGTAACCATTTAAGGCTCAGGTATTAATGAAGAAATAGGTTCAGCAACATTCCAGATAATGTTCTTAACATTTTTCACAGTGATGGTAATGTAACAAACATTAGAGCAAAGAACATAGGTCAAATATGTGTCCATCAGCCCTTCTCACTTTCATTTTCTTTATGAAAAGTTTGAATCCTTATTTGAATATTACACATTATCATTCTCAGATTAGGGAGTTCCCCAGATTGGGTCAGCCTCATCAGGATTATAGGCTCTAGTCCATGTAGACAGCCCCACCTGCCACCACTATTGCATCTCAGCATCTCATCCCTGCTACCATGGTAGCAGTCACAGTGGTTCTTGGAATCAGGTTTAACCTGAGTAGATCTATGAAGGCTAGGACTCCTCCAACATTTCCAAGCTCAAATAATGCACCAGCAATGCTGTGGTATGTAGAATCTATTTACACAGTGATTATAGGGAGGGGTGGGACAAAGTCCAGAAGAATTAGTGCTCCATGAGGTGAACTTTGACCAATGAAAGAGGGGAGACAAGAAAGAAAGGGTAAGTAAATTCCTTTCCCTTTTCCCTCTAAGATGGAGTTTGTCAAATAGTAAAAGGGCCATTCTGAACTTCCTCCTATTTTGGTAAAGTTTTATTGAAACATAGACATGCTCATTTATTTACTCATTGTCTATGATAATTTTCATGCTATAACAATGGAGTTGAATAATTGTGAATGAAACCATATGCCCTATATAGTGTAAGTATTTACTGTTTGGACTTTTACAGATACATTCCTTGGATCCCTGCCCTAAATGGACAACTCTGATGCAGGGCCCAGTGGGAAAACAGTGTGTAGAACCAAGCAATCAACTGTATTTCTTGTGAAGCAATGGCCAGCTTGGTTATATATCCTTTTGTTTGTGCATTCCCTCTTTCCCTGCCTCATTTTCCTTTCTTCAGACCTGCTGCTCTAGCTGCCTAGCAAGTAAGCTTGGTCACAGACTCCATTTTCTGAAGAACTAATGGTAAAGAGAGGTACAGATCTAAGACTCAGGTTCATAAACTTTGTTCCTAGATGTACTGATTCCTTCATAACTTGTATTAATCCATCAAAAAGAATATAATCAGTTTCTAGATCTTTGGAGTTAATTTTAAGAGTTTTACAAAACCATTATACTTGTAAGTTCTCTGGTATATACTGAATATACCTGATATATACTGATATACACTGATATACTGGTATATCTAGCTATATATCAGTATATAGATAGATAGATAGATAGATAGATATAGATATAGATATCAGCATATCTCTGGTATATACTGATATACTGAAACTTTAGATGAGTTTTACTCATACTGTGTATCTTTAGGAGTGTTTTAGCAATCTAGGATTCTCCTTTATTTTTTTAAGATTTATTTATTTATTCTACAGAGAGACATGGAAGGGAGCACAGGTCAGAGGAGGGGAATAGGGAAAGAATCTTCAAGCAGATTCCCCACTGAGTGTGGAAGCTGAAGCAGGACATGATCTCTCAACCCATGAGATCACAAACTGAGCAGAAACCAAGAGTCAGATACTGACTGACTGACCACCAGGCACTCCCAGGATTCTTTTTGACTATAGTGTCATTTTAACTGACAGTACATGATTAAAGAGTCTTTAGTGTTTTCCAAGGTCATATTTAATAAGTATTATGGACAGCAACTTGCATCTATCATAGCTCAATGTCCTCACATCTCCTTTGCATTTGATTCCCCAGTAACTAACTTTGCTTTAATAATTTCTCTATTTTTATCTGCTATATTTTGTCCATTAACTGTAAAGATTGAACTTATCAGTTCTATTAAATCACAAATAGAACACTCATTTTAAGCTTAAAGAAAAGAATTAGATACTGAGGCTGAAAAGAAATGGAGTACATTTATAGATAGCAAGAAAATGGCCAAGAAACCTTCAAAAATGCATATGGTAACTGGCACTGTCTTTCCCCACACTTGGCTTGCTAATGGGTGTCCTTTGAGGAAGGAAGAATATGAAAGGCAACATCAACTTGAATTCGATCAAAGCTGTCAGTCTTCATAAAACCAACGATGAAAGAGATAAATGCTGTAAGTATACCGCAGATTTAGCCTAGATCTTTTGTCATCCCCTCTCTGCATCTCTGGTTAAGTTGATCTAGACCAGATCTAGTCAGAGAATGAGTGACTGACCCTATCAAGAACCATTTGCGAAGCCCCCTTGCACAGTGCCAATGCTGTCTGGAAATTTCTCAGTGAAGTTTGATCTTGAGAGATCATCTTGGAACGTAATTATGGGAAGGGAATTTGCCTTAGTTCCTTCTTCAGATTCTCCTCCAAGCTCTTAAGCCAAATGAATGATCTGCCATCCAGTTGTTAAGAACACAACAGCTATGCAATCTTGCTATCAGTTCGATGTTTTTCATTGTAGATGACCACAAAGGGAATCATGATTAGACTTTGGAAGTCAGCATTGAAATGGAATGGTGGCATTTACACAGAAATCAAGGACTATGTTCTGCTTTATAGTGACAGCATTCTTCCCAGCCTTCTCAGTTTCTGCCTTTCATGCTTAGGGAAATCCATTTGCAAGTTTGGAAACTGAAACAAAATCTAAATTTCACTGAAATGTTTTAATGCTTTGATTTAGCCATAGAACTTTCTCTTGCAGTTAAATCCTATTTAAATATCCATGGCAACTTTACCTCTGAGAAGAGAAACTAATTCACAGATCACTGCTTTTGCATGCATTTAGGTACCAGCCTTGAAGAAGCCATAGCATTTTAATTAATAAATTAAAACATTCCTTTGGTCTTGCTATCAGTGTTATACATCTGTTTCAGAAAAGCAAACTAGCAATAATTATTTAAAACATTAGAAAAAAGTCTGTAAATGTATAATGTGTTTGGAACCAAACGTAAGCCCTTAAAATTCCATAAATTTTGTTCTGTCTGATTAAAAATCCAGTAAAGATCAAATAAGATTTTGCAAAATATTCATCTATATATAATAATTATGATTGACCTTCCTCATGTTTATGTGCAGTCTAGGGAAATAAAAACCCATACAGATCAAGCAAGAAAAATCAAGTGCCTATTTTAATTTTACTATTATAAAAATTACGTGCTTTTTTGGTTCTTCAACTTTAGAATCATCTTTTAGAGGTCTACTTTGAGACATGAGTATACAGACTATTACAGAAAAAATATTCTTATGGTTTCCAAGAATTATTTTTATCAAAATATTTTATCAAAATATTTCAATAAATATTAATATAATCACAGCTATCTTCTTCGAGCTGAAACAAAACATACAAAACAAAAACAAATATAAAAAAACCCTAGTTACATATCTTCCTGGACTTCATTGTAAACCCATGTATTTACATGACTCTAAACCTTTTCCAGGGTATCCAAATTTTTTATAAGTTTTATAAATAGTATCCTCATTAAAATAAGTATTAAATGTATCAGGGAATATTTTATCATTCCATTAAGAACATAATATTAATTTTAAAAATTTCCCAAAGCAACTTGATTGTGATAGCTACAGATATTTATGCAATTAGTGATAACACTTTATAAAAGATCTTAAAAGACATATTATTTTATCTGTAATGCTGACTCCTTTTATTTGGAAAAAAGAAGTGTCCATAGTATTGGGTCACAGCAACTTTTTTTTTTTAATGGACTTTATTTGACATACAATACTGTACTAGTTTCAGTTCTGTTTTTATTTTTCTTGAGGAACCTCCACATTGTTTTCCACAGTGGCTGCACCATTTTGCATTCCCACCAACAGTGGACAAAGTTTCACATCTTTCTATATCCTCACTAGTATCTTTTATTTCTTGTTTTTTTGATAATAGCCATTCTGACAGATGTAAGGTGATATTTCACAGTGGTTTTGGTTTGCATTTCCCTGATGATTAGTGATGTTGAGCATCTTTTCCTGTTCCTGTTCATCATCTGTATATTTTATTTTAATAAATGTCTATTCAGATCTTTGCCCATTTCTATTTATTTATTTATTCATTCATTCATTTCTTTTATTTTTTATTATTATTTTTATTATGTTCATTTAGCCAGCATATAGTACATTATAAGTTTTTGTTGTAGTGTTCAACTATTCAACTAGTAGTAGCGTATATCACCCAGTGCTCATCCCAATACATAACCTCCTTAATACCTGTCACCTGGTTAGCCCATCCCCCCCACACTCCTCCCTTTTGTAACTCTCAGATTGTTTCCCAGAGTCCAGAGTCTTTCATGTTTTTCTCCCTCTCTGATTTCTTCCCATTCAGTTTTCCCTCCCTTCCCCTGTGGTCCTTCACACTATTCCTTATGTTTTATATATAAGTAAAACCATATGTTAACTGTCTTTCTCTGCTTGACTCATTTCACTTAGCATAAACCCCTCCAGTTCCATCCATGTTAAAGCAAATGGTGGGTAGATTATCAGTAATCTACCATTCTTTAACCATTCTTGTATTTCTGGATTAAATCCCACTTTATCATGGTGTATGATACTTGCAATGTATTGTTGAATTCGGTTGGTGAATATTCTGTTGAGAATTTTTACATCAAGGTTTATCAGGGATATTGACCAGTGATTAATGTGTGTGTGTGTGTGTGTGTGTGTGTGTGTTGGTGTGTGTTGGTGTGGTGTCTTTGTCTGGTTTTGGTATTATGCAATTATGGCATCATAGAATGAGTTTGGAATCTTTCTTTCCTGTTAGTTTTTTTGAATACCTTGAGAAAGAGAGGTATGAACTCATTTAAATGTTTGTTGGAATTCATCAGTGAAGTTGCCTGGTCCTGGATGTTTATTTGCTGGGAGTTTCAAATTTTTTTCTTTTTTTAAGGATTTATCAATTTGAGAGAGAGAGAGAGAGAGGGAGAGAGCATGAGTGGGGGAAATGGCAGAGGGAATCTTAAGCATATTCCCCACTGAGCATGGAGCCCAGTCCAGGACTCAATCTCATGACCCATGAGCTCATAACCTGAGCCAAAATTAAGAGTCGAATGCTTAACAAACTCAGCCACCCAGGTGCCCTGGGAGTTTTTGAATTTCTGATTCAGTTTCTTTACTAGTAATTGGTTTGTTCAAATTTCTACTTTTTCCTGACTTTCTGGAAAATTGTGTTTGGGGGAGTTTATTTCTTATGTGTTGTCCTAGTCGATTGTTGTTATCTCTTATGATCCATTGTATTCTGTGGTATCCATTATAACTTCTCTTTTTTCATTTCTGATTTTATCTATTTGGGCCCTCTCCTTTTCTTGATGAATCTGGCTAAACATTTATTAATTTTGTTTATCTTTTGAAAGAACTTTTAGTTTCATTGATCTTTTCATTTTTTTTGTTTCAGTTTCTATTCAATTTATTATTTCCTTACTTTATTAACTTTGGGCTTTGTTTGTACTTTTTCTCATTCCCTTAGGTATAAGGTTAGTTTGTTTATTTGAGATTTTCTTGCTTCCTGAGGTATACCTATGTTTTTATAAACTTCCCTCTTGGAACTGCTTTTTCTGTGTTTCATAGATTTTGGGACATTCTGTTTCTGTTTTCATTTGTCTCAAGTTTTTTTTTTTTTTCCTTTCCTCCTCCTCCTCCTCTTCCTCCTCCTCCTCCTCCTCCTCCTTCTTTGATTTCTTCATTGACCACAAAGTTATTTAGTAGCATCTTTTTAGCCTCCATATATTGCTTGATATGACTTCAGTTTTCTTGAATTGATTGAGGTTTGTTTTGTGGCCCAACATATGATCAACACTAAAGAATGTTCTATGTGCACTCAAAAAGAATGTATATTCTACTGTATTTCAATGAGATGCTCCATATAAGGTCAATGTTTACCTATGTATTGATGTGGGGGGGGTGCTAAAGTCCCCTATTATTATTGTATTACTGTCATTTTATCCCCTTACATCTGTTAATATTTGCTTTATGTATTTAGGTGCCCCTTTGTTGTGTGCATAGATATTTACAATTACTATATCCTCTTGTTGGATTGATTCCTTGATCATTATGTAAATCATTCTTTTTTTCTTATTATAGTTTTTATTTTAAAGACTAATTTGTGTGATATAAGTACTTCTACCCCAGTTTACTTTTTGTTTTTATTTGCATGGAATAATTTTTTCCATCCTCTAACTTTTAGTCTGCGTGTGTCTTTAAATTTTAAGTCAGTCTCTTGTCGGCAGCACATACATGTTTTGTTTTGTTTTTTAAATACAGTCAGTTAGCCTATGTCTTCTGATTAGAACATTTAGTCCATTTACTTTTAAAGTAATTGTTGATAGATATGCACTTATTGACAGTTAAAAATTGCTTTCTGGTTGTTTTTTTTTGTATTTGTTCTCTCTTCCTTTCTTCTTCTCTTGCTCCCTTCCCTTGTGATTTGGTTATTTTCCTTAGTGTTATGTTTGTTTTCCTGTTTATTTTGTGTGTATCGATTAACAAAATAGATGTTGGTTTTTGTTTGTGATAACTATGATGATGATGTTCATATATGTTACTTTATTTATATAGCAATTTTAAGTTACTGGTCACATAAGTTTCAACACATTCTAAAGGATTACGATTTTACTCTCCCCCTCCACATTTTATGTATCTGACGTCATATTTTGCATGTTTTTATTTTGTGTTTCCGTTAACTAATTATTGTAGATGCACTTGATTTTACTATTTTTATCTTTTAACTTTCATACTAGCTATGTATGTGATTAATTAATTACCTTTACTATATGTTTGCTACCAGTGGGATTTTTTTTCATAATTTTCTTATTTCTAGTTATAGTCTTTTCTGCTTAAAGAAGTCCCTTTAACACTTCTTGTAAAGCTGGCTTAATGGTGATGAACTCCTTTAATTTTTGTCTGTCCAGAAAACTCTATCCTTCAATTCTGAATGATAACCTTACCAGGTAGAGTATTCCTGTTTTGTTTTTGGTTTTGTTTTTGTTTTTATTCAGCACTTTGAATATATCCTGCCACCTCTAGCTTGCAAAGTTTCTGGTAAGCCTTATGCAGTTGATGATAGCCTTATGTAGTTTTTCTTGTTCATAATAACTTGTATTTCTCTTAGTGCTTTTAAGATTGCCTCTTTATCTTTAATGTTCGATATTTTAATTGTTATCTGTCTTGATGTGGACATCTTTGAGCTCATGTTTCCTGGTGTTCTCTATGCTTCCTGGACCTGGATATCCCTTTTATCCCCCAGGTGAGGAAAGTTTTCAGGTATTATTTATTCAAATAACTTTTCTGCTCTCTTCTCACTCCTTCACTCTCTTCTTTTTCTGGGACTCCTAAAATATAATTTTTAATATTCTTGATGTTGTCCTATAGGTTCCTTAACCTACCTTTATTTTATATTCTTTTTTTCTCCTTTTCATTTGAATGATTTCTACTACTCTGTCCTTCAGATTGCTGATCTGCTCTTCTGCTTCCTCAAATCTGCTTGATTCCTTCTACTGTATTTTTTATGACTCTGATTGTTTTGTTTTGGTTTTGGTTTTGGTTTTTTGTTATTTTCCATCTCTTTGTTTAAGTTCCCACTCTGTTCATCCATTCTTCTGAGTTTGATGAGCACCTTTATGACCATTATTTTGAACTATTTATCTGATAGTTTGCTTAGCTCCATTTCATTTAGGTTTTTTTGTTTTGTTTTGTTTTGTTTTTTTTCCCCTGAGGTTTTGCCTTCTTCTTTCATTTGGAACATATTCTTCTGTATTTTCATTTTATCTACCTCTCTGTTTTTGTTTTGTTTTGTTTTGTTTTCCTGTGTAGTAGTAGATCTGTTATGGCTCCCGGTCTTGAAGTATTAGCTTTATGAAGAAGGTGTCCTGTGTGGTTTTGTACTGCAAACTGTCCCTGGTCCTCTGAGCCACTTGCCCCAGAAGTGACCCCTGCATAGGCTGTAAGCTTCCTCCTGTTATTTCTGGGTCCTGATTTTTGTGGACTTGGTGGTGTGAAGGGTTGTCACCTTTTATGGCTGTCTGTGAAGTCTGGCTATGAAATTTATGGGAATGCTGGTGAGCAGGGCTGACCCATGCCCTGTATGACTGAGAGACCTGAACATGACTGTTGCAGGCACTAGTGTGCAGGTTGGCCCCCAGGGCAGCTGGCTGCAGGACCTGGCTGCAATGGCTCTGGGTTCATTGGTAGACAGGGAAGGCTGCCAGCATGGCTTGCTGTGAGGTTCAGATATCACTATTATAGACATTCTAATATAGAGGCCTGGCCCTGGGGCAGGGCTCTATGGGAGAGGTTTCAGTGACATCTAAGTGTGCTCATTGAAAGTGGCACAGCTGGGGAAGCTACTTGGTTAGAGCTCTAATGCTGTCCAATGCAACCTTCTAGGGAGGCTGGGGTAGCAGGTGCTTGAGAGAAGCTCTTGGTGAGGTAGATGGGTACAGTGCAGCAAGTCCACACGACAAAGCCAGAGTGGGGCAAGTGGTCTTTGCACAGTAGATTGAGAGTGCCAGAAATGCAACCAGACATGCTAGGTAGAAGGGAAGTAACAAAAAAAAAAAAAAAAAAAAGATGCCCACCGGTGCTTTTGACCCCAGAGAACAATCCAACATATCCCTACACCTCCAGCATACATTGATTAAATTAGTCAATAGAGCCCCTTCAAATGTAACTCGGACTCTTTTTGAACTGCTGCCTCTGCTCTGGGACTCTGAGCAGGTAAGAGTATACACATGTTTTTTAAAAGAGGAGTCTTGGTTTCTTACTGCCTTTCTGCTCTCCCAAACATAAGCTCTGTCAGTTTTTAAAGCCAGACACTGGGGTTCCTCTTCCCAGTACAGGTCCCCAGAAGCCCAGTGTGGGGCTCAAGCCCTCATTCCTCAGGGAAGGACTCAATGGTTGTAATATCCATTCTTCTGTGAATCCTGATCAAACCACATCTCTGTCTCTCCTCCCCATCTCAATATGGCTTTTTAATTTGAATTCTTAGTTATGTGTAATCTGTTTTGCAAGTCTTCAGTTTGTTCTTAGAGATGTTAAGTATGTAGGTGTAGATTCTCTGTGGGAGAAGGTAAGCTCAGGATCTCCCTACTTTGTCATCTGTGACAATTTCTAGTATTTTACTGTAAGAGCTCTTTAAGGATATCAGATTCCTAGAATCTCAGAAATCAGATCCCACTCTATTATTTTGTCCCACACGTAAAGATAAACTGTGTCTTGTCAACATGGTAATATTGGAGTTCAAGTTCTTCACTCTTTAAACCCTATTCCAATAAGCCTGAACTACTGAAGTGTTTCTTTTTTTTTTTTTTTAAGATTTTATTTATTTATTTGTCAGAGAGAGAGCAAGTGAGAGTGAGCACAGGCAGACAGAGTGGCAGGCAGAGTCAGAGGGAGAAGCAGGCTCCCTGCGGAGTAAGGAGCCCGATATGTGACTCGATCCCAGGATGCTGGGATCATGACCTGAGCCGAAGGCAGCTGCTTAACCAACTGAGCCACCCAGGCGTCCCTACTGAAGTGTTTCTTCTCAAGCCATAGATTCTGCTTCCTGCTGGGAGACAGCAGAAGAACACCTTTCACTCTTCAACAACATCATGATATTGTGTTGCAACCTGTGAATTAGCCCTTCTACTTTGAGAATTAGAAAGTCAAGTGTGGTTAGCATACTGACTAACCATATTTTTGGCTTGCTGGTCCATGAGAAGTGTTGGTTGAGGGTGTACTAATGCTCTTTTTCCCCTGAACTTTCTCACCAAATAATCCAAGTGGTATCCAATCTGAACTCTTGACTCAGACACCGGATCTTTTTTTTTTTTTAAGATTTTGTGTGTTTTTGACAGAGATAGTGAGAGAGGGAACACATGCACAGGGGAATTAAAGAGGGAGAAGCAGGCTCCCCACTGAGTAGGGACCCTGGTATGGGGGTCCATCCTAGAATACTGATATCATAACGTGAGCAAAGGCAGACACCTAACAACTGAGCCACCCAGGTGCCCCCAGTCACCTGAAATTTAAAGGGATCTTTTAATGATTGTTTAACTCAGAGTTTCTCAAACTTTGTGTATAAAATCTATATTAAAATAGCTGAAGAAATTTGGAGGCAATAAAGACCCCAGTGATAGGGAGAGATTCATGCTTTCCCTCTTCTTAATTTGAAATTCTTTTCTTTGCATAGGTATAGATTTATCATGACTAGTGTATTATGTTAGACAACATGATAAGTTTCCAACATTGACAGATTTAACATCCATGGTTTCACCAACAGTAACTAACCTTGAAGAATTTGAGTAACTGAACATGCTGGAAGTTTACTAACCTCATCATCCACAGCCAACTAAGACTGATTATTCTCTACTTTTACACATACACAGTAAAATTCATGAGGTGATATAAATTTTTGCTTATGAAAAAATAGTTCTTAAACAAGAGGGAATTGTTACTGATAGGGGCAGAAATGAAACAAAATGTGAAACACTCTAAGAAAGTTATGGGTCATAGAATGTAAAAATTTTCATGGGGAAAATAATTTGTTATTGTGTTATTCATAAATTTGAATATTTATAAAGCCTTGAGATGGCTCTCTTTTGAATTTAAAGTCTGTTGTAAATTTAGGTTTTTTAAGTAATCATAATATTAAATTACAAGCAAACTATTTATGAGACTGAAAATTTAAAAAACCAAGCATAACCAATTCAGTCACCAAGTCAGCAAAGAGAGTAAGTCACAAAAATAAATTTTTAATACAAAACCACATAGAGATGGAATATCAATTTAGTCTTCATTCAGCATTGGCTTGATTTTCACTCACCACAAAGTTTTGGCATCTTGTGTGTTAATACAGGTGAAGAGAATAGATTTGGGGATTTTCCATCAAAGGAATCCCTTGTATATTTGGACATATTTTTAGCTACATTTATAGGAGTCAAAACCATTCACAAGTGAAAGAGACAACATAAAATCGTCTCACAATCTGACTCATTTATTTTCTTTGGCATGGTTACTGAGTGTCATTTTTTTTTTAATATACTACCAAAGAGCAACTGTCTTTAGATATAGGTTGTATATGATTATAGCAATGGTATGTCTCAGTTCTGAAAGTTTCTGCAGACAATTAGGGTGGAAAACAAAGAGTTGAGAAATTCTTTGGAGAATTGAGAATATTTCATTACTCTCTGGAGTGCAGTCACAGCTGGCCAATATAAACTTTTTGTGAAGCGGCACCCATCTGGCCTTTATTGACAAGCACTAAACTTCCTATAAGCAGTGTCATCCATCTGGCTTTTATGAATGTATGATGTACTGGGTTCAACTCAAATGATAACATCTGTCTGAATAGATAAGCCAAAGCCAATCTATAAAAATATATCTACATATCTCTGAATTACATAATGGAGTGACATGGCTGATAAAGGTAACTGGTAGCATTACTGCTTTATCTGCCCCTCACCACCAACTATAGTTATTTCATTGTCTTCCCTTAGCCTTCACAAACGCTTCAAAAAATACATATTATTGATGGCTCTGTGTGTGTGTTTGTGTACATGTAAAGTAAACCAGTGTGATTTTTTTTTTTGATGATGGCTCAATTGTTTCTACCTTTAAAAAACTCAAACAAATAAACAAAATAAAATCTTGTAATGAAAGGAGGTTAACTTTCCAAAGCCTATGTTATTTTTCATCAGTCTCTCTGTAAATACATAATGTTGAAGAACCAGTTTGGCATGTGGTAGTGAAGTTCCCTTCATCAACTTGTATGCTATACATGGTGTCAAGAATTCAAATCTTTTCCATTTATATGCCTAAAGACCTGAACAATCTTTCAAAGAACATGCTCATTTCCAGAGCAAGAAATGATTAGTCATAGTAAACATTCAAGACATGGAATGAAACAGAACACTTTAGAAATTATAAAGTAAACACAGAATGAATTCTTTTTTTTTAAGATTTTATTTATTTATTTGACAGATAGAGATCACAAGTAAGCAGAGAGGCAGGCAGAGAGAGAGGGAAGCAGGCTCCTTGCTGAGCAGAGAGCCCGATGCAGGACTCTATCTCAGGACCCTGGGATCATGACCTGAGCCAAAGGCAGAGGCTTTAACCCATTGAGCCACCCAGGTGCCCCAAGACAATGAATTCTTACCACTCCAATAGTTTAATTGTGGGACATCAGAGCTTTCATTAGATATAATATGCAGTGTTTGCTTTTTCACTAAACCAAAGTTTTTGCACTTAACAGAAGAGCATTGCTACGTAAGATTAACCATTTTTTGAAGTATTAAATCAGATTCTTGTATAAACCTCTTGAGTCAGTCAAGAAAGAGTCAAGAAAGTCAAAATAGACTTTCTTGGGTAGACTAAAGTTTTCCCACATGGAAACATACTGACCCCAAGATCCTAAATCAAAGCATTAGTGACAACAAACAGAAAATATTATCTGATAAACAATAGACCAATGCATCCTTGAGTCCCCACTCCAAACCTAGAACCAATGATAGTTGTTCTGGATGGCCTGACATGAATGGTATGTGGCCCTACCTGGTTTTCTTCAGAATACACGTGTGTTAATCACAAAATTCTTTTGACTTAGGATACACAAGCAATTACTTCTTAATTCTTTCTACAACCACTTATTTATCTCCTCCTATTTATTTTACTAAAATGAATGTCCCTCTCTAGACTATGCTAGGCTATTATATTCTGCTAGCTCTCTCAGAAGTTTTTTGGTAAATAAATTAATGATATGGAAAGTCTTACTTCCTAAAGTTATTCTTTTGGTTACCACGTTTTTTGGTAAATAAATTAATGATATGGAAAGACTTACTTCCTAAAGTTATTCTTTTGGTTACCACTCAGTCAGGGGTAGATATCAACAATATTTAGGGTACAGAGAACAAGCGAAAGAAGAAAGAATGCTGCCCTTCCTCCTGTGTAGTCATTGTCTGGGAGAGTCATTGTCACTTGTTTCAGATACTTTTAAGGAAACCATTACTTTGTCCTATTACTGTGGTGTCTTCTAACACCACTAAGGAGATAGGTAGAGACTCATTTCCCAAGTACATTAAATTTTTCTGAACCACTCTAATGGCCTAATAATTCACTTCTACTAGACAATAATATATGTCAATTAAGTTAAATATATACACAAACACAAACTCACAGACACACACTAGCCATAATTAATTATATTTTAAATACTAAATTCTCATTCTGTGCAAGTGAAAATATTTTCCAAGTTCAAGCAAAGAATTAAAAAGGAGAATAATATGGTCTAATTTCAGAAGGAAAAAAAAAAGGGAGGATTTCTCTTATTATTCCACAAATTTCTCTGTGGTTTTTAGAAAATGAATTAAAATTTCAATGGAGCCTAATTATCTGTAAAATCACAATATTTCGGGTAAGATACAATTTTTAATGCCTTAAAAAACTGCCATGAAGAGGATATGGATTTTAGTTACACAGTCAAAATAGCTGTGGAAAGAGCTTTGAACTTGGATTCTGGGACTAGGACCTGTGTTCTAACTTTGTTTTTTCAGTTTTTGAGCTGTCTGACTTTAGTCAAATTATTTTACCTCTCAATTTTTTATATAATAGGAATAATAATTATAATACATGATTATTGTGAAGATTCAATGAAATAATGCATGTGAATAAGTCAAGAATAACAGTACCACATAGCAGATACTTAGTAAATAATAGCATCTTTCCCCCTTTTATCTGGGGTTTTATAATCTTTAGGTTGTAAAGGTTGTAAAGCCTTCCAAAAGCAATGGATAAAAACCAGTCTAGACCCAAGATTTAAAAATAGAAGTTAATTTCAAAATATCAAAATGGGAGTAAAATTGTCCCAGAAATACTATTATAAAAGCAATAATTTAATGAGTGTAGAGAAGGGGGGAAGTACACTCATTTAAGGTTTGGAGGATTTCAACAAAGGATCCCACTATTTTGTATATCATGATCATAAAGCATAAGGGGTCTCATTTTTACTTAGTGGTGTAGAACTAACTCCATGTCATGAATCTTTTGAAATGAAATTCTGATCAGAATATTCAGCCCAAACCACAGAATTGACTTGTTAATTCATTTCCTAAGATATCTTTTATCAAACCAAGGTAATTTTCATATTAAGCAGGCCACTGACAAATGAACACTTTGGAAGAGTTGGCTAAAATAAACTGATGAGTTTATTTTGCCAGGCAAGTCCCACAATTCTTTCATTTTGGGGGAAAAAAAGGGATGCTGTGCAGTTCAGTTTCCTGAAGCGGACTCAGAGGACTGAGGTTTGCATGCACAAAGTTTACTGGAGGGTATCCTTGGCATTACCACTTACGGGACAGTGAAAGAGGTATTACTGAGTAGAGGGAAGGCAAGTCCCACAAAGTCCTTAGCCAATCTCATGAGGGGCTCTGAAGCTAGGAATTTGCACAGCCAACTTGTAGGAAATTGGGCAAATGCGCCCACCTTTACATCCTTCTCATTTTTTAAAAGATTTTTCTTTATTTATTTGACAGATAGAAATTACAATTAGGCAGAGAGGCAGGCAGAGAGAGAGAAAGAGAGGAGGAAGCAGGCTCCCCACTGAGCAGAGAGCCCCATATGGGGGTCTATCCCAGGACCTTGGGATCATGACCGGAGCGGAAGGCAGAGGCTTTAACCCACTAAGCCTCTGAGGTATGACCCGATTATTGAAGAAATGGGAACTTAGCTTTGTAAGTTGAATCTCACATATTCTGAGATTTACACTTCCATACTTTCAGAAACTGGAGGAATAAGAAATTCAGTCCCAGGAAAGGAAGATGGAAAGGAAGCTGTTTCTGAGACTTTATTTGGCATTCCTCTTTATGATTGCCCTTACCCTATAGGCATAGGCTTCAGTTCCAATGTGGCATTTTTTTCGTATTCAGTTATATTTTGTGGGATTGGGAAATAATCACTGGTGGGTTTCTGGACTCCTTGAGTCAAATTGAGCCAAGACTTTATTATCTATTCCCCATAGCCTCTGGGTCCAATGTAACTCAAAATGTTTGGGTCTTTCCCTTTCTCAGTGTGTAGTTGTCAGATAAGTAGCCACAGGTTCCTTTGCAGAATTCCTAGGGTAATTATTACCATATTTACTTGCTAGGATCTTGTTGTGTCCTTCCTTCTGAGGATCTGGTCTCTCCTATACTAAATGAGTTATGGATTGATAAACTGGCTCAAATCCAGAAAAGATGTAAGAGATTTTGACATTTTATTGGGAAATTGCTTAGCATATTTACAATGTACTCTTGATTTATTTTAATGTGTAAATTGCGCAACACCTTTGCTGGATTACCATCTAAACTGTCCTTAGAGATGCCAGGTACTACAACCATCTCCAGAGCCCTCTGCATCTCAGGTTTTCCAGCTACCAACCTAGACTTGCTGCTCACTACAGTAAATGTGCCCAAGTGGCTTTTGACATTTAACAATTAGTCTTGATTAATTTGGGATCCTGTCAAAATCTAGTGCTGTCTGTTAAGGCAACTCCTACAATCAACTCTGATCTATGAAGCACAGTTCCCATGGAACTTTTTCTATGATGTTGCTTCCTCTTCCCAAAACTGCTTTAATAAATTGAGTGTCTTCTGGGACATTTTTTCTTAAGAGAGAGAGAGGGAGAACTGAAGGTTGGAGGGGAGGAGGGGTTGCGGTGGGAGCAGAAAGAGAGTGGAAGAGAGAATCTTAAGCAGGCTCCTTGTCCAGCATGGAGCCCAAAATAGAACTGGATCTCATGACCCTGAGATCATGACCTGAGCCAATATTAAGAGCTGGATGCTTAACTGATTGAACAACCCAGATGCCCCTGAAGATTTGTTTTTTAAATAATCTCTACATCCAAAATAGGGCTCGAACTCACAATCCCAAGATCAAGAGTCACATGCCCTACCAACTGAGCCAGACAGGTGCCACCCCACCCCACCCCGAATTTTTTTTTTCTTTTTCTTTTTCTTTTTTTTTAAAGTCTGGATGTCCTTTAGAATTAGTTATCAGGTGGGTTTTCCAGACTTATGTATTACATCTGCTTCATGAGCCTTTTGATCCCTTCTTCACTGTCTGTCACACAGTGTTTGAACTTCCACTTTACTAAATGTGAACCATCATTTTCCTCAAGCTTTCAACAGTGATTTCCAACTCTACGATAGCATCAGTACTTATGGTCCTTTATCTTGGGAGAGTTTCCCATATTGATAAGTTCTTCCTTGGGTAACTTTTCACCTGTCTTTGGGCAACGAACTGATTACATTTTAGAAAATTGTGGAGCAACCAAGAAATAGGACACTGCGATATCAGAAAATTCCCCAAAATTAGATGACTATTTATAAAATAGATTAGAATTTTTAAGGTAAACAGTTTTGTGAGTAAAGCATTCATCATTTATAAATCTAATACTGTCTCCAGGAGATGGGTGAGATGGAGAAAAAATAGAATTGTTTTATATTTTCCTTTACATTGCTTTATATTTTTCTTTCTGTGATTTTCCTATCTCCAGATATTTTTCTCTTTCTTCCATTTAATAGGACAAGAGAGAGAATCTAGCCCTAAAACAGTTTGTATAGGGAATGACTAATAAGTATAGCCATTTGGTTGATATCATTCTGTGGATTTTTTTTTTTAGGATAATTTCCAAAAGAAACTGTCTCAATAGGATATTAAAAAGAATTGTGCAAAATGTGATTATATTGATTATATTGAAAAATATCTTCCTGAATTTTCCAGGTGTAATAAAGTGGTCATATTCATAGCGGCAAATCTGCATTGACCCTGCCTAAGAGAGGCATTCATAACTGCAATTACTCCTTAAATGCCATCCTGGATGTTTCAGCATTATTCCTCTTGATGCCAGCTGCCCCTACTGCCCCAAAGCACTGACAGTCTTTCCCATATACTAGAATTAGAATGTGAATATGGTGACCAAAAGAAAAAAAAAAGTTCCATTTTCTAAAGGCCAACAATATCAAAAATGAGTCCTTTTGAACTTGCTGAGTATACTAGATAGTTTCTCTGTGAGCAAAGTAACTGCACTTAGCTGCCTAAGCCACTAGAGTGGAATTGACCTTTTGGATGCATATTTATTAATGTATATCCAAAGCAAATTAGATTTCGTTTGACACTTAGATCATGGAGAGGTCCTTTTCTTTTCTTTTAACCTTGAGACAGACAGGTAAACACAACTGGAGCTGTGGACTTTCAGCATATTGAGAGAAATTTTGAAATATTTGATAAGAACAATATGTTCCTGCTCATTACATATTTGTTTTTCTTTTTATTTCACCTGATATTTTGAAAAATTTGTTCTATGTACTTTTGGAAAATTTATACTTAGATTATTAAAAAAATATATTTTATTAGGTCTATTTGCCTTCCAAAAGCTTTAGAGGTGTTTCTTTTCTCTTCAAGCTCTTTAATAAAACATACACGCAGAGGAAATTAAGCCATATTCAGTATAAACAAGCACAGACACTAAATATTTCAAGTACACTTGGAAATACAACTGAATTTAGAATAAAATTTCATCTTCAGTTCATGTTAAAGGTGTGCTTTCATTCATGCCCACCCTATCCTTCCAATGGCTTTTTAACATAATTGGTACTTTTTATCATGGACCCTTTCCAGTTTCCAGTGTTCTCCCAAAGATGGCTCCAATTTTACTTTTTGGGTTGCTACACTCTTCTTTCACAAAGACTAGCAGCTCTGCCACCAATCATGGCTAGAGAGAGGGAGCTATACCCACACGGGAACCTCTGGCAGTAAGGAAACACCAGTTGATAATGGATGGCACTCCCTGCGATATGCAACCTTTTTTCTTCATTCTCATTTGTCACAAACCCTCAGTCCTTTCTTTTCACTTACTCCCTTAGGTTTTCTTACCTTTTCTCTTTTCTTCTTCTATTTTTTTGACATGCTTCCTTTCTTATGTCTTAAAAGAGCTACTCAGACCATTTGGGCTTTGGTTCTAGATTTATAAATGGTTTAGGTAGGAAGGGAGAAGAAACTTCATAAAATTGATTGGAATAGAGTGTCACCTCAGCTTCTAGTGGCAAAACAAAGTAATGGGGCTTCAGCCCTAAAGGCAGGTAAATAGTCGTTATTGTCCTTTTCCAGAGAAGAAACTGCTCCTACAGTAGTCTTTCTACTATATATGTGGCTAAAAGAAGATCCATCCAATTCTATGAACACCCAGTTCTACAAAATGCAGCCCAAATTTTATCTTAATTTATTTTCTGAGGTTGATGATTAATTCTTTGAAAACCTTATCAAGAGCATATCATAAGCATCTCAGCTCAACCAACACTAGCATTCACCTATACAACCACAGAAGCTTCTTAACTATGAGCCCACAGCTTCTCCCTGCTACTTCCATTCCTCATTCTCTTCAGCAGTTAGAGTATGTTTTTTGGAATGCAAGTCTTATCACCTCATTTGCTTCTCCCTCATAAAACTGGCCAAGGAACTTGAAACAGTTCTCAGAATAAGGACCAAGTTCCACCCCTTCTTGCTTCACTGTGCCATCACCTGCATACCCTACAACTAACTGCCCTTCTTTTCATTTCCTGGTTCCCTATGCTCCCTTTCACTGCAGGGTCTCTGCGCTATAGCACCCCATCTGAGTACAGTGCTCTCCCCATCTGCCACCCTACTCCTATCTTCCTCCTCCACTCCTTTCCTATTTGGCTATTACTCATCCTTCAGCTCTCAACTCAGGCATTATTTCCGAAAAGGAATTTTAGTTTCTCTATTAAATGTTCTTGTTGTATAATATTCCATTACTTCAGAGTTCTTATGTCAGCTTTAATTATACATTCTTGTGATTTAAATCACCATTGCATCACTAGCATAGGGCCTCACACGTAAGTCTCACTCAGCAATTACTCATTTGAAAAATAAATGAATTCACAGATAACCATTTATTACAACATACCCTCACATGCCTTATTTTCTACCAGCTATTATTATGTGTCTACTGAACTAGATATGGGGCTATGGTTTCTGTAGACTTCACAATTTAACTCATATCTTGATGATGGTCTTTAAGTAATGAGCACCAATGTTTACCTGGTGGCCTCATTCATGGCATTGTTAAAATGACATCCAAAAGTTAGAACTGTTCTCTGAGAAAGTGTTTGTGAAGAGGATGAAATGACAAGCTACAGACTGGGAGAAAACATTTACAAACAACATATCTAATAAAGGACTATATCTAGAATATACAAAGTAGTCTCAGAATTCAACAGAAAAAATAAAAGTCCAGTTAGAAAATGGACAAAAACCATGAACAAACATTTCCCTGAAAATGGTATACAGATGACAAATAAGTAAAACTAAAGTTGTTCAGTATCATTAATCACTAGATAAATGCAAATTCATGCCACAAGGTATCACCATACACCTACAAAAATAGCTAAAATTAAAAAAAAATAGTTGACAAAACTAAATGCTGGTACGCAATGGAGAAACTGGAGACATGGGATCACTCATACATGACTCTGGTGGGAATATTAAGATAGCACAGCAACTCTGGAAGACACTTGGGCAGTTTCTATAAAAACTGGACATGTATCTACTATGCAATCCAGTAATTGAACTACTAGGTTTTTATTCCATCCTTCAACTCTCAACTCAGGCATGAATTCCTCAGAGAAAATGTAAACCTATGTTCACAAAAGTCCAACATATAAAGGCTATAGCAGCTTTATTGCTACTAGCCAACATCAACATCAGCCCAGGTGTTCTTCAATAAATGAATGGCTAACAAAACTTTTGTACATAACATACTATGGAATCAACTCAGAAAAGGAAAGGAATGAATTCTTGATGTATAATAATCAATAGGGTCCCCAGGAAATTATTCTGAGTGAAAAAACAAGTCCAAAAGGTCTTACTTCATTTATATAACATTTGTGGAAGTAATAGGATTTTAGAAGTGAAGGATAAGATTAATGGTTGCCAGGAGTTAGGGATGGGGCATGAAGAGGAAAATGGCTGGTCGGTATGGTAATCAAAGGCAACAAGAGTCAATATTTTGATTGTGGTAGTTGATAACACAAACTTACACAGGTGATAAAATTGTATAAAAGCTACACACACACACAAGTGCAAATAAAACTGAGGAAATCTGAGTAAGATCAAGTGGATTGTATCAATATTAAAATTTTGATTGTGATATTATACTTTGGTTTTACAAAATATCAGCCCTGAGAGAAGTTAGGAAAGGTAGACAAAAGATCTTTCTGTATTATTTCTTATAATTGAATTTATAATTTATCTCCATAAAAATTTCAATTAAAAGTTATATCCAGAGTGGCACCTGAGTGGCTCAGTCAGTTAAACATCTGACTCTTGATTTCAGCCCAGGTCATGATTTCAGGATTATGGGATCAAACCTCTCATTAGGAATCCATACTCAGCAGGGAGTCTTCTTCTCTCTCTCTCCCTCTTGCTCTGCCTATCCCCATGCTCAAGCTCTCTCTCTCTCTCTCTCTCAAATCAATCTTTAAAAAATTATATCCAGAGATTTTTATCATTTTACTTGTTTCATCAACAGAGGGAAAGCTCTATATACAATTCACTGGTATGCACTGGCGACCCAGTGAATCCAAGGTAGGACACACTGCCAGCTGTCATAGAATATATATTTCTTGTACAAGGATGGAGAATGAATTGGCTTTCAGAATCTAGTTTCATGCCCAATGGTTTGGACTTAAGGTTAGGTTAGAGTGCCCCCAGCACTCTCTAGAGCAGGTTTATAGCCTTATAACTTCAAATGTAAGGAAAAGTCATTCTAGGAGTTATGGCGGGGATAAGACGAGACTTCCAATACCAAAGAAAATAGTAGCTGGACAAACAAGCCAATCTGAGATGAGAATCTTGGAGGTGAGTTGGGTGTCCATGGACCTGTGCAACAGAAGACATGGGAGGGGATGGTTGATGGTAAGGTAGATGGAAATGTCACCTACCCATATCTCCATTTGAAAGAAAACTCATCTGCTGCAGATGTGTGTATGTCTGTGTATATGTGTGTATGTGGGGGTGTATGTAAATTTATAATTTACATAATAGTAATCTGTATCTGTTTTGGCTTTGCTAACTGTCTTAACATTTTCATAAAGTGGTTGCAGCTGTTGACGTTACAGTTCAGAATTTCCTCCCCTCAATTAAATGCAGGATGGTGGGTTTTAATTATACTACAGGGAGTTTTAATAAGGTATCTCCAAAATTATCATGAGATCTCATTAGATTTACCACAAAACTTTTCGAATATCTGCAATAACACTTCTCACGGGCTAGATTCTAGAATAATGCTCAAGGAAATTCTGAGATTTTACCAGATAGCAAATCAGCAATGAAGTAGCCACATTAAATTACTGGGAAATGATTGATATTTTCTTTCCAGATGTAGTTATATGAAGCGAAATTTAATGGTATGTTTTAAGAGAAGCAAAAATAATGCAAGCTGCAGAAAAGCTGAAAACAAGGCTAAGACCATCCAAAATGATGCAGAGAAAACATGCTATTTAGCATCTCACTAACGATATCTCACTGAAGTGCTCTCTGAAAGCTGCACCTTTTTTTCACAGAGCTTCTATAGCCCTGCGGATAAAGACTGTCAAAATGAGGTTAAGGAAGTTGGCAATGGGCACACGATGATTATGATGTCACATCCATAAATATTAATAATAATAATAAAACACTAAAGCAGTAAGATTGATATACACAAAGCCAGGACAGGATTTGATTTCTCAAGAGCCAAATGAGAGCCAGCTGGGAAAAATGCCCAGCCCCAGAGAAAAAGACAATAGTGAAAAGAGTGTACTGTTATACTGAGAGAGGCTTCGTAAGTCACACCATATATTCACGGCAGAAGAATCAGGTCACTTCAGGAAGGAGGCTTGTGATGAACCTCTGAGAGCCTAACCAAGGAAATGGATTTAATAACTGTTGCCTGTAACCCTGGTGGATGCTTCAGTCTCACTCTGTAATGAACCTAGCACGTATCCAGTAGTCCCAAGGAGCCAAGAGTCCATTACTTAACCTACAGCACATGTTGCATGAAAACATGCTTTTGTTTTCCCAGGGAACCTCTGCCAATTTCCTTTAATTGACCTGGATTATAGTGCCGGTTCTAGAAGAATCTAGGCAGTCAGAAGGCCCATGTTTCTCTTCAAAGATTATCTTCAATTCACAGATAGAAACAGGGTCTAGCTAGATTTATCAAGCATTCAGTTATCACATTAGACTTGTAGTTTTGTTATATCTTAGACTTTTTTATGGCTCTGATCACATTTCGCTGGCTTGAAACTGACAATTTCAGGATGATATTTTTCTTCACTTTTCCTTCCATGTCTTTCACACCCATAACTTCATTTGACTGTTTGCTTTGTTTTTCTTCTACAAATATAACCTGATGTGGATTTATCCACAGACAGGCAGAAGCTTAATAAAATTTGTTTTGTTGAGGTATTATCACTCAGTGACAACAATCATGGTCTTCTGCATTATTTGTACTTTTCCTTTCTAACTCATGCACATGCACAGCAGTGAGCAGATTTACAAGCTCACAGAAGTGGGCATAGAGACATGGGGCACACACACACACCCCCCACAAGAACACATTTATTTAGGGTTTCTTCATGAAAGAAGAAGAAATAAAGACAATGTTTTTGCTCTTTGATTTGCCACTAATTTAGACATTCACTTTTATAAATTTGGTCCTAGAACTTGTAACAGTAATAAAGTACCTCTACAGAATATTTCTGGAATCATGATTCTATCGTTTTACCCATAACAAAGGAATTTGTGTTTTTTTCCCACAGGTCCAATAGTAACCTTCAGTTTCTGTCAGTGCCCATGATTCTCAGTCTCAGTATCTCAGAGAATTCCAGATTCTTATGCATTAGGGAGCACCCAGGGATTTATCCTAAAATAAGCTATTGCTCTTATTTATATATTAGCGTTAAAACTTCTTTGATTTAATATTGTTTGATTTAATATTGTTTAAATATTTGTAACATGCAAATGGCCAATACCATATACTTTCTTTGGGCAGGTATTCATGGGGCAAAGATTTAGGAAAAGATGCAGCAAAAGGGAGGCCAGAAAGACCAAAGATAAAAAAGTGACAATTTTGCCAAAAACCAGCCCCATGCTTCATAAGAGTTGACACACACTGACATTTGGCTTCTAATTTCTCTATCAATTTGGACTGTGTTTTTGTGAAAATGAGATAATATATGTGAAAGCACCTAGCCAAATTCTCGGGACATGGCAGACACCCAATAAATATAAGTTTTTACTACTATATTAAGCATCTTCTTGTCATAAGCAGAATTTACCCAGTAACGAAAAGTTACAGCTCAGTTGAGCCAATAAAGGTGACATACTTGAAGCCGAGAACACACACTTGATGTTACCAAAATCCTAAACTTCACTTTCATTCAAGAATAACAAAATCATTGAATCCAATTCTGAAAAATCTGAAAATGCCTATTTCCCATCTCTAACTCTTTCTAAGCTATCATTCTAAAAGAATCCAGGCAGATTTCCAAGTTATTTCGTTTTATTTGTCCCACGTTATCTTCCAGTTGAGACTAATAATTGTTAAATTAATCCCATATATGATAATATTTCAATAAGTACAAATTTATAGGGAATCTTAACAAAGGAAAGTAACAATTATACTTGTCTGGAAACAAAATTCCATTTTGGAAAATATGTGGGTATGGTTAAGTGTTTGTATATATTGGCTACTGACAGGAGGAGTGACAACACTGGATCTCAGGTGTCATCACTGATAGAATGGTAATAATCGCTCATCTTTGAGATGTTCTGGGCAACAAATGTCTGGGAGGCTATTATACAACAAGTAAGTGGCAAATACAATGAAAATGGAACCTAAGACTCTTACTCCTGACCCATGCTGATTCAATTGCTCTAACAGTTTGACACCTAAGGCTATAATAACGTTATTTAGCAATGTTATTGAGAGGTCTTAGATATTTTATGTATTATATTTTTATATTTCTTACATTCTTTTTTTTTTAACTTCTTATGCTACATTAGAAATTTTATCTTGATAAATCAAATATCTATTCTATTTATCCCAGTGTGTTTTAGGGTCATTCTTATACGTCTTTCTCTAGATATAGTTGTATGTATAGATTCAGTAACAGTTATACAAAGTAGTAAATACATGTAAAATATATAAAGAACTACATCACCAACTTAACACTTTTAAAAACTTTCCAAAAAAATAATTAAGTAAAAATTTTCCACAATGCTTTGAGGGAGGCATTTTTCATTTTCCTTTTCTTTTTTAAAAAAAGGTTTTATTTCTTGAGACAGAGAGAGAGCACAAGCAGGGAAAGCGGCAGGCAGAGGTTGAAGGAGAAGCAGCCTCCCACTGATCAGAGAGCTCCATGCAGAGCTTGATCCCAGAGCCCAGTGACCATAACCTGAGCTAAAGGAACCACTTAACTGACTGAGCCACCCAGGCACCCCCATTTTTTATTGATTCATTCAACTTTTAGCCAAACTAGTCTTAAGTGACTTATTATCTAAAGATAATGGGAAAGAAGTAACCATGGTAATCACTATGGAAAGAAATACAAAAGTGACTTTTCCAAAAATTTACAAAGGCACACATAAAATCCATGGGAAGTACTTCATGTATTTCCTATGTGGCTTTTTTGTATGGCACCAATTCTGTATATAAAATATACTACATTGGGTTAAACATTTATTTTAAAATTAAGTAAATTGAGACCCCAATATCTTATACTATTTGTTCAAAGAAATTATTTCTATGGCTAAGAAAAAAAATCCCATCTCTCAGTCTAGACACAGAGCCTCATCTGTTACAGGAGACCTTGTAACTTTTAAGCATCCCCTGGAACATTTAGGTCATAAGGTCAGTCTCTGCCTTGTTCACAGTGATTTAAAGTCATTAGCAGCTAATGATTATTTGTGTTGAACAAGAGTCCAGTCATGCCACAAGCTGTCATAGTTGGTACTAATTAACAGCCTTGGTAGCCGCAGCAAGTTCAGAAATTGAATAATCCTACCCAGTGCTGTCTCATTGGTAGGAAGTTGCCTTTCCCATCCATTTCCCTGTTTTAGCAAGGGAGCACTGATGTCTGGAAGACTGGCCACAGTGAAGTTTCGATACGTGTTTAGCCATTTTTATAAAACAAGGACAAATACAAAAGTATATAAAAGAAAGAGGAGTCAGGTTGTTGCACCTAATATTTAAAAGTATGATTCAAGGAAATATTATACAAGAATAATTGAATGCTTGATTTAATCAAAAGCAGATTAAACATGTCACTGGAAACACAGCTCCAATATCGAGTTATTAATAGGTAGTGCCAGCAATAATAATAATGTACCTTGATGTTTACAGTAGGGGCATGCCTGGTAGGTGAATCAATAAGTAAAAATGAAAGCCCCTGTATAAATTAGAAGTGCTAACATTTCCATGAATAATAAATAATTGATTCCTATGACTCTATAGAGAAAACAATTTACTTGAAGAATTTTATCTCTTATTCCAATTTATAACTCTTCTTGACATTTTGTTCTGATATTCAAAATCATGTCATAGCAAATGAGCTATTATAGGAAAAGTGTATTAATTTTTCCTGTTGATATAAGCAAAACATATTGCTTTTGATTTTTATGAATAGGTAATTTTGTTTTTCATAAATACATAATGAACTCTGGGGTTTTTTTCCCCATGAATGGAAAGGGGCTTTTGAATACATAAAATATAGCTACAAGGATGCCAATCTTTTTTTGTTTATATCTGTTCAGCCAACACATTTGAAACGTTCTGAAGCTGATTTTTCTTTTTACATGTAACAAAGTCTGTCACCAGCACAATGTTGACAAGATTCACAACTGACCCACTCTTCATATTACAAGTCTTCAACCTCAACCCAGGCATCAAAAAACATTTGTGATTAATATCAGATTTGCAACATTTTTGTAGAAGCATATTGCATTTAGCAGTAGGGAATATCCTTCCTTGCCCCTGTAATTGAACCAGTCTAACTGAATAGGATAAGAGAGAATACTACTTGTACATTTGTATGATAGTACTATTTGTATTATTTATACCTCGTTTTAGACCTTTCCTTGGTTCAGTCTTAGAAAGGTCGAAATGGTACTTGCATTGTATCCTATGAGGGTGAGATAATCTTATGCTTATGCATCTATGACATTGGGCTTATGAGGGAATGAGGAGAAATGGTATTTTTCAAGAAGTCTTTCTCTATCTGGCTAGCGCACTCTTATTCCACTCAGTCAAACCAAAAAAGTCTTTCTGTAGCAAACTGTTTCAGGATGAAATGTGATATGCTGTCTAGATTTGTTCGTTTAGGATAAACTTCCAAAAGTTACATAAGAAATGAGGTATAACTATACATTATACTATACAATTATATTATATATTTGAAATTCCAAGTATAATTATATTGTATAATTGAAATCAGCTAAGAGACTAAATTTTAAATATTCTCATGGGGAAAAAAAAAAAAAGGAAATGGTAGCACTTACCTGGCAGTCATAGGATATACTTATCATAGTCTTATTTTGTTTGGAGTTGAATATTCTTTACTAAGTTTTTGTGATAACTTATTGGCAAAAGGACAATTTGTCTTATTTCAATACAATGTAAATACTGAAAGGAGTCAATCCATATTCTCCACAGAGGTTCAATTAAGTGCATAGAGTTTGTTTTTCTCAGTGTACGTATCAAAAGGCAACCTTTTAAATGATGACTTCTTAATGGCACTGCCCACAGGCAGAAAAATACTGTTTGGGAATTTGGGTTTTTGGGTCTATGACTTAACCACTCATCCATTAGGAAAAAAAAAAAAAAAAACTGACACTGAATGTTCATTAGGTGTCCAGAACTGTGCTTAGTGATGGAAAGGAATAAATGAAAAAGCATAAATGCTCTAAGGAGCTCAGTTTAGAGGAAGAGATGGTAAAATAAATCAGTAATTACCAGTCAGTGGACTTTTGCTATGATAGAAAGCTAAGTAATAATCAAATGATATTCACTACAACTAGAGTTACATTGGAGTGTCTAGCACAGACATTTTTAATTTTAAATAGAGCACAGAATCAAGTTTATTAGTTCTTAAATGTATTAACGTGACCTTTTCTATTTACTTCTTTTATTTCCTTACATAAGTATTAGGGTACATGACATTCATAGCTGTCTGGTGCACAAAGTACTTCTTGACCAAACTTTATGTCTGCTAAATTCAGTGAAACATGGATTGCCCTTACACAGTGGGTACCCCGAGACTGTGTGGTTATCCATGAAAGGCATGACATTGTTTCAAGCTTTTGGCCTTATGGGCACCATAATTCATAGAAGCCCTAAAAAAGACTGAATAAACAGAAATATCATTAAGATCAACCCCATCACAAAATGATGCATAGGATTCACACAGAAACATACACTGTATCTTTCAAACATGGACATCATCCAATTCACAGAATTCTTTGAAAGATTACATGGCAATCCTCTGTTGCCTATATGATTGGTGCTGGTAAGTATTCAAGAAGTGAGTAAATGAACGAATAAATGAGATAACATATGGAAATCACAGGGTGCCTGCGTGGCTCAGTGAGCCCTCAGCTCAGGTCATGATCCTGGGGTCCTGGGATCAAGCCCCGCATCGGGCTCTCTTCTCAGCAGGGAGCCTGCTTCCTCCTCTCTCTCTCTCTGCCTGCCTCTCTGCCTATGTGTGATCTCTGTCTGTCAAATAAATAAAATCTTAAAAAAAAAAAGGTATGGAAATCACTATTCACTTTAAGACACTGTCTCTGCAAACTATTGTTATTTTAGATGATGGTTTTTAAGACTTAATAAATCCTAGATATTCTTTTTCCCAAAACCTTCCTTTAAAAAAAATATTATCTATTTGCTTTCTTTCACTATAAAAAGATAATATTCATTCTCTGCATGGGAGGTGAGAAACAAAATCTTTATCTAATAGAAAAGTACTCCTTATTTCCATCAATCTAACAGCCAACTCCACTAATCTAAAACAAAGAGACTCTGCCTAGATGTTCCGTGATAGTAAAATATGAAATAGAGGAGCACTATATAAGGTACAAGGTTTGGGAAGAAAATTAACAAATTCTTTAGGTTTTAAATTCCAAGGCATATGTTTGAGAAAAGGAAGTTCAAGTTATGACATAAAACGGACTCTTCTTCATTCCTCAGACATAAATCAGGATTTAACAAATACAGATATGACTTAGAGATAACTGGCCACTCAAACCCTGAACTCATTTATCATTCAGCTTTTTTCTAACAGCCATGCACTCAAGCATGAAGCCAAATGAGCATGATATTCATAACTGCTCTCTAGAAAATGCTGAATCTGGACTAGAATCAAACCAGAAGACAACCAGATCAGAACCAAAAGAATCTCCTTGGGAATAGCATGCTATTTTGAAGCCAGTACTGGTCAGCTAAGAAGGCCAGTTATCATGAGAGCTTACTTTATCATCATCTCCAGCTCCTTCTGAGTATTTAGATACAAATGGTCTTAATTTTTTGTTCTGATCTGCTGGCTAACTTATAAATATGCCAGAGGTTTACTTGGTCATATTATCTAAATGTAAAATAATGCTACAGTCCTGGCAAACACCTTATTTTTATTTTATTTTATATTTTATTTTTTTTCAGTGTTCCAAAATTAGCCAAGCACCTTATTAAGTTAAGGATAGATATTCTCACATATGCTTTTGAAGAGAACAAATACCTTTTCTTTCCCTAAAAATTCCACAGGTCCCAATTATTTTAAGTATTATATTCTAGTCTTTTCCAGAAATGTTACTATTTTACTGGTAAGCTATTCTCTTCAGATCTCTGGATTATAAAAATGTACTCTGAAAATTATAAATTCTTGTGTCTTCACAGAGAAACTGAATCCTTTAGTAATCAATCCAAGTTACTGATGAGCAACAAAAAGTCACTCAGAACACTTTCTGAGTATCAAAGTTAGAGACCTTGAAAGAAAGGAATAAACAACAATACCCAAAAGCTATGATGGATCCATGGGAGAATGGTTCATGGGATCCCACTGAAAATCCTTTTCAAGCTCAAATTTCCTAGTCTCCTTCTACTGTCTAATTAGTAAAAAAATAAAACACATAGAGCCCCCAAGCATGAGATGACCATATCTGATTGGATTACTCAATTAGCATTGATGATGCATCCTTGCCATGAATGGACAATGGGGGCTTTTGATTGCATTTTGTTCCATAATTATATAAATCACTTTCTCATTAATTTACTAACATTGGTTAGTATCCTCTGGATACAGTACTTTACTTCGAGCCGTTTTAACATAATAAGGCCATCCATCTTCTCTTGTAAACCCTAAGAGATTAGTGATATGACTGTAAGGCTCCCCAAGGGCTTGGCAAATTATCATGATCTTGAATCAAAGTGAAAGATCCCTTTGGCATGTCCAACCAAGGCAAACTTCCTCTAAATTCAAACAAAAGGCATTAAAAAGTTTAAATTACACATGGAAATCATAACAAATTGATATATATATATATTATCTAAGTGTTTGGAATTATTAGCATAGAGTTGTTCTGAACAGGGTCAATTTTTATTTCTGTTTCTAGTAGTTATTTTCCACTTTAAAAATTTGCAACCTATTTCCATTTCTCTTGACTGGTTCTCACAACATATTTGATCAATATTTTTAAAGAATTGTGTTTCCTTTTTATACCTTTTCTGTTAATGTTTGCTGTTTTTGATTTTATTCATTTCTTCCCTTAGATATTGCTTCTTTCATTTTGGTAGTGATTTTAACCCACGTACGCTTATTGTAATTACTGTTATAACAGTCTTCTTTATGCCACCTTAGTTTGTCTTTTATTTTACAATAATTTTACTTTATTTTCCCTCTTTTATCACTTTCCACTCTCTAAATCAAATTTTCTTCTGCTATTTTAGTAATTATACATCCTATTTTTATTCTGGCAAGCACACCTTACATAAAACTCATGAGGTTTTATTCCCCCTGCTTCTACTAAAGTTTGTAAGTATCTGTGTCTTAGCTATGAACAAGATTAAAATTTCTACAAGCTTACACCTCCCTGTGACTTATCCTTCATACCATACTTCCTTGTCATTGATACTATATAGAATTTTATTTTTAAACCATTATGGCTATACATCTTTAATTTTTTTATAACAATGAACTTGTCCTTATTTTTCATATCTTATCACTTTCAGATTCATTTTTATTCCTTTTGGAGTACACTCTCTAAGGGTTCTTTAAAAAGTGTCCCTATGAGGTGAATCACCTGACATTTTATATGTCTGAAGGTATGTTAACTTCATCTTAATATTTAAACAGTAGTTTATTTGGCTATAGAAGTCTAATATTTAAAATATTTTTCCTTCAAAACATTTCTTAATTGTCTACCTGTTTCTAATATCCCTGTTGAGAAATCTAATATCTATTACTCATTTCATTATAAGTAATCTTCTGTGTTTCTCTGGAAACTTTTAGAAATTTTTCATTGTATATTCTGGTATAAAAGTTCACTATAGTATGTAGGTTGTTTTTTTTTTTTTTCTCATCTATCCCATTTAGTATTCTCTGTACCCTTTCTTTTTATGGTTTTATTACTTGCATTATTTCTAGGGACATAATGGTCATTATTTTTTCAATGTGATTCCTCACCAATTTTGAACTTTTAAAATGAGTCCCACTATAAGAAGGTCAAATACCATGGCCCAGGAAAGATAGTTTTACAGAGAGTTTTAGTATAGAAACAAGGTCTCTGTGCTGCTAAAGTATGAAGACAAATGTCACAAGATATGGAGATATCATTAATTTTTCTTCCCTGCAGACAAAGCACTTGCACCTAATGAGGTGTTACTGAACTTGATACCTCTCTGCTTTGAAAACCTTTCTGCTTTTATCAGCACTTCCTTCCAGTGATGTTCCAACGAATCAACCTCAAATGTTGAATTCACGTACATGATGTGACATAAATTATGAATATCATCTCCTACATTTACATGTAGATATATCAAATCCTTTGTAATCACTAAAACTAACATACTAAAGCCAGAGTATTTCCAAATAATCATATTAGTGTAATTAGTCAAATCTGAAGAACTCCTGGAAGTAGTAAAAGGGAAATCAAATTACTATTCTATAAACAGTTTGTAAAATACCAAGACGTCAGATTCTCTTGTCTTGTTTCAAATAAAGCTCATGGTTAAAACAAAATTTAATGGAAATCTATTTTGGACTTTCTCACATGGACTATCTGGGGTCTTCCATCTCTATGCAAGTCAAATACTTCACAAATATCAGGGCATCAATAAATGGTTGCTGAGAAAAACTGCATCTATTAATCTAGTAGATGAATTATTAGAAATTGGAGATTTAGAGTCCCCTAACAATATCACCTTTTTAAAAATATTTCTTAATTTACACACATCAAAACATTAGTCTCAGGCCACCACAGAAAATCGTTGGTTATTATGTTGTGGTTTGATGAGTTATCTGTTGTTTTTGTTCCAAACTGGCTAGAAGGAAATGTAATGACATGTGACCCCTATAAGCCTCTGGGTGATAGGATCCAGTGGACTGGAAGAGCCTGTCTAACCCTGAACATGGCCTCATCCAAATACTAAAACCTATCATTCAGTCTCTTCCACTCTCTGAATCAAATCCAAATTAATAACCTTTTCACATTTTCTTGAAAAACATTTATCTACCATGCAGCAGACACTCTCTGATATTCTAATAATTAACACCTGAATATAACACCATCAGATGTGAATATTCAGGATGACTTAGGGGAAAAAAAATGTTTATCAGAAAGACAATTTATAGTCCAAGTGCAGAGCCACTCACTGTCAACTATAGGAAAACTCAAAGCCTAATACATTTCTAGGGTTCCCAAGACTCTCAGTAGCATGCTGCAGCAGTACTATGGACATCACTTTAATAGGCTGATTCTGCCTCAAACAACGCTGAAAGTATTGGACTACAAAAATATTCTCCTGGGGTACCTGGGTGGCTCAGTGGGTTAAACCTCTGTCTTTGGCTCAGGTCATGATCCTGGGGTCCTGGGATTGAGCCCCGCATCGGGATCTCTTCTCAGCAGGGAGCCTGCTTCCTCCTCTCTCTCTCTGCCTGCCTTTCTGCCTACTTGTGATCTCTGTCTGTCAAATAAATAAATAAAATCTCTGTGATCTCTGTCAAATAAATAAATATAATCTTTAAAAATAATAATAATAATTTTTCTAATTTCTTATCAAGTTTGTCAAACTCCAGTGTCTCAACCATAAGTGATAAGTGGCTCTTAATTCCAAAAGTTCAGTCTCTGTGGTCTTTCTTAAGTGTCTTCTTAGTTTGCCTTACAACCAAAAATAGTGGAAAAAACAGATATCACAACATACCCAGGTCACTTGACAGTGACCCAATGTATCCAAACACACTGACTGAAAACAATTATCCAAAATGCTCTCCTGCCTTCTACTATTTATTTTATTTTTTTTCAGTGTTCCAAAATTCATTGTTTATGCCCAGTTCCCATGCCCATGCCCAGTGCTCTATGCAATATGTGCCATCAGACCCCAAAAGGTTTTCTCATCTGTTTGTAGTCTTTCTAAGAAAGATAATTTCATCCCCCTCCTGTTTCACTCAGCCTACAACAGCAACACCCCAAAATACATAGAAGTCAAGCAATATTTTGTGCAGGGGATAAGTTTGGAAGTTTATATTTATTGAAAAAGTAAATTTTGGAGTCAGTGCACTTCTTTGAAAGATCAACAACTGAAATTATTGGTCAAATTTTTCTGTAACAAACACTGATACACCAGTCTCTATTCAACAAAGGATTTCTAAGCAGGGGACAATGGTTACCTTACTTAAAACATTTACTTAATAAACCTAATTCCCAGGACAGCAAGGTGTGTCCCTTTCAGCCTATTTTAGTGGGAACTCTTCTTTAAGGGCTAAGGGTTTCTAGAGTCATTTGGCTTAGTCCCATAATTCTATATTCTAATCGTCCCCTATTAGCCTATTAGCCTGAAGTCAAGCAATATTACCTCAGGGGCTTCTCAGTTTGTGCAGTCTTCTCTCACCTACCCACCCTGCTCAACCAGAGTAGGGAAAAGAGAACTACCAATAATGGAAAATAAATGCCTAAGACCTTTGGTCTGGCTTCCAATTTTGCTCTTCCACAAAAGCAGATTAGAGTGAAAAGAGACTCAAAGAACATGGAACAGCCTTTGAAAGGGAATGAGGAAACTGATCCATGTAAGCCAGGTGTGACTTTGAACCAGGTACTAATTTTTCTTGGCCTCAGCTTTCTCATATGTAAAATCAAGGGTTAGAGTATAAGTGATCACTAAGTTCCCTTCCAGTTCTAAAATTCTAGGATCTAATGTGAAACACTGGTTATCTCTCTTTTAAGATTCCCTGGCTATTAACACACTCATTTACTAAATGACATTTTAATTTTGGCTCCAAGTGTCAGAAATTTTTACATGCTCAACAAATGGTACAATTCACTAGCTAAATGCTTTAAGTCTGATCATAAATTGCCAGGAGTCAGATATAGCCCTGAGTCTGTGATGAGAAGACTGGGGATTTATAATTGAAACAGACAGCAAGGCTTCTGGAGTGCCACTGGGGGAAAGGAATCTATTCCAAAATGAAAAAGGCATTACTGGGTTTCTCAGAAAAATATCCCAAGTCACAGTGGCCAACCTATTAAGGCTCTACTCCCTTCTGCCAATTTTTCCAGTGACTGCTTTGTGTTATCATGGTCTAAAAAATAGGACTGTATTTTCTTTCTTTTTTTTTTTTTTAACCAAGAGAAAACAAGATGCATTTGGTCATCAAAAGCAACCCTTTCAGAGAGGGCAATTTAGAATGTGGTGGAAAGCAAATGCCTGCCTGTTAAAGCCACAGGTATTCCCTCACTTGCCAGTCTCTGTTATTCCAGAAACAGCTGCTCTGAAGGTTGGCTGAGGTCTTGTTTAGAGAATCAATTAACCAAAGAAGTTTGAGCCAATGAAGAATGTCACTCAAGTATAGAGAGATTTGGAAAACACTTCTACTTTTGTGTTTCCTGCAAGAAAACTTATCCTGTTCTGCACCACTAAAATACCATGTAACTTAACAAAGAAATGAATCAGTCTAAAATGGGTTTCATGGATGACCTTCTTAGCAGAGAAACTGCTGACCAAACCAAAACTTGAGCCTAATAACAGGCAATGGTCCACAGAGTTATAGAAATACATCATGATCCTCAAGATGATATTCAATTTTATTTCTACTTTATTTAAAATAATGAAGTGTTTTAAAGTTCTAATGGCAATATACATAGTTTAATTCAACTAAGAAGTATTTTTCATGTAGTGGAAATATTATATACATGTATAATACAGGCATTCTTCAGAATGTCTTCTTGATATGGTTAACTCATATAGAAAATATATATTTGACTTTGAGGGAAATACAGGGCTCACTCCAGTATCAAAATACTTGATTCTAAAAATGATCATCATCATTTTTATCACCTTCCTCATTTATAGGAAGCCAATGAAATATATTTAACCGTGTGTGATGGTTATATTGGCAACTGTGTGAAGATCAAAGATAGTCACAAATAAGCTACAAATAACAATGGAGAGGTTAGTCTAATAATCAAAGGAAAAATCATGAGAGACTGAGTAAAATTGTTGGTAATAAGAATATGTTCCATATGGCAATTACTGATTATATAAAACAACATTTTATTTCTATGTTACCTGGTTCCATTTATTAATAGGAATAAATGCCTCTAAATATATTTTTATTACAATAATTATTAAACAAGTTTGGTATTATACTTCTTTTTTTTTTTTTTAGATTTTATTTATTTTCAGAGAGAGTATGCACATGGCTGTGAGAAGGGTGAGGGGCAGAGGGGGAGACAGAGAGAGAAAATCTCAAGCAGACTCCCACTGAGTGCAAAGCAGGGGCATAAGCTCATGATCCTGAGATTAGGACCTGAGTTGAAACCAGGAATTGGAACCTTAATTGCATCACCCAGGCACCCTGAGATTACACTTCTTGTAACAACTAAAGCCAGGTCACTGGGAAGATCATCCAAGGAATAAATGTAAGCAGAGTAGACAAGATAAACAAAACAACAAAAAAAAAAGGAAAAGAAGAGAAAATTGGAAAGGAGGATAGAGGAGAGAGAAGGAAAGACACATGATGATGCAAGAAATAATTGAGCACTTAAAATTCTGGGTGATGCAATACTTATCAGAGGAAAATAAAAATTCCCTGCCTTCTTGAAACTTTTATTCTGTATCAAATAAGCAAAATATGTAGTATGCCATGTGTTCATAAGTACTATGGAGAAAAATTAAACATAGGAAAGAAAGCTAGGGAACGTGGATGTGGTTGCAATTTTAGACATGATAGAGAAAGAACACCTCTCTGAGAACCTCATTTGGTGGAAGTGAGGGAGTGATGACTGGGGAAAAGATGGGCCTCAGAGAGGAAACAGCAAGTGCAGAAATCCTGAGCATGCAGCAAGAAGACCAGTATGACTACAGGGAGATAAAATAGCAGTAAGAAATGAGGTTGCCAGATCATGTTGGCTCTTGCAGGCCAATATAAAGACTTTGGATTTTGATCTAAGTATGTTGGAGAGCCAACAGTTTTTAGCAGACGAATGATGTGATCCAGCTTCCTTTTTAACACCATCATTCTGGCTGCCCTATTGAGAACAGACCATGGGAAGGCAAGAGTGAAGCAGAGAGGCTATCATCAGAAGACAATTGCCGTAAGTCAAGTGAAAGATGATGGCAGCAGGGGAACTGGTGAGATATGGTTAAGTTCTGAAAACATTTTCAAGATGGAGCCACCAGGATTTGCTGAATGGCTTGAGTGTTGACTGTGAGAGGAAGGAGTTGAAGATGAGATTTTAGCCTGAATCTGGGATGAGGAGGCTATGTGAGCAATAGGCTTTCAGGGTAAGATCAGGGTGGGTTTGGGAGAAGACAGAAGCCAGTTTGGATGCATTAGATATCCACTAAGGATGTTGAATGGGCAACTAGAACTAGGAGTCTTAGAAAAGGTGAGACTGAGATGATAAATTTGAGAGTCATCACCATACAGAGGGTAACTCAGGCAATCAGACTGAGCTCATAATCAATAGGGAGAATGGAGCCAGAGAAAGAGGCAAGTGAGCTCTGAGCACTTCCACCGGAAGGTATCTGATGGTTGAGGAGGAATTGGCACAAACCCCTGAGAAGGGGCAGGCAGAGGAGCATCCTGAAGAACATGTCCTAGAAGTTAAACCAAGAACCTCAAAAAGAAGGAAGTGATCACTTTTGTCTAATGGGAAGTCAAGTCATATAAAGTCTGGAATATGTGGTCCCTGAGGCCCAGTTTTGGTAAAATGAAGGTACAGGAGGAAGGTGGTTAGGGAAGATTTGAGGGAGATTGGAGTAGAGAAATCAGATCCAAATAGAATGGATAAGCTTTTCAAGGAGTTTTGCTGTAAAGGTTTGTAACTAAAGGAAGCAATGAGATCAGTAATTTAATAGGATTTGCTCATGTCCATGTCACAGTTCTTTCATGATCTCCTTACTCTTTTTCTATTATTTCTGTTGATGTTCTGTTTCTCAAGATGAAATAACCAGAATAATGTGCAGCATCCCAATTGTTGATATATTGTCTTTATTTAGATTTGTTCTGCTTATTCTTCCTTTAAAAGATTAGGCAATGGTCAGAAAATCTAAATTTGTTCCAGTTTTAATGGGTTACTACTAAAAGCTAAATGATGATTTTTTAATCCATATGACAAATACTGAATTTTAGACACTATAGAGGCAACACAAAGATTTATTGGGAAGATATCTTTTCCTTAAGAAGTCTGTGGTATATTACTGAAGGTAAGACTTGCACCTAAATGACCATGAAATAAATACATAAATTTTATCAACATGGAAATCCTCAACAGACAGGATGATCTGATTTTGTTTTCATCACCACAGTGAGAGCTAGAATGGTCATGCCATTTAACAGTGCTTTCTTTTCTCCTGATTCTTTTTTCCTTTTCTCATCTCAATAAATCAAATGCCACAAAATTTTTTTATAACCTAAGGGATTTGGGGAGTGGTGTATATTTAGATCTGAATAATGCCCTCCTAAGGGAGGAATAGGATTGAGTGCTCACACTGACCAAGAGAGAGGAGCTGTTGTAGCAAGTATCTGGGAGGTTTCTGGCCAGAGGAGACAGGACCTAAGAGAGGGCACACAGGAAATTTGGAGTCCTTTCCTGGCTTCATTTCCCAACTATCCATCTTCCCACAAACCTTCCTGGGTGCAGAAGTCTTATTTTGTAATACATGTTCTGAAGTTGTACTAGTTACACCAATAATTGTTTGATATTTATTTAATTTTAAAATGTACATCAAGTTGGAAATTACCATGGGTTAACTTTCCAGTAAGGAAGTGTGGACTGATGGCATACGTGATACCAGGACAAATCTGCAGAAGACTAGGGGAGCTTCACAAAGTCAGTAAAGTGCTATCAATAGTAGATCTCATAAATACCAACAATAGAGATATTTTCATGTGGTGTATATCAACAGAAAGTCTCTTTTCAGCAAAGAAACTGATCTATGCATCTTTATGAAAAAGCTGGAGGGTACCTTAGTCAGTTAAGCATCTGCCTTCAGCTCAGGTCATGATCCCAGAGTCCTGGGATGGCTCCTTGGGTCCGGGTCCAGGCTCCCTGCTCAGCGAGGAATCTGCTTCTCCCTCTGCAACCCCAACCCCACCCTGGAGCATGTGCATTTGCTCTCCCTCTCAAATACTTAAATCAAGTCTTTTTTTCAAAAAAGATGGAATATTCAGGAAGACCATTACAGTACCACTGGTTTGACATTTGAAATGAAACAAATTTCCATTTTACAAAATTAGTTATTTTTGCAATTAATTATTAAATAATGTGAGGGCAGAAATCTGCCTACTAAATCCCCTACTCTATGGACTTGGATTTCCTTATTAATTGGAGTAGATTCTGTAATATACACTTAAGAAAAGTTCTCCAATGACCAAGACTTTAAAATAACAAGAAAAACTCATCATTTGTTCTCAATTTTAGTGGGTCTTAACAAATAGCAACCTTTGAGTAAAAAGACTATCTCTTTGGTTGAAGACCTCACTGCAAGTCTAATGATAATGATATCTATCCTCAAGTCACATTTACTTACCCAAACTAAAAATCTCATGTCTGATTACTAATCTAAGCAATTAGAAGGCAAGTCACTATTTACCCTTGGAGCAGGGGAGACATGATGACAATCACCAACGTGACTTCTGGTAACAGATTATGTTATGTTTTTTTATTTGAATGTTGATTCCACAGGTGTGTTCAATTGGAAATGTGTTATTCTCTCTCTGTGTGTATATGTGTGTCTGGCTAATGTTTCAATAAAAAGTTAAAAACCAACTATATCAGATGCTTCAATTCTGAAAATCAGTAGTGTTGTTGCAGTTTAAGTACAAAGTCTTGCCAGTGAAATTTGCACTTTGCATTTTATATCAAATTAAGATGAAGAGTCTGTCAGTCAAGGTTCTACTAGAGAAGAGACAGAATCAGTTATATATATATATATAGAGAGAGAGAGAGAGAGAAAGATTTATATATATATTAAACATTTATTTCATTCATATATATGAATATTTATATGTAATCACATATGTAAAGAGATTTATTTCAAGGAATTGTCTTATGAGATTGTGGGGTTTAGTTGGTCAGAGTTCAAAATTTGTAGAGCAAGCTTAAAGGCTGGAACTCTCAAGTAGAAGCTGGTACTGCAGACCCCACAATGAAAGGGAGAAACCTGTTTTCCTGTAAACCTTTCTATCAATTGGATGAGGTCTATGCACATTATCAAGGATAGTCTACCTAAAGTCAACTGATTGCAGATGTTAACTACTTCTACCAAATAACTTCACAGCAGCACCTAGATTAGTATGTGATTGAAAACGTGGGTAATATAGCCTACACAATTTGACATATAAAACTATCCATCATAATGGGTTATGTGTGAGGATTATAGGCTCCAGTTAAACTCCTTATTTTGCCAAGGCTATGTTGTCTCATTGGAAGTTTTACAAAGAGAAGTATATAAAATAACCAGTTATAGATGAGAGGAAACTTATTCTGTAGTTGTGTGCACAAACTCTGTACTATCTACACCTCCTTCAGTGTGACGCTTGAGGAAGAAATTCTTCATCCTTACTGTCTTCTCAGAAATGAATTACATTTAGAAAGGCTGAAGAAATCTGTTCATTCGTTTGGAGCGATAATAACATTCCAACAAGCAAAACGTGTTTTTTTTTTTTTTTAACCAACATCGAAATTTGCCAGAATTTATGTGTATGCAAAAAATTAAAGGAGTTTGAATTTTAAAATTTCAAACTTGGCACGTGTATTTCTCAAGTGAGGCATGTGGGTTTTGCAAGTTTGCGGGGGTAGGGAGGCGGGGAGGAGGGATTCGTTTGGGAATGAATGTTACCAGTAAGAAAAGAACTAAAGTTTCTGATTAGGTCACCAGCACTCAGACATATAGCGATACACTCTTCCTCTTGGTTTTTCAAGACTTATCCCAAGCAATATTGAAGGAGAATCCTTTGGCATAGCTAATGGTGTATTCCTTCCCCAAATCCCTGCAATGTTAAGGGTACCACCAATGAGCCTACTCCTTTCTCATTGTTTATTAGCTTTATGCTGTATTAACTATTCCCTGAGCTGATAATAGTAATAAGAGCTTTTAACTACTGAGCAGATAGTGTGTCAGGAACTGTTCTAAACACTTTGTATATTTACTCATATCATGACCTCAACAATAAAGTACTCTTATTTTCCCTATTTTATAGTTAGGGAAACTGAGGACAGAGAAGGAAAGTGATGTGTTTCAAGTCACATCTTTACTAAGTAGCCAGCCAAGCCAGGATTCAAACTCAAGCAACCTAACTGTAAAGACAGACTCTGAACTACTAGTCTAATCCCCCAGTATCAACAAGAATGAGCTGACACTCAGGCACAAGCTGAAAAGTTGTTATTCTCAAACCCATTCAACCGTTAAAATATTTTTTTAGCCAACAGAATTAAAATAGAATCTCTGTCAGATATTAACACACCTAAAATTTAAACTTGGCAATAAAACCCATTCAAACTAAGGTGCTGAATGGACACTAGTTAATAATATCTACCAATCAGCTGTGGGGCTGGCTTGTTTTTAGTTTTGAATGCATAGGGCTTCATGTGACAAACACAATTTGCAGTGTTTAAATCTTTCATTTGGACTTCTGCCTCAGGGGAGCTTACCTAGGATTGCCACTGGGTAAATAATTATCAGTTTCTTTTTTCCAAAATACTTTGAGGTAAATGAGTAGGGATTTTTTTCCTAATCCATTAATTTTTATTGGTTTGTTAAAAAAAAAAAAAACTGTAGGATAAGATTCTATGAAGGAGAATTCATAACTTGCTTTTGGTAAAATTCCATTTTCTCCAATATTTTGTCTCTAGACCAACAAAAAGAGCAGTGATAATATCTTTTCAGAGGCAAAATTGGTGTGGATTTTTTTTCCTCTTAGTAGAACTTTAGACTCTGAAGTATTTTAGTACGCTTATTTAAAGAACAGCTAGATTTACTGCCAAATAGCTCTTCATGAAAGACATATGTAAATACAGCAGAGTAAACGAGATAATTCTATTTCATTTGAAAAACACTTTCTTAATTATGTGAACTTGTTTGAAAGAATATGAAATGCTCTGTATTTAGTTCTGTAAGAAGTTTGGCTGTGATATTTATGATGTAATCATAGCCAGGAGTTGAAAATTATATTAATATTGAATGCAAAACTATTTTCTTTTCTCTCTTCTTGTATTTTTAATAAAGGAAAATGCTAATTAAAAAATTGACTGCAAAAAATATCCTCTTTGGCACTAAGTACTGCCATTTAGCTTTATTTTATTTGTAATGTGTCAGAATTTACATTTGCAATGTTCTAGTCTTCAAACTATTACGTTTAAAAAAATGAATTAAATGTGTTCTTTTATCAAAGGTATTATTAAAATGCACAAAAGGCTAGTCTTATTTACATCTTAAGGTAGCCCACCAGAACACTTCAGCCCCAATGCAATTTCCAACAGATATGTAATATTTTGTTTCTCATCATTCCAGATATGAAACCAGCATATGGAAACAATTTCATATCAACTATCTAGTTCAAATCTTAAGACTCTGAAATAATTTGAAAGATGATATTATCTATGAGCTTATGACTAAGTGACTAAGTGCCTTGCCCCAAATCCTACTGTTAATGAGTAAAATCCGTTCAAGGATATTAATTTCCTGCCTTCCAAAGCTAAGCTCTTTCTCACTCCCTTACACTGCCAACACAACCCTGATTTAAATACTGATCTCTCTGGTTAATTTCTCCCCTTTCTTTGGCCTTAGCAACAATGTACCACAATCCAATGAGTTTAGGCAATACATGCATACTAAATATTCACCTTATGTTATCCTTGGAAATATTTTGTTATCGTTGTTCCACTAAAGTCAAAGTGATCATTGCCTGTGGAGAAGATTGTATCTATGAAATCACTAACAAAATTCCAAAATTGAACTCATTATCACTCAATACTGCAGACCCAACAGGCCAATTTATTCCAGTGACTATCACACTCATTTACCCTGTAACATTAACCAAATGCATCAGTGTTGCCCTGGACTCCCATTGCCTTGCCCCCTATTTCAATCACAAAATCTTCCATTTTCCCTGCAAGATATTATATTTTTCTTGCCTGGGTGATTGCTATGGCTTCCTATGTGCTCTTCCCATCAAGAGTCTCCTCCTGCTCTAATCAAATTATTGCCAAAGAGACCTTTCTGTCTCACCGTGTTTTATAGCAGCTTTGGACATTTCAACACCTCCTTCAGGATAAAGTTAAATCCCAAAGGTAGGTATATGTAGGGGTGCAACTCCCTCCTCCTTCACACTTTTCTCCATACAGTCCAGCATACAACCTAGTACAGTCCACAGGCTCTCTTGCCTGTGGCACATTTAATATGTGTTCACATTCTGAGAACACAGTCCTCACCCTCAGCACAGAAAAAAATGTAACATTGCAACAGTCATAGTTTGAATATTCATCAATGTTCCTATCAGTTTTTTTGGTTTTTTTGTTTTGTTTTGTTTTGTTTTTTACTAACATTTAAAAGAATCCCCTCTTCTGCTCATCTCCCTCTCTTTCACACTGGTCCTTCCTACTTTTCTTCTATTAACAAATAATTTCTGTAATGTGTAACAATTTTCAGATTGTAAGTAACGGGGAATGTTACAGGGAAATATGAGCTCAGAACCAGGAGAGAAGAGAGAGAATAAAAACTCTAAGGATAGGGGTCCCTGGGTGGCTTAGTTGTTGGGCATCTGCCTTCCGTGTGGGTTGTGATCCCAGGATCCTTGGATCGAGCCCCGCATCGGGCTGAGCAGAAAGCCTGCTTCTCCCTCTCCGACTCCCCCTGCTTGTGTTCCCTCTCTCGCTGTCAGGTAAATAAATAAAATCTTTGAAAATATATATCTTAAAAAAAAAAAAAAAACTCTAAGGGTAGTTGGGGAATTGAAGTTTTAGATGCAGTGTATCTAAAAGAACTATATAAGACCTCAAGTTACTCAGGAAAAAAAATCATCTTCCACAAACCTGGCAAATGTTGTAAGAGATTCTTCTGTAGTCCAGTAGAGTTGATGCTACCTGAATTAGCACTATCCTCCAAAATCAGGTTCATAGTTGTGCATATCATCTGAATACTAGCTTAAGATCTAGGGGTCCAAACACAATCACCTAAGTGGTTAATGACACTTAACCTAAGTGGTTTAATGACAAACACTGGGCTTGAATTAATCTCTTTTATTCAAGAAGGAATACCTATTATCCACTTAAGCCCCCATGTTGCATCACCACTTCCTCTTATCAGGGAGATCATATGATAGTTGTCTTTCTCTGCTTGACTTATTTCGCTAAGCATGATATGCTCTAGTTCCATCCATGTTGTCGCAAATGGCAAGATTTCATTTCTTTTGATGGCTGCATAGTATTCCATTGTGTATATATACCACATCTTCTTGATCCATTCATCTGTTGATGGACATCTAGGTTCTTTCCATAGTTTGGCTATTGTGGACATTGCTGCTATAAACATTCGGGTGCATGTGCCCCTTTGGATCACTACGTTTGTATCCTTAGGGTAAATACCCAATAGTGCAATTGCTGGGTTGGGATTGGGAGGGAGACAAACCATAAGTGACTTTTAATCTCACAAAACAAACTGAGGGTTGCTGGGGGGAGGGGGTTTGGGAGAAGGGGGTGGGATTATGGACATTGGGGAGGGTATGTGCTTTGGTGAGTGCTGTGAAGTGTGTAAACCTGGTGATTCACAGACCTGTACCCCTGGGGATAGAGTATTATGCCTCCATCAGAAAGGATGAATACCCAACTTTTGTAGCAACATGGACGGGACTGGAAGAGATTATGCTGAGTGAAATAAGTCAAGCAGAGAGAGTCAATTATCATATGGTTTCACTTATTTGTGGAGCATAACAAATAGCATGGAGGACATGGGGACTTAGAGTGGAGAAGGGAGTTGGGGGAAATTGGAAGGGGAGGTGAACCATGAGAGACTATGGACTCTGAAAAACAATCTGAGGGTTTTGAAGGGACGGGGGGTGGGAGGTTGGGGTACCAGGTGGTGGGTATTATAGAGGGCACGGATTGCATGGAGCACAGGGTGTGGTGCAAAAATAATGAATACTGTTATGCTGGAAATAAAAAAAAAATATGAAATCAAAAAAAAAAAAAAGGAATACCTACAAATTAATTAATTAGTTCTTATTTATCTAGTTCTAAATTTATCTATTTATAAAGTAGGCTCCACACCCAGTGTAGAATCCAAAGCAAGGCTTGAACTCATAACACTGAGACCAAGAGCCAAGCTGAGATCAAAAGTTGGCTCCCTAACTGACTGAGCCACCCAGGTGCCCCTAGAATGGGTAACTAAAAATTAAAGTAATAGAAAATGTGAAGAGGCTCTATGTAAGCTAGAAAGAAGAGATACATTCCAAATGCAGAAGATTTAGTTATAAGAAAGTATTACTTCATGTTATCAGAAATCTGAAATCTTTTACTCTATTAAAGAAACAAATAAAATAATAACATTAAATTGAAATAAAACTAAGCATGACTAAAATGCAGAATAGGGAGTAAGTCCAAGGCTAACTAAGCCTTGACTAGTATGAAATAAGGGAATAATGTGACAAAATTAGCATTTCAATAGAATTTTAAATGTATATTAACATGTATAAAGAATATAGAAAAATTAAATCAATCAGTGATAAGATGTACAAACCCAAAAAGATGATGTGCATTGCAATAACTTAAAAACAAAAATTCCAAGGAAAAACAACACATTGCAACAGAAGAAAAAGTTAAGGATGTAATTGTAGAAAACCTTTTGAAAATACAGCGTAAACACAGAGTATGTGGGATTGTTGTTGCTCTACACACTACAGGAAATTTTACTGAAAGGGTGCTAATTACCTAAGCTTTCCTGAAGAAAATTTTGCATGACCAAAATGAAAATACATAGGCAGAAAAAAGTATGCTACATAAAATTAAAAAAATTAGGAAAGTCTCAGATATATAAAATGTCAAAGACAATAGAGTAATTAATCATTGTATATGTATCAAAATAGTTGTTTTACATAAGAATAACAAAATGATAATCTAAGATACTCAATAAGTCATATACCAAAGCATAAGTCTCCAGGATAAAATAAGCAGTATTCTAGAACCATCTGAATAATAAATCAAAATTAAGATTTATATTAAAAATTAACATCTACAGCTATTTTTTTTTTCAAGGAGAAAACTCCCTTCTTATTTATTTGACAGAGATTACAAGTCAGCAGAGAGGCAGGCAGAGAGAGGAGGAAGCAGGATCCCTGCTGAGCAGAGAGCCTGATGCAGGGCTCAATCCCAGGACTCTGGGATCATGACCTGAGCCGAAGGCAGAGGCTTTAACCCACTGAGGCACCCAGGCACCACCACAGCTATTTTTAAGGAAAACTTCATCTCCCTAAAGAACTAACCCCAGCTAAAATGCAAGCTTGTATACTAACAGCAAAAAGAGAGCTTTAGATATATATGTATTCGTATTTATGTTCATGTATGTGTCTGTGTATGAGCTAAAAAGGATTTTACTCATGGACTCCTGCAAAACAAAATATTATACCAAGTCTAATTTGAATCCACTAAGAAGAGAATCAAAACAAAGTCTTCTAGAATATAAAATATGTTATCTACTAAGTCAAGATAGTGTCTTGAAACCAGTTAAATATTGTTAAAACTAAATAATTGTTGCTAATATAGCATGGAGATGAATACAAATGTCATAAACACTTAAAATAGGAATATAACGCCTATTCAAAACAACATTGTAGCAATATTCTAGGAGTAAACCCCAGATTAAATAGTTTCAACAACAACAAATTGAGTCATTTGGAAAATAAATTTGTTCAAAAACAATATGTTCTCACCAACACAGTCAAATTGAGAACTAAATATAATGTTTAAAATGTTTTAAAATCTGCAATAATGAAAACGGTGTAGAGTCGCAGAATCGAATCTAATGAAGGAAATAGAAAAAATGTCCACAAATAGGTAAAGTACTAGCATACGAAAGGATTCAGTGTGGGATAAGATGGTGCTTTAAAGCAGGGGAGGAAGAACAATTTATTTAGTAAATAGAAGAGGGATCTTATTGTTTGGGGAAAAAAAATGGATCACTCCCCCCAAGATATACCTTAGAATGCAATACAGATTACATAAAGATTTATTTTGAAGTAATAAGACAAAATATTTTATAAGAAACTCTGGGAGAACATTTATACAAATCTAGTGCAGTTAAAACTTTCTAGGCATGCTATCAATGCATCCAAGCAAAAAAAATTAAGGAAAATATTGTTATATTTATCACATATATATTTAAAATATATATTTCTTCTACCTAAAGCCATGTTAAAATTGGAGAAAAATATTTTAAACATAAGTTACAAGTAAATCTTTAATATTCTTTATATATAAAAAGTTCTTAGAAATCAATAAGACAAAAACTTTTTTTAAAAATGGCAAAAATTATTATAAGAAACCTATTAGGATAGGTGATTTCTACATTTAAAAAATAAGGGGATGATAGCTTTTACTTAACAGATTGTCTAAGATTGTTTTTATTTATAAATCCCAAGTTAACAAAGTCACAAAGAAATAAACCTTTGGACACTACTGGTAGAATTACAAATTAATTTACCTTTTCTGGGGCCAAGTTTACTCAAACTCCTTATGAACATGTACCCATTTAACCCAGAAATTTCACTATAAGAATTAATTTTAGAATAATCATAGACATATGAATACCTATAAGCATAATATAAAGTGATCTAACACTTATCCATCAAATATTGCTTGCAACTTTAAATATCTGTGCCTTTTAATAATATTTGCAATTAAGTTGGAATTTAAAATGTTTTAAATATGGCATCCCCTACATGTTATTTGTTAGTAATTAAAAGCTACATTTATGCAAGTACTCTTTGAAAAGTCTTCAGGGGAATGTGCATGAAGAGAGACAAAGAAACTTCAAATGAGTGGGTTTGGCAAATAAGAAAAAAGATGTGAGTTTTGTTGAATAAATAGGAAAAAGTCAGCAGAGAAGTTTTAAATAAATGGACAAAGCAACAAATCTGGTAGTGTTCCCCCATCTCTATATATTAGAGCTGTCTTCTTTTTCTATCATTAAGAAATAGAGAGAGAGTCATAATAGGTTCAGTGTAGTGAATGTCTCTTGCCCACCCTGGTCTAAAGCCATTTATCTATATCTCCCCAAGGATAAATGACTATGGGAATGTTGCATTGTTGAGAAAGTTTGAATCCATCCAAGAAGAAAACATTCACATTTTCCACATCAAAATAACACAAACTAGGAATGCCTGGGTGGCTCAGTGGGTTAAAGCCTCTGCCTTCGGCTCCGGTCATGATCTCAGGGTCCTGGGATGGAGCCCCACATCAGGCTCTCTGCTCTGCGGGGAGCCTGCTTCCGCCTTTCTCTCTCTGCCTGCCTCTCTGCCTGCTTGTGATCTCTGTCAAATAAATAAAATCTTAAAAAAACACACACAAACTAAAAATTTTGAAACATGTCTTGTCCACAGGGTCAAGGTTGGTAAAAGTGGCTTGAAGTATACTGGATTTTGTATTTGAATGATGTCCTTAATGGTCTTCTTTTTTAAGAACCTGTTTTTAAATGTACTCATATTGTTCAGCCTCATTCAAATCACTAAGTACTTTGAGTTGTTAATCTTCCTTGACTGCAACTTCAGACCTAACAGGAATTATTCATTATTATATTAGACATTAGTCATCCTCCTGAGACTCCTACATCTGAAAAAATCCACATCTTCTGAGTCTAAAAGAGAGGTAACCAGGATCCCCTTTAGAGAAATGGATTGTCTCACCATCCTACAACATTATTCTAGCTCAAGGGAAACTAGGAGCCAAAGGTGAAATATACATAGGTGAAATATACATTTTCCAGATAAGAGGAAATAAAAATACAACACAGAACCCTAATACTAACTTCTCCAAAAGACGTTTCCAGGGCAATAAGAACTCTCTCAAACAAACTGAATGATCAGGTGCAGTTTTTGTGTTATAAGGGCATTATACTTGAGCCATTTTAGTTTTAGGAGAGAAAATGTAACTGCTTTTGAATATGCCATCTGAGCATTTAGGAGATACCTAAAAAGTACCAATTCCAAGGAAGGTCAGAGAAAAGAAGGCTCTTCAGCTGACCAGACTCTACTGGAAAGAGCTTCACTATTTTACCCAGGAAATCCAATGGTTTCATTTGTGATTAGCACCTAGGAGAATCACAGAAGAACTTCTTAAGATTTGTGGTGAAAGTGATTACCCTTTTCTCAAGGGTCTCTTCTTATTTAGAATAATAGATCCTCCTTTGTCTCTAGTACCTATTTACAACTAACATGTGACTATGCGACCTGAAACTTCACACTATGAATTTTACAACCCACTCATGTATAAAGTCGAGTGTGCTCCAAAGTCCTCCATCCTCAAATGGAAAGAGGTATATAGAACTGGACCTGACAAAGTTATGAAGGCGTAAGTGGGTTTTGACACTACAACTTTATCTCTTCCTCTGTTCTTGTCTAAGGTATCATGCAAAGCTGCCAATTATCAAATGACTGAAAGGGAGTGAGGTGGGGAATCCTGGATTTCAGAAGGCCCTACACAAAATTAGTCTTTCTCAAAATGTAACTTTCCACTCATGAAATTCTGGGTGCTGTTGATCCTGTTGTCTCAGTAACCAAAGCAGTAGTGTTTATATCAGAAGATACAGCAAAGGAATCGTTAATTGGTAAGTTAACAATATCACCTGGGCAATTCAGGCTCTCCAGGCCACTAAGTGAACAGACAATAAAAGGGATTATGGTGTTGACTTTGAGATTGATTCTGTCAAAGGGAATTAGAATTGCTGCTACACAATTAGAAAAGTAAGAAATATTGAAGGTTTTAAAGGAATCTCCTGAGGTGCTTCTTGGTTCTGACTTATTCACTGATAGATTTAATTGGGAGGCCACCATATTCATCTAGGAAAGATAACCAAAACCTTAGGAGAAGAATCAATGAAACAAGATGGGATTGGGAGGGAGACAAACCATAAGTGTCTCTTAATCTCACAAAACAAAGGGAGGGTTGCTGGGGGGAGGGGGGTTGGGAGAAGGGGGGTGGGGTTATGGACATTGGGGAGGGTATGTGCTTTGGTGAGTGCTGTGAAGTGTGTAAACCTGGCGATTCGCAGACCTGTACCCCTGGGGATAAAAATATATTACATGTTTATGAAAAATAAAAAATTGAAAATTAAAAAAAAAAGAATGACATTTTGGGGCATGACATCAAAGAAAGCAACTTGAATTTGAGGCATTGCGTAAGTTGTTAAAAGAGATACATAAAATGAGTAGTAGAAAAGTCATAATTACCATGACTTGAGCCTCATGACTATTACTAAGAGGACCATAACAACTTCTTATGTTTTAATTTCTCAGGCTTCTATATTTCACTTCTCTCTTCTCATTTATCTTTCCCTCCACCATTTTGTATAGCATATGTTATTATTAAACAACTTTCAAGTTTTGCTCTTAAGGCTACAATGGATTGTAAGTAAATGAGAAGAAAAGTAGATTTTTCAGGAATGCAATAATGAATGACACTTTGTGTGTTTCCCCTTTGGGGAGGAGGTAGATGCATTCTGGACACATGAAGGGTGCTAGTTGCATTAAGTTGTTCACTGTTCTCAGTGAAAGACCCAACATATCTCCCAAGATAGAAACCAAAATTGCCAATTTCTCAGTTTCTCCTTCCATTTGGAGAGTATGTGCCTACAACAAAGGCTCTACCAGTCACACTTATCAACTCCAGACTAAGAGGCAGTTCCAGAAAAAATCAGAGACTAAGAGAATCAAGAACCAAGAAGAGCTCCCAGGGTACCTGGGGCAGTGGTGACAGCAGGACCAGTGAGTGCTGTGGGTATGGGATTAGCATGTAAGGTTTTGAGATGGCTTCATTTTCCTCATGGGACAGTTTCTATAATACTATTTAGATGTTTTCTGCAGCTCTTTAGAATCCTAAGAGCTATATAGTATATTGTTTTTCCATTTCCTAATATCCTTTTGTTTTGTTTTTTGGGGCCTTTTTACTTTTCATTTTGAAGTAATTTTAATTCTATTACCTTTTAAGAAAATCCTTTTTCTGTTTAAATCCTCAAGAAAAGGCTTCTGTGGCTTTCAATTAAGAATCCTGACTAACATAACATAATAAAAACTAAAAAAAGGAATCCTGACTATACAGTTTTGCAGTTCAACACAGGATTTTTAAGTATGAATAATTAGGAATTAATTAAATATCTAAAATTTGGCTCTGGGGCCAAGTGAATTATATTTATACTACAGAATGCTGAAAATCATTTTAAAATGTTCTAAGAAAAAATGCAATGGCAGAAAAAAGCGTTCATGATATACTGACTAGTAGAGAACATTGCAACCTTGAGTCCTGGGTCACAGGTTTTTATAACTGTAAATCACATAGCTATCTATTTGTCTATCTCTCTTCTAATCTACCCTGTGCTCATTATCTATACTGTATAATAAATTACTCCAAACTAAGCATTAAATGATAATCATTTTTATTTTCTCCCAAGTTTCTTTGAGTCAGGGATCTGAGAGTAGCTCAACTGGGTGGTTCTAGCTCAGCATCTCTCATGAGGTTGCAGTCAAGCTATCGGCCAGGCCTGTAATCTCTAAAGACTCAACTGGGACTTAAAGATCCTCCTCCAAGCTCAGGAGGATTGCAAGAGGCTTTATTTCCTCACCATGTGGTCCTCCTCGTAGGACTGTTCACAACCTCACTTCCTCTATAGTGTGGGGAGAAAAAGAGGGAGAGATCAAAAGAGACAGAGTAAGAGAAAGGAGGAAGGGAGCTTGAGATGGATGCACAGTCTCCTATAATCGAACCTTAGAAGTGATGTTGTGCCACTAGAAGCAAGTCACTAAGTCCAGCCCACACTCAAGGGGAGGGTAATTAAGCTTTTCCTTAGTGGAAATCTGTCAAAGGATCTATAGATTCATCTCTGAAACTACTACAGACACATGTATATACAGATACAAATACTTAAATACATAAAATATTGCATAATACACACACCCAGAAAATTACAGGGTATAAGATATCATGTATATTATAAAAATTATTCCACAATTATAGATGTGTGTATGTATGTATGTGCATGCATGCGCAAGTATTGCCAATGCCGACTTCCTGCCTGACAACTTCTAATGAGTTACAACAAGGCTCGAACCTCCCCCAGCGAAGAGGTATTTTTTTTAATTGTGACTGCAATTGAATGGCACACATAGACAGATGTAACTCTTGGGCTATGGGAGGTGGAGGGAGGATGGTGGGAAGGACAGATTTTAGGCAGGAACCATGGAGTCCCTGAAAAGAATCCTAAGGAAGAAAAGGAGCTCAGCAAAGCAAACTGAACTGAGCTCCCAGAAGACAAAAAGTAGTGATTCTGGATGCTGGAGCATGACAGCTTGTACTGCATCTACCCACCAGGTCCTCTGGAAGGATATGGCTGCTCAGGTTCTCCCATCCCAATACAGCTGCTACCAGTAGATGAGTGAGCATCAGAAGGGAAATAATTAGCATTCTAATGTGAGGAGTGCCCATAAATAACTGGAGAGGGTGGGCATAGGAAACAGAACTTTGCAGCAGAAGACTGATGTGTTCTATAGCTAGTGAGATTTGCATATTCATATTATTATGACTTCATTTCTACCTAAAGGCTGTTTGGTAGTCTCAGACTGAATAAATACCAAAAAGTTAATATTAATTTGACCTTCTTTTTTGCTAATCTATATCTTCTAACCTTTCTATACCTAACATATTTCCTAGTAATAAAAAAGCCAGGTTTTTAAAATACTTCTTCAAATAGGAAGACAAATCAATAATACAATAGAAAGTGAAAATAGGGTGCAAAACTATATGTAGGAGGCATCCCATTCATTTTTAAATACAGCTGTATGACAATGCAAAGTATTATGAGATTAAATACATTTATATGTGCATATATACATATATACATTGATGTAACTATCTCTATGCCCATATACCTATCTATAGCTATTCAGGAAGAGAAAACCTAACAGGAAACTTACCAAAAGGTAGGTAGATCTTATCTGTGGAATTACAAGTGATACTGTTGTCTTCTTGGTAATTTTTCTGTATTTTCCCAAATTCTTTAATGAGTATACATTACAGTTATAATCAAACAGAAAAAACCTGACATTTTAAACAATTAAAAAGGGAAATAAATTATGACATTTTCATGAGATACAATAATATTAATTATTAGTATTTCATTTCCAAAGAAATAAAATGACATGATAAATGCACATGATATAATTGTCAGTAAAAAAGGTTAAAAAGCACAAAATAAGGAATATGAAATCAACTCTGTGTGTGTGTGTGTGTGTGTGTGTGTGTGTGTGTGTGTGTGTATCAGGAATTTGAATAAGATTCTTCCTGTTGTCTTGGAATTTTGGCTGAAGCCCCAAAACTGAGAACAATGACTTATAAATAACTGCATATTCTTAAGAGAGATGCTAGACACATCCAGGGAGGATTCAGTGAAGAGAAAAGAACTGGTCCAGCAACTATCAATCCCTACCACCACCTCTAACCTACTTAAGTGAAGTTTAAAGTTCAACAGTGGATTCAAGAGTGTTCTTAAGAGAAAAGAGTAGTCAAACTCACAGAGAGTACAATGGCATTTTCTCTTCCCTTCAAACCCTCTCTCAAATGCTCCAAAAAGAAACAACCATGAGAGGTAGGGCATTTAGAAGAAAGACTGGCATCGTTCATTAACCCTAACCTGTTGCTGCAAAAGACTGAAGTAAACTGAGAATCTTAACAAAGCTTAATGTGTGTTTCTTGGAATTTCCAGACCCTGGAGACTGCTTCTCAATCTGAAAGTGGGCAATGGGCTGGAGTCACTTGAGTTAGCAAAATAAGGACAAAAGATGGTCATAAAGAAGACCTTGTGCTTCAACCATGCAACACGGTAAGGATGCATAAGATTCCTGGGAGCTAAGGGGTATGATGGATATGACCCTAGAGGAAAACTAGGAAGCAGTTAAAAAGCATGTTAAAGAGTCAGAGTAATGTTGGTATGAGGGAGCAGCATAGTACAGAACCGTGTGTGTGTGTGTGAGTGTGTGTGTACGTGAATGTACAAACTGTCCCTAAAGAACTAGAAATCCATTTCATTTTGTGTAAATATTTGGACTCTTTCCAAAACGGAAAACATGGCTAACAAATAGCATTTTTCCATAGAGAACTAAAAGAATACTAGTCATCTCAGGCTTCTCTTTTCCTCTAATTGCCCTTTCTTTTTTTTCTTTTTTTTTTTTTTTAAGATTTTATTTATTTATTTGTCAGAGAGAGCGAGCGAGAGTGAGCACAGGCAGACAGAGTGAAAGGCAGAGTCAGAGGGAGAAGCAGGCTCCCTGCGGAGCAAGGAGCCCAATGTGGGACTCGATCCCAGGACGCTGGGATCATGACCTGAGCCGAAGGCAGCTGCTTAACCAACTGAGCCACCCAGGCGTCCCTAATTGCCCTTTCTTTGTTTGAACACTAGAGAGTCCAACAGCAGGGTGAGGGTTGAAAATATCATGCTTATCTTCTACATTGCAGGTCCTTCCACCACAGCAAGTCAGAAATAAGCTGAGTAGAAGGGAGAAACTTTGATTTGGATGAGATTGTTTTTCAGAGTCCATAGTCTCTCATGGATGAGAAATTAAAGTTGTTTGGGCTTTTTTTACTTTTAAAGATTTTATTTATTTATTTTTGAAAGAGAGGGAGGGTGCAGAGAGTGCTTGCAGGCGTGAGTGGGAGGAGGAGTTGGGGCCGACGCAGGGCTGAGTGCTGAGAACACCTGGGGCTCAATCTCACTCCCCTAAGATCATGATCTGAGCAGAAACCAAGATACAAATGTTTACCTGACTGAGCCACTCAGACAGCCTAGAGAAATTGAAGCTCTGATTCAGATATACTAGGCTTTTAAGACCTGAAAGTGGATCTTATTTTCCGAACAGAAATACATTATAATAGTTAAAATAGAAATACATTATAATAGTTAAATACATTAAAATAGTAAATATAATAAAATACATTATAATAGTTAAAAAGACCACATAAATACGTGGTCTAGCAAAAATATTCTTTTCATTCTTTCAATTTTTTTAACAAAATGTGGTGTGCGTGCATGTACACATGTGTATGTGTATTGAGTAATAGATGGATGGATGACAAATAGGTAGAAAAACAGGAAAAGGTATACAGGCATTGGCACATAGCTCTCCATACCTTCAAAATAATAATTTGAAAGCAATATGTCAAAACTTTAACAATGGTTCTCTCCAAGAGATAGGGATGAGAGATAATGTTTTTCATCTGTCCTTATCTTTTCCTGTATTTTGCATTAACAATATGTATGAATTTTACCCACAGAATAAAAGGTTATTTTTTAAAAATTATGATTGGGGAGCATTGTACTGTTCTACTAAAGTCCACTAGACTGAAAGTGGAAGAAGGGTTTTTGACAAAGATTGTCAAAAAAAGATGCCTAATATAATCTGAACCAAAGCAGTACATTTACACAGGCCAGGAGTATTTTAAATGCTTCCTAATAAATAAACAATCTATACAGAAGCACAGATAATTATTTAAACAGCCATCATTCTCAAAAAGAAAATTGTTTTTGCAAACACAGAATCTGTATCATAAATATTTGCATATCAATTTATTTAATATTCCCACTTTATCCTAATATTGGTTGATTTGACTTTTAAAGTTGCAGTTCATCCAGTTCCAGAAAAACAAAAACAAAAACGAAAACTTGCTAACCACATTCTGTCCCCAAATTTTCCTTGATAACTCTTGTGCTAATCAACATATTTAATCACAATACTCATCACCCTTCATGCTTCTGTCCATAGAGATTCCCTGATTGACCTGCTTCATGCTACTTCTGAAAAAAGGCTTTCTCTTTAGGGGGAAAAAATGTAGTAGAAAGAGCTATAGACTGAAAGACAGGACGTCGCCCTTGATAGATCAGAAATGAAACAAGGGCTAAACTGACCTCTCTTGTTCTCAGTTTCTTTATCTGGGTCCTGTTTCATTCTTTCACACGCTACTCTCTTGAAATCCTGTATTAGGAGAATTACCCAGACATGCATTTCTACTTGCAAGGCTTTCATTTGCCTCCATTTTATTGAGGTCCTTCCTTGGTGGACCTCCTTCTTTCTTAGATTTTCATAGTAAAATTCAGGGCTGCCTTTTTGGCTATAATTTCCACAGGTGCTGAAATTTCCACAGCAGGTTGAAAATTTCAGTCTTTCTGAGTCAGTAGCCTTTTCCCTCTGGTCTTTGTCTGCTTTCCATATATCACCTGTGTCCCAAAACATTGTTAGACCAACTGCACACTGGCAGAGTTCTTCACTGTGTTGCAAAAGGGGATGCCAGTTCAAATTTCATAAATGAAATCAATATGAAGTTGAATCTTTCAGCAGTGGCTAGTAAAAATGTAATTAGTATGTATACGTTTCATCAGTTTGTTTTCTCCAAACTTAAAAAAATATATATATTGCCTTCCTGTAACATCAAATGACTTAAAACATTTTCCTTCAAGGGAAAAAATATTATTATTTTTTAATTCCTTTACCTGTCTTTCAATGTAAATTAGACACAGTTTTACTGGGCATTATTATTCCCCAATTTAAGTTTGCTTTTTCTCTCAGGTGAAAACCTTGACTTTCTGGGACATTAATGGTGTTCAAAAGTGAGAGCTATCATTCCTTTTCATGATAAACATTTGCTTCCACCAAGCAGTAAAAACATGATAAGAATTCTAATGGCTACAAGTAAATGGTGGGATTCCTTGAGCATGGATTATTAAAGTTTCTTATTCCTAACTTGATGAAAACATAATAGGTTATAAGTGAAGAGCATTTGTCCCTTCAGAGGGACCTTGAGAGCTGGCAGAATATGAAACATTCTTTACTCATCTAAACTCATCTTTACTTGTTTTTTCTTCCCAAACTTTGAAGCTCTTTAAGATTGTCTCAAATAAAACAGAAATTCACTTCTTAATCTCTAACCTCACTATCTGAGAGAACTGTATTTACACTTAAACAAATGGCATTGTGAGAACCTGAATATCTATAATGAGTGAAACCACTGTCCACATATAAGTACACCTTTTTTGTAGCAATAGCTACCATTTTATACTGCTTTTAACCTGAAAAACTACATCACATGTATATTCAATTCCTAATGATCAATCAGGCTTTCCTTTAAAATGGATACTTTGAGTGTTGTATTACTTACTCATGATAAAACATAAGAAGAATAGATACAAGAACTAGAAATAAAGTTTCTTGGATCTTGATAACCATTTTAAAACTACATAGGCTATAATTTTTAAATACATTCAAATAATACAAAAGTATATAAGTTACAAAGTAAATACTACCTCATGTTCCCTGCTGCCTTTTCCCACTGTCTCATGCATAGACCCTTCCTGAAAGGACATAATGTAAATTTTGTCCATTCTTAGTGTGTACATTTATACACAAAATACGTATGTGTATAACAAATTTTTCTTTATTTTTATAAAAAAAATCATACCATACACGATATTTTGAAAAAATCTTTTTTTATTGAAAATATGTCAAATATGTCTCATAGGTACTTCCTATTTTTAAACTGTGGCAGAATATTCATATATAAAGCTGATATTCAACCATTTCATTATTGATTTATATTTTTGCTTATCTCAATTATTCTTGATTACAAACTCTGCTTCAGTGAACATCTCAGAATGTAAGTTTATACCTAAGTGCACAGAAGTTGAAATTTGATTCAAGTGTTAAGCTCCTTTTAAAATTTTGATAAAGATTTCCAAAGGCCCACCAAAGAGGCTTAACCAATTTATATTCCCACAAATAGTATATTCAGAGTTATCATTTCCCCCACAAATTCACCAAAACTGGATATTATCAATTATCAATCTTTTTGTTTTTTTCTAAATTTATATATAGGTATATATGTATGTTCCTTCAAATGTATATATTTCCTCAAATGACAATTGTCTTAATGTTATTTCCTTGATTTTCACAGCAGAGTTAGTATCATTCCAAACTTATATGCATTTATTTGTATTTCATATGTTTTCCCTTCTCTTTATTGGGTAATTCATTTCTTATTGACTTCTAGATGGTTTTTTTATATACTTTGTTACACACACACATATACATATCTTTTGCTAGGAAGATAAATTTTATACATATATACATTTTTTTATTCTAGTCTACTGCTTACCTTTTTGTGTGTCTATTTTGTTTTATCTTGGTTTTGTTCACTGGCATAGGGAACCCAAAGTGGCAAGGTGATAATTGTAACACCCTGTTAGGTGGAACCCATGGCAGAAGAGTTTCCACTCTGGGGAGCTAGGATCTCTAATCCAGCAAAGACTAAGATTGTGGGGATGAAAAAATAAGCCTTAGTGAAAGGGAGCATATGTTTTTTGATCCCTGCTTACTTTCCATCATGCCACCATATCTTCATGGCCCCATTGTACGAGCACTGGAATGACTCAGTAAGAAGCTAACAGACATTCACTTTCTGCTTGGTTGTCAAGAGCGTTGTATAAGATTTCTATTCTCTGGTAGGTATTGATATGTAATAAAAGATCTGCATGCATCATGTCCACTCCAATTAGTCTATGTTTATACATTTCTGCTACACATCCTTGTCTCATGTCTTTCCATGTTCCTTCTAAGTATGACTATTTGATCACATTATTCCCTATTGCTCAGGAATCAGTATATATCCTTTCCTCATGCCACTATTTTGTCAGTATGAGGTGGATAACCAAGTGTATTGCTCTTAACCCTACCCAATAGGAAGATTTTTCTTAAATGCTTTCCCTCAGGGTCAAGCTTAAGTGGGGCTTTCATAGATCAGCAGTTTCCTTGTAGCTAGTACCAAAATATTCTACCAAACTTTTTTTGTGAACCAGGCCTAAGTCTTTTTTACCTCTGTCAGGGAGTCCCCAATGATGCCATAGGTGTGTGTTGAAGGAAAAGTCTTACAGAACAGGCAAATGAGCCTAGACCACCTGTCCAGTCCTGAATGTATCCTTTCCATTAGGTAATGGATTGCTGCCTTATGACTTGGTAGGTCTGATAATAGCTCATGATGATCAGCTTTTTTCACAGTCACTTGTGTTCCAAGTGATAAGGACTAAATTTTTATTTGTGAACAGCATCATGCTATTTTTCCAAATAAGGAATTTTTCTCTACCACAAAAGATAGGGAATTCTAAGTAAACCTACTGCATGTCTTTTAAACTTAACTTTTAACATACTTGTTTTTTTAATTTTTATTTTATTGCTTTATAATACTCACATATCTTGATTTTTCTTCCTTTTTTATGTTCTAGATTTTCTGCCTTGTTTAGGAAGGCATTCTTCAAATAAATAAGAATGGTGCCTTTATTATATATTAAATTCTTATATATCCATGAATCCATTTCAAGATTATACTAGAGACCCATTAGTCTATTCACCTCTTTTTGCATCAAGGGCACCATATATCTATATCTACATATAATAGAGAGAGAGATTTGTATGTTATTTATATAATCCTTTATAAATTATATTATATATTGCATAATATAAATAAATGATATTACAAAAGATAGACCTAATAAAATTTATATATGATATGTATTTTTTTATTTATTACATTGAACAGTATTTCTCATCCAATATGGGGTACTACAAGTTGTAGTGAAAATTTTTGTCTTGTTCTTGTCTATAATGTGAACATTTCTAATATTTTGCCACTAGGTAAGATCTGTGCATAAGGTCTTTTACAAATACTCAATAGTTAAGGGATTTTTCTCTTTATTTCCATCTTTCTAGAGATTGTATTGAGATCTCTGATAAATATAGGAGTTTTTCAGTATCTGTTGAGTGATCTTCTCTCTCCACTTTTAATTTATTGCTAAAATGAGTAACACTAGTATCTTTCCTAATGTTGACCCATACAGGAAAATTTTTAAAAAATTATTTTGTCATGATGTATGGCAATTTGTACAGTGCTATGTCAATTTGCTGTTATTTTATTTAAGAATTTTGCATTTAAATCCATAAATGAATCTTCCTTTAGTTATTATTTTGGGATTATCCTTTTTCTGGAATCAATGGCAATATTCTGCCATTCGCTAGAATGACTTGAAAAGCTAACCAATTCTAAGTCCTGGAATGGATATATTGCGTGGTAATTATTTGTTCCTAAAAAATTTGGTAAAGCCTTTACATTTCTCTTCTTATGTCCATAAAATTAATCAATTGCAGAAATGAGACTCATGTTAATACTTCAATAGTGGAACAAAAAAAATCAATGTCATAGAAATTGTTCTCATCAGTTTATTTTGTTTTCAGTGGAGAAATTTATGTATATCAATAAAAAGTACAAACACCTAGTCACGTAATGCTTATAAAAATGTCTCATGTTTCCAAGGTTAGCCAGTGCATTATGACATGAAGCACAACATTAACAACATTTTTTCCGGGTTTTTATCCAGTACCTGCTATTATCAACAGTATACAAGGAAGGTATTTAATGTGGAGACTTTAAAAGGAAAACAAAATAAATTGTAGAATAATGGAACTCAAAACATAATGAAAACTCTAATGTTTACTCTGCACTTAATTTAAGCACAAAAAACAGATATTAGTTAGTTTATGCTATTTACCATCCACTCCCACATAAATACTGTCAAAAAGCATTAATCAGGTATAATTTAATGTTATGCCTTAGATCCCATATATTTATAAACAAATCCCTTGGCTGTGTAATTTCTGGAATTAACTACTTACTCATTAAATTAGTTAAGATAATGTTCATGTGTGAATAACAAAAATATGAAATGACAGTGGTTTAAACAAGACAGAAGTTTAGGTGAGAGTTCAAAGCTAACCATCAGAGAGAGGCAATGAGGCAGCCCTGCTCCACAATGACCTCAAGGGATCCATACTCCTAACTTTCCACTGTACCATCCTTTAGGCATGGTCTTCACTCATGATCTGAGATAGAATTGCAGCCATTACATATATTCTAAGCAACAAGTTAGGGGAAGAGGTTAAGAGGGCTCTATGGGTACACGGCCAATGGTCTCATATCAAAGAGTCCTGGAAGCTGTCACAGGGTATTTCCACTTGCGGCTCATTGAATATAATTATATTTCATACTTCATTACAAAGGCAGCTGGCCAGTATACTTTATTATTCTAGGAATCCAGGTAACTAGCTAAAAACTCTATTGTAATGGGGAAAAAAGGAGAGTAAATATTGAGAGAAAACTTACCACTTCTGCCACTACCATTTTACACACACTCTCAATTGGTCTGCTTTTGCATTCTATAGGATTGTAGCTCAAATTCATATCATCTGTGTAATCCAAAAGACCCCAGAGTGTAAATTTAGTTTAAGATGGTCCCAGACATAGTTCTTCAGGTACATGGCAGAAACAAACAAAAATACTCTCCAGATTTTTAAATTCATCTTCATCCAGAGACTGAACAATTCCTACAAATAATCTCCCAAAGAAAACAAACAACTAAGAATTAATACTTACAATGTATGCACCAAATGAAGATATGATTAGAACAACAACCACACCAAAAGCTAAAACAGAGATTTCAGATATTTGATTCATAAACTCTAAGTTATAAAATGTCTATTAAAGAGACATATCTGTGGACACTATAAAAAGTGACCCAGCAGATATGAGAAAGAATAAAAGAGATATTCTAAAAGATACTCTAGAAACAAATATATATATGTGTGTATATATATATATATAGAGAGAGAGAGAGAGATTTTCTCAGATTTAAGAACTCAACTGATGTGACTGTGAGCAAATTAAAACCAGCTGAAAAGAAAACTAACCAGAAGATTGATCTTGAAGAAACTATCTACAATGGAATATGAAGAAATGGGATGAAAAGATTGAGAGTAGAGTTAGCATGTCTCAGATATTTTTATCAAAGCCCAAGATGGAGGAGAGAGAGAGAGAGAGAGAGAACAAGGCAGGGGCAATATTTAGAAAGACAGTGGCAGAAAATATTCTAGAAATGAAAAGAGACATCCACCCACAGATTGCAGAAGAAATGTCACATTACAGTAAAGCAGCACACTATCAAAGACAAAGAGATGATGTTAAAAGAAGCCAGAGAATAGTTTTTCTCTCAATGGAAAACAGACTGACATCTGACTTTCCAAGTTTCAAAGAAAGACACCAAAAGACAGTGGAAAGACACTTTCAGTGGGCTGCAAGAAGTGACTATAATCTAGATTTCTATATCTGAAGAAAATGTATCTTTTAAAATATTTTATTTATTTGACAGAGATCACAAGTAGGCAGAGAAGCAGGCAGAGAGAGAGGGGGGAAGCAGGCTCGCTGCCAAGCAGAAAGCCCGATGCGGGGCTTGATCCCAGGACCCTTGGATCATGACCCGAGTTGAAGGCAGAGGCTTTAACCCACTGAGCCACCCAGGTGCCCCGAAAATGTAATTTTTAAAAGGGAGAAATAATGACTTTTTTTCTTATAAGTGATAATTGAGAAAGTTTGCCACTAAGAGATCTTCATTAATAATACCCTAGGAGATAATCTTTAGGTATAAGAAAAGTGATCCCAAATGGAAAGTAAGAATATAGAGCAAAGAAATTAGTATTTGAGTTGTGCCTGTTTGCTCAGTCAATCACAAGCCTTTGACTCAGGTTGTGATCCCAGGGTCTTGAGGTTGAGCCCTACCCAGCTCAGTAGGGAGCCTGCTTCTTCCTCTCACTCTGCCACTCCACCTGATTGTGCTCTCTCAATCTCTCTGTCAATTAAATAAAATCTTAAAAAAAAAAAAAAAAGAAATTAGTACTTGGGAAAATCTAAATGAATTTTGACAGCATTAATCAAAAGATAGTAATAATATGTTGTGGAATAGAATTAAAATATCTAGAAAAATAACACAAATCAAGAAGAGAGTAAAGGGCATTAAAATTCTTTAAGATTTCTACTGCCTAGGAGCAAGGTAAAGGTACTATATGACATGAGACTTGGATGTGTTAAATAGTCACATGATAATTCAAGGGAAACCACTAAAATAAAAAATGTAATATATAACTTCCACAGTAGTAGAAGGGAAAAATGGAATAACAAAAAATAACTAACCCCAAAAAGGCAAGAAAGGAGAGAAAAGACAGGACGATTTGAAATGTTAGTAATTACATTAAAACTAAATGTATGAGTGGTTCCAGTTAAAGAACAAAAAATTGGGGGCTACATTTTTAAAATTAGAATTTGCATATTAATTATAAAGGATACGATGTGGAAAAAATAGAAAAGTTGAAAATGAAAGTATGGTAAAATATATCATAAAATACTAATCAAGGTAAAGTTGGTATATTTTCATCCATTATCGTCCCAAATATTGCCTCTGCCTCATTCTCTTTCTCCTTTCCCCTAAAAGTTCTGATTTTAAAAATACGTATAGATATGTATATGATAGCAAAACAAAAAAAGGAGAAATATATAGAAGATTTTAACAAATGGACAGAAATAGGGGACTCCCTCTTTTACCTATATGTATTTATATTATTTAAATTTTATTTTTTAAATTTTATTGTGTTATGTTAGTCATCATAAAATATACCATTAGTTTTTAATGCAGCGTTCTAAGATTCATTCTTTATATACAACAACCAGTGATCCATGTAATACATACCCTCCATAATCCCCACCATCAGGCTTATCCATCCCCTCCCTAACTCCTCAGTTTACTTCTCCGAGTCCATAGTCTCTCATGGTTCATCTCCCTCTCCAATTTCCCCCCTTCACTTTTCCTTTCCTTCTCCTAATATCCTGCATGTTATTCCTTATGTTCCAAAAGTGAAACCATACAATAATTGACTTTCTCTGCTTGACTTATTTCACTCAGCATAATCTCCTCCAATCCCATCCATGTTGATACAAAAGTTGAGTATTCATCCTTTCTGATGGCTGAGTAATATCCCATTGTATATATGGACCACATTTTCTTTAACCATTCATCTGTTGGAGGGCATCTCAGCTTTTTCTAGAGTCTGGTTATTGTGGAACAATATGAACACTGGGGTACATATGGCCCTTCTTTTCACTACATCTGTGTTTTGGCGGTAAATACCTAGTAGTGTAATCACCAAGTTATAGGGTAGCTCTATTTTTAATTTTTTGAGGAATCTCCACACTGTTTTCCAAAATTACTATACCAACTTGCATTCCCACCAACAGTGTAAGAGCGTTCCCCTTTCTCCACATCCTCTCCAACATTTGTTGTTTCTTACCTTGTTAATCTTTGCCATTCTAACTGGTGTAAAGTGGTATCTCAATGTGGTTTTGATTTTAATTTTCCTTATGGCTAATAATGATGAACATTTTTTCGTGTGTCTGCTAGCCATTTGTATGTCTTCATCAGAGAAGTATCTTTGGGTTCATGTCTTCTACCCATTTTTTGATGTGATTGTTTTTTGGGTGTTGAGTTTGAGAAGTTCTTTAGAGATCTTGGATATCAGCTCTTTGTCTGTAGTGTCATTTGTAAATAACTTCTCCCATTCTGTGGTTTGCTCCTTTGTTTTGTTGGCTGTTTCCTTTGCTGTGCAGAAGCTTTTACTTTTTTTTTAAGATTTTACTTAACTATTTGACAGACAGAGATCACAAGAGGCAGAGAGAGAGAAGGAAGCAGCCTCCCTGCCCAGCAGAGAGCCCAATGAGGGGCTCGATCCCAGGACCCCAGGATCATGACCTGAGCCGAAGGCAGAGGTTTTAACCCACTGAGCCACTCAGGTGCCCCAGGATTTTTATCTTAAGTCCCAAAAGTTCATTTTTCACTTTTGTTTCCCTTCCCTTTGGAGATGTGTCTTGAAAGAAGTTGCTGTGGGCAACGTCAAAGAAGTTACTGCCTATGTTCTCCTCTAGAATTTTGATGGATTCCTGTCTCACATTGAGGTCCTTCATCCATTTAAAATAAGCATATCTTTAATTAAAACAACTGTCACCAACTACTTTAGGACTTAGCTTTTTCCAGGAAACTTTAGCTCTTTCCTCTCACAGAGAGAAGAGATGTTGTCATTCATGTTTTATAGGTGCAAGAGTAAGCTGCAAGACTCCCTGTGCCAGATGTAAAACACACCTAGCTTGATGAGTAACAGCGGTAGCAAAGCTTTGAGGTGCACAAGAATTGGGGAGCAGCTCTAAAGGTCTGTGGAGTTTGGACAAGACTCATTAAAGTAAGACCTACAGCCAGGCAACTCTCATGAATATGTGTTGACATCCCTGGAAATTTTTGGAAGTCTTTGAGTAAAAGAATTCAAGGAAAGAAACATCTTGGTTTAAGGAAATATATATATTAGGATTCATCAAGGTTTGGTTAAATATGTTAATGAAATAACATCTGTGTTTACCAGCTGGTAGTGTCTTCACCAACTTCCCTAGAATGTATTTGGAGAAATCCCAAATTATAAAACTCAAAACTATGGAATGAAAATGTAGCTCAGTTTGCTTGAGCAATTCAGGTGAAACATGTTTTATTTCATTTGTAACTGGGATCAAATGTTTGCCATAGTAAATTTAATGCATTTCAAGTTTGTTTTTTTCCCTTAAAACATATTCCACTTAATGGCCTTTCACCTCCAAACTGAAGCAATGAAGCTGATCTCTGAAAAGCAAAATCAAAGTTAGGATTCTCTAGGAATAGTGAGGAACAGGAACTCTACTCTGGTAGGGAGGCAAGAGATGACATAGGAAAGACATTTAGGATACTATATAGTTTTAAGGGCTTCAAACACATAGCCAGCAGGACAAGAAAGAAATAGAGCCACAGGGGCGCCTGGGTGGCTCAGTGGTTTAAGCCGCTGCCTTCGGCTCAAGTCATGATCTCAGGGTCCTGGGATCGGGTCCCGCATCGGGCTCTCTGCTCGGCAGAGAGCCTGCTTCCCTCTCTCTCTCTCTGCCTGCCTCTCCATCTACTTGTGATTTCTCTCTGTCAAATAAATAAATAAAATCTTTTAAAAAAAAAGAAAAAAGAAAAAAGAAATAGAGCCACAGACATAAAAATAATAAGTTAGTGCCATTGTGTTTTTGTTTTTGTTTTTTGTTTTTTGTTTTTTTAAAGATTTATTTATTTATTTGAGGGGGAGTTTGGGGGGTAGAGGGAGAGAATATCCAGGCAAACCCCCACTGAGTGTGGAGCCTGATGCAGTGTTTGGTCTCACGAACCATGAGATCAGGACCTGTGCCAAATCCAAGAGTTGGACATTTAACCAACTGAGCAACCCAGGCACCCCGCAGTGCCATCCTTTTTAACCTGGGATTTGTTAAGCCATTAGGTTTTTGTCCTAAGAGAACCACTGCAGAAAGTCATATTCATCCCTACCCCCATTTCAACCAGAAAAATGGCCCATCTTTATGGGATTTCATTTAAAGAAAGCTTACACTGCCTTTTAAATGGTTGTTTTAAATTTTAAAATCATGTAAAAAGTAAATAGGTCCAGGTCATTTTTTAATTGCCCCACTGACCATGGAACTTAAATAATATTTCACTAAACCCTCAGCACTACCATTGTTTAAGAACCTAAAAAATGTAATTCACTATATTTTTAAAACCTGTTCACACCCACGACTGTGATTTTAGAAAAATGTTGGTTCTCTTACTATGTGCTAGAACCCTTGCAAATACTTCACATGCAAACTTTCAACCAATACCAATAGTAGCCTTTGGGTATCAGTACTTAAAAGTACTCACTTTATATTTAATAAAACTTAGGTTAAGAGTGTTTTGAAAATCACCTAAGGTTAAAAAAAAAAAAAAAAAGACAAATGTCAGTGGTAAATATGGCCCAGCTTCTCTCCCTTCAAAGTTCATGTTCTTAACAAAGTCATAGTACTTGAAAGCAATTAATAGTTGGTCTATCACACTTGAAGCATCTGGGATACACAAAAATTATTATTATTTATCTTATCATTTATATCACATCATGAACATAAATCTCACTGAAAGACAATATTATAGTGTCAAAAAATAAACTAGGTCAAAAGATAAAAATAAAAAACTTTACCAAAAATTCAGGTTCTTACTAGCATTTCTAGTTTGTATGAGGTTTTTTTTTATTATTATTATGTCTTTAGGTATGTGACTATTTTTCCTTCAAACTAGGTTGGGTTGTTTTTTTGTTTGTTTTTTGGTTTTTTTTTTTTTTTTTGCATTTTCCAAGCACTAAAAGAAGCTAACAATTTGAAAAAGAAAAAAAAAAAAATCAAAAGAATAAAAGAAAAATAACTGAAGAGAAATGTAACCAATGAAAACCCAGCAGGGAACATGAACAGTGTTTTATTGTCTTCAGAGGGAAAAGGGAGGGTCTTCAAAATGCTAATATGGGTACAGCTTTCTGACTCATCCCTTTATCCCCCACAGCACCTGGCATATTGCTTTGCATATGTACATAATCAATATTTAAATGAATGGATGGATGCATATGAAGCTCCAAGTTCCAAAATTCTATATTTTAATTCTCCCCCTCAAATCTAACACCATACATTCACTATATTTTTAAAACCTGTTCACAATGAAATAAAAAGCAGGATTTGGGCCTATTAAGGACACAAATCACTTAGTGATTTGAGGTTTAACATAGCAAATACCACATCCTTACAAATGCTATTCCTGTTATCCATATTTCTGTTATATAACAAACTACCCCGAACTTGGTGGCTTAAAACAACAGTTTTCCATTTTCCCTCATGGTTCTGCAGTTTGATTCAGTCTAGCTCAGGGATTCTTATGTGGTGTCCACTAGTCACTAGGGCTAGAGTCATTTGAGGCCTTAACTGGGCTTGACATTCAAGGTGGCTCATTCTTGTGGCTCACTGTGGATAAGGGTCTCCAACTGGAGCTCAGCTGGAACTGTCAAGCAGAGCTCCTATACATGGCTTCTCCATGAGTCTGGGAGTTCTCCCAAAAAGGCTAATTGGTTCTGAGAGGAAATATCCCAAAAGATCAACAAAGAAGATATGAAAGTTCTTATAACCTAGGCTTGGAGGCTACAGAACATCACTCCCACTCCATTTTATTGGTCACACTAGTCACTTAAGCTAGCCCAGATTCAAGGAGATGGAAATTAGATTCCATCCCTTGAAACGAGGAAGAATGTACAGGTGCAAAGAAGGAAGAAACTGGTGGTGGCGATCCCAGAGACTATCCACCAAAAATGCCTAAGACAGAATTTTTTAAAGGTTAGATGTGAACTACTTCATCTGAGAGTTGTATTTTATTAAAACTCATTAAGAAGTCCTTTGTGCATAATTACGAACCAAATATTTGCAAGGCGAAAAAGATGTATTTGAGCTCTACACAGATTTTCCAAAACACATAAAATTTCAAGCCAATTTCATTTATTTAAATAATTTGTCAAACTATAGGATAGTTTCTATGGTTAATAAAATTTTAAATGAGTATAATTTATTTACTTCTAAGAAGACACGTGAAAACAATACTATGATTATCTCCTAGTACTAAATTCTGTGTCTTCTGAATGACAATCTTATACATTATGAAAAGTAAAATAAAGTCTTGCCATTTTTCCTGGATCTTCTTGGGAAAAAAAGTAAAGAATGGCTTGCTTTGTCCTGCTAATGTATTCAACAATTAACAATAAGAAGAAAAGGTTTGATACATTTTTATTGCCCACAATTTGTCAGAATCTGTTTGGCATGTTAATTTAATCTTCATAATACCCAAAAAATGTAGATATGATTGACTCCATTTTGCAAATGAAGAAACTGAAGTTCTTCAAGGTTTCAAATCCTACGCAAGTTAATGGAAGGAATAGTGTTAGAGTCCTGAATTTTTTTTTCTTACCCTATCTTGTCTTATGAGGCAAAGTGAGTGTGTATATTACAAACTCTCCATCAAGAGGGAGATAGTTCAGCAATAATATATAGCAATATAAAGGAGGAAAAAATGAAAATGAAAATGTATCTACACTCTACTTGTTCATCTTATATATGAAAAGTGAAAAAGAAATTTCTATATTCATATAGAAATCTTAGAAAGATTGCTTCACCTTCAGTGATTTGAGGAATGGCGTAATTCAAATTGGTGAGGAAAGACATAAAACAAATTTCTTTATAGGCATATATTTGATGATGTGGTCATTCTATACTTCTATCAAATATACTAGAAAATATTATAGGTAACATTGCTTTATATTATTTGCCTTTATGACTAAACCTTGAGGTTAACTGGTAAAATAAATAATTCAGTGGATGAATCTGAAGTAAGATTTGCACCTTTTTTTTAAGTCAAGCAAGCTTTAGAACAATACCCTCACATTTCTGGAAAAGAGAAGGATTAAATAAATTTAGAGCTTTCAGCAAAAGCCTAAAACCAAAGAAGACCAAAACATTAAATCAGAGTCTGAAAGATAGATGTATTGTATTACTTAAATATTAGCACAGATGCATTCTTGAATGTGAAGCATTAAAATTTAAGTTGTTTATCTCTCAGACAGATGTATTTTAATATCATGAAAGGCAAATAGACCTTTACTTATTCCAGTAAAGTAGTACTGAATCAATTGTAGCCATTGCCTGTTAAAAGAGAAAGAACAATAAGAAAAAGCATAGCAGCAATTATTTGCATGTATCTGAAGAGCAAAGAAGACTGTGAAACAGTTTTTTAATTTCCTGTGATTATAACCTAAAAATATGCAGATTCTTTGGGTTTTGCTATGTTGGACCGATATATTCCAGAATAGGCGATGATAACTGACTTGACACTCAAGGTCAAATAATCCTATTTTGTTTCACACAATCTTTCTCAATAGCAATGTTGTGCTTAGTAAATATTATTTTATAGTAGGATTGTTTCCCTATATCTAATCCATAATCACATTTGCAATGCCTGACATAAAATAGGGGCTCAGTAGATATCTTGGGAAGAATTAAATGTTTCCTTTTCTTGCTATAGGGGGACCCACACTAAACCATGTCGAAAGCTTCATAACAGTTTCCGGATGCTTTGTAAATTGGACATATACATATAATATGTATATTATAAATCTTTTTATATATAGGCGTAGGCCCTAGGTCATATCAACATAGGTAATTTATACAAATACTTTGGCTGTTTTGACTCACTAGATGAATCAATCTTTCAAAACAAACTGGCTCATTTATAAACAATGCAGCCTTACAGATGATTTTAATACTGTCATTTCCCTTAACAACTTGCCTCTTACTACAATTATTTATAAGGTCTTTCCTGAAAAGTTGTCTTACAGATAAAATCACAAAGTATATGGAAGAATACCTCCCCTTTCCTCCTGTGTTTAAAAGTCATGCTGCTCTATCTAATTGTCTTGTTTTATGAGCAACCAGTGGTTTGAGAAACAAGTCTGGTCTTTCCTAAAAATATCTTATCTCGGTCTGTATTCAAGGCTTAGGTCTGCTGCAAAGGATGATGTCTAATGCACAATGTCACCATCTCTAAAACTGGAGTCATTTAAAGGCTTGCCCACACTCTCCATGAGATAAGAGATTGACAGTGTTAAATTCATAGATAACCATTAGGATAGTAATCCCAAAACACATTTCTAAACAACCTCCATTGAAGTAGGGTGGCATTTGTTATAACTTGAACCAATCCGCCTCATCACATGTCCTGCCCCTAATAGTAATCAACAAACAGGTATTTCAGAGGAAGAGACCAAATGTTCTTTTTTTAAAAAAGAAAATCTAAAATAATAATAATGATAATAATAATAATCTATCACAGGAAAAAGCACTACATGGAACAACTCTCAATCCTTATTCCCACAGACAATAAATGCATATATTCAGAGGATTAAATAATCTTTCTCTTGTATCTCCACTGACCAGACTACAAGTGCCTAGTGGTGATCATAAAATTTTTCCAGCACTTTTGAAAACCCAGACACAATAATTGCCTCAATAAATCTCACTCAAGTAGTAGAGCTTGCTCTCCAAGAACATCTCTCTTTCTTTTTAAATCCATTTTTGCTTTCCAAAAGGTATTCTGAGCTACAGGATGTGGTTTCTCAGGTTAATAGGGTGCTAATCCACTTTTCAGTGTGGTACATGTCTTCTTCATTCAGACCCCAACATTCACAGCGTTTTCTTAAAGGATATTAGTCAATTCCATATGCTCTGTGAGTGGATGCTGCTAACAATGAAAACTCCATAATCTCAGAAGAAGTTGTGGATAGAGACTCTTCAGCTTTGACCTTAGGACTCCATTAAAGTGTTCTACATTATAGGTAACTGAAGATGTCCAAAGTTGAAAAGGAACATGTTGCTGATAAGGTTGACTGCCAGTTTCAAGTATTGAAGAGACATTTAAGATTTCTACTCAGGGGCACCTGGTTGGGCTCAATTGGTTAAGCCTCTGACTCTTGATTTTGGCTTGGGTCCTGATCTCCGGGTCCTGGGATTGAGCCCCCTGTGGGGCTCCACAATTGGTGGAGAGTCTGCTAGAGATTCTCTCTCTCCACCTTCCTCTCTCTATCCACCACCAAGTAAATAAATAAATCTTTTAAAAAAGAAAAAAAAGAATTCCTACTCACAGGGTACCTGGCTGGCTGAGTCAATGGAGCATGCGGCTCTTGATCTCAGGGGCCTTTGGGCCCCACGTTGGGCATAAAGATTATTTAAAAAAAGATTTCTATTCAAAATGCTTTCCTTTTTACCATCTGGTACTATCCCCACCACGTTGTATAGAAAGCATCATAAGGACTGTCCTACCTATTCTAGCACAATATTCTATACAAGATATCTATTCAGTTCGTTTTAATTGAGTTTAATTGTGGGCATTAACAACATCCTACAGGAAACCCAAATTATTTAATAAGACACCTTAAAATTAAACTATCTGAGGATAAAATTAAGCAGTGGTTAGTACATTCTGTTTTCAAATCCCAGAACAATCTCCTGGAAGTATTTCATTAAACTTTGCCATTTATGGATTTCTCAGAAGCAGTAGTAAAACTAACAGAAAAACAACTGGTGGTGTGGTTTATATGAAATTGATGTACTTGTGTTTTTATTCTATTCATCATTAGGAGATGTTTCAATAGACATATGATAGTGACACTGAATGGGATTCACATACACTTTCTCCACTGACTAGAATATTTACTAGTGTTTATTAAAATAATAATACCTTGCAACAGGGTTATAAGATTAAATGAGAAACGTATGAAAAGCCCCTAGGAAAATGCCTAGCACATAGATCTCAGTGAATGTTTACTGACCTATACTTAACCAAATGTGAAGAAGAAAGAAATATAGGCAGAGAGTCATCAACCCATCTAGGTGATGAGCCCAAGGTTTTAGAGAGCTTGCCCAGTTTTATAAACCCAAAGATTTGCACCATGTGGAATTTTCTAAAAGCATTTTCACCATGTAGTAAGATAGAGGTGGGCATAAACCCCATTTATTCATCCGGGAGAAATACCTTTAGATTTATATCACTCTGAGGAAACATATTAAAATTTCATATTTCTTTCTGGAGTCTTATTCCTAACTGAGTTAGTGAACCTGTCATCTGTATATAAAGACTACTTTCAAGGAGAATGAAAAATGGTTCTCTTCTATAATCAGGGACTCACCTCTGTATCCTCCCTAGTAACATCAGCCGTTGTGACTTGGGCTCCCTAGCAACCACGTCTTTCTAGATCAGACAGCTTTATTTGAAACAATCTTCACTGGATAAAAGGAAGTAGAAAAAGTCCACATAAAAATAAAAATAAGGGGCGCCTGGGTGGCTCAGCGGGTTAAAGCCTCTGCCTTCGGCCCAGGTCATGGTCCTGGGGTCCTGGGATCGAGCCCCGCATTGGGCTCTCTGCTCAGTGAAGAGCCTGTTTCTCTCTCTCTCTCTCTCTCTCTCTGCCTGCCTCTCTGCCTGCTTGTGTTCTCTGTCAAATAAATAGATAAAATCTTTAAAAAATAATAAATAAATAAAAATAAAAATAAAACATGAAATGTCCATGAGAATAAGTGCAGTCAACACTTTCTTGGGATACAAAATAATTTTCCGTGTATAATTTTAATAAAAAAATTAAAAGTAAAAGGCTGTGGATTTGTCAGAGAGCTGAATATATTGTATTTTATCAGGTGAGAACTTTGTTCCTTCCACATATTGTGCCAAAAGAACAGTAATATAAGAAGAGACAATTCTGCCCAAACTAGAAAGTTTAAAAAAGCAACATATTGAACATTTCATGAGAGTTTTGTGTTACTAAACACAATTTTGATGCAATGGTCTGTACTTTGAGTCTTTCTGCCCTGCAGCCTCTGGCTGAGCTAATTTCTATATTGAGTTGGTTCTCAGAGCCAAAGGTCTGACAGAACATAGGAAAGTTTAAGCAAACAGTTCACTTTATTTGAAACGGATTTACTACTGTCATCAGGAACACCATGTCCCTCATGGCCTCATTTTATGACCCTTGTACCTGATGGGCTGGTTTGTGACAAACTTATTATTCCTCGTCCATGCCCATCACCTGCCTCAGCCTTCCCCGCAGGCTCTCCATGCAACCTCCACACAGGATCTCACTTTGAAACCAGGATTCTCTCCGCCCAAAGCAGTGATCTCAAATAGCCAAACTTCATTTTCTAATTGCCAATATAGTGACTGATGTTCATATCTGAATGAAAAAAATACCCTTCAAAATAATATTTTACAGAAATGACTGATATTCTAAACTAGGACATATTTCATATGCATATTAAGCAAATATACGATTATATATCATATATTATGCCTTAAAATCTTACTCCACACATAAAGATATGGTATCTTAGGGAAACATTTTTTTAAATAAAAGCAAAAATAATAATAATGTGTTTACAAATATATAGCATCCTAAACTTCTAAAACTATTATTACCCCCATCTTATAAAACAACGAAACTGAGACAGCGATTTGTTCAATGTCCCATAGTAAATTAGTGACAGGACGGAACAAGAACCAAGGTCTCCTACCTATAAGCTCAGGACACTGAGGCAAATTCTGGGCCTTTCTGAATTAGCATAGACCAGAGCAGAAAACCCTCTTTCTTCATGATGCTTCAGTCTTCCCAGGTCCCAAGTGGGTCTCGTATCAGTTCATGTTCTTTCTTCCCTTTCAGGCCAATGAATTGCTCCCAAATCATAGAAAAAGGAAGAAAGACCATGCTGATTAAATGTCTGGCTTTGTAGCTCTATTTGCAAGGAAAAAAGAACAGTGCAATCGTAAGATATATGGAACCAACCAAGATATTTAACTGTGGACCCAACAATTCAGACAACGCTTAATTACTCAACACTTTACTTCTAGGCACTTTTCTAGACATTTGGCAAACAAAACAAAAAGAACAGACAACAGTATCCTCCCTCATGGAGCACACATTCTAGGAAGAGGAGATGAACAATAACAGAAATATAATATATAGAAGAATATTAGATTATGATAAATCCAGCAGGATAAAAACAGGGCAGAGTGGGGAGTTTGGGAATACGGGGTAGTGCGTGGGAGTGGGGTGTTCAGGATATAGAACAATGGATCATGCACAGTCCCCCTACCTCAAGAGAATTTAGTAGAATTTAATGAAGGAAAGAGTACGATATTACCTTTTTAAAACTAATTTTTAAATTTACATAATAAAATTGACTATATATCGACAATAAAAAAGAAATGATCTCCCAGTAAGTTGAGTTGAAGACTTTAAAGAAGCAAAAGGATAGATGGCTGCTACTCCTATTGAAGACACTCTACCTTCAGATAGCTACAGAATCTCTTTCTCTGGTGTCATTTGCAAAACTTCCCAACTCAGATATCCCTCATTTCCATCCCAGTCTTTGCTCCAAACCAAATATCTGACATTCCTGCAACACAAAAACCCTCTCACATCGTCTCTAGATTTTAGGCTTCTATGGTACTAGATCCATATAAAATAGCTTATAAAATCAGAATAGGTTGGAGTGTATATATATATATGCATGCACACACACACATATGTGTGTGTATATATAAACACACAGTATATGCTCTGTGTGTGTGTGTGTGTGTGTGTGTGTGTTACCTTTGAACAACACCAGGATTAGGGGCACGGACCCCTGCACAGTCAAAAATCCAAATACAACTTTTGACTTCCCCAAAACTCAACTACTATAATAACCCACTGTTGACAAGAAGCCTAACTAATAATACGAATAGCCAGTTAAAATATATTTTGTATGTTTTATGTATTATATACTATATTCTTACAAGGGTAAGCTAGAGAAAAGAAAATGTCATTTAAGAAAATCTTAAGAGGGGCGCCTGGGTGCTCAGTGAGTTAGGCCTCTGCCTTTGGCTCAGGTTGTGATCTCAGGGTCCTGGGATTGAGCCCCACATCGGGCTCTCTGCTCAGCGGGGAGCCTGCTTCCCCCCCACCCCTGCCTGCCTCTCTATCTGCTTGTGATCTCTCTGTGTCAAATAAGTAACTAAAGTCTTTAAAAAAAAAAAAAAGAAAGAAAGAAAATCTTAAGAGAAAATACATTTACAGCACAGTATTGTATTTATTGAAAAAACTTTGTGTGTAAGTGGACCCATGCAGTTCAAACCCATGTTCAAGGATCAACTGTATACACACACACACACACACACACGATTTATTCCATAGTATCTTTTCAGTTCCTTAGCATCTTTATCTAGATGCATTATTAGAAATTTAGTAAATGTTGATAATCTATTCATTGCCCTAAGTATGTCTGAAATTCAATTTAGCTATTAAAACATTTGGGATAATTTATCCCCATTTCACTTTTCTTCACAGAAAAATGATCAAAATACTGAAAGTGTTAGGAAGAGAATAATTTTAGATATTTTAAAAACTATTTCTAAGTCTGTTCTTCAATAACCATAAATGAATTTTTTAAAGATAAAAAATTCAGTAAGAAGAGAAAACTCCATTGCTTCATATCTATAGCAGAGCTCAATCAGATTACTTGGATTTGGTCAAGATTTCTACTTGATTAACATTTTATGATTCATTTAAAATGTCATGTAAATTGTAGAGTATCACTGAGCCAAGCCAGACTTGATCTGTTAGCATTTTATTATATCTGACAAAACCTAATTTGGTTTGTTTTCATTTCTGTGGTTTACACTAACGTAAAAAATGAATTACATGTAAGCTGTGATTAAAATTTGTTATCAAAAGAGTTACCATCATTTTGCTTTAAGCCTGTTTATCGGAGTATAATCTCATTCTCTTAACTTTCAAGGAAAAGAGGCAAGTATCTCAGTTAATTACTGTTTCATTGGTAGGACCCCAGAGCAAGCACAGTTAAAGTGTTCAATGTTGCAAAGTAATTGGCAAGAACTTAGAAGAACCAGGACATATAAATTTGCACTAACAACTTAAGCTAATTGGGAAAATGGAAATAAATACAAGAATTTAGTGATTATCCAGCCCTGAGATAAAAAGAGTGGCTGACAGGGAGTACAATCCAAGAACACAAGTTCAACTAAACTTGTAATAGTTATGAGACACTTTAATTGGGATTTCAAATGAAATAATGTGCTCAGATGGCCTGTGTTTAATCACTGTGCACATGTACCTGAGAGGAAAATATCTGTTTCAACAAAGGACCACAGCAAGTAGCAGTTCTTTATGTCTCCACTTCTTCTAAAATACACACCAGTAAAACAGAGGAATCTCTTTGTGAATTAAAAAAAAAAGCCTCAAAACATTATGTGTCACACAAATTGAAAACCTGTCACTGTTGCATGAAAAAAGAAAGAAGGAGGAATGAAGGAAGGAAGGAAGGAAGGAAGGAAGGAAGGAAGGAAAATTTCCCCACTATGTAGCCCATCACCTGAGTGATGTCTATTATAGGGAGATTATTTCTACCAAGGTGGTAATCAAATGTGCATATGCTTACCAAAGGCCAAAACACCGTAGATCACCAGCATTCCTCTGAATGCTATCACAAATTGTTGCTGTTGTTGTTGTTGTTGTTGTTATAGCTTAGTTGACTGAGGTCATTGAACAGAACACATACTCTCCAGAACACAGGGGGTTTTTGAGGGGATGGGGGAGTTGAATTTCTTCTTTGCAAAGTTCAGCCACAGCTGAGGATTTTTTTAAAAAAAAAAGTTGTTCGTTGAAACCTTTGAGGTGGAGTCTAGTCATCAACTGAAACAGATGCTGTGCAGTAAGGGAAGGAGGGTGCAATGAGGCAGTAAGTGTTTACAAGGTAAACACCGCCTCAGGATGGTAGGTACACGCTGCTCATTTGAAGGTAACTCTGTGGTACCATTATACATGAGGCAAATGAAGCAGAGAATTCACACACACACTGCCAGTATCTTAACTTTATATTTTCCTTATTTAAATACATGTCGGTAACGTACTTATCCCAGCTCTCAATCCCATCCCCAACCCCTTTACTTCTCTCCCCAATCCCAGTGATGTGCTAGAGCTGGCTAATATGAGAGACAATGGTGGCAATAAAGTCTTCAGGATCCGATCCCTTCTCCCCTTCCAGACTCATTGTCCATGGCTTACCCACCTCCTCAGTGGTCCCTACATCCCATGGGAATAGGAATTGCTATTCCCATTCTGAGATCCTTCCCATGGTTATGTGACTGCTCTCTTCCAAGAACAACTCTGACTGGCTCATCTCTACTCATCCAAGTCCCGGTTCAGCTGCCGTCCCCTCCATGAAGTCCCCTCAGTTTCTACTATGAGTAATCATAGTAATGGATTAATCAAGGAATGGTTTAGAGTTAAGAGAGATATGCTTGAAAAAGCCAAGGCTGCCACTTAGTAGGGATATAACTTCTGTTCATGGAATGACTCATTTCCTCATTTGTAAAATGGAATATTAACATGCGTTTATCACGGTCAGCTGCCTCTCAAGGTTATCAGTAAAATTAAATCTTTGTACAAAGTAAATATCCATACACTGCTGTGATAATTAATACCACCTGATCTTTCAGAAGTCTTTGTCATAGTTCTAGAAGAGTGTTTCTTAGATCATATAATAATTGTTCGCTTGTCAGTCTCCTCAACTAGAAACACCCTCTCAGCTTTAGATCTGAGCAGACCATAAGGGTCCTGACACACAGTATGTGATCAACACATGCGTGCTTTATTAATGTATGAACAGTAAAGCAATTAATCATCCACTGGTCATATTTAATGTGCTTTATAATAGTGTGCTTTAAAATATTCTGTTGAGCCATTCAAATATGGCTGTTTCTTATTATATGGATGAAATGAAAATAGAAGAGTGTATTTCCATAGAACAATGGTCCAGAAATCAGTGGTACCCATTACTTCTAGAAGCAGAGATGAAGGCAGTTCTGAAAATAGGAAACTATAAATAGAAAGGTATAAGAGAAGATACAAAGAAGGTGCAAGAAAGGATCTGTCTTGAGGGAAATTGAGTCTCACTGAATGTTGAGTCCATCAGCCAGAACATGTGGTAAATTGCACATATATAAGAGGGGTCACAGTCAAAATTTATAAACAGAAAGACACAAAACATCACAGAAGAATCTGCTGATGAAAAAAGAGTATAACTGTAGGTAAAGAGTTGCAGGTAAAAAGCAACCTAAGATTGTTTTAAACATCACAAGAAACAAAGAAAACTACCAAATCTGTAAAGCAAAATCAAGATTTAAAAAGCAGCTAAACATCAGTGCAAAATGTGCAATCAGTGCAAAAAAGAAAAAAAAATCTTAGTGGATGGATTCAAGAACAGCCTGGGCACAGGTAAGGAAAGAATTAGAGGACAGACACGAAAAAGAGAATGGTCTAACCCACACCTGCAATCCCTGAATTCAAAGATCATGGTACAAACTCAGTATTTAGAAGGCCCTTGGATACCCAAGATACTGAAAGCAAGGTAAATAGGTAATAAATTCTTAAGTCAGATTCTTTCTTACACCATGTACTACTATATATTCAGCAGCTACCAAGTTATTTATTTTTTCTTGAGCAGAACTATATGAATGATTCCCATGATATTTTCTGTGAGACAGTTCTCCATATTTTGCCTAATATTAATATATACCACAGTGGTATATATAGTGATTACAGAAATTATTTCAGAATTGAGGGAGGGTTCATGGTTGAGGCAGGACTTCCCCTCAAAATACCATACACTGAACATAACACGGAAACTTTAGGCAGCCATACAAATCATCTCTACCTCTGTGATTTACAGTTTAAATTATGATTATAATTTTATACCTGCAGTATTAGTTAAATAATGATTACATGCAAACCTGGCTTTTCCTACTGGAGGGATTTTCAAACACACATGCTAAAAGGATTTTCATTTATCTTCCTAGACAACAAATAAAATTGGAGAGTAATTGTAAACTGGCTTCTGTGATTTTCTTCATTAGCCAGCGGGAGAGTCTGTGGGTAGTCATTGGGTCTTTCCATGTGGGGGGCCAAGATTCAGACTAATTTCCTGGCTGCAGATCAAAGTTGTGTACCCAACTTGTGGATGGTGGTACCAGTTCTTTAACAAAAAGTGCTGAGAGCAGCTCAGCTCTCAGGAGAAGCGTGCCCCTCAGGACCAAATTTTTGGGAACATAGATTGAACCAAAATACCAAAATGGCAAAGATAGACACAGAAAGATCCTGTCTCAAAGGTAACAATGAGAGAGGGTCTGACTGCAGTCCTTTTCCTACAGATATCAGAAATGCCTTTCCTATGAATGTGACATTAGAGGAAACAAACATTTTATATCATCTAACATCAGGTGCAAAAGAAAGTATAGGGAAATGCTCTCCAAGAATATATATGGTGAAAAATAAGAGCTCCATGGATTTAGGGAGCATGATTCCAATTAGGATTCCATTTTACATTCTCTACTTCCCTGTGGAGAGGTAGAGCTTCTTTTTTTTTTTTTTTTTTTAAGATTTTATTTATTTATTTATTTGTCAGAGAGAGAGAGAGTGAGAGCAAGCACAGGCAGACAGAGTGGAAGGCAGAGGCAGAGGGAGAAGCAGGCTCCATGAGGAGCAAGGAGCCCGATGTGGGACTCGATCCCAGGACGCTGGGATCATGACCTGAGCCGAAGGCAGCTGCTTAACCAACTGAGCCACCCAGGCGTCCCGAGGTAGAGCTTCTTAATTGTCATCATTTCACAGAGAAAGAAGCTGAGAAACCTAGTAGTTACGAGACATGCTTCAAGTTGCCCAATGAATGGACCTAATAGCATCTTTTCATTTCACCATTAATGCAGTTGTTTTGAATAGCCCTTGCTATTAGGAAGGACTGTAGGCACAGGAAGAAAGCATACCATTGGAAGAGTATTCTCAGCGGGAATCATGATAGTCCCATTCTCTCTATGCCCAGATCTGTACTCATCATCTTCCTACCAGTGTCTGCCATCCATCAAGCTGCTCGACCTTGACCCCTCTTTCTTCCTCACTTCCAATCTAGTACTAAATAAATTTTATCAGGTCTACCTCCTAAATGCCCCTCAATACTTCAATCAACAACCTCCACCCCGGCCCCGCTACCATCACAGCTAGACCTCCATTACTTCCTGCCTGGAATACAGGCTCCCACTCTGCAAATTTGCCCTCTCCAATTTATTCCTTCCTCTCTGATGATAGTAATTTTTCTAAAACCACATCTGATCAGGACTGCAGCCTGCCATGTCCCCTTCCATTGTTTTTCAATAACTTCAGTGTGATACGTATCGAACTTCTGAAGTGGCTTAAAAGGTCTTTTTTAATCTGGCCCTAGTTTCTATCCAGTCTCATCTTGTGTGCCTGCCATTTTATTTCATCCGTCCCACATGCTTTCATCCTTCAGAGTCATGCCCTTGCTGTTCCTGCAACCAGGAGCACTCCTCCTTTCCTGACCACTTACACCAGGAAACATCTATTTACACTTCAAATCTCTTAGCTGTCATTTTTCCTGGGAAACCCTGTCATAGTGTATGTGCTGGAACTTGCCTGTGTTCCCCACCTGACTATATATACTGTGAGAGTGAGGTACATGGCTGGTGTACTCACTTCTGAAACTCTAGGGTCTTGCAGTGCCCAGGAAATATTTTTCTTTATATCGTTTTAACTTCTATGACCATATAAAATAGTTACAACATGTCTAAATCATAAGTAACAACCTCAATAACACTTCACAAATTGAACACACTCCGTATGCAGCACCCATATTAAGAAATAGAACGTTGCATGCTCACCGGAAGTCCCCCATTGTGCCCAGTCCAATCCATACATCCCCATGGGTAATCACAATCCTGACTTATAATAGCATAGATTAATTTGTATTTGCTTTTACTTTATATAAATTATATAGCACATTGCTTTTATGTATGGATTCTCTTCTTCAACTTTATGTTAGTGAGATACATCCACAGTGTTCTAGGTGGCTATAGACTGACCATTCATTCTCCTTACACTAGTGTCCAATAAATATTTATTAAATAAAGATAATGAATGAAATTATAATCATAAAAATCCAGAAGAGGAAATAAATCTCTACATGTTGTGGAATGAAGTTAATGGACCAACACTCCAGTCTTCAAACTGAGTCTTCTTTTTTTTTTTTCTTTTTTAATATATATATTTTTTATTTTTTATTTTTTATTTTTTATAAACATATATTTTTATCCCCAGGGGTACAGGTCTGTGAATCACCAGGTTTACACACTTCACAGCACTCACCAAAGCACATACCCTCCCCAATGTCCATAATCCCACCCCCTTCTCCCAAACCCCCTCCCCCCAGCAACCCTCAGTTTGTTTTGTGAGATTAAGAGTCACTTATGGTTTGTCTCCCTCCCAATCCCATCTTGTTTCATTGATTCTTCTTCTACCCACTTAAGCCCCCATGTTGCATCACCACTTCCTCATATCAGGGAGATCATATGATATTTGTCTTTCTCTGCTTGACTTATTTCGCTAAGCATGATACGCTCTAGTTCCATCCATGTTGTCGCAAATGGCAAGATTTCATTTCTTTTGATGGCTGCATAGTATTCCATTGTGTATATATACCACATCTTCTTGATCCATTCATCTGTTGATGGACATCTAGGTTCTTTCCATAGTTTGGCTATTGTGGACATTGCTGCTATAAACATTCGGGTGCACGTGCCCCTTTGGATCACTACGTTTGTATCTTTAGGGTAAATATACCCAGTAGTGCAATTGCTGGGTCATAGGGCAGTTCTATTTTCAACATTTTGAGGAACCTCCGTGCTGTTTTCCAGAGTGGCTGCACCAGCTTGCATTCCCACCAACAGTGTAGGAGGGTTCCCCTTTCTCCGCATCCTCGCCAGCATCTGTCATTTCCTGACTTGTTGATTTTAGCCATTCTGACTGGTGTGAGGTGATATCTGAGTCTTCTAATACCAGGAGATATACCACTTGTTTCAATGTGTCCCACCACTCTCCCCCCATCTCATCATAGTAAATTGAAACATCAGCAACAATGAGACCAATACCTCTTTTTCTTTGCTTTATTTTTAAGGTGTGTCACCACCATAATCAGAATCACAGAGCCAGGTGCAAAGGGCAGCATTTAAATTATACGATGATGACTGGAACATAACCTTCCTGGATATTAAAAACCAGCAATACAGACATTAAGTACTGAGTGACTTCCTGCTTTTCGTGCTTTACAGTATCCCTTTTCATATGCCAAATGGTCTGTAAATTCCATCTGTCAGGATTTAGGGATGCACAAGACAAGGAAAGGAAGCAGCAAATTGGAACGTGATAGAAAGGGGACAGAACATGGAGTCAGAGAGTGGAAGTGTGAAAGCATGGTGGGGTTGGGGGCAGGGATCTAGGAAGCATTGCCATGGCTCTTAACTCTGGCTTCAAATGAAAATCACTTGGAGAAAACACTGGTGGCTAGCTCAATCTCAGACCAGTTATTTCAGGATCACTGTGGGCAGGGTTCTGGCATCAGTATTTTTTTCAAAGCTTCCCAGGTGGTTCTCACATGCAACCAGGTTTGAGAACCACTGGTTAAAAACAAGGACCAGGGTGAAACAATAAACAGACACACCTGCAGTTGTTCTCAAACTTTATTATGGGGAAAATGTCACCTGGAGAACTTGTTTAAATTGTAGATCCTCTCAAACCCACTCCACACAATCCCCAGAAGACCAGATTCAGTTGGTCTGATGAACTCTAGGAATCCACATTTGTAACAAGCTCCCAGTGATCCCAAGGCAAGAGAAGCTTTGGGAAAGAGATGGCTGATGAGGATGAAGGAGCAGAGAGGTAGAGCTGAGGATAAAGACCTCTTCCTCGCCTTTCTCCAGAGTGAGCGTACTAAACTGAATCCTGAAAGAGGTAACAGATTTTTTTTCTCTAAAATGATGTTTGGCATAGGATAACAGAAAAATATTGGTACTTACTAAAATTTCATTCACCTTTAAATTTAAATCTTTCTGAAAGTATTTGAATATTATTGAATGGGTTCCAGTTATGTGTTCATCTTCCCTTACCCAGTAGCAAGCCCACCATGCTGGTTTGGAGAGAACACTATTTGAACAGGAGAGGTCTTTAACCATGAGTGTGCTTTCATATGATGATTATCTGATACTTAAGCAACCTTTAAAATTAAGGAAGCCAGTAGTACAGGACTGGATTTGAATGACCAAATAGGGAAGGTGCGTTAAATGGACTGTGAAGTTCCTTTCATTATGAGAAATGAAGGATTCAATTTGGGAACATCAGGGATTTTTATCCCCCCTTAACACCTGTTAAATCATCTTTGGTATTGGATCGTCTTCTTCTATATTGCACAAGATTGAAATGTAAAATGTATTACAGAAAGTAACTATGATCCAAGAGACAGTCAAGAGAATTTGAGTGATGTGTATATTCTTGAGCATGCTCAGGGATTCCCCAGGTCCTATCAGTCTGGGCCTGTGGATGAATCAGATTGCCTACAGCTGTGTTACCTTCAGCATGTTGCTTGGCCTTTCTGGACCATAGTTTCCTTGCTTGTAAAATGAAGCTGCTGATAATAGCTCCATTTACTGTGCTCCTATGTATTAACATTTTTGTGCCTACCTTCCTGTATACAGTAACTCTGTGTGCTATTACTATCCCATCGTATAGATGAGGAAACTGAGACTCCAAGAGGTTAGGTAACTAACCAAATGTCAAGCTCCTAAGTGGCAGAATAAAAAGCCAGTTTCACTATCCTTGAAGTTTCTAGAATTTAGGGCCCATGACTTGCTCACCATTGCATCTGTTGAGTCTAGCATGTTTAGTACAGTGCCTGGCACAGAATAGGAGTTCAGTAATCACTTCTTAAGTCAGTGAATCAAACTAGCTCTAGAACCATGTTCTCCACACCTCCAATTATTTTATTATATATGTATCAAGAAGTGGACACTGGTATTAATATCCCCAAACAAATTTTATAACTCAAGATTGGGAACAGTTGAAAACTTCAGTATTTTGTTTCAGGGGAGTTGAAAGGAGGATTTGCAGAGTGGTTGGGTGGTGGGATTCTACAGTAAGCAGAGAACAGGCTAGAACAGAGGCTGGGGTACTCCCTACCTTCTTAATTTTGTGATGTTTAAGGCCAGTTAACTCTCTCAATTCATCTTTGAGAGCCAATGTGAATCCAGTGATCCCCGTGGTTCATTCAAATTCAAACTTCTAATATATATATATATATATATATATATATATATATATCATCTTATTTTAAATATCCTCCAACATTCACTTACCTAGGGGAAAATCCAACCATCTAATTTGTGCAGGAGTGTCTGTAAATGGAGTTGACTATTCAGACCTTTTGCCTATCGCATTTATTGAAGGATCTGAAGCCTTTTATCTTTAGTCTGTAGGTAGTCTCCTTTTCAGATGACAAGGAGGGACAAATCAAATATATTCAGAGTGAGCAAAATAATTCTATTTCACTCAACACTCCTTGAGTTTTCTTCTACCATGATCAGCCTGTGTAGCATTTAGAAAACTCTATGTGAATAAGAGCTCTGCTAGATGACATGTTCAGGAAATGGAAAGAACCAGTGAGACAAAAATCATTCTAGATTCAGAATGTTACCTTTAACAGTTATGGTCATGGGGCCATAATTCTTTTTTTTTTTTTTTTAGAGATTTATATTTATTTATTTACTTTGAGAGAAAGAGAGAGAAAGCAGGGGGAGGGGTAGAGGGAGAGAATCTCAAGCAGATGGAGCATGGAACCTAACGTGTGGTTCCACCTCACAACCTCTGAGCTTATGACCCGAGCTGAAACCAAGAGTCACATGCCTAATCAACTGAGCGACCCAGGTGCCCCAGATAATTCTTAGACCAGCCAGATAAATATGAATGTGAACCTGGAGATGCCTGCAAACTACCTAGGGAAGGAAAATGTAAACCAAACTTAGGTCGAAGGTAATTCTTTTGCAATCTGATTTCAAGAGGTAGAAAGTATTTCCCTATTATCTTTTCTATTACCGCCTGTTCTTTTTCATTCCACTTCTCTCAGCCTTTCAGTTAATCTGCATTGTATTCTTGCTATGAGGGTAAGATAGTATAGGAAAAAAGCAATGAAAAAGGATTTAACTTTTTTTGAGAGGGGGACACACATACAAAGTCTCAAGTGGCATAAAATAATGCTGATACTGAAACCTCAGACTTGGAAAACAGACAAATCTGGCTTATAATTCCAGCTTCCCTAGCTGTGCAAACCTAGGCAAGATATTTAATGTCTTTGAGTTAGTGTCTTTCAATTCTGGAATAAATAAATGATGGTTGATGATACCTACTTAATGAACCTGATACAATGACTGAGATAATTGTGTAAAAAGTTATATACTTGATCTTTTAAAAAAAAATTATAGGTGTATGGGATGATGAGAGAGGAAGAAGTAATCCATTTTAATGGGGCTCTGGTACAGACTTTCTGGGTTCTTAATATGTGCTACTACCCTTGATACCAAAAAGCACTCCTTCTTAAAACTTGGTTTTGCTGATATTACAGTAGACTGACTCATTGTTTATATCTCAGTCTTGCTGCAAAGCTCTCAGGTTTTTTGTTGGCTCCTCTCTCTGTCCTCCTCCCCAGGTTCTCGTCCTGGAGTCCTGACTCTCTTGTCTTGACCTTATTCCCTTTCATGGGTCAACTGCCACATCTGTGCTGCTGACCCCTTCATCTCTATCTTCTGAGCTGAGTGTACCTCCAAACTGGAAGGACAGAGCACACAAAAGCCAGATGCTGCAAGGGTTATAAGAAGCTCCAGGGAACAAGGTGCTGGGATCAAAGGAGATTATGTTGAGTGAAATAAGTCAAGCAGAGAAAGTCAATTATCATATGGTTTCACTTACTTGTGAAGCATAAGGAATAACACGGAGGACATGGGGAGATGGAGAGGAGAAGTGAGTTGGGTGAAATTGGAGGGGGAGATGAACCATGAAGACTGTGGACTCTGAGAAACAAACTGAAGGTTTGGGAAGGGCTGCGGGATGGGAAGTTGGGTGAGCCTGGCGGTGGGTATTAAGGAGGGCACATATTGCATGGAGCACTGGGTGTGGTGCATAATCAATGAATGCTGGAACATTGAAAAAATAAAATAAATAAAACCAGATTCTGCTCATCCCCCGCCCCCCGCCAAAAAAAAGAGAGAGAATTTTTTAGCTCTTCTCAAACACAGGTCATTTTTGTTAAGGCCTACCTCACTTGTCAACCTCCCTGGGCTTGGGGGAAGCACTGCCATGAAAGTCTTCCCAAAGCATTGTTTTTATTAGGTTTTGTTCCCACTACAAGATTCCCCTATTACCTTGTATCTCAAACACAAGCTTCTCTGCAAGGGCCGCTTCTGTGTACTCATCCATCTCCCCAAAGCTACTCTCACCACACCATCTCCTTGCTGACAAATTTGGTAACGTGTTTATTCCAAGGTAATAACACACGTAAAAGCGCCTAACACCTGGTCAGGCACAGAAGAAGTATTCAATAACCACTCATATATCCCTAGCTTGATTGTTAGGGACTACAAGGACCAGTTTTTTCAGCTGTGTAATCATACACATGCATGCGGGTTGAGTTTTGACATTTCCATGTGATAACTCCACATGTTCACTATTCCTTCCCACAGAGGGCTAGAGCATTCTTTGCAGGGAAGACTTCTGACTTCCCAATGCGAAAATCAATAGACACAGACTACCCTTAGAGCCAGAGGAGAAAACAACTGTAGCTAAGTTGTAGGTGAGGATGTAGAATATGTATAGAGTGTTGTGTACTGCCTGAATGAAAAGTCGTGAGAACAAGCAATATTCTAAACAGCAACTTGCTTCTCTTGATAGAAACAGAAAAAGTGTGTTTTTTTATTGTTCAGTTGAATCTGGGCCTTTGGGTGAGAAGGACACTGAGATTTATGCTTCCCTAAGAATTATACATTCTCAAATTGCAAATACGAAGACCAGATGGCATTCAGAGAGGGAGAATTCATCCTTTCACTGATTCACAAATATTTATTGGAATCATGCTATCACCAGAGAGCATAGCATAGTCTCCTGCCCAAAACTAATTACCTGGAGGTATTCATGAATAAACATATGGTTAGTGATATCTATTGTTTGACCTACCAAACTCTGTTCTGAGCATGCTATTACCTAATTTCTCTCCTATTATATTGAAATATTATATTACAATATAACATGATATTGTAATATATAATATTACAATGTAACATGTTAATGGCAGAAATCATCTCTCACTGGTCTGTGTATCCCTGTCAGTTAACACAAAGTTGACGCAGAATAGGTTCTTCATGACAGGAAGTGAATGAGAGTATGCAGGCAAGAGCACCATTCAGCCGATTGTTGCAGTGAATCCCGTGAGATGGGAGGGCTAGGATGGAGGTTGTAGCATTGGGAATGGACACAAAAGACATTGCAGAAATAGCTTAAGTCCTGGAACATTTTCCAACATGATCATGAAAAGGCACAGTCTTGTTCCTCCTTCCTGAATTACAGGCCACCATAGTAAATAATGATTTAGGCTTCCTGGTCTGTGCATCTAACCAAGAAAACATGGGTAGGGATAATGTTGTAGCCAAAACCGGAAATCTTTTATTCATTTGCCTTGGGTATGGATTCTTAGGTGCACATGGCACACACAAGTATGTGCATGTACACACATACACACACATGCACACACCCACCACCCATTCTGAATTTCTGGTTTTCCTGCCAACTAAGAAAAAAATGCAACAATAACAGGCCAAAAGACAAACAAACAAAAAATGGGAGCCAATAGAAACAAATGGATAACAAGTTTTTCAAAATAAGTCCATAAGAGATAGTAATGATTAATAAAATATGCTTATAGATGGTCATAGTATAGTCACTGATCTAATCTGTTCACAACCAGAAAAGAAAAAGCCTGAGCTGTCATCAAGAGTGGAAAAATGCTACTAGAATGGCTAATATCCAACACCTTGAAATGTTACTAGAATGGCTAATATCCAACACCCTGAAATGCCAACACCTTGAAGAGCAACAGGTCCTCTCATTTATGGCTAATGAGAATGAAAAATGGCACAGAAACTTTGGAAGACAGTCTGCCAGTTTCTGCAAAACAACACACTCTTACCACATCATCCAGTAATTGCACTCCTTGGTATTTATGCAAATGAGTAAAAATTGTATGTCCATACAAATATTTATGGCAGCTTTATTCATAAATGCCAACACTTGAAAGCAACCAAGAAGCCCTTCACTATGGGGATGAATAGTGGTATATCTATACAAGAGAATATTATTCAGCAATTTGAAAAATTAACTTCAAGCCACAAAAAATGGAGGAAACTTAAATGCATATTACTAAGTAAAAGAACTCAATCTGAAAAAGGCTGTATAATCCCAACTATATGACACCCTGACAAGGCAAACTATGAAGACAGTAAAAGACCAGGAATTGCCAGGAGGAGGCACAAATAGTTGGGATGCAGGGATAGATTTTTAAAGCAGTGAGACAGTGCTCTATGATACTTCAACCACACATACATGTTAGTATATACTTGTCAACATACATAAAACGTACAACACAAAGAGTGAACTCTAAGCTCTGGACCTTAGTTAATAATGTATCACTATTTGCTCATCTACTTTATCAAATGTACCACATTCATATAAAATGTAAATAATAGAGGAATCTGTGGGCCAATTAGACAGGGGATATATAAAAACTCTGCTTAATTTTTCTGTAAACCTAAAACTGTTCTAAAAAATAAAGTCCATTAATTTTTGTTAAAGACAAGCAGAGTAAGTTCTATACTATATCACACTTTGTCCAAACACTATTTTAAACTGTTAGCAATCTATCAATCAAGTATTGTTTACATAGATGAGGTGTAAGATAAAACACCAAAGGGAGTGTTCACAGGGAGGCCACCTCAGTGATTTGCGATAGCAGGAAGCATCTCCTACGTCTAAGCTGAAAAGACAAAGGGGAAGACACATTATGACAACCCGGGGCTAGGGCGTTGAGAAACCTAGAACCCAGTGGCCCATAGGACCTAAGGTGGCAGAGAAGGCACTAACACTGACATAAATGATACCTGGGGAAAGGAGATCATGCTTCTCCCTTCCACTCACCCCAGTCTCTTGTGAGTGCTGCTTAATAGCTAACCAAGCTGTAATTCGAGGCAGGCAATGGGACAGCAGGGATCTGAGCCTGGTAACACAGACCAGAAGGAGAGAAGGGAAAGGTCTGGAGCATTCCGGCCCCAAACCAGCATACCATCAGAAAAGAAAAAATAATAATTATGATAATTGTAATAAAAGAAGGATGCTACTGAATTGAATTAACCTGGTTTTTAAAATACAGTAACCTTGGGGCGCCTGGGTGGCTCAGTGGGTTAAAGCCTCTGCCTTCAGCTCTGGTCATGATCCCAGAATCCTGGGATCAAGCCCCACATCGGGCTCTCTGCTTAGCAGGGAGCCTGTTTCTTCCTCTCTCTTTCTCTGCCTGCCTTTCTGCCTATTGGTGATCTCTGTCTGTCAAATAAATAAATAAGATCTTTAAAAAAAAATAAAATAAAATACAGTAACCTTGAAAGTACATTAGAAGAAATCGATAAAATAGACATGACCAAAATTCAAAAAGTAGCAATAGTCATTTACTAGAAAGAGTATCACTTCTGCCCAGTTCCCATGACATTTCTTATATTATCTGCTCCCCACCAACTCTCAGCCCTAGGAAGGATAATTTCATTACATGACATATGAGCCAACCAGATTCTCTCTTCTGGGAAATGGCAACCAGAGAGACTAGCTGAAGACCTTACATCTAATAAGGAGAAGGAAAATGAGGAGGTATCTGACTTTTTAGCTCCCAGTGAAAAATTACGAGATGCACCCCCTCATTTATGTTACGTTGAATAGGTTTCTGCTTTTGCTAAGGGATACCATCCCTAAGATCATCAGCTATAAGAGTAGTTATTTCAAAGTTTCAGACTGAAGTTTTTTTCTTTATGATTCCTGTGATAACATATATGAGATATATGAAAAGGAAATTTTATTATGATTTAATATTAAATACACCCAAAGAAACTCTCAGACTGCCCATGTTACATATTTGTACTGGATACAAAATAATGGAGCTTGGAAATTGGTTGCAGTCGAAACAATGAGCTCAGAAGAACATATTGAGGTAAAAGTTAAGGTTACCTATTGTCCCACAACCAACAAAAACATCTTCTAAGCCAGTTATAAGAGAAAACACAGATGTAAGAATGATGTCCAAGCTGAAAAAGGATAAGTAGGAGATAGTCAAAGGCAATTAAAAAAAAAATCTAAGAAGCTCTACATCAGTCTTTCTCCATTATACCAGGGTTTAAAGAGGGCTATTTATAATAATTTGATACATATGTTTAATATATACAAATGTATCATAACTAATTTATAATGAGTTCAACAGGAGATTTTCCCCATATTTTTCTATTTTAAAATATTTTTCTTCTTGGTTAAGCGGCTGCCTTCGGCTCAGGTCATGATCCCAGCGTCCTGGCTGTGGGATCGAGTCCCACATCAGGCTCCTTGCTCAGCAGGGAGCCTGCTTCTCCCTCTGCCTCTGCCTGCCTCTCTGTCTGCCTGTGCTCACTCTCTCTGACAGATAAATACATAAAATCTTTTAAAAAATAAACAAAAAATAATAAAAATAGAAAAAAAAATATTTTTCTTCATCTACAAAGAAATTCTAGAGTGAAAGAGGAATAATTGAGCCCTCAGCACCTGTCAGGTGGTACCAATAGTTTACACAAATATATATATGCACAAGCATAAAGCAGTGTATGTTCTAGAAATTCAGTCATATGGACTGAAGTGCTAGAAGGGTTTTCATTTTATTTCATTTGGACATAGAATATGGCTCTTCTTATTTGCATACTTCTATTTAATATTAAATTCTCCATAGCCATAAAATTGCATACTGTATGTACATTGTAGCAAAATATATTGTATTTTACTTTTGAGCACCCATGTGTTAATAGTTACTAGAACTATTTGAAACAGTGGATGCACCATTGACAAATCATACACACACACACACACACACACACACACACACTGGATTGAGCACAATTATTGAAAAGTTCACCATCTATTGCTGTTTTAGTTTGACAGACTGACACTTAGGTGCACACAGCATACACAAGTATGTGCATGCACACACATACACACACATGCACACACATCCACCACCCATTCTTAATGAATCACATTAGGAGAAATCCTGTGTGCAACAAATGGCTCTCTTGTGCAGTGGTTTCCAAATGTAGGTGGTCAGAATTCTACCTAATAGGTCTGAGAGGAGCCTGGTTAGGGACTACTGGCTCAGAGTGTCTTCTGGCTGTAGGCTAATTAATAGCAACCCTATTAAACAGGAAATTCTATAGAATTACCAGAAAATATCAGCTACTACAAAAATAAAGTTTAAACAATAGCTTCAAGAGTCAAACAATAGCTTTACTCTCTTCCTGACTACATAAATATTTTGAGGTAACTTATCCCTTCTAAAGTGCTGTTTATAAATAGTATAAGAGCTTATACTCAGGTTGACAGACCTAGAGATCATCTGTATGCTCATTTTATAGATGAGGGAATAAAGTTCTAGAGACTTTTGAAATGAACACATGTTTTGGGTATCAAGCTGACCATAATATATCCTAGAACTGAGCTTCTTCAAATATACACAAGTCTGCTTATATCTAAAAGAAGGAATGTTCTTTATATCCAGTGAAAATCAGCCATAGCTCCTCCACCACTTACCAGATTCAAGAGCTGTTATAGGATGAGTATACATTAATAGGAAAGCTCTCCTTTTTACACTCCTGTTATATAGAAAGTTCTAAAAAGAACACTTGTAAAGTATTATTCCTTTAAAAACTATATTGCTTTAATCAATCAGATTATACATTTATCACTTTCCTTTTGCTAACAGAAGAAAAACACCTAGTTAGAATTGTTCTTTCTAGAAGATCTTAATATAGAAGTTTTGGAGTTGAAGACTCTTTTTTATACTATCTGGATTGCATTTTTACATAACACTATTTTTAGAACAGCATAGTATTCTATAGTCTGCTAGGTATTTAAATCATCTTTCAACAGATGTCATTTTAAAAGTCATAATTTTGTATACATTATCTCATCTGATCCCCCCTCACACATAAAACCTTTGAAGTAGGATGATATTTTAAACTTCATATTTGCAGATGAGCAAACTGGAATTTCACAAAGCTAAAGAAAGTTAAACCAAGAGACTTTCAGAAATGAATAAATTATCAAGGCCTACACCAGAATCACTTGAGGGAAGGGACAATTAAATTCAGATTCCTAGGCACTCCCCCCAACATTTCTGAATCAGAATCTCTGGGAGCAGAGCTCAGGAACCACTGAGATAATCTAATCATTTTTAACTGTTTTCTAAGTCCTAGGATTCTGCAGGGACAGTTCAGAGACTGCTATAAGAGTGAAGAGAAAGCTTAATTAGTATCCCAACTCAGCCTTAAGTTTTATAAGTAATAGGTTTCCACTTACAAACTCATTGGAAGAAAAATGGAATGGGTGTTCTGCTGTTTAAAAAGAAAAAAAAGAAAGCAAAGCACCTGCATTTTTCAGATGAAGACTTCAGTCCCATGAAGGCCCAAGGTCAAACAGCTTGTCAGGACAAAACCGGGTTCTGACACTCTGATGCCGGTTCCAAGGTTTTTCTATTACACCACAGTGAATCTTCCTGCTATAGAAATGTTCCTGGGTCAGAGTCTCTACTATTGCAGTTGCATTCATATAAATACAAAATTAACAGTTCAATGGAGCTTTTTCAAACTATAATATTATGGTTTCCACATGAACCACTTGGTTAACCAGGCAGACTGTAGAAACTTAAAAGCAGGTAGACTAGGACTTGAAGGTTTGGATCCCTGACCTCCACTGCTCCACTGATGGAAGCCTCCTACTCTAGAAGGAGCTTGGTCTCCTCTCTCTCTCTCCAGTCTCCTATTTCCCTTGCAACTCCACATCTTTGAAAGCACAAAGTGGAAAGGGCAGGACCTTTTCTTCTTAATCTCCTGCATTCATTTCCTACAACCTGTTTGGAACAACATGATGCATGAGTTCCAGTTGCATAGTCACAATTACACCAGAGACGAGTACTGTTCAGGTTAAAAACAAACAAACAAACAAACAAATACCATGCATTGTCTACCCCACCCAAAACCCAATGAAACCATAAATAGAAACTCCTTAGATGTTGTGATGTGTAGCAACTGGATATTTTGAGATTTATGCAATATGTCGGGATTATATAAAAATACTGTAATACACTACATGTCCTCATTGGCACCTACCTAAAACCAGCTGCATCATAGTAGAAATCACTGCAACCTGTTGGTGGAGATGTTTTGTTCTCCATGGATAAGGTAGAGATGAACAGTCACAATGTACAGGGAGGTCAGAGAGATTGCAATAACCTAGTACATATTGAAGTCAGGAGGGAGTTGAGGCTTCACATACTGAAGGAATCTGTTAGAAGGGAGAAAGGAGGCAGAACAGACACCGAGTAAATAGCTAAGACTGGTATGGATGAATGAGATCAAGAAGGAGCAGTTCAGTTCTCAATGACTTTCCTCTTCTGATTCTAGACCACAGGTGTCCCAGTAAGCCGCCATTGCTTGGGTTTTAGAGCAATTCTCTGTTCCTTTCAATCAAAGCAAAAATGCCTAACTAAATACTCAGCAAGAAAAAGGAAATAGCAGAAAACATTGAATTTGTGTTTTATTTCAGAAAGAACATTTAATTTGAAAACTCCAGACTTTACAGCATTCAAATAATATCCACGCAAATATAAGTTTGTGTGCGTGGTTCTGTTATGGTATGTATTTGCAATGTTCTTAAAAGAAAAATTGGGGCTAGCTGATACAAGAAATCTGGGGCTATAATGTTTATTGGTACTTTCAATTAATACATTAAAAATTAAATGGCTCAACATTTTTAAATTATTCAACTATTCTATGATTTTCTTCCATTTAAATGAAGAATTTAATTTAAAGAAAGTTACCAATTCAGCAAGTTGAGAGTTAAATGAAAGCTAAGAAGTTTGTGAGTTTTTACTATTTTTTCTTCTATAACTTTCTACTAATCTGATGTATTTCAAAAAAGAGTCTGCCCAAATTTTTCAAAATAAAATTACCTCCATCTTCAACCATGCTTTTTTCAAGCATGGATAATTTAAATCTAAAAGAGATTATTTCAAAAGCTTTGAATGACTGAAAGGAATGGCTTATAATGAAAATTACTTTTTCCTTCTTACACAGCATTGTATTGTAATATGGAATTCTTACTACTCAAATGAAGCTATTTCCTCATATACTCCTACACAAAATAGACTCTAAATAGGAGCCATTATGGTTCCAGGGACTGAGCAGGCGCAGGAGTCTACTTCTAACATCCTACATGACCTAGACCATAGTCACCTAATCCACCTAGTTCTCTGTTTATTTCTCTGGAAAACATGAAACTAGGTTAAATCACTTGCCCTTGATGACATTAGATTGATATTTGCTTTTTTTAAAAAATTTTATGGAAGCTTCTCTAAGATGAAAGCAACACTACATATATTGTGCAGAGTAGCTAAGTTTTGTAATTAACTGCATTCATTTTCTCTAACATGAGCATAGTAGGAGCAACCTGCTTGAAGAACCACTAGAAAATGATACTCTACCTATTAAGGACTACTTTACTAAATAATCTCTAAGATCACTTTCTGCACAAAAATTTTATGATTCTAATTCTAAATTGACTAGGTGCACTGTTGCTGTTCCTAACAAGTGATACATGAGGTAGAAATTACAGTTTTGATCCACTGAATGTTACAGCAAAGATTTTCCATAGCTGATAAGATGGCAAATAGCATGCTTGATGGCTCTCCCACCTGAACATTAACCTAGAGATACACCAACATACAATATAAATGGGGTAGAGTGTAGAGTTGTAATGATAAAACAGAAGTAGTTGTAGGTATTCAAGTAGTCATTTAGTTCAGGAAGAGATAAGATTCAGAAACTTAAAAACAAATAAGAAAAATAAATTTAGGGATGAGCCCTAATAGGAGTAATCTCTCAAAGAATAAAAACAGGGGTCTGGGTGGCTCAGTGCATTAAAGCCCCTTCCTTTCGGCTCAGATCATGATCCCAGGGTCCTGGGATCCAGCCCCACATTGGGCTCTGCCCAGCAGGAAGTCTGCTTCCCTTTCTCTTTCTCTGCCTGCTTCTCTGCCTACTTGTGATCTCTGTCTGTCAAATAAATAAATAAAATCTTAAAAAAAAGAATAAAGATAAAAGTATAATCTTAAAAAAAATGCAATAGCTAGAAGACAAGAAAGGAAGTTTTAAAAAGAAGCAAACATAGAAATGCAAAATAATGTGGAAGAACTTCTATTTTTCGCAATGACTATAATAAATATAAAATGCTAAAAATCACAGATCAAAGGACTTTAAGATTGCACCAAAAAAATAAGACCCAGTAGTACATCCAATATAGTAGGCATACTCAGCAGGGGGTTATTAAAATGCTGAAATAATAGAATGGTTAGGGAAGGAGGGAATAAATCAAATAAAAATGTTAGATATAAGCTGAAATTTGTTTCAACTCTGACATGTAATGTCCTGTCCTCATAACAACAGAAAGTTGAACAAACAGAAATCAATGACATTTCTTAAATCCAAGATCTACGTTTGCAGGGCAAACTGCTACCTCAAAATCTAGAGAGAATGGTAAACCCAGAGAGTCAAAAACAAGATCTACTCACCTGGAATAGAAGTTGCTGAGACCTCAAACTAGTTAGACATTTACATGGCAATTTTGATGAATTGCTGGAGTCCCATTGTATGCTAACTTAAGAATGAAAAAATATTAAGGCCACGTGGTCTTTATCTCCAGGAACCCCATGAGGTTCTTAAGATAAAAACCCAAGAAAATCGTCTTGTGGCTCTAGCTGGGAAAGGAGAAAAGTAATCCTTGGTAAATATGCACAGAGCCTTCTCTATTAAAATAAAAGCCTACTCTTTGGGAAGAAATTCTTTACCACAGTCTGTGCAATAGTTGTGGGGGAAAGGATGTCTCTCTCATTCCAACCCCCTCTAGTCTTCCTGTCTCACTTAAGGAGGGAGTTGCAGAGCTATACAAGAAAACATGCTTTGAAGGTCACAAAAGACACTAGCTTACCAAAAGGCTGAGACTTAACTGGAATATTATAAAACACTCTCTCACTCCCATACCTTATAACAATACTAATCTGGTTTCAGTATGAACATAAATTAAAACTGGAAGAGCTGCAAGAAACAGACTGTTTTGGTTTTTTTTTTACATGATTATCTTAAAAAATTAAAAACAGAGCTACCCTCTGATTCTGTAACTTGCACTACTGGGTATTTACCCCAACGATACAGATGAAGTGAGAAGAAGGGCCATCTGTACCCCAATATTCATACCAGCAATGGCCACAGTCACCAAACTGTGGAAAGAACCAAGATGCCCTTCAATAGATGAATAGATAAAGAAGATATGGTCCATATATACAATGGAATATTATGCCTCCATCAGAAAGGATGAATACCCAACATTTGTAGCAACATGGATGGGACTGGAGGAGTTTATTCTGATGAAATAAGTCAAGCAGAGAGAGTCAATTATCATATGGTTTCACTTAGTTGTGAAGCATAAGGAATAACATGGAGGGCATTGGAAGAAGGAGAGGAGAAGTCAGTTGGGGGAAATCAGCAGGGGAGACAAACAATGAGTGGCTGTGAACACTGAGAAACAAACTGAGGTTTTGGAGGGGAGGGGGTGGGAGGTTGGGTGAGCTAGTGGTGGGTATTATGGAGGGTATGTATTGCATGGAACACTGGTGTGGTACATAAACAATGAATCTTTGGATACTAAAAATAATAAAATAAACAAAAATACAGAAATAAAATACAAAAAAGGGAAAAAGAAACAGACTCTTTCTGAGGGAGAATACGCAAGTAAACCAAAATTAAAGAAAGGAGACAAAAAAAAATCAAGATAGTTAAGTGATTTGAAGCCTCTGACACCTATAGCTACAGAACACATTGAACAAATCCCAACTCTTACCCAGATGAGCATATATTATTAGAGGCCTATTTTCCTCAGTTTCTGTAACCACTTACACGTCTATTTTCCAACAACAACAAAAAAATTACAAAGCATACCAAAAGATAAGATAAAACAAAACAAAACAAAAAAAAAGCTACAAAGAGATGAGCAATTTTTGAAACAAGACTGAGATATGACACAGATTTTAGAATTATCTGAAGAGCATTTAAATTGTGTTTAATATGTAAAGGGATTTAATGGAAAAAGTAAAAAACATATAAGAACAGATGGATAATGCAAATAGAGAGGTGAAAATTCTCAGAAAAAAATCAAAAGTTAATGCTGGAGGCTCGAAACTTTCTTAATGGACCCATCAATAGACTAGGCACAGCTAAAGGAAGAATCAGTGAGCTTAAATATATGTTAATAGACACTCTACAAACTAAAGTGCAAAAAAAGCAAAATAACAAAAATAGTAAAATATCCAAGAGCTTTGGAAATTTTTGAAAGAAGTTGGATTACAAGAAAGAGAACAAAAACAGAGTACAAGAAATATTTGAAGCAATGAGGGCTGAGAACTTTCTAAAATTAGTGACAGTTACCAAACCATATACCTAAGATGCTCAGAAAACACAAAGTAAAATAAGTACCAAAAAAATAAAAATAAAACATACCCATACATTGCATATTGAATTACAGAAAACCAAAGACAGAAAAATCTTGAAAAAAGCCAGATTAAAGAAAAAACAAAAACAAAAACAAAAATGCTGTCTATGGAACAATAAGGATAAGAATTATAGCAGACTTCTTGCCAGAAATCATGCAAGCAAGAAGAGATTGAAGTAAGCATTTAAAGGGGGGGGGAATATATATATAAATATATAAATATAAATATAAATATATATATATATATATATATATATATATATATATATATATATATATATATCTCCACCAACCTAGGCTTCTATATTCAGTAAAATTGTGCTTCAGAAGGGAAGGAGAATTAAAGAGTTTTTCAAAGATTGAGGGACTTCATTGTCAGCATAGCTGTCCTGCAAGAAATGTTCAAAGATTTTTTTCAAGCTGAAAGAAGCCTGTATTTATATAAATAAAGGCCATCAAGGAAGAAATAAAGATATGATAGGATATTTTTATTTTTATTATTAGTTAATCTGAAAATAACTGTTTAAAGTAATAATAGCAACAATATGTTGAGTGGTTACAACATATATGAAAGTGAAATAGATGATTGCAATGTCAGGACAACAAAAGGTAAAGAAATACTGTTATGAGATACTTGTATTACATGGGGAGCAAAATAATTTTATCTGAAGGTGGAGTTACATTGGTTAAAAATGTATAATATGAATTCTAGGCAACCACTAAAAAACAACTTTTTAAGTATAATATATAAACTGAGAGAAGATAAAATGGAAACAGGTAAAATGTTCACTTAAAACTAGAAAAAGTCTAACAACAAATATAAAATAGTTAAAAACATAGCTTATATTAAATAGATCAATAATCACTTGAAATATGCAGGGTCCAGTTATACCAGTTAAATGACAGAGATTATCAGAGTGGCTAAAAAATAAGACCCAACTAGATAGTCTACAAGAAACCCACTTTAGATATGAAAGTAAATTAATAGCAGAGAAATAGAGAAAGAAAACTAACCAAAAGAAACCTGGAGTAGCTATATTAATTTCAGACAAGGCAGACTTCAAAATAAGGAAACTTATCAGATATAAAGAACAGAACTACATAATAGAAAAAAATTAATATTCCAAAAAGACTTAACAATCTTAAACACATATGTACCTAAACACAAAATGTCAAAATATGTGAGATAACAATTGATAGAACTGAAAGGAGAAATAGACACTGCCCACTTGTAGTTGGAGAAATCAACACCTCCCTTTCAATAATTGATAGATCAAGCAGGCAGAAAATCAATAAAGATATAGTTGACCTGAATAACACTATCAATCAAGTTGATCTAACTGACAATTGTAGTACACTCCATCCAATATCAGCAGATTACACATTCTTCTCAACCTTCCATGAAACACCAACATAAGCCACATTCTGGCCATAAAATCCACTTTAACAAATTGCAAAGAATAGAAATCATATAAGGTACACTCTCATACCACAATGGAATTAAGCTAAAAATCAAGGAAACATAACTGGAAGAGCTCCAAATATATGGAAATTAAACACATTACTTTAAAATAGCACTTGGGTAAAAAATAAATAAATAAATAAAAATAAAACCAAACGAACAAAAAAACCTCATGAGAAAATTTTAAATATTTCAAATTCAATGAAAATTCAATTTTTTATAAAAATGTGTGGAATGCAATAAAGGTAATGCTTAGAGAAAATGTATAACATTAAAGGCATATTTTTTTAATGACGAAAGATCTAAAATCAATAACCTTAGCTTTCATCATAGGGAAATAGAGAAAGATCATTTAAGCCTAAAGCAAACAGAAGAAAAGGAATGATAAAAACTGGAGCAGAATTGTATAAAATTGAAAACAAGAAAACAATGGAGAAAATCAATTAATTAAAAAACTGACTCATTGAAAAAAATCAATGAAGTTAATAAACCTCTGGCCAGCTTAACCAAGAAAAGAGAGAAGATAGGGGCGCCTGGGTGGCTCAGTGGGTTAAGCCACTGCCTTCGGCTCAGGTCATGATCTCAGGGTCCTGGGATCAAGTCCCGCATCGGGCTCTCTGCTCTGCAGGGAGCCTGCTTCCTTCTCTCCCTCTCTCTGCCTGCCTGTCTGCCTGCTTATGATCTCTGTCTGTCAAATAAATAAATAAAATCTTTAAAAAAAAAAAAAAAGAAAAGAAAAGAGAGAAGATACAAATTACTCATAACCAAAATGAAAACAGGATCAATACTGATCCCATCAGCATGGAAAGGATAGTAAAAAATATTATAACTCCATGACCAGCAATTTGATGATTTAGAAGAAATGGACCAATTTCTGCAGAAACACAAATAACTAAAACCCATAAGAGGAGAAGTAGGAAGCCTGAATAATCCTACATATATATTAAATACATTTAATTGATATTTAATAATCTTCCAAAGAAGAAAATACTTGGCCCAGATGATTTAACTGGTGAATTTTACCAAACATTTAAGGAAGAAATAATATTAATTCTCACAATCTTTTCCAGAAGATAGAAGCAGAGGGAATAGATCCTAATTCATTCTATGAGGCCACCATAACCCTACTATTAAAACCAGATACAAAAAAGAAAAAACAACAACAACAAAACCAGATACATACATTAAAGGCAAACAACAGAAAAATATCTTTCATAAACATAAACATGGATTAAAAATCCTTAACAAAATATTTCCAAACTTAACCAACAATGTATACAAAAAATTTATATACCACCAACAAATGGTATTTATTCCAGGCATACAAGGCTGTTTCGACATCTAAAAATCAACCAGTGTAATATACTATATCAACAGATTAAAGAAGAACAAGTATATGATCATATCAGAAATCCAACAGCTATACTATGACAAAAATTTTCAACAAAGGAAGAATAGAGGAAAATTTCCTCAATTTGATAAAGAATCTCTCTAAAACACCTATAGCTAACATGACAATTGATGATGAAAACTGAATCCTTTCCTCCTGAGATAAGAAACAATGCATGTTTATTCTCTTTTCCACTCCTATTCAACATTGTACTAAAGCTTGTAGCTAACGTGATAAAATAAGAAAAAAAAAAAGCCATATCAATTGGAAAAGGAAGAAATAAAACTGTCTCTATTCACAGATGATGTGTCTATATAGAAAATTCCAAAACTTAACAAAAAGAAAAAGCTCCTGAAATAAATAATAGAGCACAGCAAAGTCACAGGATACATGATTAATACAAAAAGATCTACAAAAAGATCAATGAGCAACTGGGATTTGGGATTTTTTAATACATTTATAATAGCACCCAACAAATTTAAATACTTAGGTATAAATCTAACAAAATATATGTAGGAATTATATATGGAAATATGGAAAACAACAAAATGCAAAACTACCAGTAAAATATAATCAAAGAAGACCTCTAAAAGGGCAAGATATTCTGTGTTTATAAATTTGAAGACTGATTAAGATGTCATTTCTTCACGATTTGATTTAGTGCAATCCCAATTAAAATCTCAAAAAAAAAATCTCATAAGCTATTTCCTAAAGAATATACAAAAAAATTCTAAAATTTATAAGGTAAGACAAAGAATGGCAAGTGGTGAAGTTTCTCCCTGTGAGAGTGAGAGGTTACAAATAAGCAAGAGGGAAATTCTAGAATTATCACGTGGTAATGAATTAGAATTGAAGACATAAACATGATCTCATATTTAGCTTTATATAGATACAAATGGTAACATACATATGGAACATTTATAGATATATGTGTACATAGTTAATATATACACATATTTCTTTGTTCTGTTAGCTGAGAGGGCCAAGAAGAAATGACAGCCATTAACAACAAGAAGGCATGTGTTGTGGTGAGCACTGGGTGTTATATGCAACTATGAATTACTGAACTCTATATCTGAAACTAATGAGGTATATGTATACTACATGTTGGCTAACTGAATTTAAATTAAAAAATAAAAAGAACATCTAGCACCCAAACTTTGGTTTCTAATACCGTTCTCCAATAAAAGAAACCAGAGTTCCTTGGAGAAATGACTGATTCTAGGACTGGAGCACAAAATAAGCAAGATGAGTCTGAAGTATCTTATAGTACTAGGAATTAAAAAGTGGTTTTCTAAAATTTTTTTATTTTATTTTTTATTATGCTCAATTGGCCAACACGTTGTACATCATTAGTTTTTGAAGTAATGTTCAGCGATCCGTTAGTTGCATATAACACCCAGTGCTCATCACAATATGTGCCTTCCTTAATACCCATCAACAAGTTACCCCATTCACTGGCCCCCACCTTTCTCTAACCCTCAGTTTGGTTCCTGGAGTCTAGAGTTTCTCATGGTTTACATCCCTCTGTGATTTCTTCCCATTCAGTTTTCCCTCCCTTCCCGTCACCCTCTGCAGTATTCCTTATGGTTCTCATATGAGTGACACCATACAATCATTGTCTTTCTCTACTTATTTTATTTAGCATAATCCCCTTCAGTTCCATCCATGTCGATGCAAATGTTGGGTCCATTCTTTTATACCATACACAAAGATAAACTCAAAATGGATGAAAGACTTAAGTGTAAGACAGGCATCCATCAAAATCCTAGAGGAAAACATAAGCAGTAACCTCTTTGACATTGGCCACAGCAACTTTAAGACTTGTCTCTAAGGGCAAAGGAAATAAAAGCAAAAATGAATTTTGGGGAATGACATTATGGGAAAAGGGCTGGTATCCAAGATCTGTAAAGAACTTCTCAAACTCAACACCCAAAAAACGAATAATCTAGTCAATAAATGGACTTTTAAAAAAAAACAGCAATGAAAGTATATGTCAAAGACATATAGGAGTGAAACCATATGATAATTGTACTATATGCTAACTGAACATAATAAAAAAAAAGAAAGAAAAAGTTGTTACAAGGCTAGATCTTAAATGTTCTCAGCACACACACACACACACACACACACACACACACAAAAGATATACAGGAACGGACTGAAAGAGTACCCAATGGTCAATGTTAGACCAATTTTAGTAACAAAATAAGGTAGTAATGGATTATGACCTACAGTATAAATATCCTTGAGCTCATAGTGATACAAATAAATAGTTGAATAAATAAATAGGGAGAATAGACAAGTCTCCCACAAAGAAGAACTCCAACAATTTATGTTGATACTCTACACTTACGGAAGTAGAATAACTCCCTACTCCTTAAATGCGGGTTGTGCATGATGACTTTCTTCCAAAGATTATGGTATGGAAAGGAAGAAAAGAGGAACTTCACTGTGGAGAAATTTAAAACCACTACCTCAAGCAGGTGAAGAAGGTTAATATCAACACTGATATGATGTGATGAGAATGGCATTTTACCTCTGTGTTTTTAACTCAAAAAGTCCAATTTTCAAGTCCAATTTTTCAAAACATCAAATAAATCCCAACTGAGGAACATTCTACATACTATCTAACCAGTAATCTTCAAAACTGTCAAGGTCATCAAAAACAAGAAAAGTCTAAGAAACTGTCACAACTAAGAAGAGCCTAAGGGTACATGATGACTAAATCTTGAATGAGGTTTTTGATCAGCAAAAGGACATTAGGTAAAAACAGAGGAAATCTAAATGAAGTATGGACTTTCTTTAATAATAATGTATCAATATTGGTTAATTAATTGTGAAAAATATACCATACTAATATAAGATATTAATAATAGAAGAAACTGTGCAGGGGTGGGTGGGGGTGTATGGGAACCTCTCTGTACTATCTTCACAAAAATTGATAGAGATAAAGCTGTTCTAAAATAAAAATATTATTTAAAAAATATGTAAGCTGGAATAACAATTTTAATATCAGACAAAATAAAACTCAAAATTTAAAATAAATTTAAAATTTAAACTAAAATAATTTTAAGATTTTTAAATATTTAAAATACTAAAATAATATTTAAACTAAAAGTCAAAAACCAAAAGTTCTCATATAAGTCTGGGGGGAATAGTATATGCTGATAACAACAGATAAAAGGCATAAATTAACAAGGAACATAGTTTCATATTATGTAAAGAAAAAATTGATAGATATCTAGACATAGAAAAAATGACATCTAGAAAAAAAATGAATCAGCAACTATAGCTAGATATTTTACCAAAGGTCTTTTCTTTTTTTTACCAAAACCCTCTCAGAAATTCTTGCAATTAACATGAAAATAGTTAAACAGAGGTAGGTGATATCGTAATTAATGAATAACAGAATTAATAATTATAAATAATTTAGAATTTTAGTTCATATGATGGACTAAAAGAAAAAAATTATGATAGCTCAATAGGTACCATGAAAGTATCTGATAAAGTTCAACACAGGAATATTTTAATCTCATAAACCAAAAATAGAAATCAGCTTTCTTAATTTGGAAAAGACAGTATACCAAAAGCCTTCAGCAAATCTCATTTTTTTCACACAGTAACATTATATACATCCATTTAAATTTTAGAACAAGATAAAGATGCTCACTTTGCCTCTCCTTACCATGGTATCTCACAACCCTGGCCAATTCAACAAGAAAAGGAAAAAGGGTTGTAAGAAATGAAGGGAAAAACAGAAAATGGTCATTATTTACAAATGATACAATCCACATTATAATAAACTCTTGATTTCAACAAGTGATGTCCACATGCAAATAATAAAGTTGGACTCTCACCTGATTCTGTATACAAAAATTAATGTAAAATGGATCAAAGACCTAAATATAAGAGCTAAAACTGTAAATAACTTAGAAGTGAACCTAGGACAAAAATTTCAAGAGAATGGATTTGACAATGATTTCTCTAACATGAAACAGGAAACAACAGCAACAAAAAGACCAAAAAAAAAGAAAAAAGACTATTTAGACATCCTGAATATTTAAAACTTTTGTGCATGAAAAGATACCATCAACAGATTAAAAGGAAAAACTACAGAATGGGAGAAAATATTTACAAATCATATATCTGATAACGGACTAATATCCAGAAAAAGGAGAATTCCTAAAATTCAACAAAAAAGAGCAAAACAACTCAGTTCGAAAATGGGCAAAAGACTTGAACAGACATTTCTCCAAAGAAGATATGCATATAGGCAACATTACATAACATTACATAAAAAGATATTCCACAAAAAGATATTCCACATTACTAATTATTACCAAAATGCAAGTCAAAACCACAATGAGACACTACCTCACACCTGTTAAAATGGCTACTATTAAAAAAAAAAAAAAAAAAACATAAAACAGAAAAGTGTTGGCAAGGATGTGGAGAAATTAGAACCCTTATACACTGTTGGTAGGAATGTAAAATCGTACAGTTGCTATGGAAAACAGTATGGCAGTGTCTCCAAAAATTAAAAATAGAATTAGCATATGATCCAGCAATTCTACTTCTTGGTATATACCCAAAAGAATTGAAAACAGAGTCTTTTTTTTTTTTTTTTCCCTGCTTTTTTTTTTTTTTTTTTTTTTTTTATTTCCAGCATAACAGTATTCATTATTTTTGCACTACACCCCGTGCTCCATGCAATCCGTGCCCTCTATAATACCCACCACCTGGTACCCCAACCTCCCACCCCCCGTCCCTTCAAAACCCTCAGATTGTTTTTCAGAGTCTTAAAGAGACTTTTATACCCATGTTCATAGAAACATTATTCTCAGCAGCCAAGAGATAGAAACAACAAATGCCCATCAATGGATGTATGAATAAAAAATGTGAGATATATATATTTCATATTTTTATTCATACATATATGCCCTACCATATTCCAACATTTATAAGTTTATATGTAAACTTAGCCACAAAAGTCACAAAAGAACAAGTATTATATGATTCCCTTTATATGAGATACCTAGAACAATCAAATTATAGAGACAGAAAATAGAATGGTGTTGCCAAGGGTTGAGAGAAGGGGAGGAATGGAAGTTATTCTTTCATGGGGACAGAGTTTCAGTTTTGCAAGATGAAAAGTGTTGAAGATGGTGGTGATCATTAAACAATCCGATATTTAATAACACTGAACTGCGCACTTAAAAATGGTTGATAGTAAATTTTACATTATTTGTATTTTACCACAATGAAAAATTTTAATTATAAAATAAATACAAACAAAATACCACATGAACTAATAATTCAGTACAATTACAGATAGTGATCAACTTATAAGTGTAAAAAAGGTTATTCTATACCTCAAGACAAACTACAAAATAAAATAGAACATAAAAAAACCTTTGTAATAGCAACAAAAACAACAATGTATTTAAGAATTATACTAATAAAGGATGAAAAAGGCCTTTACAGAGAAAATGTTTAAACTCTTAAGGATAAAAAATTAGCACAACTAAATAAATATAAAAAGCAATATAACATTGGGAGGGAGACAAACCATAAGTGACTCTTAATCTCACAAAACAAACTGAGGGTTGCTGGGGGGAGGGGGTTTGGGAGAAGGGGGTGGGATTATGGACATTGGGGAGGGTATGTGCTTTGGTGAGTGCTGTGAAGTGTGTAAACCTGGTGATTCACAGACCTGTACCCCTGGGGATAAAAATATATGTTTATAAAAAATAAAAAATTAATTTAAAAAAAAAGCAATATAACATTATAAAGATAGCAGATATGTAAGAAATTTTTCTTGAATTCAATGCAATGCTGATAAAGATACCAGTAGAAATCTTTTCTCACCTTACAAACTTTCTAATACTATATGGAAAAATAAAGGTTCACAAATAGTTGTCAATTATTGTTTTACATTTGTTTTGCATTTTTATAATTTTTTTTTCCAGCATAACAGTATTCATTATTTTTGCACCACACCCCGTGCTCCATGCAATCCGTGCCCTCTATAATACCCACCACCTGGTACCCCAACCTCCCACCCCCCGTCCCTTCAAAACCCTCAGATTGCATTTTTATAATTTTTTACACAATGAAAATATCTTTATTTTTTCTGACTACGTAAATAAAATATGTTCATTAAAAAATCATGACTATATATAACCATGTGAAGAAGTCACCTGGAATTGCACTACCCTATGATAACCATATTTAACATTCTAATTATCCATGGTTGCATTCTTTATGCATACATGTACATACATAATTTTATAGATGAGAGCATATCATACATTCTCTCTTTATCATGGCTATCTTTTTTCCACTTTCATCCTTAATTCCATGTAGCCATGTAAACATTCTATATTTCTCCATAATCATATATTCTGTACATATACATACATGTGGTTTAATTCATTCTCAGGATGGTAGACTATTACATAATGTTTGAGCCATAATTCATTTATATCCATCTCATTAGTACAACTTCGTTTGTCATTTTTGGTGAATATATACAATACTGCAGTAAAAGGCCTTGTGAGTAAAATGTTCAGATAGACTTGTACTTTTATGGGCAAGATTTGTACTTATATTTCTGTAATGGAGAGCTTTCTGGGACTAGAAGTATTGAATAGAAAAGAATATGGATTTTTAATATTCATAGATACTGCCATATTCCCTTCCCAAAATGCTATATATTTTAACATTCTACTACTAATTTGTATCACATTATTCTTTTCTTTATGTCTCTGTTCAATGAATGTAAAGTTTTATCTAATTGTTTCTTTAATGTGGATTTCTCTTTTTTTTAATTTGTGCATCTTTTCACATTTGTTAGCTATTTAAATTTGTTTCTGAATTATCTATTCATATCTTATGTCCATTTTTAACTGAGTTGTTCAACTTTGAATAATACAGAAATTAATACTTTGAGTTATAAATGTATTTTTCTTTTTTCATTGTTGCCTATTGAACTTTTATGGAATGTTTTGCCATACAAAGGTTTTAAATTTTTATGTAGCCAGTTATTTCTATCACCTATTTTATAGCCTCTAGATTTCCAGTTTTGGTAGGAAGATCTCAGTAATGCATCTGTTGTGCATTTCCTCTCATAGATTTTCAAAGTTTTATTTTTAAATTATATCTATTTCTTTATTCATTTGGAATCTATTTTTTTAATACTATGGTATATTTTTCTTTCTTTCCATGTGGATAGCTAGTTGGCCAGTAGGCTGATTTTGAAAATATAAAAAGAGCAGGAATTTAACCTCTCAGATATTAAGGCATGAAAGAAGCTATAGAAATTTGAAGCAGTGTGGTATAGATGCAAAAACAAATATTAATGAAACAATAGGGAGTTCAAAAGAGGCTAATATTTACATGTGAATTGTTATATCATAAAGTTGACACCAAAAATAAGTGAGAAAAGATGAAAGATGGCTTATTTAGTAGATGGTCTTGAAAAAATTTGTTTACATGCAGAAAGACAAAATGAAAAACAAGGTTTATTTCAAATGGATTAAGGACTTCAATGTGAAAGTTAAAATGGTAAAGCAAATAGAAAAAAAAGTAGGGGAATATCTTGGTGCCTAGAAAGCAAAAACTATATATATATATATATATATATATATATATATATATATATATTTCTATATATGTAAATGTACATAGAGAGCTGGATAATATCAAGTTTTGAAAAGAATATAGACAAGTAAGAGCTTTTATACAGAACTAATAGGAGTAGTAGGTGGTAAGGCCTGTATGGAAAACATTCAGACTATATATAACAAAATTATGAATTTTCATATTTTAACCTTAATAAGTTAGGAATACCCCAAAGAAACCCTTGCAAGTCCTACAAAACAAACAAACAAACAAAAAACGTAAACATATACAAGCAAGAAGTTTGGTACTGCTTTATGTATATATCACTAGAAAAACAGATAAATACAAAAATAGTGGGTCAATAGAATGGAATGCTACAAAGCAATTGGAAATAATGTACTAGATATACAGGAGCCAGTGTAAATACTCCTTAAAAATATGATGTAGCATGAAAACAATTTTTAAAAATGGAATGAGACTAGTATCATAATACCAGTTACAAAGAGCTTAAATTTGTGTGTATATATAGTATATATGCACAACCATAGGACAAAAAATGCATTTTACATATACAAGAACATATATTGAAAGAATTAGATTGGTTGTCCATGGAGTGAAAAGAATGGAGACTAGGGATAAAGTAGAAAATGAAGTAAAACAAAAGAAGCACCTTGCTTAGAAGAATGTGATGGTGTACTATACACTGAGTTGTACAATTATTCAATTCCGTATCTCAGATCAATAACAAAAACAAAAACTAATGAAAAAAAAAAAGGTAAGTCTAAAAATCTCATTTTTCATCTCTGGAAACTGAGGCCCTGGAGATTAAGGTTCCTGCCCATGTCATACAGCTAATTAATAGCCAGTCCAAGGCAAACCCAGAAATACAATCACTTTGCCCCATTACATCCTTTACATAAGCTTTAAACAATACATACAACCAGAGCATTAAAGTTGTCAGGAGCCCAATATACTGTAAAATGTAGCTACCACATAATTTAAGAAACCAACGTAACTATAGTATAAAGAATCATTTTGAAATAGTAGATGTCTTGGGTTTTTTCCACCAACCTCTTTTCCTTTGGAGATTTGTACCTCCCTAGTTCCATATGTTTCTGGTGAGGTTGTCAATCCCTGGAACCCCTTCATCATCATCGATACCACGATGGGTACTTGATCCAAACTCATCCAATTATACCTTCTCCCAAGAAGTTATGTCTTAAACAGAGCACAGGAACAAATTTGGGTGATGGCCCAACCAAAGGAGAGAGAGCCCTGAATTCCTGCTCTTCAGATGGCAGAGGCAGATGTTCTGGTCTTTCTCAAAGTCTGCTGGTTCAGCTCTTTCCTAAATTGTGTGGGCTGCTCAGCTTCCCCGAAAATATTTTTGTTGACTAAATTAGTCGGTGTTTTCTGTTAGCTTGTCTAAAAGTAATATGTTAGTTGCAATAAATTTTAAACATTTAATAAACATTTTCATGATGCTCTGGAATTGAATGGGCCATGGAGGGGGTTGATCCGTATGGCCCACGTTTCTTAAAATAGATTTCCAGGAAATTTTTTTTAGGCTTGTCATTCTGTAGCAAACAGAGGAATTCAAATCCATTCCACCGATGAGTCATTCCAAAAGAGACATTTTATTATCTTAATGTTTAGAGGCACTTTCAGTATCCGAGTGTTAGAAGACCTGGAACCATTTAAATATAAACCTCTCTGGCATTGTTCTTTCTTTGCTCTCTCCCTTCATTACCAACTCTCTCACCTGCCTCCTCATTGGAAGGAAAATATAAATCATAGTACACAGCCTGGTGGTGATGTGCAGACAGGGGCTACAATATTTATTGGACAACTATATATTTCCTTGGGAATTTTTTTAAGCACAATCTCATTTTCCACTATTGAATCACTGCCCATGTGGAGTGTGCCATAGAATGAATGAAGTAGTTAATAAACATATTAAGTAAAATGCTGCTATAACTTCACAGAACATTAATCATAACAGCTCAAATACATCCATTGTTTGTGTTTCATGGAACTCAAAATATTTCACCTATTATCTCAGTTCACAAGAGTTCCATGAGATAGGTAGATAACCTTTGGTATGCAGTGCCTTTTCCCCAGATGTCTATAATATTCTATGCACTCTTTCTTCTTCCTTCTCCTTAAACTCTTATGAGGGAGAAAGAAGACAAGGGCTAGCCTCTTTGCTTGACAGGGATAAAAACAGATGTTCACGAGGGACAATGATTTGTCTGTTTGGCCACAGAGGCAGATATATGGGACTAAAGGATGTCCCATAAAACTCACCACAAGGAAATGAGAAAGAAGACGCTTAGATCAAAAGGAATAAAAAGTGAGAGAGAAAAGGGGAAGAAAGGGGTGGTCACCTCAGCCTAGCTTCCCACTGTTCTTCCATCAGTGTTCTCATACCACGGTTTCAGAGTACAGAGTAGCCACTGTCATTCCGATGATGATGATGATGATGATGATGATGATGTTCAGTTAGCCACTGTGTAGTACATCATTAGTTTTTGATGTAGTATTCAATGATGATTCATTAGTTGCATATAAAACCCAATGCTCATCACCAAACACGCCCTCCTTAGTACCCATCACTCTGTTACCCCATCACCCCCCTCCCCATCCCTCTGAAACCCTCAGTTTGTTTAATAGGGTCTGTAGTCTCTCAAGACCATTGTCATTCCTAACATAATTTTCGCTCCACTCTGAAAGTAAAATGTTGATAAATACAGTGGTCCAAGATCTGGGTGGGGGTGATGTCTAAGTCCATTTCCATTCCTACACACATTCTTTAGCAGTCACATCACTTCTGGATCTTATTCATCACTATTTAGGTGATATATATTTCACATGTAAAGACTTCCTCTAAACTTTGTTATTTCTGACTGGAATTTGGAAAGATAGACCTGATGGGGATAAACTGGGCCAAGTTCTTCTCAGCTTGTGGACAATTTCTCTGTGTCAAAGTGATCTGACATTGACAACAGATAAGTTGAGAAATTAAAATGTGTTTTCCTTCACCTTAAATGACAAGAAGTTTGAAGTTAAATGAATTGTCCAGATATAGTAAACCATTCATATCAAATACCTGGGAGCACTTTCCCTCTACTTTCTCTGCTTTTTTATAATTGTCTCCATTCTGCCCTATCCTTACATATCTCACTTTGTATCTACTACATTTTTGGCAACAAGTAGTATGAATTTGGGTGTTTTTTAAAGTCATTTTGCTAACATTTGAGGGTGAGGGAAAATAATTATAGAAAATAACAAACAAAAAGATAACCTTATTGCTTCAAGTAAGTGATTAAACTACCTTCACTAAACAATCTAGAAAAATTTTTTTGGAAACTAATACAAGGTCATGTTTCCAGATGTGAAGACATTTGACCTCCTTTCATTTATTTCTCCTCACATTGGATAAGTGTAAGAAAGAGAGAAGGTGAGGGAAGGGGAAAATGCGCGATTGTGCAATTGCTCTGAAAGGTAAATTAGTACTGGTTTTAGATTTGTGAAAGGCAGGAGAAGATGGACATGCTTTTCTGTGATGAAAATGACTGCCAGTCTCTACTATGGTCTCCCTGTTGATGGTGGTTTGTCAGTGTAATAGTGAAATATTTGAAACCACAAGTTCCCTCAGCTGGAGCAACAAATACTAGCTATTTTCTTAAGACCTCTGTCAAGATATTTTCTTGCATCAAATTTGAATTTTTTTTCCAGAAGACAATGAAGCTCAATATCACTCTTTTTCAAAAAAGCAAAGCTAACATTTTTTTAAATAACTTTAAATAACTCTTAATTTTTCAAGCCATTACTTCAAACCATGAAGTAACTTTTGTCCCAGCTAGCTTCACATGCATTTAATGAAGAGAAGCTAATGATTTAGAGATTTCTGTGAAATGCTTGTGAGCTAAAACATCACCATATGCATTTGTATGGTTTCTTTATCTTATACCAACAAATTTCTTAACAGGACAGAGATTTAAAAAAGGAACTGCCCATAACAAAAGCAAAACAAACTTTGTGTGGATCTGGAAAAATTCTTGAATGAGGAAAGTAGTCACTTACCAAATGTAATATGGAAGTTATTTGGTGAATCACATACCTATTTGTACTACGGAAACACATTATGTGGAATAGCTTGTGCTAGGACCAGAAGGGAGCCTCTCTAAATAAAATGGAGCAATAAAGAACATTTCCTTCTAGCCAGCTAGTATATCTCTAAGTGAATTTCTACCTGGTTTGTCTATAGAGAAAAGAGGACATTTTTAACTTAGCAACCAAGCAACAAATGTACTATAACTAGTTACATAAAACCATATTTACGTGGATTTTGGGATCAGCAACTGAAATTAGAGAAATTAGGCAAATTTGGAAATTGTAATATTTTCAAGAAAATTAGTTTTTGACTATATATAGCTTATATATATTTCTCCACTCAGATCTTTTCATATCCCTTCTACCATTGCTACCACCCCACCCTCATCCCCTACATCTGCTCCTTTGGATTTTGATGGCCAAGTTCAGATTCTCCTCAGAGGCCCACTTTGCCTGTATAATTAAACGGAAGTTCCAGAAATATATTCCACTTTTCCCCTACTCTCCACAGCCCACAGCAAATCACTAGTTGATACTGAACAAGACAGTCTCGGTTTTTGCCTACGGTAAGAAACTCAGAGGTGCACCTAATACTTCAGAGCAACACTTTGGCCTCAATCTGAGGCCAAGAAAGACATTGCTTGAAATCCTACTTTTGCATGGCTTGCCTAATTTCCCAGCTTCTCCCAAAGAGTACTTCCTAAAAAAATCACTTGGCCACAAATCCTCCTCTCTGAGCCTGGTTCTGGAGAAACTAACCCAAGACAGCAGCTCAAACCACTAATTAAACAATATCATCTCCATTTCATACTCATCTATAATTAGTGGTGTGTGTATATATAATGTTCAAAAACAATTTTCTCTAAATTAGTATATATTAATCAACTGGAATTCCATAGTCTGTTGTTTACCTTCATAAACTTCTTCAAAGAGAATACAAAAAGAAAATCACACTATTAAACATGAATATCACATTGAAAGTTAGAAGAGTACAAATTAGCAAAAATTTAAAAAATCATGTTTAGATTTTTAGGAGTTTTGAAGATTCTTTACTGAAAAAACCTAAGTCAAATTCCTTTCAAGTGATATTTTTTAAATGCTCTGTAAGTTATTTAGGTCCTTGAAAGAAATTTACTACTTTCAAATTAATATAGAAGTGGATCAGCTAATAGGACTAGAAGATAAACTATGAAAATGTTGGGGAGAAAATCATGATGAACAAGGAGCATTTAAAAAAATAAATAGTAAATGTTTTTTGACCAACGTCCAACTCATTAAAATCTTTCTGAATCCAACCTAAACCTTTGTTTCAGAACCTTAATACCCTTTAGTGGGTAAATTGAATTAAATTTTGAATTTAACTTGTAAAGGTCAAAAGAGCATACTTCTGATGACACAGGAAATTAAATGTATGCTATTTTATCTTCCATTGTTTAATGCATAATATCTCGTTTATTTGGAAATGATGTTGGTAAAAACCTTTCATGCAGAATAACGCCTATTTTTTAGCTAGAAAAACGTGATCATATTCTTTTTTGACTAATTCTGCCTCCAGTTTTTGAAAACTAGAGAAATGTCAACATCTAATATGGGTTACATATTGAATTATAAGTAATGCTATATATAGGTAAGAGTAAACTGAAAAACAGAAACAGCATGTGCCCGTCAGGTAAATCCGGAATATACATACAATCATTAATTCCACAAATATTGATTGAGTGCCTAATATATGTCAAACACATATGTGGTTCCTGCCCCCATGGAACTTAGTCTAGAAGTGTTCCTTCTCAGTTCTTTATCCTCCTTGAGTTCACAGTATTTCACATTGTTGACCAATGTATTTCTCTTAAAATTACCTTCTCTTTAAAGTCTAGAGATCTGAACCTGTGGAATATTTATCCCTCTGATTTCCTCTGGTTTTCTTGTCTCCTTCTGTTCCTTTCTTTCGTCCATCACCAAATGTTTATTTTCCCCAAGAGTTAGTTCATCTCTGGCTGTTTTACTTAGCTTCATCTATACCCTGCAAGCTGCTGACACCAGATAGACATTTCTAATCTAGACTAATATATACTCTAGACTAATATATACTAATATAACATATTTTCAACTGTGTACCTCACTGCTCCATTTGGATAACCCAGATACCTCAAACTTAAGGTGACCTCTTTCTTCTCACCAAAAAACAAACAGAAAAAAATTATCCTTCCCTGTCTTCCCAAGCCCCTAAAATGCTATATCATTATTGATAAAACCTAGCTGCCTTAGATCAGAAAACCTCTTGTCTGGTCATATAATCTCCTGTCTGGACCACTTACCTGTCCTTACCTGGTCTTTGGTCTCCAATCTCTCTTCCCATCTTTCTGTCAAGTCACAATTCATACAATACCACCAAAGTTATCAGTTATAAATCCAATATTAACCATGTTAATCTTCACTTTAAAATCCTTATAGCTGTTCCTTAATTATAGCATAAAATTCAAACTTTTAATTATGATACATAATGGACTTCCAATCTCATCTCAATCTGATTTTTAAGATTTATCTCTACCCATCCTTATCTTATATCCAGCAGTGCTGGGCCAGTATTGTTTCCAGAAATCTTAGACATCATCAGGCCTCTGTTTTGCATGTGTTGTTCTCTGTACCTGCTATTCTTCACCACACTACTTCAAATCTGACTCATGCATATAACTGAGAACATCTCAAAAATAGATACTGACTTTTATTCATTTTTGTACCATCAGAACAGCCATGTGCTTGGATTCTCATGGATGTTCAATTTATGTTGGATTTGAAACCCTTTACAATGTTCTCAATTTCCTATTCTATCTCATCTCTAGCCTTTTATCCAATTCAACCAATTTTCTAGTCATATAAACTTCATCATGACTGAACATATCATATTCTTTCATGTGTTAGGCTCTTTGTTAAAATCCTATTCACCTTCTAAGAATCAACTCAATCTATATATTTTAGATACACATTTTCATGTGTTCTGTGAAGGTTTCCCTATCTTTTCTCTCCAGACACAACCAGGTAGAATCATTTACCTTCCTTTTCAATAGCTAAATATTCATAATCTAATACTTACCCAGTTAAATTACATATGCATGTCTTGGTCTCTCCTACTGAATCATGAGATATTTATCTAATTTATATCTCCTGCACCAAGCATTATGCCAAGTATCCAGTGTATGTGTGTGTATCTATATATATATACACACAGACACACACACACACAGACACACACACACACATCTATATGTGTGTGTGTGTGTGTGTGTGTGTATAAAGTCTTAAGTTGAATTAAATAAAATTGAAAAATAGACCAGATTACTTGGGACACAGGATTCTCATAGCACATGGTCCACAACTTTAGCTGACCCTTATAGCTTCAGACCCTCCTTAGTTTCTGAGTTATTTTTACAGGGACAACAATAATACTAATAATACTAACAACACTTAGTAGGTTCTGGCATTCCATAAAGCTAGCAGCCACAACATAAAGTTCTAATGACATGCCCCCAAGACTTCCTCTGGATCCTGTAACTGCCACTGTTCGTGCTTCCCTAACAAAGTAGTCACCTTGGCTCTTCTGTCTGTGAGGTAGCACTTAGGACCACATTGCTCAAGAAAGGATAGACAGATCTCATGGAACCACTGATTCTGCATTGTACTTCCCCCAACACCACCACCATATAGACCTTATTTGTTTTAGAACTCAGCAGGGTATGGGAAGACCTGGTTTCTTTGGGGGATTGTTTATAAGATATAGAAGTGAAATTGGAAGGAACTGAAGTTACTTTGAACCAAAATCTTCCACAAAATGGAAAATACCACTCCACCATTTTTTATCTACCTGTTGACATACTCTACATGGAGTGTGTTTTTCCATAAGGAAAAGGGGTCATGAGTCTATTAGATAAACTTACTGAAGTCATGCCATCAGACAACCAAATAGAGAGAAAGGCATCAGAATCAAGATTGAAGGAAAAATAGGCTCCATCTACCTCAGGACCAGAAAAGTGATAGGTAGGAAATCCCTCTAAATAGTTTTGTTACCACAGTCTATGTGATGGGGTCAGATCAAGGAACAGGAAGAAGTAATATCTCAAGACAAAAACATTTCAGACATGATACCATCATAGATAAAAGCCATGAAATAGATGAGTGATAGATAAACTGGGCATATTATTGTGGTCATTCCTACATTCCTACATAATACTTTTAAGAATCATAATTATCTTTGGCTTCTGTTATTAATTGTTTAGATAAGATCTTGTTTCCAGGGAGAGGGGAACCCTCCTACACGGTTGGTGGGAATGCAAGCTGGTGCAACGACACTGGAAAACAGCATGGAGGTACCTCAAAAAGTTGAAAATAGAGCTACCCTATGACTCAGTATTTGCACTACTGGGTATTTACCTTAAAGATACAAATGTAGTGATCCAAAGGGGCACGGGCACCCAAATGTTTATAGCAGCAATATCCACAATAGCCAAACTATGGAAAGAACCTAGATGTCCATCAACAGATGAATGGATAAAGAAGATGTCATATATATATACACAATGGAATACTAGGCAGCCATCAAAAGAAATGAAATCTTGTCATTTGTGACAACATGGATGGAACTACAAGGTACTATGCTTAGCAAAATAAGTCAATCGGAGAAAGACAACCATCATATGATCTCCCTGATATGAGGAAGTGGAGATGCAACGTGGAGGGGTTGGGGGGTAGGAAAAGAATAAATGAAACAAGATGGGATCGGAAGGGAGACAAACCATAAGAGACTCTTAATCTCACAAAACAAACTGAGGGTTGCTGGGGGGAGGGGGGTAAGGAGAGGGTGGTTGGGTTATGGACATTGGGGAGGGTATGTGCTATGGTGAGTGCTGTGAAGTGTGTAAACCTGGAGATTCACAGACCTGTACCCCTGGGGCTAATAATACATCATATGTTTAAAATAATTTTTAAAAGATCTTGTTTCCAGGGAAAATCTTATTCCTCAAAGATACTTTCAGCAAAATGCAACCAGTAAGAAATGAATCCTCTCCCATTATTTGGAAGAGAACTTACATCTCTAATCCCATTATTTATTAATTCTATCAGCAAGCATTTATCATACACTGTATGTGTGGCACTCTTCTGATGGAGGGTACAATGGCGAAAAAACAGACAAAAATGTCGGCCTTCAGGGAGTTTATATTTTAGTTTTTCAATAATTTGAGATTCACATCAAATAAATTAATATCAAGAAGTTTCTTTTTATATCTTTTACTGGAAGAAGTATTTATAAATAAGAAGGATTAAGGATACCATTCAGATAGTTACAATATTATGCATCTTTAAAGATAAAATATAGATTCTCAAATTGATCAACAAACTGTCCTTTTAAAAAGATGTCAGGCAAATGTGATATGTCCTATTTTTATTTTGCCTTATATTTTTTGGCTTACACGTGTTTTAGCCACTTAAAGCTATTGTTTGAAGTATAAAGATAAAAGATGAAGTGGATGTAAGAGACATAAGGTGTGTACAATGATAAGAAGACTTTTTCCTGCTGTTCTACAAATTCATTCCTATTTGAACCAAAACCTGAAATTTGTCTTTGAATGCATTTTACAATATATAAGGAATTTTTACCTCATCAAATAGGTTACAAATATTACCAATTGAACATTTATAAGAAGACTTCACTTAGTCTTTTGGGAGTTCTTAAATTCAAGAAATAAAAACATGATACATAGATTTGTTCTGAGGCTAGAAGAAATTATCCAACACATCATTAAAGGAAAGAATACAATACCAGGGGAAAGGAAATGTCAAGATGTCAAAATCTCCCTCAAATAAAATCTTATGGACAAAGCCTAGATATGCTGAGGAGACAGAAAGAGGATTTGGGTATGGCTGCAGTTTTTTGGCTTTTTTTTTTTTTTTAAGATTTTGTTTATTTATTTGACACAGAGAGAGATCACAAGTAGGCAGAGAGGCAGGTGGGTTGGGGGGGAAGCAGGCTCCCCACTGATCAGAGAGCCTAATGTGGGTTTTGATCCCAGAACCCTGAGATCATGACTTGAGCTGAAGGCAGAGGCTTAACTCACTGAGCCACCCAGGTGCTCCCAGTTTTTAATAGATAGTTTTTCTCTGAAGTAGAGAACTCGAGACTATGAAATAAATTAGTAGATAACAAAAATTTTATATAAATCAAAAAAGTGAAATTTTATTTACATTAACAAATAAAATTTAATAAAAGTTGAATACCTTTGACTCCACTAATTCAGAATTTAAGATAATTTCATGGAAAATAGACTAAAGCTTTTTTGGTAATTTGGGATGAATGATCTTCTAGGTCAATTGTTCTTAAACTTCAATATTTATAGGACTCACTCAGGGTTGTTGGTAAATCCAAGTTCTGATTCAGTAGCTTTAGGATGGGGCCCTGAGATTCTGCATTTCTAGCAAGCTCCCTATTGATCCTTATGCTAGCAAGACACAAACATTCTTTGAGTTGCAAGGACCTGAGAAAATCAGTTTAAGCTGGGTTTCGGGGGAATGATAAACAAACCAAAAACATACTTTCACAATATCCTTGGAGGGAAAAAAAATGATTATTTACAAATGAACCTTTGTTTCGTTAAAACAGTTGTGGTAAGAGTGCTACTTTGCAGCATCTTGTAAACAGCTAACTGGAGTTAATTCACATTGTTAAAAAATGAAAAATAAGGATTTCTTTAAAAATTCTTTACCTTGCCAATTTTTCATTCTAGTTTCATTCATTTATATTGTCTTCATCTGACAATTATCATTTGATCTCCCTGATATGAGGAAGTTGAGAGGCAATGTAGGAGGTTTGGGGGCTAGGGAAAGAAAAAATGAAACAAGATGGGATCAGGAGGGAGACAAACCATAAGAGTCTTAATCTCACAAAACAGAGGGTTGCCGGAGGGAGGTGGGTAAGTACAGGGTGGTGGGGTTATGGACGTTGGGGAGGGTATGTTCTATAGTGAGTGCTGTGAGGTGTGTAAACCTGGCGATTCACAGACCTGTACCCCTGGGGCTAATAATACATTATATGTTAATTAAAAAATTAAATAAATAAATAAATAAAATAAAAAATATATTGCCTTCCTCTTAGTTAATGAACAACTAAAAGCCAAAGAAAATAGTATCATTATCCATCTTTAATTCTTCTTTGTTTCATTTTCCTATCATGGGATTTCCTCCATTTACTTACTTCCTCATTTACTCAGAAAACACACACACATACACACAGACAGAGAGTGAGGAGAGAAAGAGAGAAAAGTTACCAAGAGCAAGTCCTGAAGAGACTAAGAACAGATCCTAAGATATGCCTCCTCCACCTTGTACATCCACCTTTGGTAAGATAAATAAACAAACAATATTTTTAAGGCAAATGTTATTGTATAAAACTCAATAAAAATAATAATCCATTAAAATTTCTAAATTGGTATTTCAATGGGCTACTCCCATAGCTGTCAAATGGCTGAGGTTGTCTGAAAGCCGTTGCTTTACCTTAGTCTCCGCCATATCACTAAACTAAGGAAATTAAGAAGTAACAGTGATTGTACTTTCCTATTTCTAGGAAATGCTAAGGAAACATAGGTTCTGGAGGATATCTTGCCTTTAGATATCAATGATGATCTGGTTTTCCATGGCAAATAAACAGTCCTTTTACTACATGAAAACAGAAACCCAGGGAAGAAAGACAGAGATGGAGGTGCAGTGCAAGGAGTATACAGAAAGACATATGATGTGCAGCAAGAGAGTGTCCAGAAAAGAAACAAGAGATAGGAATATTAGGAAAAAGGAGAGAAATGCAGAAATGCATCATTAAAGCAGCAAAAAAAGAAAACACAAGTATAAAGAGACTTTGAGAAGGTGGAAGAAAAGGTTGTAGCCTGCTTATATTTGAGCATGAAAAAGGAGGGTCCTCAAGCTCCAAAGAGCATACAAAACACCAGTACCATCCAACATGGCAGAAGGGTTCCCAAGCTCAAGCGTATGATCCAGGTGGAAAGTACTCTCCTATTTCAGAGATGCATGGCTTAAACAATCAAATAATAATTTACTACCCTATATCTTTTTCCATGCTCACTAAGCAGGTTTTCTTTTATGTATAGGGGAAAAAATAAACCAATCTAACAAAAGAAGCAATAACTTGACATTTGAATTTCTCATTATAACTTGATAAATTGGCACCAATGGAAAAAGAAAGAGATGAGGAGGGATGGTGAAGGGAGAGAGAGAGAACCCAGTGCTACACTATAGCTTTTGCTATCCCTCTTGGGAAAAACTAGGACATAGAAACCAGGATTCATCAAACAGAGTTTTGCCTTGGTATATCCAACTTCATAAAGTGGAGCTAAATTGAGTGTCACATGAAGTCAAAGGAAACCTACTGCGAACATTAGAGTTAGAAGAATTTGAATAGGGACAAAAATGGGGGGAAAAAGATATCAAAATTGAGAAGACAGAACCGAGACTCATGAATAAAAACATGACATAAAGCAAGCTGTAAATATGGATGCATTCCAGAACATTCTTTTTATGTGGGTCTCAGTGAGATTTGAAGGGTTCAAAATGAACCTAAAAGGAAAATCCAGACCTAACACTTAAGCAGTCTTCAATTCCCAGCCTTGTGAATATCAAGATAGGACATGCAAACCTACTTCCAGCTGGCAGGTATAGCTGCTTTTTTGCACATTTGGAGGAACTGATCATTGGGTCTCCAGCCTAATGTAACTCTCCATCTCCCCTGGCTCTAGCCCTAACTCTGTTCAGAAAAACATAGGGAACCATGTAAAAGTAGATCTGACAGAAGAGACAACAACCCTCATAAGTTGGTTTAATAAGTCACACATTCTAACGCATGAGACCAGTGTTGCATTCAGTAGGGTGGAGTCTGACTCAAATAAAAGAAGCAGCATTCAGGGCTATTAAGAGTTTCCTTGAGTCATGTTCTTCTATGAAGTGGACCTTCTAAGAATTATGCTATGGGTAAGAAAAGAAGGTGGTGCACTCAGCCTAGGCTTAAGTTAGATAAATCACACTGTTACTAACTACTCCATTCTCTAGAAAGGGGCATTAAAGACCTATATTTCTTAAAGAATGAAAGAAAAAAAATTAAAGGATTACCTCAGCTCTTGGCAAGTGAGAGCTAATGGAAGTTCCTCTAAGATACTCAGTGCTGTTGTTGTTTTTCTTCTCAGCATTTCTTCCTGACCAATAGGAATCCACACCTGAAGCCATCAGTTTCTTCTAACCCTCCACCCTCTCATTAAAACATAATCCTATGCTTTGACTGATCTTTTTACCTCTTTTAGTGACTAATGCTCCGTTGATGAATTGAAAATATAGGTCCTATTCAGCCTTGAAAGAGACATTCCCTGGAAATGCACTGAAGTAAAATACTTATGTAAGCACAATGTTCTTATAAATCTCAGTATTTATGTCTTTAATACTCACAAGCTATTTTATACTGAAAGCAACACTTGATCTTCTTCTATAAGCACAAATGGCAAAGTCAACAATAAGAACCATAACAGGAGTCTGAAGAGGAAAATTGCAAAAAGAAACGAGAACTCTGCTCTGTAGAGATTTTCCTAAGTAGAAGAATGAAAACAAGGAAGTTTTCCTTTAGTTGGCCTTTGCACATCTCACATTTTCTAAGCCCTCTTCCCACGATACCCAGTCCTGCCATACTCCATCCTTCTACCTGTATCTTGATTGCCTAGAAAACATGCATACTGTTGGACCAGATCAGTTTGGATAGACCTTCCTCAGGCAGTGTCCTGTCTACATACAGGCATGGGGCAACAGCAAGGTGGAAATCAACAGAACAGTTTGGAAACAAAATTCTGATGAAGGAAACTATCCTTGCCTCAACAAAGTTATTCAATGCTGCAGAAGTCAGAATAATGTTTACCCTTAAGTGAGCAGTTAGAGATGGTTTCTATGAGTATGTTCAGTTTGTGAAAATCCACTGAACTATATGCTTACTTTTATGTACTTTTATGCATGTGTAACATATCGAGAAAATGGCACTATGCAAGAGATTGAAGAGGTTCAGAAGAATGCAAAATATAATCAACATAGCCTGGATATTTTAAGAAAAATTATTCCAAAGAAAGTGAAATGGCATCTAACAATATTATCAATAAAAATCCCTTCTAAATATTTTTACAAATATCTTACAAAATATGTTTTCCCTTACAAGGAATTACCGTTTAAAAAGACTCTCCCCAGGCCAATATTGACTTTAAGTATTATGGGTCTGCAAGATGTATGTAGGAAAGGAGCTGAAGAATATCTCCAGCACTATCCTGAGAAGAGGGCAAGCATTGCTAAATCAAGCATCATGTATATTGGATTATCCAACCAATTATTTTTCTTGTTCAGATCTCTATAGCACATCAGCTATAGAGACAACAGAACTTAGGTTTATTGCCCTAAATTAATAATGTTCCAATTTTACATAAATGTCTGTGTAGTCCCAACCTTTTTTTCAGTATGAGTACCCTTGCTAATCTAAAAAGTTTATCAAACTCTTATATAATAGTAACTGTGCAAACAGTGTTTGCAGTAACTTCCAAAGGAGTTATGGCTCCCAGGATGGACACAAAATAATCCTCCCACAAAAGCATTTCTAGCAAAACATTGTCTAGCACTAGAACATGCTCCCCCACTGGGTATCACTTTCTTTAGGCCAATCCAACCAGACTCTGTGGGCAATTGCCTGCTTTATCCATGAATAAGAATGTATGCAAATTCTACTGTATGTTAACTATAATAAAAGGGGCTGTATTGATGCAATGAACAGAATGTTATTTCTGTCACAAATAACAGAATGTTATTTCTTATTTTTTAAATTAAGGTATAATTGACATACAACACACTAGTTTCAGATTAGTTTCACAACGTAATGATGCAATGTTTGTATATACTGGGAAATGATCGCCAAAGTAAGTCTAGTTAGAATCTATCACCACATATAGTTACAGAATTTTTTTCTTCTGATGAGAACTTCTAAGACTTACTCTTAGTAAATCAAGTACAGTATTAACTATAGTCATCATGCTGTACATATCACCTCACTCTTATTAGAATGACAATTACCAAAAAGACAAATGTTGGCAAGGATGTACCAAAAAAAGGACTCTTGTGTACTGTTGTTTAGAATGTAAATTGATTTACTCACTTTGGAAAACAGTATGGAGTATCCTCAAAAAAAAAAAAATAGAAATACCATACAATCTGGTAATTATACTGCTGGGCATTTTCCCAAAGAAGATTAAAACACTAATCCAAAAACATATATGCTTCCTTTTGTTTATTGTAGCATTATTTACTATAGCCAAGGTATTGGAACAACCCAAATGTTCATCGATAAATGAATGGATAAGGAAGATGTAATACACACACACACACACACACACACACACACACACACACACACACACAGGAATATTATTCAGCCATAAAGAAAGAATAAGAGCTTGCCATTTGCAAAAACATGAATGGTCCTAGAGGATATTATTTTGAGTGAGATAATAAGTCAGACAGAGAAAGACAAATACTATATGACTTAACTTGCATGTGAAATATAAAAAACAAGTGAGTAAACATACCAAAAAAAAAAAAAAAAGAAAGAAAGAAAAAGAAAAAACAGACCCGTAAATACAGAAACAAACTGGTGGTTGCCAGAGGAAAGGTGGTGGGGGAGATGGATTGAAGGGGGGTGGGAGATACAGACTTCCAGTTATGGAATATATAAATCACAGGGATAAAAGGTACAATGTAGGGAATATAGTCAATGGTATTGTAATAGCATTCATTGTATGATGATAGATGGTAGCTACACTTCTGGTGAGCATAGCATGACGTATAAACTTGTTGAATTACTATATTATACACTTGAAGCTAATGTAACACTGTATGTAGATTCCAAGTCAATTTTTTAAAAAATATGTGAATAACAAAATTAAGTAGCATAGAAAGAAAATGGTCAATAAGTCACTTCATTGAAATACTTAGAAAAGAAGAACCAAAGTGTTATAAATAGAAACAAGAATAATACAACAGAAGTAATTTCAAATATATTGGTACTCATAATAAATAGATCCAGATAGCTTAAAACTTCATTAATATATAAATTTCACCAAAAAAAAAAATCCATGAACTCAAGAAGATGTATATATGCCCATTTTCAAGTCTTACAGCATTATTAACAGCTAAGATATGGAAGCAATCAAAATGTTCAATGATGTGGGGCACCTGGTTGACTTAGTCATTAAGCATCTGCCTTCAGCCCAGGTCATGATCCCAGGGCCCTGGGATCGAACCCCACATCAGGCTCCATGCTTGGCAGGAAGTCTGCTTCTCCCTTTTCCACTCCCCCTGCTTGTGTTCCCTCTCTTGTTGTGTCTCTCTCTGTTAAGTAAATAAAATTCTTTTTAAAAAATTGTTCAAGAATGGATGAATAAATGAAAGAAATGGTGGATATATATGAATATTATTCAGCCATAAAAAGGAATGAAATCTTATCATTTGCAAAAATATGGATGGACCTTGAGAACATTATGCTAAGTGACATAAGTCAGAGTAAGAAATACCATACAATCTTAATGGTATGTGGAATCTAAGACAAAACAAAACAAAACAAATTCATCAATACAGAGAACAGTTTGGTGGTTGCCAGAGATAGGCAGTTAAGAGGATGAGCAAAATTGGAGAAAACGTGCAAAAAGTACAGAATGATCTTTTTGTGCATTTTCAGAGAAGTCTTCAAAGAGATTTGTCATAAATTTCAAATCACTTGAACAATCACTATTCTGGAAGTACTTTAACTCAAGAATTTGAGCAGGTGTTATGTATTAGTCTTATCTCTATTGGCACTAAACATACTTCATAATACCTGTCGATATAATGGGATTTAATAATTCCAAGAAAGAATCACAAATCACTAATGGAGAAAAATACCTGCCAACAATTGTAAAGGGACACATATTGAAAAGCAATTTTAAATATTTATAAATATACAAGATTTCAAAATTCATTAATCTGTTTTCTAAAATTAACATCTATATTTCTCTACCAAATAAAAATTCTTTGTAGTTATTTTACATAATTAATTTTTTCCTTAATCTTTCTCTTGCTCCAAAATGGAGATATATAGCTTATATATTTCACATAGACATTTCTTTTTTTCATTAAGATATAATGTATTATTTGTTTTAGAGGTACAGGCCTGTGGATCATCAGTCTTACACAATTCACAGCACTCACCATACACATACACACCCCAATGTCCATCACCCACACACCCAAACCTCCCCACCTGCCCTCCCCTCCAGCAGCCCTCAGTTTTTTTCCTGAGATTAAGACTCTCTTATGGTTTGTCTCATATAGACATTTCAAATGTGAATTTTCCATTCAGAGAAAATCTTGTCCTTCCTTTTTGGAAGAATATCTTGGTGTCTAGTTTATGCCATTATTTGAAACATACCTAAAACTTTCTGTCATGTTAATCATTAGTTCTTCAGCAGTCATGAAAGAAACATTCAGGCAAACTTCATTCCAGCATTCAAATATAACTGAGTTCCTGTTTTCTTCTACTTCTCTACTTGACAAGGAGAAAACATCAACTGCTCCCCCAGAGCAACTTTGAAAAAAATATACAAGAAATCAACATCAGTTTTACATCAGTTCTTAAAATGATGCCTATACATAAATTAAAGTCATCTACCATCCAGGTGAGGAAAAAGGAAGAGCTAAAAATGTCCTATTTCAACTTCTGGAGTTTTCTTTGCTTTTTCTTTTTCTTTTCTTTTCTTTTTTTTTTTTTTTTTTACTTCAGTCATAACCACAGTATTTAGTTAGAAGCCACTTCCACCTAATATCCTCACCCAGAATAGAACTTGTCTAGGCGAGAATGATATACTAAAGCCAGATTGGAAAAACAAGAGGAAAGATGAAACCTGCAATCACGTTACCTTCAAGGAAAAGAGAGAAAAAGAGTACCCAGGCAAATTTACAGAACACTTGGGAAAAAACAAACTGTAGCATTCTATTCACAGGCAAGTTATTTAATTAATTAAGTAATCTCCACCCTGAAGCACTAGATTCCTTTTTCTCTAATTACTTTAGACATCATTTTTTTGGCACAATAATTATGAATGAATGTTCCTTCTTATTATCAAAAGGTGGCTTTTTCCTTCTTTCTGATAAAGCATATCAGCTAATTTAATAGATGAGAGCAAAACTATACTTTTGTTTTTTGTTCATGTCACACTGTAGTTGTCAATCAGAGATGGTTTTGTCCCCCAGGGGACATTTGACAACACCTTCCAATGTACAGGGGAGGACCTTCCTGCCCCTAAACACCTCACAAAAGAATTATTGCACCACTTTTATTTTTCTGTTCCTATATCTACCTAAAGAAAGTGTGGATTACTCATAGCATATCCTGAGACCCACATTAGTAAAAATACTTACAGTAGACATGGAACTGTGATATCCAAATTCCATTCAAGGAAAAGACTGTTGTACCAGCTGCCGAGAATACTGTCACGAAAGGACCTCTGGTTGCTATCTTTTCAAGGTTTGCTTCAGCAGCAGATGCTCTCCTCAACAAAGCAATGCCCTTCCAGGGCTGGTCCAGTGACTGATTACAGCAAGGATATAAAGGCCTGGCCATTTCAGCATTGCATTATAATGGCATTCTGAAATTTCTGATGGAATAGATCAACTCCAGAGCTCCAGTGGGAGGTCTGGCCAGTAATGCAGTTCAACTTCTCCCTCTGCCCAGTGCCGTTTCCTGCCAAAGGTATTGACCCAGGATATCCTTCACTCAATGTATACTTCACTCCTGTCTTTGACTCAACATCTGCTTCTGGAGAACCCAATCTGGGACTGAGATAAAAGAACTTAAGAAAAAGGTTTTGGTGGGAGGGAAAAAAGTTCCCCTATGACCCTGTATAGGATATACCCAGGAGGGGATTGTAGAGCCCACAGAACCCCTTGGGAAGAGTGACGAGGGAAAAAGACAGTGGGCATGGGCTCCATCTTAAAGCATAAAAAACTCTGCTATAGTAGCAAGTTGGAAAGGCTCCTAGACATTGAAGATGGTTTGTTCAAATGAAAAAATAAAAATGATATAATTATTACAACTCTAAAAACCTTCTGGACACCAACAAAAGACCTCCTCTGTGTAAACTGTGAGATTTAAAAACAAAACAATGTAGTATTGTGTCAGTGAAAAGAAAAGACAGGAGTGAACCAGTAGGAAGGAGCTGAGAGTCCCAGCACCCTGAGGTTCTAAGCTACCCTTCCTTACCTTTCCCCACTCAGACTGAGACACTTTTTATGACAAATCCACATTCTAAAAGGAGAGAGTACAACCAGAGGTCCTTTCTTTGGTTGGTGGTAGTTCAGAAACTCTGGTGGGAATGCAAGTTAACAATGGTCACAGATTGGGGCACACCCTTCAGTGCCTTACAAGGGAGTGAAACTATGAAGCCACAGGCCATTAACCATGGCTATTTTTAGCAGTGAGTCACCTGAACATAGGTAGAATCATAAAAGTTCAAATTTCAGAAGTGATTTTCATCTGTGAGAAATAAAACTTAAATATACTTATTATCAGGAAAGGATGTGCTACAGAAACTATTTAAAAGTTATCTGAAACTGAATGAGGACTTTGCCCATGGTGGTATGCAAAGAACAATGTTTGATGAGTCATTATAACTTGTGTTCTTATGGAAACTCATTTCTTAAAACCCTGTATTTTTCTATATCTTTGGCTTATCATATAGGCATTTATTTTTGACAGATAACTCCAGCTTTTACAATGCAGAATACTTCTGAAAATTTTATATTAAATGAATCTTCATAAAAATAAGCATAAGCTTTGCATTTGTCAGTTAGAAAATATTTAATGTCAGTGAGATATTCAATAAATGAGCAGGTAAAGATGAGAAGAAATATACATGAATGTTTATTAAGCAATGTCAAACATGCAAAGCAGAGAAAAGTAGAGACCCTGTGGAATGCTGTTTCTTATACCCATCACCAAGAAAGTCTAGTAAATAAGCATCAATCCAAGAATCCAAATGTCCAAATGTCTTAAGCAGTTTACAGTCAACAAAACCATAGTTGTAACCACAAACCTAGCATTATGGGGCTTGTGGTCCAACTGGGATGACTTTTTTTGGAACAAGGCTGACCTTACAGGGTCATAGGTACACAAAGGCAACCCTGTAGAGACCTGCACCTCTTCAGCCCAGGACAGTAGGTGTGGGAGTCCGGTTGGAAAGAAGAAATGTGTGAAGAGAATGGACTGCCATCATAGGGCCTAGATCCCACTGGAAAGGGAACAGGCAGAGAAAAAAAAAAAAAAGGGAAACAAAGAAACTTTTTGCTAGAGATAGTGGGGAACCAGGAAGTCATCTTAGAAAGATGAGGAAGAGGAAGTTCTAATTAAAGGAGTGTCATCACCAAATATGACAGCCTTTGAAAAAGAAAGTCAGATATTTCTTATCAGAGAGTTTGAAATCTGTGGTTATATCATAAGAGATCAGGTCTCTCCCATACAGACATAGATGCAGTTTTAAAAATATAGATAGATCTGCTTAGATGTTTGCCACCTGAAATCTTACTAAGTTTTCCATGGTTTCTAAGGATGCTTAGTATTTTTTGGGTAAATGACAAAACAAGCAGAGACTGGCCTCTCATTATGAATTTTTACTTTTCTATATTCTGTTCTTGGTGGTAAAAGTAGAAAAGGATTTAGGAGATGCCATGTTAACATTTGCATTAATTCACACTTTCTTTGGAAGTTTAATCCTATCAGTCAGGAAATGCAAAACTTAAGGTTCTTCCATTTATGTAAATTTACATGCCTTTAATTGGCTGCATTTTTAATTACTAAGGAGCAATTATTATTTTACTGTCCCATTTTTACAAATGAGCATGTTCAGTTCCCTTTGTAGCACCTAATTGTCATGTAGTTCATGGATTTTGAGCTCAGACTAGCTACATTACCATCGCTTAATGCAGAATACTGTTTAAAAGAGTGTACATTTTGCACATCCAAAATGACATGCATGCACAATGATTTCACAACTTACAATGCTAAATGAAGTTATAGAGCAATTGGAGAAAGCAGATTGGTAAGCCAGAAATCTAAAGCTTTTATAAATGCATGAATGTAGTCTCCAATTTATCTGCATCCCAGACCTCTCCATCTTCCACTATCTCCCTCCCCTTTGGGGATCTCAATGATCATTAACACCTCCACCAGAGAATATGCAAGTGAAAAAGTAAAGGCATGAAATTCAAATCAGTGTGTTACTTTTTAGTAGACCCTTAGAAAGTTTTATGGAGAAAAAGTCAAAACTAATAACTAAGCTGAGGTTTGGAGATTATGTTAGATCTTCTTCATTCATGCTCTTCCTCACTTGCGTATTAGCATAGATAATTGAATTGGGGGAAATTGGAAGGGGAGGTGAACCATGAGAGACTATGGACTCTGAAAAACAATCTGAGGGTTTTGAAGGGACGGGGGGGTGGGAGGTTGGGGTACCAGGTGGTGGGTATTATAGAGGGCACGAATTGCATGGAGCACGGGGTGTGGTGCAAAAATAATGAATACTGTTACGCTGGAAATAAAAAAAATAATAATAAATAAATAAAAATAAATAAATTAAAAAAAAAAAAAAAAGAAAGTTTTCTTCATATATCCTAGCACACTAACCAAAATGACATAGCTGTCATTTTAAGTTAAGACCATGGAAAGAAAACAAGATTTTAAATTACTACTAGAGGAACTATTACAGAAGTGAACTAAATTACTTCAAGGAAGCCAAAAGAACTAGTTACCCAAAGAAGTTATAGAATCTTCCTCTTTGAAGATTTTGAAAAGTCAAGTAAAAAACTCCTTCAATGAAGATCTGCTTGGAGACAGAGAAACCAAACTGTATTTTGTTAACAACCTATGCTCCATAGTTTTATATTCCCTCATTTTTAAAAATGTGCAAACTATGAAATGTTTGAAAAGAGAAAATTTGTGTTGGCTTAATTTATGACATAATTCAATAGCCTCCAATCTTCCCCAAACTGTGACTACACAAACCGATGATTGTGTTACCTTTAAAATTCAGTGCGACCCTAATCTCCCCCTCCACAGAACAGTAATAGTATCTCCTAGGCCGATACACATACACAAATTATAAAGGGTTCCCAGGTTTATTATTCTGGTTTGTGAATCCGACACATTCTGTGCAGATCTCCACAACTGATGACTTCCAGAGAACATGAGCTGCTGAGCTTGGTTCTCTCGGGTTCCTTAAACAGTAACTTCTAGAACCTGAATATACTGCAGAAATGGCCCTGCCCCCAGAGTCATGCTTACTGTTTGCATGGCTAGTATGGAAAGTTTTGTCAGTTAACCTAGAGTGTAGGGATTCCTCTCCCCCAAAGACAGACAAAATAAAAAAAAATGAACTGCTTGGGCCCTAAACATGAATTGATTTTATAGCTCTTAGTGATTTGGTCTTTGAATCTGTAAGAGAATTGTTATTCTTACCCCATGAAAAGTAAGCTTCAAACCAAGTTGTGTAAGGAATTTTAGTTCAGCGTATTGGAGTGGCAATATCTAGGCTCACCAACTTCCCTCTAGTTCCCACAGGCTACTTGGCCACATGGTAAACCATTACCATTAATAATCAGCTTACACATTTCCTGAGGGAAATTATGGTGCCTCAATTCAATATTCTTAAATAAACAAACATTCACTGAATACCCATTGCCAGTACCTTTTTCATGTGAACATGACAAGGTCCCTGCTGTGCTTTGCTAGGGGAAATATAAGACACTGTGGGAACACATAGGAGATACTTGACTATGATTATGACACTTCAGGGACTAGGAAGGTTTTCTAGAGGAAGTGACACCAAAATTGAGACCTGAAAGATCAGGAAATTATCAGGTCGAAAAAGGAAACAGGTACATTTTGAGAAAAGAAAATAACTTGTGCAAAGGATTATACACACAGAAGACCATGTTGGGCTCAAGGAGCGTTACATGATTCTGTATGGCAGGGGCAAGGAGAGCAGTGAGAAATCACTAAAGGGGTGAGCAGGAGCCAGATAATAAAGGATCTGGGATGCCATGCTAAAGGACTGGAACTTTATCTTAAGCACGATACAGAAAGTCATGAACTGGTTTTAAATAGAGGAGTAATACAATCCAGTTTGTGCTTTAGACAATCATTCTGAAAATCAGTTGTGAAAATAGAGGCTGGAACCCATCAAGGAAGATACAACATAATGTTGGATTGTAAGAAAACAGTAAAATTCCCTGAAGCAGAAAGAATCTGGGCTGGGCTACAGTTAACAGCTGGGTCAAAATGAGAGCCTTGAGGACCATGGTACACAGTGAGGTTACAAGAGTAACTGAGGATGAACCCAGACTTCAGACGGCACAATGACTGCTTCTATTCTGATGGATATGCCCCCTTGAATCGTCTTGGCATGATCCAGTTTAGATAATTCAAGGAGTGAAGCAAATGTTCTTTTGACTGACTGTATTGATCTGTGAGGTTTTCAAAGGCAAAGATCATCTCTCATTCATACTCGAATTTTTAGGACCTTACGGCATATACATTTGGTAGATGCTCAGTAAATATTTACTGGTTGGTTAATTATAAGATGATTAGATGAATGGATAGATGGATGAATAAGTAGATGAATCATTACACCTCAGGGATAAATGAGCTTTGGGTGAAATAATTTATCAGAACAAGTAAAAACCTAGGAATAAGCAGATAATCTAAAAACCCTTTGAGGGGCGCCTGGGTGGCTCAGTGGGTTAAAGCCTCTGCCTTCGGCTCAGGTCATGATCCCAGGGTCCTGGGATCAAGCCCCGCGTTGGACTCTCTGCTTGGCGGAGAGCCTGCTTTCTCCTCTCTCTCTCTCTGCCTGCCTCTCTGCCTACTTGTGATCTCTGTCTGTCAAATAAATAAAATAAAATCTTTTTAAAAATAAATAAATAAATAAATGAATAAATAAATAAAAACCCTTTGAAATAGGTGGTGGGACCCTCATCATGCTCTGCGGGAGCTAAAAGAGAAAATAAATCTTTTTGTCTCCAGTGATTTCTACATCTTGATCCTTAGCACTGTTTCAGTGTTTCTCCCCAAAATCTGCAACGTGAACCTATTGAGACAATGTTTCCTTCAAAACTATCTTCACTATGGGTTCCAATTTTCCCTGAGGAATAGGACAAGGGACATCCCTTCCTTGGGATCATTCACAAAACCTTAAAGACAGAAATAAAAGCACAGTGTTTTTAGGACAACCATGTATTCTTTTTCCCAGAATTTAACACCCCTTCTACACCTAAAATAAAACTCTTAGAACCAGTTCTTTAATTAGAAAGAATAAGTTGTTTCCTTGATTAATCGCACATAGCAGAAAAAGACTATGTAGGAGGTAATAATTTATGGTAGCAATTTGAGGTGATTTTGTCATAAACTTTCCATGGTTTCATATTGTAGATTTTGGATAACATAGTACTTTGTCAAAAAGGGAGGGGAATGGAGGAAGTAAAATAAATATTTAAGCCCAGAGAGATCATTCCAACAAATGTTCATTCTTAGATCATCTGTTCTTCATTTCATGATATACATTATAAACAACAGCCTCACTCCAACTCTCACATTGCTGCATACTTTAAAATTCAGCAAATATGTTAGCGCACATATATAATGTATTGTTGTAGTTTGCATTCACAGATAACACTACTAATGGAGTTGTTTGCCATATATATGGATAAGGTTAAAAATCTCAGAGGGAGAATAACAATCTTGCCACATGGGCAGACTCATAGGAGGACTGTCCTATTTTTGTAGCTCTAGAGACCATTTTAGAACAAATCACTTCTCATGACTCTGTCTCTTTGCTCAATGGGTTACTAATGTCTTTGCTCTAAAAGAGCTACATGGATTTACTCACTGCCAAGTGGGTCTTTTGGCTGCTGCTATACCCAGAATATCTTAACTATATAGAAAAGCTTTAAATGATATTTCAGGATGTCAATTTAACATTTCTTCTGGAACCTGCAGTCTCCTGCTTCAGTTTTCCAAACAGCTGCTCAACTTTTTCTGTCTTTTGGTAGGGAAGCAATATGGCATCAGCGTTAGCAAATACTTGTCCATGATTAAGAGGTTTTGTTTTTGTTTTTTGGTATTTCAAGACTTTTTTTTTTTTTTTTTTTTTTTTTAGAGCAGCATTACATTCACAGCAAAACTGAGTGGAAAGGACAGAAATTTTCTATATACTTCCTGCCCCCTCATATGGATATAGCCTCCTCCACTATCAACATGCTCCAACAAAGTGGTACGTTTGTTATGACTGGTGAATCTACACTGACATATCATTATTATCCAAAGTCCATGGTTTATATTAAGGACCACTCTCAGTGTTGTGCATTCTGTGGGTTTAGACGAATGTATAATGACATGTGCCCACTATTAAAGCATCATACCATGGATTAGTTTTACATTTTACAGAAAAACAAACAAGGAAACCAAATATCTACACATACAAAATTGTGTTTTAAAAGGTAAATTTTATTCAATTTGAAGAACTAAATATTATTCTAAAGTCACGTCCATCCCCTCTACTTATTTTTTTCAGTAAAATATACTTACTACAAAATCATAATGGCAAAATGTAAATAATAGTACTTACTTCAAGGGATTGTATGAGGATTAAGGAGGATAATCCATGTAAAATTAGCACAGAGTCTGGCTAATGACAAATTATTAAAAAATGCTAAGTATGATCATTATTATTGTTACTATTCATTACTTCTTGTTGGTTTTGTTTTTTAATTGCTGTTCCTGTTTACTGAGTAAAAATATTGCCTTTTAATCATCTAACTTCAAATAAGAAAAATGTTTGGCATTATGCTAGCTCTTCCTTCCTTGTTTAAAATAAACATAAAAATAACATAATATCCAAATTTCTAGAAATTACTAGTGGAGGGAAAGTAGATCTGAAGAATACTACCCAGGAAATCTGTGACCAAACACTGGCTTTCTGATTACACTGGCTATGTGACTATAATCACTTACATTCTCTGTGGGTGACGTCCTCACTGAATGAGGTTAACGTGAGAGTATCTTGGAGTGCCAACATGTTGTAAATATAATACCTCATAGCATTCTTGTGAAAAATAAATGCATTTAGAAATAAAGCATTTAGACAATGCCTAGCATACACTGTGCATACACAATGGACGTGTTAGCTTTTAATGTTATTTCTGTTACAGGTTCTATATGAACAGTCAGTATTTAATCTTTAAATCTTCTATGATGATAGAATCACTTCATTCAAGGTGCTATCTATTGGTGATAATATTCTATTTATACCTTTTCAAGGCCCAGGATATCAGAAAAATTGCTATAGTAAATATAAGGCTGAAAGCCATAAAAACATGGAAAACAAACTAGAGGCTTACATCACTTTATGGAATAATATATTTCTAATTTTATATAATTTCCCATGGCATCACATAGTCAAATATAACAAATCTATTTATGAAGTACTCATAATTTTTCACTGGTTGTACATTGGAATGAACTGTCATAATGAGTTCTAGAAACCCCTTCATTGAACACTTATATATAACTATCTGTCTACGTGAGATTTCTCCCAAATTTGTAACTTTCTTAGATGATAAAAGGACAAGCATGTCTATTCCTGTTAAGAATTTTTGTCATGATTATATTGACCTTAATTATCAAAATTACTAAAGAAGATAATTATTTCCTGCTTAATATAAATTGCTTCATTCATTGTTTATTAACTGCCTACTATGTGCTAGGTACTCTACAGGGTAGTAGCTTCAGTCTTTACACCTCTCCAGTTCAATGGGGAGATACACAAGTAACCAAAATATTATAAAAACAGGATCTTAAATGAAGGTAGCCCGGACACTTCTCGGTGCTATGTTATCATGGAAGCTTAAGTGTGGAAATATCAAGGCAGCCTTGTTGCGTGAGCAACTTCAAAACTCAGACAGGATGAATAAGCACTAGAGAGTCAAAAGATAATGCACTGCATAATAATCATCTTCAAAAACAGCTACTCAGTTAGCACATACTCCACTTCTCTTGCAGATTTCCATTCTCCCCTAAATTACCAGGATCCCCATTACATCCCGAGTTCTGAGTGGCCAGGCAAGACTATATTTGCAGTACACTCTTATTTCTCATAAAATTCCAATATGCTTTCAAGATAGTGAGTGTCTGAAAAAACATTTTAAATATCACTTTCTAGGGGTGCTGGGGGGCTCAGTTGGCAAGACCCACATTGGGCTCCATGTTGGGTGTGGAGGCTGCTCAAGATTCTCTCTCCCCCTCCCTCCGCCTCTCCCATTTCTCCCTCTCTAAAATAAATAAATATAGATAGATGATAGATAGATATAAATTGATATAAATTTATACCTATATATCAATTTATAAAGAACAATACCAAAGCCCAAGGGGAAATGTCATTTGAAGACAACAAAAATGGAATGACAAGGGCTCAGTTCGTTGAGCCTCCAGCTCTTGGTCTCAGCTGGGGTCATGATCTTGGGATTCTGGAATTGAACACCAGGTTGGGCTCTGTGCTCTTTGTGAGGTCTGCTTGGAATTCTCTCCCTCTCCCTCTGCCCCTCCCCCTGTTTACTTTCTCTCTCAATCTCTTTCTCTCTCTAAAAACAAAATAAATACTTTAAAAAAATGGAATGACAATATTATCTCAATATTAAAGAAAAATCAACCTTTAAAGTGACAAAATATGCCTTTCACATCTATTAAATTATAAAAAATATAAGCATATAATTTGAAGAATCAAGGCCATGCATTTCTGGTATTAGTATAAATTATTTCCTTCTTTTGGGATAAAAATCTGGCAATACATTGCAAGAGTCATAAAAATGTTTAAAACTTTTTGTTGTTGTTGTTCAAAACTTTTGACTCAATAATCACATTCCCAGGAATTTAAATTAATGAAATGATTTTTTAAAAACAAAGGGAAAATGTTAAAATTAGGTAAAATTGATAAGGCAAAAATGCTAGTATAATTCTGATTTTAAGAATAAAGTGATTCTTTTTTTTTTCCTTTTTAAAAAACTGACTTTATTTTCTTATTTTTTTTTATTTTCAGCATAACAAAAAATAAAAAAATAAAAAAGAATAAAGTGATTCAGCATCCAGAAAATGAGAAAATTATGAAATATTATCTAGAAGGAAATCTGAAACCATTTAAATGTAGAAACATTAAGGTCATAGAGACACCAAAGAAAAAAGTATCTACAGATAAAAGTAAGAGGAAAAAAATACAATTTTATAACATAATTTGTTTACTAAGTAAGTAAATAAGTAAAAGATTTACTAAATAAGTAAAAATACTTTGAAGCATCAGTAAAATAATCATGTGTTTCATTTGGGGTAATTTTTATAAATAAATGCCTGTTTTAAATTCCTTTTTGTGGGGCACCTGGGTGGCTCAGTGGGTTAAGCCTCTGCCTTCGGCTCAGGTCATGATCTCAGAGTCCTGGGATCGAGCCCCACATCGGGCTCTCTGCTCCACGGGGAGCGTGCTTCCTCTCTCTCTCTCTGCCTACTTGTGATCTCTCTGTCAAATAAATAAAATCTGTTTAAAAAAAATTTTTAATTCCTTTTTGCATATACATATATATACATAATTTGACATAAATGCCTATATACAATGGAAATTTTTGAGTACTTTTAATTTTTCTGTTTTATTTAGCTCTCCTAGTCAATGTCTCTACCCTCCAAACTATAGAATCCATTCCACCATGTTATCTATGATTAAAACTGTAGTATATTATTCTTTATTTTTTCTTATATTCTTATAACACAGAGAGACATGTAGAATTATATATAGATATACAATTATATATATATATTCATGCATATAGAATTTTTCTCATCTTTTAACTGAAAATAAAAGTATATCCATTTCTTTCTTCCATTTCTCACTTATATCTTGTCAAGTCAATTTATGCAGCTATAATTCACCCTGTTTAGTTGTTGTTTGCTATGGTATAATGTATATGGTTGTTTGCTATGGTATAATGTATATGTACCCAATCAGTAGCTTTAAATCAGTAGCTTACTCTATTTGTGCATTAACTTTGTTTCCATTTTTTCTTTTTATAAACAAGGCTTCAGTGAACAACTTTTATAAATACCAATTGAGTACCAGAACTTTTGTTTCTAAGACAGATTATCAGATCTGATATCGCTGGTCAAAAGTATTATATATTTTGAGTTTTAACAGATCTTGCCAGATTGCATTCCAAACTATTGTAATAACTCACATTTCTACCAGCAATGTGATACCTGCTTTTTAGTTCTTTGGCAGCCTCATATGTATAAAGTGATGTTTCATGTTACTTTAACTTGCAATTGCTTATTGTAAATTTAAGCATATTTTCCTTTGTTGACCATTTGGATTGATTTTTCTAAGGGTTTCCAGTTTATTTTTTATTTTTACATTAAATTGAGGTATAACATATATATAAAAAGGTATATAAATCTTATGTGTACAGCTGGACGAATTTTTGCATAAATAGATACCTCCCAGATCAAGATAAAAATATTAACAACATCCTAGAAGTCTTCTTAGTGCCCTTTTGTAAACTTATACATACTGTTACCTCACTCCAGCTCCAAAGGGAATCACTGCTCTATCACTTCTATCTCCTCAGATTAACTTTGACTGGTCTTGAATTTCATGTAAATAGTTCATATAGTGAGCTCATTATTGTCAACTTTTTTTAAAAAAGATTTTATTTATTTATTTGACAGAGATCACAAGCAAACAGAGAGGCTGGCAGAGAGATGGGGAAGCAGGCTCCCTGCTGAGCAGAGACGTCCCCCTCCCCCTACGTGGGGCTGGATCCCATGACCCTGAGATTATGACCTGGGCTAAAGGCAGAGGCTTTAACCCACTGAGCCACCCAGGTGCCCCTATTGTCAACTTTTTTAATCAATGTTATATATATGATATTCAATTATATTGTAGAGAATGGAAACACTTCAGTCTTTTCATTGCTTTTTATATATGAATGTTGTACAATTTAAAAATTTGGATCTTTTTACTTTGAGGCTATTAGGAATAGGTCTACAAAAATATTATTTTATGTGTCTTTTAGCAGATATATATATCTATTTCTCTTGGGTATATACCTAGGACAAGAACTACTGGGTAATAAAGTAAATGTATGTTTATATACTGCAAAATTAGTTTTCCAAAGACTTTGTACTAATTTACATTCTCACAAAGAATACATGTAAGCTCCAGTTTCCCCATATCTTAGTTCACATGTGGTATTGATTGGTGTTCTTTTTAATTTGGTCATTCTGGTGTGAAATGGGATCTTATATGCTTTTAGTTTGCATTTTCTTGATGAGTAATGATGTTTAGCTTTTTTTCATGCTCTTTTTGGTTTTTATGAAGCCAATTTTATAAAGTGCCTATTCAAATCTTTTGTCTACTTTGTAATCAGGTTATTTGTATTTTAACTAATGATTTGGAAGGTTTTTATATTTTCTGGATTCAAGCCTTTGTTGGATGTATATATTACAAATATCTTCTCCCAGTATATGGCTTCCCTTTCCACTCTTTCAATGGCATTTTAGAAAAACAGAGGTTCTTAATTTTAATGAAGTTCAACTTGTCAATCTTTTATTTTATAGTTAATGTTTTTGTGTCCTATTTAACAAAATGACATGCCTCAAGATAATGAAGATATTCTTCTGCTTCCTTCTAGAAGCTTTATTATTTTCCCATTAGTATTTAGATATTTGACCTACCTTCAATAAAATTTTTGTAAGAGGTCAGAGTTTATTTTTTCCATAGAGATACCTAATTATTCTACCATAATTTTTTGAAAAGACTACCTTCCCCCTCCCCTCTCCAAATACAGTGGTATTCTTGTAGTAAATCAGGTGATCAGATACAAGTAGAATTATCTCTCAATTCTCTATTCTTTTCAATTGAACAAATTTCTATCCTTAGGTTAATACCACACTGTCTTAATTACTGTAGCCTTTTAGTAAATCTTAATATCTGGTAGTGCATAAGTTCTTAAACTTTGTTATGTTTATTCAAAATTGTCTTAACTGTTCCATATAACATGTAAATTACACACACAACCAGTGGTGATTTTTATTGGGAAAGTAACGAATCTATAGACCAATCTGGAGACAACTGACATCTTAAAAACACTGAGTCCTCCATTCCTTGAAAATGGCATATCATTCCACTTATTGAGATTTTCTTTAATTTCTCTTAACAATATTTGTAATTCCCAGGATAGATCTCTTATACATATTTCATGTTACTAACTAATTCCTAAAAATTTTAATGATTTTTTGGTGTTATTGTGTTAATTATTTATTATTAGAAATGCATTAGAAATACAAATAATTTTATATTGACATTATATCCAAAGACCTTGCTAAATTCATGTAATAGAACAGTTTGTAGATTCTTTTAGATTTTTTGCATATATAATCATGTCCACTGAAAAAAATAATAGCTTTATGATGTTTTATGATGTTAAGTAGAAATAGTGGTAGTGGACTTGTGATCTTCTTCCCAAACTTGAGATGGAGGGGGAAACATTCAATATTTAATACTAATTATGAAACCCTAATTTTTATCTATACTCTTTATCAGGTTAAGGATGCTCCATTGTACTCTCAGTTTCCTGAGAGTTCTTATGAATATGGATTGATATGATCATTTTCTTATTATTTATTCTATTAATGTGATGAACTAGATTGATTTTTTATTGGTTGATTTCCTAATGTTAAGATGACCTTCCATTCTTTGGATAAACTTCACTTAGTTATGATTTATTATCTTTTCACATTTTACCAGATTCAATTTGCTAATCTTATATTAAGAATTCACATCCATTGTCGTAAGATCTTAAAGTCTCTTTCTTTTTTTTTTTTAGATTTTATTATTTATTTGACAGACAGAGATCACAAGTAGGCAGAGAGGCAGGCAGAGACATAGGAAGGGAAGCAGGCTTCCTGCTGAGCAAAGAGCCCAATGCGGGGCTTGATCCCAGGGATCCTGGGATCATGACCTGAGCCCAAGGCAGAGGCTTTAGCCCACTGAGCCACCCAGGTGCCCCGTTAAAGTCTCTAACTTTCTCTTTTCTTAATGTTATTTTCAGATTTTAGTTTGGGGTTATGTTGGTGTAATAAAACAATAAGTGTTCCCTCTTTCTGGAGTCTCTGAAAGCGTTTATGTTAGATGGATACATTTTCTTCTTTTAAATGTTTGGGAGAATTAGACAATGAGGCCTTCCTTTCCTGGAGAAAACCACTCAAAATTTGTTCTCAGGACTGTTGAGTCTAAGAAGTCCCAGTATCTGAAGGCAGCAATTTGGAGACCAAGGAGAGTTGATCGTATAGTTCCACTCTTGAGTCGAAAGGCCTGAGAAGCCTAACTGACAGCGTAATTTCCTGACTTCCTCCAATTCCAAAGGCAGGATGTCCCAGCTTGAGGACAATCAGTCAGTGAAAAAGTAATGCTCCCTTAGCCAGCCTTTCTGTTCTGTTCAGGCCTTTAATGAATTAAAGGCCCACCTACTTTGGAAACAGCAATCTGCTTTAGTCCGTCTACAGATGCAAATGTTAATCTCACCCAAGAAAACCCTCACAAATGTATCCTGATAATGTTTAACCAAACATATGTGCACCCATGGGCAAGTCAAGATGACACATTAATCATCACACAACTTTTGGCTTTGTCAATATTCTTGACTACCCCTTTGCTTTCTACTTCATTTATTTTCGTTTATGTATTTATATGTCCTTCTCCTCATTTTCTTTGTGTTTAATTTGTAATTCCTTTTCTAGCCTCTTGGGATAAAAGCTTTAATCATAGCTTCTCAACTTTCCTTCATCTCTAATATGTGTTCTTAAAGCTAAAGATTTCCTTCTAAGCACTGCTTTATTTATGTCCTGTGAATTTCAATATGTTATATTTGTATTATTATTCAGTTCAAAATATTTTTGTAATTTCAATCAGGCTTTCCTATTTGACTCAATGAGCTATTTTTGAAAGATACTGCTTTGAAATTTAAAATTCAAAAATTTTTGCATATTTTCTAGCTATGTCTGTCTATTGATCTCTAGCTTACTTCCAATCTGGTAGAAGAACATACTCTGTATGCTTTAAGTTCTTTTGATATTTCTTAAAAGAGTTTTTTCATGGCTCAGCATAGGTTCTCTTTTGTTAACTATTCCATGGCCACATGAAAATTTGTGTATTCTTTCTTATGTCAATAGGTCAAATTGGTTAATCAGGCTGTTCAAATTTGATATAACCTCATTAATTTTTTTTTCTGCTCATTTTACCTCAAACTCTGATTTTGGATATGTTTATTTTTTTTCTTCAATTTCTGCCAAGTTTTGGTTAAAAATACAACTTGAAACTATGTTACTATCTTCAAACAATTTTAGAACTATGTTTTTCTTCTTTTCAGTATGAAATATGCCTCTTACCTTTAAGTCTATGTTGTCTGATATCAGTAGTGGCCCCACATTCATGTTTCATGCTGTATATTTTTCTATTCTTTAACCTTCCACTTACCAATGTTCTTATAAAGTTTGTCTCTTGTAAATAGAATACAGTTGAGTCTTATTTTTCTCAAACACTCTAATAATCTTTATCTTTTCACTAGAGGTTTTAAACAACTTACGATTCATGTGATTTTTGGTATTTAAATTTGGCTAAATTTGTTTAACTCTACTATTTTGTTATTTGTTTTCTGTTTATCCCATCTGTTCTTCTTTCCTTTATTTCTTTTTTTTTTAATTAATTTTTTATTTTTTATAAACATATATTTTTATCCCCAGGGGTACAGGTCTGTGAATCACCAGGTTTACACACTTCACAGCACTCACCAAAGCACATACCCTCCCCAATGTCCATAATCCCACCTCCTTCTCCCAAACCCCCTCCCCCCAGCAACCCTCAGTTTGTTTTGTGAGATTAAGAGTCACTTATGGTTTGTCTCCCTCCCAATCCCATCTTGTTTCATTTATTCTTCTCCTACCCACTTAAGCCCCCATGTTGCATCACCACTTCCTCATATCAGGGAGATCATATGATAGTTGTCTTTCTCTGCTTGACTTCTTTTGCTAAGCATGATACGCTCTAGTTCCATCCATGTTGTCGCAAATGGCAAGATTTCATTTCTTTTGATGGCTGCATAGTATTCCATTGTGTATATATACCACATCTTCTTGATCCATTCATCTGTTGATGGACATCTAGGTTCTTTCCATAGTTTGGCTATTGTGGACATTAATGGAAAAATGTTCCATGCTCCTGGATTGGAAGAATAAATATTGTGAAAATGTCTATGCTACCTAAAGCAATCTACACATTTAATGCAATTCCTATCAAAGTACCATCCATCTTTTTCAAAGAAATGGAACAAATAATGCTAAAATTTATATGGAACCAGAAAAGACCTCGAATAGCCAAAGGGATATTGAAAAAGAAAGCCAACGTTGGTGGCATCACAATTCCGGACTTCAAGCTCTATTACAAAGCTGTCGTCATCAAGACAGCATGGTACTGGCACAAAAACAGACACATAGATCAATGGAACAGAATAGAGAGCCCAGAAATAGGCCCTCAACTCTATGGTCAACTAATCTTCAACAAAGCAGGAAAGAATGTCCAATGGAAAAAAGACAGCCTCTTCAATAAATGGTGCTGGGAAAATTGGACAGCCACATGCAGAAAAATGAAATTGGACCATTTCCTTACACCACACACAAAAATAGACTCAAAATGGATCAAGGACCTCAATGTAAGAAAGGAATCCATCAAAATCCTTGAGGAGAACACAGGCAGCAACCTCTTTGACCTCAACCGCAGCAACATCTTCCTAGGAACAACGCAAAAGGCAAGGGAAGCAAGGGCAAAAATGAACTATTGGGATTTCATCAAGATCAAAAGCTTTTGCACAGCAAAGGAAACAGTGAACAAAATCAAAAGACAACTGACAGAATGGGAGAAGATATTTGCAAACGACTTATCAGATAAAGGACTAGTGTCCAGAATCTATAAAGAACTTAGCAAACTCAACACCCAAAGAACAAATAATCCAATCAAGAAATGGGCAGAGGACATGAACAGACATTTCTGCAAAGAAGACATCCAGATGGCCAACAGACACATGAAAAAGTGCTTCTTTCCTTTATTTCTTCTTTCCAGCTGCTGCTTTTAGATTAATCAAGTACTTTTAAAAATTCTACTTCACCAAAAAAAAAAAAATTCCACTTTACCTAATTCAATAGCATTGTAGTAATAATATTTTGTATTTTTTCCTTTAGTAGTTATTCTAGAGATTAAAATATATTAAAATATGCTTAACTTATTACAGTCCAACTTAATTCAACATTTTTAGAATTCCCCAAATAGTGTACACTGAAGAAATATAACAAGTTACCTCCTCATATCCTTTGTGCTATTGTTATATTTCTAGAGGTGCTAAAAATCTCATAATATGCTATTATAATTTTTTTTTAAACAATAAATACCCTTTTATATCTATCTACACATTCACCATTCCAGTACTCTTCATTCTGCTTTGCATTTCTTTCTTCTATGTGGGATAATTTTTATTCAACTTGAATGACTTCACTTACTATATCTTAATGTGTGCTGGCAACAAATATTCTCAGCTTTTCTTTGCCTGAAAACATTTTTATTTTGTTTTATTTGTGGGAATAAACACATTTGATGATGATATAGTATGCTTTTTCTGTATTCATGAGTTTATTTGCTAATATATTTAAAAAGCTTTTTACATCTATGTTCATGAGGAATATTGATCTGTAGCTTTTTTTTTCTTATATGTCTCACCTACTTTTGGTGTCAGGATAATGATGGACTTAAAATAAGTTGGGAAGTAGTACTGCCCTCATTGTTTTCTGAAAGTTTCTAGAATGTTGATTTTCTTTCTTAAAAATTTGATCAAAGTACCCACTGAAATATGCTATACCTGGTTTTCTTTTTGGTGGTGGTGGAGGGCGTGAAGAGTAGGGCGTGGGTATGATTCAATTACAGAGTGATTTCAATTGTTTAATAAATATAAGGAATTCAGTTTTTCTATTTCATTTAGACTATAGTTCATCATAATAATCCCTTATTATTTGTTCAATGTCTGTAGAATCTGTAGTAATATTCCCTCTTTTATTCTAGATATTGGTATTTAATGTCTTTTCTCTTTTTCATTTGATCTATCTATAGTTTATTGATTTTGATGAACTTTTCATAGATCTAGCTGTTGGTTTCACTTAATTTCTTTACTGTTGTTCATTTTCTATTTAACTAATTTCTGGTCTATTCATTTTTTTTTCCAACCTCTTTTTTCTCTCCACTGTTAGAACTGTTTCTATTGCCAGATCTTCTAATACATTGATCTTTTTCTCTACAGAATTTACACTGCTATTAATCCTATCAAGTATTTTTTTTTATTTCTGATATTGTACTTTTTACTTTTAGAAGTATCATTTGTCATTTTTATATCTTCTGTTTCTCTTCTCATTATATCACATTTCTCTTTAAATTCTATAGCTCTTCTAAAGTCTGTTTCTGTTATTTCCACTATCCCTACCATTTTCAAATCTGTTTCTATTGATTGATTTTTTCTTTGCTATTACATTGTCCTGACTCATCATATCTAGTAATTTTATTGGATATTGAAGATTATAAAATTCATGCTATTAAATACTTGATTAATGTTTTTCTTTCTTTAAAGAAAGAAACTTTGGACTTTGTTCTGGACTTGCACTTAAGTTATAAAATTATTAGCATACTTGGTCCTCCAAAGAATTGTTTTTAAAAAATCTGAGGACAAACCTAAGATAGTTTTTTGGCTGGAGTTAGATTTGTTCTAATACTAAAGCAATGACTTCTGGATGCGCTGAGAATTCAACAAGATACTCCAGTTTGGCCAGTCAAGACTCAAATGTATGTTGCTCAACTTTAATTTCTTTGAGCATGTTTATTATTTTTCTATGCATGTTGTCATCTGCCTATGTCAGTAGTTTTAATTCACTATGCACATGATCTAGTTCTCAAGTACCTCTAAGAGGCAGCATTACCCAAAGTGATAGAGTTAAATGGTGACTCTTACCGAGCCTCTAGAACCCTGCTGAGAAGCCTAGAAGAAGCCTACTTTTTCCTCAGTCTCTTAGACACAGGTCTGACATGACTCAGCCACTTCTCCATTGAAGGCCAGGAAGACCCATCATATTCATGACAGCCAATAATACTCTTACCTATAACCTCCTTGATCCACAGTGCTTGTAAATCAAGCTATTTTCCAGGGTTGCTCACTTTATGATCTCTATTCCAGTGCCCCTATGCAGATTCCTAAGTGGTCATTGAGCTCACTAGGCCAAAAAAAAAAAAAAATCCCCTTCATTTGTATTCTCTACTAATGTTCCCACAAAACCAAGGGCTTCATTGAACACAGAAGGCTATAGGCCTCAGTAGATGTTTAACTAAGAATATGCAATTAAATCTAAATTGGACAAGGAAGAAAAGATGACAATATGCCTATTGTCATTTTCTTGAATCCCCTCTGAATAGTAACTTTCACTTTTAAGACTTCTATTTGTTCTTCCCATGTGTCCTCTTGTCCAGTACTCTTGTCCAGGAGAGAAAAGTTAAGTTTGTAAAATAACGCATGTTGTGGGTTAATTTTATCCAATGAAAACTATCTGCATTTCAATCATGACCTTTTATAAACAGTAATGTAATCCAAAAGCATGTATCTTTAGGACTTCAAAGTATGATGACAAGCTGGGGAAGAAAATATTTTCTGTGTGATTTCAATTATAATCATCATAAAAATGGAATTGCTATATTGTAGGATATGGATATATTCAGCTTTACTAAATATTTTACCAATAGCAATGTATAAAACTGTTGTTACTCCACGTCCTCTCCAACACTTGGGATTGCAAGATATTTAGAGTGACAGACATCTGTTGGTGTAAAATAGTATTTCATTGTGTCTTTACTTTTCATTTTTGTCATTAATTTACAGTTTCATTATTACTTGACATTTGGGTAATCTCTTCCATGAATTGATTATCCATATTATTTATATCATACTATATTTTTTTTCTTACCTATTTGTAGATGACCTTTTAATGTTTGGGCAATGAATACTGTGCTAAAATACTGCAAATATCTTCTCCAAATCTGTCTGCTGTATTTTAGCTTATAGTTTTCTATCTTAAGTTGACAGATTTGTCAATATTTCACTTACACTTGATGCCTTTTGTTCTTGTACTCTTGTGTTCATGTTTAAGAAGTTTTTTCCTACCTTAAAATCATGAGGTTATTGTCTTATATTTTCTTATAAAATGTTTTTAGTTTTGCTGTTCACATTCAAAACATATTCACCTAGAATTTACTTTAGCACAATGTACAACAGGGTTATAATCTAAGGATATAATTATTTTCTTCTTAAGGCAAATCAATCTTTATAGTCCCATTTATTAAACCTTTCCTCACTGACTCTCTACCAATTTAAACCACATCCTCCAACATGTATCTATTTCTGTTTTATACCTAATGTACCTACTTCTGGGCTCTAGTCAACTATCCATCCCTGAGTTAACCTCAGAGATCAATGCTTTATTGTTAGGGGACATTGGAATTCTTGAGAAGCAAAGTGACCATCTGTCTTTGAACTGGGCTCCAGAATGACAAAAGCCTGTTGGATACACTTAACCATCAGAAACAAGGTGAGTGTCATGAACATCATGACATCAAGACCAGAGAGGTATTAAATGTGCTTGACACACAGGGATCTCTGATGATAGTGAATAAATCATTATGTCTATAGTGTTGAGATATAAGAACAGCTATTGTTCATTTGTGTATTAAAGAAATTGAGATCTGAAAAGGAAAAGGAAAATGTTGATGTCAGTACTGTAATGGAAAATCGTTACTTCCATCCAGGTTTCAGATCTACATTTATCAACATCATTTGAAGGGGAGGATAGATCCCTTTGAAGAATGGCCCTGCAATTCTGCCATGGGTTATATATTATACTTACTTAGATAATATACCTTTTTTCTTGCTTTAATGAAACCTGTAGTTATATGCCAGGATAAGGGCCACCAGAGAACAAGTAATACTCAGACCTTCTGAGGAGATACAAAATACTATTACAGTTCTCCAGTTGAATGAGAGCTTATGAAGCCAGGTAATCAATGCAATAATAGCTCAGAATCATCTGATAGTGGATCCAATAAGTCCTTCAGCCTAGTCTTTGGTAATTCCTCAGGTTCTGAATGTATAATTGATGCAGTATATGTAGCAGCTCACATAAGTTGGAGCAAGAGATATCATGAAAGGAAGTTCCTGAAATTTGCATCCCAGCTAAGGTAAATAATCAGAAGTAATCAAAGTAAATAAATCAGTAGAAATACCAATCTCTTAAAGAATTACAGAGATATCCACCACCATCAAAGAACTGAAGGATATAGTGGCAGTGTATCAAATCTCTATCAACTTATCTAGGCTTTCATAAACCTAAGATGGATCACAGCAAATGAGGGTGAACCTCTGTAAACTTAGCAAGGTCACAGTTACTATGTGCAATATAATCTCTTTACTGGAGCAGATCAGCACAGCTTCTGAAATTTATTTATGAAATAAAACTTCCATAACTATGAAGGATTAGATGCAGTTTACCTTGTCTTTGCAAGGACAGCAGTTTACTTTCACTGTCCTGCCTCAGAGCTCTTGCCCTTTCTATCATAGTTTATCACTTAATTTGGCAGTAAATAATAGAAAAATTATATATATATATGTAAGTATATGGTTTTTTCTTTGATACTACTAACTAGAAAATATACATTTGACCCTTGAATAATGCGGGGGTTGGGGCACCAACCCCCAAAGTAGTCAAGAGTCATGTGGATTCCAAAAATTTAACGACTAACAACCTACTGTTTACTGGAAGCCTCACCAATAACATAAAGTTGATTAACACATTCTGTATGTTATATGTATTATATACTGGATTCTTACAATAAAGTAAACCAGAGAAAAGAAAATGTAATCAAGAAAATCATAAGAAAAAGAAAAAACATTACATTATATCATTTATCAATGCAATTAGTTTGCATCATTTCTTTATAAGATGAATTATCTGTCAGAACCTATTTCAATATTGTCCTATGTGATACAAAACATTGTGGATTGGGGTGCCTCAGTGGCTCAGTTGGTTGAGCACCTAACTTTGGCTCAAGTCACGATCTCAGGGTGTTGGGATTGAGCCCCATGTCAGGCTCCTTACTTAGTGGGGAGGGAGTCTGCTTCTCACTCTCCCTCTGGCCCTCCCCACCATTCATGCTCTTTCTCCCTCTCTGTCTCAATAAATAAATAAAGTCTTAGAAAATATTTTAAAAACTGTAGATGTTATATATATTGCTCACACTAGACATCAAAAATGAAAATATAAATTCACATGAAAAATTCATATTTTTATAGGTTTAATGATTCATGCATTGATAATGAAAAAGCAACAATAAGATTGATTTATTGTAGTCTAGCCTATACACTAATGAATGAATTATTATAAAACTTTAATGCCATTCAGTTTTGCAGTTATATTTATAATACAGTATTAGAAAACTGTTACCTCTAAAAAATAAAAAAAATAAAAACCTGTGGTGATAGGCTGATGATACATAGTTACATAGAAGCATACTGTATGGTAATGTAATTTTTTGAAAGCAAAGTTATAGAACAGTAAGAAAACTAACACATTATATTCTATATCACTTACCTTATGCCTATGTAAAGATAGACCACCCACTTCCATACAAGTCTTGCACACAATGTTCTACAAGATGAATACTTAGGCAATGATGATGATAATGACACAAAAATGTCTCATGCAGCTCTTGCCATACAGTTACTAGATTTTACATGAAGATGTTCACACACATACACAACAGTTAAGGTCATTAACTATATGGCATGATGGTTATTTACTATTCATTAAGTGGAAGGAGGTCATCATAAAGGTCTTTGTCCTTGTCTTCACATTGAGTAGGGTGAGAAGGAAGAAGAAGAGGAGAGTTTGGTCTTGCTGTCTCAGAGGTGGCAAAGGTGAAGGGGTTCAGGAGGTGGAAGGGGAAGCAGGAGAGGCAAACACACTCTGTGTAACTTTATAGAAGTACATAGTAATTTCTGTCTGAATTTTTTTCCTTTTTCATTTCTCTAAAAACATTTCTTTACTGTACCAATCCTTCCACTGTTTGCTGTAGTTTCAGTGCCCATATCACAGAGGGCTCATGTCCTAGTAGAAGTCAAGAATAGTCTCGAATAACCAGAACACTTCTGTCAGGTTGTCTAACATCAATTTGTTTTCTGGCACTGCTTCTTCTATGTCTTCCTCCTCATGGTCTGGCACTGGTTCAGAAGCACTCATCTCCATCAAGTCGTCTTCTGTTAATTTCTTTTGTGTGGTGTCTATTAGCTCTTGAATTTCTATGAGATCTGTATCTTGAAACCCTTCACACCCCACCTCTTTTACCATATTCACAGTCTCCTTTCATGATTTCCTTGATTGGCTCTGTTGTAAATTCTGTGAAGTCATATACAACATCTGGACACAGTTTTATCCAGCAGGAATTTATTGTTTTAGGCTTGATGGCTTTAATAGCTTTTTTATATAGCAATGGTGTCATCTTCATTGGTATAGTCCTTCCGGACTTTAATGATATTCTATCAGGGTTCTTTTCCACAGTGTTGGCAATCCTTTTCCACAGAGTACCATGTGCAATGAGCCTTAAAAGTCCTAATGATCTAGAGGCTGAATTAGAGATTCTGTGTTTGGGGGCAAGTAGACCACTTCAACATCTTTGGTGCTGAACTCATGGGGTTCTGAGAGACCAACGGTATTGTCCAATATCAGAAGAACTTTAAAAGTCAGTCTCTTACTGGAAAGGTACTTCTTGACTTCAGGAAGAAAGTATCAATAAAACCAATCCAGAAAAACTGTTCTTATTGTCCAGGACTTCCTGTTGTACAACCAAAAGCCTGGCAGCTAATGTTTATCTTTCTCTTTCAAGGCTCAGAATTTAACATCTTTGTAGGTAAGAGCAGATGTGACAATAAACCTAATCGCATTTACACAAAATTGTAGAGTTAGCCCATCCCTTCCTGCCTAAATCCCTAAATCCTGGTGCTCACTTCTCTTTCTTACTAATAAATATCCTTTGTGGCATTTTTTTCCCAGAATAGGGCACTTTCTGCTGCATGAAAAATCCATTCAGGCAGATATTTTTCCTCCAATGACTTTCTTAATAGCACCCGGGAATCATCTGCTGCCTCTTGGTTGGCAGAAGCTACTTCTCCTGTTATCCTGACATTTTTTAAGCCAAACCTCTTTCTAAAAGTATCAAACCATTCTTTTCTGGCATGACATTCTCCAGCTTTAGATCCTTCACTTCTTTTTGCTCTAAGTTGATATATAATGACTTTGCTTTTTCTCAAATTACATTACAGTACATAAGGAGGCCTCTCTTACGGCAACCCCACACCCACATAAAAGCTGCATTTTCAATATGAGATAAAAAAAAATATTTCACAAAATGTGTAAAGTTTTCATGCCTGTTGGCATAGCTGCAGTGATAGCTTCATGACTTTTCTTCTCTTTTTTTACAATGGTCCTTACACTGGATTCATTTATCTTGAGACGGTAGGCAACCACAGTTACAGACTTCAATTTATGGTACATATCATGCAATTCAACTTTTTTCTTGTAATGTTATGACTTTTCTCTGCCTCTTGGGAGAATTTCTAGCATCACTAGTGGCATTTCAAATGGCTCCCATGGTGTTATTCAGTGTTTACAGTATTACACTGAACATGGTGAAAAATATGTGAGAAGCGTGAGAGATCACTTTTTACAGCAGTACAATTTATTTGCGACAAACTGCTCACGTGAAGATGATTAACATCACATTGCATTCCAAGCAGATACTTGCAACATTTGGGCTCAACAATAGCAACAGGAGGTATCTAGGAAATTATTTTAGTAGCATAGCATGTACAATAGTTATTTTTATGCAGTTCTGATATGGTACCTTCACATTTCTTTACATTTTTTTTCTCAACTGTGAATGGTGTCATGTATGTTCTATAAGTATTTATATGCATACGTTTTTATAAATTTTAACTTTTATAATAGATTTATATGTATTTTATGAAAGTAGATGATAAAATGGACCAGTATCTACATATATATATGCATTCATGAAATACCTAATTTTTCTTAATTTTTTTAATATGTAGGCCATGCAGTTCATCTGTAAGTTTTTTCCAATTGTCACAGATCTCCAAAATATTTCCAATATATTTATTGAAAAACATTCATGTATAAGTAAACCTATGCAGTTCAAACCCATGTTGTGTAAGGGTCAACTGCATTTAGTAACAGTGATTTCTCATTTTATTTCTTAAGTCTCCATTCTTCTACACATGGGTAGGCTAATTGTATCTAGAATTTTGTAATTAATTGGTCAAGTATTCCATTTTTTTTCCTTCTTCTGCTGATGTTAAACACATGGCATTCAGATGTGAATTTTCCTTTGACATGCAATAATCTTCAAACATTATGATTGCAATGAAAACTTTTTCAAGTTTCCATTCCAGAAAGTAAGGGCATTAAAAAAAAAAAAAAACAGCCATTTGAAGATTTTCTGCACAATGAAATGACTGAAATGCTGTGGGTTTAGAGGTTGCTAGTTGATTTCAACATACAGTTAAAGATCATTACTGCTTTATTCAGACCATGATATTTTTGTTTCAATATTTTATATTTTTATAAATATCAGTGCTGAAAGATAATGAAAACCTTTTAGCAAAGCATCTTATACTTCTCTATTCCTAATTTCATAATAATAACCTATTTGAACCCAGAACTCAAGCTTCCTTTACAACCCTAACGTACCATTTTAATTTCCTATACCTATTTTGCTAACCTGTCAGGAGTTATGAAATAGATAACATAGAAGACCTGAGCATTAATAATCCATTTTCACAGATGTCCTTCTCTCAATTTCATTAGTAGACTGAATCCCATACAACTTTCTGTAGATTGGCCTGAAAAAAATCTCACCTCAATGAATTAGACACCAATATTAAGTCTTTCCTAGGAAGAAAAAAAAAAAGTGCATATTTTCCCCAAGAGGTACTCATCTAGATATTTCCCATTTTCACATTTATAGGTATAATTTATCTGACTATCTCAGTAACACCTTTGGATCTGAGAAAATCAGAGTGATAGTTAATGGAAATAAATCTTTAAAGACACAGATCAAGATATATGAGCCACACTTGTAAACTAATTGTTTAAGATGATGACTAGGAAAACACTGAGAATAGATTTCACATAATTCAATATTTTAAGACTATTGGTAGTTATCAATAACTATTAGTATAACAAATCCCTCAGAGAAATGGAAATATTATACCCAGAAAATCAGTGATGTAATGAAATGAGCACACATTTTCTGAAGGTTTGACTCCAGACTTCAATCTATCGCTTGTTAACTGTGAGACCTAGGACAAGATATTGAGCCTCTGTCTCACCATCTGCACACTGTAAAGAGTAATAGCTACCTCAGAGAATTGTGAAAATTAAGTAATCAAACACACAATATGTAGTACATCATAAGGTCTCAGTGAATGTTAGGGGTTTGGGGGTTTTTGTTTTGTTTTGTTTACAAAAATCTATTTTAATAGGAAAACAGTATTGCAAATTAGAGAGTTAGTCAAGATGATATCTTAAATCCTCTATAGTTCTGTTTCTGATTCTATAATTCCAAACAAAGAAGAGTCAGAGAAACAATTCATTCTTGACTCTTATGTAGATGTTCACATGCCACCATACATCCCATCTACTGTTGGTTTCAGCTTCTGCAGAACAATTTGACCATGTGGTGTATTCATTAGACCACTGGGACAAGAACAAGTATTCTAGTTAAACAGACAGACTTTTCCTGGATTGGAATTACAGTCCCTAAATTCAAACTTAACTCCCAGGATATATCCCTTTCCAGCATGCCTGAGAACACAGCCTAATCAAATCCATATATCTCCTACCTTAAGGGAGACTGCTAACAACTTTGTAAATACTGCTTTATACAAATCTTAAAAGTCAAGTTTAACAATAAAATTAAATGCATACTCATGGGAGATGCTGATGGGAAAAATGATAATGAGATTGCTTCTAGGCCATCTCCTGACAAAAGTTTTTAATGGTTCTGTTTGGATTTACAAAACTTTTGTTAAAGCTTATTTTGTGTCTCTTATACTGTTTTTGTGTTTTTATTTTTTTCTTAAGATAAGGGTTAAAAAAAAATCAGGGCAGTATAGCAATTATATTGTACAAGAGATTAGTTAATATTTCTTTGGGTACCATCTTAGTAGTACTACAATGTATATTTTAAAGAACACTGATTTTTAGTGCTTTATTAACCTGGTTTGAATTCTAATTCCACCAGTGATAACTAATTGATCTTCCAAAAAGGTTTACTTTTTCTGATCGACAGTGTTCTCATTTGCATAAAGATGGAATCACAGGCAATTAACTCAGAAAGAATAAAGTGAAAATAGTCTGGTGGCACAGTGTTAGTTCTTGCTTCCTATTACTATTTTTCCTCTGTATTATCATCACAATAATCCAACAATGTTTAATAAAGAATATTTTCTTGTCTGCCCTTCATTTATATCTTTTATAATTTTCTCCTTGTTATTTCCATGCCCCAATACCACTGTGAAGACAGCATCAATGTAAGGCAAATAAAGACTAAGAAATTGTTACAAATTAAAGAAACTTAAAGAGACATGACAGTTAAATTTCTGGATTGCATCCTGAAATATAATGGACGTTAGTGAAATATTTGGTGAAATACAAACTAAATCTGTAGCTGTAATAGTACTCCGTCAAGGTTAATTTCTTGGTTTTGATCATTGTAATGAAGTTATATAAGATAATGTTCTTGTTTTTAGTACATACAAACTAAAATATTTAAGACTAAAAAAGTATTATATAGTCAACTTTTAAATATTTCAGTAATATATGTGTGTATATGTGTAAGCCTACATATGGGAAATTCTCACCATGGGTTCCATATTTGCAAATTTATTTACTCACTAAAATTTATTTGTAATGACAAAATAATACCTGTAGCATTTATGAAATCATTTACAGACATGTGCCCTGCAATGAAAATTTGAGTCACATAATGTGCACTTCCCAGATGATGCTAAACAACTTATGTCCTGCCTTCCTGTTTAAACTCTCACACTGTAAATAAGTGTCCTTTTCACAGTTAATTTAATGCCATGTGGGTTTTTTTTTTCATTTTTGTTTTTTGTTGGTTATTTACTGTTTAAAGTGGTCCCCAATATAGTGCTAAGTTGCTGTGTAGTGTTCCTAAGTGCAAGAATGCTGTGATGGCCTTATAGAGAAAAGATGTGTTTAAATAAGCTCCCTTCAGGTATGGGTTATAGTGCTGTTGGCCTTTGGTTCTATGTTAATGAATCAACAGAACATGTTTTTAAAAGTGTCTCAAACAGAAACACACATTAAACAAGATTTTATATTGGTCAGTTGCGGGAAATGTGAGCAGAGACTCATGGGAATCTAAACCCGTATTTCCCCCAGGAGCTCAGCATTTGCTATTTCAGTGTTTGCTGTGTCTTTATAGAACAAACCTACCACAAACAATGACAATAGAGAAAGAACAGAAATGAGAGTGATTGATAAAGCAAAAGTGATAAAATGTTAATTTTGAGAATCTGAAGGAAGACTCTACCATTTTCTGTACCTTTTCTGTGTAAGTTTGAATTTTTAAATGATGTTAAAAAAAAAAAAAAAGCCTGTACTCTTCATCTAGAACCTTTTTCAGGGCCAAGAACAATCTAGAGACACTGGACAAGGGTGAGAGAGGCTAAGCCAAGAGTAGGATGCTGAAGACTGAGCGTCTATTTACTCTGGCTGGCCATGGTAGCATGATTCGGTAGGAGGGTATAGTCATGGTCAGAAAAGAGAAGATGTACAAGAGATGTGTAGAGCACTGAATGTGGAAAGAATAATGGAGCAGAAGCCATTCAGATCTGCAGGAAATTGGGAAGGAAGATTTGAAATGAATTAGAGCAAAAACTTCAGACTTAAAACCTTAAATAATGCAAGGTCCTTAGGAATTCTGCATTTATGGGTACTGCTTACATGGCATTGGGTCAGTCTGAGAGCTTTAAAAGAAGCAGGTAGGACGAAATATTTTCTTCCTCTGCATTAATATGCATCTTTTCTCAACACTGTAATTCTTCCAGAGTCATTTGTCAAAACCTTTTTTTTTGGTAAAAAATGTAATAAAAAATAATAATTGATGAACAATAACAAAAACCATCTGTTCCATCTGAAGAAAAACATCTATTTGTGAACTGAAATTGATATATGTGTTTATTTGGTTGTGTGGTTTGGGAGAGGCTTTTCACTTGTTGTTTAGAAAATAAGTACAATTAACAATATATCCTGAACACATTCTTAACTGTATTCGTTGCTAGAGTGTAACACATGGATAAATGATTCATAAATCATAAACATACAGCTTAATAACTTCACAAAAGAGAACATCACCAGTACTGCAATGGTCACCCTATTCCTTCCCAGTCCTTATGTCCACCCCTTCCCAACTTCCATAAATTAGTTTTGCCATTTTTAAACTTTGTACAAATGATATTATACAGTAGGTACTCTTTCTTTTCTGGCTCCTTTATTTACTAATATCTTTATAAAAATATTGATGTTTTTCTATGTAACAATTCTTTATACTTTCTCATTACTATTTAGTATTCCATTGCCTAGAGATACCAAAATTTATTTACGAAGTCTACTGTTGAAAGATATTTCAGTTGTTTCTAGTTTGGGGCTATTATAAATAGTAATACTATGTACATTCACGTTTTGGTACACATCTGTCCAAGGGGCTTGTACTTAGTTGTAAAATTGTTGGGTATGTGTATATTCAATGTTTAGTTCAATCTCTCAAACAGTTTTCAAAGTTCTTAAACCAGTTTATACCTTCACCAGAAGTATATGGAAATTATCCTGGACAACTTTTTATTACTCTTTTCTTTTTTTTTTTTTTCAATTTATTTATTTTCAGAAAAACAGTATTCATTATTTTTTCACCACACCCAGTGCTCCATGCAATCCGTTCCCTCTATAATACCCACCACCTGATACCCCAACCTCCCACACCCTTTATTTGATTATATTCAGAGAAAATGCTCTGAAAAGTATCTACATTTTGGAAGGTGAAATTTGTTTCTGACCAAGTATATGAACAACTATTTAAAATATTCCAAGGACATAAAAGAAAAATTATGAAATCTGTTTGTTTATACATAAACACATTCATAAAACTGAGACCTGAATACCTTTGGAAAGATAGATATTCCTAGATACAAAAAAAAATGTCATAGATACGTCAGTTTTCCCCCAGACTAATATATAAAGTTAATGCATTTCCAAATATATTATAATAAGAGATTTGTGTAATGTAGAAATTATATTTTTAATTTCATGCAAAAAATAAATTATTAAAAATTGATAACTAAAAATTAAAAATAAAATGATAAAAGGATGCTTGCCCCACTAAATACAAAGCATTAGTCTCAAGTTACCATAATTTTAATAGAATATGTTGAAACAGGAATGGTCAAATAGGAAAATATAGAGTCTATAAACTTATCCCAATACACATGAATTTTACATATAATAGAAATGATTTATAAAATGCACTTTTTTCAATAACTATCCATCTAGGAAAATAAAATTATATCCTATTAGATACCATATGAAACTAAATCACACATGAACTTAAAAACTAAACACTAAAAAAATAAGCAGTAGAATATTTAAAATCACATTTGTGTAACTTTGAAATGAAAGATGACTTAAGAATATTGCAAAGCTCCATGCAATCCATGCATGGAGCACTGGGTGGTGAAAAAATAATGATACTGTTATGCTGAAAATAAATAAATGAAAAAAAAAAGAAGAAGAATATTGTAAAGCTCAGAAGCCATAAAAAAATTATCAACAGATTTTAATACATAAAAATCAAAACTTTCTCTCAAAATTCAAAGATAGACTGAGAGAATATGTTTGCAATATATATGGCAAAGCTTATAACAAAATAAAATGGCTGAATAAATTGTGTTTTCAAAACTAAATGTTATTCAACTATTAAAAAGAATGCATTAGATCCATATGCATTGACCTTGAAAACGGCCATGTCTTTTAAGAAGCAAAAGATGTGCATTCTGAGAAAATGATGGCAGTAGCACAGCTTTCAGACATTTCTGAGTGCTTACATAAAAATAGTCAAAGTGCCTGGAAAGCGAAAACAAAATATTTACAACAAAAATCAATAACAAGTGAACCCCAAAATACAAACAGATACAGATAAACCACCAATACCTATAAGATCTAAATGTTATTGATATTTGTATGAGAGAAAGCAGAGGGAAGCAATGGTGCACCTGACTGATCTAAGAATAGTATAACACTTAATAGTCACCTTAAACACTGGAAGGCCATTTCAGGAATAGTAGCTGCATCTAGGAAGGGTTTTACACCCTATAATAGTGAATAAATATAAAAAGCCATGGTAAGGACTAAAGAGTTCAGATCAGCCTAGCCCCTGTGAACTCTTGAAACTGAATTTGCAGGGCTCCTTTGTAGTACAAGGCCATAAACGGAGGGAAAATGGATTTGAACAAAATGAAAACTGATCCTACTGGGATAAGAGAGACAAAGAAAAGAGAAGAGTCAAAAAAAAATTTTTCAACAAAGTGAATAAAGCAAGGAAATCTTAGAAAGCATTATGTCATATTTTTAACACTACACAAAAGCAGAAAAGGAAATTTTGTGAAGGCAGAAGACTATATGAGCCAGGCTCCTTATAAAAATTCAGAAGAACTGAAATTATTAATATTAAAATGAGCAATGTAAATTATTGAAATCAAATCCCATTCAAATATACTGCATAAAAAGAATAAGAACCAGAATGACATCTCTATAAGCAATAAAAACTTGCCAGAAAGATGTATTCAAAAGACAGTAAAATATTGTAAAGTACTATTTCAAAACAAGCTAAAAGATATTTTAAAATGTACAAAATATGAAAAAACAGTATAATTCAATATTATAAAAATTACAAATTGAGATGAGAGAATTCACAAATTAGAAAGAAGATATAAAATCATTTTAGAAATGAAAACTAACTTAAAAGGAAACAGGAGTGCATTAACACAACAAAAATTATCTTTATTCTTTTATGTATTTATTTGAGACAGAGGGCATATGAGAGAGGACAGGGGCAAAAAGAGAGGGAGACAACAGTGAATGCTCAAGCAGACACCCCACTGAGTGCAGAGCCAGATGCAAGGCTTAATCCCAGGACCATGAGATCATGACCTGAGCTGAAATCAAGAGTCAGCTATTTACTGACTGAGCCACCCAGGCACCCCAAAATTATCTTTAAATATAAATGATAAAAAAGGGAAAGGATTTTTTTAAATCAAAAGAAAATAAGAAAAGGATTTCAAATAGTAACAGATAGTAAGAAAAAAAAGATCCAATATATGGATAAGAGGAGCCCTAACCAGAAAAATCAATATAACTAAAAGATTATAAAAAGTTTCCTAAAATAATAATAAAAATTTTCTGCAACTATATATTGAAAAGGCACAATGTGTACTTGAGTATATAGACTCAGAGCAACAAAACCAAAACATTCTAGTAGAATTTTTAGGCTTGTAATAGAAAATTAAAAACCTTTGGTGTTCAAGAGAAAAAAAGCACATGATTTGTAAAAAATATAAAAGTATAATATTATCAGATTCCTTGTCATCTTTATGCCAGAAGGAAATAAAGTAATATATTCAATGTAGTCAAGGAAATAAAACGTGAGCCAAGTGATTTCTATGCAGTGAAATGGATCTTTAAATTAAAAAACACTAATTGTTACCAATAGCCAAGAATTTAGAGACCATTGTTCCCAAGAGACATTCTTAAGAAATCTACTAGAAAAATAACTTTAATCAACCAAAATGACCAAAATGACATTTACACAAGGACTGATAGTAAAGAGTAAATATATAAATATATATAAAACTAATCAAAATTAAAATAGATTATAGATTGTCACATTTAGATGTATTATAACTATAAAAAGAAAAAGAGCAAGATAACATATATAAAACAGTTTTAACTACTTTAATTAATCATATTAGTGGTATTAGTAGTATTAGTATTTTGATAACATTCATATGCATGGAGTAAAACAAATAAATAATTATAGGATATTTTAATTATAACATTTCCTATGACTCTAGGATTTTCAAAATGCAAGAATAAAAATAATAGTGTGACACAGAGCAGGTTAAGATAAACCATCTCATTCTGAATTTTAATTTGAAATATCACAAAAACATATAAGGTATTTTTAGGGTATGTGTGAGTGTCCTATCTGTCCACTGAAAAGGTCTATACATAATCATCATTCCAATAGCAAGGAGCATCAGTAGGGCCTCAGATATGTGGCCTTGAAATACTATTTTCCAGTTAAAAACAGAGAGGGGTGGTGCTTCCTGAATCTCATCTAAGAAAGGAGATGAACAAAAAGAGCATGTAATATCTTGATATACCAGATAACATGAAACTATTAAAAACAGGATTGTTATATAATCCATAGGAACCATCTTGAAGAAGAGTCCACTATCTAAAGATAGAAATTTTGAACTTCAGTAGGAATAAGAATTGCACTGCATTAAAACTCAAAAAATATGTTTAAATACATGATTTCATATCATTTTTCTTTTCTTGTCTAATTAGCTAAGACTTACAATGTTGAAAAGGAGTGGTGAGAGGGAACATCTTACCTTGTTCCTGATCTTAGTAAGAAAGCTTCAAGTTGCTCATAATTAGCTCTAGTTTTTTCATTTTTTTGTTTGTTTGGTTTTTTTTACTTCTAATTACACTTCTGTTTTTCATTAACGCTTAATGTATTGACTTTCTCTGATTGACTTGTTTAATTTAGCATAATACTCTCTAGTTCCATCCCAATCATTGCAAATGGCAAGATTTCTTTTTTGATGGCTGCATAGTATTCCTGTGTGTGTGTGTGTGTGTGTGTGTGTGTGTGTGTGTGTTTCACATCTTCTTTATCCACTAATCTGTTGATAGACATCTGGGCTCTTTCCATAGTTTGGCTACTATGGACATTGCTGCTATGAACATTCAGGTACACATGCCCCTTTGGATCACTACATTAGTATCTTTATGGTAAATACCCAGTAGTGTAATTTCTGGGTCACTGAATAGCTCTATTTTCAAATTTTTGAGGATCCTCCATACTGTTTTCCAGAGAGGCTTCACCAGCCTGCATTCCCACCAACAATGTAGGGGGTTCCCTTTTCTCCTCATCCTTGCCAACACCTGTTGTTTCCGGACTGGTTAATTTTAACCATTCTGACTGGTGTGAAGTGGTATCTCACTGTGGTTTTGATTTATATTTCCCTGATGCTGAGTGATGATAAGAACTTTTTTCATGGGTCTATTGGCCATTTGGATATCTTCTTTGCAGAAATGTCTCTTCATGGCTTCTGCCCATTTCTTGATTGGATTATTTGTTCTTTGGGTGTTGAGTTTGAGAAGTTCTTTATAGATTTTGGATACTAGCCCTTTATCTGATATGTCATTTGCAAGTACCCTCTCCCATTCTGTTGTCTTTTAGCTCTAGTTGTTTGTGGGTTTTTTTGTTTTGTTTTGTTTTGTTTTTTTCAGATACTCCTTAACAAGTTGAGGAAGTTCTCTCCTATTCTTATATTTCTGAGAGTTTTTATCATGAATGAGTATTGGATTTTGTCAAATGCCTTTTCTGTATCTATTGATATGATTGTGTGATTTTCCTTCCGTACCCTATTGATAGATTACATTAATCAATTTTCAAATATTGAAGTAGACTTTCATCCCTGGGATAAATTCCACTTGGTTATGGTATATAATTCTCTTTACACATGACTGGATTCAATTTGCTAATATTTTGTTGAGGATTTTTGCATGTGTGTTCATGAGAGTCATTAGTCTGAACTTCTCTTTTCTTCTATTCTATTTTCTTCTATTTGGATAATGCTGGCCTTGTATTATATTAAGAAGTGTTCCTCTGCTCTAATCTCTTAGAAGAGATTGTAGAGAAATGGTATAATTTCTTTCCTAAATGTTTGATAGAATTCACTACTGAACTCATTTGGACCTGGCACTTTCTGCTTTGGAAAGTTATTAATTATTTATCATAGTTATTTATTTTTAAAAACTAATTAATCATATTCTGAGGATGACTCGACTCCAATTCATTATCTTGAAAACCAGGTAAATAAAAAGACAGAATCAAGCATTATTCCTGTCATCCTGATATAAACTTTACCCATAGGTAATTAAATAGTAGATGAGGGAGCTGGCTCTGGTAAATAATATATTTTGAACAAATAAAACAATAAATGAAAATGAAATAATAGAATATCATCATATTGAGAACAAATACTTTGGGTAATGGCAAACTTATTTCCTAATGGATCAAAAAACAACTATAATACAAATACAGAATACAGAACTACAAAAATCAGGCTGCCTGAAAGCACTGCTGAGTGAACAAAAACTGACATATTCTGGTGAGGAGACAATGCTCAGAGGAAAAGAGTTATATCTACTGGGTTTCCATTTGCATGAATTTACCTGGGAGCCAGATACATTCAGCACAGTTTTATTCTTAATAGCCAAAAACAAGAAAAAACTCAAATGTCCATCAACTGGTAAACAAATTAACAAATTGTGGTAAATCCACTGTGTATAATACTGTGTAATTATAAAGGAAAAAACTACTGATTCACAGAGGCAGAGGTGAACCTCAAAAGCACTATGTAATATAAGATAAACACATACAAAAGACTACATAGTGTATGAGTTAATTCACTTAAAGTTATAGAAAAAGCAAAAACTAGAGAAAAGAAAGAATTAGTGATTTTCAGGAGATACTGAGTGGGCACAGGTGTTCGACTGCAAAGAGGTGTAGAGAACTTTTTGAGTTATGGAAATGTTCAATTTTATCATTGTTACAGTTTCTTGACTATACATATTTGTCAAACTCATCAAATATCACATGTAAAATTGGTGAATTTTATTGTACATAAATTATGCTACAAAACTGATTTAAAAATAGAGGGAAAGCCAGACTTCTCATGCTGAAGAAATTCAAATGACTTATGCATTTGCCAAAGTTCTTGGATGTGGATCTGAGTAAGCCTCTGGATCCACCTGTTAATTTGAAGGAATATAAAAGACAAATGGCTATGTTAAATTGTACCAACATTATAAAATCAACAAGACACAAATCATGAAAACTCTATAAGTCAAATGGCCAGGTCAGTTCAACAACTCTATAAGTCAAATGGCCAGTTCTCTTCAGCAGATAGTTTTACAGATATACCAAATTGCGGGAAGGAAAGGTAAGCTTAATCAATCGTGTATTGGGATTCACACTTGGCTAATAAAAACACAAAGCAGTCTCCCAGATTCCAGCCCAGCATGTAAGAAGCTTAGAAGTCACCAATGCATCATAACAAGTTACAAGCTGAACCAACTGGAAAATAAATAATTCTTATATTCATCAGTGAAGTAAGGAAACAGAACAAACTGTTGCCCCCCCAAACTGGAGAGAAAGAAAAGCATATACAGAGACAACTTCCTGGATCAGAAACCCATGAGCAGAAAGTCTAGAGGAACTTTAGAAATTTCCTGCTCGGGCAGGAAAATTTAGACTGTAAATGAGAAATTACTGGAGGCTTAATGTGAGCAAGTTTGAGAGTTAAAAACTCCAAGGGTACCCAGTCACAAATCGGCCTTCATACTTTTGTGAATTTTACCTCCAACAGTTCTATAAGGTCCTCACAGTAAATATCAGAGAAGAATCACTTCTGCGTTTCTATTATGAATAGGGGAGAGGTTACCATCTTGAAATATGTCAGAGTATTCTTTACTTTTTAACAAGACCTGCCCTCAGGAAAAACTATTTTACTAAGGCATAACCTGCTAGAGTTTAATCAGAGCCTAACCAACCTGGGAGAAAGGAAGTTCTCAATTCCAACTCCCTCCAGCCATCCTGTCCTACCAAAGAAGAGAAAAACAACTGAAGAGCACTGGTGAAGTTCACGTTCCAGAGACCTGCTCACCAAAAGGCTGAGACCTAATCACAAGACTATAGAATGTTTTCCTTCCTCCCATAACTTATTACAACATGCTAGAGGCCTATGAATCATAGTTCTTTTTACTCCGTGCATCACATCAATTTTCAACAACAACAACAAAATTACAATGCATACGAAAAGGCAAGGAGCACAGTTTAAGAGATTGAATAAGCATCAGAGCCAGAGTCAGGTTGGCAGAAATGTTGAGATTTTCAGACAATTAATTTTTTTAAAAAACTGTAACTAATATAGTAAGGGCTTTAATAGGGAAATTAGACAACTTGAAATAACAAAGAGATAACATAAGCAGAGAGATGGAAATTCTACAAAAGACCTCTAAAAGAAATGTTAGAATTAAAAAAAAAAGTAATATAAATGAAGAATACCTTTAAGTAGGCTCATTAGTAGACTGGATAGAACTAAGGACAGAATCTCTGAACATGAGGATATGGCAATAAAAACTAAAAAGCAAAGAGTGGGGGGAAAAGGCTAAGGAAAGACCGCAAAGTGTTCTAGAACTGTGGGACAGCTACAAAATATGTAACAAATACAAAATGGGGATACAAAAAAAAAAAAAAAAAGAAAGAAAAGAAAAGAAGAAGAAGAAGAAGAAGAAGGAAAGAAGGAATATTTAAAACAGTTGTGACTGAGAATTTCTCCAAAAGAACCTCAGACACTAAATCACGGTTCCAGGAACCTGGGAAATATTAAATAAGATAAACTCCAAAGCAAAACAAAAACAAAAACCCTATACCTAGATATATCATATTCAAACTATAGAAAATCAATGATTAAGAAAAAATTTTGAAGTCAGAGAAGAAAAATGCATTCCTTACAGAGGAGCAAAGGTAATAATTACATCTGTCTTCTCAGAAAACATGCAGGAAAAAAAGGAAAAAGGAAAGAAAGAAAGAAAGGAAGGAAGGAAGGAAGGGTTGGAGTGAAATACTTAGTGTTGATAGAATAAAAAACACTGACCTAGAATTCTATACCCTGTGAAATTATCCATCAAAAGTAAAATAAATAAATAAATAAATAGATACTTTCTTAAATAAAAATAGAGAGAATTTGTTGCAAATAGACCTGCCTTCCAAAAAAAAAAAGTTAAAAATAATCTCTTCCAAGAGAAAAAAAATGACATGTCAGAAACTTAGATCTACATAAAGGAAGCAAGAGCACTGGAGAAGGAATAAGTGAAGGGGTGTTGGACTGAATTATGGCTTTTATTTTAAAAAATGGACAAATAGATCAATAGAACAAGATAGAAAGCCTAGAAGTAAATCCACATAAATATAGTCAACTAATCTTTGAAAAAGAACAAAAAACAATACAATAAAGTAAAAATAGTCTTTTCAACAAATGGTGTTGGAATGAGGGGATATGCCCATGCAAAAAAAAAAAAAACCAAAAACCAAAAAAATCAAATAAACAAAAAAACAAACCAAAAAAACCCTACCTAAACACATACCTTTCATCCTTCATAAAAATTAATTCAAAATGCATCATAGACCTAAATGTAAAATGCAAAACAAGAGAACTCCTACAGAACAATAGAGGATAAAAGCTATGAAGCCTTGTGTATGGAGACACCTTTTTTAAATACAACAAATGTATGAAAGAAATAATTGAAGGACATAATCCAAGATGGTGGAGGAGTAGAACTTAGTTTCCCCTGATCCCTTGAACTCTACTAGATAGCTATCAAATTATTCTGAACAACTGCAAACTCAACCAGGGATCTAAGAAAACAATAGCTGCAACTCTGTAAATAGAAAAGTGACCACTTTCTGCAAAGAGGTTCAGAGGAGTGAATCCAAGGTAATATTTGAGAAGATAAGCTGTAGGGTTAAGAAGCCTCCATCATCCAGCTACCAGAAAATGATACAACAGTGGAGCATAAAATCAGAACTTTTAGAAGTCCGGTCCAGTGAGGGACTTCCTTGCTTGAAAGGTGCTCAGATAGCAAAGCAGGGCAGAATACTATGTGGGACAGTGTGGTCTCAGGATCCCCAGGGTCACAGGAAGTCAAGAGGTGACTGAGTGTAGCAGAGTTCCCAGGCATCAGAGCAGGTAAGGTGGTTGTGATCAGTGAGTCCAGGAATAGGTTCTCAGCTCAGGGTTGTCATATACTACAAACCCCTACACAGTCCAGTGACTGTTCTCTGAGCAGGGGCCCAGCAAGTGGCAAAACTGTCATGATACTCCCTTTCTTCTGATGGGAAGAGTAGCACAAGTGTGCACCACAGAAGTCTCCAGGGTTTGGAGATTCAAAGTAAAGTCACGTGACTGAAATAGAAAAGCTCATCACGTGCTGGGTGAGCATGAAGTGTGGATGGAGATGAGGGAGACAAGAGGGATTGACTGCTTTTCTCTGAGGGCACAGTGAGAAGTGGGGCCCTGAGCTCTCAGCTCTGGGACTAGAGGTTGGGAGGCCATGGTTTTCATACTCATCCTCTAAAGCTGCATGGAAAGACTTCAGTAAACAAAAGCCATATAAAGCAATCCAGAACCACTTATTTAGTCTGGTTCCCTGGCAAGGGTGGCGCAACTCTGTCCACCCTTTATATATATATGAAGTTTTTCTTTCTTTACAGTTTTGGGATTTGGTTTTCTAACAAACAGGACAATATACACACAGGATCTAGTGTATTGCTCTGTTCTGTTCACCTGTCTGATTATAGTCTCTCTCTTTTTTTTTTTTTTGTTTTCCATTTTAGGGTCTCTTCTGATTGTTAGTGTATATTTCTCTGGGGTCATTGCTGCCATTTTAGAATATTGTTCTCTCATTCATCTATTCTTGTCTGGTCAGAATGACAGGACAGAAAAACTCACCTCAAAAAAATACAACAAGAGGCAGTACTGACTGCCAAAGACTTAATCAGTATGGATATAAGTGAGATGTCAGAACAAGAGTTCAGAATAATGATTATAAAGATATTAGCTGGATATGAAAAAGCATAGAAGACACAAGATAAACCCTTTCTGGAGAAATAAAAGAACTAAAATCAAACCAAGTCAAAATCAAAAAGGCTACTAATGAGAAGCCATCAAAAATGGAGGCTCTAACTGGTCACATAAATTAGGCAGAAGAGAGAATTAGTGACATAGAAGACAAAACAATGAAGAATAAAGAAGTTAAGGAAAAAAGAAATAAATAACTACTGGGTCACAAGGGAGGAATGTGAGAGGTAAGTGATACTATAAAGCAAAACAAAATTAGAATAATTGGGATGCCAGAAGAGGAAAGAGAGAAAGGGGTTGGGTAGATGATATACTGGAGCAAATTATAGGGAGAACTTCCCTAATCTGTGGAAGGAAACAGGCATTCAAGTCCAGGAAGCACAGAGAAACCCCCCAAAATCAATATAAAAAGTTCAACACCTCGACATACCATAGTGAAACTTAAAAATCTCACAAACAAAGAGAAAATCCTTGAAAGAAGCTCAGGATAAGAGGACCATAACCTCCCAAGGGTGGAAACATCAATATGGTAGCAGAGCTCTCTATCCACCAAAAACCGGCAGACTAGAAAAGACTGGCATGATATACTCAGGAGGCTAAATGAGAAAAATATACAACCAAGAATACTTTATCCAGCTAGGGTGCCATTCAAAATAAGAGAGATAAAAAGCTTCCAGGACAAACAGAAACTAAAAGAATTTGTGATCACTAAAGCAGCCTTATAAGAAATATTAAAAGGCAACTCAAAGAGAGGACCCAAAAGTAATATAGACCAGAAAGGAATAGAAATAATAAACAGAAACAGTGACTTTACAGGTGATACAAAGACACTAAATTCATCTTTCGCTAATTACTCTGAAAATAAATGGGTTAAATGTCCCAGTCAAAAGACACAGGGAATCATATTGGATGAAAAAGCAAGACTCATTAATATGCTATTTGCAAGAAACTCATTATAGACCCAAAGATACCTCCAGATTGAAAGTGAAGGGGCAGAAAACTATCATGCTAATGGACCAAAAGAAATCTGGGGTGGCAATCCTTATACCAGACAAGTTAGTTTTTAAACAAAAGATGGTAAGAAAAGATGAAGAAGGACACTGTATCATAATTAAAGAGTCTATCTAACAATTATAAATATTTATGACCCTAACATGGGAGTGGCCAATTATATAAACCAGTTAATAACAAAATTAAAGAAACACAGTGATACTAATAAAATAACAGTAGGGGACTTTAACACCCCACTCACTGCAATGGATAGATCATCTAAGCACAAAGCCAATAAGGAAACAAGGGCTTTAAATGACATGCTGGATCAGATGGACTTCACAGATATATTCAGAACATCCCATCCTAAGGCAACAGAATACACATTCTTCTCTAGTGCATATAGAACATCCTCCAGAATATATCACATTCTAGGTCACAAAATAGGTCTCAACTGGTACCAAAAGATCAGAATCTTTCCCTGCATATTTTCAGACAACAGTGCTTTGAAACTTGAAGTCAATCATAAGAGGAAATTTGGAAAGAACTCAAAATACAGGGAGGCTAATGAGCATCCTACTAAAGAATGAATGGGTCAACCAGGAAATTTAAAAAGAGTTAAAAACTTATGGAAAGAAATAGAAATAAATACACAGCTGTTCAAAATGTTTGGGATGCAGCAAAAATATCCCTAAGAGAAGAGTGTAGCAATACAAGCTTTTCTCAAGAAATAAGAAAATATCAAATACACAACCTAATCTTATACCTTATAATGGAGAAAAGCCAGTAAATAAAGCCTAAAAGAGAAGGAGAGCAGGAGCAGAGAGGAGAATTAATAAAGATTAGGACAGAAGTCAATGAAATCAAAACCAAAAGAATGGTAAAACAGACCAATGAAACTAGGAGCTTGTTCTTGGAAAGAATAAAATCAAAAAACCCATGGCCAGACTTACCCCAAATAAAAGAGAAGGACCCAAATAAATAAAATCATCAACAAAAGAGAAGAGATCACAACCAACACCAAAGAAATACAAACAATTACAAGAATATATTATGAGTGGGGCGCCTGGGTGGCTCAGTGGGTTAAGCCACTGCCTTCGGCTCAGGTCATGATCTCAGGGTGCTGGGATTGAGTCCCGCATTGGGCTCCCTGCTCAGCAGGGAGCCTGCTTCCTCCTCTCTCTCTCTGCCTGCTTCTCTGCCTACTTGTGATCTCTCTCTGTCAAATAAATAAATAAAATCTTTTAAAAAAAAAGAATATATTATGAGCAACTAAATGCCAACAAAATTAGGCAAACTAGAAGAAATGGATGCATTCCTAGAGGTGTATAAACTACCAAAACTGAAACAGGAAGAAATAGAAAACTTGCACAAACCCATAACCAGCAAAGAAATTGAATCAGTAGTCAAAAATCTCTCAACAAACAAGAGTTCAGGGCTGGATAGCTTCTCACAGGAATTCTACCAAACATTTAAAGAAGAATCAATACCTATTCTTCTGAAGCTGTTCCAAAAAAAAAAAAAAAAATTGAAACGGAAAGAAAATTTCCAAACTTATTCTATGATGTCAGCATTACCTTGATCCCAAAACCAAAGACCTGTGAAAAAGAAGAATTACAGACCAATATGCCTGATGAACATGGATGCAAACATTCTTACCAAGATACTAGCCAATAGGATCCAACAGTACATTGAAAGGATTATTCACCATCACCAAGTGAGATTTATTCCTGGGTACAAGGAGAAAAAAGACAAGAACCATACGATCTTTCAATAGATGCAGAAAAAGCCATTGACAGAGTACAACATCCTTTCTTGATTAAAACTCTTCCCAGTGTAAGGATAGAGGGAACATATCTCAATACCATAAAAGCCATCTACAAAGAGCCCACAGCAAGTATCATTCTCAATGGGGAAAAACTGAAAGCTTTTCCCTTAAGGTCAGGAACACAGCAAGGATGTCCACTATCACCACTGCTGTTCAGCATAGTACTGGAAGTCCTAACCTCAGCAATCAGACAACAAAAAGAGATAAAAGGCACCCAAATCAGCAAAAAAGAAGTCAAACTCTCACTCTTCACAGATGACATGATACTTTATGTGGAAAACCCAAAAGACTCCACTCCCAAATTGCTAGAACTCATACAGTAATTCAGCAAAGTGGCAGGATATAAAAGCAATGCACAGAAATTAGTTGCATTTCTATACACCAACAGCAAGATAGAAGAAATAGAAATTAAGGATTCGATCCCATTTACAACTGTACCCAAAACCATAAGATACCTGGGAATAAACCTAACCAAAGAAACAAAGTATCTGTATTCAGAAAACTATAAAGTATTCATGAAAGAAATTGAGGAAGACACAAAGAAATGGAAAAAATGTTCCATGCTCATGGATTGGAAGAACAAATATTGCTAAAATGTCTAGAGCAATCTATACATTTGATGAAATCCCTATCAAAATACCATCAACCTTTTTATAGAGCTGAAACAAATAATCCTAAAATTTGTAGGGAACCAGGAATGACCCCAAATAGCCAAAGGAATGTTGAAAAAGAAAACCAAACCTGGGGCATCACAATACTGGACTTCAAGCTCTATTACAAAGCTGTAATCATCAAGGCAGTATGGTAACAGCACAAAACAGACATATATATCAATGGAACAGAAGAACCCAGAAGTGTACTCTCAACTCTATGGTCAACTAATCTTCAGTAAGGCAGGAAAGAAGATCCAATGGAAAAAAGACAGTCTCTTCAACAAATGGTGTTGGGAAAATTGGACAGCCAAATGCAGAAGAATGAAACTAGACCATTTCCTTATATCATACACAAAAATAGACTCAAAGTGAATGAAATACCTAGAAGTGAGACAGGAACCTATCAAAATCCTAGAGGAGAACAAAAGCAGCAAACTCTATGACCTCAGTTACAGCAACTTCTTGCTAGATACATCTCCAAAGGCAAGGGAAACAAAAACAAAAATGAACTATTGGGACTTCATCAAGATAAAAAGCTTTTGCACAGCAAAGAAAACAATTGACAAAACTAAAAGACAACTGACAGAATGCGAGAAGGTATTTGCAAAGGTCTTACAAGATAAACTGTTGGTATCCAAAAATCAATAAAGAACTTAGCAAGCTCAACAACCAAAGAAAAAATAGTCCAGCCAAGAAATGGGAAAAAGACATGAACAGACATTTCTCCAAAGTAGACATACAAATGGCCAACAGACATATGAAAAAATGCTCAACATCACTTGGCATCAGGGAATTACAAATCAAAACCACAATGAGATTCCACCTCACACTGATCAGAATGGCAAAAGTTAACAAATCAGGAAATGATGGATGTTGGTGAGGATGTGGAGAAAGGAAAACACTCTTACACTGTTGGTGGGAATGCAAGCTGCTGCAGCCACTCTGGAAAACAGTATGGAAGTTCCTCAAAAAGTCCAAAATAGGGCTACCCTATGACCCAGCAATTGCACTACTAGGGATTTCCCCAAAGATACAAATGCAGTGATCCAAAGGGGCACCTGCACTCCAATGTTCATAACAGCAATGTCCACGATAGCCAAATTATGAAATGAGCCCAGATATTCATCAACTGATGAATGCATAAAGTAGTTGACTACATATATACAATGGAATACTACTCATCCATTTAAAAAAAAAATGAAATCTTGCCATTTGCAATGATGTGGATAGGAATAGAGGGTATTATGCTAAGTGTAATAAGTCAATCAGAGAAAGATAATTATCATATGATCTCATTCATATGTGGAATTTAAGAAACAAAACAGAGGATCATAGGGGAGTAGAGGAAAAAATAAAACAAGATGAAATCAGAGAGGGAGTCAAACCATAAGAGACTCGTAATCATAGGGAAAAAAACTGAGGGTTGCTGGAGGCAAGAGCGGGTGGGAGATGGGGTAACGGGGTGATGGAATATAGGAGGGGATATGATGTAATGAACACTGGGTACTATATAAGATTGATGAGTCACTGACTTCTACCTCTGAAACTAATAATACATTTTATCTTGATTGATTTAAATTAAAAATAAAAAGTTTTTAAAAAAGAAATAATTCATAAGTTGTCCTTGTTTACAATTTAATACTTCTACTCTGTTAAAAAAATGTTAAGAGAATGAAGAAACAAGCCATAAACTAGGAGGGCATATTTGCAAAAGACACATCTGTAAAGGACTATTATCTAAAATATATGAAGAACTCTTTAAATTCCACAATAATAAAATGAATAACCCAATTTAAAAGTGGACAAAACATCTCATCAAAGAAGATATATAGATGTCAAATAAACATATAAAAATGTTTAACATTCTAAGTCATTAAAGAATTACAAATTAGAATGAGATTCCATTAGACACCTATTAGAATGACTCAAATCCAAATCTCTAACAATGGAAAATGCTGGTAAGGATATAAAACAATGGGAAATCCCATTCATTGCTGGTATGAATGCATAATGGTGCAGCCATTTTGGAACACAAGTTTCCTGTTTCTTTTTTTTTTTTTTTTTTTTAATAATTTTTTTTTTTAAGATTTTTTATTTATTTATTTATTTGTCAGAGAGAGAGCGAGCGAGAGCGAGCACAGGCAGACAGAGTGGAAGGCAGAGGCAGAGGGAGAAGCAGGCTCCCTGCCGAGCAAGGAGCCCGATGTGGGACTCGATCCCAGGACGCTGGGATCATGACCTGAGCCGAAGGCAGCTGCTTAACCAACTGAGCCACCCAGGCGTCCCAAGTTTCCTGTTTCTTATAAAACTAAACATTTCTTAGCATACACAATGCAGAAATTATTCTCCTTGGTAGTTAGCCAAATGAATTAAAAACATGTGTCCACACAAAAACCTGTGCACCTATGTATATAGCAGCTTTATTCATAATTGCCAAAACTTATGAGCAACGAAGATGTCCTTCAGTGAGTAAATGGATAACTATAAATTGTAGTATATCCAGATAATAGAATATTATTTGGCACTAAAAAAAAAAAAAAGGGTTATCAAGTCATGAAAAGTCATGAGGAATCTCACATTTGTAATATATTACTATGTGAAATATGCCAATCTGAAAAGTCTCTATAGTGTATGGTTCCAGCTCTATGATATGCTGGAAAAGACAGAACTACAAAGACAGTAAAAAGATGGGTGGTTGCCAGGAATAAAAAAGGCAAAGGGGAATGAGTAGGCAGAGAACAGAGGCTTTTAGGGCAGAAAAATTATTCTGTATGATACTATAGTGGTGGATACATATCATTAACATTTGTCCAAACCGTAGAATGCACAACACCAAGAGGGAGCCCAAATGCAGACTATGAACTTCAGAAGTAACTAATGTAATGTATCACTGCAGTTCAGGATGTCAGTAGTAAGTAAGTTTGTGGGGGTGGAAAAAGGGGATGGGGCAGGGATTACATGTTAACTCCCTTGGACTTTCCACCCAATTTTGATATAAATCTGAAACTCCTCTAAAAAAATTGTTTATTAATTTTAAAAATAATATAGATTACTATTTTACGGACATGGAAACATGTTGTCGGCATGTCCAAACAGTGTGTCCAGGATGAACCTAATTTGTTTAATAAAATATGTTCATAACCAATTGAAGAAAGTGATCAAGAGTCAGGATACTGGTTACTCTGGAAGGAAGAGAGGAACTCTTGTTAGAATGGGCTACACAGAGGGTCTTCCAAGTGGCAACAAAGTTCTGTTTTCTCACCTGACTTGTGTTTATTATAAGATATTCATCTTATAAATAGTTCACTAAGCGTGTGGTTCTCCAAATTGGGTCCAGATAAACAGTATCAGCTTCACCTGGGAACTTGTTAGAAATGCACATTTTCAGACCCTGCCTGAGCCTAATGAGTCAGAAACTGCATTCGAAGAGTCAGTCCAAGTTTTCCAATGTATACTGAAGTTTGAGAATCATTGCACTGAGTCCTACCTTTGTTCTATGCAGTTTGTTAATTTTACGTCTTATTTTACAATACAAAATTGAAAGATTTTTAATTGCAGAATAAAGTGGTTTTTTAGCAGTTCAAAGGGGGAACTTCTGCTATATATGTAGTTATAAGTTTTATATGTTGATATGATAAGAATATGAAAGGACATACATCAAATTCTTAGCATTGATTAATGCAGGGAAGTAGAGTTAAAAGAGATAATTTAACTTCTTTTAATCTCTATTGCTGATTTATTAATTTGAGTTGAATGTCACTTTTATAAGTTAAAAGAATTATAAGATTTAAAGGATTAAAATCACAAAAGCTACAACTCTAACTTAAGCCTTTTCTAAATAATGTTCCCTAGAATGCTAGTATCCTACCTGATATTAACAGGTATTCCAATTAAAATTTTTGGTAGTCAAATAAAGTATAAAGAATATCTTAGAATTTCAAAATACAAATTAGTATTTTAAATGTTACAAGAGTTTCCACACGTTTAGCTGTACCCAGTATTTCCCATTTAAAAAAAAAAAACAACAACTATGAATGCTTTCTTCCCCAAATTCCCATTAATATCTAGCAGCCATGGTGTGTTAGAGTCAGCTTGTAGTGCTCCTCTCTTCCCAGCTCTGCATTCAGAAACATTGAGTTGGCAGCTTGAAATCAGCTATAGTGAGGGTATTTACACCACGGAAATTAGCAAACATTACGACTCAAGACTCCACCTATCCCCCTGAGCCGCTTGTTAAGCAATTTTCAGCACACCACTCTAAAGGACTCAACATTTTCTGAAACACAAGAGAATTCTCCTTTACATTGTTTTGTTTCATTGGAATCTGGTTGTCCTCAATAATCTCAACTTTGTTACATTCTTCATTTATAATCCATAAAATCAAATCAAAATTGTATTTCTCCTAGCGCACTAAAATTTATGCATAAAAAAACTTCTGAAACACTAAAAAAAAATATTGGGGGAAAAATAGAAGTTGAAGAAAAAGAAGTAAAAAGGCATCTTCTGCAATGTTGCTATACATGTATAGAAATCTGAGGGCACAACAAAACATTTCCAATCTTTGCAAAGAAGCAGGTGGATACAATTTAAAATTTTTATGTTTATGTGATACTGTTTTTATTAGCTGGTATAAAGTTCTAATTATTTTTTTCTCCAATTGCAACTACTGCTAATCCCATCCAGTAGAAATAGCTCCAGTTCCCCCCACAGTACAGCCTCTGAAAGTAGTTCTAGATTTGTGTATTTTTGGCTAAGATGACCAGTGTTCTAAAGAACGTTGTCACATCCATATCAAACAAGTAAGCAGCTTCCGCTGTCAGACTAGTTTGAAATACAGTTCCCGTAAACACCATCCTTGCTGGCACATACGTCATTCCTTTATCCACTCTCAGCTACTTTTACATGGACTCCTCAGAAATTAAAACTTAGTACACCCACAGAAGAGTGGGACTGGAGCCAGTGGCTGAAGATCTTTGAACAGGTGGTGGCCTGCCAGAGTGTGACAGTAAAGCCCATCTTTATAATGGAAAATTCTTATTATTTCTTAACCTTGTAACAAAAGAGATAGATATTATATAACCTAAGTCCCCCCTTGCCAATCCTGGGTTGCTGGCAGCCACCCTCCTTAAACAGAATTAGAACACATCACACAGATAAACTATGTAGCATAGGTCTATGAAAGCAGAAGTGGGAATCCCAGAAGCAGGAAAACAAACCCCGTTGCCCAGCAACACTGTGGCAATGGGCCGTACAGTAACATCAAGCCCAACCCTTGAAGCAAGACTCCAATTCCTCATCCATGGAGTCATGCATACCAGAATTACAGGCTTGCATGCCATAGGCTTCTGAGTGAAAGAGGAAACTCTCATTGTGAATTGTACCATGGGCTTTCCTCACACACAGTTGTAGAAACTGACCATGAGCTCAAACAGAATTCTCGTTGCCCCATGACTATTCTAGGGATGATGCAGGGCCATTTACTGATGCATGGTAAATCACAGAATAGACACAAAGTACATTGCCATGTTGATAGGAGCATTTACATCATTATGATATTTATATCATTTTAACATATGACACTACATCATATTTTCATTTAATTCTGGGGAACATTAGATAAACAGTTGCATTTTTATAGTTCAACCCCCTCAAAATACACATACCCATTCACAAGGGCATCCCAAAACAAGAAGATGAGGGAGTGTTACCAAGAGTGAAGCCTGCTTCTAGATATTTCCTCCACTGCCAAAACAATTCGGACTTATAAAACCTTCTTCTGTTTTCAGTAATTATTGTGGATGTCTCCATGATGACATGTGAACTTCAGACATCTTTTAAGGCTTATGCGAGAAAAATACATCGATGTTATTTCATAATGAGAGCCATGGAAGTTGAAGATTCTCTGAGGAACTCTTAGGACTTTCTTTACTTCCCTGATCACTATCATTTGCTTCCAAAGTTTAACTCTTTATCTGACTATTAAAAACATAGCTATCCACATCCAATTTCAAAAGAAAGAGAATTTTCTAATCGTGGTGATATTTTGCCCTAATCATAACAGCTACCACATATTGTGCACTTTCCTCAGGTAATTTATTTACATTGTTTTATGTATTTATTACAACAATTCTATGGATTAGATCGTTTACAGATAAGGATACTAAAATTCAGAAAACTTACAGAATTTGCCTAGGGATGCCTGGTCACCAAGAGGTAGAGCTAAGATTTTAACTACCTTCCTGAAAAGCTGTTTAGTGTCCCACTTCAATATTCTCCTTCAACATGACACCAAATAGTCACCGCTCCTCTTAATTCTTGATCCTTTGATTTCTTGAGTCAGCAAGACACAGGCACTGTCTTCCAACCATTCTTGTGAAAATCAAGAACGGGAAAATAAGTATCGTACTTTGTTTATAATCTTATAGGGTATCCCTGCTGGGAATGAACCCAATGCAAAAAAACTGAATTGCCTCCCAAATTCCCTTCCAAGAGTGTAGTTCTGAGGAAGGCAGCCATTGCTGCGCTGTAATTGAGATGAGCTGACTTTTATGCTGTCTCTGTGAGATGTGCCCTGGCACTCACATTTCCTGGCCCTTAACTTGATGAATGTTGGCACAGCACAGTGGCTATTGCTTGCAGGAGCCTTAATGAATGATTGCATTCTGATTGACTTCTAGCCCAGACAAAATGCTGAATATACTCACTTTCAATACCCAGTGGCTCTTCCATTAATGCCTGGCTGACTTTTACATGTAGACCAAAGTCCCTAATAAATGTAGCGTTAGATTCAGTTGCAAAAGTGCACACCATCAAATGTGACTTGCAGACTGTACAGAGACATCAGGATAACAGGTATAGTACCTACCCTTCAATTTTGCTGTGAATCTAAAACTGTTATTAAAAATTATCTTTTAAAAAAATAGGTACAATTTTACAACTGTAGGTTGACTCTAGGTGCCTCAGAATTGGTAACCAAATGAAAAGTAAAACAAAATGAATATGAATTTTCTTGCTAACTAAGAAAGTTTGTTATTAATCTTTTATAGTATATCACTCTTAGGAATAAAACGTTTCTCCATTTTTGTTACGTGGGTCTACACAATAACAATACCATGTGTATCCTAATAAGAACAATTTAATCCTAATAAAAACTTAAGGGGAAAGCTGCCTGAGTGGCACAGTCAGTTGGGCATATGACTCTTGTTCAACCCTCAGGTTCTTGGCTCTCAGGTTAGGTTCCCACCTAACCTGAAGCGGGTCCCACTCCGCGCTCAGTGAGGAGTCTGCTTGTCCCTCTCCTTCTGATCCTTCCCTTGCTTTCTCACTCTCTCTCTCTTTCATTGAATCTTGTGTAATAAATTTTCTTTATAATAGTAATAAACATTATTTTTCCTTTTCCTTGTGTCAATCAATATTTTTCAAAAATATTATCCTAGATAATCTCAAGTATAATAATTAAATGCATAACAAAATATTTCCTTAACCATTCTTCTACGAATGGATATTTATTCATAGTGATTTTCAATTAAAAATTCTGCAAATGCATACACATAAATCTTTGTACAATCTGTCTACAAGAGGTGAAAATACTCTGATAGTGAATATGAGCTTTCTTAGGGCTGTTGAAACATATGACCAAGCTATTTTTCTAATCAATTGGTATACTTACACAACCATCAGCCATGAAAGGATCCCTTTTAATAAACACTTACTAATATTGGGCATGACATTTTCAAAAAAATATTTTCTCATTGATAGGTAGAAAAAGTTTTCTCCTTTTAATTTTTTTTCTTTATTTCTTTTTTAAAGGTTTTATTTATTTGAAAGAGAGAGCAAACAAGAAAGAATGAACAGGGGTAGTGGCAGGCAGAGGGAGAGGGAGACACAGGCTCCCCAATGTAGGAAACCCAATGCAGGGCTCGATCCCAGGGCCCTGAAATCATAACCTGAGCCGAGGGCATATAATTAACTGACTGAGCCACTCTGACACCCCTATTTTCTTTTACTTCTAATGATGTTGAAATTAAGTATTAATGTTCTTAATAATTTATTTGTCTAATTGATCTATCATGGTAGTGAAAATATCACAATAATTAAATTTTGCTAAAACTACTTTGAATTTCAAAAAGTGTTCACCTTCTCTATTAGTTACACTATAATATTCCATGCATGAGGATTTTTGAATGTTTTTAATCTTTGTCACTAATTTTACCATCTCCTGATTAAAATGAACCTCTTTATAGCACTTAATGTTTTTCCTTTAAATCCTACCTTAACTATAATGACTACGCTATACATTACATCCCATGACTTACTTATTTTATAACCAAAAGTTTGTTCCTTCTGATTACCTTACCAATTTCATCTACCCCTGGCAAACACCAGTCTGTTCTTTGCATCTATTTCTATTTTTTTTTTAAGATTCCACATATAAGCGAGATCATATGGTACTTATTTTTCTGCCTTACTTATTTCACTTAGCACAATGCCCTCAAGGTCCATCCATGCTGGGGTACCTGGGTGGCTCAGTCAGTTAAGTGTCTGATTTCAACTCAAGGCATGATCTCAGGGCCCTGAGATTGAACGGGGAGTCTGCCTCTTCCTCTCCATCTCGTTATGCAACACCCACTGCTCATGTTCTCTTTCCTTTTCTCTCTCAAATTAATCTCACAAAACAAACTGAGGGTTGCTGGGGGGAGGGGGTTTGGGAGAAGGGGGTGGGATTATGGACATTGGGGAGGGTATGTGCTTTGGTGAGTGCTGTGAAGTGTGTAAACCTGGTGATTCACAGACCTGTACTCCTGGGGATAAAAATATATGTTTATAAAAAATAAAAAATTAATTAAAAAAAATCTTCTTTAAAAAATCCATCCATGTTGTCACAAATGGCAGAATTTCCTTCCTTTTTTATAGTGAAAAATATTCCATTGTATGTACAGAACACATTTCTTTATCCATCCATTGATGAACACTTAGGTTGCTTCCATGTCTTGGCTATTGTAAATAATGCTGCAGTGAACACAGGTATGCACAGATGTTTTCAGATTAGTGTTTTCTTTTCCTTTGGGTAAATATCTAGTAATGTCATTGCTGGATCATATGACAGTTCTATTCTTAAGTTTGCGCAGAACCCCATACTGTTTCCCACAGTGGCTGTACAAACATTCCCACCAACATGCACAAGGATTCCCTTTTCCCTGCATCCTTGCCAACAGGTGTTATTTCTTGTCTTTTTGATAATACCATTCTAAGTGATGTCAGGTGATATCTCATTGTGGTTTTGACTTGCATTTCCCTGATGATTAGTGATGTTGGGCATCTTTTCATGTGTCCATTGGCTATCTGTAGGTCTCCTTTGGAAAAATTTGTTTGGGTCCTTTGCTCATTTTTTAATCAGATTGTCTGGGTTTTTTTGTTTTGTTTTGTTTTGTTTTGTTTTGTTTGCTATTGAGTTGTATGAGTTCTATATATATTTTAAATATTAATCTCTTAGCAAATATATGACTTGCAAATATTTTATTCCATCAGATAGGTTGTATTTTCATTTTATTGATAGTTTCCTTCACTGTTAAGAATATTTTTACTTTAGTAGAACCCTTTGTTTATTTTTGCTTTTTTGTCATTGCGTTGGGTGCCAAATTAAAAAAAAAAAAAAATCAATGTGGCATGGATGTTAATAGGCTTACTGTCTATATTTTCTTCCAGGAATTTTATATTTTCAGGTCTTATGTTCAACTCTTTAATGCATTTTGAGTTAATTTTTGTGTAGTTTAAGATAGTGGTCTAGTTTCATTCTTTTGCATGTAGCTGTCTAGTTTTCTCAGCACCATTTATTGAAGAGGTTATCCTTTCTTCATTTTATCTTCTTGGCCCTTTTCTTGCAAAAAAATTCATCATATATACAAGGGCTTATTTTGGGGCTATTTTGCTCCATTGATATTTGTGTCTGTTGTTATGCCTATATCATACTGTTTTGATTACTATAGCTTTGCAATATATTAATTAATACACATTTATTGGTCTAATTAATAGTTGGCCATGCTTCTACCAATATGTATTTTCTTTTTATCTTTAAAAATAATTGCTTCCTGATTTTCTTTTATTTGTTTTCCCTAAGTAGAGGTTTGGTTGGGGCTTTTGTTTGTTTGTTGTTTTTGCTGCTGTTTATTTTCTTTGACTTGCAAAGAAAAATATCTACACCTACCCCTTAAGCAACTACTTTAAACTTTTCAAAGACAGTTGCAAAATTATATTAAAGTAGGGCAAAGTAATCATTTGTTAACCTTCACTGATAGAAAATAAAATGATTTGTGCTTTTGCTTTTGAATATTCTCCAATTTCTAGATATTAATTTAATTTTTCCTGTATTTTTCCTTCTTTAATATCTTACACAATAAAAGCCAAATTTTGTGACCCATGTGGTAGTTTAGATATTAGTCTAATAGTTTTTACCAAGGATTTAGACTCGTTGATTTTTTTAAAGTTTTTATTTATTTAAGTAATCTTACACCCAGTGTGGGACTCAAACTCATGACCCTGAGACCAAGAATCAAATTCTCCTCCCACTGAGCCAGCCAAGCACTACTAGACTAATTGTTTTTAGCAGCCATTATTTGCTATGTCAAGAATTCTGAACTTTGACACTATTTATATTGTTACAATGCAGATTTTCAAATTATGTATTTATGATGTCAGGATAGCATATTTTTAATTCACACATAACAAAGAATGTCTTTCTATTGCTTTCACACATTGATAACTTCACTGGGATTTTTAAGGATTGCATTAGAATATGTCTAGTTAATGTTCTGTCTTCATAAAGTTGACCTGTAATATACTTCAGTGCATTCAAGCTCATGATGGAGTTTGCCTTTTTCCTGATCATCATTGCTCTAGATTCATTCTTTCTATTTTTCTATTTAGAGAATTTATTTTATATAAGTTAATCTTTTGATGAGTCATCTATGTCTTTCTTTTTCTCCTTTTAAGCTCTGAATTATGTGTGATTATATTTATTTTTTATTTCATCCATTCAACTTTCATCATTTTGTTTATACTGAATTCATTTTATCTTTTCATTAAGCAATTAAATTTCCCATATTCATGCAATACTTCCAAAACATAGATTGTTAGGGTTTTTTTTTTTTTTCATAATGACACCCACATCCATATTTTATAATCTGTCTCTTTCTCCCTCTCTGAGCTTCGGTGATTTTTCATAAGTCTGATGGTTTTTCTAATTACTCATCCTACAGAGAAGAATCTATTCTTGCTAAGTAGTGGCTTATAGTCAAATGGAAGACTGATAGAATTTATATGGTTCTCTGCTTAAAGCTTTTACATTTTTAAAGACCATAGTTTTAAGGCAGAAGAAATTAAAAAATAATGGGAAGATTATATTCACTGTAAATTTATATAGTAGGTTCAGAGATTTATAAGTCTAGAGGAATTGGGGAGGGAACTAGACCCATAGACAATTATAGCAAAGAACTTAATTTCAATATTTGTATGATTGCCCTCCTAGAAGAGCAGGATTTTACATCACCAAATCTCTCAAGGATTGTAGCTTCTGGTTTCTGAAACAGGTCCTAGCTCAGTCACTTCCAACAACTCACTGTTTGTTCTACTTGCCACCTTGCTCACCAGTCACTCTTACAAGATCTCCCTGTAATTCGCTGAGCACTGAGCTAATCACTGGAAATATGGTGGGAGGGAACAGATTTTCTGACTCTTAAGGGACTGATGGCAGATACAAGCACAAGACAGTGTGTTTCAACGTAATATGACAAGGTGTATAATGTGTAATTATTAGGCACATTGATGGTTTAGAGAATGCACATATATCATCAAGTTGTAATATGCCACATGTAAATAAAAGTACTTCTGTTGAGCTACTAATTGAACTCACCTTGGCTGAATTGATCTTTGAATGTGTTGAAACAATTTATTTGCTGGTTTAGTTTGTTTTTCTTTGTTTTGTTTTTATGTCATTAACCATCAGGTACCTTCTCAATAAAATGTAGCCTCTTTTCTCCTCTCTAAGACATCTTATGCCAAATCAGAGTAGGAAACTGTTATTTCCTCCTCATATCTTTATATACTCACATATCTCAAAAACTTATTCAAACAGTTGCATCTAATGTGGTTGGAAAGCCAAAAACAAAACAATCAACTTGTTCTACTGATACATTGATTGGTAAAGCAGTTGGCAGAGTAAAACAACCATTACCACCAAGCTGTGTCTAAGTCTACACACCATCTTCTTATAGTTTGAGTAGACTATTATATTCACTTTGAGCAAATTATTTAATGAATTAAACATGAATTTAAAAATTTAAAAAGAACTACCTGGAGATAGATAGATTGAAAGATAGATAATGTCTTCAATATATAATACATACAAATATGCATATATGTTATATACAAAATATTATAACTATATAGCTTTAATAGCAACTACCAATGTAGATATATATACATACATGGGCATATATGTCAGTGTCGGTTTGAAATTGATAGTTTATTGGTGAGAACATGTGTATAAGCACTGTAGGGGAAATCTATTCATTACGAAAACCCTTACCCCTACAGGACAATAAGACAAGCACCAGAAGACAAATCAGAAAGGAAGAAAAGGATGAAAACTCAAAGCCTTGACAAATCACTGCAGTAAGAGATTCTTTTCTCAATTTGCTGATGGTCTGTTTCTCCAGATTAATAGTAATCTGATACCATATGTTTAGTTCAACCCCTACAGCTTTTAGTGCATGCCTCTTTCAGATTCAGGCTGCCAGGTCAGCGGCTTCGGCTGCTTTTGGCAGTGTTTTGATTTTTCACAAGAATTGTTACAGTAACTCTGAACCTGAGTTTCTTAGATAAACTTTGAAGCTAAGTGCTCTTCTCTCTCCACTGGGTTAGAACACTGCCAAAGAAGCCAACAATGTTCATGCATATTCATATTTATGTTTAAATACTTATATGCCTGTTTGTATTTACTTACAAATACTTTGAGAATTTACTAAGAAATTTGAGAAACTGTCAATCTACTTTGACATTTATATTTATGTGTCCAAGTTAAATGTTTTAGCATTTTTTGCCAATAATTTTATTTGGATGTTTAAATAGTATTTTGATAAAGGTAGGATCTCAAATGCCTAGAAAAATACCATTCTCTGTACCTTTCATCATAAATTAAAGTCTTTTTATAGAAACAATATTGTTTGCTGTTGGAGAGAATAAGGTAATCACACACAAGTAAGTGAAAGACAAAATATGTGAAAAAACCCACAGGCCCTAATTTATGAAAATATGTGCCCAATTAATTTTTAATAAATCAAAAGTCAATAAAATGGACAAGCAAGTAGACATGTAAAGAAGCTTTTTTAGAGTTCTTTGGAAGACGTTGGATGTTCTTAATTTATAAAGAAAGATTTTCTGAGAAAATCTGAGATTTTTCTAATCCTCCCTCCACCCCCAGGAGAGGAAATATCACTCTATAGCATTCTCTGAAAAGCTCTGAATTTTGTAGTTTGACTCTTAGGGTAAGCGGGGCAGGGAACAGATATAGACCATGACTTCAGTGTTTTCAAGGGAATAGTCACTTCAACTTTTTAAGAGTGAACTGACTCAGAAAAACAGAAATTCTCTGGGACAGTTTTTGCCAACTCCTGGGGTTGAAAAATACTGCTTAGAGAAGTCTACTTCTTATATTATCTCTAATAATTCATTTAGGGAAAATGACCTTGTTGTGCAACTCTGTTTGGAACTGTTAATTAAGATTAACGAGGATCTTGCTGTTTTGCACTGGCTTGTTTCTTCGATCAAGCTAGTTGAATCTGGACTGGTCTGATGTCCTGCCTGGACAGGGCTGACATTCTGCCAACAAGCCAGTATTACGCTGAGGAAGGTTAAAACACTGAGCTGGCAAGTAATAATGATTTGAAAGTTGAATTTGGGGCATGAACAACAAAATGGAGGCCTGACACCCAGAGGTAAAGGTGACAGAATCTAAGATACCAGTGTTGAAAAAAGCCTCTCCCTCTGTATAAGAAACATTTATGCTTTTTTTCAATTACCAACTAAAAACCATGCACATTTAGAAAATTCCAGCAATTAGAGTTACCACTGAAAAGCATGCAAACCTAAGAAATTCTGAAATTTTCAATGCCAGAGACCTGCATTGAGATCATCTCTCTATTTGCCTGTTCTACATTTTTTAACTTATTTATTTTTATTTTTTTAAAGATTTTATTTATTTATTTGAGAGAGAGAGAGCCACAAGCCAGGGTGTAAGGGAGACAGAGGGAGAAGTAGTCTCCCCACTGAAGGGGAACTGAATTTGAGGCTCGACCTAAGATCATGACCTGAGCTTAAGGCAGATGCTTAACCCACTGAGCGACCCAGGCACACTGCGCCTGTTCTACTTTTTTTTTTTAAATAATAATAAATACATTTGTTTTCTATAGGTGTCCCAATTTGGTGGAATATTTCACTTTGAAATATATTTGAAGAAGTAATTATTTTTTAAACAACTTACTGGATTCCATAAAGACTTACAAGTGATATAGAATTTATATTTGAGAGATATGGATATTTCAGCCACACAGGAAGGGAAACTAGCAAAGTTAGAAGGGACAATAACAAAACTCAAATATCATTTTCTCCTGAGCAACAGACACTATTTCCTTCTCCTAGCCAACAACACAAGGTTGTATTATTTTGTTGATATTTATATTATACTTGGGAAATAGTAGTGTTCACAATTTTTTTTAACAAGTTAGCAGTCACACTTTAAAAAACATGTCTTCCTTTCATTATGTTGCTTTTGTTCAGGCCTACTGTGTGATGACTTATAAGTAATAAAATAAGGGGAATATTGTTGTGGTGTAACTTTTCCTCAAAAATGTCCTATAGATTCATTAGAATTCTAATCAAAGTCTAGCAGAATTGTTTTTTGGGGAAATCATTGAGATGATTCTAAAATGTATATGAAAAGGCAAAATAAGACAGCATTATAATAGCAAAAATAATTTTTAAAAAAGAACAGATTTGGAGAATTAACATTACATTTCCAAACTTTTTATAAAGCTATGGTAATTAAGGAATGTATTGGAGAAGTAATAAACATGTAGATCAAGAGAATACAGTAAAAAGTACAGAAACAGACCCATACAAACATGGTCAGTTGATGTTCAATAAAGGTGTAAAAGCTATTCAGTTTTGAAAGGATAATCTTTTCAACAAATGGGCTGGAACAATGAGCTATCCTTTTTTTTTTTTCTAAAGTATCTTGATCTATACCTTGTACTGCATATAAGAATTAACTCAAAATGGATCATATACCTCCAGTTGAACCTAAAATTGCAAAACTTTTAGGGGAAAACAAGAGAAAATCTTTGTGACCTGGGGCAGCCAAAGATTTTTAGGCATGACCCTAAAAGGACAAACCATTTTTTTTTAATGACAAATTGTCTTATTTTATTTTCCCTTCTTTTCCCCTGTGTTCATCTGTTTTGTTTCTTAAATTCCATATACGAGTGAAATCATATAGTATTTGTCTTTCTCTTGCTGACTTATTTCACTTAGCATAATATCCTCTAGTTCTACCCACGTCAATGCAAATGACAAGATTTCATTCATTTTGATGGATGAATTACATACACACACACACACACACACACACACACACACTCATACTACATATATCACTTCCACATCTTCTTTATTCATTCATCTTTCAATGGACATCTAGGCTCTTTCCATAGTCTGGCTACTGTGGACATGGCTGTTATAAATATTGAGGTGCTTATGCCCCTGTGAATCACTATGTTTGTATCCTTTGAATAAATACCTTAGTGGTACAATTGCTGGATCATAGGGTAGCTCTATTTTTAACTTTTTAAGGAACTTCCATATTGTTTTCCAGAGTGGCTGCACCAGCTTGCATTCCCAACAGTGTTAAGAGTGCTCTTCCCTCTCTACATCCTCACCAACCTCTGTTGTTTCCTGATTTATCAATTTTCACCATTCTGACCAGTTGAGGTGGAATCTCATTGTGGGTTTGATTTGTTTTTCCCTGATGCCAAGTGATGTTGAGCATTTTTCCATGTATTTGTTGGCCATTTTAATGTCTACTTTGGTAAAATGTCTGTTCATGTCTTCTGCCCATTTCTTGACTGGATTATTTGTTCTTTGGGTGTTGAGTGTGATAAGTTCTTTATAGATTTTGGATAGTATCTCTTTATCTGATAAGTCATTTGCAAATATCTTCTTCCATTCTCTAGGTTACCTATGTAAACAGAGAGGGAGACAAACCATAAGAGCCTCTTAATTATAGGAAACAAGCTGGGGTTTGCTGGAGAGGCAGTGGGTGGAGAGATGGGGTAACTGGATGATGGGTATTAAGGAGGGCACTTGATGTAATGAGCACTGGATATCACATGGAACTGATGAATCACTAAATTCTAATTCTAAAACTAATAATACAGTATATGTTAACTAAATACAAGTTAAATTTTTTTAAAGATTTTATTTATTTATTTGACACAAAGAGAGAGAGAGAGAGTAAGCAGGGAGAGTGGCAGGCAGAGGGAGAGGGAGAAGCAGGTTCCCTGCTGAGTAAGCAGTCCGATATGGAGCTTGATCCCAGGACCCTGGGATCACGAGCTAAGCTGAAGGCAATCATTTAACCAACTAAACCACTCAGGTGTCCACGGAATTTAATTTTTAAAAAATTTTAAAAATTTAAGGGTGCCTGGGGGCTCAGTGGGTTAAAGCCTCTGCCTTCGGGTCAGGTCATGATCTCAGGGTCCCGGGATCGAGCCCGGCTCTCTGCTCAGCAGGAAGCCTGCTTCCTCCTCTCTCTCTCTCTCTTTCTCTCTCTGCCTGTCCCTCTGCCTGCTTGTGATCTCTGTCTTTCAAATAAATAAAATCTAAAAAAATTTAAAATTAAAAAAATCAAAATTTTTAAAAATTTAAAAATGACAAATTGGACTCCATAAAAATTGAGAATTGTTCAAAAGATACTATTAAGAGAATGAAGACTAGCCATATACTGGAAGAAAATGTTGGCAAAACACACATCTTATTTAAAAAAAAAAAAAAAAACCCTGCATAAACATAATATAGAAAGATCTCTCATTATGGACATTGGGGAGGGTATGTGCTTTGGTGAGTGCTGTGAAGTGTGTAAACCTGGTGATTCACAGACCTGTACCCCTGGGGATAAAAATATATGTTTATAAAAAATAAAAAAAAAATAAAAATAAATTTAAAAAATAAAAATAAAAAAATAAAAAATAAAAAATAAATAAAAATAATTCAATAATAAGAAAATAAATCACCCAATAAAATAAGTGGGCAAAACAGACACATGAAAAAGTGCTCCATATCACTCGGCATCAGGGAAATACAAATAAAAACCACAATGAGATATCATCTCACACCAGTCAGAATGGCTAAAATCAACAAGTCAGGAAATGACAGATGCTGGCGAGGATGTGGAGAAAGGGGAACCCTCCTCCACTGTTGGTGGGAATGCAAGCTAGTGCAACCACTCTGGAAAACAACATGGAGGTTCCTCAAAATGTTGAAAATTGAACTGCCCTATGACCCAGAAATTGCACTATTGGGTATTTACCCTAAAGATACAAACGTAGTGATCCAAAGGGGCACGTGTACCTGAATTTTTATAGCAGCAATGTCTACAATAGCCAACCTATGGAAAGAACCTAGATGTCCATCAACGGATGAATGGATCAAGAAGATGTGGTATATACACACAATGGAATACTATGCAGCCATCAAAAGAAATGAAATCTTGTCATTTGCGAAAACATGGATGGAACTAGAGCGTATCATGCTTAGTGAAATAAGTCAAGCAGAGAAAGACAACTATCATATGATCTCCCTGATATGAGGAAGTGGTGATGCAACATGGGGGCTTAAGTGGGTAGGAGAAGAATCAATGAAACAAGATGGGATTGGGAGGGAGACAAACCATAAGTGACTCTTAATCTCACAAAACAAACTGAGGCTGCTGGGGGTAGGGGGGTAGAGAGAAGTGGGGTGGGGTTATGGACATTGGGGAGGGTATGTGCTTTGGTGAGTGCTGTGAAGTGTGTAAACCTGACGATTCACAGACCTGTACCCCTGGGGATAAAAATATACGTTTATAAAAAATAAAAAATTAAAAAAAATAAGTGGGCAAAAGATTTGAAAAGCTATTTCACCAAGAAAGATATACAGATACAGTATATACATGAACAGATGTTCAGCATCATTTGTAACTAGGGAAATACATTAAAACTACAATGACATAACACTAAATACCTATTAGGATGGCTTAAAAATATCTTTTTAATATCAAGTTCTAGTGAGAAATGGAGTAATTAACAGTGGGAATGCCAAGTGGTAAAGTCAGTATTAAATGATTTGGCAATTTCTTTAAAAAGTTAAACATAACACTTACAGTAAGAGTCATTAATCTGACTGCTAGGTATTTACCCAAGTGAAATGAAAACCTTTGTTCATACAAATACCTCTATGCAAATGCTTATAGCAGCTTCCCTGTAATCACCAAACACTGGAAACAACCCAAATGTCCCTCAACTAGAGAATGAAAAAACAAACTATGGTACAGCCATATAATGGAATAGTACTTCATAATAGACAGGAATGAACTATTGACACTCCCCACAATTGGGCTGATTCTCAAGTGTGTAGTGACAAGCGAAAGAAACCAGACTTAAGAAGACTGTAAATGGTATGATTCCATTTATATGACATCTTTGCAAAGTCAGAACTACAGGGAAACAAAAGAAATCAGAGGTTGCCGGAAGCTAGAAATGTTGAGAGGGGCTTACTTGAAAGGGGGAGCTTTGAGGGTGATAGGATTATTCCACATATTGATTATGGTGGTGATAAGAGTGACAGGGTTGTATATATTTGCCAAAACGTGCAGAAATGCTGCACTGCAAAGAGCAACTGGGGAAAAAATTGTGAGAGGAGGTATTCTGAAAAACAGCAAGATGGAAGGCCAAGTTTAGCGCCATTGAGGGAGCATGAAGGACAGTGGAACTAGGTATATGGGCCAAAGTCAGGGTAAAAGTCCTATATTAGCCATTTGTAATCTTGGGCTTTTGATACATTGTTTCTTGGGCAGGTTAACTTCACCTCTCAGTTCTGTATCTTCTTCTGTGAGATGCAGGCGCATACCACCCACTTTATGAGGAGCTGTATGGCTACATGAGAAACTGTATATGCTTTGTCTTAGCACGGTGTTTGACACGTATGATTCTTCTAAGTAAATAGTAGCTATAGAAGATGCCTCTGGTGACTAGCTTCACATCTCCTAGGCTCCCTCTGACTGCAGCCACAGATGGGGTGGACAGACTTATATGCCTGATGCACTGACAGCATCCCATCTCTGGAAGGTGCTTCAAGCCTTTCTGCATTTTGTCTCAGGCCCTGGGAATGCTGCTGAGCCAGATGGAAATGCACCCCAGGAATACAGGGGAGTTCGAACCCCTGAAACAACCCTCAACAAATGGCAGACGGCAGTTTCTTGTCTTTCAGGAGAACGGCGGAGGTTCCAGCAGAAGAGAGACTCCTTGCCCATAGCAGGGACCATAATAATATATCTTCATATTGTCTTCCTCTTTCCCATCTCATACTTCATTCTCTCTCCAGATTCCTGAGATCACCTCTGAAGTCCGCTCTCTCTCCCTCTGTCTCACTGCAGCTTCTCCTTTTAAGAGATCCCAAACTGACACACGAGCTATCACCAGAAAGCTGCATTTTTAAATCTGACACAATGACTTAATGAAGTGTCCATTCCTTATGCTCCCAACCTTATCATGTCCACCTCAACAAGTGCTATTTATGTTGTGATTTGTAACTTGCTGAGTACCTGTATCCATGTTACCCCACTCTGCCATCTCTTCCAGCTGTGGAACACAGAATTTACAGACGCTGCCTGCAGCTTCCTGTCACAGTTTTCTTCCCTTCTGGGCTCCTCCACTCTTTGCTACCTAACAGAAAATCTCTGCTCCAGAAACGAATAGTGCCCCTGCTCTTCCATCTTCAATCCCCACATCCTCCCTTCACAAGTCTAGCTCCTCCCCATTCAGTTCACCATGAGATTACTGAGCTGCTCTGTAAGATGGGCTCCTCCAGACACGGACTTGGCTTCAGCGCTCAAGGAAGGTTTCGCTATCCATCCAGATCAGAAAATGGGGAGAACTGAAGTGGAAACAGCTAAGAGAATAAACACAGAGAGAGCGACACCCTGCCCCATCCCAAGAAATAGATGCTTTGAGGCTCTCCAAACATCTTCTGATGTTTTTTTCTAACTCCCACTCCCATTCATAGTTATTTGGAAAACAGCTTGTAGCTGTGTGCAAATGCTACTTATAAAAGAAAACTTAACCCAAGGCTATGTAGCAAATAAGCCCCATTGTAACAAGATTTAACAAACACAAAAGCAGTCTTGAAATATTGTCGTATCTTTAACAATGAAATTATTATCTATATACGGCACCCCACATCTTGTTATGACACCCAGCTCTGCTTTAGGTGGTTTTATAGCTTATACCGGTGCTGTCTGACAGAACTTTCTGCAGTGCAGAGACGTTCTTCATCTGCCCTGGCCATCGAGCATTTAACATGTGGCTAGTGAGACTGAGGCACTGGATTTATAACTTTATTTAATTTTAATTAATTTTAATTTAATAACCACATTGCCTATGGAATACTGTATTAAACAGGCCTATAGTTTCATCACCAATTATCACAGAAATTAAACTTGTGTCTCCTAAGAGAATTATTTTTCGTTGGTTTTTTTTCTCTCATTATTTGGTTGGGGTTGACAGAATATGATTTTTCTGGGTAGTGCTGGCATTTGAATTTTAATCCCCATTGAGTATAATTATTAGTATATGGAAAAACATTCATGCTTTTAAATCTATCAACATTCTAAGAGTCATAAACAAATCACATTTCCTTTTTAAAAAGTTTTGAGAACAGGGGTACCTGGGTGTCTTAGTTGGCTAAGTGTTTGACTCTTGATTTCGGCTCAGGTCATGGTCTCAGGGTCCTGGGATCCAGCCCCATGTTAGGCACCCTATTCTGCAGGGAAACTGCCTGGGGATTCATTCTCTCTCTCTCTCTCTCTCTCTCTCTCTCTCTCTCTCTCATTCTCCCTCTCTCGCTGCCCCTCCCCTTACTCACTTACATGTGCTTTCTCTAGCTCTTTCTCTTCTCTAAAATAAATAATAAATCTTTAAAAAAAAATAAAAAGTTTTAAGAACATAAACAAAAACTAAAGACCTCTTGGACAGGAAGACTTTCCTCAAAAACTAAATATATGGTTTGATAGCAACATTTACTTACTCTCTGTCTCCCTTAGAAAGAACAGTTTTAATCAGATGATTAAATAACTCTAAGCCTCTCACAATATTTTGTTTCTCTAATTTGGTAATATCATGAACCCCCAGCAGTGCTCTGTCTTGCTTCTTTACCTATAGCTCAAATCGTTGTAGGAAGCCTAAAGAAAAAAATTGGCATTTTTTTCTAGACATTTCTAGGCATTTCTCTCAACTCAACTCCTCACCTCCCTCTCATAAACAGATCCTCATCCTGACAGTCATCTACACCAACATCAGCCATCACCAATTCCTCTTTCCTCGCCTCTGACAGATGGCGAGTGAAACTTCCTATCATCATCGCTTTATGTCAGTTCCTAGACAAACACAGCCTCCTCATCAGGCTCTAACTCCACCTTTCCTCCCTTCAACACAACTTGCACTGTCACCATATATGTCTTCCAAATGTATTGCTTTCAAATCACCCTCCTTATCCAGAAAACTTCAGTAGATCCCCATGACTTATGCAGTATTCAATATAAGCCCCTCAGTTTTGTGCTCAAGAGCCATATTCCCTTCTCTACCATAACTTTCTTCCGCTATAAATCGCCCCCCTTCTCTACCATAACTTTCTTCCTACTATAAATTCTGTTTCTCCAGACTGCAGTTTCCCACCGCTAAGTTTGTGCCCACAGACCTTCTTCCCAGTTCTTTGCCCAAAAATGCCCTATCTCTTCATGCTATCTACACAACCCTGGCTCATTTTTGGCCCTAGCTCAGTCCACTTTCTCCATGTGACCCTTCAGGTGTTAAGCCTTTTCTGATCTTTAGAAACAAATGTTGCCCACATCACTCACTTGTCATTTACTGTTAGTTGACTGTGTGTGAAAGTCAAAATACATGTAAAAGGCTTAGAGTGGCTCCTGTCACATGGTAGGTGTTCAATCACTATTAGCAATTATCAGTATGAGTATTCTTATTATTACTACTACTAATATTATTGTCATGGAAATGACCTACCGATGTAGTCTACAGAGTCTAACATGGTATCTTAGAATTAGTATGTGCTCAATAAACAAATCCTCTAAAGTAATTTTTATGCATGGATGATTTGCAAAGGAATTCATAGAAGCATAGAAAGAAGTGAGTGATGGAGGGGGTTTAACTAATTATTATGAGTATGGAAAATAGATTTTGCATTGAAAATTCTTTTATGAAAGTCTTTATCCAGTCTGTGTATACATCCAAATTATAATATATTTAGTCTCTTCTCAGAGATAACAGCACTTCTCCTACCCATCTGTCATGTCAGGTTGCACTGAGAAAATGCTAATTTACCTTTTTGATATACCATTTGACAATTTCTGGTTTCAGATATCACACGCAAGGTTGCACATCAGTGAATCAAATTTGAATCCATATTGTCAAGTTCATATTTAGAATAAAATTATGTTACATCTTTCATATAAACTTAAAAGTAAAGTTGTATATCAAATGAGTGTGTGCGTATAACTTGGATACAGAAGATAAAAGTAAGGCAAAGGAAGACCTTACTATCCTATTGGCTATGAAATTACAGAACCAACTCAGTCAATTAATGGAAGAAGGTTTAAACAAAGCTTCAGCTGAACTTTCACAGTGCAACTTCTGGATGCCCGTTCCATTAATTCATTAAATAAAAAGAGCATTCTTTTCATTCTAATTATCTCAGCTACACATGTTAAATGTGCTAAAAGCTAAACACAAGCAATAATATTCCTGTCATTTTTTTCATCTGCCAACTCTTCAGAAATAATTAAACTATATTGAGAGAAATAATTCTTCACTCAAAATGATTTTTACCAATGCAAAGGAAGGAGCATGCAATAAAAATTCATATAACCTAGTCGTTCAGTACAAAAATAGAACTAGAAAAGCATTAACAGCAATTTAGTTCAATACAAAGGAGAAAATTGCCTGTGTTTACTTTAATTTCAAAGGATAAGTATATATTTCAGATTTTCCATAGTCTTAAGGAATTTGGGGGATTTTAGAGACTAAGTTTGCGGTAACGAAAAACATTTGGAGATTTTAATATTTTTGAATCAAGAATTTCAATATTGAATATATTTGAATCAAAAAATATCAACATAATTTCTGAACTACAAAGTCAACAATAGAGGCAAAGAGTCACAGATAGGAAGAACAGTTTTGAGCAATAAGAGATCCAAATGGGAGTTGTAAGGTGCTATAGTGACAAAAAGGATCACAGTTTTCTGGGTATTGAGAGGGAAAGACTAAATTTAAGAACATCCTCAGTCCCTCATGCCAACTAGGTACATAGGTAAATACGTAGGTAGCTAAGTAGGTAGAGACACAGACAGACAGATGAAAGATGGGTGGATGGATGGATGGAAATGAAGTTACAATTGATAGATTCTCTACAATGTGAGAGCTTGTACACAAAAGCCATCTTCGTTCATAGATGAAATTTCCCGGACCCTTAAAGTTTTGTGTCACTGAGTAACAACAGCTAAATACAATATAATAACACAGTAACAGGACAGGCTGCAAACAGACACAGTATTAGAGCAGTGAAACAAGTACTGTCTTGGAAGCACTTGTAGGGAGGTTTTCCTCTTCTTTTGTGTAAAACCTGAAACTTTTCCTCAACCTACAACTTTTCTCTCTTCCCTCATTTCTATAATTCAGATGCTTCAACCCTCTCTTACATTCACCTCAACCCAGTTGCTTTCACCTTTTTCCCCCAAGGGTGAAATCTAAAATGTACCATTGTGTTATTTTTTAGGAGTATTGTGTGTCTTTTTAACTAGTTAGTAATTAAGATTGGTATTTTTTTGACATGCACAGGTTATAAGTTGTATAGGTTTGGAATGACTTGCCCCAATTCTATTTTCACATTAAGCTTTTTTATCTTTTAGGGATGATTTTTGCCAGACATGAAGTTTTTCAGAAAAGTGTGCATCACATGCTAGTAGAAGAGATGTTTATATTCTGTTTTAGAATTTTACCAAAAATGTTTCATCCTTACCCTAAAATGCACATTGTCTATGTTCAAGTTTTAATTCATCATATTCATTTGTTTCTAAGATCTCTCAAAGGAATTTACAAATTTTCTTTCCTTTTTCCCACAACCTGATCTAGTCCTGGACTGTGGAAATTCTTCAACATTTATAGGTAAGTTATTAATAAACCTCCCTTGATGTTGTAAAATCTTCATCAAAAGGGTGGTTATCAAAAATTATTTTTTGCAAAAATATTATTTGATATTAATTGGTTAAGTCATTAAATTTTTTTACTCTACCAATAATCCGTGGTGTACAATGTTCTACCTATCTAATTACAGCACTGTGACTCATCTCTTCTGTTTCATTGCACAAGATTTCTTTTAAAAGATAAAAGGTTTTTGTTCACCTGTCATCTTTCTTTTCATTGCCTTCTCTTCGTTTCCCATGTTGGCCTCAGTCATGTGGACTTTGGGATGCTAGTCACCTGCCTGCTATCTTTCTGACATATTTTTGCAAGTATTTTTGGCATATCACTGTGAGCTAAGCTTGCCCTTTCTCTCACATTGGCTACATACTTTAGCGCTTTCCCCTTCAACTGAACTCTTCCATCTGTCTAATAAGTAATTAATTCCCTTGGCAAAAAAAAAAAAAAAATAGGCATCAGTGGTAACTTAGAAAGTATCAGTTTTTAATACATCAATACATACTTAGGTCCAATTCAAGTGGTATTTTAGCTGTTTTATTCTCTTATTTTCAGTTTTCCTTAGTTTTTTTTCAGAGCCATAGTTTTGTTTTGTTTTGTTTTGTTTTTCAAATGGAAGGAGTAGGATGTAGAAAAACGTAACCTCTAGAGCTTAGCTTTAGAGCTCACATCCTTTTCCACTATTTACTCACTATGTAGTCAAATTATTTAAACTCCCTAGGCCTCAGTTTCCTCATAGAGTTGTGGGTTTATTTAAATGAGTAAAGATGGATGAGGTGCTTATAACATTGCCTGGCACGTAATTAGATTAATAAGTGTATACTGCTATCACTATGACTTTTATCTTCCCATATCACTGCTTTTATGCCATGTCAGTCCTTGATGCTCTTACACTATATATTTGCAGGGGTTGAGATACGAAGTATACCTTAGGATCCATGTACCAATATGGTGCAAATCAAAGTTAACATCTTCAAACACACACACACACACACACACACACACACACACACACACACACCCCAGACAAGAACATTTTAAAATTTTGTCAGCCACTCTACCACAATGATCCATGGACCTGGAACTCAGTGATTAGACTCTCAGTAAACTGGGGTCTCAGATCCTTGAGATCTTGGAGGGTTCTCCTGAAATAAGCATCTAGTAATCTGTAATTAGGGAAAATATAAATTTGAACTACTCCATAAGTTACTGATATGTGAGAAGTTGTCATTTCATTAAATTGTTTATTCACAGAGTAAACAGTCATTCCCATCCTGTGTCAAACACAACACAGGTTCCTGAGGGTACAAAGACAGACAAAATATTCGTGGTTCTTAATGTCTCAGTGTTTGTAATCTGGTAGAGAAAACATATAATGAAAGCAATATAGCATAAGAGCTGAAAGATGAATAAGGCAAAGTTTTGTGAGAGTAGATGGAAAGGGTAGATATGCTGAATTGGGGGGTCAGGAAAGGCTTCCGGAGGAAGAGCCATCTAAATGGAGACATGAGGGGAAATAAGAATTAGTGAAGGTCTGGGTGAGAAATTAGTGAAGGTCTGGGTGAGAAGTTTTTGAAGCAAAGAGAATAACAAGTGTGAAAAGTACTCCATCTATTAATGACCATAAGCATTTAATTGTTCCTACTGTACTCATCTAACCCTCCACTAGATTCAGAGTGGAAGATTTGTCTGATTAGTGCATTGCTATGTATCCATCTCCCAGAAAAATGCATGTATGGTGATCTATAGCATTAGCTCTATAAGTATTTGTGGAATGAATGAATAAATTCAGCATAACACTATTTCTGCTTTACAGCTTACCAGTTCACTCTGATGATTAGACTTGAGGGTCTGCAGTGGTATCATTTATGCATGTCACACATCTCCTGCACAAATAATACTACATGACATCCCTGTGTTCATATCAAAATCTACAGTTTTCTTTTCAGTGTTATTAAAGGGCAAAGAGACAATATTACCCTTGTTAAGAAAAAATGATACTAATATGTCTTATCTTTCCATGAGCCCTATACACTGCCATTAAGATTCATATACAGATAGGAGTGTGGGTGTGTTCAAACATTTGTACACTACTCTTTGGTATAGTTTCTCAGCTGTGTTTCTATCACAATGATAGAAAAAATGGAGAAAACGAAGTTCCAATGTCTTAATATTGGTCAGAAAAATTTGCATTTGGTATAGGTTAAAAATGCAATAATTCCAGCTTTAGAGTCAAAATTAAAAAAAATTTGCCAGGGTTCCTAAGTGAGTCTTAAAGTCTTTCTGAGGAACTGCAGTAAAATATCGAATTGAAGTAAACCTAACATACGTGAAAGGTGGATGAGTTCCATTCTGGGAATCAGTAATTCTGATGCCAGCACAGGGGAAATGGTGAACCAACCAGTCCACTTCTAGAATTTTCCATTTTCCCCTTCAGAAACCTTTGCCTTCTCACTGCCCAAACCAACCCCCAGTCCTGTCCTTAGGGTTGGTGCTCTCAAGCTCTCCACTTCTCTCTTTATGCTCTTCTCTTTCAGAAGATCAGCTAGATTGGAGGCTTTGCTTCTGTGTTCATGAAAGAGAGTCTGACCCAGTAAACAGCACAGAGTTGAAAGCCCAGTTCAATCACCTACATGCTGTGCACTCCTGGATAAGTTACACAAGGTCTCTGAAGCTCCGATTCTTCATCAGTATGGTAGAGTGCTTTAAAAAAATAAAAGAAAAAGAAAAGAAAAGCCCTAGTTGCTATCCCATCTGGAAAATGTAACCAATGATTCCACACCAGAGAGTTAATGATTAAAATACTCAGTGCATCCTTCCAGAAATAGCCACATGTTCAAAGGACATAAGGCCAAAGGAAGAAAGTGCTTGCAGGAAATTTTCTGGCATCAGTAAAAGAATAGTATGGATAAAGACTTTCCCAGAGAACTTTAACCCACACTTCATGGGCAGCTACCTACTCCACCCATTCCTACTGGTATAAAGTGGTACACACAGAATGTGATTAACAAACAGAAACTTCTAGATAAGTAAATGGTTCCAGCCCAGCTATGGGCTAGGATTAAGGCCAGATCTAAGCATATTTAAAGTGCTTAATTTATAACTAAATGAAATTGACCAATGCCTTATATATTTTAGAGTACAGCTGCCTTTTGAGTATATCTTTAGACTTTCAACAGTGCTAGTACTTTTCATTAACTCTACAATGTATTTTTTCATCTCTGAAATCAGGATATTGCTTACAATTCATTGAAATTCATTAGTCTCTTTCTTCTTTCTTGGTGGTAGATATGTGATGGAGTCTTAGGGTCACTAAAATATTAACATCTAGAATGATACAGAATCCCAATGAACACTCAGTAAGTTCTGAGTGAAAATCAAACAGCAAATATGCAGTTTAGAGGATTAGAGCAATCTATTTTATGTCTGTGAGCACCAACTTTAGGAATATTTTAAAAAGACAACTTTCAATAAGGTACATGTATAAAAAGGAGTGTGCTTCAAACAGCTTAATGCACAACCTCCAATAGATTAAGACTTCATTCAAGCTTTATAAAGAGTCAACATCCTAGTGGTTTTTGATTCACATCTTATAATTAACATAGGTACTTGTAGAGACTAAAGTGAATCTATATTCATCTTATTTTGAGATTTGCTCATACCCCTTGAAAGTAATTATATATTCCCTAAGTCATCACAAAACCTGAGTTTGAAAATCTCTACCTCGTATTCATCAATATGTATGTTAAAATGCCCAAAGTATTATGGTTCCTTTAAGCAATTTCCAACTGTTTATTCTACCCATGTGACCTCGGGGATATCATAAAAAGAAGAGAGAAGGAAGGAAGGAAGGAAGGAAAGAAGGAAGGAAGAAGGAAGAGAGATAAAGAAAGAGGAAGGAAGGAAAAAAGGGAGGAAGGAAGGGAAAGAAAAAGGGAGGGAGGAAGAAAGGAAGACAGAAAAGAGGGAGAAGGAAGGAAAAGGGGAAGGAAGGAAGTCATGCATTGATGATGTAAGCACAGCAAGTTGATAGTTAATTTTACAAATCTTCTATTATTTTTGGTTTAATTTAAACATAGCCTTGTGAGGCCCCCATGGGGTTATAATTAATATTGTTGTATAGTGAATAGTCAGTGTTGATTCTCATGTACTTGTATTCTCTAAGAAATTCCTTGTTTTTAAATTGACATTTCTGTGTCTGTGAAGACTCAAAAATCCTTATTACCTTGATGTGTTTTGGGTTTATATTTTGACTTACCACCTTGGGTACAGTTATTCACAGATCAGACCACAGTGTATTATGTAAAAACATATAACATAAAAATTCCAATCTCACAACCACTATTTCACACATCTGTGCCTAGGAATATAATCAATTGCAGATGCCCTAGTCTATAATATTCTCTGTAGTCATGGAAAATACTATACTAGACAGACATGTTGTACCACAAATTCTCAAATTTAAAGTTTCTAAGATCTCAGAATGGTACAGTCTGACAAAATCTGCATTGCTTATCACAACATCCAATATACCTCTTGTATTAAACAATTCCTATGTGAAAGAAAAAATTAGATAAAAATAGAGAAAGATCAAAGAATCCAAAGAAATTTCAGAAACAAATTAAAATTCTATAACTATTAAGACAAGCATAGTGTTGTCTTTATTTTTCTCTAAATCTTGACCATAGACAATAAACGTAAAATTGACAAAAATCAATTTTAGAATGTTATTTTTACAAAAGGCAGTGGAAACAACCCAAATGTCCATCAGCTGATGAATGGATAAACATAATGTGGTACACCTACACAGTGCAATAGTATTCAGCAAAGAGAAAGAGGAAGGAAGTAGTTTACATGCTACAACATAAATGAACCCTGGAAATATTTTGTTAAGGAAAAGAATACAGTCACAAAAGACTGCATATTATATGATCCCATTTAAATGAAATGTCTAAATCCAGAAAGACAGAAAACAGATGAGTGGTTGCCTAGGGCTGGGGGTAGATGACAGATGGGGAGTGACTGCTCACAGGTACCAGGTTCCTTTCTGGAGTGATGAAAATGTTCTAAAATTAGATTGTGATGGCAGTTGCACAACTCTGCCTATACTGAATTGTACCCCTTAAACTGTATACCTTAAGTGGATGAATTGAATGGTATGTGAATTATATGCGAATAGCACCATTTCAAAAGACAATAGTTCAAAGGCAAAACTTTTTCCTCCTAGTAAATTGCAAAAACTTTCTCCATGGATAGAGATGGAAATGTCCTGCTGCAAGCACTGAAAAGTGAAAATTTGCAAAGGATAAGGGGAGTCCTCAACAGAAATTTGCTACAGAGAGCTTAAGATGGAAGCAGTTACCCAATTCTATTATCTGTGTTTAAACAAATGATTCCAGTAACCAGGAAACAGTTCTTGGGGAGTAGTGTTGCCAGATAAAATAGAGGAAGCTCAGTTAAATTTGAATTCCACACAATGAACAGATTTTTAGCATAAATGACCCCAAATATTATATAAATATTAAATTAAATATTTTAAAAAGATTACGTATCTGGGGACATAGTCAAAGTAAAATACTACCCATTGTCTGCTTGAAAATCAAATTTATCTGACTGTCCTGTACTTTTTGTTGTTCTTATTAAATCTGGCAACCTAGGCTGGTACTTTTTTTAGAGTACTTTCTTAAGAGCTCAGAGCAGTTGAATACAAAACCAGGGTAGGTCTAGATAAGAATGGGAGAAAACTGTTCCAAACCCTATGACACCCATTCATTTATTCAGCGTTTTGTATGCCCAGTACTAGAAAGACTACAGTAAACAAGATGGACTCAGAACGTAGAGTCTGGCAAAAGAAGACAGAAAAGTGAAAACACAATAACAGTATAGTATGATAAGTGATCAAGGATGACAAGCAGACAGCAAGCAAAGGGGAAAAGTAAACAGAAATGGGCAAAGGCTCAGAGATGAACAAGAGTATGGCTAGTTCAAAGAAACAAAGAAGTTGCATATGAAAACAACAACAACAACAAAGACACGGCAAGGGCGGAGTGGGGAAGAGATCATTTTAAAGAGATATAAAGAAGCCACGCCATGGAGAGTTGTGGGTTTCTTTAATGTATTTTATTTTTTAGGGCAATTTAGGTTCACAACAAAACTGAGCACAAAGTACAGAGTCCCCATATACCCCTGTCTTTACACACACAGAGCCTCCGCCACTATCAACATCCTGCATGAGAGTGTTAGATTTACTGATGGATGAACCCACATTGACATATAGTTATCACCCAAGGTCCACAATTTCCATTAAGTTTAACTCTTGGTGTTGTACATTATATGGATTTTAACACATGTATAATTACATGTATCCACTACTTTAGCATCATATAGAATAGCTTCACTGTCCTAAAAATCCTCTGTGCTCTACATATTTACTCTTCCTACCCTCTTAATCCCTGGCAACCACATATCTTTTTTACTATCTCCATAGTTTTGCCTTTTTCAGAATGTCATACAGTTGGTATTATACAGTATGTAGCCTTTTCAGATTGCCTTCTTTCAGTTAGTAATATGCTAAATGTGTAAGTTTCTTCTATATGCTTTCATGGCTTGATAGCACATTTCTTTTGAGTGCTGAATGATGTTCCATTGTCTGGATGTACCCATGAAAGATTTTTAAGTTATCTTAAAAGTATTGACTTTAAACAGGAGAGAAACAGGATCATATTATTTTAAAAAATCACTCTGGTTCTAAATTAGAGAATAGACTGGAAGGATATCCATTAGAAGATTATCATAGTAATTAAAAAAAGAAATGATGGTGGGCTATAATAGTGTGTTAGTGGCTGTGGAGAGAAGTAAGCATAATCAAGGCACAACAGGGAGCAGAATCCTAGGACTTGGTGATTGGAAGGTAATAACTATAAAGGAGCAGGACTTGTGTCAAAATTCTAGGTTTCTGATTTGGACTGTAGTGTCATTCATCAAAATGATGAGCACTGAGAATAAAGGAGAGAGTTGTGGAGAAACACACTGAGATCATTTGAGAGCACACTGAACTTGAATTATCTCCAAGATATTATCTGAGCAGTGACTTCTAGAAGATGGTATACTAATGAAGAACTTAGGAAAGAAGTCTAACACATAGATGTAGTTTTTGGAGACATAATCACAAAAGAAAAATTGAAACTTAGATATGGATGAGCTCATCCAGTGAGTGTGTTAAGACTGAGAAAAGAAGACAGGTTAGAACAGAGCCCCAGAGAACAACAACATTTGAAATCCCTGTAGAGGAAGTGACAGCAGTAAGAGATGTTGATGAGAAGCTAGGGGTTAATAGTATCACAAAAGTAACAGAAGAAAGTTCCAGAAAGTGGGAGCTAATTTAAGGCTTTTAGAGACATTAAACATTGTGGTATTCTCTCTTCCATAGGAAATTAAAAACTAAATATACATTTCATATATGTATATTAAAATTAAATTATTATCTATTTTATATCTGTCCATTGATGAAGCATGAAACCAAAACATATGCTGAAATTGATATAGTTTCTTTCCAAACTTCTAATGGAAAAATTTAGGTATGTTCATTGAAGCTAATTTTCTTCAATTTTGGAAGAGCCTCAAGCACTTGCTTCGTCTACTTATTGGATAATCTTATTCTATTGACAGGGAATGGTTAGCTGTATTGAATGCTTAAAACAAGAAAATAAAAACTTCAAGATACCCATTGGATTCAAAGACAAGGACACTGATAAAGTTAACAAGTTTAAGTAAAGAGATGGATCAGAATTCAGAATGCAATGAGTTATAGCCTAAATAGGAAATGTGTCAGGAGGAGGGAAAGGGGGACAATGAATATATACAACCCTTTCAAGAAATTTGGCTTTAGGGCAAGAGAGAGAGTTAATGCAAACACTGGACCTGAATGTGTGGTTATGAGATGGGCTAGTCTTGAGTGTGTTCAAATGTTAATGGGGAAACACTGAGGTCTGTAGAAAAATGGATTCTAGACAAGGATGCCAGGTCAGGTCTTAGAGAATGGACTCCTCCTACTTTGTAAGAGACAGAAGAAAGACAAGAAAGTGCATAGTTACTACCACATTTATCAATCCCATGGCAGGAAGTTAAAAGTGTTTGCTCTAATACCTTTTTTTTCTTATGGAATAGAAGAGAAAATAATAGCCTGAGAATAAGTGAAAAAATGGAGTAGTCAGTAGTTCAAGGTAAATGGTGGAGAAATGGACTACTAGGAAGAATGAAGACATTGACTAAGAACCCATTGTGTCTAGGAAAGAAGGCAGGACAAAAAATTAATGATATAACTCTTCTTTTCACTAAATAGATATTCTTAAAGTAATATAAGACCATATACATACGCACACACAATAGATTTTCCTGGACTCTCATTTTAGTGTATTCTGATTTGAAGGAGAGATTATCTGCTATAAATGGAGTTCTTTTGATTTGCATCTTTGTAATACATCAAGAGTAGTGTTAAGATATTTCTATCAATCTATTGCCAGCGCCAAACTTGCTTTTAAATACAGAGAATCAGGTTCAATTACTAATCATCTACAACTTCATTATCCATGGTTAGATTTGAGAAGCATTGATCTAAATAATCTAAAACAGGAGATATCCCAAAATTATTTGAATTGGGTTTTGAAAAACATAATTGTTTACATTAAATTTACATTCCTAATTTGCCTCACTTTGGCAAATATTAAAAATAGCTTAAATTCTCTAGGAAGATACTCATGATACTAGAAAGGGATTAGTGTTTAGAGAGAATCCCAACAGAGATTAAGAGTTAGCAACAAATAAAATGAATCCCCTCAATTGTATTGAGACAAATGTCTAACAGAACTCCTTTTTCAATTATAAAATAACTGATAAATGATAAAATAACTGATAAATGACTCCTAAATTTTCAGAAGCAGAGCTGTTCCCATTCTCAACCTGATGCCACTCATACCCTCAGCTGAATTTTGACTTAAACTCCATGTACATTCTTTCCAAAAGCCAGGCTTATATAAGTTACCTCTGAATAATAAATAGTTCCACCTTGTGTATAGGGTGGCAGTATAGCCAGGGCAGGTGGACAACTCTAATCTAATTATACTCTCCTCACATCCCTCATCCACTCATTCATTCAATTGATTCATTCAATCTCAGTAATAATTCAAGTACTCAGAACTTACTCTGTATTAGGGGCTGTGTTAAATGATAACATCACACATATCAACAACAGAGATGACCTAAGTAAATTACCAATTAAAAACTATGAGATATGACTTATGGTAGTTGTGTACTATATAAGGTAAAGCAGTGGACCACCAACTTAGGTCTTGTGTTAACTTCTGAATACTTCCCAAGGAAGATAGCTTTAGAGTTCTTAAAGAATGAGCAAGAGTTAATCGTCTGGAGAAGGAAAGAGATCAGGGAGGAAAATAAAGACAGGGAATCAGCCTGGAAAAAGAAATAAGAGGTGTCATAGAACATCTTTGCAGTTCCCTCATATGGAGCATATGGGTCAGACCATGGAGAGAATTGTATGTCAAGATAAGGAAGTGGATCATATACTAAAGGTTATGGGGATTTTTTTTTTTTGATGGAAGCTTTAGAATGACATGATGAAATTCACATTTTACAACACTTTTTCTAGAAATTGTGTTTTGAAAACATAATTATTTACATTAAATTCACATTCTTAATTTGCCTCATGCTTATGCAAATATTAAAACTCTTCTGAATTCTCTAGGAATTCAGTGGGTTGGAAACATTTAAGAAAAACTTGAAAGCAGGGAGACGAGCTGAGGCATCTGACTGGGACAGATGCAATGGAATCAGAAAGCTGAAATCTGGAAATGTTAAAGGGGCAAAAAGAAGGTGATGATGGGAGGGAAGGAAGAACTTCAGCTAATTCTCCAGTCTCTGGTTTGGACATGGAATTATTTTTAGCATTACCACTCATTAAGTTAGAGATTGCAGTAGGAGAAAAATGGTTAAGCACATAGCAATGAATTCAGATTTGGACATGTTGAATTTGGAACACCCATGAGCAAAGACTTCTAGAGATAATCAAAGAGTCAATCAATTAAATAGGTCTGTCACTCAAAAGACAGGTCAAAGCTGAAGATACATATTGAGAATCATTACAATATATGTAATGTTATGTGGATGAAGGTATAGACCATTTGAGAGTGGAACAAGGAGAAAAGCAAAGCAAAAACAGTAGAGACCTATACACATTATACCAACTAAAAGACTGTGAGTGTCCTACTTAGTGGAGCTAAAAAGGCTTCACCTTAGAGCTAAGGCAGAGGCCAGCTTTTCTTTATCCTAACCAACTTACCCTGGTTATTCTATCAAATAATTCTTAAATGTTTATGTTTCTTCTTGATAAAGTATGTTTCTTAATCTCTTCTTATAAGTAAATGTTATTTTTTTAAACAGCTCCTGAATTAATATTGGCTCTTTTTCTTACTTCAAGAACCTGAATCAATCGACAAATAATCTAACATCTACATCATATTATGTTCATTGGCATTCATTGGCAGAGCAGGAGAAAACTTATTGTAGAACACACTATAATAGATTACAATTAAATGATTACAAATTCCTGCCATTTCTATAAGAACACCCCTACACAATATGACTTTTTCAACATCTCCCCCACACACACACAACAACGGGGAGAATCTTTACTCCACTCCTTGAATCTTGGGTTGCTTGTTTGGGGTTTTTTACTTGGTTTGGTCAAAAAGCCATCAACAAACATTAATGTGGGCAGAAGCTTAAAGGAATTGTACCTTGGAACGTGCACTCTATTGCATCTGGGAAACTTTCTACCACCTTGTGAAGAAGCCCAGGTAAGCCTACTGGAAAATGAGAGACCATGTACAAAAATGAGCCATCCCAGCTGAAAGGCTACCAGACCTTCCAGTTGACAGACATGGAAATGAAATGATCCCAGACCATCCAACTGCAGATGACCTGCCCACTGCTTATAAAGATGAACAAAGCTGGCTCAGAATTGAAGACCCTCCCAGCTGACCTGGAAAAATTAGCAAATAAAATGATTTTTAATTTCAGTCACAAAGTTTTGGGTTGCTCTGTCATGCAGCAATGGATAACTGACACTACCACCTTCTAAAAATGAATAAGAAATCACTTAATTTGTGTTAAATAACTTTTAAATTATAATCTCTGATATAGCAAGAGAATCTCAGAACAGGCAAACATTACCTCCTCTATGACTTTAACCAGAAAAACATATTCTACTTAAGCACATTGTAGAGTGTTGTAGACTTATTCTAAATCATGACAATTACCTATCTTGGATTTTAATCATAGTTAATAGCTTGGATTAAGTCTGAGTTGAGAGACAAACAGCTCTCACAAGTTTTTACCCTGCAGCTGTAAGCTTTTAAACTTCATAACTGTAATGAAGACATAAAATCAGGTTTTTATCCAAATGCACATTGATACTTAACTACCTACCCTTTATTTAATTTTTCTTTAAAAATTCAATAGATGTTTTAAAAACTACTTTGAAAAGGATGCCATGACATTTCTCAAGAAATCTAGGATGAAATATTTCATAGCAGATATTAATATTGCCACAGAACACTGAAAGAACTCTTTTAAAGTGCCCACCTCACAAGATAAGCCTAGTTTTCTTAAGATAATTATGGACAAAGTTTATGAATTATTCATCTTTATATCACCCATAGTCTCCCCAGTTTAGGAGGTACTTGATATGTGTTTGTTAAGTTTGAGTGAGTTAATGGTTAATAGGCCAATTGCATTGTTTCAGGCTTTAGTACATGTGGTTGTTGTACTTCAGGAGAAGTGATTTGACCCATGATATATGTGACTTGATACACTTAAAGAGTCACTCACAACAAGGCTCTACTGGTTTGTACTCATAAATGAAACCACACTAATGATTCCAAAGGAATCATCACAACTAAGCGATCCCTCTACATGATGTTGGATTTACCAGTTTTGACCCAGTATCTATAATAGATATCATTCTTCTTTTAGAAGAGCAAAATCAGCCAATCTAATTTTCACTTAGTTTACAAGATGTGTATATAGTTATGGATATATAAAATATATATTTATCTTTATATTTAGAGATACCAGGGCTGGTGATTGCTATCTGAGTGAACAGGTGTGGATGAAAAAACCTCTGCCTGACCAACTGTTCTTTCTGTACTGTACACACATAAAGGCTATTCTATGGATGGCAGCTGTAGCCCTATTTGCAGAGCCCACAACTATTTGTGACTCTCCACAACTTAAAATCTTCCTCTGCCCACTACCATCATTCATATATAGCTAGACTTCTAACTGGTGCAACGAAAGATGCATTGCCTATTATCACTTGGAATTCAGGATTCCACTGAGTCATACGAAGTTTTACTTCGTGGGATCTTTACAGTTTTTCTTCCACTGACTCTGTGTTTGCTTGCCACCCTCCAGCTTGGCAAACAGCATCTATATGAGTCTCCTATTGTCATACATTCTTCACACCTGCCCAGTCTCAGAGCCTCATGCTTCCGTGACAATTACATACACTAGCTAAATTTAGGCCTTCCCTGTCTGACTTGTCTACTTAAAGTTAAACATCACTCACATCAAAGGAACTGATGAGCCTATTCAAGAAATAATTTATTCATTTACTTAGTGCTTATTTATTGAAGCCACTGTTTTGAGTGCTGAGAATAAAGCAGTAAACAGAGTCACTTCTACAACGGAGCTTTTATCACAGTGATGCACATTGTTCTTCCCACCACAGAACAGAGATAGTATCTCTTCTTTGGTATCACTTAGACAACTCTTTAACACCTAGTAAGTGCTTAATACATGCTTGTAAGGCAGGTCAGAAAACCTCATTCTATACTAGAGTCTGGGTATTTATGTATATTCTTATATACATATGTATATATGTACACACATATATGCCCCATATTGGCCAGTAAACCTTGGAGAGCACTGGACTTCTGATTGATTCCACTTTCCACTCCTGCTTCCTGGATCTCATGGATCTCTCTACTGCCTAGGTAACAAAGATCATGACTGCTTTTAGATATCCTTTGCTAATCAAAATAAGTAATTGACATCACTGTTTTCTCTCTTCAGGCTGGGATATGATTTTGATCTTCTGATACTTGTACCAAGTCTATGGTCCTATACTTATTCTGCCAAGATTTCCATATATTTTATTAGCATTTTTCCTGAGTGCTTCAACAGTCATCTAGTTGTGAAAATATGGGTTCATGACATGGATTTGTCATGGAGGCTTGTATGGGTCTTTACATGCTGCCTCACCTTCCCTCCAAGTTTTACAAACACCAGTATTCATCAAAGCACCCACATCAGATGGAGATAAGACACATAACAAGTGAGTAGTAAACACAAACACAAGTCTACCATTCACTTACCTTCGTTCTGAGCCCCATAGTCTCAACCATTTTAATAGTTTGTTGGCCAGTTGGTTATTTATTCCCAAGACCATATTTTAGGAATCCCCAAAGGAGCTTCTGACATATTTCTACTGTATAAAGTTCTTTGACAAATCCTACCTATACCCAATTTCTTGTTTCTCACTCAGTAAAAATTCTCCCCCCGAAAAGGGCTGGGTTATACTAGAGCGTATCATGCTTAGTGAAATAAGTCAAGCAGAGAAAGACAACTATCATATGATCTCCCTGATATGAGGAAGTGGTGATGCAACATGGGGGCTTAAGTGGGTAGGAGAAGAATAAATATACTCTAAATTTGGATTCAAAAAAGTTAAACATTTTATTACCCAAGTTTCATCTCCATTTGGACTTTTATAAATACCATGTTATTTCCCATTTTTTGCCCCCTATTTAGTCTAGGACAAATTTGGAGTGGGAGGGAAAGAAAACTCAAAAATGTGTTAATAAACAAGTATACTCCTGGATAATTAGAAACAGAGATTATGTAAATTGCCTTGTATCATGGTCTGGACAGTAGAATGCACATGAATATGGTTTTTTTTTAATTACTTGACCATGATCTCTAGTCCTTCAAGACTCAAACCATGGAGCAATCACAAAACAAACGTTTATTTTACACTTCCTATGTTGATAGTAATATGCTATTTCTTGTGAAAAGTAAAGGATTATTATCCTCCCCAAAGGGTCCTAAAATTTTAATGAAGAGAGAATGCCAAATAATGACATATATGGCCAACAATAAAATGAGATTTCATACTATTTTAGCAAAATCACAAATATTATTAAAAAGGCAAAATCAATGGTTAGTTGAATAGTACCACTAATTAGCACTAAAGGAATTTAAAGACAAGACAATCTTCACCTCCTCAAAGTAGAATGTAGAAAATTGTTTTCCCAACTTCCCTCAAAACTAGAGATGGTCTCATGACCTGGGCATGAGACATGAGCTTGGAAGAGGGTGGAGTGAGTAAAAGACTGCAATGTTAAATTGATGCTGGCACACTAGTGTCTCCTGCAACATTCAGAGCCCACAGCAAGTTGCGCAGTGGAGTGGTGCAATACTGCATTTTGGAGATTGTTTGTGAGTGCAAAGCCGTCAACCTTGACTCACTGGCCATTACCGAGACTCTGTGGTATAAAATTTATCCTTTTGTAAACTTTTTGTAAATATATTATATATAATATAATATATAATATAAATATATATAAATATAAATAATATATTATATTATATATTACATATAATATAAATAATAAAATGATAATATAAATTACTTTATTAGTCATATATAATATATAATATAAATATATATTTCTAGATAATGTATATTATATTATTTTATTATTTATATTATTATTATATATTATCATATTATTTGTATAGTATATATACTACATATAGTATATTCTATATATATAGTATATACTATATAACTATAAGGACCTGCAGGGAAAAGAGAAACACATTCTGAAAAGTGGTTAACCTCAGGGGATGGGAAGAGAGGGAGAGTCATTCTAGTGGGGATTGGTAAACAAGAGACACAGAGATAGCAACCATATGTGTAATATATATCATATAAAAGCTTATGTATCCTGGCATCAATATTTCACTATTCTTTTTGTTTTGTTTCTTAGTGTTCAACAAGTCAGTTTTCAATCAGTTATGTTTAACACTCAGTGCTTATTCCATTATGCGCCCTCCTTAATGTCCATCACCCTATTACCCCATCCCCCACCCACCTCCCCTCCAGCAACCCTATTTTTTTCCTATAGTTAAGAGTCTCTCATGATTTGTCTCCCTCTTTGATGAATTCCCATTCAGTTTTCCCTCCCTTCCCCTATGATCCTCTGTGCTGTTTACAATGTTCCACATATGAATGAAAACATACAATGATGTCTTTCTCTGATTGACTTATTTCATTCAGCATGATACCCTCCAGTTCCATCCAGGTCAATGCAAATGGAAAATATGAAAAATCTCTCCATTTATTTAGTTCTTTAACTCACCCCAGTGATGTTTTATAGTTTTGTGGGGAGATATGTTATCATCTTTGGTTAGATTTTTTTACTAGATATTTGTTGCTTTTGGTATTATTGTCCATAGCATTGTTGTTGGTTTTTTTAATTCTCTTTTCCTTTTTTTAAAGTTTATTTAATTAAGCAACCTCTATCTCCAACATGGGTTTCGAACTCACAACTCAGAGATCAAGAGCCACATAACCTTCTAGCTGTATCAGCCAGGCACCCCTGAATTTTATTTTCTAATTATTATTATTTTTTATTTAATTTCAATTATCCAAGGTATAGTACATCACTAATGTTTGATATAATGTTCAATGATTCATTAGTTGAATATGACACCCTGTGCTCATCCTATCACGCCATCACCCAGTTACTCCTATTTTCTAATTATTAGTTCCTAGTATATAGAAATAAAATATATTTTTATATTAACCCTATCATCTCCAGTTATTTCACTAAAGTCACTTATTAATTCCAATAATTTATGTGCACATTCTTTGGTATTTTCTATACCAATAATTATTTTGTTTATGAATAATGACAGTTTCTTTTTTTTCTAGGGTGTATGATTTTTTCTTGCCTTATTTCACTATCTAGGACATCTGGTGCAATGTTGAATAGAAGTAGTGATAGCAAATATCTTTGTTTCCTATCTTAAGGATAAAAATTTAAATATTTCATGACTAAGTATTATGTTTCCTATAGGATCTTTCTGTGAGTGCACAATTTTCAGACTAAGGAATTCCATTTTCTGTGCCTACTATTTTTCAGAGTGAAGAATTCCATTTTATGGTAGGAATTTTTACCATAAATAAATATTGACTTTTAGAAAATACTTTTAGCGTCTATTGAGATAATCCTATGGCATTTTTTTTCTCCTTTATTCTGTAAATGTGATGGATTAAATTGACTGATTTTTGAATGTCAAAAGCATTTTCTATTTCTCCTTCCTGGAATAATCCAACTTGGTTATTTTCTTAGTTTGGGGTCCTTCCCCCACCTCCACCCTCAAACAAACACACACACAGACACACAGAGAGAGAGAGAGAGAGAGCTGGCCCTGAGACAAAGATTTGGTTGTAAGTAGTTTATGAAGAGTTGAAGAAAAACTCTGATAGAGAATGGAGAAGTGAGACAGGGAAGAAAAGGAAGCCAACAAAGTGTGAATTATCAAGCCAGTGGCCATGGTCTGTGACTGGAGCTTAAACCTACCAAGAAACTCCTGGAAATGGCATAGGCAGGTGTCTCAGAGTTATCCCACCTGAGAGATGAGGAAACTAGAACATTTAAAATACTCCCCGCCCCACCAATCAGTCATTTGTTGAGAACTGCATCTGAGAAGTGTTAATTCTCTGGTATCTGTGGCCTTCATGCATGTGGTCCACAGAAAGCTCTCAGGCAAGAAATGAATATACTAAAAAGTAACATTGACCCTCCCATAGGCCAAATCTGCCACACTGATGACATACGATCCTTTCAGCATATTGTGGGATTCTCTTTGCTGATACTGTGTTTGGGATTTTGCTTTTACATTTATGAGTGACATCGACCTATTGATTCTTTTTTTTTGTAATTACCTGATAATTTGTCATTGGCAATATTTCTTCCTTAAATATCAGGAGCATTTATTGGGTCTGGATATTTCTTTCTGCAAAGACTTTTTAAAAAGGATTTCATTTCCTAAATAAAATTATTCACCTTATTTTCTTGCATCAGTTTTAATAAGTTATATGGGCTTGGTTTTTTTTTAAAGATTTTATTTTTTTATTTATTTGAAAGACAAAGAGAGAGCATGACTGGGGGAGGAGTAGAGGGAGAATCAGACTCCCTGCTGAGTGGGTAGCTGAATGTGGGGCTCAATCTCAGAACTCTGGGACCATGACCTAAGCTGAAGGCAGAAGCTTAATCTACTGAGACACCCAGGTGCCCCAGTAAGTTATAGTTTTGGGGTTTTTAAAAAAAAAAAATTATTTATTTAATTGACAGAGAGATAAAGAGAATGCACAAGCAGGGAGAGCAACAGAGGGGAGAAGGAGAAAAGCAGGCTCCACAATGAGCAGAGAGCCCAACGTGGGTCTCCATCCTAGGACCCTGAGATCAGGACCTGGGCCAAAGAGATGTTTAACTAATTGAGCTACCCAGGTGCCCCAATATATTGTAGTTTAAAAGGTGCTTATTTATTTTGAATTTTCAAATGTATTGTTAATAAATTTTTTCTGTAGTATCCATATGGATGCAAGAGAATACTTTTATCTCCTCAAACAGTACACTAGACATCTCTGGGACACCTGGGTGTCTCAGTCAGTCAAGTGTCTGCCTCCAGCTCAGGCCACAATCCCTTAGATCCTGGGATGGAGTCCTGTATCCAGCTTCTTGCTCAGCGGGGAGGCTGCTTCTTCCTCTGCCCACTGCTCCCCCTGCTTGTGCACTCGCTCTCTCTCGCTCTCTCTCTCTCTCTGACAAACAAATAAATAAAAATCTTGAAAAAAAAAAAAAAAGAGCACTAGACCATCTCTGAAATAGGTAACTTCAGCGCCAGCCCAAGATTAAATATTAGCCTTATATTTGTGTAACTTAAGAAAGCCAAGATCTGCCCCAAAGTGAATATCTGCCTCCACAGATAAAAGCTACTAGTAATTTTTCAATGCAATTCACTCACGGGAAACAATTAACTTTCATCTCACTTAGCACTAATTTCACAAGTTATAAAGACCTAAGAAGCACTTGGAGACTCAAGAGTGCAACTCAGAGACCAAATCAAAGTAAGAGATTTAGATTTTGAGGTAACAAACTAGAAATAATAGATGAAGCCATAAGAAGGAGCTCATATTCCAGAAAAATGTGGGGAGAGAAAAGTGACAGGTTTGAAAAAGAATTTAAGTGGAAAAAACTTACAATAAAAATTAACTAGGAAAGGTAAAAAGTAAGGGGAAGAACCAGAGTGGTGATGTTGTTGGACATGTCAAAGAAGGAGAATTTCAAGAGCAAAGATTTGGTAAGCGAAGCCCAATATGAATAGTAATCTTAAAGAATAAGGACTAAGGTCATTTGTTTTTGAATGACAGCTGAGAAAACAGTAAAGTAGTAAATGTTAGCAATTAGAAATGTGGATAATGCATCATTTCACTGATTTCTAAGAAATGTCTATACTGAATAGCTATGGTGCCAAGTAGTCAAGATTTAAAAATGTTTCCATGCAGGGGAAAAGAAAAAAAGGAAAGTTCTATACTATAGCCTCACAGGTTGAGATGCAAAAAGGATAAAAAGCAGTTGAAAGTGAGTCAGGTCTACACTCAAAGGTCAAGAATATTATAACCAAAATAACAACCCTTTTTTCCTCAAACCTGATATTTAAAGTCCCACAAAGTTTAATATTTTTTAAAAAGCACTGCTTTTCTTCTGTCCCTTTGTATCACTGAAAGTGTTTTGCCAATCTCTAATAAAAGAAAAAAATACAGCAATCCTAAGAGGAGTCATCACACTCTGTCATTTTAGCTGTTTACATGAAACAGAAAAGTAATGTGCATGTTGGGAATCCAAGCAGAGTGAACTCTGTTACCCTTACCCTGTCTTTAAGGACAGCCCGCTTAAGTGATTTCTGGAAATCTTAAACATGTAAGACCCTCCTGATTCCAGAATCTCAGCTAGCACTTTGATTAAGTCTAAAGATTTGACAGTGAAAGAATTGCCCAACCCTGCTCTAAAAAGAAATATTTTTAAAAGACCCTTACTTTAGGGGGGAAAAAAATTCTACCTCCTGTGAAACTTGCAATATCTTCAAAGAAAATCTTTTTCTGTTTCGGTACAGGAAAGGAGCTTGGCACATGAAAACCAGGGCAAGCCATCTTTCCAACAAAGATATTTCTCGTGTTTTTGCAGAGTAATTTCAGCGATTAAAAGGGGTAATCAAAGTACATGAGGGCGGAGAACCCAATAACTTATAACAAACCTTCATTAAACACTTATTGGTTGCAGAAAATACATGAATTTCCACAGGTCCCATATCCCAGGGTATTTTTGTTCATTCTCCCCCACATCCCTTAATCTCTAGCACAGAGACTTACCTTTGTCTTCTGCGATAGAGATGAGTACATCTTCCTAGGACTGATGTTGGAAGAGGGGTGGCAGAGAGAACAGAAGAGGTGAGTCCTCAGGACTCCACTCCTGGGCAGGTTTAGTGATTCCAGGCCCCCTCCATCACAGCTGGAGCTGTAGGGATAACTGGTAAGACTGCTTTTTATTTTCTCACTTTAGTCTGCTGAACATGGTTTCCTAAAACTGAATATACGCATTAAAGTGAGATAATGAGTAGATAACTTTCCCCACACTATGCTTTATTCCTTTCTGAGCAACACAAAACCGCAACCCAGGGCCATGGAAGTTAACGTTGTCAATGTTGTAACACCATAAAGTTAGAAGGAACTTTCAAAATGAGCCCAGTCGTGGGTATTAAGAAGGGCACGTATTGCATGGAGTACTGGGTGTTATACGCAAACAATGAATCATGGAACACTACATCAAAAACTGATGTTGTACTGTATGGTGACTAACATACACAATTTTAAAAATAGGAAAATAATAAATAAATCAGTAAAAAAAATGTTCTGGCCCAAACCCCTCATTTTACTGATGAAGAAATGGGGGCCTAGAGATGGGTAATTACTTGCCCAAGGCTACACAGTTACTGGAAGATTAGGATTGAAACTGTAGTTACGTTTTACCACACCAAACTTTTCTTGCAACAATAAACAAACAGATTGCATTTTCTCTTTTTTTCCATTTCTCATTTTCCCCTTCATTCCTTCCTTCTTTTCTTTCTTCCTTTCTTTATTCCTTTCTTCCTTTTTTCCTCCATTCTTTTCTTCCTTGTTTCATTCCTTCTTCCTTTTTTTGAATTGAATAAGTATTAAAACCAAAGATTAAAAGTATTGCATTCTTTAACCCACCACACTGTCTACCCCTCCAGGCACCATTAAGAAGTCTTCAACAGTGTCTTTGAACTGAAACTTGTTTTACAGGTTCTCAGCTTAGGCACAACCTCATTATTTGTTTTTTAATAATTTGAAAATAACTCTTTATGTATTTTATAATTTTTGAACTTTGCAAAACTTGGCTTATCCCTGTATTATCTGTTTCAGCATCAGTTTCCTACATATGGATGGCCAATACAGCCATTAGATCCATTTCAAATGTATTCACTGAAACAGAGAGTGAAATTTTGTGACACAAGTCAACAGTAGTTTCATGGGTCCAGATTTATCATAGCACATTAGACATAATTTTACCTTGACCTTAACAGTAATGGAATTTTAAAGTTAAAAAACATAAACTTTAACACTAATCTACTTTTATGAGTAGCTGTTACCCAGAAGAGTTAAAAGTTGCATGTGCAAAAAAAAAAAAAGTGTATGTGCCAAGGTCATGTATTTAACAGTGGAACCAGCATTAAAATTTCTCTACTGGATGGTCTACCAGTTCAATTGTGTATCCTGCTACATCACATTGCCTCTCAGATGAACACAATTATTTGCATCTTTCCCATTCTAATATTCCTAAAATAAACTTTGAGTTGTTCTTCAGTAATCATTCTTTTTATTGAGAGGATGTTTTGATTCTGTCTTCCTTTGTTGGATTCCACCTTTCTTTCATCTGTGGGCCTTTGCTGCAGTTGCCCTGCTGAAATGATAAACAAACCTTAAGGTTCTTGTCTGATATCATCAAAGAAGAAAATAAAGCAGTTCCTTGCGTTTATGAAACAGGTTTCCTTCCTGGTTGGCACAGCCATCATTGCTTATGAAAGTAGCTGCATCAAGAAATCTGCTCTATGACTTCTTAAGAATTGGGGCATAGTGAATTTTTGTGTTTCAACCTTTAAAGAAGCTGTCTAACTTCAATTCTCAGCGTTGCTTTTCACCAACACTGTCTTCTCTTAGTCAGCTGCGAATCCTACCCTCATGATTCCCAGAATACTAAATCAGTCATCAGATTCCACTATTGCTGAACTCTCTCCCATATCTCTCCCTTTGAGAGTGGAGTTTCAACAGCAGTTCAGCTCTTTGAGACCTAGACTCTTCTGCTGATCTCCAAATGTCTCCATACATCTATAATCTCCTGGCTTCTGTCCTTCCAAAATGTGTCCATGTTACCTGAGTGTCTTACAGCCCAAGACCTTTGATTACTAATAATTTCTTCCTTCTTCACACTCACAATTTCTTTGACTACAAAACCAACTCTTGCTCCTGGTTCTCCCCCAATCCTCTGATTAATCCTTAGTCTTCTTTGCAGACTCCTCTTCCTCTAATAATCTCTTATATATGATATCCTCCTCTCTTCTCAATATACAAGATCTGCTGGTCAGATGAATTTACTCAGCCAGCACCTAACTGATCCCTCACAAAGCTACATCTACAGGCCAGATCTCTCTCTCTCACACCTCGCAGACAAAAGTCTAGAGCTACTCTGTCCAGTACAGAAGCCCTGATACATAAAGGAATTTAAACTCAAATTTAAATTAAGTAAAATTTAATATAATTTAAGACTCAATTTTAAGTTAGCATATTGGGCAGCACAAATATAAAAAAATTCTCATCAATACAGAAAGCCCTATTGGACTGTGCTAGTCTAGAACTTTCCACAAACAATATCAAGAGAAACCCATTTCTACCTTAAAATAACTAAAATGTCTCATATGAATTTTTAAACCTACTCTTCTATATAAATTTCCTTCCTGTCTCCTCTACAGTAACCCTATTGATATTGACATAGTTCCCATAAACTTTCCAATAGTCTCCAAGTTGATTTCCCTGTCCATGTTCCTGCATATCCTATCCCTACCACAATTCATTTTTGCACAATGTAACCAAGGATCTTTTTCCAAAGTGTAAAGCTGGTTGTGTTAAGCTCCTAGTAATAAGTTTCAGTGGTCTTCTAGTATCTATATAAGATGACCACATAATTTATCATCTAAACTCCGACAATTTTGATAATAATAGGGAATGCTATTAATAATTATTCTGCTACAATAGGACTAAAATGGACTCTCTGAGGTAAACCTCTATGTATGTTTACTCTTTACAGAATCTAAATTTCTTAGCTTAGTTTATGAGCTCTTATATAATCTGACCCTGTCTACCTCTTCAGCTCTGTAGATCTACTTGTCATTCATCAAATGTAATGTCCTGTTACTCTTCTGTGAATTTTGTTGTTCTGGACCCTCCATCTAGATCTCCTGCACTTTCCTTGTCATGCCTGCTAAATACAGAATTTTATAAGATGTATATAAGTACTATATACTCTATTGTTTTTAAATATATTATTTCCTTCTTATGAAATAATATATAATTCTCAGAGTAACTTGAAAAGTATAGAAAAGTTGAAAAAAAACAAAAGCATCCACATTCTAACCACTGAGAGATAACCACAATTAATATTCCATTGTGTATTTTTCTCTATCCATATATACACACACAGTTTTCTTTTCTTTTTTTTTAATTTTTTATTTTTTATAAACGTATATTTTTATCCCCAGGGGTACAGGTCTGTGAATCGCCAGGTTTACACACTTCACAGCACTCACCAAAGCACATACCCTCCCCAATGTCCATAACCCCACCCCACTTCTCTCTACCCCCCTCCCCCCAGCAGCCCTCAGTTTGTTTTGTGAGATTAAGAGTCACTTATGGTTTGTCTCCCTCCCAATCCCATCTTGTTTCCTTTATTCTTCTCCTACCCACTTAAGCCCCCATGTTGCATCACCACTTCCTCATATCAAGGAGATCATATGATAGTTGTCTTTCTCTGCTTGACTTATTTCACTAAGCATGATACGCTCTAGTTCCATCCATGTTGTCGCAAATGGCAAGATTTCATTTCTTTTGATGGCTGCATAGTATTCCATCACTCGGCATCAGGGAAATACAAATCAAAACCACAATGAGATATCACCTCACACCAGTCAGAATGGCTAAAATCAACAAGTCAGGAAATGACAGATGCTGGCGAGGATGCGGAGAAAGGGGAATGCAAGCTGGTGGGAATGCAAGCTGGTGCAGCCACTCTGGAAAACAGCATGGAGGTTCCTCAAAATGTTGAAAATAGAATTGCCCTATGACCCAGCAATTGCACTATTGGGTATTTACCCTAAAGATACAAACGTAGTGATCCAAAGGGGCATGTGCACCCGAATGTTTATAGCAGCAATGTCCACACACAGTTTTCTTACCAAAATTTAATTTTTACTATTTTATAGTAGGCTGTTTTGTGTGATATATTATTTATTTTCTCATGTCACAAGTATTCTTTTATAATATGAGTTTTAGTGATGAGATATTAATTCATTGTATGAAGATAACACAAGTTTAGCTAATCTTATGTTGGATATTTTTTGAAATTTATGAAATTTTTAAACAAATACATCTTCTCACAACAAAAGCAATTCATATTCACTGAAGACTTCTGCAAGGAAAATGCACAAAGAAGAAAAGAGATTTATCACATTCTGAAAAATTACATGTATGGTGTTTGAAAGAAAAGTTTATATGAAAACATATTTCTGAAATTGCTATTAAGTCAATGGAAAAATATTGCAATTCTAGAAATGTGGACATGCAAATTTGCAAGAATGCAAATATTGTATAAAGATAGTTTTTCCACAGCTATGAATATTTTTCTCTTAATATCTAATACAGCTACTAAGCTTAATACTTATAAACATATACATGTTAAACATGTTTGTAAGAAATACTTATTAAGATATGTAGCAGCATTCTAGGAATTCTACCCATGAACATTAAGGTGGAATATAGCTTTTCTGAAAATTTCCACTGCATTTTAATCACAGATGAAATTGAGATTCACTGTTAAAAAGTTATGCAAAATTTCTGACCTAGGAATTTTTAAAAACATCAATTATTTCTCTGAAAGATGTTAGACTTAACCAAGCATAATTGGACCTGAATTTGTGATTCCAGGAAACAGAAATATGATTAATATATCACAGATATAGTAACCATTTACCATTTCAGCAAGTGAAAGGTGGACGTGCGAATATATGAATACCAGAACATGTGCCAAAATGCTACCATAATTTTATTACTTGCTGTCCTTCTGCTAATTTTAAAATGACTTCATTCAATCTGAATTAAACTTTAATATGCCACATCTTGGTACTTGTTTGGCAGGAAATGTCACAAATTTATTCTAGTGACCTCTGCACACTGACCTATTGCTGAAATGTTTAACTATCTCCTTTCTTAAAAAAAAAAAAAGATATCGGAATATTTAGAAAGAAAGAATGCCACCAGCTAGGATCTGTAGTGACCAAATAATATTAATATTCAATTGGATTTTAGAGGAAGTAGTTCAGAAAACTATAAAAATATCGACAATTCTTGTTGACTCCAAGCCCTAAACATATACACAGCATAAGACTCAAAAGTTGTGGTTGAGAAAACACAACCTCCCAGAAGGGCCTAAATTTAGCAAACTCACACCACTATGTCAATATAGAGCCAAGCAGCACCCATGTTTGCAGAGGAGAAACGATGAGGCACAGTGGCACTTGGCCATTCTGAACTGGGCCTTAAGGAAGAGCATGTAACTCACCTTTGTAGGTGTCTGGGTATATCTGGGAAACATCAGGGGTAAGACCATAGCCTGCAGGTTATGCACACTTGCACAGACTAATTATAGAAATGTCCAAGTGCCAAAAAACACTGGGTATCCTTGGCTAAAGAAGGAAAAAAAGGAAAGCTAAGGTGAATGGCTCAGACCAAAGCTAAAAACACTGTAGGAACACTGGTTATGAGGCACTTGGGTGGCTCAGTCAGTTAGGCATCTGCCTTAGACTCAGGTCATAAGCCCAGGGTCCTGGGATCCAGTCCGACCTGGGGCTCTCTGCTCAGTGAAGAGCCTGCTACTCCCTCTCCCTCTGCCTGCTTCTCCCTTTGCTTATACAAAGAGAGAGAGTGTATATATATATATAGATAGATAGATATGTATGTATATGTATATATGTATGTATACATATATACATATACATACATACACATACATACATATATATATATATACACACACACATCTCTCTCTCTCTCTCTCTATATATATATATATATATGTATTTATATATAATAAAATAAATAAAATCTTTAAAAAAAAAAAAAGAACACTGAGGGGATAGAGCCTCCTTATGTTTACTAGCGAATCAAGGATGTGTGCTAACACAGGCATGAAAAGAGGTACAAATCCTCATGTTTAGGAGGTGAACGCAAATCAGTTCAGATAAATTACCCTGACTTAGTGTTCAGTTTAAGATCATGTCAGATTGCCAATATATTGACCGGAGAAGATCCAAACTGATGTTTGCTGTAGTATGCGCCAAAAGTCTCACCGGTTTTTACACAACAGCAGAGGTAGGAGCAGGTGACAAGTGATAACAGAGCTGGTACCAGTTGGCTGGGCTACTGAGATTAAACACACAGGTGTCCTGGCACCAACAGGCATGTCCTATTGGAGCAAACTCGCACTTTTCACCCTGAAATGTGTAATTACTGCCTTGACTAGGGCACAATGTTAACCTTTCCTTGTACTTCATTTATAAGCATTCTTCTAGGCACAATTATACACACAAATGCATTTTTTTGCTCCTTAAGCTATAAATGTTGTCAATTAAAAAAAGAACATTTGTATAGATCAAATCATTTTCCTTTGGGCTCTAATATAGATTTTGTAGATGGGGTTCATAGGCCCATAAGCTAAGTTAGTGACCACTGCAGGCAAGTAAAAGGTGTCATGCAATAATAACACTGGGTGGTTGTTAAGAGCTTTACAGGTTTTAAGTCAATTTCACATATATTACTTTATTTCATGTTCACAATAACCTAAGAAGTAGGACAGGAGATACTATCATTTGTGTGCCATTGAGTAAACTAATCTGGGTTTAGAGGTGTTTCATGTGTTGCTTAAAGACCCATGACTAGTAACTGTGCATGTTTTCTAATTCAGAGTTCAGCGTTCTTTCCTCTACAAAATAAACTAAATTGGATTACTGTCAAATATTTTTAAAATTTCTCTGTGTGTGTGTATATATATATATATATATATATATGTTTCTAGAAAAATTTCTCCATATATAAGTTCCTTATATGTTTTATGCAAGGACACACAGATAAATTTCTGTATATGTTACTTACATATAGATATTTCTAGAAAGGAGAGAACTTGTCTGCCTAAATTCTCTAATTCCACCCCTATTCCACCACTAGGAGGAAACAGGAATATATTTCCTTTGTAGTCAGAGAGGAGTAGGAGGACCCTCTGCTCTGGCTACAGGGAAAGAAATGCAGGAAGAACTAACTCTCCAACCTGGAAATACACACAGCATGAATCATCTATTTTAATGTAATGACAATAGTTTCTATGCTCTATAGTTACTTCATATACTTGAAGGAAGTTGGAAGAATAACCTCCAACCTACAAGTCAGGAACTTGGACTAGTGAAAGTTTTATTTAAGTGACCTTTACCTTTAACAAAGTCTGAATGTGAAGCTCCCATCCATTCCTGCAGGCCTCAGGCTATAAGGAAAACAGGGTATTAGAGGAATAAAAATGTCAATAAGAACTGAGTAAATAATGGAAACGTTGATAATGCCACAACAAATAATGTCCAAAAGACAGTTAAAACATGAAAATATCAAGAGAAGTGGAGGTAAGATTTCTCTTAGGTGATTTGAATTTCTAAATCTCTTAGGAATAACTTTTATCATCTGCAAAATCTTTTAAAAAATTTAATTGTATTTGTCAATGCAACATCTATTGGAACTTATGTCTTGTTTTATTTGGCACTTTAGTAAGGCACTTTTGCATAATATGTCAACACATTGTGCTAACCTTTGTCAAGAAAGGCAAGCATTTGAATCTTTGTCAGTCAAGCATTTCATTTTTAAAAAATGATCTAAGAGTCAAGAACAATAGACAACTATTCTTGGCTTCATTAGTGCTTTTATTTTGATCTTTGCCTTTTGATACTCTTTCTCAGGCACATTTAGGCAAATCTAGTGACACTAAGCCCCATTTAAAGGAAACCAAAAATTCCACAATGAAGTTCTCCACTTGACTGGAAGATTTTCAACTCTCAGAAAGAGTGGAAATTGAATATTATTTTCTTTCACTTTGAGATTCATTTAAAGTAAGAACAGGTGCATTAAAACCAGATTGGGGTTAGTAATGAATGGGGAGAAAGTGCAGCAACTATTAGATTCAAGATATGACCAAATTTAGCAGGAGTAAGGCAGAAAGGCTGACAGAGAGATGAGATCAAGAATATATTAAATACCACAAATCTCATTAATCTGTACCTAAGGCAGTGAACAGTAGACCCTTTACTTTTTGAAATGAAAGAAAACACATTGGGGAGGAACTGTAAGTATTAATTAGTTAGATACATATACATTCCTCTTAATTAGTTCACATTTCCCAAAGTAAATAAACACTCAGAGATGATGTTTAATTCTCTGCTAATTAATATTAATGTTAGAAATGCTAACCCAAAAAAGTCATTATCTAGATATAGTGTGCCTGTGCTTTTCATGCCATCTGTATTTTTGAAGTGGGTTCTTTGCACAAGTGGAAATGTTCTTAATTATTTTTAATTCTAGATGTAGTCAGAGACGCTTAGTCTTAAGAAGTAGAGTGAGGGAGACTACCTATGGTGAGTCTTCAGAAGAATTCAGTGTATATGTTTACATAGGGAGGGATGACTTTATCACTATCTTTTTTTAAATTTTTTAAATTTTTTTATTAACATATAATGTATTATTAGCCCCAGGGGTACACGTCTGTGAATCACCAGGTTTACACACTTCACAACACTCACCATAGCACATACCCTCCCGAATGTCCATAACCCAACCACCCTCTCCCTACCCCACTCCCCCTGGCAACCCTCAGTTTGTTTTGTGAGATTAAGAGTTTCTTATGGTTTGTCTCCCTCCCGATCCCATCTTGTTTCATTTATCCATTCCTATCCCCCAAATCCCCCACATTGTCTCTCAACTTCCTCATATCAGGGAGATCATATGATAATTGTCTTTCTCTGATTGACTTATTTCACTAAGCATAATACCCTCTAGTTCCCTCCACGTCGTTGCAAATGGCAAGATCTCATTTCTTTTGATGGCTGCATAGTATTCCATATATATACCACATCTTCTTTATCCATTCATCTGTTGATGGACATCTAGGTTCTTTCCATAGTTTGGCTATTGTATCACTATCTTTTGAAAGGGTTGAGCACCACTAGGTAGTTACCTAAAAGATACAAAAATACTGATTCAAGGAGACACATGTACCTTGATACTTATAACAGCATTATCAAAATAGTCAGATTACGGACAAAGCCCAAATGTCCATCAACTGACGAATGGATAAAGAAGTTGTGAGATATATATATATACTCGGTCTATATTCAGTATATATATATGCTCAGCCATAAAAAAAAAGAATGAAATCTTGTCATTTGCAACAACATGGATGGAGCTAAAGTGTATTATGCTAAGTGATATAAATCAGTCAGAGAAAGACAAATACCGTATGATTTCACTCATACATGGAATTTAAAAAACAAAACAGATGAGCATAGGGGAAAAAAAGAGGCAAACCATAAAAAAACTCAATTATAGCGACACACTGAGGGTTGCTGGAGGGGAGGTGGGTGGGGAGGATGGGTTAAATGGGTGATGGGGATTAAGGAAGGCATTTGTGATAAGCACTGGATGTTTTATGTAGGCAATGAATCACTGAATTCTAGTCCTGAAACTAACATAATACATGTTAATTAAATGGAGTTTAAATAAAAACCTGAAATTAAAACAAATATATACCTAAATGCATAAATTAAATTTAAAAACAAACAATAAAACTTTGCTATCTTTAGAAACAAAATGCAAAAATAAAAATGGTTACATTATATTATTTTTATAATTATTATTTTTCTTTTTCTTAAAGCATTCGAAGACTTAAAGTAGCACCTATCAATAATACCATTTATGTTTTTTTCCTTGCTGGAATAGTTAAGTAACAGATTCTTCCTCAAGATGGTGAAGCTCCTTGTGGGTAGGGGCCATTTGTTGGTTGTGTTCATCATTCTAAACTCAGTTCTTATCACAGTACCTGGAACATAATAAAAGTTAAATAAACAGTTGTAGAATCGATGAGTGAATTATGCTCTATATTCAAACTGGCTTCTTGAAAATCAAACATCTCTACACATCGTCAGAATGTATATGATGAAGAAGGAGTGTACGCCTTATAAGTAGACAGGGCTGGACTACTTTATAAGTAGACAGCATAGACTAATCTAGGCTGATCACCAAAATAACTGAACCTCAGTTTCCCCTTATCTAAAATGAGATGCTCACTTTGCCTGGCTGTGTTATAGATTACAGATATTGTATACACATACATACACACACACACGAGTCCAGCAGAATATCTGATATTTATTATATGTTCAATAAATTGAAATTATTTTTACCATTTAATACCTAGATCATCTATTAAAGTAAGTTTAAAATGAAAAGCTTAGTCAAAGCTTAGTGCAGCCTCTCATAAATGAGAAAAATTAGAAAGAACAAGCAGTTTGCTGAAGAGTCAAAAATTAGTGATTTTTAGAGAAACAGGGGTCTGTACCAATTCCTGCTGAAGGGTTTGAAGGCAAATTTCACTGGATCCATCCTCTACTTTTAATTGCACATACATTTTGACATAATTCAGCATATCTTTTCCCAGGCCCCACGAAACTATATGTATGTGGATATTACTATCTCTTAATATTAATCTTCTTACATTTTTATGGCTTCTCTGCCTTTGAAACAAGGTAAATAAACTTAGAAACTGTGCATGATGAATCAGTTCTCCAAATGACTGCAGTATACACTAATTTAGACTGTCCTGAATACTGGCTGAACTAGATTATTTCAATTTTTTTCGAAGTATCACTTCAACTTTCTAAAGTCTAATTAAGAGTAAAATAGGGGCACTGGGTGGCTCAGTCAGTTAAGCATCAGACTCTTGACTTAAGCCCAGGTCATGATCACAGGGTTATGAGACCAACCCCGAGCTCTTTCCACACTCAGTGGGGAGTCTGCTTAAGATTCTTCCCCTCTCCTTCGACCTCTCCCCTCTGCATGCAAAGCGCTCTCTCACTCTCTCAGATAAATAAATAAATATTTTAAAAAAAAAAAAGGAGTGAAATAATGTTTGGTAAAATACTCATCTTACCAAAATACTAGAAAAACTTAGTCTGTGCCTAAGGCAAGGTGTGATACTATTAGGTGGTATCTTACTACTTTACAGAGGCCTCAAATCATGCTACTCTTTTTAGCAAATTGAAATTATTCCAATGGCTTGAGAACATCTGGAGAAGCTTTAGATTTATCCACTTCTTAGCTTCCAGCACAGTGGTCTCCTCCTGTGTCTGCTTCTTCCTTCAGAACTGTCTTCTCCACCACCAGTGCACGTCTTATTCCTGCCTCTCTCATCACTGTGTACTGATCCACTGGGTGTGGTTAAGGGTCTGAACCATTAGCATCTTCATCTACAGTCCACTCCCAAGTCCAGCAGTGAAATGCTTAGAGCAGCGGAAACACAAGGATTCCAGACAGACTCGGTTCGTGTCCTGTCACTCAGGGGTAATAGGCCTCAGCCATACTTTGCTTCCTTGACTGAGGTTACCTCATCTGTATATCAAGGGTGGCAAAAACATGGACTATTGTGGTTCTCCAAGGTTATTCAGAAGTCCCAAGTCAGTAAGAATGCACTGAAAACTGTAAGTGCTCCCCATATATTGGTTGCTTTCTTTTTTCTTTTTAAGATTTTATTTATTTTCAGAGAAAGAGAGCACAGAACTAGGGGAAGGAGTAGGCAGAGGGAAAATCAAACTTCCTGCTGAGCAAGGAGCCTGGTATGGACTCAATCCCAGGACCCTAGGCTCATGACCTGAACTAGGCGTCCATATTGGGGGGACCCTTCTCTGTCCATGCTTACTTGCTAGGATAAACTGGGAGTTGATAACCACTAAACTGATGAACTACAACATTGGTGAGCTCCAGTAATAAAAGTAAAGTGTCTTAGTCAGCTTGGGCTGCTATACCAAAATATACACTCAGCAACTTGAACAGCAAACATTTGTTTCTCACAAAAAGTTCTGGAGGCTACAAAGTTCAAGATCAAGGTGCAAGCAGAGTTGATGTCTGGTGAGGACCCTCTTCCTGGTTTGCAGTTGGCCATTTTCTTGGTGCATCTTCACATGGTGATGAGAGAGAGAGTTCTGGTCTCTTCCTGTTCTAATACAGATACTATTCCTACTATGTGGACTCTGCCTTTGTGAAATCACCTAAATTTAATTGCTTCCTAAAAGCCCCACCTCCTAATACCATCGCATTGGCAGTTAGGGTTTCAACATGTGAGTTTGGGAGGCACATTCAGTCCTTACCACAGAGGGTCAAAATATTTTTAAAAATCTGGGACATCACAATGTATGAAAAATGCACTGAGCTGGAAGTAAGATAAAGAATTTTAATTCAGGTTCAACATCTTGCTCTATAAAGTAGGAAAGTCACTTAGCAAATTAGCAATTAATTATGTTGTCAGGTATCGTGTTAGGTATGTAACACACACATTATTTTTAATCTTAAAATATTATAGCAATTAGTAATTAAATATTATATATATAGTAATTAAAATTATCATTGATTTGCAGATGAAGACATGGAGACTCTGAGTGCCTCAGTAGCATGCCTAGTATTATAAACTACTCAACAGTAGTCCCAAGATTGAGACCTAGTTCTCTTACTAAAATCCCCTCCTTCCTCACTCTATCATGCTTTTGCTTTCTTCTTTGGTTGTCTTATCTGTAAGTTGAATCATCACTCCAGAAGTTTTCTTTGGCCCCATTCAACTCTAAAATGTGATAATTGACTATAGTAGAGGAGTATTTGGATTTATCAGATGAGCTATTAAAGCAGTTCTAAATAAATCAAACTGTATGCCTATGAATAGATTGTAAGTGTACCAAGATGTTAAGAGTCTTATATTTCAAGTTTGTGAGGAGGAGACTGAGGAAGCTGGAACCCCCGGCCCCATCACAGGGAGCACCCTCTTCTATTTACTCCAATGTGCCATGTGACTAAGACATTTTTGGTGTGTCATGACCAAAAGTGTTTGGGAAGCTCTGTAGTAATGAACCATGTGATTACATACAACAGGGAAAGTGTTTTGTAGCTTGAAACCATAGAATCCATATAATTCAACTCATGTTGTGAGTCTGGGAATGACTTAGTTTTCCCAGAAAAAGGCCATAGCATGATTTATATGTTCTCCAACTTGTGTAGTTGGAGCCACAAATAAATTTTGCAAAGGCAGACACTGATTGAGCCAAGAAAACTAAACACTGATCTTTTGAGCATTCTTAGGTAACCATATTTATGTAATAGTTTGTTTAAACTAATAGCCTTGCTATGTTTTTAAGCCTTTATTAGTTAAACGAGAACATATGTGCCAAGTTCACCTTCCACTGATGACAAACATAGCTTTGAATTCTGAGATGCAATATGAAATTCTATGTAATTGATTCTAATCTTTTCTTTCCATTGATTCAGTAACTTCTAAAGTACATTGCATTGTAGAAATATGCAAAGTAGTTACCTAGGATGACCTAGTTGATGTTTAATAGTTTATCAAGCATGTACATCTTTGAAATATTAAGATTAGAGTTCCTGGACAAATTGTAAACCTGGTACTTCCTCTTGGTTTAGAGGTCAATTTCTACAGTTCATAGCCAGAAACTGACCCTGACCCTCTTCATGAAATAGAACTGTGGAAGCACAGGCTGCCATGGTTCTTAGAATGCCATTCTTTCCAGGCAATCTTTCAGGGATGAGAAAGACACTAAGGGATAAGAGAGAAAGATTAAAAAATACTGCACTCTGAGGGCAAAATGTCATCCATGCCATTAGCTAAAGCTACAAACCCTTATGTACCCCCAACACCAGCTACTCCAAAAAAAGGCAGATATTACAAAGTGACTGCAAATGCATCACATCGCTTCAGTCTAAATAAGTAAATATGCTCACATTGCATGCAGAAGAAACCAAAACTCTCCACTACTTTTCTCTTCAATGCTTTGCTAACCTATACTTTTGTTTTTGTTTGGGACATTATTGCTTCACACTAAAATTTTCAAACTTGCCTTCTTCATGTTGAAAGTTAAGAGGAAGGTGGACTCTTTTCTGATAGACAATAGTAAAATTACTGGTTTCATTTATGGGTTAGAGATCACAGTCTCTTATTTAGGGTGTCCTAATATTATTTAATAGTTTAAAGCTGCATGCTGCTACCTCTGTTAAATTTAGAAAAGAAAACCATTTATTCACGGATATATCTATGGCAAAGTTTTCCATTCATCATCCAAACAAATAATCATCTCATTTTACATGTTGTCTTAAAAATGAGAACATTGGGGACCAAAGTTCATTATCCTTTAGAGTTTGTGCAAATTACAAAATGGAAATAAATTAGCTTTATGTAAATAAAAAAGTCTCTCATTTAGTTTGTCTTTAAGTATTTTAATATTAATTTTTAATAAATTTAAATAAAATTTAATAAAATTTAATAAATTTAAATATTTATTTTTAAAAATACAAAATATGATAGCCTTTTGAATAGGGCCTCCCTCCAGATTTGTAGAAACCTTAACTGAGATTTTTTAGGATTGAATATGAAAGTTACACCCACCAACAGTTCTATTAAGTAAAATGTCTAGTAGGGCCTCCTACAAAGTTAATACCAAGTCAAACAGCTGACAGAAAGGGCTCAGTAAAAAAATAACCACTATGTCACCATGGCGTTTGCTCACTTTGTTTTCTCCTTTCTAAGAGAAAGAGAAATGTACTGGGGCTCCGGTAAACGCTGAGGTTTCTTTGAAGTGTTCTCCGAATGTGTCATGCTGTATCATGCTTAAATACTTTTCATATTTGTTTCTCTCTGTCTTGAGTGCCTAGCACCTTCTTCTTCTCCTGGCAAATTTGGAGCCATCAGTTAAGATCCAGTTCCAAATTGACCACCTCAAGGAAGCCTCTTTAGGTTCTGGTTAAACTGATCCATGGCAGGGGTACAGTTCTATCGCTTCTTGTACCATTGCTAGACTTCTTCCCATGAGCAGAAACCAAGAGAAACTTCTTTTTGCCATGGATTTTTGGTAGGAGTAAACATAACCAATGAAACTACCTAGCACAAGATTCTATGATTTGTCTACACTAAATAAATAATTTCCAATGTTATTGCTGTTATGATCAGGCTGCAGGGCCTGCAGAGGGCACAGCCAAGATGGTCACTTGGAGCTTATGTGTGTAGCCACACATGTAGGTCACTCCCACATCTGCTGGTCACCCGGGTCCTTCTCTCCCTCTCCTGTGTTCTGCTTGTCTCAGGAGTTTAGAGGCGAAGTGATAGATTCACGAAGGGAAATTTATCCTGCATTTGGTTCTGCAGACCTTGCATCAGGTATTTTACTCAATTCTCACTGCCTCCTGGGAGAATCCTGTGCTTATCTGGGATCGAAAAATAATGGTTTTCTTTTTGTTTTAATATATGATATATGCTACTAATGTAATGATGCATACTAACATATGACAAATTGTAAATCAAATGATCATATTATCAGGTTGATAAATTTAGGGAACTTAGACACTATTAATCTTTGCTAGTATTTGTTCCTAAGCAAGGAGGGCATTTTTCTTTCTTTTTCTTTTTCTTTTTTTTTTGTTCCAGGGGTAGAATTTAATGATTCGTTGCTTGTATAGAACACCCAGTGTTCATTACATCAAGTTCCCTCCTTAATGCCCATCACCCAGTTACCCCACCTCCCTTCCCATCCCCCTCCAGCAACCCAATTAGGTCCCTATAGTTTAGCATCTCTTATAGTTTGCCTCCTTCTCAATTTTCGTCTTATTTTACATTTCCTTCCTTTTCCTAATGTTCATTTACTTTTTAAATTCCACAGATGAGTGAAATCATATGGCATTTGTCTTTCTCTAACTGACTTATTTTGCTTAGCACAATACCTTCTAGTTCCATCCATGTCATTGCAAAAGGCAAGATTTCATTCTGCTTGATGGCTGAGTAATATTCCATACACACACACACACACACACACCCCACATCTTCTTTATCCATTCATCTGTTGATAAACATCTGGGCTTTTTCTATATTTTGGCTATATTGGACATTGCTACTACAAACATTGGGGTGCATGTGCCCCTTCAAATCCCTATGTTTGTATCCTGTGGATAAATACCTAGTAGTGCAACTGCTGGCTTATAAGGTAACTCTATTTTTAACTTTTTGAGAGAACCCCATAATATTTTCCAGAGTGTCTGCACTAGTTTGCATTCCTACCAACAGTATAAGAGGGGGCCCTCTAGGAAAATATTTTCTATATCAAATATTTTTACAAAAAGCAAAACAAAAAAAAGTAAATATATGAGATGATGTGATGTGTTAATTAACTCAATTGTGGAAATACTTTCAGAGTGTATGTGTATATCAAATCTTCATGTGGTTACTTTAAATATTTTGCAATTTTATTTGTCAGTTATACCTCATCAGAGTGGGGGAGAGGGAAGCCAACCAAGTAATAAGTGACCAATTTAGACAGTCCATTTGTTTTTAATAATATTTAATACCATAGATATTTGGAAATACCTAGAAATTCAGGAATACCTACATTTGTGTCACTATATTGACCCAGTTAAAACCTATTCTCATATTTTCATTCATATATAGTATATAATTATAAAGTGATTAAATGAATTTTGCATGCCATATGCAAAATTTAATCTTTATTCTACAGCCATATTAGTTGTATGCTTTTCTCTCAGAGTTGCATGCATTAAACCAATCATAAATGCCAGCCACACGTAAAATAGTGTGTTTGAGCATCTCAAGGTTACAATGATATATCCCTGATTTCTAGAAACCTCTGGTTTAACCATATATACTCCTTATCTTTGTATTTTTTCCTGTCCTCTCTCTCTCTCTTTTTTGAAAGTATATATAAAGTTTAACTAGCAATTTTAGAAGCCCATAAAGTCATAAGCAGATTGACTCTCAATCTTTAAAGATTTTAAGCAGAATTGTAATGGCAGTGTACAGGCAAATACAGGAGTTAAGAAAGTTATTTTTATAATTTAATATCATCTTCCTGGTTAACTAACATGTATTGGGCAACTTCACAATGACAAAAGGTAATGTGATGCTAGCATTACCACATATCTCGGGCAAGTATTTATGGTGGATCTTAATGTGATGGCCCCTCCCCTTGCACCTGCACATACTCTCTCCTTGTGTTAGTCACTGTGTGGGGAATGTTTACTTTCCATGTATTTGCTTGGTGGCTTCCAGTATGTTCTGTAGCCCACTGCAACACTGTTTTCATAAAATGAATTGTTTTTCCCAGTCAAGTGTAAACCAGTGCCACCCAACAATAAGATGTCTATTAAGCTACAATATCATAGATTTTCTCTGAGAATAAGGACCTATATATGAAAGTTTTAAATATGCTATATTAAATATAGTATCTGCCAGGGCTTCTATGACAAAATACCACAAACTGAGTGGCTTACACAACAGAAATCTATTATCTCACATTTTCGGAGGCTGGAAGTCCAAAATCAAAGTGTCAGCATCGTTGATTTCTCCTGAGGCCTCTTCCTTGGCTTATAGATGGCCTCCTTTGTGCTGTATCTTCACATGGCCTTTCCTCTGTGCACACACTCCTGATGTTTTTTTCTCTTCTCATAAAGATATAAGTCCTATTGAAATATGACCCCACCCTTATGGCCTCACTTAACTTGAATTTTCTCTTTAAAGCTTCTGTCTCCAAGTACAGTCACATCAAGGAGACCAAGTCCACAACATCACAACATATGGATTTGGGGTTGGGCAGGGGGACAGGACACAGTTCAGTCCATAACATATGAAAAAAACAAAACCTCAAAAATCATAAATATAATAATCCCATTAAAAGAAACTTCCCTCAATGTTTCTGAGGATTCTTTCAAGTAAATTAGGCAAAATATAAAATGCACCTGTCATAAATTTTAGTTCATATCGCATGTTTAAGAAATGGCACATTTGTTATTTTTCTAAATAATGTTTAATCTAATCAACAGGCTATAGGAAAATTGATTTTGTTTACTATTCAGGCACTATGGCTCCTTTTTGTCCAGGTTCAATGTAGATCTAAAAGTCTTCTGTGGCTGAGAAACCCACTGTTTTCTAGCTCACACTGGTCATTGCCTCTGCTTATTGTCCAAACCATGCAGTGGCTCCAGGGCTGAGATATAGGGTGGGGCTTTGGTGAGTCTGGGAACCTGACACCTGGGGCCCTGTGTCCTGAGAATAATGAGAGCAAAGGAACAGTGCAAAGATTTCCACTATTCGTTGAGCCTCCAAACGATCCATTTGTCCCCCTTCTGTGATTAAGAGATCTCTACACCTTCTTCCAGACTAGGACCTCTAGTTCCTTCATCATTTACCCTTCTACAGATACTGTCCCCTTAATAGAGTTTAGAAATGCATTCTTCTTTTTACATCAGTCATTTTTTTCTTACTATTACAAAAAATAAAAATAACAAAGGGCCTGAACTGAGCTGTCTTGTAGGCTGGCTTATTCAGTAAAGATGACAGCTAAAGTCTACACAATCCAGGAAAATGAAAAGTTCCACATGTGTCTCATCATAGCAACCAACAGGAAGGCATGAATCCTTTCTAAGAGACAATGAGAGACATCAGAAACTAAAAATATAGAGAAGTTGAATGAATTTCATTATAGGCTCTTTAAAGTTCTTTTAAATTGTCTGTGTTTTACTTTCTTCACCTGCCCTGTGTCCTTTGTTGAGAGTGTCCTAATACGCCTTCAGTCTTTTTCATGGCAGGAGAAAAACTGATATCAGGAGAGAGTTGAAGAGGGAAGAGGAATGACTTTTGCCACCAACACATTCTTCTCCATTATCTATAACTCTGTTATTCCAGTGAGATCCAAAGTGCTGTAAAAGTACTCACATGAGGAAGCCTCAATAACCCAGTGACCATTCCAGAGTCAAACAAATTCTATGTGCTGTTAAGGAACTGGATTAGCATAATAAAAATATATAAATTAGGTAAACAGGATTGAAAAAATTTTCCAGCTAAAACACCAGATCAATAATGTACTAGTTGGATATTTTGCTTATTCCTGCTAGCTAGCTCCCAATATTTGAATAAGATGAACAAGATTAATTTTTATCTCTTTACTATTATTCAGGACTTCTATACTCAGGATTTTTAAATAAAGAGATATTTCATGTAAGTATTTTTTGTAAAATTAAATAAAATATAAATCAAATGTCACAATTTAAAAATTTATCATGTTAAAAGTGTTATCACTAAAATTTTCCATATTGAGCTTCATTTGTCAAGACTTATTTTTTCATATTTTAAAAAGAGTAAAGGATGAAATAATATGCTTTCTGGGATGTGCTTCAAAAAAATCCTGAGTTGAAAAAAAAAAAAAAATCCTGGGTTGAAGGAGAAATGAAACAAGATTGGCCATGGAATGTTAGTTTTAGGAGTTTTGTGATGATTATATGGGGATATATCTTATTGTTTTCTCTATTCTTGTATATATTTTTTTAAAAGATTTATTTATTTATTTTAGAGACAGAGAGTGAGAGAGCTGGGGAGGGAAACAGGAGGGGGAGGGAATTTCAAGCAGATTCCCTGCTGAGTGCAGAGCCTCAAGGCTCAATCTTACAACACTGAGATCAGGAAGTGACCAGAAAGCAGGCATTGGAGCCTCAATTGACTAAGCCACCCAAGTGTCCCTTGTATATATTTTAAATGTTCTATGACACAAAGTTGGAAAATAACAAGTAAAGCTTAAAAATTGAATGCCATAATCCTTACAAAAAATAAAAACCAATAGTAAATATGATAGAAAGGTAAATATAACTTTACCAGAGAACACTAGATAGACAAGTGTCAGGGTGATTCAGGAAATGTCAACTTTTTCTCCAGTTAAAGTGTTTGGAGTCCCCAGGGAACTGAACTCTTTTATCTTCTGTCACCATTGTGAAAGCTGATGGGTGTGCCAGTCACCTTTGAGAGTAATGCTTTGGGGAATAGCATCACTGTGTCAGCAAGGGCCAACTGGTGCTTGTGCTGTTTTAATATTCTCTGAGGTCTTGTCAATCAGCAGCTGTATTTCTGAGAAGAGTTTAAAACCAAGCACCAGTGGCAACTGTCCTTCCCTAATAATCTAATAATGGGCGAGAGAAATAGTAAGAGGCAGCATGGCTGGCTGTTCCCCTCCTTTGACCTTAATTTTGTGGGTCCCACTGATGAACAAATACACTCATTCTAGACTTATCTATGAAATGATGTAGGAAGACTTGCCATGTGTTGCAAGGGATACACAAAAGCAACAACCATTCTCTCTTATTCCAAAGAGCTTATAACCAAGTTACAGTTGGTACACATAGGGTGGATTAAGTTAAAAACACAAGGCAGTAAAGGATATATGCCCACTGCCCACAGATTCCCAATACTGCAGATCTCAAAGCAGGAAAGGGCCCATATTTGAGAGAGTAAATTGGAAAAGCTTTCCTGAGAGAATGGGATTAAAACAGAGGTTTAACCATATCCACATTCAAAGGGCGAGACAAGGACTGAGCTAGAGGCACATCATACAGTATTTCAAAAGAGTAGGAGAACTGAGTCAGACAGATCTACCTTCCAACTCCAGCTGTTGACTCTGAGCTCTGTTCTTTCTTTTGTAAATTGTGCAGAGTTGTTATAAGAGTTTAAAATGCTAGCACTTGGGGAAATGCCTATTGCTAAATAGTCTCCCAAAAATTGCTTGTGTGTGTGTGTGTGTGTGTGTGTGTGTGTGTGTAGGAAGCCATAGGATAAAAATTTGTAAACAAAAAGTGCACCCATAGTGTAGAGACCTTAAATATCAGACTAAGGGATTTAGACTTGATTCCATAAATGTCTAATGCTTTAGGTGGGGAAGGTATTTGGGAAAGATTATTGCAGTAGTTATGCAACCTGGTTGAGGGAGAAGACTTGATCCAGAGAAATTCATTAGAAGATTAATGTGATGATCTGAGCACAAATTGGTAATGACTAGAATTAGGGTTGTAACCAAAGATGAATCTACCTGAAGCTAATAAAGCTTAATTTTTGGCCCCACACTTGCATGAGCCTCATCTAAGTCTTCAGAAAAGACCCTAGCAATACCTTCACATAGTTAAGTGGGTTTTTGAACTTTGCAAAAGTAAAATATTAATTGGTTAAGACCACTCTCTCTTTTCACCCTGTCTTGGTCAACTTGGGCTGCCATAACAAAATATCACACTTAAATAACAAGCATTTTTTTTTTCTTAGTTCCGAAGGTTGGAAGTCTGAGATCAGGGCCAGCATGGTCAAATTCTGATGAGACCCACTTCCTGGTTTGCAGATAGCCATGTTAGGTGCAATGTATTCCCACAGCCTTTCCTCTGTCCTCATAGGGGGAGAGAGACTGAGCTCTCTTCCTCCTCTCCATAAGGATGCTTGTAAGGACCTCATAATGAGGTCACTATCTTCATGACCTCATCTAACCCTGATCACCTCCCAAAGACCCTACTTCCTAATACCATTCCAACAGAGTTTAGGGTTTCAAATATGAATGGGGGCTCCCAACATTCAGTCTATAGCACACCTCTATTTTTCTTCAATATCACTTTCCTTTCATTGTGCTCTGGAGAGACTATGGGCATTATGGAAATGGACTAAGAGGAATTGGAGTTGGAGAGAGATTTAGTTTGGGTTAAGTAAGATATATTGGTGTGCTTTTCATTCAAGTCCCTGTATAATCAAGTTACTACTATCTTTCCCTACACAGAAATGGTTTCAGAAATACTCCTGTGCCCCAGTGCCATCTTACCCAGAGTCTGGACATGAAAGTGCAGGGCCACAGTTTGGATTGCAACATAATCTGCCCTCAGATTAGGCCCCAAAGGTGTAGGTGGTAGAGGAGAAAGTCATTTTGAAATGTATGGAGCCAGAAGCCAAGTCTGTGGAAAACTCTACCATCTAATCTATCAGATATGTGAAGTTGGACTTGGAAGATTTGGTTCTTATTGATAATTAATCAAAATAGATGTCTTCTCCAGTTTGGAATATGTTCAACAATGCAGCATATGCATTATAAATGTTTAACTGTGTTATAAATACACCATACTGTTTCTTTTTAAAATGGAATTGTACAAAATAAAACTTTTCAAAACATTTAGATTTACAAAACATATACGTACTTTTAGCCCCACTTCACAAGTCTAAAGCAACTCATTTATGAGGAAAAAAATTAATAGATTTTTCACAAGTTTCAGACTCGTTTATAACTGAGAACAATTTATATGACATATAATAATGGTCTGTGATGCTGAAAGAAACTTTCTTAAACTATTAGTAATTTTTAAACTTTATTCTACTAAGTTGGAGGAAGATTGAATTGTCTTTCTAATCTCTCTAAAAAATTATTACACAATACATAGCTTATAAAGAGGTAATCAACTTTGTAGTCAAAAAAATACATACCAGGTAAAAAATTTCTGTGAGGTTATAAAACAGTTAATTAATAAAAATTTTATGTTTTTTTTTTATTTTTTTAAAGATTTTATTTATTTATTTGACAGAGATCACAAGCATGCAAAGAGACAGGTGGAGAGAGAGGAAGGGAAGCAGGCTCCCTGCTGGGCAGAAAGATAGATGCCAAGCTGGATTCCAGGACCCTGGGATCATGACCTGAGCAAAAGGCAGAGGCTTTAACCCACTGAGCCAGCCAGGTGCCCCAAATTTTATGTTATTTTTATGGAATTTGTAGTGATTGTGGTATTTATCAGTTGTGATTCTTTTTACCAGTCTAAATACAAATTAACTTCCTGGTCTAATTTTGTTTTTATAATGTTTGATACTTTTTTCTAAAATGGGGCTTCCCGGGGCACCAGGGTGGCTCAGTGGGTTAAGTCTCTGCCTTCAGCTCAGGTCATGGTCCCAGGGTTCTGGGATGGAGAGCCCCGTATTGGGCTCTCTGCACAGCGGGGAGCCTGCTTCCTCCTCTCTCTCTTCCTACTTGTGATCTCTGTCTGTCAAATAAATAAAATCTATAAAATGGCACTTCCTAAACTTGGATCTATCCCCTTATTGTGGCAATGGAATTTTTAAAAAGGATAGAGATGCAGACATTAAGGAGGCTCAAAACAGTGAGCCTCAGTGAATCATGTTCATTCTGAAAGAATCACAAAAGGAAAAAGAACTTACTCCCCTCCTAGAGAAGTTCATTTCATTAGCCATGAAAACATTTACCAGCCCTCTTCAGGTGTTAAACTTTCTGGAAGACTGTACTAATGACACAGTTTGAAACACTCAAGTCAGTATAAAGTAAACAGAAATTCACCACATGTGTTCACTGTCCCACTGCCACTATCCACACCACATTCTTTCTCACTTGCAGCAAGCTACCAACTCATTTTTCTCTCTTTGACCTTATCATCACCACCCAAAACAATTCTCCAAATTATGGACACACTCACCTCTCTAATATGCAAATTAGGTCATATTGCCATCCTATTAAAATTTTATTACTTTTAGGAAAATTATCAGTCTGTAACATAGAGTGTTAAGGACATTGGAGGATCCTTTCTCAAGTAATTGCTCCTATCTATATATATGGCTTCCATGAGAGCTGCATTATGATCTAGCCATAATTGCTAGGTCTCTTTGCCTGGGTTTTAAGACTTGGGACTGGGGAAGTCAGTGGTCATGTTTTTTTGTTATGTGAGCCTTAGAATCAGAGGTGTCAGCAGAGAGAAGGTAGATAACACTAAGATAAATTAAGACAAGGGAGTGTTGATGCCTTGAGTACATTCCAGTTCTTGGTCTCAGATGCCCCTGTGATGAGGACGTAAAGAAAATCCTCTTGCACTGTTTGTGGGAATGCAAACTGGTACAGCCACTGTGGAAAACAGTATGGACAAAAAAAGTAAAAAGAGAACTACCCTACAATCCATAATCACACAACTGGGTATTTACTGGAAAAAACACTAATTCAGAGGAATACATGCACCCCTATGTGTTTTGTAGTGTGATTTACAATAGCCAAACTATAGAAGCAGGCCAAGTGTCCATAGATAGATGAATGGATTAAGATGTAGTATATGTATACAGTGAAATGTTATTCAGCCATAGAAGAGTGAAATTTTGCCATTTGCAACAACATGGATAGAGCTAAAGTATAATGTTATGTGAAATAAGTCAATCAGAGAAAGGCAAATAGCATATGATCTCAATCTTATGTGGAACTTAAGAAACAAAACAAATGAGCAAAGAAACAAGAGAGACCCAAACCAAGAAACAACTCTTAACTACAGAGAACAAACTGATGGTTACTGGAGGCAAGGTGAATAAGAGGATGGGTGAAATAGGTGATAGGAATTAAAGAGTATATTTATTATGATGGAAAAAATAAAATTAAAATATTTTTTAAATTATCTGTTGAAATAATTTCTTCCTGTCGCCACCAATTTCACAGGACTCCCAGACTCCTGCTCAAGCAGAACCACCTGTCAACAATTTGTCTCTCATTACAACATTCAACTTCTTTAAAGACTTCTTTACCTTTGAGTAAATTTGTCTAAACAGTGTTCTCACAGTGTGGTCCACAAGCCATCTGCATCAGAAGCACCTGGGTCCTTATTGAAAACACGGATTCCAGGCCACACCCCAGACATCCTGAATTGGGATCTCTAGATTTATAGAAAGCACTCCAGGTGTACCTTGAGACATTCAAGTTTAAGAATCATGAGTCTCCTGGGAAACATTTCATGGGTTGGGGGGAGGGGGAAAAGGGCTTGGCATATACTTGAGAAATGTGATCTGTGAGGACTCAGACAGAAATCCTTTTCTCTTTGCCAACTAAAGTAATTAAAGTCCCAGTGTTCTACATCTCTAGGACCTGCTTCCTTTCCTAGGCTCTATGAAGCAGTGACCTCAAAGCTATACAGAAGATGCTCAGAAAGCACAGCAAATCTTGAACTTAAGGTGGCTAAATAAATGAATAAATGAAAGAATATTGAAACTATTGTCTACAACTCATTACAAAAGAGCTTCTGATTTTCAGATTAGGGTACGGGTTAGTGTTGAGGCTGGTTAGACTACATTTAAAATTTTCAGTGATATTTAAAATGAATAATGGCTTTATCTATAAATATGCATGACTAAATATTATGTGACTTACTCTGAAAACTGGTATTTCAACTAATGCTAAACAACCCCTCAATGGAATTTCTCTCTCGTTGTGCACCTTCATGAACATTCTTTCAATTCTGTTTTTCTGCTTTCAAATTTAGTTGTTTACATGTTTGCATGTACCCTGCCTCACTTCACAAAAATTTTTGAATATTTGTTCCATGTGTATATAGAAACAAATACAAATATTTGTCAAGAGTATTTCCGTACTCAAGCCAGTTGTTCCCAATATCAGAGGACCAGAAGCAAGGAGACGTTTTTTCTCCTGTTTATCTGAGGAAATTATAAAATTTCTCTGCTCCTTGACCTTTCATGAGAATATCTAACAGTATTTGAGTTTAGCATTAAGAAATGTTTTCTTAGCTACGTTCATGTGAATGTTCTAAATTCCTCTTTCTTAAATAGTGTTTATTGCTTGTAAGCCACCTGAAGATCTGTGTGCAAAAGGCAGGAAAACAAGAAAGGAAAGAAAAAGAGAGAGAGGAAAGCCTGATGTAGAGAAGAGTGTTCCTAAATAGAGAAATCCATTTCTCTTGTGTCATAGAGTCTGAATTCTTAAATCTCAGACATTGTTCGCTAGACTGCTGCATCACCCTGACACTTGTCTTGGAGTATTTTTTCTTACACTGCGCGTTTTTCCTACAGACTTCACCTAGTAGTTTATAAATTCTTTGAAGACAGAAATGAAGTGTATTTTCACCAGTAAACCTCAAGATTATGGCATTTGCTGCATGTTCTTAAAGAATTTCTCTCTTTTAATAAAACATAAAATAGTTCATTTTGCAAAAATAAGCTGTATAGAAAAACACAGACTACAATAGCAGTGAAAGTAAACATAATATGCAACAATATATAAGTTCCTTGTATTATTTCATTTGCTCCTCAAAGCAATTTTATGAAGAAGATGAGAAAATATATTACTTTTCTCAGGCTTTATACATGTGCCTATCCTTCTTCCTGAAACATACTTCGCCCTGATATACACATGGCTTTCACCTTCACTTCTTTTAAGTTTCACATAAGTGTCAACTATTCAGAACCCTTCCTTGATCCCCCAAACAAAGTAGTATCTCACTCTCCAATAGCATTTTTGCCATCTGCGAAGACGTGGCTTTTATTTACCTTTCTGTATTTGAATATAAGCTCCATGTGGGTGGGTATTAATTTTGTTTGCTACTATTTCCCCAGTCCTACAATAATGCCTACGACACAGTAGATGCTCAATAAATAAACCAATGAATGCATTAGTACCACTTCATGAATCGTGAGCCAGGAATATCAGGCTTAAGAGATTTGACCAACATGGCACATCTAATGAGTGGTAGATTAGGTTTCAGATCACAGGTGTAAATTTCAAGTCCTGCTAAATTTTCAGGCCACTACAGATTTGTCATGCTAACTTAACTGACAATGACTTTAGAGGCATTAATTTCTGCAATAGTGTGAGATTTGGAAACTTCTCTTACAATTTCATGAGTGTTATCTAGAGTCAAAAAAATAAAGCAGATCACATTTATTAATAGTAGACGGGATGGAGAGAACATTTCTAAGCTACAGTATAGGCCAAGCAATCTCCACCACACTGAGAACTGATGCACATTTCTTGGGTGCTAATTTTACATGGTCCTCTATGAACACTTTATGAACCATTCCAAAGTACTCTTTGTCAATAAGCAAACAGTTATTTCTGCTATAATAATAGCATCTTGAGAGATGATGTTATTTAGATAACAAAAACTCCTGGCTACTCTCAGCGGTAGACCATTTAGTAGTGTAACAGGGATGTGTTACTGCATGAGCACTAGAAAGGGGCACAGCCTTTGCAAATAGACCTGATAATTGCAATGCTTCAGTCTGATTGTAAATATAGCAAGAAAGAAGACCTCACCTAATTTTAGATAGTATTTTCCCCTGGCTTTTAAGGATCACTAGTAGACATCTAATACTAAACACAACTTGATTTAGCTTAACTCACTTAGAAATATTAAACTCTCCAATGACTGCCAATCTGTCCACAATTAACTAACACTTTCAAACAAATTCTAGAAGTGAGTGTTAAAATTCTAAGAGGGCTGATGGCTTATCCTAAAACCCTTCATTTTGAAAGTAAAGAAATTTTGACTATTTGTCTTATCAGTCATCTCTAACCAGGAAGCAGTACAGTGAGATCTTGAATCCCCAGTGCTCCTTCTACTACACACAGTCAGATCACACTTTCAACAAGGTCTGTCATTCACAAACAAACTGTTAAATGGATGGATTCTGAAATTAATGGTCTTGAAACATGACAATATTGCAAAGTAATTTTGAGTAATTTGTAAATCACTGTGGTGTTGTTTGGATAGGGGTCTATCTCTGAACATTATAATTATAAGGTCACTAATGAAAGTATTTGGTTAAGCAATAAAATCAAAGTCCTGACCAATGATATACCTTTTTATATGACCATATGATATAATGTTTATTTTTCTTGAATTACAGTGCTGGAAGGCAATAAGGAATCTGAAAGACAGGAACACTGATATAGAATTACCTCAGCTAATGCTCGTTTTATAAGGTAATTCATTCTCACTTTACAAACATATGTACTAACCACCTCCCATGTGTCAGTGTGGGAGACATTCACTAGTTGTTCACCAAACCCTTTTCCTCCTGGACACAGAAAGATTACTGTATTCAGCCAGCATTGTACTTAGCAGTAGCCATATGACTGACTCACTGGGTTGTCAACCCCAGTGGCATACACCAAAGAACCCTCCCACATGTGATCCTCCACTTACTTTTCCTCATCTTCCAACCAGATACAGTGGAATTAATGGAATACTCTGAGTCCCAGGAGATGGCAGAGCCACAAAATAGAAGGAACCTGGGTCCCTGAGTCACAATTTGGAAGACAGAAATACATGCTATGGAAACACATCAGAAAGTCTTGGGAAAGGCTTTTCAGAGTTGTTGCATCAGAGATTGGAAGAAAAGAAAGTTAATTCACCTTGGATAGAGGAGGGAGCATAGAGCTTCAGATGTGAACATCTTGGGTTAAGTTGCAGGAAGGCCAAGTACATTAAAAAGTTGTAAAGCTGTGGAGTGGCATAAATAAAACCTTCCATTAAAAGGTAAACTCTGAGGCACTGTGAAAACAGCTAGAAAGAGGAAGCAAATACTAGAAGGACCCAAATTACCAGGCCACTGGAAGAAATCTAGGCAAGAAACAAAGCAGGGACTAATCTAGGCTGCATTAGAAGAAACTCATTAAACACACACACACACACACACACACACACACACAGATATAAGAGGCCACTCAGAGGAGGCATTCCAAAAGTTTAATGTTCAAGTAGCTTCTAGGAAAAAGAAGTTAAAGTAACATTAACTGAAGTGGGAACACAAGAGAAAGTACAGGTTAGAAGGAAAAGATGATAAATTTGTTTTTAAATATGTTGAATTTGGAGTCCAAACTGCACAAATCCAGTGTGCAGTTTGCATTACATATATAGAACTCAGAAAAAAATTCAAAATTGGAATTATAAATTTGGGAGTTGGCAACATAGAGATGATGGTTAAGCCATGGGAGTGGATGAAATCTGCCAAGAAAAGTGTATAGAGTGAGAAGCGAAGGAAGAAGAGATTTCACAGGATACTTGAAAGAATGGTTAGAGAAGTATAAAAAGCATCAGGAGAGAAGGGTATCATGAAAACCAGGGAAGGACAGACTTTAAGAGTCCCACCCACGTAAAAGGGTTCAGACTAGACCAAGCAGCGAAACCAATATGATAACTAGTCATAAGTAGGATTATAGATTCTGGAATTACATCAGACACTGTGGGCATGTTCCAAAGATTTGCCAAAGAATGCCAATCTGTCATCAAAGGCAAGTGACAAACGCTGGCTAGAGATCAAAGATGGAGCCAGAGGTAAAGCATCAAGTAAATGCACAGCTAGGAAGGTGGAGGAACAAGACTCCAAAATGGCAAAAATGTCCAGGATTTTTTCCAGAGCTCCTTACCAAGTTTTGGCCAGATGCAGACTGGGTATGGCTAAATACAAGAGATAGCCAACCATTTCCAGTAATAAGAGGCCTGAAGGATCATTAAGGATTTGAAATTAAGGGTTGAAACAATTTTGTTAGTTTTGAAAATAGTTGTCACATTGCTTTGGAGTAAAGGAGAGGTTCATGAGTGAAGGCAGTGAGTGAAGATATCTTTCTCAAGATTGTTGATGTTAAATGGAATTGTGTGATGGAAGCTTAAATGGTCGAGTTAAGAGATAGCTTGTTTAGGGTGTTTGTGATGCTGAAGTTAAGAATCTATTGAAGAAGGACTAGAACATTGAAAGAGCACATAAATTAAGGAATCAAAAAGGGAGTCAGAGGAGATGAGACCAAAGTACCTATGGAGAAGCTAGTTGTGCAAATTATTTCTTGTCTTGCCTGATCTTACCCTTGCCCTTTAAAAAGAAAGAAAGAAAGAAAGAAAGAAAGAAAGAAAGAAAGAAAGAAAGAAAGAAAAAAAGAAAGAAAGAAAGAAAGACAACACTGATTAAGTCGGGATGAATGGTGAGAAATATTGAGGTATTTCATAACTGACACTCTTTATTTTCTTCGTGAGGCTAGGCTGGGTCATTCAGTGATGGAGTAGGTAAAGGCTTGAGAAGAAAGTCAAGTTTGGATTGACAGCTCCAGAGAAAGAGGGCTTTATCTGGCGAATGTGAGAAATTAGATGTACACCAAAGACCCAACTCTGGCAAGAAATCATAAGGAGATAGGATGTTCTCTAGCGGACATTAGATCCAGAAGGTCTAAAGACGGGGAAAATAAATAACTAAAACTGATATTTTCCCTGGTAGAAACAAAGGAAAGAAGAGGGGATGAAGAATCCAAAAGTGTTGATGAATACATGAAAAGAAGGACTGACCAAGTCCACTTTGATATGTTTCAGGGTTGTGGTAATGGCCTGTCATGATTCCCACCACAGGCCTGACACATAGAAGGTGCTAGAGAGATATGGAATGAATGAACGTATGAATGAGCTCCTACTTGACATTCAGGGTGGTCGTGTGGGAGATGAAGCTGGAGGACATTCCTAAACTGAGAGACTAGAAAGGATTGGAGGAGCAGCAGTGTATGCTGAGGCTGAAGAACAGGTTTTGTAGGAGAGAGTTTGGGAAAAGAAAGACTACAAAGTTGTGGGCAGAGAGAATTGTTTCAAAATTTTGATTTTCAAGGAGCAGTTCCAAGCAAGTAAAAGGGCCAAAGTATACCTCTCTGTAAATGGGATTGGTAAAGTGGAATGGAGGTAAATGTCAGTGTGAGAGCAGACTGTGAGAAGTCACTTAAGATGACAGCAGGTGCATGAGCCAACTTCCAAAGTCCTTGAGAATTAAGAAAAAAAAAAATGGCTCAGAGGTAACAGGACAAGAATTCATATCATTTCGTCAAGATAATATTGGCTTGAGGCGCCTGGGTGGTTCAGTGGGTTAAAGCCTCTGCCTTCGGCTCAGGTCATGATCTCAGGGTCCTGGGATCAAGCCCTGCATCGGGCTCCCTGCTCGGCAGGGAGCTTGCTTCCCCCTATCTCTCTGCCTGCCTCTCTGCCTACTTATGATCTCTGTCTGTCAAATAAATAAATAAAATTTAAAAAAAAATATTGGCTTTCCCTATCACTCAACATTCTTATGAGGATCAAATAAAAAGTAATCATATATGTTCTTGTTGGGAGATAAGAGATACAAAGAGCCAGCATGTCCTCCAAAGGACGAGAGATTGTTAACTGAAAACTACATAAAATTGCCAGGAGAAATTGCAGGGAACCTGGACATTGTCAAGTCCTCTTCCAAAAGCCAAAATATAGGAGCAACACCTAGAGTGTTGAGGGGGGAGCAGTGTCACTAGGAGCAAGTCTGGGTTTCAGGAAAAAGAAACAGGAAGAGAAAATTATTTTAGCTACTAATTTTGTGCTAAGTTCTGGGAGCTTTATCTATATCATCTTGAATTTCCACAGTAGCCATGCAAGATAAGAATTATTCCCTTCAGATCACAGATGAGGAAACAGGGAATGTGATCGAGTAACTTCCTAAGACTACACAGTTGTTAAACAGAGTAGTCAGGATTTGAACCCAACTCAAATAAAATCTCATTCCCTTTCCCTCCACTTCACTGCATTAAACCAGTGTTTTATAGGGGAGATGAGAATATAAAACATTGGCATGATGCTCAAAGAACTAGTAGAGGACAGAGGCAAAATTTGAGAAGAAAATGAGCTAGATGAGATTAGAGTATGAGCAAGCAGTAGCTGGCGATAGGGGTCTGCCATTACTGATCAATGGCACTGGGGATGCAGGAAGCTGGGAGGTAAACGGGAGAGCAAATAAAATTAACTAGCCTTTAGTTTCAGCTGCAATTTTGATATTCAGGGCGTGTGGTGTCTTTATGAAGACCATTCCCACTAGTTAACTGACTTCTTTTTTTTTTTTTTTTTTAATTTACATGAACAGTCAAGCAGCCATCTTGCTACTTTAACAAGCACCCTTGAGGAATCAATTAAAAATTCCCATCTCAGAGGACTTACATATGTACAGTAACAGCTTGGGTTAATTTACTAATTCATCTCATCAGCGTGCCATATTATTAGCCAATTTCTGTAAATCTTGTTATAATTCACACATTAAAAAGGCAATGTCTTCCAATTATCCTTCTGCAACATTAGAGAAAACATATATATACATCATTTTCAATCATTGGTCATAATTTTAATGTATTTTATGGAGCACAATTGACTGAATCATGTTCCTAAAATATTTAGGGTGTTTGAAAATTGCTCTTTCAAACATTTTGAGTGTCATTTTTCTGATCTTGTTTGTGCCATTTATTTCCTCGACAAATCTTTTCTTTATGTATAGCATAAAGATATACATCAGCCAGGTCCCAAATGGCTCATCAAAAATTCTGAGTTAGGGAATTTAGAATACAGAGAACTGTTATTTAGTATAAATGCTGCGCAGACAGCCTTCACAGCCAGAGATTTTTAGACATGCAAGGAATCTTATGTAACTCAAGTACAACCGGGCTTTTGGGGGCAGCTTCTTTTCTCACTTGTAGCCCATGTTAGAGCCCCGAGGAGCACTTAGTTACACTCCTCAGTCTGCCTGCCTCCCCCACCTGCTCCAATATTCCAACTCCAAAAGTGTTGGCAGGGTGAATGGGAAAATTCGCATACGATACAAAAGAAACTTCCCCAAATTCTTCCATTAGACTTACTTTGTCTAGTGACATCCTTGTCTCCTTCCTCATTCAGCTTCTTGAAAACCCTTTCTATTATCCTCGGCAATTCAACACTTCTTGACCATCTTCCAGAATGCGGAGAAGAATTAATTTTTTTTAGTTGTCCTCTCACACACAGAAGTCTTATATACCAAAACTCTCATTTTACTACTGTATCAATCAAAACCACTGGCTAAAAAAAGGTACAAGTGACACAGGTAGGAATAAAATCAGGTTCTGCATATATATTGTTGCTTTTTTCACCAATACATTCAGTAACCTCTGAAGTTCCTACTATAAAATTCTATCACTTGTCTGCTCTGTGATTCTTGATGAAATTGGGGATTGTGTAATAATGGCCTAAATAAGATCATAAGAATGTGAAAGGTTTGGAATGGGGAAGAGGGACTTCTTGACTGTCCTTTGAGAGGACCATTTGGTCCTTGACTGATGTGAAATGTCTAGATAGAAGGGAGACTTGATGAGCTTTCACAATATCATACACATATACATATAATGGTTAGTCACACATAAATTGACTTTTTTGTTTGGTTTTTTAGTAGGTATGTGGGGCTTCTTAGGTCCACCTTTTTTTGGTTTTCAATGTTAAGTTATTTAATACATTAAATATGCCAATTAATCAAGTATGGCTACACTTTCTTTTGGATAGTTCAACCAAGGTAAGGAATGTAAATGTGATTTATATGGTAAATAATTTTTTAAATTGCCAAAAGGCAGTGACTATCCATTTAACTTATGTACTGCCTTGCAAAATAAATAATTATCCACAGATAGTTTATTTTTTTAATTTTTTTAAAATATTTTATTTATTTATTTGTCAGAGAGGGAGATCACAAGTAGGCAGAGAGACAGGCAGAGAGAGAGAGGGGAATCAGGCTCCCCACCGAGCAGAGAGCCCACTGCAGGACTCAATGCCAGGACCCCGAGACCATGACCCGAGCCGAAGGCAGAGGCCCAACCCACTAAGCCACCCAGGTGCCCTATCCACAGGTAATTTAAAAATGATAGCCCGTACAAAGATGTGACTAAATGGGTTTTAATCTTTTGGCCCTGAATTTATTGATTCAGTTCTTAGGTGTCACATCAGTAATTGAGGACAACAAAGTATTATCAATATACAATTTATTTTTAACAGCTGCCTATTTGTTTAGCTCATGGCAATTTAGGCTGAGCTCAGCTGAGCAGTTGTTCTAACCTCAGCTGGGCTCCTTCATTCCTTGATCAGCTGTAGATGAACTTCAAGTCAGAGCTGAAGCTTCAAGTTGGTAAGGTTCCCTCACGTGTCTGGGGCCCTCTGTTAGGGCAACCGAGCTGACATAGTTCTGGTCCCAGTGGTCTCTCATCCCCTAGATATATAGCCAGGGCTTTTTTGCCTCATGGAGGAATAAGTCCCAAGAGAGCAGAGATATGGACTCTGCCTCTTAAGAATTTTTTTAAGATTTTATTTATTTGTTAGAGAGAGAAAGAGACAGCACAAGCAGGGGGAGCTGCAGAGGGAGAGGGAGAAGCAGGCTCCCTGCTGAGCAAGCGACTAAATCCCAGAATGCTGGGATCATGATCTGAGCCCAAGGCAGACACACTCAACCAACTGAGCCACCGAGGCATCTGGCACTCTGCCTCTTGATGAACAGATCTGGCTAAGAGCATGGATAGAGAAGTGGGCTGTGGGCGTGGGGGGTATGAACGATGATACAGGTAGGCTTCTACCAGTGCCCAGCAGAGAGTTTGGCTTCACTAAAAAAGGTGTTTGACTAATTAATTGAATCACTGTAAATGACCCTACCACCTAGGGTTACCATAATTAACCAGGTAAGCCAAGCTAAGTAAACTCTTCACTCATATTAAACCTATTTTATAAACAGAGTTGAAATCTTTTTTTTAAGATGTAAATACTTAACATTTTATTTTTATTTTAATTCAATTAGCCAAGGTATGGGACATCAATAGTTTTTGATATAATGTTCAATGATTCATTAGTTGAGCATATCACCCAATGTTCATCATATCACCCGCCCTCTTTAATCTCAGAGAAAATGTACACTTCCTATTTCATTAGACTTCGGGTAGTTGGGCATTTCACAATAACATTTGGTTGTTTTGTGCTTTTCTGAAGGCAGTGCAGAGAAAGCAGCAAAATTATTTACTGTGATCTGAGTTTGTCCCTAGAAACTTCTAGGTAGACCACCTCAGAGGGACTCACCCAGCCTCATCCTGTAAGATGCTCCAATCATCTGATCAACTGGAAGTTGAAAGAATTAGAGTAGCTTCAAAAACACTTCATTGTGCCAGGAAATGGGATCTCTGATTCCTCATTCTGTAGTTTATATCCTAAATGCTGTTTGAAACCAGTGTTTTATTAAGAGCACCATGATAAGTAGTTTGTTCAGATTAAGCCTCTGAATTATTTTCATTCACATTCATAGGATGAGCAAGATAGAACTTGAACTCAATTTTTAAGAATCTATTTCCGTACCATGCAGTTTTATTCACCCTATTATGGACACGTTGAGCTTGTGATGTAGCAACATAAATGACTATTTACCTGCTGCTTGAAAATGATGCATAGCTCTCACTTTTCAAACAAAAATGTGAAATCTACTTTCCTAAGTAGCTTGTCCTATAGCCATGTCATTTTTGAAATCTCATGCTATGGAGTTTTTTAGCTTAATTGTTTGGCTGGTTGTTTTATATGCTTATTTTTTCAAGTTCAGATTTAGGTCTAATCATGTTGGACTCAACAGCCAGATTTCTTTCTTAGATATTCAAATATCAGAAGATACAGTGACCTTTATTTAACTTTTTTGATGGACACTGAATTAGAAATAGGGAATGGGGAGTAGCTATTTAGCTGGGATTTTAATTAGCATTGAATTCATTGCCTACTTGTTTTAATAATTAAACGCTATCTTATTTAATATAAGAAGTTTGCCAAACTGGCTGCTGCTTTATGAATTTATGAATGTATTATAGTTTTCACCTTTAATAAAGAGAGCAATAAACTATACTTATTATATAGATAAACTGATTACTTTTACTGTATTTGAAAATAGTTGCATCATATTATATACATCAGGTATGTAATATTACACAAGAAAGAAACACTGGAAAATCAAGTAAAAAATAGAACCCACACTCAAGAATTGAATATTTATGTAAGAAGGTATGTACAATTCGGCTTCGAAAGAACAGTCTATTGTTTCTTACAAGACAGTTTAATTTTTCTTATGTGCTTACATATGGTATATTTTAAGGAAAAAAGCAAGAAATTAATTACTAAGTCATATTTTTTCAATTAAATGTACCACTTAAAAATAATTTTTAACATTAGAAAGACTATTTGCATGACTGTAAATTTTTTTAGAAAGAGTCTCAGAATCAAAATTAGAATCTCCTAAAAATTGTTACTAATCTCAAAATTAAGTGATAAGGGAAACTTTTGAGTTCAGCATAATAACTTTCTCTTTTTTTAAATTTGGAAACATTTGACATTCCAAATTTGACATTTGAAAACCTGGGTCTACTAAGTGGACCAGAAACTTCTGGAAGTTGGGAGGTAGGTGAAACATTAGAGGAAGGAAGAAGGAAGGTGTTAGGAATGATGATTTAATGTAAGCTCTGACAATCCAACTAAAGAAACTAATTACTTCAATTTACAAATAATGAGGTTCACACTTTTAATTCTGTGGAGGATTTTTTATTCTGGCTTCAAGGCAATAAGAATGATTAACTATACTGATAAAAATAATGTCCCACTTTAAATCTCAGTAGCCATTTCTCATAATTTAATTACAACCTCTTATTGACAGGATATTATTTGATATGTAACCTAAAAGTAATTAATATATATATGATAACATGATGAATTTTATTCTTTAAAACTAGCTTTTGGTTTTGATGGCATGACAATTCACACAGAATACAACTTCAAGTCAACATAAAATATGCAGATTTCTCTTTGCCAGGGATAAGCCAGCTAAAGAATCACAATGACTTTGAATTCTTCATCCCAAAGATGCATTGGGTGCATTTTTTTTTATAAATTGAAATAATAAATAATAGATTGGGTCTAAAAGTAATTTGTGTTTTTGCTGAGCCATCTACTCCCAAAATATCTGGATTCTGAGTCTCTAATACATTACACTGTAAATTTTATTCCTATTTCAAACTCTTATGTATGTAGGCAAAAGCAATACTTTCGTAGTTTTGTATTTCTTTTGAAGTTTTGTCTTTTCTTTCTGTCAGCTAAAATAGTTCCCCCTTCATTCAGACACATGAAAAGGAAGAGGAGGAGGTTAGAAATTATATAACATTCTACTTCATGCATTCCAGGTTGTTGACCATCAAATTCATTAAAATATGGAGTTTTCATTCAAAAGACATAATTTCTTAACTCTAAATTCTGTAAGGAAAAAAATTATACATGTACAGTTAGCCGTCTGCCTTGCCTCCTCATTCTCAGTGGGCCATTTTTTCAACTAACAAATGATGCTATAATTTGCTACACTGATAAGGTAGATAAGCAGGCATTTTTTTTTTTTTACTTTGCCAGACTGAGAAACTGGCAAGTATTCTTTCGTTTTCTGATGCCATGACAGAAATACACACCCTCATTGTCTGTGCCTAAGATTTAAGTTCTTATACATCATATTTCAGGTAAGAAATTCAGAATAATATCAAAGGATGAGTGTTCTGTGATTCAGTGATTCCTTGATTCTCTGATCTAATACATGAAATCTAGACACCACTCTGGCCTTCACTCATTGTGTGATCTTAGATTATCCTCAAGGTTCGGTCTATACCAGCTTGTTTGATAATGTTAGTTACTCTAATTGTTTTTCTTTTAATGTGCCTATATATTATATTTGAAAACATATTGCCATCCTTAGGTGATTAAGAACTGTATATTGAGTACATACTTGTGTTTTCTAGTCTGTATGTTCTATGTGAGAGTTGAGTGATCTTGCTACAGATTTAATGTTTTGCTTTTTTTTTTACAAGTCAATTCTATTGAATTTTATATTTATAAAAAGACTTTTAGTTCTTAAATCCATCATAAGTAAGTCCCAGTTCCATTCTTTTTACTTCCAAGTAGACCTGCTGGATGTGTTTAATTTGGAATGGAAAGAGGAAGATTGCTCAGGGCATAGTTTCCAAAAACGTGTTCCTCTGTCAGATGTTAATAGATGTTATTTTTAGGGTTCCATAGTCAAATGAGATTGTGAAATGGAAGGTTAAAATTAGTTAAAACAGGTTTCTTTATGAAAAAAAAAACTGCTCTGGAAATTAAATATGCTAATGAACAATTATAATTCCTGAAAGAGTGATAAAGTATATGGTTTCCTACCTAGTTGACCATAAAAGCATGATTTTGGAGAGTGGTTCACATAACTAGTTTTCTGCAGAACATACTTTATGAAACTCAGTCTAGGAAACAAGACAGAAAGGCTATTAAGTAAATATACATGGCAAGAAGAAGAGACCAAAGATGGCAAAAATGACACTTGGAATCAGGAGGAGATATCAGTTGGGATACCTAGGTTATTATGTTACAGTGACCAAAAACTAAACAAAACAGTATGTTAGTGATTTAAAACAGATATTATTTATTTCTTGTTTATGTCTAGTGCTGATCACAAGATGGCTGAGTGCCCTGCTCTACCTTGTCTTCATTCAGACATGCAGGTGGAAGAGCTTCCACAGATCTACGACGTCACTGATCACCATGGCAGCGGGAAGGGAATATGGAGGATCACATGTAGACTATTCAAAGTTTCTATCTAGGAGTGTTTGGGGGGCACAGCCGACTAAGTGACTGACTCTTGATTTCAGATCGGTTCATGAGTCAGAGTCCTGAGATCAAACCCTGAGTCAGCTCCTCAGCTCCATTCCCATCATAGAGCAGCCTGAGATTCTCTCCCTCTTCCCCCACCTCCTGCCCTCGCACCCTAGTATTCCCATTCTCTCTCTCTCTTCCTCCCTCTAAAATAAATAAAATCTTAAAAAAAAAGAAATTCTCCCTAGGAGTGACCTGTACAACTTCTAGTTCCATTCCATTTGGCCAAAGCATGTTACATGTCCTTGCCTAACTCGAAGGACACAGGGAAATATAATTTTATCATATGCCCAGGAGAAAAAAGTTAGAATATTTGTGTGAATATTGCTAATGACTACATAGAGTCTGAGGAGAACTGCCTCCCTAAGATCATGCACCTTCCCATATCCAGTGGGATCACGGGCATATAAAGCCAAGGGCCCTAATCCCAATTCCAGACAATTCTGAGGGGCAATCCTAGTTTCACTGGCTATCAGAGGGGTTGACTAAGGCCATTGTTAAGGCTATATCATGGTTCAGACTCTCCCTCTGCCCTGTCCTGCTTCCTTCCTGTCCTTCTCTCAAGATTTTGTTCCCAAAAACACTCCCTAAAGAACCTTCTGCTTAATAATCTCTATCTCAGAACCTGCTTTATGGGGACCCCAGTCTACTGTAATAGTAGTAGTATGAAATATTGTTTTGTGTGTTTTTAAGTTTTATGTAAATACTATTGTGTAGTACATATTCTACAGTTTGCCTTTTACCTTCAAATCACGTTTTTGAGGTTTATTCATGTTGATTCATACAGCTCTAATTCATTTATTTTAACTGATTTTTGGAAAATACTACAATTTAGTCCCCTATTAGTGAGAATTTAGATTTTTACCATATTTTTACAATTGTAATTTTGCTAAGATTCTTTGTGCATATCTGTACATATATGTAAAAGTATTATGTACTTTGATACATAATGTAAGAATATTTATATGTAATGTAGGTAAAACTGTTTAACATATATGTAAAAATATTCATACATGTATTATGATATATGTATATGTAAATCTCTAATATATATGTACCTAAAATACATATACCTAAAATATATATTTATATATACCTAAAATAAGAATTGCAATAAAATGAGGTATGTGCACTCTCAATTTTATTTGATGTTGTATTTCCCTGAATAAATGGCCCCCCTTTTTTTCTGGGAATTTCCTATTCATCTCTTTGCCCATTTTTTTTTCTGTTGGATTCTTAATTTTTTAAACTGAGCTTTAAATACATATGATACCATTCTTTGTCAGACATATGGTTTGAAATATTTTTTCCAGTCTATAACTTACCTTTCAACTTTCTTTATGATGTCTTTTTTATAAGTAAGCCTCAAATTCTAATGTAGTCAAATTTATTCATATTTTTTCCTTTATGACTTATGCAAAAAATCTCCCTAACCTAAGCCTTAAAATATTCTGTATTTTTCTTGAAGATATTATGGTTTTTGCTTTCCACATTTGAGTTGTTAAACCAACTGGAATTTATTTTATTTTCATATGTGATGTAGAGATATACTTCTTTTTTATATGGTCAATTAATTGTCTCAGCATTATTTTTTCCAGACTGATATCCCTATATGTAATGTAACTTCTGTTTGTATGTATGCACATGTGTGCTCATGTGTATTGGGCCCTCTGTCTTGTTTAATTAGTCTATTTGTCTATTTCTGCACTAACATCATTCTGATTTTATTCCTATAGCCTTGTATAACTTTTGGTGTCTGAAAAGTCAAGTACCTTTTCTTTATTCTTCTTTAAAATTACCTTGGCCAAAAGGGATATTGAAAAAGAAAGCCAAAGTTGGTGGCATCACAATTCTGGACTTCAAGCTCTATTACAAAGCTGTCATCATCAAGACAGCATGGTACTGGCACAAAAACAGACACATAGATCAATGGAACAGAATAGAGAGCCCAGAAATAGACCCTCAACTCTATGGTCAACTCATCTTCGACAAAGCAGGAAAGAATGTCCAATGGAAAAAAGACAGCCTCTTCAATAAATGGTGTTGGGAAAACTGGACAGCTACATGCAGAAAAATGAAATTGGACCATTTCCTTACACCACACACAAAAATAGACTCAAAATGGATGAAGGACCTCAATGTAAGAAAGGAATCCATCAAAATCCTTGAGGAGAACACAGGCAGCAATCTCTTCGACCTCAGCCGCAGCAACATCTTCCTAGGAACATCGCCAAAGGCAAGGGAAGCAAGGGCAAAAATGAACTATTGGGATTTCATCAAGATCAAAAGCTTTTGCACAGCAAAGGAAACAGTTAACAAAATCAAAAGACAACTGACAGAATGGGAGAAGATATTTGCAAATGACATATCAGATAAAGGACTAGTGTCCAAAATCTATAAAGAACTTAGCAAACTCAACACCCAAAGAACAAATAATCCAATCAAGAAATGGGCAGAGGACATGAACAGACATTTCTGCAAAGAAGACATCCAGATGGCCAACAGACACATGAAAAAGTCCTCCATATCACTCGGCATCAGGGAAATACAAATCAAAACCACAATGAGATATCACCTCACACCAGTCAGAATGGCTAAAATCAGCAAGTCAGGAAATGACAGATGCTGGCGAGGATGCGGAGAAAGGGGAACCCTCCTACACTGTTGGTGGGAATGCAAGCTGGTGCAGCCACTCTGGAAAACAGCATGGAGGGTCCTCAAAATGTTGAAAATAGAACTGCCCTATGACCCAGCAATTGCACTACTGGGTATTTACCCTAAAGATACAAACGTAGTGATCCAAAGGGGCACGTGCACCCGAATGTTTATAGCAGCAATGTCCACAATAGCCAAACTATGGAAAGAACCTAGATGTCCATCAACAGATGAATGGATCAAGAAGAGGTGGTATATATACACAATGGAATACTATGCAGCCATCAAAAGAAATGAAATCTTGCCATTTACGACAACATGGATGGAACTAGAGCGTATCATGCTTAGAGAAATAAGTCAAACGGAGAAAGACAACTATCATATGATCTCCCTGATATGAGGAAGTGGTGATGCAACATGGGGGCTTAAGTGGGTAGGAGAAGAATAAAGGAAACAAGATGGGATTGGGAGGGAGACAAACCATAAGTTACTCTTAATCTCACAAAACAAACTGAGGATTGCTGGGGGGAGGGGGGTTGGGAGAAGGGGGGTGGTGTTATGGACATTGGGGAGGGTATGTGCTTTGGTGAGTGCTGTGAAGTGTGTAAACCTGGCGATTCACAGACCTGTACCCCTGGGGATAAAAATATATGTTTATAAAAAATAAAAAATTAAAAAAAAATTACCTTGGCCATTCTCAACTTTTTATTCCAAGTGAGTTTTAGAATCCACCTGTTAACTTTCACCAAATGAAATTCTTTGTTGACATTTGATTAGAACTGCATCATATTTTTATACGTTAATTTGGAGACAACTGGTATCTTTATAATATTGAATATTTCCATTTATGAAAATGGTATATCTCTAAAGAGATACCTTTTTACCATATACATGCTCAAGTCCCACTTTTTCAATATTGTGATGCACTGAAGGGAGTGTGGAAGTGAAGGAGCAGGCTACGCATATACATTGCTCTCCTGTTTTCTCTTTCTGTATAAATAGATTAAATTTGGCACAAATGTGATTTGAAATACGTGCAGTGCTTTAAAGAATGACTGACCCCATACTGAAGGAGCTATAAAGCACCATTTAAAATTATTTGAAAGGCTGAGAAATCTGACAAAGGAAGAATAGTTATAAAATACAAAAGAGTGATGTAAAGGCCTATACAGGTGATGGGAAAGAAAAAAGACTGTTCTTCCTACTGGGAGTCATAAAGTTTGGCAGACCAATAGTTACTCATTCATTTATTCATTCATTAAACAAATATTCATTGAGTAACCCCTATTTTCCAGGCAATGTTCTGGCACTGAGGAAAGAATAGAAAACCAAGTAAAGCCCCTGATCTTTGTGAATCCACTTAGGAAAGAGACATCTTATACACTCAGTAGTACTAAGCACCCACTGTATAAAAAATGATATAAATCATTCTTTTATCTTCAAGGTGCTTATGAGAAGATTAACCAACATTAAATCACTAGAGCAATAATCAATGCTATGTGGCATGGTCCAAACTATAAATGCAATTAAAGTTCTGACCAGAAAGATATTTAGAGATTGGTTGAGAGACATAGTTTTCCTGGAGAAATGGTGTTTTGTGCTGGAATTTGAGGACAAGTAGGATTTGATAGGTAGAGAGGAAACTGAGACTGCATAAAAAAGACACTGAGAAGAGACTCTTTGTGCCATGTGAGTAGGTAGAGAGGAACCCAGCATTCTGGAAAAGAGATTCATGTTGGGTAAGAGGAGGTGAGTTTGGATAAATCAGATGAGGGCCATATAGCTAAGGAGTTTGACCATCAGCAGTAGAATATAACACGGCTGCAGAGACAAATTACAGACTCTCCTTCTACTCTCTTCATCCTTCTCTTCCTCCTTCTTTTTTCATACATCAGAGAACTGATGTGATAAAAGCAAAATTATAATATTTATTACCCCTACATTAATATGCAGGAAGTGTTGGAAAGCGAAGATGGAAACAGTTATCTTGTGGGCTTGATACAGCATGAGAGGCTCTGAGACAGAAGACAGGATGGTCCCTGCATCAGGAAACTTGCAATCAACATGGGAAGGCAAGACTAATGTGTCTACTACCAAACTAATAAACACATTTTATAGTCCAGATCTTTTCTCCAGATGAAACCTCTTGCCCTTTGGCTTGAACCCCTGAATCCACACCTGATTGCATTTTGAAACTTTTTTCATGGTTTCTGCAGATCACCCGGGGCTTGGATCTTGCAGGATCATTCTGTCTATAGCACCTGCATCCATGTATGTCTCTTCTGTTTTCCCCCTTAAAAGCCTTCACCCAAACTCTAGCCCTTCACCAATTTCCATAAAATATGCAAGCTCTCCAAGCATTTTACAAGTTTATTTTAATTTCCTGAGCAATTGAGGATCATGGGAAATGATCCTATTGGGTTATCTACAACTTTGTTCTGCTTCACTGCTTTACTCTCCCTTCCTTCCCAGTCTCCCCCTCTGCTCCTCATTTCTCCTTTTCTGAGTTGCTTGCAAAAGCCTCATATTTTCAGTTCTTTTCTTTAAGGTAGACCAATGCAGTGCTCCCTGAATCCTCACCACAAACTCTCATACCCAAACAAATTAAAGTGCCAGCAAACAAAAGAGGAGATACCATTTCTTAAAGGTACATAAGTTTGTAAGTAATAAACAAACCAAAACATTCTCTTACACAGAAAACACATACTAGAACAATCTAAGGCAGAAAAACAAATGTGCTTTACACAGCATGGTTCAAAACGGGGAAATAAGAGCTACAGTAGTTCAGAGAAGGAAAAGATTAATCAAGGAGAGTTTTAATGGAGGAGATAGATTTTGAATTTGATCTTGAAGAAAGGCTAGTATTAGTACTGCAGAGAGAGGAGGCAAGAGGTCATTCAAGGTAAGGAAATAACTATAAGAAAACCACAGAGGAAAGAATGAGCCTGGCATCTGGGAGACGGCAGCTCTCAACTGAGAATTTAGAAGCAAGATAAGCCTGACTGGGTGCTGGAAATGCTGGATTGTCAGACTCAAGGGCTTGGACTTAATCCAATAATAATCAAAAGAAGCTCTAACAGACATACTTTGAAAGGCAGGGGATAAGTGAAGCTTTGGGGTGGGGATTAGAGAGGTAGATGGGTCCTCAGAAATAAGAACTGGGGGTACAAATGTCATTTGGAGAATTGAAGAATTGAAGAAAAAAGAATTGTTTGTTTCTGACTTATGTTTCTTTCTGTAAGTTGTCTTCAATTTTTTCTCCTGAAAATCAGTTTTCTCTACCCAGGGAGTATGGTGATTCAGCAGATTCCAGGCTTACCATCCATGGAGAAGAGACTCTTACCTCTTGCTCCAGCTCCAAAAATCCAAGAGAAAGATTCTATTTGGCTTGGCTTAAATCAAGTTCCCATGCCTAAAATGAGCATTGCAGTCAGGAAGGTAAATGTTGTGGAAGAAGGTGGTCGTTTCTAAAGGACCACATAATAAAGCATGCCTAGATTTGAGAAAGGGAAAAAAATAGAGAGTAAAGAAGGGGGATGAAGCATGAATGTCATCATTGTGACAGAGTTGTGAGTAAGGAAGCACATGCAGCTTGTGTCTATGATTGGACTGGCACTGACAATGTTTATGTAAAGAAAATTGATTTATTTTTCAGCAAGCATTTACTTATAACCTACTATTCTTAAGTGCTATCATATCTCTCTTATTTTTTTCTCATTTTCTTCTAATTTAAGTCATAAGCCAATATGCTGTGTCCTTCTAAGGCATCTTAAATTCTTTTGGGGAAAAATAGAAAAAAATTAAAATCAACCACTTAACAGCTGTTATGAACCAATTATTATGATAAGACACAGTTCCTGTTTTCAAGGAGCTCTTAGTCTAAAAGTAAATATACCATGTACGCAAATAGCTCTTACAGCAGATAGAATATTATAAATGCCACTAAAAAGAATACATAAAATTCTATGAGTTCAGACTTTATTCTACTATAAGAAATAGTATTATTGAACCAATTTTTTTTTAAGTAGAATAGATCAAATTAAGACCTGAAGATAATGGCAATGAAAGACTTTCTATAGTAAGAAATAGCTTGAGACCAGAATAGCATGGAAGTAATAAAGAGCAGAATATGTTGAGTAAACAGTTCATATCTGATAGGATGGACCTGATCCTAAAAGGGGAATGGGCCAACAGAAGTGGAACCCTTCCAAATCTGTATTCAATCAATGCAAGGCAGCCATGGGAAGGTGACAAAAAATACATCTAAAATGTTTTTATAGAAAAATGTATGGGACATTGTGACAGGGTAATAGAGAAGCAGCTAAGAAGGAAAAACAAAAGAGACAGATTTTGAGAGTGACAGAACTGGGGAATAGCAGTGTCCTAGGCAGATTTATGTTACCTAGTAAAGACCATTCTCACAGTAGAAGAGGTCACCTCCCATTTCAGGAGGCCCAAGATTCCTAACTCACTGAAAGAAATGGAGACGAGTCTCCTTATCTTCCACACTAACACTTGCCAGAGTTGGTGGTGGCTCAGTGTGGCCTTTCAAACCCACAAGTTGTAAAACCCCAGAGTGCCACTAATTAATAGCACCACTGGAAATTCTTTGCCCTTTAAGATGTAGATAAGAGTTGTTCAAACCCATAATCAACTCCTTGTGGAAATCCAAAGATTTTTGCACAATCCATGTTGTGAATGCTTACCAAGATGCCATCTCCTCTGAATTAAGTGACCTTTCTATGTGGGCCCTTCCTATTCCATCTTAGCCCAGTGAGGGAACTCATTCCCTTCCTTGGTAGCCACAGACTAACTGCTCTCATGTGGTGTTGTTGCTGACAATAGACTTTATTGAAGGTTTGGGGAAATGGAAGGGAGTTCATATAACAAAAAACAGCTTCAAATGGGATTTTAGACATATCTGTCTTTTAAACGCTTTCAGCTGTCCCATGCCTAAGGACTTTTCAGAAGCCACTTCACCTTATATTGTACTCAGCCTTGCACTATCTAGAAAGTTCCTTCTATCTCATCCCATATTTCAATTTTACTTCTTTCATTCATAATTTATCCCCCCCTCCAAGATTTTCAAGCACACTTTACTGTATTATTCAGGGAGAGTATCTCAGTTAAGGATGATTTGCTCCCTTGGGGGGATTTGGCAATGTCTGGAGACATTTTTGATTTTCACAACTTGAGGGCATGTTTACTCTAGGCTTCTAGTGAGATGAGACTTAGGATGTTGCTGAACATCTTACATTCACAGGACACCCCCCCACAACAAAGAACTAGTCAATCCAAAATGTCAATAGAATCAGTGTTGAGAGAACATAATATGGCATAAGTCTATTTGTCCCAATCTTCATACTCTCAGACTTTCATGTCTTTCAATCTTATGTCCATGACTATGAGGTGGTTCCCTCCATTAAATTGAAGGGGACAGTTATTGCCACAAGAGCAACAGAGACCCTGAAATGTCCTCTAACACAAGTTGCCCTTAGAAAAATTTGTGGTTTTGAATAGAATTTTTCCTTAACACACAGAGAATAAAGTTCTTATCCATACTCAACTCTACTTACTCTGCCAGAAAGAGAAAGAGAGAAAGAGAAGAATGTAAATAGTGTGGGTGATTCTGTTCCACGTTCCACTAGAGCATATGCCCCGAGGAGCGCAGGATGGGAGATGCGAATCTGATGTTCCTTCAGTTGGTCTCAGTTCCTGAATTGCTCTCATAGAATGAGCATCTTACCATGCTGAGTGTGATTCAAGTGTTTTAAGATACATTTTTTTTTTTTTTGTACAACATGGCCCCTAAATGCAAGCCAACTACTTCATCAGGTGTTTAGCTGAGAAAACAGCAATCTGTTCCAATGCTGGAGGAAAAACTGGCTGAGTTGGATGCTATATCAGCCCCAAATGTGCACAAAAATGGCCATGTAAATTATGCCTTAAGGGATTTTTTTCCTAGGGTATTTCTGACTTGGTATGATTTTTCACCTTGCTCACTTACTTAAGAATCAAACTCTATGTAAAATGCCACTCCACATTAAATGAAAGGTGGTGGGAGGGAGAGGTCTTAGGATAAAGCTTGGAGGGAAATTAGAGTTTGGGATGGTTAAAAAAAAAAAAAAAGAAGAGAGAAAGAGAAAAGAAAAGAGTTGGTGAAGGCAAAGAAGATGGAGAGAGCACATAGCTACTCCATCAATTTTCAGACACATCTATTTGATATTTGAAAGGAAGTTTGCAAATGTTATAAAAAGGAACCTGTGCCACAGAGAGCTTAGTTTGTTGCAATATTGATCTTTTAAAGACATTACTGTGGAATGTAAGGTCAAGGTGTATAAACTAATATAATACCTATTGAATTGTTAACCCTCTTTTCTTGTATGCCTAATGTACAATATTGTTTTATTTATCATTTAATTTAATAAGTTATGTATTAGCTTGTTTTTTAATTTAAAAAGCTGGCAAGTGTATGTCATAAATTCTAAACAATTTGTTTAAATATTAAACATGTAATAAGGCAGCTCTTGCAGGTGCGCCTTTGAAGTCTGTGTTTATATTTTCTGTGCAAATGGCTTTGTGTGTGTGTAAACAGTGAGGTTGAAAAATAGGTGGTCACTATTTGTCTCTGTCTTTGCTGGTGCACATTCTCCAATGGACTACCCTCAGCAATTTGAAATGGAGGCTATTCTTCTGATTGTTAAAATGAGATGGGGAGAAGGAAAATTAACTCATAAATATTGCATGGGTCAAAAATTTTATGTGAGGTATGGAAAGATAAATTCTATAGTAATCATTTTAGAAATTCCCATTTTAATTAAATACAATATTTTCAAAATTGTGCTATGGTGCATGGCATAGGCTTTCTAAGTTGGGAGCTTTCTGAATAATGCACTAAATAAAGAGGAAATTGTTCTCTACTAAGTACTATTTTCAACACATAAAATTTTGTAATGATTTTCTTTTATTTGGGTACAAATTAAAGATATGGATACTTTCTCCAGACCAAATTACTACCTTTTATTGTCAAGGTTTTAGTCCAGTGCTGTTATAAAGTATAGCTTATGAAAAGCAGTTTAGAAGGGAGAATTACAGAAATTAGACACTGGATTGGAAATACTGGAGTATTGGAAAGGGAAAAGGATGGAAGATAGTTACCTAATAGGTTTTAGTTGACTTACCCGATAACACTATTAGAAAGGAAGTATTATTTGAATTCCAGAGAATGAACACATTAAAGTCAAAGTTATAAATGTTTGAGACAAAATTCACGTCTAGTTCTAGGGATTCTATTGTCTATATCCTTTTCTCTACAATATTCTGTTACCTAAACTCCATAATGAATTCAGTAATATTAAATATAGGAAACATCCCAGTATAAATACATTCAAACTTCCTATAATGCTCACTATAGACTTCTATTCTATCCTATCTAAATTAATCAGGGCAATGAACCCAAGTTTCCTGGAATGCATACAATAAAGATTTGTCACTCACATCACAGTCCAGTATAGTTCAGGCAACTCTCCTTGGTAGATTTCCTCCAAGAGGTGACTCAGGGATCCAGTCTCCTTCCATACTATGATACTGCCATCCTAAACTTGGGACCTCCCAGGTATTCATTGTAAGGGAAGTGAGAGGTTAGATCATCAATGAAGAGGTCTTATGACCAGTGGAGCACATCATTTCCACCAATATATCAGGACATAAACCCAGTCATATGGACCCAACCTAAATGCAAGGGAGGCTGAGATATGTAGCCTTTCTGTGTGCTCATAAAAAAGAGAGAGAGAGAGAGATCAAATCTGGAGGATCCATAGCAATATGTCTTCTACACTATTTTAGGAAATTTACTTCACATAGCAAAAAGACCCTATGAATATTATGTAAAGGTCGAGGTCAAGTTTATGCTGTAGAACACAAGGGTACTACATCAGGAGTGGAACTGTACCGAGAGAATTGCATGTTTTGTGACAGAAGGGTTGAGCTATCAGAAGAAAGTCTACCTGAATGTGAATGTAAGGAAGCCAGGAAGATAGCCCTGAATATCTAATGACCCCAGTAAGGAAAATACAAAAAGAGGAGAAGTGATCCAATAAAATCAGATGTCAAGTGCATGGAGAGCAGGAAAGAATATGGTTAGTGTAATTGGTGGGAGAAAATGGTTTAGGATTACTAGTATGAAAAATATCATAGTTATTGTTGTTTACTACACGTAAGTCAGTTTGCAAGTTGTTAATACCCATAACAACCTTATGAGGTAAGCTGTAGTATCTCATTTGGTAGGTGATGAAACTGAGGCCCAGAGTCACACAGCTATTCAGAGGCAAAGCTAGGATCTAAACCCAAGCTCAATCTGGCTCTAGAGTCTATGTTTTAACCTTTATACTTTATTGCCATTCTAAAAGACAAACCCTGCTGAATTTCCTCTTTTAAGTGATGTTTAGTTTATGACATAGAGGCAACTTTTCAAAAGAAAATGTAAAAGGATGTCAAAGTTCCAATGTACTTTATCACCCACTGATTCATCAGGCTATATAGGGCCTTTCTTCCTGATCTCATTTCCTCTTTGCAAAGTAATTATTTAAAAGGCTAAACAAACTGATATATACCTTATCCATCACCCTGCTTACAGACCCCTGCCTTTGCCATTTCAGATCAGAGGAAATGCTACTTCTAAATTTTTCTAGAGTAGGAAGTTCACAACTTCCTTTGTAATCTGTCTCAACATTTCATACTCTGTAAATAGAGTAGTTATGTGGCATCTGGAATGTATGGGAAATCTAGAATTCTTTTTTTTTTCTTTTTTCTTTTTTAAAAATTCCTTTTCAGTGTTCCAGAATTCACTTTTTATGCACCACACCCAGCACTCCATAATACCCGCTGCTAGGCTAACCCAGCCTTCACCACCCTCCCCTCCCAAACCCTCAGTTTGTTTCTCAGAGTCCACAGTCTCTCATAGTTTGTCTCCCCAACCAGTATCCCCCAACTCACTTCTCTCCATCTCCCCATGTCCTCCATGTTATTCCTTATGCTCCACAAATAAGTGAAACCATATAATCGACTCTCTCTGCTTGACTTATTTCACTTAGCATAATCTCTTCCAGTACCATCCATGTTGATACAAAAGTTGGGTATTCATCCTTTCTGAAGGAGGCATAATACTCCGTTGTATATATGGACCATATATTTTTTATCCATTCATCCACTGAAGGGCATCTTGGTTCTTTCCACAGTTTGGTGACTGTGGTTATCGCTGCTATGAACATTGGGGTACAGATGGCTCTTCTTTTCACTATATCTGTATCTTTGGGGTAAATACCCAATAGTGCAACTTCAGGGTCATAGGGAAGCTCTATTTTTAATTTCTTAAGGAATCTCCAGGGAGATCTAGAATTCTTCATCAAAATTCCAGGAAGGCCAGTAAATTATGAATAGCATATGAATCAAAACTAGCAAAATGTATCCTTTCTGCAGACTCTCTACCCTACTATCTCAAAGATGGATTGACAAATAAACCTGGGTGTTGTCTCTCTTTTCTCCATTTTATCTGTCCTATATGCAAAGTTTTTGCAGACTAGAGAAGAAACTACTACTTTTTCCTTAAGAATCTTCTTCCTTGGCCTTTTGCAGTCTGATCATCTCTCAAAAAATTTTTGAATAGACCCTGAAAGCAGGGGTAATGTTAATATTTAATGACTTGTAGGGCAGCACTGACCAATCAGGCATGCATATCAGTCAATGAGCAGGGCCAAAGGCTATAATGTAAGCAAGAAGTCCAGTTGTCCAGTACTGACCAACTGAACATAGGACCTGCTCTTAACCTTGTGTCATGGTGTTCTGGCAGGCATGCTAAAGGAGGTTGTAATCTCCTGCATATTCCCTCTGTGCTAACATACACACTTAGGAGAATATACTCGCTCTCTCTGTGTCAGGTGCGGGTTAAAATCTGAGCTTTTTTGGCTCTTTATAGAATAGTATTACTTGCATTTCAAACACTGCTGATTTATCTCAAATAGCTAAAATTCTTGTTACACTTCAATGATTTTTTTTTTTTAGATTGGTCTGTATTGGATGTTTCTTCTCATTAAAAAAAAAAAAATCATTAATTGAAGATAACTTGTTCTGTAAACTTACCATGTAGCTGAGTGAAAAATTAGCTCACCTTCACTGGAGTATTTAGTTATCACTGATTCCACTGTCTAGGTGTATTGTAAAAGATGGCCCCTTTGATTATGAAAGTGTAAATCCCAATCCCAACATCTACATTCTGGCCCTGGACCTCACCTGCCCTTCTCCCCATCATTGTTTACACCCTCAGTTATAACTTTAGATCTTTGTGCCACAACTTAAGTCTGTCTCATTTTCTTCTCTGCTCATTGGAATTGGTCATAATGTGACAAAGACCGTTGATTGTTCCATGTACTTAATTCTCCCTTTCTTCCTTTTAGCAGTAGAACTCCAGCTTTGGGAGAGCATATGACCAATCAACCTCTCTTAAAAATTGCTCTGGTTATTGGGATGTAAGCAGAAGTGATATGTACAAACTACTTGGTCAAAACTTTTGTTTTTTAATAATAAAAAAAACACCAGTGGATATGATGCTGGTGATGCAGCTTTCACCATACGGATGAGAACAACATTCTATGGAATGGGGCTGTTGGGGAGAAAACATTTTTTTACCCTTCAAATTTTCCCTGGCTAGTCTGAATTAAATTGACATGAGACAGATTGACAGGAAAAAAAAACAAAAACAAATAAAAGTTTAATAAGATGTATACTTCCTATATACATGGGAGAGACCTAGGAAAACTAAGTATCCAAAATGGCCAGAGCCATACTGTAAATAGCTCCAACTAAAGACAAAAGATGTTGGGGGTGGAGAGTCAGTTATGGGAGGTTACCAGGAAAAGTACGGTAAAGAAGCGTAATGTTGTTAAGTGGATTTTTAATTCATGTCTTCTCCATTGATAACAGTTTCTAGAGATTTTAGAGTTATCTTAGTATAACAAGGGAGACACTTTTACAAATGGAGATTTCCCTTATACATGTAAATGTCTCCTACAAAAGGGTAACTTCTTTTTGGTTTTCAGAGTTTCTTAAAAATAACCAGCTTAAAATAATATGCTAAAGAGGCATATTTTGGGGTGGTAGTATTTACTCCCCTACAAGGGTTCCTGAAGACCTCGTTAAGCAAAACCACCTATCTACCCTGAACAAAGTTCATTTTTCTTGATTTTATGTGAGATAGAATTAAACTTCTTTTCTACTTGAGCCACCCATTTGGGGGTATCTTTGTATAGGAGCTTCAACTATACCTGACTAATACATCAGAATATAAAAGAAGTATTTGAATATTATTCTTAGTTTAAAGGGCAACATATTGCCAAATAAAATGAGCGGAATACTTCTTAAACTCACTGAATTCCTAAGCCCTTTTCTGTGGTCTGAATGTTTGTGTCACTCTAAAATTTATATGTTAAAACCCTAATCCCCAAGGTGTTGATGTTAAGAAGTGGACCTTGGGAAGTGATTAGGATATAAAGGCAGAGCCCTCATGAATGGAAATACTACCCTTATAAAAGAGGTGCCTTGACATCTTCCACCATGTGAGGATAAAACAAGAAGACTGTGATCCAGAAGAGGGTCCACACGACCATTTTAGCACCCTGATCTTGAATTTCCAGCCTCCAGAACTGTGAGATATAAATTTCTGCTGTTTATAAACTACACAGTCTGTAGTATTTTGTTTTAGAAACCCAAACAAACTAAGATATCTGTCCAATTTGGACTGAACACTTTTTTCTAGGATTAGAGTCAAAATATTTAGCAATTCCTACAACATAGGCCAACCAATCAGAATAGTTCTGGTAATAACTTAAATCAACAAGCAGTGGCTTATATGAATCCTGCATTTCATTGAGAAAAAGGTGACTGGAATTAATTGGGCTAAGAAAAAGATGATTAGAAAGTGACCCATAAGCAGTAGCATTGAAATGAACTGAATTTGAATTGCTCTGTTCCAAGGTTCCATAGTCTCCTAGCTGGGCAGTTCTCATTGCCCTGAAGTCATTTTCATTCTTGAGGATCTCAGGGAGAAGAGTTTGACTTTTAAATCCCTTCCCTCAACTGAAACCATGAGCTGGGATTATCTAGGAGAGCCCCACTTTGAGAGTTATTTGCATATATTAAGAACTAATTCTCTCTTAAACTCTTGGGAAGAAAGTACAATACCCAGGGTTTGTATCAGTGGGAATGAAACCCCCAGGTGATGAAAGCCTACCCTTTATATTTTTTGGCTTCCTCCTCCAACAGTAGCCCCTATCAGGAAATAGGAATGTATTCCTCCCACAGGTTTTTATACTGCTGCAGCAAATATGACAAAATGTTCCCACCTCATAATATAAAGGTGGTGACTACCTTGGAGCCTGTGATTATTTTTTTGGTATGCTTGAAATACTTTATGAAACATTTATAAACTTATGAAATATGTTATGCTTTATAATATGATAATTAAATATTAATATAGCAACATTAAAAAGAAGCGGTCAAAAACTCCAAGTGATTTTTACAGTAGCAAAAAATAAAATGAACTCAATGGGTTACCTAATTTGTTATTAATAGTGTTGTATGATGTCACTATCTACCAGGTTAAGGAAATCAAATCACTTTTTTTCATGTATATCTTACTTTCAAAAACTGCTAACAACATTGGGTTTTCTTTCTGAATTTTTTTTCACAACCTATGAATGACAGAATGCTCCAGTTGGAGTCCACTGCTAACTATAACACCAGGTTTTCTCACAAGTGCATATTCTATTCTCCCCTTTTTATCTTGCTCATTCCAGGTCAAGCTTGATTTAAGTAACACTAGGAATACAGCATTATTTTATTCCTGTTGGCTTTAATGATTGTTCTTTAGGTTCAACTCTATAAATATGGGAATTTCATCTATCTTGACTGAATTTTATTTCTCAACTTCTCAAGGAAGGTAAATCCTGCAATGGACAAGATCAGTTCTTAACAAAGTGACACAGTTATTATAGGTATAAACAGTAGGCCTGGGTTCCTGAAGAAAATATTAGAAATTTCCTCCTATGATCATTGGTTAAAAACTAAGAATGACAGCTATGGCTTTGTCAAAACCTTATCACAGCCAATGGGTCTAATGTTCCCTTCTGATAGGATGAAAGCTGAAAAAAGAAATCAGTTAAAATCTGACTCGAGTAATAGGTGCGATATACTCAGGATAGAGAGAGAAAAGTGATCTGGACTTGACTACAGTGAACTGTGTGCAAAGGTAATTAAAGCAGTTGGGTTATCAATTCTCATCTCCTCCAAATAAACCAAAGTTAGTTAGTGCCTTAAGATAATACAATAATAAACTAATAGGTACTTCAAGAGCCTGAAAGTGATAAAGTACTTCTCAAATACTGATTCAGGGGAGGAATCCAGAGGTCTGGGAAAATCAGCATATAATCCAAGGGGTATATATTGAACTAGAGGTTTCATAATTCCTATAATTATGTGATATGAAGGCCCACCTCTACCCTACTCCTTTTTATCACTATCTGACACTTCCTTTCTTCTATCCCCTACTTCCTGTTTCTTAGCCCCACCCCAGCAGCGCCTTCCAGTGATAACTTAAACTCCTCAAAATAAGCAGTCTGGACCAGTTGTTTCATTCACCAAACTGTAGGGCAGTGGTTCTCAAAAAGAGTAATTTCCAGATAGGCAGCAGCAGCAGCAGCAGCAACAACCTGGGAATTTACTAGAAATGCAAATTATCAGGCCCCACCCCAAACCTACTGAATGAGAAACCCTGGGGTTGGGGCCTAGAAATCTCTTTTAACATGCTTTCCAGGTAATTCTGATACATACTAAAATTTGAGAATCTCTGTTTTACGAAAGAATTTTTGAAGTGTGAAATGCTTAAGGCAGATCACTGATTCTCAAGGGACCTCGAAAATCCTTTGAACTGGAAGCAAGATTTTTAATCCTCCAAAGAATCAATCTTGATTTGACAAACCTCCAGAGGTGGATATTTAGCATTTCTGAGAGCACTTACTAGATCCAAGTACTATGTTAAGTACATATCCTGTTATGGTATCAATAATCTCATTCTACAAATAAGGAAACCTAAATTTAGAAAGATTAAGTAATGTGCACTGGGTCATAAGGTTAGTAGGTGATGAAGTCAGAATTCTAAGCCATGTAAGCTGGCTCTACAGTACTGTTTGATTTCCTGGTTCTGTGAAAAGGGGTAGTGAAATATAGCTCGAAGCTAAAAATTTTTGCTTAGATTTTTCATTCAAGAAGATTGAACATTGGCTCTTTCTTGTACCTTGAGCTTTTTGAATTATCTGCAGAAGTTAGTGTTTATTTAAATTTCTCAGTGAGTACACTCGCTGTGATTAATAATCTTGATTTAGCTCCTGAGTCCATAGTTTGTTAATGTACTAGTAGTTGAATTTTAGTATTATAATCTCATGGTGCCATGGAAATAACTTAAAGTAAATAAAAAGACATGTACATATGATATTGTGTTTTGTTCCTTGGAAGCTTTTATTGAATTATACAACTACATATATATATTTTTTTTAACAAATAAAGATAATTTAAGAACTAATTATATTTTCAAAAAAACTTCAGTTCATGTGATACTCAATTTGGAAATAAAAACAGTAATTTATAAATGAATGAGGGAGTAGTATATGTTGAAATGATGTAGTTATAGTAATAATTTTCCTGGATTTTTTTCTTTTTTGAGATATACAATTATTATAAAAATACATGTTTTTGTATTATATCAAACAGATTAAAAGTCATATTCATAAATTTATTAGAAAAATCTGAAAATTTTAGGAGCTTATTTGGTCCTTTACACAACAAAATAATTCCCACTCACTGTACAGAGGCATCATAAGTCTATTTAACTTCTCCTTACAGGACATGTTTCTACTATATGCATGGCAAAGGCCATCCAAAAGCTTTTTTTTTTTTTTTTTTTTTTAAGAAATGAACTAGTTTAAATGGAAACATGTCTACTTGTTTTGATAAAATATTAAAGGCTAGCTATAATTGGCACTAAGTACTTCAAAATAGATTGTGGTCTAAATATTAATAATTGATGTGGCATATACCTTCCATATACAAAGTGTTTATATGTGTTTCCTTTTTACACATGGACATTTAATGTCCAAAATTTATCCACTAAGAAAACCATATGATGCTCTGTGAAAAACTGTCAACACCAAAATATTTGCATCTGGCAGGAGTTGAGGCTGGGAAAGAGGAAAGGATATCTTAACCACAGTTTTTACTAAAGGTGCCTATGTCTGTTGAAAAAAAGTCTTACCAAGCAATTAAAAATGCCTCATATTGAAAGAGCTAATAGAAGTGCCCCCAGAAGGGCTAGAAAAAACAAATGCAATATAATAAAAATATCATTTGACATAAGAATGCATCAATTCCTCCACTGTGCCAGCTAGATGAAGTGGGAAATACTCAGCTGCCTTTGTTGGGACAAACTCAAAACTTGGATTAGGTCCTCCAAATGAGTAGATGACCTCTGAGTAAGATGATTCAGTAGGTTTCTTTAATAATATACCATTACTCCTACTTGCCTTGGGACAAAAATCACTCAGTTTGGGGACACTATGGGTGAAAGGCAAATCTGACAGTTTCCGAAATTTTAGTTTTCATTTGCTTTGTAATGCATTATCCATAGCAAATTTACCTCTATCTTTAGGAATAAAGATGACATCTGCCATAAAGTGTCTTACATTTTTCTGTCTGCTATTTCTAATGTCATGTATCTGACATATGATAACCTCCCTTTATAAACTCTAATGTTAGGGAAAAGATTTTATTCCATTTGGGTGCCCATATGGCTATTCTTGACCTACTTGCAAATATATGACAAGATACACTGCACACTCTCTCATTCTGACATTTCTATTTCTGACATTGAATATACCTTTTAAGAATAAAATAATCTTTATTGGATGTACCTAGGCATCAGAAAATTAAAATTTAAAAAATCCACTTGGCCTCATTATTATATGGATAACTTATTGCCTGCCCTTGAGGTATGAACATTTTATATCACAAAAAATATATTTTTAATTGTGATTTTCATAGCTAAACATCAAAATCCTAAAGCATTTTGGGTTTTTTGCAATCATCTTTGTTAGAATAAAAAAATAGTGTTGATCAAAATGTTGTCTTAGTTGTTACTGACAGCTGTTAAAATGCTGCTAAAAATATAGTGCCAACTACTGAAAAGCTAACTGCTCCTGTGAAGTCCTAATGAGAAATTCTAAATGAGTTTTTCATCAAGTTCAACAGAGACTCTTATGTTTCTCACACCTGACCCACTGGATTGTTTCACTTTTCTGTGGTTGTTATTGCACATAATATCAGAGAAACAGCCCCAATGCATAGTCCTAACGTGCAAACAAACCATGAATTTATTTATGTAAGATTAGCACAGTTATTTAAAGGTGATGAATTTCCTGTACTAAACGAAGGAAAAAAAAAGGAGAGAAAAAGACAAGAAATTGAAAATATCTTTATTTTTATTAAAATATACTGCTCTAAGTTCCTCTCCCCCTTTTCAACTACTGTACATTATTTCTAAATTTAGAACAGCAGTGTAGGCACAGTGAAATCTGATTTGCTTCTAATAATATGGCATACTAATTGTGATGCATGTGCTGTTGGGTGCTCTGTCATCTCAAAATCTGGCCATAGAAATCTATTAGGTTTATGTATTTTTATTTAAAATGACTATAAATGAAATTAAGATAGATAGATGATTAAACAGAAAAACAAATACAGAAATGAAAGCTAATAAAAATATTCCAAATAGTCTAGAAAATTGAGTTTGGTCTATTTCAGATATTAACAAAAACCCTGATATGTTTTGTATTTATCTTCTGGTCCACAATTTCTTATTTGCTTGCAATGTTTATAAACTGTAACATGTGTGTTTTGCAATAAACAAAGAAAAAGTTCTATCTTCTATTATTCCCCTATTTATCTTCTCTCTCCAATTCCCCCCTCCTCTCTCATTCTGACTCTCTCTGTCTTTCTCAACTCTTTCCAACAGCTGGTAAGAGACAGTGGCGGGGAGGGGGATGGGGGGGTGCGGAGAAAGCCTAGCTTTTTAGAAAGAAAAAAATGCCAGCATGGCTAGGCTTATTAATGAAGCTAACTATGACCAAATGTTTAGCCTTTAACTTTTAAAAATTTTTGAATACAACTAAATTATATGATACCTACCTAATGGTCTTCACTTTCTTGTTGGTTATAAAGATATAAAGGAGATGTATTTAATACATTTCAAAATAAAATTGAGAAGATTTTTTTGGGGGGGTGAGTAATGATTTCATGGCTTAAACAACTCTATGCTTTTTTCCTTCCCCCAGAGTCAGCTCTTTGAAGAAATGGGATTAGAATCAGGGAACTAAAGGGTGGCTCTGCTAAAGCTAAAATAAAGAGCAAGGGAGAATTTTTTTCCAACACAAACTTAGATGATATTAGGCTTTGTATCTGAAGTTATATAATAGAGGATGTGATGTCACACATGTAAATTGCAAACGCTGAGTCTTGCATTTTATGGTGGCAAACCTCAGGGAGTTTGACACTAATGGGATGAAGGAGAGTGATGTCCTAAGGTATAACGACTGTAAACGGAGGGTGATCTATTTTCAAGAGGGAGATAACTATTGCTGCTGCTTCAAGATTTAAGACTATTTGGCAGCTGCAAATTGTCTCTATTTGGAGATGAAGTTCTTTTTCTGTTCTTTTTTTTTTTTTCTTAATTTTTTTTTTAAAAATTTTTCATCCTTTTGCAAAGAGAAAATATGCTTATCTAAAAGGATGAAAAGAATAAACTGTTGAGACAGCTTAAAAAACAAGCAAATAATGACATTAAGTGTACACTTTTTTAAGGTGATAGGGCTCTTTATTAACAAGCATTGGCACAGAGTATTCCAAACAACTGGAAAACCCTGCATCCCCATTTTTGATGGAGTCTCTCAGGGGCATCACTTATGGGGTGATTCCAAGCAAAACGTCACTTTCTCTTCAGATGAGGGAGCCACGAACCTTATCCTGGAGCTGTTCTCCCTTAGGATAGCACAGGACCACTTCTTGTCTTACAGATGGCACAACAAAATAAAGAGAAGAGGAAAACTTACTTGTTAAATGTTTGGGCAAATAGCTAAACACTTAGATATCCCCAAAGATTTGACTATTAATAACTGCAGGATCCCCAATACCCTTTCCAAAGGATAAGAGAAGCTGCTATATATTGGCATATGCTACTCCCTACTCCCAACTATTTTGGTGTGAAAAAGTTTTAAAAGAATACTTATATACGCTTAAAAACTCAATCTTAGTTTTACAATATCAAATGGTTTTTAAGGCGGGGAAGATAAAAATTTGAGAATGGACAAGGAAAAACACAGTAAGAAATCTTTGCACCATCTTTGCACCTGATCCTTGACAAGTTGTCTGTGATGGAAATTATTGGTTAAAATCATGGTAGAGATTTAGGTAAAGAATGTTTATGGTAAATCATTTTTAAAGGGGAAAGATAATCGATACCTAATCAATTTACTAATTTTGTAAACTGAATTTACATAATATAGGTTTCCTTAAATAAGAGTTTTTTTCTAACATTTCATTATGAAAAATTTCAAGTATACCAAAAAGTTGAGAAAATTTCACAGCAAACACCTGTATACCCACCAACTAGGTTCTACCATTAATATTGTACTTCAATATGCACATGCTTCATCACATATCTATGCATTCTTCCGTGTATTTTATCAACCCACCTGTGTCAATCCATCTTATTTTTGATGCATTTCAAGATTCAGTTTTTGCTGTCAGGACACTTGTAATTAATTATTAATATGTTCATTTTGAAAATATATTTTTTTCTTGATTTCGCTTAAAACATAATACCTTAAGAACTTCACATTACCTACAAATAAGGGAACTGAGGCAAAAGGTTGTTTTATTAGAGGCCAAAATGCGACCCTCGGCCATCTAAGAACTGAGTAGTGCTAACGCTGTGTGGGTGACGGACGCAAAGGCAAGCTCGATATTCGGACAGTGGGAATGTGATTGAAAAAAGGCAGTGATTGTTTCAACAGGGCAGCTCCGAGTTTAACAGGGTTTTGTGTGGGAAGAGATTAGCAACTTTCACAGCTATTTAGGAAGAAAATGAGAAAGAACTCTGAAAAGGGCGGGGCGGGGCGGTTAGGATGGTGGTCAATAGATCCGGTACGAAAAGAAGTGCTAAACTGGAAAGGGGGTGTGTGTGTGGGGGGGGTGCTGTTCGCGGGGGTTTAAAAAACGGAATCATAGAGCACAAGCTGGGAAGCGTGCAAGGGGTAGTGACTCTCCCCCCCAGTATATACCACCAAGGTTAACTGTAACGGTGCGGTGGAAGAGTCGGGCTGAACGTATATCTCACACACGTGAGTGAGCGTGAACCCGCAAGCGCGCGCACACACACACACACACACACACTCACACACACATCGCCTGATGGGGGTAATCTGTGTGGCAGAGAGTGGCGGACGTGGGACTTCGGGGAGGCTCCGGAGCCTGGATTCGGCAGACAGCTCCGCAGGGCAGAGGGAACGGGAGAATCCCGGGATCGAGGGTCACAGCTTCATCTTCTGCCCCTCGCGGCGCGCCAGCCTTCACCGCTCGGCCGCCCCCCTTTCACTTTCGCGTCTGCGTAGGTGTCTGCCCCGGCTGGCGCGAGGGCGCGGGGGCGCGCGGGGCGGCGCGGGGGCGCGCAGCGCTCGCCGAGCTTGGGGGGAGGGGTCCTGGCGCTGCGCCCCTTCCTCAGCTTGCTCCACCGAGGCACCACCGCCCGCATCTCAGCCTCTGTCAGAGCTGGGGGACCTGTCGCGGCCGCCGCTCCTCACCAGTCTCCCCACACGCCCCCACGCGCAGCCACCCGTCCTTCCTCAGCGGGCCCCCCCCCCCGCCCCCCCCCCCCCCCCCATCCCCCCCCCCCCCCCCGCTACGGTGGGGGTGGGGCAAAGGCGCCGCAAGCTCGAGAGAGGGGGGAGAAGAGCAGCCTCACTGGGTGGGCGGCGAGGGAGCAGGAAAAGAAACTTTTCACTCCCGCCCCCCGCGCGTGGTCCCCAACCCGTGCCCCCTCCTGCCCCCCGCGGGTGGGGACTGCACCTGAGGCCAGGGCGCGAGCTCAGGCCCAGACTTTGGGAGGACGTGGGAAGTGGTGGAGGGAGGGTTACGTGCATCGGCGGTTCGGTTTTTCCCTCCGCCTCTCTACTGCCAGGGGCCAGGGTGAGAGGGCAACCAGCCACTGGCGTCCCCATCCCGATTTCCCACCAGCCGGTGGCTGGACGCTTTGCAGCCTCCTCCGGCGGCTGAGGGTGTGACCCGGGGAGGGGGCCGCGGCGCCGCGGGCTCCCCCTGCGGCCGCCCCCTCACATACACACAGACACACACGCTCCGCCGCCCGAGCTGTCACCGGCCACCCCAGGCCCGAAGAGGGGGCGCGGAGAACCGCGCTGCGGGGCTCAGGCGCGGAATCATCCCGCCTTTACTTCCCGGCTTCCAAGTCTGCAGCCGTCAACGCCGGGGAGACCAGCAGCCCCGGGAGAGGGGCCCGCTTGAGGCCGGGCCGCCGCTGCTGGGGGCGAGCGGGCGCCCGCGTCCCCTTCTGCGCGGTTTGGCGCCGCCGCCTCGCCTCCTCCTGCGGGGTAACAACACTCCTGGTCTATAGCTCTACCCACCGTCAGTAGGGCGACTGCCGGGATTATCATCCTCTCCATCCTTACCGCCGATCTGGTAATATTGGACTTGCTGGTGGCAGCGGCAGCGGCGGCGGCGGCGGGAGTCTCGCTGCCCTCACCCCCACCCATCCCCTCCACCCCCCGCCCCGCGCCCCAGCTTCCCCACCATGTCCTAGAAAAGGTGAGTGCAGCGACAGTCACTTTGCGCTGACAGCGGCGGGAGGGGGCCCGGGAAGCGCAAAGGGGGCCCCGGGGAAGGCATGGTCCGCGTAGAGGGCGCGAGTGGGCGAACCGAGGTGGGCTGTGGGCACGAGACCAGGTGCCCGCCGGGCCGCCTCCGGGCAGGGGTGCTGGGCGGCAGACGAACGATCGCAGCGGCTGTCCCTGCAAAATCTAACCTAGATTTTACAAGAAGCTGAGATCCAGGGCAAGACCGGCCCTCCGTAAAGGAGGCAAAAACTTAGTAAAAGACACACGTCCATTCCTTTAATAATGAATAATTTGTCAGTGCAGGCTGAGCCGCCGCCTCCTCGCCTGCCCCGGCGCTAGCTAGGTCCGGGACTCCCCTCGCTCCTGCCTGCCGCCTGCGCTTGGCCCGGTGCGATCGATGCCAGACTGCTCGCCTGGCCCGGACAGCGCGCGTGACGGCGGGCCCCGCGGGAAAGTTGGGACACTTGGCGAGGACTCCCGGCTGTGGGGTCCCGGGGGCCGCTCTGCGCAGGGGACTACTGAGCACCGAAGTCGCCCCCGCCGCCAGGGAGTTCCCCTACCTGGAGCGGCGGCGAATTCGAGTCTTCCTTGGTTCGGGGTCTGGAATCCCGAAGCTCAGTTACTGTAAAGAGAGGAGGGGGCCTTTGGGCACAGACAGGGTGAACCCCCCTCCCCCCCGCCCTCCGACTTTGGCGGGTGCGAGGCAAGGGTGAGGCGGGAGGCTGCACAGCTGCCACCACCGGGCTGCGGGTCGCCGAGGGCTGGGGGACCAGATTTAGGTGTGTACGTCACTGGTGCTGACTCCGGGCCAGCCGGGAGCCCAAAACGGAGCCTCAGACGCGGAGCCTCAAAGTCCTTAGAAATCAAAGTTAAGAAGCCCTTCCTTTTGCTTAGTAACTACAGCGTTTGGGTGGGCGAGAGGAGAGTCGAGGAGGGGGCGGTTGGAGTGTCTTGCAGACACTCGATCCTTAGAAAACACTTTGATTCCTTTCCCCTCCTGTGTGTTTCTCCCAATTATGGGCACTCCCTCCCACCCATTATAAAGAGGTGCATATCCTCGATGGTAAGCTTTCAAATTGAGCTAGTGGAAAAATCCAATACTAAACTAATAAATACACCAACAAAATCATAAAGGAGAGCAACAGCTTTTGACCCTGGCACTTTTTTTTTTTTTAATGGTGGGGGGGTTGGGTGGGAGACAGGCTGCGTTTAAAGGGCTTTGGCTGCACTGTTAAAACAAGGAAATTCAAATCGAGTGGGAACGTGATCCTCTCTCTCGCTGGCAGCTACGCTGCGGCTGCTCTGCCGAGAGGTAACTCGCAAGACCGAGGAAAGGGGCGGGGAGAGGAACCTCGAGGGTCGGGTAAAGCCCACTAGGAGTCCTCCCCCGCGCGCGGACGCTGTGGGCGGTGCCTGGGCCAGGGCTGCTGCTCACCTGGCGCTGCAGGTGGAGAGTATGAGGGACAACACCTTGACTGGATCTCGGAAAAACCGACTTCTTCCGCGTCACCACACTTTTCACCTCTTTCCTGATAGCCTGAGGTTGGCAGCAGGAGAGTCAGGTGGGCGCGAGCAAGTTTGGGGCAGTAGAGCGAAAGGGGCGGGGGGCAGCGTGCGGAGAGTGCCTAGTGCCCTGTGTCGTAGCTGCTGCCTGGCACCCCAAGCGTCCGCCGTGGCTGCGGCTTTAAGGGAGCTGCGAGTCTAGGCTGTGTCGCAGCAACTTTGTATCAGTCATGTCGCCCTCCTGGTGACTGACAGCCGGGATTGCCCAATGAGAAGCCCGCCTGACCTGTGCAGCGTGGAGCCTTGCTTCCCTCCGGGCCAATAGGAAGGGCTCAGGGGGGCGGGATAGCAACCTGAACTTTATCTGGACATGTGACCACCCCGGCCCTGGAGCTGGCCCACTCCCCCTCCGGGCTTTCGCCCGCCCTCTCTCGCTCTCTCCCTTCCCACTTCGCCCGCCCTGGCCCTGGCCCTGGCCCTGCCCCCTCCTCTCCGCCCCTCCGCGCCCGGGGTGTCATTGGACCGGGGAGACGCAAGCCAACTTCAGGCTGCTCGGAGGAAGCCCGTGCAGTCACCTGGGTGCAAGAGCGTTGCTGCCTCGGGCTCTCTCGCTGCGGGGAGAGCGGCACTCGCTGGCCTGGATGTGGTTGGATTTAGGGGGGCTCCGCAGCAGGGGTGTGGTGGCGTTGGCGAGCGCTGCAACAGGTAGACGCCGAGAGACGGACCCCGGCCGAGGCAGGTGTGTAGGGGTGCGCCGCGGGGCGCAGCTTGCCGGACTCGGCTTGCGGCCGCGGCGCGGGAGCGTGCACTTTGCAGGGAGAAGTGGCTGCGTAATCCGGAGGCACAGTCAGTATGGTGCTGTGTGCTTGTTGTTTTGTTTTGGTTTTCCACTTTTTACCCCCTTTGGCCGCCAGAGGACTATTTTGGGAAAGTTTGGCCACTTTGGATAAATGCCCTCTAACGAGCAGCTTTCAACCGCCTTTGGCAGTGGGAGGTCTACCTCCCTTCCTCTCCCCAAGGATGGCTTTCGGATCGTTTTCCTTCTACAATTTTTAAAGGACGTTTGAATAATATTTCTTAACTCTATCAATTGCGGAAGCACCCAAATCTTAGCAGGAGGTGTAGCGGAAAAGGGCAGTTGAAGGAGATACAGATCCTGATGTAGCCTGTGTGAAGAGGGCTCTGGAAATTCGTGCATTTCCCGTTCCCTAGTATTTATAAAACTCTGGAGAGAGGCTAATGCTTTCTGTGGCATCAGTTGGAATTCCAAAGGCAGGAGAGAAAGGATGAAGCTTTTTTTGGTGTCATCCGTACCCTACTATACTGAATTTAGGTGCATGGCTTTTCCTACTGAATTTTAAAAGACTAGGTTTAAATCAGAATGGTTTATGGCACCATCATTTTTAACTTATTGTAACCTAGAAGTTAGAAAAACTTTTGTTTGATAACAGACAAGTTTTTGAAAGCGGTGAATTTCTAATGCACTTAAATTGCTTTTTAACATTTGTATGGCCATTTCTATAGGTGCTGTTATTGATGGTATTTACAAAGTAATGTTAACAGCATTCTCCATCTGTGAAGTTCTGTGAAGTTTTAATTTTATGTTTGAGCTCAAGACACACTAGCATTGAAATACCTGAGGATAGAAGTTTAAAAAAAATAAATAAAGGGGAGCTTTTTCCTTTAAGGGAGACATAGTTTGGCCTGGGGATTTTTGGAAGGATCAGGTGGCTCAGTGAATTAGGTGAGTGAATAGAAATCAGGTGTGCTCAGTTCTAACTGGTTCTCCCGCTCTCTTAGGTGACCTTGGGCAGGTTTCTATCATTTACCTCGTGTATAAAAGAGGAGAACATAATAATAGTTGTGTGGTAGGTATGACAGAAAAATAGTCACAGACAGCAAACTTTCATAGTGATACGACCACTGAAAATTGTGAAATTGTTAAGGTTCTGTCTTTAAGATGCCCTATTACAGTGAAATAACTATAGAAAATGATATGTTTTAAGTGGGACTATGTTTTGGGGATATTAAAAGTGAAAGTGTTTTCAGACAAAATACAAATTCACAAGAATCTTTGTTAATATTCCTGGGGGAAAAAAAACTATTTCCTTAGGAAAAACGCAATTTAACATAGACTGTAAAACATAAAATTTTAAAGTCAGGTTTTTCCTTTGCAAAAATAGTGCTTAAGAGCATACGAATGGCTTAAGGTAGAACTTTCATTAGCACTTTTCCTTACTTTTGTGAAATTTCCTTTATGTTTTGAGGGAGGCCATTTGCATGAAAAGTAAAGGCTCATAATGGTTTTTGTCTTTGTCCCAGTAGAGCCTCTGTTATAGTTTCTGCTGAAAGGGAGACAAGTCTGATTTTATATAAGCTAGATATGTATACATGAAGTGTCTGCTTCATCATAAACTTTCCCTTTACTCACTGGGTATTAAGTTCTATGAGGAGTATAATCATCAACTAGTATTTTCAGTATTTATTAGTAAGTTCAGGTTAACTGAAATTCTGCTTAAGCCATGGTTATTACGCCACTTCCAAAAAGACAACCTGGCTTTTTCCTGGACTACATAGGAAATGAATGCCTAACCTAATCTATTTGTTTACAGAGAAGACTGATTAAAATAATGGGAACTCAGCACAAAATATTTTAATGCTCCTAAGTTTTTAAGAACTCTGATCTTTAAAAATGTTTGCATTGGAAGCCATGCAGATGCTAGAAGTCCTCTATTCTTTTGTGTTTGACAGTTGCCAACCTTTATTTTCTTTGTTGAGAGGTGCGTCTAAAGTTGGTAGATGAAGACAATACTTTACACAGAACTAATTTAGATTTCAGCAAAGCCTTTTGCAAATTCTTTAATGATAGCCCTGTCAATAACGTGGTGAAATGCAGCCTGTTTTATGTTACTGTTAAGAGTTCGAGGCTAGCCAAATAGGACTTGGAAAGTTGTGATCAACTGCATGATGTTAGTGATAAGATGCTTCCTTGTAGATTGCTTTAAGATTGTACTTGCCTGCTCTCTTCCATGTAGATTCTCTTCGAATCTTCATGTACCCTCACAAGTCTGAGATTTGGCTCCTGCTTTAGAGCAGAGTGGTGAAAGGCATCCCTTAGAATATTAGTAGGTGTTGTAGAAAAAGGCAGCAGTGGCCAAGTTATTTAGAGGACGCTGGAATAAAAAGAAAACAGGTTTCTGCACTGTAAAACTTCTCAGGAGTTCAGCATGCAGGTTTACACTGTGAAACTTCAGAAAAGCAGTTCCTGATCATCCTTTCCAAGAGAATGTTTGGAAGATGGATTTTTGGACAGGGATCTGGAGATAGGATTCTCCTTTCAGACTGTTGCTTAGGGTCGGGTAGGGTGGGGGGAATGGGGATGAGGAAGGAAGCTGTAGGTGGAAGGTGTGGAGGCTGGAGACTTTGGAAGCCTTTGGCAAGGGCCCTCAAGCAAGGGTGATCTGCTGGAATTAAGGTAGAGAGTGGTGCCGTTCACCAAGAAAGGGAATGTGGGTTTATGGACAGGGTTCAGGGCAGGAGGTGGGGAGGGGGTGATACAAAATAGATGTTCAGTTTTGAAGATGAATGGACATGTTTCTTCTGCTGTTTAATGAATTTGGACCTGAAACATCTATACCTTAGATGTGTATCTATTCAAGTATGGGGAGGACAGAGTATTCTTAGGTAGAAGTAGAAGCACAGAATAGTATGGTTATAGGTAAATGGTTTTTCAGTGTAGAAGAGATCAGTATTAGCAGTTTAAGTCCCATTTCATGACGTGTGTGTGTGTGTGTGTGTGTGTGTATTTCAACTTGTTTTTTATCCACACTAAATTTTTTGGCTAGAATTATCAGATAAACACCTCAACTGTTGTAATTTGATTTATTTTCCTCTGCTTTGTGATTGACTTGTGATTAGGAATTTATAGAATAATGTTCTTTAAATAAAAGGTTATATGCTAGATTTTAGTGTTCAAAAATTGAGTATTATAAGAGTTAACATCTTTTATTTTGTACTGGGTCGTCTGCTTGGGATGCAGTGGTGAAATTGACAAAGTTTCTGCCTCCTGAGAACTCAAAATGTAGCGTAGAATACAATGAAGTAAGAAATAATTACAATAGTTAGAAAATTTAGCCATTACATATCATTATAGAGCCTTGTGATATCTATTGCCAGTTTATTTAGTAGAGCCATTCTGTTATTTTTCTGTGTTAATTGATTTAAGTTCTGTAGCAGAAGGACTTCCTAGTCTCTTTTCCTGAGGGGAAGCTAGGGAAGATGGGGGTAGTGAGTGGCCAAGGGAGAAAAGGATGAGAGGCCTAAAGTAATATTGGTGCACAGAACTGCAGAAACTGCATCAGACTTTTATTTGGGTCATGGATTGTTGACACACCTGAAAGGATTTGAAAAATGCGTACATAATGATTTTAGCAGTTTTGTTTATTATAATGTAAAAATGACCTTTTTGCTAAGAATGCATTAATTTTCTTTAAGATATGTTTCTTTAGAGTGGTGATTCTCAAAGCAGGGAGCATTTGGTAATGTCTGAAGACATTTTGGTTGTCACAGCCGGATATGGGGAGTACTGCTTGCAGCTAGTGGATAGGTGACAGGGAGATTGCTAAACATCTTACAGTGCATAGGACAGACCTTCACCACAAAGAATTATCAGGCCCAAAATGTCAGTAATGCCGAGGCAGAGATATCCTAGTGTAAAGAGAGACCTGGGATCAAATTCCACCTCTGCCACATAGCTATTGGCCTGTGCCTCGGTTTCCCCAACATATTATTTGGATAATACTTAAATGAATCTTACAAGGTTATTAGAGTAAATAAGAGGCTTATAATGTGGCATCGAATTATATAGTGTGTAGGATTATGTAAATATAACCTATTATAATTATTTTGTCTATGAAATAAATTTACATAGAGAGCCAATGGATATGGTTGTGTATCTAAGAAAAAACCTGTGGGCTCCCTGAGGATAAGGACTGTGACTGTTTTGTTTATCACTATAGATTCAGTGACTGGTTGTAGGCCCAGGATGTAGCACACACTTGGTAAATATTTGTTGAATGAATGAACACATAATTGTCAGGACTCATCTCAGACTTCCTCCATTTACTGTTGAAAAGAAAACTGTCTCTGCTGGAAGTCTTTATAGCGGAGGTACTACTAAGTAAGGATGCATGTCAAAGTCCCTGCCAGCATGGTAATACGGAGAATCTAGTGCTGACATTCCCCAGTTGTTATACTGCCTCTCTATGGAGCTATGGACCATCTTAATTAATCAGGATACATGAATCTTTATTTTTCAGTACTGACATTATTTTATCCTCATCACTAATCCATTTTAAGAAAATCTTATTTTTTAAAGAAATAATTCTTAAGTTATTTTTCCTGTGATAATTCACTTGGTAACTTTAATTTCATATTGAGAAAAGGTAACATTGGTTGTATTTCCGTATTGTTTTTAATAAAACCATGTGTTAGATATGGAAAACAGCTTCCATATGCTTGAAAAACTCCAAAGGTTTTGGAGTCAGAAGATTTACAACTACATTACATATCACTTCTTTGACCTTGGGCAAGTCACCCATATCACTAAGCCCTTCCTTTCCTCCTTGCCTGCCTCATCAGTCCCCAGGATTACTCTGAATATTAAATAAGTTAATATTTGTAGATATTTTGTGCAAATCTAAAGGCTGTATTATAGCAGCATGTTACTTTTATTTAGATGCAAAATAATTTTATGTGATTGCTGCTTGTAGTCCAGCTTCTGGACAAGTCATAGTCAGGACTGTTAATAAGAGTACCAAAAAGGTAACAATTTTAATATAACTAGAAGTATTGCTTATGATAAGTAGAATATGTACATATAGCTTAGTAAATGGAATTTTGGAATGTCTTCTAGAGTAATAGTGCTATAAATGACTCTAATTCAATTTTTTAATATAAATTTATTTGTTAGCTATGGAGACCAAAGGCTACCACAGTCTCCCTGAAGGTCTAGATATGGAAAGACGGTGGGGTCAAGTTTCTCAGGCTGTGGAACATTCTTCCCTGGGACCTCCAGAGAGGACCGATGAGAATAACTACATGGAGATTGTCAACGTAAGCTGTGTTTCCGGTGCTATTCCAAACAACAGTACTCAAGGAAGCAGCAAAGAAAAACATGAACTACTCCCTTGCCTTCAGCAAGACAATAATCGGTCTGGGATTTTAACATCTGATATTAAAACTGAGCTGGAGTCTAAGGAACTTTCAGCAACTGTGGCTGAGTCCATGGGTTTATACATGGACTCCGTAAGAGATGCTGACTACACCTACGATCAGCAGAACCAGCAAGGAAGCATGAGTCCAGCAAAGATTTATCAAAATGTTGAACAGCTGGTGAAATTTTACAAAGAAAATGGCCATCATTCTTCCACTCTAGGCAGTGTGAACAGGCCCTTGAGATCCTTCATGCCTGACTCTGGGAGCTCTGTGAATGGTGGGGTCATGCGTGCCATTGTTAGAAGCCCTATCCTATGTCATGAGAAGAGCCCATCTGTTTGCAGCCCTCTGAACATGACCTCTTCAGTCTGCAGCCCTGCTGGAATCAGCTCTGTGTCCTCCACCTCTGCCAGCTTTGGCAGTTTCGCAGTGCACAGCCCTATCACCCAGGGGACTCCTTTGACATGCTCCCCTAATGTTGAAAATCGAGGCTCCAGGTCGCACAGCCCAGCACACGCCAGCAATGTGGGCTCTCCTCTCTCAAGTCCATTAAGTAGCATGAAATCCCCAATATCCAGCCCTCCGAGTCATTGCAGCGTAAAATCTCCGGTCTCCAGTCCTAATAATGTCACTCTGCGATCCTCTGTGTCTAGCCCTGCAAACATCAACAACTCAAGGTGCTCCGTTTCCAGCCCTTCCAACACAAATAACAGATCCACGCTTTCCAGTCCAGCTGCTAGCACCATGGGATCTACCTGTAGCCCGGTAAACAATGCCTTCAGCTACGCTGCTTCTGGTGCCCCAGCTGGATCCAGTGCAGCCCGGGATGTGGCTCCTAGTCCTGACACACAGGAGAAAGGTGCTCAAGAGGGCCCTTTTCCTAAGAGTGAGGAAGTCGAGAATGCCATCTCCAACGGTGTGGCTGGCCAACTTAGCATTGTCCAGTACATAAAACCGGAGCCGGATGGAGCTTTTAGCAGCTCATGTCTGGGAGGAAATAGCAAAATAAATTCTGATTCCCCATTCTCAGTACCAATAAAACAAGAATCAACCAAGCATTCATGTTCAGGCACGTCTTTTAAAGGGAATCCAACGGTAAACCCATTTCCATTTATGGATGGCTCATATTTTTCCTTTATGGATGATAAAGACTATTATTCTCTATCAGGAATCTTAGGACCACCTGTGCCCGGCTTTGATGGTAACTGTGAAGGCAGTGGATTCCCAATGGGTATTAAACAGGAACCAGATGATGGGAGCTATTATCCAGAGGCCAGCATCCCTTCATCTGCTATTGTTGGTGTGAATTCAGGTGGACAGTCCTTTCACTACAGGATTGGTGCTCAAGGTACAATATCTTTATCACGATCGGCTAGAGACCAATCTTTCCAACACCTGAGTTCCTTTCCTCCTGTTAATACGTTAGTGGAGTCATGGAAATCACATGGCGACCTGTCATCTAGAAGAAGTGATGGATATCCAGTTCTAGAATACATTCCAGAAAATGTAACAAGGTAAGTTGGTTTTTGCCTCCTTTTTTGAAAATCATGGCTTTATAAAATGTTGAAAAGGTCAGTATTCACAGTTGATAAATTTAAACACGTTTCAGCTTACTGTTTTATTTTTGTTTTCCGCATGGTCATTGAGTGCCACCTCTTTCCTTGTTTGTATAATGTCATTGCTTTTTTGAAGTAGAGAAACAAAAAATTCTTAAAATCTTTTAGAAAATATTTGTGTTGATTGGGAAGGAGTGTGTGTAGGTATCCCCTTCCCCTTTGCACATTGCCTGTCGTAGGTATTTGGGAAAAGTTTATTTTCTGCTGCCTGTTACTATATTTACTTCAGCAGACTAGTGCTAGATTATTTTTTTCTTTAGCTATACACTGGTTAGCTAGAATTGTTTTAAATTTGTTTCTTGTGGTCTTAGTCTTTTTTCTTAGCTTTTATTAATCACTTCATTGGTTATGAAATATGAAATTGGACCCCAAATCTGTTACCCACAAGCTCTTCACCCTCTTTTTCCTTTTTTGAGTAGGTTAATTATATGTCAGTCATGGTTTTCAATACAAATAAATCATTTCCTTAACTTTTGAGGGCTTTTAAAGACTCAGCACATCTAAAATTACTAAGTGGACAGTCTTGCTTTTTTACTCATATTGGAAGTGAAATATGTCACTGCAGTCTTGAGCTGGTATAACTTATAAGATCTGCAAGTAGACATACTTTACTTACTGTAAAATAACTCTTGACTTTGCTTTTTGCTTATAGCGTATTGTATATATTTAGAAAAAAACAAGGAAGAGGTTTTCGATATGACTGTGAAGGGTGGTTCTAAGTTATACAATGAATACTTGCATTGGACTTTGCTTCAGTACTGTTTTTATTACATGGTTGTGATAAATGGTCCCTTTATTGAACATATAAAGAATAGATGTCCTAGATACAGTTCTTTCACTTGGCATTTAGGAATTTGTGGATATTTCCCTTAAAATCTTACATTTTGGAAAATACTTTCATCCCATTGACATGGGGTTTACGTGTATTTCTATATCTTTCTCCTCCTGTTCTCTTATGAGCCAAAAGCTAAAAGTTTAATTCATGCATTCTTTTCCTTGTCGTTGATTCAAACCTTGCTCCTCTTGCCTTTATGGAAGCAAACATTCCTTTAAATGATAGGTTATTACTGTTCTCGATAGCAGGAACAATCATGTTCTGATACTGCCTCTATCTCTTAAATTCTGAACCCCATTAGGGAGATAGCCTAAGATAGCATGGCTTTCATCAGGAGCAAACTCAGCATGTGGTCTCCTGCTAGTGCTTTGTTTTACTTTTAGAGAAGGAAATTTTGCACATGATGTCGATATTTTTGTAAGTGATGTTTTTGGTGAGTTAGTATGAGGGAGTACAACCTGGTAGTATGAGCATGGCTGCCCGGGTTGAAATCCCAGCTCTGCCACCTAATTGCTTTGTGTCCCTGTGCATACCCCTTCCCCTCTGGGCTTTTAGTATTCTCATCCGGAGGAAAAAGAAAAAAGAATTCAACAGTACGCATCTCAAATATAGTGAAGATAACTGAGTTAATTTTGCTTATCATCTGGTATGCAATAGGTATTATATGCATTTTAACTCTTACTGTTAACATTTGATTAGTTTGCACAATTTTTAGCTTTCATATCCTTTAGTTTTCTGTTTTCTTCACTATGTGAAATTACAAAATAGTTTAAAGAAATATTTTATACATAGTTGAAAGAAATATTTGTTGATAATTCTTTTTTTCAATTCATTTTATTTCTTTTCAGTGTTCCAAAATTCATTATTTATGCACCACACCCAGTGCTTCATGCAATACATGCCCTCCTTAATACCCACCACCAGGCTCAACCATCCCTCCCTCCCCTCCAAAACCCTCAGTTTGTTTCTCAGAGTCCACAGTCTCTCATGGTTTGTCTCTCCCCTCCGATTTCCCCCAACTCACATCTCCTTTCCTTTACCCAATGTCCTCCGTGTTTTTCCTTATGTCCCACAAATAAGCGAAACCATATGATAATTGACTCTCTCTGCTTGACTTTTTTCACTCAGCATAATCTCCTCCAGTCCCATCCATGTAGATACAAAAGTTGGGTATTCATCCTTTCTAATGGAAGTATAATACTCCATTGTATATATGGACGGTATCTTCCATTTGTCTGTTGAAGGGCATCTTGGTTCTTTCCACAGTTTGGTGATAATTCTGGTTAAATTCTACTCTATTATTATTTTTTGTGGTTACACATGCATCATACATTCACCAGTACATACTTATTTGCTTTTATAGTTTTTTTAAGGCTCTTGCTTTGGGTAATGATATTTTTGGTAGCAATAGTAGGGCTGTAGTAGATAAAATCATTAGTTCTCTGCTTTGTTTTGTTCTGCATCCTATTTCTGCTATTTAAACTATAGGTTTTACGCTCACTCAATTCCTAAAGCCCCTCCCGATGTTCTAGTGACCCATAGCCTTAAACATACTAATGTGAGTCACTGACCTTGAGCCTGCTCTGCATTTTGGGTACTGAGGTGTTCAATGTCTCTTCTGGAGTACGCCAAAATTCTTTACATGCATGTTAATATAGTCAGAGGGGATTCATTTTGTTTACATACATGTTGGCATTATGCTAGTTAGTATACTTTTCCAAAAACTCTAATAACAAAGCTTCAATGTTATGAAGTCTCTTACAGATTACTGATTCTTCACAGCTTTTTCTGGTGAGTATTATCCAAACCTGTTTGTTTTGATCATTCTCAGAATAAAGCTTTGCTCAAGGATTAGAAGATACTTAGGTATTTTTCTAGATTTCAGTGCGCATGTTAGAATATTTCATTTAACCTCATCCATACTTCATCACCGGTCTCTTATTTAGTGTCTTCTGGATCAAAATCCAACCTTTTGGTCTACATCTTAATGTGGGATGATAATACCGTGTTCTAGGGGACGTGGAATAAATTAAAGAATTCCAGATTGTGGAGAATCAAGATAGAGTGTGACCGTTCCTATGTTTCATAATAACCTTTGTCTTTAGATTGAACTCTGAGCTGTTTTCTAAGAGGTCTCAAAGTGTTTGGAATTCCTGAGACCCTTTCAGGGAGGTTTGTGAATTGAAAGATCACACATTGGTAAAAGATCCATTCAAAATGGAGGCTAGACTAGTGGCTTTTAATGTGATAGTGTATGAAAAGTTCACTAATATGGTTTCAGATCCACATTGCAACTAACCTTCAAGAAATTACTTACAAAGGGGCACCTGGGTGGCTTAGTGGGTTAAGCCTCTGCTTTCGGCTCCAGTCATGATCCCAAGGTCCTGGGATCGAGCCCTGCATCAGGCTCTCTGCTCAGCAGGGAGCCTGCTTCCTCCTCTCTTTCTCTGCCTGCCTCTCTGCCTACTTGTGATCCCTGTCTGTCAAATAAATAAATAAAATCTTAAAAAAAAAAATTACAGGGAGTTCTCAGTGTAGTATTAAAGAATCACATCTGTAGCTATCTCTAATGATCATTAAAATGCTCGTCCTTTTTCCAACAACGTATCTGCGTAAAGCCAGATTTTTTTCATACATTGAACCAAAACCTGTCACCACACATTGAATGTAGAAGTAGATATGAAAATCCAGCTATCTTCTATTAAGTGAGATAATAGACTTACAAAAATGTAAAACAGTGTCACCGTCCTCACTCAAGTTTTTGGGTTGGGAAACAGTTATTTTTTCATAAACATATGCTTTTGTTAGCATGTAACAACTTCTTAGTTTTAAATGATTTAAAATGAATACTAGTTTTAATTTTAATGCGATAAATACCATTAGCTGTAACTCACATAACCAAAAAGCTTTTTGGTATCCTCAGTATATTTTAAGAGTGGAAAGGTGTCCTAAGACTCAAAAGCTGAGAGGTGCTGGTCTCTTTTATTCTGTACGCCCTTTGGAGATTAATGAAAAAAGAGGTTATTATTTTATTTTATTTTATTTATTTATTAGCCTTACTGAATATTATGCTGAGGAAGGAGTACCCTATTCACATAAGAAAAATGATTCTCATCTAGTTAATTTTTCAAGTTGATAGAAGTGAGTAATGGCTGTGAAGTGTGTGTTCTCCTCATCCCCGTCCGTGGGCATCCTGAGAGAGCAGTGACGAAAGCCATCTGTCTGTTAATCATTTCTAGTGAGTGGATTGCCAGGCCACCGAAGTGTAAAGTAAATTATGACAGAAGCTGAATGTAAAGCCTTGAGGATGGACACTGGACCTGGTTATGTCATGTAGATTGGAGTTTCCCTGTCAGCTAGGACTCAAACAAAACTGTGACCTTGGTGAATCACTGGGCCTCAGTTTCTTCATAAAAAGTGAATATGTTGAACTCCATGCTCTCCGAGGTCTGCCAGCCAGACTACTAAGTGGCTGTGAAGTTTCCTTGGAGTTCTGTATGTTAAAAATCAAAATAGAGTATCCTTTAACATATTTGGTGATCTGGTGTCAACTATATTTGAATCACAGGTGTAGCTGTGTAGTTTCCAGGGTGTTTTGGATAGAAAAATGTCATTGTCATTTATCTTTTAGAAGTGAGTAGGGGAGAGTTATTTTACTTTGAAAAAGCAGAGTATTTTTTAATCATGTCTTTTTTATAAAATTTGATACTCATGATGAATTTCTTGTTCTTTTAATTTACACTCTTCCTTTTGAAAGCAGCGTTTTTCTATTGATACAACATTGATGTTTATGGCGATAGTCATAGTCACTTTGATAGCATCATAACAGCGCTAACATTGACTTAGACCTTTGAATATAAAGTTCACTGTTTCAAAGGGCATATTCTGGTAGGTTTCAAGACGGGTAATCGGGTGTTTATAACTTAATCTGTGCTGCATTTTTTTCCATGAAAGAAGGAAACAATTTAGTAAACAACCTACAGTTGTTTTTTTATTTTTCAGTTGTCCCTAGAGTTTTTGAAAACTCTCCTTCTGTAATAAAGCAAAAGCTAGAATTCAAGGAGTTACAAAAGTTGCCCTGCCTCTTAGCAAACTTTATGAGTAAACCATTGAGATCTAAATATCTCTGTGTAATGCAAAGTATGAAAAAAAATGATGATTGGGGTGGGATGTGGAATTGGATTGATTATTAGTGTTTACTATAATAAATCATCAAGAATTACTGTGGTCATTTGAAAGTGAAAACATGGAACTTTCTTTTTCTTATTATTTGTCTCACAGTATTTTGATTTTGAAATTGCTAGTGTACCTAGAATTTCTCCCGGTTAGTATTCTAAATAATATTTTTAGAAATGATTTCACAATGAGACTTGCTTCTCCCGATGATTCATTCACTTCCATTCATTTATAGTATTTCTGGTGAGAGTAGTGATAATTTTATTGAAAAAAAAAAAAAAAAGAAAAAAAGAAGCAAACCCTTAGTGCTTTTTAATGAATAAATCACTAAGTACAATGCAGTTTGAATAAATTTTGCTTTTAACATCACAAGTGTCCTAGGTTTATATATCAGTATGTCCACCTTTTATCATCTAGGGTATTAGTATACTTAGAACTGTTTACTTCATACTTAAAAAATGGAGATAAGAGCTGTGGTTTCAGTTAAATACACTCAAGTTATTCAACTTCAGGCTGTTTGCACGCACAGCAGTGTTGTGTTAAAACTAGGACCTGGAGGGGAACCTTGGTGGCTCAAGTCATGATCCCAGGGTTCCGGGATCAAGGATCCCACATCAAGCCCCACGTGGGGCTCCTTGCTCAGCAGGGTGCCTGCTTCTCCCTTCCCTCTGCATGTTGCTAGTACTCTTTCTTGCTTGTGCTCTTTCTCTGTCAAATAAATAAAATCTTAAAACAAAACAAAAAACCTAGGATCTGGTGGTGTAGCATTTAATGGATTTGATGCCTTTTGCGCTATTGAAATTCTGGATGTGTCTGATCTTTTCTTTCTTTTTTTTTTTTTTAAGATTTTATTTATTTATTTGACAGAGAGAAAGAGCACAAGTAGCAGAGAGGCAGGCAGAGAGGAAGGAAGCAGGCTCCCTGCTGAGCAGAGAGCCCGATGTGGGGCTCCATCCCAGGACCCTGGGATCATGACCCTAGCCGAAGGCAGACGCTTAACCGGCTGAGCCACCCAGGCACCCCTGTTTGATCTTTTCTATACTTGTAATGTTGAGGGGAATACCAGATGTTATGTTGATCACAAGTAATTTAGGAGTAACCATTCACTTCCCCTAATGCTTTGATATTATTAACTTTTTTCTTCAAAATACTTTTTTCCAGGCTTTCAGCTGTTGCTTTAGTTTCATACTACTCATCTATTGATAAAATTCAGCTCTTCTGCCAAATAATGTATCATTTTCTTTTATTTACTAAATTCAAATCAAGAAAAAACAATCTGCTTCGTTATTAAATTTAAATATAGCCATTAAATTGTGTGTTTTTGTGGACCGCATTTCAAAGTTTATTAGTGAAAACCAAGGAAATATAATTATGTTAAGTGTATAGGTCTTCATCTTAAATTTTAGAATTTCTAGTTTTAAACTTGTCAAGTATAGGGTTTGTGTTCAGTTTTAAGAGTTTTATTTTGTTCTATATATAGTAAAGTAATGATGAAGTTAAAATGTAATTACATATAAGCACCTGTTACTTAATTGATGTCTGGAAACCTCTGGATTTATGATTGTCAGTGGTGAGGCCTAGGCCAAAATTTCTTTGTAGAAAAGAGGTAGAAATTCCTTATATTTATGCAAGAAATAGAAAACTGTAGTATAAGGAAGGAAAGAGAACAAACACAAAGTAATTTGAATACTTAAAAGTTCACTAGGGAGAGAGAGTGAGCTAATAACTGGCGATATGGATTCATAACTGTGGCTGTGACTTCATTTTATTAATGAGGATTCCTTCTTTGGGATGTATCCTCATCTTAGAGATTAGGAGTTGTGGAGACATATAAACAAGGATTGTAATCTAAAATAAAATGAAATAAGATTTATACTGGGCAAAGTCAGCTTTGGTATTCTTTTTTTTTTTTTTTAAAGATTTTATTTATTTATTTGACAGAGAGAGATCACAAGTAGGCAGAGAGGCAGGCAGAGAGAGAGAGAGAGGAGGAAGCAGGCTCCCTGCTGAGCAGAGAGCCTGATGCGGGACTCGATCCCTGGACCCTGAGGTCATGACCTGAGCCGAGGGCAGCGGCTTAACCCACTGAGCCACCCAGGCGCCCCAGCTTTGGTGTTCTGACAGTATAAGATTATCTAGGCAAGTTTTGGAAAATGGAGAGATGGGGTGGTGGTGGTCAGAAATGATAGTTATCCTTAGTCTTAAAGTTTTTGCAGAGAGTAGGAGTGGTCATTTCCTGATGGAGCGAGTCACATGAGCAAAACTTGGAGACGGGCAGAAAATCCTGAATGTGGTCCTGCTTTATGGCTGACTGTGACACACAGAGAACTGGGGGGGAAGAAAGCCTGGAAGAGGTTAGTTAGTTGGGACTAGAAGGGAGTAGAACTTGAAGGTCACACTAAGAAATTTGTACTTAATTTGGGAGGTAGTGAGGAACTACTGAAATGTTGGAGCAGGAAAGTGGCATGAGCTGAAGCGCACTTTGGAAAAACCTTAATTAGGCAGTGATTGTGGGGTGGAGCCTTGTTAAGAAGTTATTGCAACAGTAGAGGGGGATAGGAACTTGACTCTCTGTCCAGAGTAATGAAAAAAAAAGGGGACAGATGTGAGATTATAGAAGAAGCCCTTGCGGATGTTGATTTTTGTATAATTTTTTTTTTATTTTTGAAATAATCACAAACAAAAAAAAGTTAAGTCCATTATGAAGAATTATAAAGGACATTCACGTAGCCCCAGTAGAACCATCAAAATCAAGAAGTTAACATTAAGTTACTTGCTTTAGACCTGCCTTGCACTTTTTTTGCCCCAGTCCCGGAGTCAGCTGCGTCCGCAGAGTCAGACTGCCCCCATTCCCACAGATACTCTCCTGCCTATGACTGGGAGTCTAACTCATGTTCTGGGTCACAGGGCCACATTCCCCCAACAGAGGCCCTTCTTACTCCACTCTAACACTGACTCCCCCTGCTGGGCTATCCTCTCCCTGCTTGGGTTCTGATACTGTGCACTAGACCTTGTGTACACATGGATGTGTGACTCTTCCTCCCCACCCTTGCACTGGGCATCAGAGCTACCCTTGGACTTGGTGCCCCACTGTGAGCCATGACAGCTGTCCACACCCTACCCTCTACTGTGGATCTCTACTTCACTGTGTCTTGCCAAGTGGTTTTAGGAGTGAAGTGTGAAGGAAGAGAAAGGAGAGCACTTGATACTTTCATAGAAATGGAAAGAGGGTCAAGTATGTGGAAAATCAGCAAAAACTCAACATGTTGTAAGTTTGACTGTCATGGATAACAATGATCAATAAGAGAAATGGAGAGGTCAAAAAGAGTAGTAACCTTGGAGAAGTAGTAATGATTTATCTTGGATATAGGAGTTTTCAATTCCAGACTACCTGTAACTGGAGGAGCTCTCTCTACAGGCGGAAATGTTGATCTGGAGGTCTAGGAAGCCTGTTCCTAGAAGTGGCGGTTGAGGGTGTCAGTGGTGCTATTGCCCATGGAGAGATTGTATATATGACTCAAGTGTCATTTAAAGTGCATTCTGCTAGGACTTTGGAGGAACAGATCCCCATTTAGGAGATGAACAGCACATCCTAATAAAGGAGACAGGGAGTTGTTTAGAGAATCAAGATAGTGCCAAGTCATGGATGCCAAGGGGAAGAATCAGTAGTGAGATTTCCAAATTAGAAGGGCTCTAAGGCTATCTATAAATCCAACCCCAAGACTAAGGTCCAGAGAGATTACATGCCTTTTCCAGGATCACATAAAGCAGTTGGTAACTGAGCTGGGAGTAGATCCTGTCCTTTTGTCTAGTACATCGTCCTTTCCTTCAGTAGGAGGTGGTGGTTCAAAACCTAATGATGGGGTGAGGAGGACCGGAAGTTGGACTGAATAGTTGGTGCTCGTGATTTGTCGAGAAGGAATTCTGTCGAGTGGTGGGAATGGGAATCAGACTGAGATTGGCTAAGGAGTAAGTTAAGAAGGAAGAGGAGAGACTTGGGGGTTGCAGGAGGCATCTGTTCAGTGGTAAAGAGAAAGGGTGAGAGAGGAGCCGCAGCTTTGGAGTCTGAGGATTGTGCTGGACTGGCGAGCTGTGAAGAGGGTGGCGAGGGGACTGCGCCATGATTGAGCTACAAGTGTAAGAAGCAGGGCAGATGCCTGATGGGGGCAGTGTTCTGGGATGCTGAGAATAAAAGGGAAACGGCAGTCAGCTACAGGGTCAGATATTTAATTGCCCCGTTGAACCATTGTGTGTCAGCAGTTACTGGCTGCCAGCGTCACTATTTGTGCAGATGCGGAAACTGAGGCCCAGCAGGTATATGTGATTTGCCTAAGGCACATAGCAGAGGTAAATAAACAAATACTTGAGATAGAGAAGAAAACTGAATGTCCTAACCAAAAAAATAGATGGCTCTTTTATAAACATAAATCAGATTATGCAGCTCATGTAAAGCCCTCTGGCTGCTTCTCATTGCAGGCGGCACAAAGTAAACTAATTGAGGACCTGAAAAGCCCTGAAATATCAGACCTCTGACTACTTTATTTAGTAACTGGTTTTATTTCTTGCTCAGTCCCCACACTGACATTTCTGTGGCTCAGACCAACCAAGCCCCCTTCCTTCTGGGGGCCTCTGTACTTAGTGTTCTCCGTACCAAGAAGGCTTTGTCTCCAGATTTGGGTTGTCTGCCCCTTCTTGTCACTTGGCATTAGCTCAGATGTCACCCTGTCAGAGGTCTTCCTGAAGTCCTGTTTAAAGTAGTGCCCCCCCCACCTTCTAACAACACATCACCTGCTTTTGTTGTCTTCATAGTGCATACCTATCAGAAGTTATCTGTTTACTTGGCTTCCTCTAGTTAGAATGTAAACTTCCTGAGACAGGGCCCTTAGCTGTCCTGTTTACCATGCCATTTGCCATACCTAAAACAGTGCCAGGCGCATTGTTGATGTTCAATAAGTCCCCACTGAACGAACGAATGAATTGGTTAGCAGAGGAACTTGGGGCAGGCATGTATCTGGAATGACTAGGTAAGTGTTGGTGGTTGTGGAAGACTAGTACAATTATTGTCAAATAACCGAGCAAAAAATTGTGGTCACTTCTATCAGCATATTTTTAAGGATTTTCATAAAAATAATCAACACACGCTGTTCTTGTTTTTTTCTGGCCTCAACATAATAAAGTAGTTGGTAATGATGTATTACAAGCTGTATGGTGACACAGTATTTTGAGGTCATTTATTTATTTTTAATTTGCAAACAGCAAAATTCACTGTTTTTGGTGTGCAATTCTTAAAGTTTTGCCAAATATATAATCCTGTAACCACCACCCACTCAAGATAAGAATAGCTGTGTCACCCACTAAAATTCCCTTATGTTGTCCCTTCTCAGTCAACCCCCTCTTCATTCCCAAACCCGAGCGACCATTTATATGTTCCCCATCTTTGTAGAATAGTTTTCTCTAGGTAGTCATATAAATGGAATTACACTTTTTATAGCCTTTTGATTCTGGCTTCTCTTAATTAGCATAATGCACTTGACATTCATGCATGTTGTTGCACGTATTATCAGTTTCTTTTTAATGTCAAGTAGTACTCCGTTTGTGCCTACACCACAGTTTGTTCATCCATCACCTGTTGTTTGTAGTTTTTGCTGTTACAAATAAAGCTGCTGTAAATACTCACATACAGATCTCTGTGTGGACATATGCTTTATTTTTCTTCAGTAAATACCTGTAGGTGGAATGGCTAGGTCATATGGTAGGTGTAGGTTTAATTGTTAAGAAACTGTCCAGCTGTTTTCCAAAGTGTTTGTACCATTTTACCACTCTACCAGCAGTGTGTGAGAGCTCTGGTTCCATTACATCCTTGCTCACACTTAGAGAGTCTGTCTTTTTAAATTTTAGACATTACAATAGGCGTGTAGTGATAACTCATTATTATGTAAATTGGCATTTCTTTACCACCTAAATGATACTGAACACTTTTTCATGTGCTTCCTTGCCATTCATAGGCTGCCTTCTCATGCCTGTGAACTTTGTAGCCCATTTTTACTGGGTTGCTTTCTTCTTGAGTTCTTTTATCAGTGGGTATTAATGTGAACTTTTTGACAGAAGACCTAGAACCAAGAGAAGGATAGCTATTTAAATTTCTGGATTAATAGGGGGAAAATAATAGATAGTTTTCAAATTATTTAGTACCTGCTCTGTTCTTAACAGTGGGTGAGCAAACCTCATGTCTTCCCTGTATTCCCCTCTAGCTGGGGAGATGACTCACATGAGTTTGTAGAGCTTTTTTTTTTTTTTTTTTTTTTTTTTGGTTGTTCTGTAATTATGTGTTTGATTGCATGATGCAGATAAGAACTGTTTCCAAAGATTAGAAAAGAAAGAGTTCTATGTGGGCTGGAATAGCCAAGGAAAGCTTCATAAAGGAGGTGAATTTCAGTTGACATTTGAAGGTTTGTGGTATTTGGTGGAGAGTAGAGATGTATCAGAGGAATGAGTAACAGCACAGGCCAGGTGTTTGGACATAGGACAAATGAATCCTGCTTGGACTACTTAATGCTATTTAGAGAAAACTAGATGATAGAAATCTGTGAATGGCAAAAAGAAGTGTTTGGCAATTTTAATATAGCATTATTAAACATACTCATAACCTAGAAAGTGACATAAAAGGGTAGGAAGGTAAATATGGTAAGGGAGATAAAAAATAGTGACTGAAACAAAAAAGCATTTGAAAGACCATCATATTGGTAATTCAAGCTAAGAGGATAAGTGCCTGAGTTGTCGGAATGTTGGGCAAGGGATGGAAGTTAGAGTTTGAAGGAAGAAATAATTGAATGACAGATTATTGGGCCCAAAGCCCGTTCCTTTCCACTATTCCACTATGCCACTATGCCACAGCCCCACAAAACGTAGATTGCCGCAGGGTATAAGGAATAAAAATAGTAATAAGGAGAAAAATTGAGCATAATTATGACTAAGAGAAAAGGAGTGAAATAATTTTATTTGGATGAAAGTAAATCTGATAATTTTGATACCAAAATAGAGTACTTTTTATTAGATTGGGGGAAAAAATATAACCCTGGGAGATGGAAACAGGAAGAGCCACCTCCTGGTTTGACAAAGTTGGAAAGCAAAAAGTGGTGTAAATGAATCAGAAATGTCAATGTATGGAATTCAGACATGCACACATGTATATAAATGAACAGAATCCTAGCTTGTTTGGAAGGCCATTTCTTGTGTCCTCAAGTAACTGGTGTTTGAATTAACAGTGCTCTTTCCAAAACTGGAAATGTGCTCATTTTCTTCCATCACATGTTAGAATTTGTATTTACTTAATAAATATTTTTCTGATAAGTTTGAGAAGAGATTCCAAGTGCAAAGTTTGGGAGTGTTGAGATTTTAGATGGGAGCAGATAGTCTTTAATTTACTTCAATTTAGATTCTCCCTGTAGTTTTGAAATGGAAATTATGTTCAGAGCAGCTTTTGTTCTTGAAACTAAGGTAACGTGGAAGAATATATGGTCCCACAATACAAAACATTTTTTTCTTTGTTTCTCCATCATTTTCTGACCCAGCCGAGGTAAATGTACATGTGAGGTATTCCTTTGAGACTTCTAGAAGCATTTGAGTTTTCTGTATGTGGCAGAAATATGATAATTTTGTTGACATATACCCTGTATTTTGGACTTGGTTGGTATGATTCAGGTGAAAACAGTACTTTCCCCCTCCTAAATACTGTTGTTTTTTTTTTAGCAAACTGAAGAAACTGACAGATGGGTAAAGTAGGGGAAGGAGAGGTTACAAGCACGATCACCTTTCATAGTGAAAATCTAGAGGTAGGAACTCTTATATAACTTCTGAAACCTCTCTATGGAAGGGTCTTAGGTGCCTATTAGCAGCTGCGCCTTACTTTTAAGCTAGTATTCATTTAAAAAACTAAATATTTTTGTGACAGAGTACAACTGTGTGCATTGTGCATTTGTTGAGGGATGAATTTGTTGCCAGTACCTGAGAATGGAATAAATAAAAACCAAAAACCTAACTGTGAACATGGCCCAGCCTCTGTGATTTCATAACACAGATGAAATATGCTTTTTAAAAAATTTTAACTCTTGCCAATTTACTGTAGCAGAAATAACCAAATCTAGTATTATGAGGGTTTTAAGGAGAATAGACGTAAAACAAGTGTTAAAAAGATCAATGTTGTTTTAACAGGGAAACTGACTAAATTTCTATGAATGTGTCAGCATCTGTGTGTAGTCCGTCTCCTCCACATATGTAACTGATACTGTGCATGCTACTCTGAGTTATTCAAGGCTTTTAATCAATGAAGAATGATTGAAGTTTGTCATCCTATTTTTAGTGTTGATGCTTTAGTTGCTTGGCTTAAAAGGGGGTGCTCTTCCCTGGTCGTTAGCTCAGGGGAGGAAAGAGAGAAAGACTATTACAAGACTGCAGAAAGGGAGATTTTTCAAAGAGGAATGTGCTGCCACCTATAAATAACTAACACTAATTCTATTTACTGAACTCCCTGGGATCTGTAACAAACAACAATGCACATTCAAGGCACTTAACCTGGAAGAGTTCTGGATACGGATGTTTGTGATGGTTGAACAACAGTGTGAATGTACTAAGTGCCACTGAACTCTATATACTTAAAAATGGTGAAAACAGTAAATTTTATGTATGTATATCTTATGGCAAATAAAGTAGCACTTTATCTTGGCAAAAAATGGGGGTGCCCTGCGTTGATGAAAGATACTGAGGTGTACTGCAAGTCCACTGTGGGAGCAAGCCCCTGAGAGCAAAGACTAAACAGGTACCATGTCATACTTAGCTTTGACTCTTCTGCACTGTCTAATAAGTACAGTGTCATATATGTATTTTGTTCAGCACTGATTTTCATTCAGCAAGCATTTATTAAGCTCCTGATACTGTCAAAGCATAATCCTGGGTGTGTGGTCAGAGCGAAAAGGAGAACTTCCTCATCGTTTAGGACACCCAGCCAAGATACATCCAAGATCCCATTACAAAGTAAATTGTGGTAGGTGTTTTTTGGGAGGTACCAAATACGCTTTGGAGAACACAGGGAGAGAATGCTTGGAAGTTAAATATTAATTTCATTTATAAAATTATATGATGGCCATAAGGGAATTTAATGGAATTGGCCAGAACTCTAGGTTTGTGGACGACAGCACAGGAAACCATCCCCTACTAGCTTAAATAAAACGCAATCTCTTGGCTCACAAAATGGGAGGAGCTCAAGTGGTAAACCTCAGATTTGGCTAGATCCCAGGTTTCAGATGGTGGTGTGGTAAGTTTGTCTCTCCATCTATTGCAGCTTTTCTCCTTTCATTCAACTTTGTTTCTGGAAGCTATGGACAGTATCACTCTGGGCTTGCATTTTCATTAGCGTTTGATCCTGGTGAAAGGATCAGCCCTTTTCTTGATGGATTATGATTGGCCTGGCTCAGGTTTTACAACTAGCCTTGAGTAGAGATAGTATGGGTGTGTGCGGGGGGGGTGGGGGGGTGGGGGGGTGTAGGTGCTTACCTTCACCCAGCCCAGTGGGCTAAGAACATGGGAAGGTGGTTCTTTAGTGTCGTAGGCCAACAGACACTGTACTGTTTGTCAGTAATTTCAAAACCAATCAAACAGGCAATTATTAATTATTCTTTCATTAGAAGTGAAAGCCACAGTTTTCATTAATAAGACTTTGCTATTATTGAAGTAAGCTATATAGTAGTAGTGAGAACTTATGGAGAACAGAAAAATGATGGTTGGAAAGGCCAAGGTGACTTTCTTTTTTTTAGAGGGAGAGATCCGATAGTCTCTTTTGTGGAATACATTTACAGATGCTTTAATGATAAGAAAATTTACTAGTAACCAGCATGTGTTCTAAGATCGTACACTGCAGATTCAGTCTCATTTTCTGATACATAGGGAAAATCAGCATTAATGGAACTCTAAAAGGCTTATTGAATTGACCCCATTAATAAATATGGTCCTAGACCGTCCAGAGCTGGTTATCATTGCCCTCTTCAGCGCACCTTATTTTCTTTGTCCTGTTGATTGAGAGTTTCTGCCATTCTTGTTGGAAATGTTTTCTTAGTGTGGGAGGATTACTAAAAAATGAGCTTAAACCTAAGTTCAAATACAAGCATATTTACACACATAATTTTGCATATGGCTTCAGAAGATTCACAGACCAGTTTATGAACCCCCTAGCTCCAGGTTATCTTGGTCATTGTTAAAATATAATTATAGAACAACAGAAAGAGGAGCATAGTGATCAATTACCAAGAGAACATTTATAGTTGAAAATGCAATTAGAGTTGTCTGTTCAACAGTCGTGCTAGGTTATACAGTCGCTCACCACATCTCCTAACATCTGGTAAATATTTATGCAAGATGGCTATTTGGGCAAAAGAACCCCGTGGAACAGGGAGTGTGGAGAGGCCTGTATAAAGAGGTATATTGGAGAAAATGTGCAAAATGACTATGTAGGAGAATGATGGCGGATAGTGAGGACAATGTTGGGATTACATGTCTGCTTGCTTACTCTATGTCTTTAGGCAAGTTACCTAACCTCCTGCACAATGAGTTTCCATCTTTAAAATAGTGACAGTAATAGTCCTTACCCTTACAGCTGTTGGGAAATTTATCTGCGGCAATCCACGTAAATAAAAGTGCTGGCATATAGTGATGGCTCAGTGAAAATAAAATCTTAGTTCTTATTAATGTTGACTTTTATTAATAGTTTTGATTAGAGTTGATAGAAAGGAATAGGAACACATAGGAGGAGCTACATGGGTAAATAATTGCTCATAAAAAAAGTATGACCTAAGATACTCCATTGTGAGAAGAATTAGCAATGTAGATTTAATAGATTCAGCCACAAAACTAACATTATTTTAGAGAGAGGAAATCCTTCCAATTCTTTGTGCCCTCATGAGATACTTAATTGAGAACTCTATTCTTTTATGAATTCCAAAAATAGAAATGATTATGAAGATAGTTTAGGGATTCTCAACTCTTTTTCAGAGTAAAATACAAATTTTCAGAGTAAAATACAAGTATTCACATATATCACATACTCTATGGCAGATTTGATTTAAAAGCCTTGTATGAGTATATATGTGTGGGCAGTAGAGCAGATAGCACCATGAGGTTTTTGTTTTTATGGTATTCATAAAAAATCAATACTCAGCATAAAAATAGTATTCACTAAGAATTCCTTATGTGCTGTTGCATAGGCAATACACGCGGCATGGTAATATGCAGTAATGGTCTTAACTTCTACCTCTTCTGCCAGTGAAAGCAAGAGGATGCAGACAAGTGGCTTTATTACAAGAAGAATCATGAACCTGTTTTGTGTTTTTGTTTTGAAAGTCATTTATAAACATCAATATCATTCTTATTGTTAACAAAGTACTTGGCACATAGCTCACAGCTGATCATGCCCTATTATATAGTATAGTGATTTAGAGGACAGCCTGAGACATCAGTAAAAATGTCCAGACCCTTGCTCTTCCTCCACACAGTTAAAATCACTAAGTATAATAGTGATATTCAAATAGAAGAACTGTTAAGCTGATGATACCAAATATATAGTTGTTCTTCCCTTGGGACAACAGAATAAAACAAGAAGCCCTATTAGGGATTTAGATCAGCTATGAAAAATCTGCTGACTTTATATTGAAGATTGGGCTAGAATTATTGTTCAGGGAAGGTCTGTGACAGCTCTTACTCTGTTGGTTTTTATTTTATGTTTTTAGTTTTTTTAAATTATGTTGTGTTAGTCACCATTAGTTTTTGATGTGGAGTTCCATGCTACATTGTTGGCATATAACACCCAGTGCTCCATGCAATATGTGCCCTCAATACCCATCACCGGGCTCACCCATCCTCCCATCCTGCTCCCTCTGACACCCTCAGTTTATTTTCCAGAGTCCATAGTCTTTAATGGTTCACCTCCCCCTCTGATTTCCAACCCTCCCCCCTTCATTTTTCACTCTGTGGGTTTTTAAAGGTGAGAATGATTTTCATGTTTGCGATGTTTTTGATGTGGCTGTAACCAGAATAGAAGTGTCTTAGATTATGCCTTTTCCTCAGATTGAGTAATTCTGTTGTAATAAGTCAGCATATGTTGCTGTCTGGCCTAAAAACCACATAAGGATAAAAAACATATTATGTAAAACCATCTATAGTATCAAAACTTTACAGTTCCACTCTGCTTAAGATTTAATGCCAGCACCATACACCAGATAATTTCCAGATGGATTAAAGAGAAGCTCAGTCAAGGAAAACATTCAGTTGAATGCATATCTGACTCCAGATAGAGAAGTGCTTTATAAGACTAGAGCCAAAGAAGAAAGTACATACACATAAACCAAAAATTTGACTATGTAAAAATTCTAGGTGCCCATATGCCATAAAATTAAGACAAAGATGAGAAATGGTGATTAGGTCAACTCTATTAAGAGGTAATGCAAATCAATGAGAAGACCATGAAGACTTCTGCAGGGGTGGGGGAAAACAAACAAACAAACAAACAAAAACAAGCAAAGAACATGAGTAGACAGCTCATAGAAAAGCAAATACAGATGAAGTGTATGAACTTCTAAATCGTTTAGTCATGCTAGTAAATAGAAACAAGTAGAAGCAACAGTTAGATAGCATTTTTCATCTATCAGATTTTCAGAGAGGAGAACAACTGATGGATGAATGGATGCCACTGTGGAAAGATGCCAGTCAGGAATATAAATAGAGACAAATAATTTGATAGTATATACCATCAGAAGTAGTGTAATATGATTTTGGAGCATGAACTCCCCAGCCAGATGGATCTGAGTTTTACCACTTAATGGCTGTGTGACCTTGGGCAAGTTACTTAACTTCTCTGTACCTCAGTTTTCCAACCGTAAAATGGGGACACTGATAGAATTTACCAATTATTGTAAGGGCTTATTGAGTTGGTATACGTGAACTTCTTAGAAAAGTACTTGGCCTGTAGTAATCTCTACACAAGTGTTTCTTTATTGTTCTTGGCATCTTAGGCTGTATGTACCTTAAAAGGTCCAGTTTCTAGGATTGTATCATAAGGAAATTATTATATATGTGGACAGAGATTCATGTATAATTGTGTTCATTTTAACATAACTTATAAAACTTTAAATAGCTTTTTTAATGAACTGATACATTTATTTTGAATATTACTGTGTGATATATGCAGTCATTTCTATAGAGAAAAATTAATATGGGAAATCATTAAAATATATTTTTCATTTAACATTATATATGCAACTGTATTTACAGAATTTGTGTGGTCATATTTGTGTGTGTGTGTGTGTGTGTGTGTGTGTGTGTGTGTGTGTTTTCTCAGTGGAAATGAATATGTATATTTCATTCTCAATGGAATGGAAGTTGTCTTAAAATCATTAGTGGTTATTTCTGAGTACTTAGATTAATGTTTTGCTAATTTTTCTTTCTAATATTTACCAAAGTTTTTACAATGAGAATGTATTATGTCTGTAATAAATTATTAAAAGAACATCAGATATGCTTTCATTTGAGAGTACAGGAAACCTCTCATGTAGAAGAACAAGATCATCTTTGCCTCCAGGTGGCACTGCCATTTTCTCAGAGAAGTAAAGAATTCTGGGCTGACGGGCATTTTTTTTTTTTCCTTAGGGTCTGTGCTTGAAGGTTGTTTGCCTTTCTTTCCAGGCCAAGTCTAGAAGATCTATCTGGTGGGTGTAGAGGGAGGACAGTGAAGGCCTTGCCCTTGCCTCTCAGAATGTTATTTTGCCTCTTGCAGGTTCTGCCTACTTCTAGATTCTTTAAGGTTGTAGGATCATTTGTTGTAGTATCTATTAAAACTACTTGAGAGTAAATTAAAATGCTATGTTTATAATTATCTGAATAAGCAAGCATGATGAATAAAGCAAGGTATTCATAATTTAGTTTATTTCTTAACCTAATAAAGGAACTTAAGAGCTGTTTGGCAGAATAAAAATATTGCATACAAAAAAAATCCATTATCCTCATATGTATTTCTCCTCTACTTTACTGATATTTCCTCTTATTCCACCATGGGGTCCCTGTTTTATCAAGCCTGAAATTTGACCTTTTCAGTTTCTGTGATTGTGTAAGAATGATTCTGTCAGGTACTTAGATTAGATCCACAACCTTGATTATTTTTTAACTTTTTGTTGTTGTTGTTGCCCTGTTCTCCCATAATGATCCTTTAACTCAATGATATGAGGAGAAGTTAGATGTGGATAAACAGGAAGAGTTTTATTATTTGATATTGGGTGAATCACTGGAAACTTTGTAAGCCTAATAGATTGGGGGGGGTGCTAATCATTGCCAAATACTTTAGACTGGTTTTTCTGTACAATATGAAATTCCTCTTATTTAAGAAAAAAAAAAAAAACCCTACACCCTAATCTTGTTAATAATATTATGGTTTGGAGTTGGTCTGCTGACTAGAAACTATATTCATTGAGAATGGGATGACCATGGAAATTGTCTTGTCTAGATTTATATCTATAATTATTCTCTTGTTACTGATGTAATTTTTTGTAGTAAAAATTTTTTCATTAAGCAAATTAAGGAATTTATACATTTCTTCAGAAGTTTATACATTTTTTTTAGCTTATACATATTTTTTTCTAAGTCTTCATGTTTAACATCAGTATTTATGACAAGTTATCTCCCAAAAGACCTTGTTAATATATGGAAGTTTGACCTATTGGTATTAATTTTATTGGGTGTATTTTTTGAAAGTGGCATGAAGCTTAGAATAGAATTGCTTAAAGTAGATGACAGTAAAGGAAGATGACTGTTGTTTTCTAGGAAGCTGAATCAGTTGAAACAAACAGGATTTATCATCTGGATGGGGGTTAGGAATTTTAACTTGATGCCTTCTTTGTCTTTCCATTATTATTCTTTAAAATTAAATTGCCAGAGGTGAAAATAATATCCCTGTTTGCCACCCAGTTAACACGTTAATTCATCATTTGTTTCAGATCTTTATTTAAACTTGAGACAAAATATTATGAATGAATTTCAGGTCCTGTTTGAATCCCTTCTCAGCCTTTCACTTCCTCTGTCTTCACAGGGCAAAGTGAAGAATGTCAAGTGTATCCTCTCCCCATGTTTTTAATCCTACACATATATACGTTTATACACATATTTAACAGTTATACAGTAATGAAATCTTACCCTTGCAAAACATCAAGCAATTTTGAGCTCTATGTGTGATGCATTTAGATCCCATTCATTCCACTTTAATTGCTTTATAGAATTTTTTTGCTTATCTGGTTCCCTACTAGTGGGCATTGAGGTTGTTTCCGATTTTATTGCTAAAAAAAATAGTGCTACAAAGACCAATTTTAAATGTCTCCTTATACACATGAACAGAGATTTCCTTAGAATGTAAAATTAGAAATAGAATTTCTGGGTAATGGAGAATGTATATATCTTAAATTTTACAAACTTTGCATGGTGCGGGGCAGTGTAATAGTACTGATTTACATTGTCAAAAGCATGTGTAAGTTACTACTGGTTTCCTCATGTCCTTGCCGACACTCTATATTATGAGTAGGAAATAGGTCTCATTTGTAGTTTAAATGTGAATCTCCTCATTGCTTGTGAAGTTGGACATATTTTCATAGGTTTATCAGACTGGGTTTCCCCTTCTGTAAATTGCTATTCATATCCTGTTTACCCAGCTTTCTTTTGGCTTGTGTTCTATTTATTGATTTATAAAAACAATCCATACAGTAGACCTTTGGTTATATAAGCCAAAAATAGGATCTCCCAATCTGTGACCTGTCCTTTAACCTTGCTATGGTATTTTTTAAATAATTCACTTTGATGTAAAATTTCACTTTTTCTTACATTAGGTTTGTGCTTTATGTGCTTTGTCCAAGAATTCCTTCCTTATATTCATAAAGATATTTTCCAATATATGCTTTCATAGGATTTATTTTTAAGTCTAAACACTTCCATGTAGTAATTGATAAAAGAGTTTAGTTTTCAAAAATGAGGTTTCCCTAGGAAATGAGGCACTGCCATTACTATCATCAGAAGTGATCTTCATAGTAATAGGGGTAATTTCCTATGATATTTAAGGAGCAAAGAACCAAAACCAGTTATACACTGACTTACCAAAAGTGACTGCTACCTAGCTGTTTAGAAGCTTTCAATAAACACAAGATAAAACACAGAATCAGGGTTATTTATTTCTTATTTGGTTTTGAGGTTCAGGTATTTGTGAAAATAATATGCTGGTGTGAGAAGATAAAAGAGGGGAAACTTCTCATTTTTATGATCCCAGTTATTCAGTGTAGATTTAGATTATTATCTTAAACTTCTTTGGAAAAAAAAAAATAAAAGGCCCCACAGACTGGAAAAAGCTCAAATGATGTAAAATTTTGTTCTATACTCTCAACAGAATTTGCCACCTGAAGTGTGGTGGAAGCACTCGGTGGTCTTTGGGGGTGACCCTTGGATAGCACATTGATATTCACAGTGGTGTGGTCTGGGTCAGGGAGGAAGGCTCTGTCACAGATTAAAAGACAAAAATTGCACATTTTTAGAAACTGTAAGTAAGAAAAAGAATGTTCATAAGACTGGCAAGTGCTGGCAGTTTGAGTTTTTGAAGCTACAATTGGTGTTGCCATTATAAGGCTCTCAGACAAACCCTATTTTTTCTTCCTAAGAAAGGAAGGAACATTTTTTACCCTTTCTCCTCTTCTCTTGCTTCTGCTTCTGCCTCTCTTCAATTTAAATTACCAATAGATGCTGCCTGCATTCTATCATTGAAACACTAAATCTGAATCCCAAAACTGTGACTACTTAGCCAAGAAACTAGTTTACAATTCCAGCTTGATCTTTTTTTATTTCACTTACATATTCTAACACAATTTCAATCTTCTGAAATTTAACCAATTTAAATTATACTTTTAGGAATGCCAGTCCCTAGAAAATAAGTTATTAAGCATAAAGGATTCATAGCTCTCCTAAGGGTAAACAAAACATCACTGCCCCCACCCCTCCTTGCAAAGAAGAACGTAGCCCATTGGTGGGTTATAGGCAGCCATTTGCAGCAGTGGTCAAGCCTAGCTTCAGTACTGCCCACGTGTCAGCCTTAGCTGCCGTGTTCTTTCCAAGCATTAGCCTTTGTAGCCACTGTAGGAGACAGGTGTGCTAACCTCTGCTTTGCTGATAAGGAAACGGATGCTTTTAAGTGGCTAACTTGTTCTAGATCTCACAGTTAGTAAAATGGCTAGAACCAGGCTTACAGCCCAGCTCTGACAGACCTTTTCTTATGAATACTGTCATCTTAATTAAAATGAGAAGTGGTTTTATAATTTTATGGCTTTGTGCCTTGGCATGAGTGGGTTTTTATATTCCTGAGTAGAAGAGTCATGGGGTTCCTCTGTCTTACTGTGTATCTGCAGAGGAGGTAAGGTAAGAGAAAAGAGAATATGTATTTTAGCAACACTGAAGACTAAAGTTTGCTTGCCCAGTGGTTTATGTTACAGCTTGTCCTGGATATATATACAGATGGTACCCTGCATAAGTGTCTTGTGATGTGCCATTGTCTGAAGACAACATAAAGTAGGACCACACTATCCAGAATGTTTGAGGATGGGTCTCAGTACCACAGTGTTGAGTTGTGGCGGAGGGGACAGCTTATCGAACAATATAGATCATGTGGCCATTTGTATAAAAATTTAAAAGCTAGAATATGTCCACTTATTGTTTATATATGTGTAGTATAATGGAAGTATAAAAATGTGGAATAAAGCTATCAAACCTGCTTCCGACTTTTTGTATTTGAATTTTTTCCCCCCTCAACTAACCACCACAACAGAAAGTGGTCATAAGCCAGGAAGATTTGCTGCTAATTACTGTGCTTCCAAACAGAAATATTTTGGAACCTAGAACTAAATAGTTTAATTCTTTGTTTGAGCCATTGAAAAGAGAAGAAGCCTGATGCAACCAGCCAAGAAGAGCTCTTCTTGCCATTTAGCTCTCGCCAAAATAAAAATACGTAGTTGGGATTTAGAACGGAACTGCGGTATTAGGACCCCCAAACTGTGTAAGGTAACACTAAATTGAGAGTTGGGTTCTCTGAGGCTTCTTTGCATAATTGGGTTTGGTTTGTGTCTTTGGTGGCTGCGTGTGTCCTGAATATCTGTGAACTCACCGTCATCTATAAAGCAGGCCTTGTCACTATCCTGGCCAAATGGTGTGTGACTCTGTTGTCTCTGGACACATAAATGATAGAAGTATAACCTCAGTTATTATAGGTAAGAGAGAAATCTGAAAGGCCAGTCTGCAAGTACTCACTGCCTGGAGTTACTTTTTTCTCCTTACAGTCCATGATGTTCAGGGAAACTCACAGATAGGGAAGAAAAATAATTTCTTTGTAAGACCCTGCTTCTTTGAAATACAGTGGAAGGTCCCATGTTGGTAGATCACAAGACACTAACTTGTATTTTAATTTTATTTCTGTATCTTAAACTTTGATTTAAATGTCTACAATTAAAATAAAATGTGGTGTTAACTGTTCTCTGAATTAAGTCTTATAAATTTGAAGCCCATGAACTCCTGTTATTGCTCAGTTAAAGGGGAATATGCTATGAACTGAGGATTTCAGAGAAGCTGTTTGATATCTTTTAGAGGATGGTCTGGTTTCTTGGAGACTTCTCTGTCCATTGCCTCATTTTGTTTTATTTTTTTAAAGATTTTATTTATTTATTTGACAGACAGAGATCACAAGTAGGCAGAGAGGCAGGCAGAGAGAGAGAGGAGGAAGCAGGCTCCTGCTGAGCAGAGAACCTGATGTGGGGCTCAATCCCAGGACCCTGGAATCATGACCTGAGTCAAAGACAGAGGCTTTAACCCACTGAGCCACCTAGGCGGTCCCATTGCCTCATTTTAAGAGTGGACTTTTCTTTAAAACTTTATTAATAGATAATTTAAGCATGGTTTTATTTATTGTAAGTACAGTTGATTTAGAATAGTATGGGAAAGAAGCAGCAGCTAGTGTGAGATGAGCTTAGTTCAGAAAGCCATTTAGTTACTACTTATTATTTCATAATAATAGGAAATTCACATATATATAAGATTAATAGCATGTTTTCTAAAACTTGAGATGTATTTTTGAATGACAGTCATAAATTGAGAAATGAATGACTATAGGGTCTTTAAAAAGCTTTCTTCTATATAAAAAATGACATAGCCCTTTAAAAGTACCTAATTTTGGTGTGACTTTTAGTTAGTGTTTTTTTTAAAGAAAGCATTACTTTTTTTTAATATAAGATAGTTTAAAGGACTTTAGAAACATATGACATTTAGCCTTATAACATCCTTTTCATGTGATGATAGGGACATTCTTTTTTTTTTTTTTTTTTAAGATTTTATTTATTTTTTTGACAGAGAGAGAGAGAGAGATCACAAGTAGTCAGGCAGAGGGGAGGGTAGGCTCCCCACCGAGCCCGATGTGGGCCTCAATCAATAGGGACATTCTTAAGCCCTCCATAATATATAAAGGGTCCTGGGATTGAGTCCACATTGGCTACCTTCTCAGCAGGGAGACTGCCTCTCACTCTTCCTCTGTGTTCTCCCTCTCTGTCTCTCCCAAATAAATAAATAAAATTTTAAAAAAAGAAAAAAGCTTGTAAACCTAGATTTTGTCATTTCTGATGGAATTTTTTCTTTAGTTACAATAAGTATATTTTAATTTCCAAAGAATTACCTTTGAAATCATTTTTAATTAAGTTAAGAAGTCACTTTCGAGGCTAGTATTTAATAAATTGAGAGCAATATTTAATAAGATGTTGAAAATTGAAAACATTATTAAAATTAAAATATAACCACATTTCTTTTAAGGTCATGTAAAAATATTAACTAGTTGGTCTTCTTCACTGTCTTGTCTTACACATAAATTCATGGTAAAATGTTCCAAGGAAAGTAATTTACTTAGTCCTAAATGCTGGGTGGGTTTTTTTTTTTTTAAGATTTTATTTATTTATTTTAGAGAGAGTATGGGTGGGGGTGGGAGGTCCAGAAGCAGAGGGGGAGAGAGAGGGAAAGGGAAAGATTCCCAAGCAGAGTCCCCACTGAGCAGGGAGCATGACCAGGGGCTCTCTCTCTTGACCTGAGATCATGACCAGAGCAAAAACCAATAGTCAGATCCTTAAGCAACTGAGCCACCCAGGCATCCTCTAACTGCTGTTATTTAAATTGAGGTATAATTGACATACATCATATTTTTTTCAGGTGTACAACATAATGATACCATATTTGTGTACATTGTGATATGATTACCATAATAAGGCTAGTTAATATCCATCACCTTACACAGTTACACAGTTTTTCCTATAACGAGAACTTTTCAAATCTATTCCAAGCAACTTTAAAATACACAATACAGTATCATTAACTATAGTCGTCATGCTGTAAATTCCATCCCCAGGACTTACTTATTTTATAATAGGAATTTTGTACCTTTGACCCCCTACCTTCATTTCTCCCACCCCACATCCCCTAAATTCTGTTTTTACTAATGCTTTTCCTCAGAGCTTCAGGGGAAACATACTTTCTCTTTACTAAAACATACTTTCCTTGGGACATTTTACTATGAATTTATGTGTAAGATATGACAGTGAAGAAGACCACCTAGATAATATTTTTACACGACTTTAAGTAGAAATGTAGTTATATTTCATATTAATGCCTTCAGTTTTCAACATCTTATTAAATATTTTTCTCAGTTTTTAAGTTATTAACCTAGAAAGTGACTTCTTGACTTAATTAAGGATGATTTCCAAGGTAATGCTTTGGAAATTAAAATGTATTTATTGTAACTAGAGAAAAGTTCCATCAGAAGTGATGAAATTTAGGTTTATAAGCTTTTTATTTAAGATTTTATTTATTGATTTGAGAGAGACAGAGAGGGAGAACACAGAGGAAGACTGAGAGGCAGCCTCCCTGATGAGTAGTAGGGAGCTGATGTGGGACTACTTGATCCCAGGACCCTGAGATCATGATCTGAGCCCAAGGCAGACACGTAACTGACTGAGCAACCCAGGTGCTTCTAGATTTACAAGTTTTGACAAAAACAAAATTGTGTTAATAAAGATATAACCCAAGTTTAGTGGATAAATACTTGGAAGTGTGCAGACCCCCCTCAAGATGGCAACTCATGGGTTTCTGAAATCAGGTTCTGAATAGTTCATGGCTTATGATAAGGACAAACACAAAGGATTTTTGTATAGAAAGAAGAGAAAATATAAATGGTTAATAATCATATGAAAAGATGTTTTACCTCATTTAATATCAAAGAAATATGAATTAAGATAATAAGAAACTATTGCTTACTTTCCATATTGGCAAAATTTTTAAAGTAAGTTCCTTTTTTTAAAATGAGAAACACACTTGTACTTCTAATAAGAGCACAGATGAGGGACCTTTTTTGGAGGACAGTTGGGCAGTATGTTAGTAGCCTTCCCTTTTTTGACCCAGGAAACTAACCTCAGCGAATAATGAGAAATGTAGATATTGACAAAGATTCACCACAATGTTAGCAAGACCTAGAAAATGAAAACTAATAGGTGAATTATGCAACAAAGTTTGGTATAGTCCTATTATTTCGGGCTTTATAGCGGTATTTTAAGTATTTTCTAAATTTTAGGACATAGGAAAATACTGAATGAAAAAGCAGCATACAAAACAACATTTTCAGCATGTTCTTTTCATATATCCATATATGCAAAAATATACATTCTTAGAAATACTCACAGATGAAATAGTTTCAAAGATGAAATATGCTAATTTATTTCTCTGGGTGATACATATCTCTGGGTGATAGTCTGAGGTTATAATTGATTTCATTTTTTTCAACAGTTTTTATTCTGTTTCCTACAATTAATCTTTTGTTTTTATAAACAGAAAATTAAATAGTTAAAGCAGCTGCCCTTTTATAAGCAAAAATGCCACCTAGCATTAAAAAAAAAAGTAGTACTCTTTTTTTAATTATAGCATTTTTATGGGTGATTTGATTATTTCAACTGAGTATGATTTCGGAGCTTGATGTTATAGAGTATAAAGAAATATGGTATGGGCACCTGGGTGGCTCAGTCAGTTAAGTGTCTGCCTTTGGCTCAGGTCATGATCTCAGGGTTTTGGGATCCAGCCCCAAGTTGGACTACCTGCTCAGCCGGGGGTCTGCTTCTCTCTCTTCCTCTACCCCTCCCCTGGTCATGTTCTCTTTCTCTCTCTCTCTCAAATAAAATCTTAAAAAAAAAAAAAAGAAAGAAAGGAAAGAAAAGAAATATGGTATGATCTTTGCCTTCCAGAAGTATAAAACTTAATGGGAGCGGCAAGATAAATCTCTACTAAAAATCCTACAAATAAATTCTCTGAGGTTTCAGAAACTACCTGTACAGTTACATTAAAATGGAGGATGGAAATCTAATTTGTGTCCTTATAACTATCAGATAACCGGCAGTGAGTAATAGGATTAATAATTTTGATTATTTACTCCAATTCATTAAGGCCTGGTTTGCCCATCTGTGCCATGTCACTTCCTACCCTCTACCTTCCCCCCAACCTTTTCCACATTTAGATTAAAACTTAAACATTTACTCATGGGTGTTGGGTCCCTGCTAGTTCATATGTGATAGGTAATAAAGGAATCTTTTAATTTTTTAGCTAAGGTATTAATTTGGGCACATGTTGGGTTACCTCCTGCAACTACACAATAGCAGAAGGAGGGTGGTGAGAGAGAGGATTCTCTAGGTTTTTGTTTTTGTTTTTTTATTCTAAAAATTGTTTTTTAAATTCCAGAAAGGTATTACTAAAGGCCAGTCACCAGGTTTTTGGAATTCTCATTACATCAGTTTGCTAATATGAATTATTTAGAAGAAAATATCTTTTATAAAAATAAGTGTGGCATTTTATAATACTACAGTAATACTAAAGTAGTTTAAAGAGCTGTTAGTTAAAGATGGGATGGTGAACTAATTTTTTTAGAAGAATGTATTCCTATTAAAAATTAAAGTATTAAAATATTAAAAATAGAGCTACCCCATTACCCTGCAATTGTACTACTGGGTATTTACCCCAAAGATACAGATGTGGTGAAAAGAAGAGCCGTCTGTACCCCCAATGTTCATAGCAGCAATGGCCACAGTCACCAAACTGTGGAAAGAACCAAGATGCCCTTTAACAGATGAATAGATAAAGAAGATATGGTCCATATATACAATAGAATATTATGCTTCCATCAGAAAGGATGAATACCCAACTTTTGTAGCAACATGGTTGGGACTGGAGGAGATGATGCTGAGTGAAATAAGTCAAGCAGAGAGAGTCAAGTATCATATGGTTTCACTTACTTGTGGAACATAAGGAATAACACGGAGGACATTGGGAGGAGAGGAGAAGTGAGTTGGGGGAAATTGGAGGGGGAAACAAACCATGAGAGACCATGGACTCTGAGAAACAAACTGAGGATTATGGAGGGGAGGGGAGGGGTGTGGGGGGTTGGGTGAGCCCGGTGGTGGGTATTAAGGAGGGTACGTATTGCATGGAACACTGGGTGTAGAGAAAAAATGTATTCCTAATGAAGTGGGACCTCTGATAGATCGGAATGATTTACATTGATTTAGATTCATTATGTGCATATACTTGCAAATCATATTCTAGAACTATGAAAAAAGGTATTGGCATACTTGGAAGTCTAGTGAAAGCTTGTCTATCAGTAGTAATTTATGTAGACTTTAACACTGTTTTCTTTGAAGAATAAGCTGTTTAATGAACGGATCAATACAATTTCACAAAAGTAAACCATTCAATCAAAACTAATTATATGTTTGGGAGGCATGATAAAATCATTTTAATATGGGAAATTATATCACAAGAGATACATTTTTAGGACCATGCAGTTTATAGCTATAGAATCTGATTTTAAGACTTTCTTTTAGTTGAAGAAAACATAATCAAGTAAATTTTACATGTAACAGAGCTTTTGTTGTTGTTCATAGGCCATATTTGTCTAGTGTTAAAGATAATCATCTTCCTAACAGATATCTTTGAATTTTTTTTTTTTTTTAACCATGTAGTGGCAGGAACTGAAATTGTACTGACTTGCATTTGTATTCTGGTTCCGGTTAACTGTCCGTATTGTGCCCTCAGGAAAGTCATTACTTCTGTAACCCTCAGTTTCTCCGTTTGTGATCTTCTATTTAACTCACTGGGAATTTGTGAAGAACCAATAATACACACAAAGCCCTTACCACAATGCTTGGAACTTACCTAAATGTTAACTCCACGCAAGTGGTTGGCATTATTTAATTAAGGTATGTGTGTGTGTATACACATATGTATAGATATTTTAACTGCTTGGTATTACATTTTCTTAGCCTAAAACCTGCAACTTAAATTCACATCTCCCTGAGACTGTCAACTGTGAGATTCTAACACTATTTTGTGTTTTGTAGATCAGAGCCTGATGTTCAAGGAATCAGAGGGGGAGAAGAAAGTGTTTTCTTAACACTTATTCTGTATAATAATGAGTTTTCCTGTTTAACATTCTTAAGGTTTAGTATTTAAAAAATCCTAAATGTCAATATTTAGCAGCTTATCAATCAGGATCCTTAGTTCAACTTTGTTCTTACCGTGCTGAATTTCTTCCAAGTTTTCCAACAGTGTACTGCTCTCCTCTGGCGGCAGTTCTGTATACCCAGGGCTGTTTTCTCTGCATACCTTGTAACCACCACAACTGCCTTGTCCCACATGCGTGTCCTGCCCGTGTTTACCACAGGGCTTCGCGCAAACGTTTATCTGTCAAGAAGGCATCCAAACTCTGTGACCTTAAATTCTTCTAGATATTTTTATGGCTCTTCATACTTCTCCTCTAAATATGTACATCACAAGTATTATTAGTACCACTACTCTTTTACCATTTTGTATTATTTAACTGTCCTCCCTTCTAGAATGAATGCCCTGTTAGGACAGGGCTGTATCTCTCTTGCTCACTGCTCTTACAGAGGTTAGCATTTGAAAGTTGGAAAGTCTCAGAGTTGGCAAATAGTGTCAAGGCCAGGCAGACCTGCAGTGGGGGTGCAAAGGGGAAGGGGGGTGCACAGCTCGGCTTCTGTTGGACAGCTGTTACCTGTGCAGGTGTGAGCACAGGTGCCCTGCTGCCCGCCCTTTGAGTGTCTATCAGGAACTTCCTTGTTGAGACTTCTAACTTTCTAGTAAAGACCTTGCATTTGTGAAGTGCTTTATAAATCTGAGAATCTCTCATTTTTATCACTATAGAGCATTCAAACTTCGCTAGAAAGAGACTGATGATTCCTCTTGTTGGAGGTAAAATCCAGTTAGGACTAGTTCAGCAATTGGTCAGCATTTTGTTGTGATGGAATTTTGTTAAACTTTGTAAGTCCCCAAAGTAAAATCCTTTCCGCAGGAGAAATGAAGGAAATCTTGGCACCTGTGCTGTAAATGTTACCTGTAAAAGGAGGTGATGTGGTTCTGGGGGTTGACATGTCTTAACTTCATCCTATTCCCCCCTCAGTTTGGGATTCTGGGACCCAGAAAGGGGTTTGTGTGGGGGTGCACATTTGGGCACATACACGCATGTCCTGCACATGTATGTTGGTGAAAGATTTGCAGGATATTTTCACTCTAGAGAATTGGAGAGAGAAGGGTGATGGCTATGCATAATGTTCTTCCTATAGACTTCCTATAGCCTTTTGTTCTTCCTATAGACTTTTAGAGAGAGTAGTGTATCTTTCTTTCCAGGGGCATGTTGCATGTTAAATTGTCATAGCCATGGTTTGTTATTTGCATCTACTAAGTTTTCTTGAAGCAAAATAAGTTCTTTCTGGATTTTGAATATAATATGAGCGGGAGACCTTTCTAAAACATTGCTTTCTTATTAGAAATTAATCTTCAAGAATGCAAAATATTTGAAATTTAACAGTCCACTGACCTTGTATGCTGAAATAATTTGCTAAAAAATCCAGTTCATGAATTTGGACCTATTTAATTCCTCACATGCATTTTAGCTTATAGGCTTAGTAAATTCTGCTAAATGTATGCTCCTATTTCTGGTTATTTTAAGTCAGTTAAATTTGATTATGATTTTTTCCTTCAGGTAACATTCTGAGAAGCAAATATTACAAATAAATTGTGAATGTAAATGAAAAACATTACATAGACTTTCATCATTACTGAAAGTATGCCCCTAAGTGCATTTGCTCCATTTTTATTATGTTTTCTTATGCTTTGATATTATGTTTTAAAATCATTTTATCATTTTCCTTCCAAAAAATTCATCAAGTATATTAGTTTGAATTTGAATTTCTAGATGAGATGGTAGATCATAAGTGTTCAAAAATGATTCCTTGAAATTAACAGAACATTATACTAGCATCATACTTATGCTTATGGCATGAGACTCAAAATACTTTGTTTGCATTTTTGTGTGCAGATACTTGTCTTCCCACCATCAGACAGACAAAAATAAAACAAAGTCTCTGAGAGACTGGAAATGATCTTTGGCCAAAACCAAAGTTTTAACTATTAAATATTATTATACTTCAATTAATAAATGTGTTCTTATTCCTTTTTTAATAAATTTAAGTTTCATATACCACATTTAAAGTTTACACAGAAGAACTTTAATTTTAAATGAATCATATTCTAAAGAAAAATATGAAATGTAAATAATCAGTGAACCATTTCTTCCTTTGGAAATGTACATTTTTATAAACTAGAGTTTTTAGTTATTCTGTGCAGGTGTACCTGGCTTTAAGCCTGATCTATAAAATTAAATCAAGATAAATTGGAAATGAATATATACTTTATCAAATAGTTGCAAGTGGAAAGCATCAGAAGCACAGATTTTTGAAATCCAATATATTTGAGTTTAAAATTTGACCCAGCACTCTGAGCCTGAACAAAAGTTGTAACTGTTTTCACTCTTGGATTCCCACACAAGAAATATAGATCATACTTACCAAAAAGAGTAGACAGATAAAGTTTGTAGTGGATTGTGAAACTTTATATATTTAACAAATTATCATTGACCTCCTCTTAGTGTATAAACAGCTCCCCAGGTACATTTAAAACAGGAAGTATACAAAACAGAATGTGAGGGTTTTTTTGGCATTTAAAAAGATTTCAGAAAATGTATCTTCATTTAAAACATAAACTAGTATCAGAAGAAGTATAAAAAGTTCTCATAGTTGCTAGAATCTTGAACTTCTACACTGGTACTTATTTTCCACTCTGTATTATTTAGAACACTTAAATTTGCAAATTACTGTGATCAAATCTAGTGTAGTAGATACTCATTTTTCAATCAGTATCTGGCTCTGTATAAAATATATATTTTCTGAAGCATGAGAGAAATTTGTAAAGAATATTTTAAAATAAGATTGGGTAACATTATATAGAGAAGGCAAGCATTGAAATCTGCTAGAAGCAGATATTTTCCTTTTAGCCATTAGAAAACGGAGCATCTCTCTAAATTTCTGTTTTCCTCTGGGCTTGATCACCTTCTTTCAGCACTTAACTACTCTCTAATGGAAGATTTCCTTTTGAAGCCAGGGGGATTTCCTCTGTAGTAAAGATATTGTTACCCAGTAAATAGAAAGCAGACCATAACAGAGTATAAACATTAATGGCTGGTGGAATAGAGAAAACTCGTTTTCCTTTTCAGCATCCAGTATATGATTGGGATCTCAACTAGTTATTTATTGAAACATACAATTGAAGCTTTATAGTAATATGAGAAGGAAAGTGTGGGCACCTGGGTGGCTCAGTCAGTTAACCGGCTGCCTTCTGCTCAAGTCATGATCCTGGGGTCCTGGGATCAAGTCTGCAATGGGCTCCCTGGTCACCGAGAAACCTTCTTCTCCCTCCCCTCACTTGTGCACTCTCTGTCTTCCAAATAAATAAGTAAAATCTTAAAAAAAAAAAAAAAAAAAGGAAAGTGTGGATTTCATACCAAACATTTAAAAATTTTTTTTTTCAGTTTTGTGAATGGAACTATTTGGATAAAACTCACTTTTCATTTAGATTATTCAGGTATTTTTAAAAATCACTTTAACTCCTCTTTTCACGATGCATATTTTAAAAGTATGTGTGTTTCTTTAAAAGTATGTGATATAGATAGATAGAATATCCATATCTAGGGCGCCTGGGTGGCTCAGTGGGTTAAGCCGCTGCCTTCGGCTCAGGTGATGATCTCAGGGTCCTGGGATCGAGTCCCACATCGGGCTCTCTGCTCAGCAGGGAGCCTGCTTCCCTCTCTCTCTCTCTGCCTGCCTCTCCATCTACTTGTGATTTCTCTCTGTCAATAAATAAATAAAATCTTTAAAAAAAAAATTAAAAAAAAGAATATCCATATCTATAGATATCTATAAAGATATCGATATTCTATCTATCTATCCATGTGATATTCTATCTATATCACATACTTTTAAGGAAGTATGTGATATATATATCGATATTCTATATCGATATCTACAGATATCTATAGAGATATATTCTATCTATATACATATATGATAAATTATATAGAGTAAAATTTTCCCTGTTGCTTACCACCACCAAAAACACTGCCACCACAAGACCAAAAACCCACCATCAAAACCAAAGAAGCCACTATTTGGTGTATATCCTTTCAGAAGTTTTTGATGTATTTACAGATTACTCACTGTTTGTCTGCAACTTGCCATTTTTAACTTAATAATACATTTTGGACTTATTTCCATGTCAGTCAGGAAAGCCTTTTAAGTTTGTTTTGTTTTCCATGGCATGTATATGTTTTAATCATAAAATTTTTAAAGAAATAAACTCAAGGCATTTATTTTTTTTTTATAAAATATTTATTTAATGCCAGTCATTTGCCGCGTAGGTACTAGAGATATTGAAATCAAGATGTAGCTCCCAGACCTCAAGGACTTATATAGTGATTTTTATTGTTTCTGTACACAAAAATAATACAAACATCAAAGATACTAACTGCAAACTTAGCAGGTCTTACTGAAGAGGAATGCAGTGACTCCAGGGTCTTTATGTCCCTCTCTGAGGTGTTTTGGTCTCAGCTATATCATGAGCATTTTATGTTTCCCACAAAACCTGAGACTCAGTAAATACTTATTGATTTGAATATGACAATATCTTAGCCAGATATTGTCATAGTCATAGATCATTGCTACAATAAAGATATGGTTTCTGATTTTTCTTTTATTAAATATTAGATGCCTTTGTTATTAAGAACTTCATCTTGATATTTCCTTCTTCTCCTCCTCCTGTCTCCCGTTATTCCTAGTTTAGAGTAATTACCGAAACAGGGCAGCTTATTGTTAAGAATTCAAAGCATAGAAGGTAATTGTTGTGTCTGTCTCCTGTCCATGAGGCTTATTACTATACGTATAATACTGACCACCCCACCGGGCTAAGATTAAAAATCTGCACATAGCCTGAAACCAGTGTCCCTTTTTGGAACCTAGAGCCAGTATACTTCCATACTTGAAAAATACTGGTTAGGTATTAAAAAAAATAAGTAAGATAATAAATTGTGGCATGACATTTAGTGGAATATTATGTTGCCATTTTAACATAATCATGAAGATCATAAGAGTATAGAGAATGTGCACTATAATATAAAAGCAGAATAATCTTATATGTATTCTCAGTATAAGTAGACATACTGAGACATTTACACAAAGGCCAGGGGCAAAGGTGGGCAAGCAGTTTTAACGGCTTGAAGTGTTTCTGAATGGACAACAGCATAGAGTTTGAGCTGAGCACAGACAAGAAATGAGCCTTGAGAGATGACCAGAAGGTGGCTTATAGAGTCTTTTTTATTATCCTTTGCTAAAATGTCCTTCCCTTATGGAAATGTCTTCTTTCAGATGGTGGCTCAGCAGTAAACCTCTTCATGAAAGGCCTTCCCCAGACATACTCTCTGAACTCCTCACCTCCCTGCACCACACACACATACAGGGTTACTCTCCCATTACTGTGACTATTTCTTTTCTTAGCTTACCACAGTAAGTAGTTGTCATAAATTTATTAAGTTCTGGTCTACCTGATAGAATGTAAACCCCATGAGGGAAGAGAGTATCTGTTATATTTAGAGATGTATGATTGTTACATATGGAGCATTTCAGTAAATATTTTTGAGTGAGTGAATCAAGAGTTTGAACCCTCTCCCTAGCACCATTCCTCACTAACTGTATGAGCCATGGGCAAATTATTTAATTTCTTAAGTCTGTTTTTTCTCATTAATGAATTTGGAGTGCTTTTACCTTAGGTTCTTGTCTTAGTTTGCTTAATGGAGTTAAGAATGTAACAGTACATTTTGGTAGCATATCTGAGATTGGTCACTGTATCTACTGTACAGTGATTATCCAACCGGTCCAGGCTCTGTAGTTCTCAGACTGTTAACCAGGATTAGAGCCCAGGACTATGACTCCAACAGCTTTCCTGTTTTCACTGCCCAGGGCCTTCAGAAATAGGATCATAACGAAAGCCCATGGTTCTCCAGGGTCAGGAGAAGGGCTGCCTTGTTCCTCAGGGATGCATGGCCCAGCGTGTTGGTCGGGCAGCCAGTCAGGGACTGAGGCAAAAGGGCGAGGCTGGTCCTCACTGGAATTTCCTACTATGGGACTCTGGAGGGAGGTTCAGTGAAAGCAGCTGCTTTTGTAACTTGGTATATGATTGATGAAGCAAAATGCCAAAGTAGCTGGTCAAACTACAAATCTCAGTGAGGTTCATGTGGCAGATTTTGATACTGAAACTTCCAGAGAACATTTCTAATTGGTAGTTTATACTTAATGCTTAAATCCTCTGAATTCTTCAAAAAGAAGGGTTCTTAGATTTCCAGCAGGGAAGAAATGAGCACAACATCAACTTCTATAAATTGAATTGTCCTTTACAAACAGAAGTAGGGATTGGAGAGAACCGTGTTTACTTTTGTAATGTAATGTTAAAAAAAAAAAAGTTTAAAAATTAGTGAATAGATTAGAAATTGTTTCAAAAATTTTCAAAGTTTATTAGAGTATATTAAGTTTTCAGCTCATCAAAAGTAAATTTACTTTATGGAATACATTCAAATGAGCTATTGTATTATTTCTAAATGAATTTAAAATATTCTTTAGCGCCTGCAGTGTTATCATCCAAGGAGGCAGTTTTATGGGCACCTGTTTCCAGAGATTTCAACATTTTTTCCCCCATTTTATCATTTAGATAGAAAAAAATATCAAATTCATGGTATGGAAGTTTTGCTTCTTTTTTTTATAGTTTAATGAAACTATTTCTACCAACTTATTCTGTTAACTGTGGGAGGAAAATAATTTCTTTCTTTTGCAATTAAAAAATTCAAGTTAGAATTCAGTTATTTTTCTAGTCTTTGTTAGTGAGAACTGCTTCAGTTATACAACACTGAGGGTAATTTAGATGTATACAGAATGGTTGGATATAAATTTTTCTCAAATTGCCTTGAACTTTTAATGGATAAAATGAAGAAACTTTGCCCCAGGGAAAACATAAGTATTTCAAGTTTTATTACTCATAAGTACTAACATATGAATTTTTGTCTCTGTTTATATATGTAATTTATTTTATGTTCTGCTTTATATTTATAGGATGTATCATGAAATATTGCATATGATATGTTCAGTACAACTTTGGCGTTGGGATTGTTCCAGAGCTGAGAGTTTGCTTAAAATTCAAGACTGTTTTGTTTTAGACATTTGGAATAGAAGTCTGTCTAAAATAAATTGCCCGTTTTCCTGTCTTAAATAGATTGTACTGAGCAAAAACCTTTCCTTGATGAATGATCAAACTCGGGTTTATTTTAAGCTCCTCGGAGCTTAGTGGCTTTTGTAAGCGTAGTAGAATTCCATATCCCTACCCTAGGATGATGACCATTTCTACCTGCTTGTAAGTCCACGGAGGGCAAGATTAACATTTTTTATCCCTGGCACCTCACAGGGCACATGGCCAATATTTTAGTTGAGTGAATGAAACCGTTATGCCAAACTATGATGCCCTTCATACCAACTGATATTTTTAGCGTATTTTGCTATCAAAATAAATGACCTCAGACTGCTGTTGCTGCTTCCTGCTTTGGGGGCTATAATCTTGTCTAGCTTGTAGAGCTCATCCTAAATACCGTATTCCCTTTGTAATGAGTCTGGAAAATTGAATTGAGTATGGTTCAGTATGATGTACAGTGAGAGCAAATAAGCTCTAAGTAAGAGCCTGACTGCCTGTCACTGTACGGGAGCACTTTGGGCACATGGATTCTGGGTCATCTGTTTTAATTACAGAGGTCTGTGTTTCTTAATTTTTCTGCCATTTGGTTCAGTTCTTTTCTTTTGAGAAATGGATCTGTGAGAGTCGGGATAATCCTTTGGACAAGCTGTGACTCCACAACTCCTTGTTGCCCTGCTCCCTACCTGGTGGGGACTTTTATTGGATGCCATGTTTCCAAACCTCATGAAGGGAGGCTTACCTGGGGGTTACCTCACAGCAGCTCACTTTTTCCACCAAGTTACTCCTAACGTGGTAGAGGAGAATCCCCAACCACTAGCCACAAGAATGCAATTTCTTTGAAGTCTTACACTGGAAAATTCATGCCAATTTAGGAACTGTACATAGTATATTTCTATTTATTTTAATGTAAAACAATACTTTGAATAATAGAAAACATTATGTCTACGCACATGTGCGCATGTCTGTTTAAGTATGTATTCTGTTTAAGTTTATATTCTGCTTCTTCTCAAGTATTACTTCTCCCCCCACCCCCTGCCATCACACTGCTTATCTATAATTTTGAAAACTTTGAGCATGAGAGACAGTTTTATTTCCAACCACCAAATTCTGGACTCTATTTTCCCCTACATTCTGCTTGCTAACTGGAAAGTTCCTTTTTTAGCTCTTGTTACTCCCCCTCCCCCACCGTGCCTTTATCATAGGCAGCTTAAGGAAACAAATTATATTTTCAGCCTTCTTTCTAGGATCTTCTTAGCCACATCAGCAAGTTCATTAGATGCATTTTCTGTCTTCCAAGTTATCACAAGCAGAAATGCTATCAGTTATTTCACCACAACAGGCTGCTGTTCCGCCCATCTTTAATTACTGTTTTATAATTTTCCCTGCTTTTGTCTACCATTCACTCCCCAAACTGATGCCACATGTTTTGGGTTTTTATTATTTTTATGATGGCAACACTTTACTTTCACTGTAATTTCTGCAGCCGTTCTCAATCTCTGCTTAATCCACCTCCCCAAGCTTAGTGGCTAAAGCAATAACTCTTGATTTGAACATGATTCTGCGTTTTGGGTGGGCTCAGCCGGGTCAGCTCAGGCAGCTGTGATCATCTCATGGCTTGAAGGATGGGGGCTGGAGAGTTTCAAGTGTTCTCTTCACTCCTCTGTTGGGGCTTGGTGCTCCTTGGTGGGGGAGGCCGTGGCTCCATGTGGTCTTTCACTGTTCAGTGACCTACCGCACCCCTGCTTACGTGGTAGCATGGGTCTTCAGAGGGGAAGGCTGCAAGGCGTCTGGAGGCCCCAACTCTGGAGCACAGTGTCACTTCTGTGTTGCTCAGAATAAGTCAGCAGTCCAACTAGACTCAAGGGGGCAGGGAAATGGACCCCGCTGCTTGATGCAAGGAGCTGCAAAATACCAATTATTCAGTACTGCTGATTTTTTTTTTTAACTTTATTTATTTGACAGAGATCACAAGCAGGCAGAGAGGCAGGCAGGGGGAGCGGGGAGCAGGCTCCCCGCTGAGCAGAGAGCCCAATTCGGGGCTTGAACCCAGGACCCCGAGATCACGACCCAAGCCGAAAGCAGAGACTCAACCCATTGAGCCACCTAGGCGCCCCAGTTCTGCTGATCTTTTAAACCAAGGATCAAAAACTGACTGCTGGGGCCTCCGTGTGATCATCAGCATGTTTAAACATTGAGAACTAGAGATTTTATACTAAACTGAAGCTGAATTTCTTCTTCTCTTTAACAAAATGGAAGCCCTGGCATATGCGGCTCACATCCACAAGTCCCCAAGGAGCTGTCCGGGGGTGTTTTCTCTGGTTTGTCACAGGCCCCGCCACTGCCCATTCACTAGTTCCGATTACCTACCCAGCTCCCAAGGCGTTTAAACCTGTGACAGCTCATCATCTACCAGGTCTGTGTGTCAGAACCACCTGTGAAGCTTCTAAAGCTGCAACTTCCAGGGCACAACCTCAGACCCTTTGAATAGGAAGCAGAGCCTGGGTACATGCATCGTCCTATAGCTTCCCAGGTGGCTCTACATACCCATCATTAAGAACCACTGACCCAAGATAAGGTCTCCACATATTTGAATAATTGAGAAATGACTGTACTTTGAATTTACTTATTTCTTTACTTTAAAAAATGTCATATCCTTTCACATTTATTTTATTTCCTAAGTTCCCCATGAAGAGTATGTGATGAAATAAGATAGGGAAATTAATTTGTGAATTTCTGGGGAATTTAATTTTGGCTCCTGAAACTACCTTCTCATTAAAAAAAAAAAAAAAATCAGCATTTATTACAGCTTTAGGGATTTTCCACTTATAGGAAACTCAAATAGAAGCAATAAATTTTAGTAGCAATCCTTTTATTAGCACTTGAATCTCTACCTATTGAGAGATGTCTTTATAAAGATGGGAGAGGATTGTGAACATCAGCTCTGATTACCTATAGAAGCTAATCATGGAGATGGTACCATTTATACCATTTACCTTGAAATTAAGGTAAAGCCTTAAATTATTAAAGGGACTTAGAAGCACGCTAAATGTATCTTCCTCTTCTCTGTCTCAGAAAGCAGCAGCAGCTTTTACAGTATTTTATTTTAGTAAAACACTTCCACTTTATAATAATAAAGTCTTTTTTTTTTTTTTAACTTTACATAAGGGCAATATTTATTTGAGATTGTTCAAAACAAAACCATGTTTTAAAGTCAGCCTGTGTTTTCCTGGACGGGCTTTCCCAATTTTGTTAGTCTAGTCTTCTCTATCTGTAGAGCACAGAGTCAGAAGCAGGTGCTGGGCTGAATCCCGGGACACCAGTCAGAAGTGTCTACTCTCAGCACAAGAGAGGGGGATGGTTGTAACCTCCTGAGAGAGCATTCTTGCATCTACATTGGAAGTCTGCAAGAAACGCACAGTTTAAATCTTGCTTTTGGCAAATATTTCAGAAGCACTGTAGTTCCTTAGAGTGAATTCAGTGAAGTCTCAAACTTAAGAGGGGGCAAGCACATTATTGTCTTTCCTATTTCAGATATTAAGGTACTCATAGAAAATCTGGACTGAAAACATAACGTAGAAGGAGTTATGAAGTGATTTCTATAAAATCTCTGCCACGGTCTATCTCTTTTGGTTTAAATGTCTCCGTTCATAATTGGTAAGTGTGTCTTATTTGGAAAATTACTCGCTTTCTTAAGGTATGTAAGCTTCTACTTCCCAAAAGGTTTTTCTACTATTTTATTAATTGTGATGGTTCATTACATTAAAAGAAAATTCTCACATGGCCCCTAGTAAAGGAGACATTTACCCTTTTGTTTAAGTAGTATGCATATTCCTTCCTAGTATGTGGTTTGTCACCATCCTGCTACATTTGGACCAGGGCTATGGAATTCTTTCATCCCTTTGGGGAGAAATCTCAGCTTTTTTGCACCAACAATTCAGTGGATGACAAGGTTAAAATAAGTATCATCAAGGCCAAAGACAACATTTGTATGAATTATTAAAAGAATTTTCTAAAATTAAGAAACCCTTGATTTTTTTTTCTCACATATTATAGCTCACTTTAAATATGTAACTCCCCAATTGTGATTCAGAGTAAGAAGTAGAACAGAAAATTTGCGTTAGCTACTTCATGCATTATTTCATGTTGTGGTTTTGTGAAAAAGATTTTATAAGCCTCGGGATCTAATAAGAGGCTGAGGCCCTGTTTGGTTTATAAATATGTGTGAGATATGTTTTAGGTCTTCAGAAATAAAAGCAGAGAATCATTTCCTTATGTTATCAATTCCTCCATGGGAAAGCATATTGAAATGTAGAGAATATAATAGTATATAATTTAGCAACATAATATATAATGTGGGTTGAGAGACAATTACAGTGTTTTATTTCCCTATATTTTCCATTTTAACTGAATGCATTTTAGCAACAATTGGTTTCTGGCTGTACCATTATTTTAGCTGTTTCATAAAGCTGTATAGCAAATTACTGTGGTGTACCAGATAAAATAAATTCCTGACTTCACTCTTAAAAGTCATATTATGAGCAGGCATAATTTTTACACTTATAGGTAAGCACGTATTTTATAACAATTTGTGTGTAGTGTGTATGCTGCCAAATCTTTGTTCAAGATTGTTGTTCCTACATTATTTTAGTGGTTTCCTCTGTATTTAAGGTTTTGTTTTATGCAACAAATCAAGCATCTTTTTTATTTGGCCCATAGTAAGCTGATATATACAGCACTGAATTCTGGGGTCACACATCACCAAGTAAGCAGCATCTACTTGAATAAGACCTTGTTGTGTTTTCCATTCACACAGTGCCTGCAGTGTACTGTCTCGCCAGACTATCCTACCTTGTCCTCTTTTCTGGTGATCCTTCTGTGTACAATCTCTGCCACTCCAACTCTTCCCAAGCCTGACGCTTCTTACCTAACTCCACATCCCATTTGGTCCTGTTTTCATCTGAGAATGTTGTAATTCCACCCCAGGGTTTTGTTGTTGTTTTTTTGTTTTTTTGTTTTTTTTTTTAATGTAGAAAAGACAAGAAAATAATTGAACATACTAATAAACATCCATGCATTTATCTCTGATTTAATTGTCAGTATTTAATTAAACATTACTGCTGACCTCCCTGCCTCTTTTTTTTTTTTTTTTTTTTTTAAGTAATGTGTCATTGAAGGGTTCCTAATTACATTTCCTTTACTCCTTCCCCAGATATGTCCATGCGGGTGTGCTCCATTCTAGTACATGTGTTCTACTTTTACCACATTCCTATGTATTCACAAACAGCATGAACCATTACATTACACATTCTTAAATTTGCCTGTGTAAAAGGTAATGATTTTAAAAATTCAGGCATAGTGTTACAAGTGAATTTTTGAAGACTTTTTTAAGAGTATTTTAGGTTCACAGCAAAATTAAAGGGACGCATAATCTCACATATTATCAGTATCATTCACCAGAATCGTAATTTGTTTAGAAGAGGAACCTACATTGACAGGTCATTATCAGAGTCCATAGTCTACACTAGAGTTTAAAGTTGGTCTTACACATTCTGTGAGTTTGGACAAATATATAATAACATGTATCTACCATTATCATACCATTCAGAGCACCTCACTGCTTCCAGCATTTTCTCTCCTCTGCCTATCCATCCCTTCCTCACCTGTGTCAGCCCCAGCAACCACTGGTCTTTGCACTGTCTCCATATTTTTGCCTTTTCCAGAATGTCTTGTAGTTAGAATCATACGGTAGATAGCCTTTTCTAGATTGTCTTTTCTCCCTTATTGTACATTTACGACTCCTCCGTGTCTTTTCATGGCTTGATAGCTCATTTCTTCTAGCACAGAATAATAATCTCTTGTCCCAATGTACCACAGTTTATCCGTTTACCTACTGAAACACATCTTGGTCACGTCCAAGTTTTTGCAGTTGTGAATAAAGCTGCTATAAACATCTGTGTGCAGGTTTGTGTGTAGATACGAGTTTTGCATTTATTTAGGTGACTGCTAAAGAGTGTGATTGCGAGCTAAGAGTGTGTTTAGTTTAGTTTTTTTTTTTTACGTGATTTTTATTTTATTTATTTGACACAGAGAGAGAGAGCGATCACAAGTAGGCAGAGAGGCAGGCAGAGAGAGAGGAAGCAGGCTCCTCGCTGAGCAGAGAGTCCCATGTGGGGCTCGATCCCAGAACCCTGAGACCATGACCTTAGCTGAAAGCAGAGGCTTACCCCACTGAGCCATTCAGGTGCCCAAGAGTACATTTAGTTTTCTAAGGAGTTACCTAACGGTCTTCCAAGGGGGCTGTGTACCTCTTTGCATTCCCACCAGCAGCGAATGAGAGTTCCCGTTGCTCCCCGTCCTCACTGGAATTTAGTATTGTCAGCAGTCTGGATTTTGAGCATTCTAATATGTGCGCAGTAGTATCTTAAGATTGTAACTTGCGTTTCCCTGGTGGCTTAAACTGTGCAGGTGAAACTTTTTAAAAAATATTGTTATGTTCTTTACAGTTTAAAATTCTCAATTTGTTTTTAATATGAAGCAGTAATTTCTGAATCTAGGGTTTTTTCCCTAGCAATATCCTTTATCCTTTTAGTATTTTTGTCCTCAGTATTTTGTTGTAGTAATAACCAACAGAATGCCTCTGTATATTTAAATGAAATAATATATATTTAAGACTTGATTATCTCAGTAAAGCTATTATGAAATGCATGAAGAGGCAGGATCTATCTCTCACAGCCCAAAGAAAATATTTTTTATACAGTTTAGTTTGTAAAAATTCTTATCTACATAGATTAACCTACTAAAAGTTAAACTGGCACCCTCTCTTAATGAGGACTTTTTCCTGTAATTACAAAGAGAACAAAGCCTCATATTTTACAGAAGTAGTACTAGAATGTAAATGGGGAGAGAAAAGAGCACAGGACAAGAAGACTTCTAAAGCTACAAATCAATGTATTTTTAAAATATACCATAAAGAGGAAGGATGGGGACGTTTACTACATTTGTAAATAGTACATTTACATTGGGAACCTACCTATTAAATCCTGCAGCTGAATCACCTTTTATCTATGCACTGCAGGTTCATGGCAGAGCACCTACTGTCCTCTTCGTATACACAGAGACAAAAATCTCTCTGCAGTGAACCCTTTTTTACCTGGAGCTTTGCTTTTTTTGCAAGATGTGGCCAGGCCCCTCATTGCTGTTGAGTGCAGTTTAAAATGTTTCAAAGGCCTGGAGGTGTGGCTGGGACAGGCTTTTCTGAAGCCTTAGGAAGAGCCATGTATAATGCTTTGGTAAATGAAAGTGGAAATCTTAGATGAAATATACCTTATTGTTGAACATTGAATCAGTTGAGGAATAACGTATATCTTTAAAATACTGACATGTAGCATGATGTAATGATGCTATAGTAGCCAGGCAAAGCCTTCCACTCTAAACCAGTATGCTGTAAGGTGGCCTGCAGAGGCAGTGTCTATGACTGAATATTCCCCTTTCCAACTGGCTTGCCACAGATGTACGCCACCCAGGTCCCTTGTCTGAGGTTGGCTCATCTGCGGGGGAGTCAGAGTAATACCTCTTTCTTGGGTGGGTCTTCTACACTCCTGTGACTCAAGAGTGCCTTTCAGTTCAGAGTCATCCTGACTAGTTCCACTTATGACACCTGTATCGGTATGTGGGCAAGATGGGGGCTAAATGATAAGCATTTTTAAGAAATTGGTCTGTTTGGGGGCGCCTGGTTGGCTCAGTAAGTTAAACATCCAATTTTTGATTTTGGCTCAGGTCATGATCTCAGGATGGTGAGATTGAGCCCCACTGAGGGCTCCATACTCAGTGCTTGTTCCTCCCCCTCTGCTTCTCTCCCTGCTTGCATGCTTTCTCTCTCTCTCTCAAATAAATAAAATCAAAAAAAAAAAAAAAGAGAGAGAGATGGGTTTATTATTTCCAAATAAATGACTGCTCAGTGTTTTCCTATTTATATCCAAGCATTTTGTCATTTTCTGTCTGGTTTTATATGTTGAAATTGGTGTTGATGGCTGATAGTTTTTTATGTGAAGTCATGTTGTGATATAAATAGACTTTTTGAAGAGTAAATTTGTGAATTTAAAATTTAGAAGAGGTTGATTCACCCTCACATACTTTGTTTTGTTCTAACGTATTGGACTTTTTATTTACTTACCTAATATTTAGAGAAAAATAAAGAAAGCTACTGTAGCATATAAATTATTTTCTGGAGCCATTTTCTCATTTCAGCTTATTAGAATCTGCAAATGAGACAAGAATAAAAATGAGTATGGCTGGCAGAGGTAGTAACAGTTCAGAATTGTTGGGTGGTCTTGGGAATGAATCTGGATATAGAAACTAAAATGACTTATCAGAAATGCAGTGTATGTGGCAAGATTCTCAGTAGTTTGTTCATGTGCTGTTTCTGGCTACAAAGTATTTGATGAGGAAATCAGTAACCAGTTACCTAGATGTTCTTTGTACAACTTGGATAATACTGCTTGCTCTAAATTTCAGAATTAAGATATTGAGACATCAGCTATTTAGAATAAAAACACATTCTTGTGAGGAGGAGGAATTCATATAGAAGATGTTGCTCTCACTCTTAGATTCTTAGAACTTACCACAAGTTACTGATACAATTTACATCAACTTTTTTTGGGATACAACCATTTTTAACACTTCATACATCAGATGAGTATGTTTTTGACAGTGGGACATATTGATATCTCTTCCAAGCACCGCCCCCCCCCCAGCAATGTTATCACATGTTAGTCCAGATAAATTAGCATTCAGTCAGTGGTTGGACTAAACATGCTTCCATAAAAAAATTGAAGTATGCAATTAAAAATATACAATTGTGATTTTCTTTTTCTTGTTCATGGTGACATCCTTCGACACCCGATACATGAATCAGCAATAATTTCAGCTGTATGTAACAGAAAACTGAAACCACAGTGGCTTAACCAAAACGCTTTTTTTTTTTTTTTCCTGTAGTCTAGATAAGGCAGCCTGAGGCAGGTAGCTCTAGATTTCCAGCATCATCAGATCTGAGGATCTCTCTGACCTGTTTGGCCCTCCTTTTGGCTGTCCAGCTTTCATCCTCATGCTTGCTGCCTCATGATGACTGTGTGGCTACTGGACCTCCAGGATCTTCCTAGGAACAAAGAAGATGAAAGGCAAGAAGCCAAAGGCACAAACCATTCAAATCTACTCCCTTTTAAAGAGCTTTCCTGGCAACCCCAAGTGGTACCTTCTGCTTATGTGTCCTTGGCCAGAGCTAAGACTCTTTGCCATCCGTGACTGAGCTGGAGGTTGGGATATGGGTTTTATTAGCTGGGAACCACTGCTGTGCACAAAACAGGGTTTGTGTCACTAAGAATAAGGGCCTGGGGGGGGGGGGAGTAAAACTGGAGTAGGTAGGTAGAGGTAGGTAGAAGGATCTGCCCCACCTGTGTGCAGAGATTTTCCTGGTAGAGACCCAAAACAAAGCCCAGGAAAATGGCAGATGTGGGAGAAGTATGGTTGTGGGGTTTTTGTTTTTGTTTTCCTTTTTTTAATCATCGATTTAGGAACAAGGCAAAGCTCTAAGGAATAATAGAGTAAAAAGAAGTTAGCATTCTGTAGTCCTTCCGTTTGAAATTGACCCCAGGGAGTTCTCAAATTACAGCAATTGGTCCTGCAGTAGAAATGCTACAGACCTAGTGTTAGGGGCCCTGAATCTGCTGATGGGTGACTTTGTCAACCTAACAAATCACTGCATTCTTCTTGGCAGAAGGGTTTCCTCCCTTCACCTTTAAAATGAGGGAGTTCAACTGGTCACTGTGATCCATCTAAGGTATAAGATGTTCTGATTATCTGGGTCTTTGGCTTACCGTTTATTCAGTTTGTCTCCAAAGCTAGCTCTTTTACTTTACCACATGTGAAGTTAAGTATATATAGTGTTGGTGGTCACTTTTATGAAAAATTGCCATCAGGTTACTCGTAAAAGCCTTAATTTGTATGGAAAGCTCTAAGGTATGCTGTTTTTCAGGCATCTCACCCTTTTGAGACTCACCTGTGGCTTGGACCTAAGACCACACATGCAAATGACCCTGTTAATTTTGGTGTTAAAGTATGATTTTTTATTTTTGTTTTGTTTTTGGACTCTCATGTTCAGGGCTGTAGAGAGGAGGGAGGGAATTCTTCCATTTCATGTGAGTGAGGAGCGCTTCTTCCCACATGTCCGTCTCGGTGGTTTCAGGCTTGCAGACACCAGCAGCATTCCTCCGTTTGTGTTGGTGTTGGAGGGCAGAGCTGCCCTCAAGCTCCTGCACACCCCTGTGTGCTCCTCCAGCAGAGAGCACCTGCCGTGCACCCATGCATCTGAAAGAGACCAATGCCAGTAGCTCTCTCCTTAGGGGCAGCAGGTGCCAGAATGTGGCGGCAGGTGCCAGGAAGCGGTGGCCTTACTGATGGGTTGCCACACAGATGTTTCTGGAAGTTGCCCTAGCAATGCTTCAGTCAGGCCTTCAGGCTGCAGGGAGTCCTGGACGCTGAGAATACCAGAGGAGTACATAGAACACAGTGGAATTCTCGGAGGGAGGGTGCTGTTGAGGTGCAGAAGGAGGATCCCTGTGGAAAGGCTCGTGAGAGGTTTACATGATTTAGGGTGATGAAATAGTGTATCTGTCTCTCTGTCTTTTCCTCTCTGTCCCTGCTTCCCTCTTTCTCACTCTGTTATCTTGCTGGCTCTAATTTAGTATTTTATCTTAAACAAATACATCTTTGTGTCCATTTGAAAATAATGGATAGAAATGTGGGTTCTTAAGGCATTTGCCCTTGAATAAGGGGGGTGGGGAGAAAGGATTTCAGATAGAAATCTGAGCAACCTGAGGTTTCTGTATGGAATATAAGAAGAGTTGCAATGAATAATTAAACAAGTTATAGCTAATAAAATATACAGCACATTGCTTCAAACTAAAACATTCTAACTCTGCCTTAGGGATGAATGCTTTTCATTATTTTTTAATTGTTGCCAGGGTTGACCTTGAAGGTCTTTTCTGGCAGATAATTTGTTATGGTAGGAATGAGATCACTAAGCATTTTAGCACAAGCTGCATGATGCATAGGGCCTCTTCCTATTATATAATGGTGATAGGATAAATCTGTTCTCCCGGGAATTTGTCCATTCATTAGGTGGTAGCTTATTTCTCAGAATCCTGCCTTTGGCAGCCTCAGTGTTGCTGTCCTGTAGGAGGATCTGCGGGGTTATGATGCAGGCTTGTGCATCCATGTCATATTCATACTTATGTGTGGGCTAACCTCTGAAGGCCCATAAACACCAGAGGAATGTGCCTCCGTTTTGATAAAATGAACACAGGAAGATCTAGGATCTCCTTTCTGTCCTCCGGAAAGTGGTATTCAGGGAGATCATGCTTCCCGAGGAGAGTGGAACAGATTTTGCCCTGATGGCTTTTGTCACTATTTGGTCTTCCTTTGTAGTTATTACAGGACCTGAAGTTGCAGACTGGTTACCAATATGCCTCATTACGGGTGTTCTTATGACCAATTTCAAGAAGAAACCGTAAAAGGCAATGAAATGTTTCATTAAATTAATTTACAAGTTCTCCATTTACATTATATCTTATGAAGAACAGATAGTAAAACATTATGGCTAAAAATTGGTAAAAAGCATAGGAAAAATCTATAGTTTTCACCAAATAAAATAGGAAAACTTATTCTACCCAATTGGGGAATTAAATTTAGCAAATACTGTTTCTTGTTTAGAGTGTGTACTGAATTTTGGAATTGAGTAGTGAGTTCAAAACCACGTGGTGTTGAAGTGCATAATATTAGTAGGTTCTTTGTATACAATTTGAATTACAAAAAAGCTCAGTTGATTGAACCATATTGTATAGTACGCCTTTTTTTTTCTTTGTCAGTAATATTTAGAAAAAAAAAACACTAGTGATACAATTCTCATATTTTCTTACAAGGAAAATCCAGTGTACTTTTATTTATTTATTTGTAATTATTATTTCTCTTTTAAGAGGAAGAGAGTGCAGGCGGTGGGTGGGGAAGAGGGACAGAGGAACAGAATCTAAGCAGAGTCCATGCTGAGCGTGGATCCCAGCGTGGGGTGCCATCTCACAACCTTGATATCATGAATACCAAAATCACAAGAGTAGGACACTTAACTGAATGAGCCACCCAGGTGCCCCAAGTGTGCTTTTAAATAGATACAAAGATTTACAGCATATAGGAAACTGAAGTATAAGAATAAGAAATAAAATGACTACAAATATTCATATATTGATATAAGAAGTTTTAGCTTCTATTATTATATATAGAAGATTTTTTTAACATTTTTAATATTTTTGGTAATAGAAAACCTGAAGTATCATACATGATCATTTGAATCCTGTTTTGAATATGGCAAAACAATGGATACCAAATGTAGTCTACATAAAATGTTTTTCCTTTCCAGAAATTTCTAATGAATCTTGATTCATAAGACAAAACAAAAAATGCTTCTGTCATTTTACTGAGCATCTATTTCCTTATTGCTGTCATTCAGCTTTAAAAGGTGCTTATTTATAGACTCTGTGAAGTCAAACTGTCTGGCTTATGGTGTTAAAGTTGTATACTTAGGCCCTTTGCACTGGTGATGTTCGTTTACATTTTGGTATGGTAAATCCCTAGTCAAACAGCTGTTGTTTAACATTTATAAAACTTCATAAAATTGTGGCAAAGCTGTCATGTTTAATTTCAGATACATTCAAAATATAGAAAACCCATAATTGTTAACCCAACGCAAAAGTATGAAATGATTCTAAAAAAAACAAAGATCTACTAGAATTTCAGGCTACTACAACCTGGAGTATAAGAAAATTATAACTAAGTTGTCTTGATTTACATGAAGTTAACATGCCTCTTGCTATCGTGGATATATCACTGTCCTTATTGCCCTAAGACTTGGTTTTCCTCAGCTCAGAAAAGAAATTCTAGAAAATCATTCAGAATTACTACTCTAGTTCCTATTATTATAGCCACTTTTATACAGTATAATGAAACATACAGCATGACAATATTTCATGCTACTCTCTAAGTTCTTATATATTAACATAATCAGGTTGTGAATAATTTAACTCTTGTTACAGTTTATTTTTGAGAATATTCTGAGTATGTTTATTGATTGTCTAATTTATATGTTGTCTGAATTACACTTTGGGTAAGTGAACTGTGGTTACAAACTAGATTTGAACATACTATCTCGAGTAAATGAAGACTTTCACATTTTTTTAAAGCATATGAGTGGGGAGCAGGTGTCTTTTGTTGGAGAGAAGGGGTAATATTGTTTCAGTGTTTTATGTGCATTCCTATTTTATTTAGGAGATCTTAACCCATGTTCTTCTTTTAATATTACTTAGAGTGGCTTTTACTCTTTTTTCCATTGTAGATCTTTTGGTTGCAGTAGGAAGTTAGTTACCTGTAAAGAGGTTATGTTGTAAAAACTCTACTGATTATTGCCATTCGTAGCATATTTTTAAAAAGATTTTATTTATTTATTTGACAGAGAGACGGCGAGAAAGGGAACACAACAGGGGGAATGGGAGAGGGAGAAGCAGGCTTCCCATTGAGCAAGGAGCCTGATGTGGGGCTCCATTCCGGGACCCAGGATCATGACTTGAGCTGAAGGCGGACGCGTAACAACTGAGCCACCCAGGCGCCCATTGTAGCATATTTTAAAAAGAGATAGATGATGTTACAAATTAGAAATAAAATACCCAGACTGGCTTATTTAATGTATAATGTTCTGGAAATTATAGACATTATTTTTATATGCTATAAATGCATAATGATTGCATCTGTATAATATATATTCTGTACCTTTCATACACACTTCACTGATAGAGCTGCTCGAAGCACTGAGGCTGGGTGGTTTGGGGCTTGGAAAGGTCTGTCTTTTGACCTTGGCCTGTGTATTGGTTGGTTCACGGGCTGGGGCAAACCACTTAAGTCCCGAGTTTGTTTGCTCTATGCAGCGGGCACAATAGTAGGATCTTCTGTGAAGATGTAGAAGTGAAGCAACTGTTATAATAAGTGCTTGATTAATATTAAATATTTAGTTCATGGACCATCTTGTCTTTATCCTTAGCACCTAGGTCGAAGTCCAGTTAGGAGGACGTAGAATAGGTACTAACTAACTAATTTAGAGATCCAGAAAGGATTGCAATTACTTTTGTGCTTTGTAATTTGAAGATTGTTTTCTTTGATTTGACTCATACCTTCATAAAGGTTTATGTGGACAAGGATGTGACTGTCTACACAGTCAGCCACACTAAAAACCTGGGTGTCATCTTTGATACTTCAGAATCAAGCTCCTTTTACCCACCTGTGGATTTAATTGCCCCCACTGATAGTTAATGTAGCTACTCAGTGGGAGGAACAGTCAGGACCATCTTTCTATCACGTACAGAGCTGGTATTGGATCTGGGCAGATTGCATGATGAGGGAAAGAAAACTGGACAAGGGGCAATTCCAGACAGGGGGACAGATATTTGGGGTTGAAAGTAGAAAGCATAGTGGGAGGTGCCATAATGGTTAGACCAGAATATCTAGAACACACACACACAAAATTTCATGGAGTTCACTGGGTTTGGTACTTTCAGTGGAAAACATTATGGTGTCATTTACTAAATGATTATGCGGGCATTTCCTGAATGAGTTAAAAAGTGATCATACCTGGAGTGAGTAAACTGTTACTATCAGTTGTACTTTGAGCTTTCAGTTCCTTGTTTTATGTTTTTTGAAATAGGAACATTTTGATTGCGTTTTCCATGTTTTAAGCATTGGTTTCCCTACTAACTTTCATTGTACAGGGGTTTATAGGTCATGAGTGTGGGCAATAATATATTTTGTCATATGACAAAATATACTTTCTAGTACTTAGTAATGTTTCTGAATATAATTTAGTATTTTATTTTAGTCTGTGGAAAGGTCACAGAAGTAAATTATAAAGCAATTTAGAAACTAACAAGTGATGAAACTTGCAGTGATTATTGAGAATCATTACATTTTTCTGGAGAAACAATCAATGGCATTTGAACAACGGGACTAGCTCACCTACCACCATTTACTCTTTTGCTAGAAGATATTGAACTGCTTTTTACAAACTTCATTCTTACCTGAACTTTCCTTTGATCAAACATGTTTGCTTAAGGACAAAGTGTTTGTATTATGAGTATATAAATGTATCAAATCTTATGTCAGTGTATATAATTTTTTAAAGATATACTTTTTATCATCTTCTAATAGTTTTTTCATTCACAAAATAAACATTCACTGGTTGTATGTAAGTCTCCTTAGTGAGGTCTGATGTAAAAATTATATAAGAATTGAAAAATTAGGGGCGCCTGGGTGGCTCAGTGGGTTAAGCCCCTGCCTTCGGCTCGGGTCATGATCTCAGGGTCCTGGGATCAAGCCCCGCATCGGGCTCTCTGCTCCGCGGGGAGCCTGCTTCCCTCTCTCTCTCTCTCTGCCTGCCTCTCTGCCTACTTGTGATCTCTGTCAAATAAATAAATAAAATCTTTAAAAAAAAAAAGAATTGAAAAATTATTCATCATTATTGCTAATAGATTTGTTAGATCAATCTAAACTATATGGAAAACTATTGGGAAAGTTTGTGTACTGTGGAGACGTTCAGCATCGTTAGTAATAAGGGAAGTGCAAATCAAGACAATACGGAGATACCACTCATGCCTTCCAAGATGGCTGTAGTCAGACAGTCAATGCCAAGTGTTGGTGAGAATGTTGTAAAATTGGAACTCTCATGCATTTCTAGTAGGAATGTAAGATGGTACCAGTGCTTTGGAAAGTATTCTGGTAAGGGCACCTGGGTGGCTCAGTCAGTTAGGCATCTGCCTTCAGCTCGGGTCATGGTTCCTGGGTCCTGGGATCAAGCCTCAAGTCGGACTCCCTGCTCAGTGGGGAGTCTGCCTCTCCCTCTGCCTCTCCCCACTGCTTGTGCTCTCTCACTGTCTCTCAGAAAAATAATACCTTAAAAAAAGTAGTTTCTCAAAAGGTTAATAACATACAATTACCGTATGACCCAGAACTTCCAAGAGAACTGAAAATATATGTTCACACAAAAACTTGTACATGAATGTTCCCAGAAGCATTGTTTCATAATAGCCAAAAAAGTCAGCCTAAAGGTCCAGCAACTGACTAATGGGTAATCAGAATGTGGTATAGCTATACAGTCGAATATTATTGAGTCACAAAAGAAATGAGCTGCTACATGCTACAACTTAAGAAATTTGAAAGCATTTTGCCAAATGAAAGAGGCCAAGAAACCAAAGGCCACATGCTGTCTGGTTCCATTTATTTATGAAAGTGTCCAGACTAGGCAGATTTACAGGCATAGAACATAGATTAATAGTTGTTAGGGTCTAGAGACGGGGAGGAATGACACATGACTGTTAATGGATACAGTGTCTTTTGGGGTGGATAAAAAGATTTTGAATTAGAAGGGATGGTTACATAATTTGGTGAATGTATTAAAAATCACTGAAGCATATATTTTAAAAACATGCATTGTGTGGTATATGAATTATATTTCAATAAACAAGGAAAAAAAGACTATGTGTGTGTGTAGTGCCACTGGCATCATATTTACCCCAAATCACTACATTTTTGATAGTCTAACTTTCCTGTATGTCTGTTTTTGAATAATAAAAAAAAATTTATCTATTTTTGTGAACTTTTTCATGTAATTCTTAATGTTAGTTTTCCAAATTAGGTGAAAATAGGGTATTATTGGTATTAAAGAATATTCTTACTGAAATATGGACTTAATAAGGGAGCATCTATGAGGAAGAATAAATACAGAGTCTATGAGGTCATCCTGCTTCCCAATATCTTTAAGTTATTGAAGTAAATTTTTAAATTCTTTGAACTTTTCACTCATCTTTCCTTTTATCGCTGGCATCATTAGAAAATCAGCGTTGCTTATTCAGTAAATAATATGGGAGACTACTATAAAATTTTTCTTTTAATTCAGAATTGGTCCTTTACCTCTTATCAGCTCTTGTTTCTGAGAAGAAGCTTAACTAGTCCTTATAAAGTGATGATTTCTTAGACTCCTTTGAAAATCCCACCTAGTAGCTCTCCTGATGCCTTCTCGGTACTTCTCCCAGATCTTGTCTCTCAAAGCAGGGACAGCCCAGTTTGTCAGCTGTGGGACATTGGGAAAGAGGGTGGACTTTCTACAGGTGTTGCTGCTACACTGTGCGTTCTGCTCCACCCATTTGCGCACCAGGGTTTGATTCCTTCCCCCTCTTCCCCAGGAGGAGGTGGGGAAGAGGATCATTGATGAATTCCTAACCACTTCTGTTTGAGAATTTCTGTCATAAAGAATACTTGGCTCACATTCTTAAAATGGATTCTTAAATAAGAATTATTTTAAAATAAAATGCATATTCTGAAAGAAGTATCTAGATTTTCTGTAGAGTTAAATTTGGCTACATGATTGAATCGAGATAAATATTCTTAATCCTTTTTTTCCATTTTATTTTATTAGCTGTTTAGTCTCTCTAGTGTTGTTTTCCAGCTTTTAATTTTTGTGTAATATGCTGTAAATTATTTTGTAGCTTGCTTTTGTTCATCCTTTTTTTTTTTCTTACATCGTTGATTTGGTGAATTTATTTTCATTGCTATATAATATTCTATAATGAACACGATTTGTTTCCTTTTGATGAAAATTCTTTGCAATTTTTCTTTATTTCAAAGCATAGCACACTGAATACTTTTATGTTTCCTTGTGCAAATATACCATGGCACAACAATTTTTCTGAGTATATTCCTGTAAATGAAATTGACAGGGCATGGAGGATGCATATCTTTTTTTCCCTAGTTGTTCCCAGGTTCTTCTACAATTTATAGTCCTACCAGCAGTGTATGAGACTCCTCCTAATTTCACACTTTTGCCAACACTGTTACTAATGAGTTAAAAGTTTTTGCTGCTCTGAAAGCTACTAGTGTTTTCTTACTGTTGTCTTTTTTCTTTCAAGGGAGCCCCCAAGCACCCAGATTGGAGAGAAATTGCATCTTTCTAGTTCATACTCATGATTTCTCCTCTGACCACCTCCGTGGCCAGTATCAAGGACCCAGCAGTTGTACGGACAGTAGACTATTTGAAGAGTTCCTCTGGTTGTCAGTCTGTCCTTTACTCCACATGTCTGGTGTGTCCTTGCACCCGAGTCCTGTAACCTGTAACGCTATGAAGTGGCTTTAGATGCCATGCCTACATGGTCTGTATTTGCACCGTGTACCCATTCCTCCCTCCAGCTGTCTCTTGGGCACTGGGAGGCTCCACAGCCTGGATCCCAGAGAAGTTCACTTCCTCATTTTTTCCCCACAAGGAAGGAAACAAAACAAAACAATGGAAACCTCAAAAACAAAATCTAAGTAAACTGGAAGCATCTGTCACTGTCTTGGTGATTCTTCTTCCTAGCTACCCAGACTCTCAGGGAGAAGCCTCTTCCAGGTGGCCGCAGTTTATAGACTCTTTACAAATGTCTGATGTCCAGCTGTTATTAATAAATATTAATATTTAGGGCACTAACTTTTCTCTCAACATCAGTCTCAGTGTCTCTAGCTTTGCTTCTCCCTTACTCCTCTACTCCTTCCCTACCTTCTCTCCTTTTAAATTCTTTCTAGCTGCTGCTGTTCCTTCTGACCCAGCACCAGCCCCTTCCTTGTTTTGTGGACAACATCTATGTTTAAATGAAACTATCTTTGTGGCCCCCCCCACCTGTGAGAAGAGCTTCACAATATTTGAGGATACATATGTATTCCATCAGAAACCCCATCCTTTGCTGGTCACAATGGCTGAAGTGCTCTTTGTGATATTCCCAGGCTAGTTATCCTTCTCCCATACAGGTACGGGCTACAAATTCAGTTTCCCGACAACCTTCCACGACTTCTTACCCAAAATTTTATAGTCTTCTTCCCTCCCCACCAACTCATATCCCCTCATGCCTTTTTTATCTTTTCTCTTTAGCAGACTTCATTAATAGTCTCTGTATTATACCTATGTACCTTTCTTTTGTCTCCCTTCCCCCCTAGAACAAAATGTCAATGAGAAAACTGAAAGTTAAATCAGAAATGTGTTGTCTTTTGTGTCTGCTTAGAACAAAAAAAAATGTTTTGACCTTGGCAAATATGTAAACCCAGGTATATATAATTAAATCGAAATTTCAACATCCTTAAATTTGAATTTATACTATATTGGACAAAGTTTCAAGAGAAGTATAACTTTGAGGGAAAAGAGTTTTGGTTGTTGATTTAAATACTATGGTAAAAAAATTATACCTTTAATTTTTTATTTATTTCTGGAAATAGACCGGGAATGTTCTATATTAAAATAGTAATTGAGTCCCTAACATAATTTTCCTGGTGTTACTTATTCCAGTTATTTGCTTAAAATTTCTAATAACATAATGGAAGGAATATATATTAAATCTCACCAAGAAAATTGTAGTCCGGGCTCTTTTTCAGGTTTAGCTATTCTTGGAAGATAGAATTACCTATATTGTTAAACATCATATGCTTTTAAGCTTTTGAAATTTTAAAGTTCAAGCTAAATTAATAGAGAAGTTGCATTTTTTAAAAGTGAAAGAAAATGGTTATTTGAAGTTTAAGCTAAAACTCTTAGAGTGGTAAGCCTTCTCTTGCCCTTTTATAGACTCTGACCACATTTTGAGAGTCCTTGAGGAGAGAGAGCTGCAGAAAGCAAAGGGTCTGTTGCATGTGGGGCTGCATTCCTACTCTGTACAATATTTGAAGCACACAAAACCAGCAGCACTACACTGAGTCCTTTGTTCTTCCTGTCGGGCAAAACTCTAGATAGCTTACTGTAAATATGGCCGACCGCCAAGCTGTGGCGCAGATTCTTTTTTTTAAATACTGTAAACTGGCACAGGCTCAAGAATTACAGTTCTTCCTTTTATTTGCTTTCTCCTTCCATACTGAAGAGTTTCCTCTATCATAAGATAGAAAAACAGTTGTTGTCGTTAGGGAAAAAGTGCCCAAACGGCCCATTTTTTTTCTCCCTCACTCCTAGCCTTGGGTAACTTTCTGCTGAAGTAAACAGAATAACTTTAATACTTTTAATTTTTAAAAGGACAGTGTCCTCTCTTGGTAATGAAAATAACTTGAGTAGAGAAGTGTGAACGGAGTTGTATTCAAAACACTTAATACTATGTGACTTTAAAAATTAATTCTGTATTGGTGTTTTGCTACTTTTCTTTGTTATCATGATTTTACTTCCTGTTGTCCTAGAATATTTTTGGTTTCAGATTCTAGTTTTAATGTGCCTGCTTTACTTCTGACATTACAAAGTTGCCTACCTCTTATGTTGGAATTTGTGCGGCTGCTGCTGAATTGAAAAGAGGTAGAGGGAAATGAAGGGTGTGGAGGTCTGCCTTTCAACTACGAGGTGTGTCCCCTTTGAAACTTAAAATGCGAGAAAAGTCTTGGAAGTATTATGTATTTGAAAGGATTGTTTGCTCATGATATTAAAATAGAGATGCCAGAAAGAAGTAGATACTTTCTTGATAGAATCATCTTGTCAACATTTTTAAGTTTTGCAGTTTTGTTGATTAATCTTGCACATGGAAACTTCTAGACCCTAGTAGAAATTAAATGTATATTGTATTTGTCTGAAAAGCAAGCTAAAATTGAGTGTACAGCTCTTTCCTACTTCCCTGACATTAAAATTATTTTATACAATAGACTTATGTCAACATACTTAATTTTTCATTTGGCTCATTAATCTTTGTTTCTTATAAAAGACAACTTCACTAGGATCTAATTAGGGGATATTTGTCTTGTTTTCGATGCAGTTAAAGGTGGAGGAAATTATGTTTATAATAAGATAGGTTTTATGACAGTATTTGCAGGAAATGTGGAGAATCTAAGAAAGCTTAGATGATTAACAAAGAAAGGGAGTCTGCTTCTACAGAGATGCTCTGTTGGTTATTGTGATGAATTTTCTTCGTATCTTCATATTTTTTTATTTTTTTAAGGGGGGATTTTCATTGAACTTGTTGAAAATAATCTTAAAAGTTGGACAGAATCGGGCACCTGGGTGACACATTTGGTTAAGTGTCTGACTCTTGATTTCGGTTTAGATGGTAATCTCAGGGTTGTGAAATCGTGCCCCATGTTGGGGCATACTCAGCACTGAGTCTGCTTGAGATTCTCTCCTCCCTGTCTCTCTGCCCCTCTCCCTGCTCGCACATGTACGTGCTCTATCTTAAATAAATAAATCTTAAAAAAAAAAAAAAAAAAAGTTGGGCAAAATATATTGGCTACTTTTGCCTCAGTTTCCTCATAAAATTTAGGTTGTTAAACTAAAGATTAAGTATTCATGAGGTTCTTTTAGACAGATATGTAACTAATAGGTCTTACTTTCAGTGTTTCTCTAGAAATATGGTACGTAATTCCACCAGTATCGTGGAAAAAGCAATTAGGCTGAGCATTAGGAGGCCAGCTTCTCATCTTGGCCTTTGTTTCATAATAATATGACCTTGAGGCTGTTGACTCATTCTGGGCCCAGTTTCCTCATCGGTAAGGTGGTGGGTAGAGCAAGATGACCTTAGAAGTTCCTTTCAGTGAGAAGAGTCTAGATAAAGGGTTATTTTGCCTTTTTTATAGATTAAATTTAATGAATAATGAGAACATGGTATGCTAATATAGACTATTTCATTTACATTTATAGAATGTAGGTGTATAATTTTGTAATGTTGTGTAATTTGAAGAAATTTTTACCTCCTTAATTTTCACTTGATTCCTTTTTCTTTTATTTATGGTAAGCGATTGCCATCTGGTGTCATTCATTGGGAGACTGAGTAAAAATGGCTTATAGTTTAGGGCATTTGTAATTTTGAAGAGTTCCAGTATGTATAAAAACTTCTAGGGAGGAAATTCCATCTCCTATCTTGAGAGGCAGCTGCTGATCACTGTGCTACAAGGCTTTGAGCCCCAGCCCCTGGGTTTCAGTCCTGGTTCTATTACCCAAAAGTTTTGATCCCTGATATAATTCATTAAAATGCTCCAATTTTGTTGCCTTGTTTCTAAAATGAGGATAATCTATCCTTAACTTCAGTATCAGCATCTTAAAAAAATCTTCTTTCAGTTCAATCTGGCAGACCTTTTGTTGGGCATCTAAAGAAGTATATTCAAGGAGAAGGGTGTATACACATGGATAACGAGAATGGAAGGCATACTCTGGAAAGTCAGTTGCAAAACAGTAAATGAGAGTGAAATAATAGAGATGGAACAATGGATTTCAATAGTAATATTGTGTAAGACTATATAAGAAGGTAGATTTGAGCTGGGCTTGAAAGGTGGGTGGAATTTCACCAGTGGGAGAAGAGGGAAGTAAGAGCCCCAGGGGCTTCCAGTCAGGATGAAGAAAGCCATCAAGGTTGGAGGACTTGAGGCATCGATGGAACCTGATTTCCCTTGGAAAGAAGAATAGAAGTGACTTCAGAAAGAATCAAAGTATAGCATTGCTTTATATAGTAAGAAGTAATGTTTAATCCCATTACGTGTTAGAAATTTACAAGCACTTTATAGTGCTTGTTCATATATATATATATATATATATAGTGCTTGTTTATTCTAATGTCATATATATATATATAGTGCTTGTTTATCCTAATGTCATATATATATATATAGTACTTGTTTATCCTAATGTCATATATATATATATATATAGTGCTTGTTTATCCTAATGTCATATATATATATATATATAGTGCTTGTTTATCCTAATGTCATATATATATATAGTGCTTGTTTATCCTAATGTCATATATATATATAGTGCTTGTTTATCCTAATGTCATATATATATATATATATATATAGTGCTTGTTTATCCTAATGTCATATATATATATATAGTGCTTATTTATCCTAATGTCTTATTAAAGACATCTACCTTCTTTAGATGCTTTTTCCAGATCATATAACGTGTGTGTGTGTGTGTGTGTGTGTGTGTACACAATCAGATATTGCTGAAAAATCTTTCCATTACAAGGGGCATATAAATTCCTTTAGTAGTAGAAGAGTGGTCTACTCCTTACTTTTGCATTTTTGAACAACTTAAGAGCAAAGATTCTTTAAAGAGATTAAACCGTCTGAAGCATACTCAGAAATCAGTGGAAGGATTGGCACATTTAATCTTGGTTATGATCCCTGCAAGTCATGTTATAACTGAGTAACTTTTCTCTGGAATTGATCCAGTAAGTATCTGCATTGAACTGTTAATAACTTGGAAAAATAAAGAAGCTACTGGCGTTCTCCTTTCATCCACCTTCCATTTATCAACAGTCTGAAATACTGTTTCATGATAGATTATTTAAAATGAGCTACAGTGAATAAGATTGCTTCTAGGCACTTTTTATTTCTGCTTGCCAATAGGAAATGTTTTTCTCAAACCTCGAGTCAAATATTTTCTTCCATGTTAAGAAAGCTTCTTTTGTGTTTGGCATCTCTTCAACTTTTGGGTATGATGAGATTATCAGTCGCATCACCTCCAGGGGTATGAATGGAATCACTGAGAAACAGTGGTAAATAATAGGGCTTTTGTTTGCAGAAAATATTAATAGCACAATATAAATGAGAAGGAATATAGCATATTTTTAAAACAGGAGATTATGGTATAGTATTTAGAATTCTGTTTCTGCCATCATTTTTAGTTTAGTAGGAGATTTTCAGAAAGTGAGATAGCTTTCTGCTTTGGTTTATTTACCCACAGAACACTTTTTAAGGTGGAGTGTGATATTTAATGTTATGTTTTATCAGAGAATACATCTTAATTTCAATATGCTTTATTTGCTAAGACATACAAGTGTATTTTATTTCTACTTTTAAATCTGTTCTACTAAAATCATGATCATGAGCTTTTTGTTTCTTTTCTGACCCTTAGTCAGACTAAGGGTCAGAAAAGAACTACCAACAATAGTTGTTATAAGGTAGTAACAGGCGTTTGTGGAATGAAAAATGAAAAATTAAGCGATAGCTATTTCTATGGGGAAAAGTTGGAAAGTTGAGTTTCTCCACCTTGTCCTTTTAATCTAGTATTGCGTGGGTGCTGTCGCTCACCAAGTTTATCATTATAGGTAATGACCTCATTTAATGCATCTAGTCTTTAGATTCTCCATTTGGATAATCTTTTATCACAGTAGTACCTATCTCAGGTTAATGAGCACAGATAATGTTCTGTTTTAGCAAGATTTTAGGTATCCCTCCTAAGTTCTTGGTGCTTTTAAATATATTTTCCTTCATTTTTCCCCCTCTGATAAATTAGAAACTGTTTTGAAAGAGACTGCTTATCCACAAGGTTACTAGGTATGAAATTTTACTTTCTATAAGGTGGGATATGTCTGTTTATTTCTGTGGTGTAGCATTGTCTCTGGGGGCCTCTTTTGTCTCTGAATATCTACAGAATTGTAAAATTGTAACATCATCGAGCCAAGAGGTCCTTGAATGTTTATCTAGTTCCCTATGCAGACAGGTCCAGAGACATTTTTACCAGGTGTCCTGTTTTAGGATTAAGAGTAATTAAGAGTAAAGAAGGGAACTTAATGTTCATAATTTATTCTCTGAATAAACGGCAACTGGTAAGACTGATTCTTCTGCTTTACTTTAAACCAGAGACAGTGCTTTCTGTCTTTTTCCATATATCTAAATTTCTGTACCCCTTACCATTCATCTGTTTCAAAATTTCATATAAATTGCATAGTTAGGGAAAATTGTATCTAAACCTCTTGATTTTGATAACATTCCATGTGATAGCATTCCATTCCAAGTATTTATCCAGAAAAATAAACATCTGTTCCTTTTATGTGCAGACATACTGACACACAAATACAGTATTGGAAAAAAAAAAGTTAGGCTAATTATATGATTCTTCTAACCATACCACTTTTCATGATTACATTCACAAGAAAGACTTTTACAAAATAAATTGAATAGCAAACATTTTCATTACTTAGTAAAGTAGGTTTTTTTTTTTACTTTTGAATTATTTTAATTGGTTTGTAGTGAGCTTCTTCTAAATATTAATCCATAGGAAAATAGGTATTCAGTTAGGCAGAAAAACTGCCCTCCAAACTTTTGTGTTGGTTTTTGTGCCTTAGCCTATCCAACCAAGTCAGGCATAGGTTTCATGGGGCCCAAGGTGAAGGTTTTCTTCCAGAAGAAGCAGGATCTCGGCTTTGTTCTGTAGTCAGATCACATGGCTGGATCTGGCCAGTTGTCTTGCACCTGTCACTAGCCGTCTATCCCCCCGGGACAAATCTTATATCCAACACCACTGCGAGAAAATTACTTCACAGCACATGCCTCCCAGTAGATGGGCTGGCCACATCATCTTGGTGTATAAGAAGACATATTATTACTGATTTAGAAAGTAACTGCTTTTACAAAGGTACTGCTTGGTTCTAACTCCTTAGTGCCCATTAATTGTGTCTGATTTTGTGTGGTTCTGGGCAGTATATGAAGAGGCCAGGATAGCTAACCATGAGCTCAGAGGCAATTCTTACTGCTTTTTGCAATGTAAGCTCCTTTTTACTGCTTTTTTTTATACAGAATTAATTATGTTTGTTTTGTTCTCTTCATTAAGAGCCTCTCAAGGGGGTAGGTAGGTATCACCGGATAAGGATTTATGTAGTGACATCAGAGTGGGCAGAATCCATTTGCCATACAGAAACAGTAGCTTATGCTTTAAAATTTAGAGAAACCGTGACAGATTTAAGAGAAATGGTGAGCATGATGATTATGTGCAAAGTGCCGAAGAAGTATTTAAATGTCAGTTTTCAGATCCATTATCAGTTAAGTTCTGTCAGTTTATTTTTTTAATCCAACTCAAATTTTTTGTATTTCAGGGGAGGTATATGTTTCTGCTAATGCTGCCATTTGGGGCATTTAAATTTCTTTGGGCAAATGCGATAGTCATAAAATGTGTGGGGGAAGTACAAGAGAAAGTGGCTTATATATGTCACGGGGTAAAAAAGTGTGTTCTAATATATTTTTAGTTCATGTTATGGGCATCTTAAACAACATTTCTGAAGAGCCCCTCCTTTCATTCATCGATAGCAAACATTTCAGATCACATAAAATCACTAACGCCATGCTATGTGTAGAATCACAATTTAGATACTTGCCCTTGTAATCCACTCTGGATAATTTTTGCATAAACTCTATTAAGGGAAATGATCTTTTCCTTTACTAACAGATAATTGCCAAGTGTGACCCGCCCCACTGCTTGCAAAGAATTCTAAAGTGCAGACTGCATTTCTACCGAATGTAGTTAGTTAATGGCAACAAGCTGCAGAGGGGTAGAACCAGAAAAGAGCTGAAGGCAACAAGTTTAGCAAAGGCCAAGACGAAAAGTTAGTGAGTATCCCCAGGATGGTGTAAACAAACTCCATCTCCACAGGGCTGCGTCTTTTGGGAAGTCATGCGGGACAAAGTGGAGCAGAGACTTAGGAATTGAGATTGCTTATGAGTTGAGCCCCACTTTCTGGGGTCTCTCTGTGGATATCTCCTGAATATCTCTTTGTGCCTTTTACATTGTCCTGTCTTTTCTTTCACTCCCTCTCTCCCTTGCAGTGCTAGTTTATATACCCATCCAGTCTTTAGATCCCTTTCTGCTGCTTCCTCTCTCACCCACACTTAGATATCAGTGAATCACTATGTACTGATAGAATGTGTAGGGCACCTCTTGGGCTCCGTGTAACTAGGACCAGAGAAGGCTTAAATACATAATTGTGTATGTTAAAGTACCCTGTCATGTTATTGATAACAAAATACTGCTGTTGGCTATTCATTATCATGAATAGTAATGATATGGAATAACAATAGCAGAGGCCAGAAATGAGGGATTTCGTGGGGAGCTAAAAATCCACCCTGACATTTAAAGTGCCACTGCACAGCTTAGAATTCTGTTCCCTTCTTTTGGTTCCCTTCTTTGAGGATGTAGTGATTCAGCTGAAACACATTCTTCATGTTAGGACCTATCCTACCGGAGAAGCGCGTACCTGTTGTTAGAGCTCTTCCTCCTCCCATAGGAAGTGACTCGTAGATGAACCTAGAAGTACAGGGCTCAGAGGCCAGAGACCCTGCAAGGGTGCAGCGGTGCCTGTGGAAGTGAAGAAGAGGACAGGTGACTGACATTGTATGGGGAGAGGTGGACCCACTACCTCAGCAAGGGCATCAGGATGCTGATCTGAGGGGCAAGGGGGGAAGGGAGAGGGACACTGAGGTGGAATCCCTGGTGAGTGATTGGTGTGTGAGGATTTGGGGAGGAAGGAGAGTTCAGGATTTGGGCATTTAGGTAGATGTGGTAGAGGAAGGACAGCTGAGGGCAAGTCTGTAGAGGAAGATAGAGTGTTGCTTTGGTGTATCTCTGGGTGGAAGCATACTGAATAATTTGCAGAGGTTTTTGCTTTTGTTTTTTTAAGAGATGCAGTTCTGCCTTTCAATATAGTGGCATGGAACTCAAGAAAAACAGACTTTTAGTGCTCTTTAAAAAGTTCTTCCTCAAGGACTGTTCTAGTTCTCTCTTCACTGTCACTAAAGTAATGCTGAACATAAATCCTTCATGATGTGAATAATGAAAAATTTGTGTAGTTCTCTAAACTTAGGAGGTATATTACATTTGCCTTTGCGACTTTATGGATATTAGGTTGGGATTGTGGTTAAGCTAATGAACTGAAGAACTCAAGTTGATGGTCTCATCATTCAACCCAGCAGCTTGTCTTGAATTTCAGGCTAATATCTATGTTTATACATGATTGCTTAGCTAGAATTCTTTTGGTACGTTAACATTTTTCATATTAAACCCAAGCTGAATTTTAATAGACATTTTTTTTTCAGTTCATTGAGAGTATCTTTAAACTTTTTAATATTTTATACATTTAAATGATGGCATTGTTGATTTAACATTATAGTAGTATTTATGTAATAGGCTACAGACCAAGAGAACAATTATACTATATAGGCATGCCTTATTTTTGTTGCACTTCATTGTGCTTCACAGATGAGTCTTGTAGGGTTTGCTGGATGGTTTGTTTTGTTTTTACAAACTGAAGGTTTGTGACAACCCTACATTGAACAAGTCTGTTGGTACCATTTTCCCAATAGCATTTGCTCATTTCATTTTTTGGTGTCACATTTTGGTAATTCTTGCAATATTTCAAATTTATTCATTATTATATTTGTTGTGGTGATTGTGATCAGTGATCTTTGATGTTACTATTGTAGTGGGGTGCCATGAATTGTACCCATATAAGACGGTGAGCTTAAATGTAAATGTTGTATTTGTTCTGACTGCTCTACTGATTGGCCCTTCCCACCATCTCTCCCTCTCTTTGGGCGTCCCTAATCCCAGAGACCCAACGATATTGAAATTGGGCCAATTAATAACCCTGCAATGGCTTCTAGGTGTTCAAGTGAAAGGAAGGATTGCACATCTCTCACTTTAAGTCAAAAACTAGTAATGATTAAGCTTAGTGAGGAAGACATGTCAAAAGCCAACACAGGCTGAAAGCTAAGCCCCTTGTGCCAAGAGCTGGTCAAGTTGTGAGTGCAAAGGAAAAGTTCTTGAAGAAGATGAAAAGTGCTACTCCAGTGAACACAAGAGTACTAAGAAAGTGAAACAGTCTTATTGCTAATGTGGAGAAAGTCTGAGTGGCCTGAATAGAGGATAAAACTACCCACAACATTCCCTTAGGCGAAAGCCTAATCCAGAGCAAAGCCCTAACTCTCTTCAATTCTATGAGGGGTGAGAGATGAAGAAGCTGCAGAAGAAAAGTTGGAGGCCAGCAGAGGTTGGTTCATGAGGTTTAAGGAAAGAATTGGTCTTCATAACATAAAGGTATAAGGTTGCTCTTATATACGCTGCAGCAAGTTATCCAGAAAATTTAGCTCAGGTAATTCATGAAAGTGACTACACAAACAGATTTTCTATGTAGATGAAACAGCCTTCTATTGAAAGTGGATGCTGTCTCAGACTTCAGTAGCTATAGAGAAGTCAGTGCTGGCTTCAAGGCTTCAAAGAACAGGCTGAGTCTCTTAGGGGAGAATGCAGCTACTGATTTTTGGTTAAAGCCAGTGTTCATCTACCATTCCAAAAATCCTAGGTCCCTTATAATTATGCTAAATCTATTCTGCCTGTGCTCTTTAAATATAACAACAAAGCCTCGATTATAGCAAATCTATTTACAACCTGGTTTACTGAATACTTGAAGCCTACTGTTGAGACCTACTGCTTAGAAAAAAATATTTCTTTCACAATATGATTGCTCACTGACAATGTACCTAGTCACCCAAGAGCCCTGATGGAGATGAACAAGATGAATGTTGTTGTCATGCCTGCTGACACAGCATCCATTCTGCAGCTCATGGATCAAGGAGTCATTTTAACTTCCAGGTCTAACTATTTAAGAAATACATTTTGTAAGGCTGTAGCTGCCACAGGTAGCAATTCCTCTGATGGATCTGGGCAACCTAAATTAAAAATTTTCTGGAAAGTATTCACCATTATAGATGCCATTGTGAACATTCATGATTCATGGGATTAGTAGGAGTTTGGAAGAAGTTGATTCCAATGCCCATGGATGACTTTGGGGGATTCAAGATAGAAGTAACCACAGAGGCAATGGAAATGGCAAGAGAATCAGAATTAGAAGTGGAGCCTGAAGCTGGGACTGAATTGCTGCGATCTTGTGATAAGATCAATGAAAAATTGCTTCTTGTGGATGAGCAAGGAAAATGGCTTTTTGAGATAGAATCTACTACTGTGAAGATTATTGAAATGACAACAAGGGATTTTGAATATTCCATAAACTTAGTTGTTAAAGCAGCAGCAGCAGGGTTTAAGAAGATTGATTCCAATTTTGAAAGAAGTTCTCTTGTGTGTAAAATGCTATCAAACAGCATCACATGCTCCTAAGAAATCTTCTGTGAAAGGAAGAATCCACTGATGGGTAGACTTATTGTCTCATTTTAAGAAATCACCACAGCCTCCCCAATCTTCAACAGCCTCATCAGTCAGCAGCTATCAGCATGAAGCCAGCAGTAAGACCTTCCACCAGCAAAAACATCATGACTCACTGAAAGCTCAGATATGGTTAGCATTATTTTTAGCAATAAAGTATTTTTAAATTCAGGTGTGTACCTTGTTTTTTTTTTTTTTTTTAGACATAATGCTATTGCACGTTTAATAGACTAGAGCATGAACATGACTTTTATATGCTGTGGGAAATCAAAAAATTCATTTGACTTGCTTTATTGTGGTATTTGCTTATTATGACTGTCTGAAACCAAATCCACAGCATCTCTGAGGTATGTCTGTATTGAAAGTTTATGTCTAATATTGGGTTGCTCCAACATTTACATTTACTGAAACCACCTTATAATTTTTCAGCAACTTTCCAAATGTAATGAAGGACACAACCTCATGACAGCACCATTTTATTATATATATTTTTTGAACACTGACTATCAAATGTGGAGATACTGGAACCCTTTTTGCATTTTTAAGTGATGTGAACTCTTTTTAAAATGGGTAGCCTTTGAGGTGACAAAATTCAAGACGGATTTCATAGAGTGTAACATACTTCATTCTGAACTTTATAAGGGCCATGTTTTACTTATGAATGAATTGTAAAGTGTAAGCATATCCCCAAAGAAAATAAATGACCATACATAAAATCTAAGAGTGAAATTACTTTTTGTAGATTGGTGTTATTGAAATCACACTGCCAGTGTAATTGTACAGCTAGCTGTGTTAATAAAATCTAAATATAGCTAATAGAAGGTCATTTTTCACTGTTTGATGATTTGCTATTCTAGAAAATTCCTTTCTATTATAGCTCTTATAAGAGGTGGGTTTTTTTCTTTCTTTCTTTCTTTTTTTTTTGTAATCTTAGCTTTTGATATTCAGAATGGAATGCAATCACTCAGGATTTACATATGTGGGAGGAAAGAGAAATCAGAATTTTTTTTGATGATTTGATAGGGTCTTCGCTTCTTACATGAGAAGCCTTGTGAACTGATGAGGAAGAATGGAGACATTGATTTGGTAGAGTTTGTTAATTCAGATTTTTCTAAATTAGTACTTGTGTCTTAAAATGTATAATTGAATTTGAGAGCCAGTAACTTTTTCTCTTCAAGTGTATCTTCTAGAATATTCCTATTTTTTAAAAAGATATGTAAAAAAGCAACTGAAATTACTTCAAAAATTCCTAAACAGTCATGTAATTGGCAAAAGTCTTACTAAATCTTCAGTGTGTGGTGTGTAGAGTAGACATATGTCCCAATTATAGTTCAGGAAGGTCAACCCTATTTTTTTAGGAGGAGAAAGAACTTGACTATATATGCATTAAATTGTTCCTTATGGATTTTCTGGGAACCTCCTGATATCAAGTATTTTGTCCAGTTGTCTCCACCAATACACTTGTCAATCCATGTTTAGGTTCTTCAGAAACTGTGGTCTTTAGATATACAAAGAATGGACGTGGAGCTACTTTGAGATCTCCCTACATGGGGTACTTTGGCATTAGCTAGAGCTGTACACGATATGTACAATCAAGCAACAAGTGCACTAACCTGTGAGAAGGGCACAAACAATGGGGGAGAGCACCCTGCAGGGGGCACAGCTTGCAGGAAGAGGTGGAAGCCAATGATCCCTCCTCATGATTTTTAGCATCCTTGTATGTGATTACACCTGCTGTGTCATTGTTTCCTTTGATTTGGAAGCCAAACAACATATATGTTTTCAGCAGATCAGGTTTTTAAGAACTTCCTATTTCCTGAAATAATCTTAGAGGTTTATCTTAAGATTTGGAATATTAACATTGGTGAAGATAGGGAAATAGTAGCTTTGAATTTCTGAAACAGAGTTTTCTGGCTTTTTTGTTTGTTTGATTTTTAGATGTTGACGTTGGTATTAAGGACAACTTTTTGTCATATATTGAAACAGCTTAGAATTTCTGTGGCTACCTTATAAATTGGTGAAATTTGTTATGAGAGTTGACAGGAGACCCACCTGGGGTCAGTGGCCAGAATTTGTAGGAATTTGTGAGCCTGGGTGGGGAAAAAATTTACTCTTTTATTTTCACTAGTATCTAACTGAAATTTGGCCTCTTTCTTATTTATGAATGTAGGCAATCAACCCTAGCAATATTGGCAGGCTGTAACTTTACCACTGATAGAAATCACAGATATTTTCATCCTACATTATAGTTGTTACAGATATCTCAAAATATTGAAGCTCATCACTACTTCAAAATTACAGCATTTATTAGACCCACAGTTAGAATTTGTTATTTAATACATTATTAAGCAGTACATTATTATATCACATTTTAAATATTTTGATAACTGTCAATCTGATAATTTTCTATGTAATCTAGTAACACACTTAAAAATACCATCATTCTGACAAGGGGTCCGTAGACTTCATCAGACTGCCTAAAGTATCCTGGCATAAATAAGGGTTCCCTGGGCTACAGAACTGAGCAGATGGGTCCTCTAGAGCTGTTTTTACCAGTACCTCACTGTGTGACCAGGGCCAGTTAGTCCATGTGGCACAAAGAATGATGAGACACGCATTGACTTGGGAAATTAATTGTAAAGATAAGACAAGGGAAGTAGTTTTGAAAAACTTTAGTATTATGCATACAGAAGATGTTATTAAAGTATTTTTTCCTTCCTAAGAACATGACATATATTAATAAATGTTAATAATATAAGTGAGCCATCTAGATCTAATATAAATTGTGCTTTCATTCTCCAGTTTCAGTGTGGCTCAGTGTCATTACACTTCGCAATGGACAGATCCGGGAACGTGCCGATTTTAGTATAGCTCCAAAACATTACCATTCATGGAAGAAACAAGGATTACTTTCCCCTAAATATTTCTTTTAAAAATGATTCCTATATTCTCCAACTCTCTAATCTAAACCGATGGGCTTCAGTGCTCCCCAAAGCAATATGCCAGTCAGGTAAAGCACAGGAGGAAGGCACATGTTTTGTTTACAGCAAACCAACATGTAGCAGTGTGTTGAAGCTCCTCTAATATAAGTAATCAAAAATACATAGGAGGAGGGAAGAACAAAGATACTGAGTATTGTATTTGATGTTTTATAAAAGTTTTATTTTTATGAGAGCCTTATGTAGGTCATAAATATTATGCAGTTTAACAGATGAGTAAATTGAAACGGGTATCAATTTATGAAATGGTCATGTTACTCCGAAGTTATAAAACCTGGATTCATATTCAAGACTAATTGTAAAGCCATGTGATTGAATTAAAATATAATTACTGAGTAAAATTAATTAGGAATTAATTTTGAAATGTGAAATCTCTTTAGAGTTTTTATTTCTAGCACATCGTTCATTTTTTCATTGCTGCTTGAGATTGAATATACAGTTTGGTCGGGGGACTATTTTTACCCCTTTGAAGTTACCGATAAGACTTGGTATAGAGATACATGAAAAGTCAACTTTAGTTGTTACGAGTGGTGCCATATTTTAAAAAGATTTTTAAAATCCTATCTCCTAATGCCTGTGACTTGGATACATAACAAACACATTCTGAAGGTCTGTTAAGTGAGTGAGTGACTGAAAAACACAAGGAAGGCATGTTCTGGTGGGTTAAATTCTATCTAGAAGGAAATGGAGGGTTGACTTGGGATATCTGAAATGTCCATTCTTTTCAGAGAACACTAAGAACAGTAAGGAGATCACCAAATATAAGAAAACAGAAATGGTGAGAAAAAAGAAATACGTAGTAAGAAAAATAAGTTTGCATTGTTAAGTATTTCTGTAGTCACCAAGAGTTTTGATGTCTGTCACTTCACATACAAGAATTCTGAGGTAGCTGGGGCAGATGTCCATCTTCCAGATTGAGCCCAGGAAGATGAAGTAACTCTATCACTTTACAGACGAGACTCAGAGCAAGATCTTCAGATTCAACGTCAGGGCACCTTTTGGGAGTAAGAGAGACTATGGGGAAAATGGAAAGCTGCAGGAAGAAAGGCAGAAGAATGTAGGGAACGGAAGCAGAGTGAGAGCCTTCGGCACTGTGCTCCAATGTACCTTCCTCAGAGACCCTGCCCAGCCTCCCTCACACTCTGCCTAACTCTCTGCCAAATCTGGTTTCCCTGTGGTAAGATTCACTCTCTTGTGCTCCACAGCAGTTATCACAATTGGTAGTTACTTATTTGTGTAATTTCTTTATTAAATGGCTCTTTCTTCCTCAAAACTCTAGATTGTAAATGCCATTGCAATGGGAACAGTGCCCATTTCTTCCCTGCTTTAGTCTGAGAGCGTAATGCCTGGTACTCTGTAGCTTTTGAGCAGTTGAAAGCAGGAATGATTTTATACTTTCTATACATGGATAGAAATCATAGAAAGGCCAATTAGGAGTAAAGACTCCAAGAAACTTTTAATAAAGAGAAACAGGGCAGACAGCGAACAGTCTTAGGGAATGCTGTACTTTCCAGGAAATCTGTATTTTAAATATTAATCTAGCTATGTGGTCATATCCCTCGGTTTTTGGCTCTGAAGGTATGGTCACGTATACCTCAGTAACCATTGAAGGTAAGGTATGCCTTGTAAGAATGGACAGAGAGGGGAAGGCCCTGAAGGTAGTGAGTGGGTGTGGTTTTTTGTTTGTTTTGTTTTGTGTTTTTGTTTGTTTTTTGAGTGGCTGTTTATCACAGGTTTTTTGTTTTGTTTTGTTTTGTGTTTTTTTTTTTTTTTTTTTTTAAGTGGTATTAACACAAAATTAACCGGTCTTTTCCGGTCATGGTGGACCAGAGAGAGTTACCCTGCCTGAGATTCAGATGATAAGGTGTCAGAGCTCAGATTAAAACCAGAGCCCAGGGGCGCCTGGGTGGCCCAGTGGGTTAAAGCCTCTGCCTTCAGCTCAGGTCATGGTCCCAGGGTCCTGGGATCGAGCCCCACATCGGGCTCTCTGCTCGGCGGGGAGCCTGCTTCCTCCTCTCTCTCTCTGCCTGCCTCTCCACCTACTTGTGATTTCTGTCTGTCAAATAAATAAATAAAATCTTAAAAAAAAAAAAACAAAAAAACAGAGCCCATAATTTTCCAGTAGCTACATCATGTTTGAGGAGGATGGAGCAGGACGGTGTCAGGAGCGTCTCCAGCATCGCTTGCGGGGCCACTGCTGGGGTGGCTTTCAGTATGGTTCTCTCATTCTTTGGCTCGTGCCATCAGTAGTTACAGCTTACCTGCGAAGTTTTGTATAATAACTGGTGTTCACAGTAATTACTGTGTCACTGGGAGAATGTAAATTATATTACATTTAAAAGAGAAAAGAATATCATCATCTAGAGATTTTTTTATTCCAAGTGATTAAAGGTTTAACACTTTAATTTTGTTATTGAGATTTCTCACGTATAAATTGATTCATTGATGTATAGCTCGTGGCTGGAGTGACACACTCCAGACTTAGAACCCCGGACTTCATGAGTCAAAATATAATTGAACGTTGCTTTTTCTTGCCAATCCATTTTTAATACTGTGTTATAAAACATTTCAGCATTATATAATTAAGGTGAAAAGTTATGTGAAATTTCCTATTAAAATACCTGGCACATAGGACTTAAAGGGTGTTTTAAAATTCTTTTTTTATAAGCCCAGTCAAATTACTATGTGACGTGGAATGTTCCAGAATCTGAGAAATCATCTTTCTAGCAGCAAGTCAATAACATGATTCTAATAACCCAATACATCCTAAATCTAAATAGGGATGATTAATCTTTGATTAATATGTCAGGGGCTTCTAAGTTCTTTTCAGGAAGTTTTTTTAAGGGAAAATGTACTAAAGAAAATGCAATTCTAATAATACTACAGTTTTGTAATGCTTTTGGCTGAGTTTGTTGCCTTTTCTGAAGTACCTTAGCTTCATAGTAAGACCTTTTACTACCCACAGCACAGAAAAGAAATTAATGAGCATACTTACTGCAGTTACATAGTATGGATCTTGGCCTACATTACCATGATCCAGCTTCAGTTGAAACTTGTTTTTGGTTTTGTTTCAAGATGAAAGCACACACTATTAAGTGGAGAAAAGAACCTATATACAGTGGACTTATGTGGATGTATATATAAATTATTCGTTTTAATTAGATAATTTTATTTTCATAAAGTTCTTCTCTATAGTGCTCGATGTTAAATAAGCAAAATGGTAATGCAGTGTGAAGCAAAGGGAGATGAAAGCATGCCATTTTTATGCTAAGATTTTGCTAGACGACTATAGTATCTCTTCTTTGTTTTTGCGTTTGAACAGGCTACCTTGAAAATTCCATTCCAGCTTCTATCTGTAACTTCCTTCTACTTCATTTTTCTACCTTTGCTTCCTTCTTAGATGAGAACAGAGCACATGCAGGGACTCTGCTGTAGCACTGTACATCAGTTGCTCATGCATCTCAACCTGCCTTCCTCTCTCATCCTGCACTCTCACCTGTCTCTAGCCCATGTGGTCAGTTGCACAGAATAATCGAATCAATCATATGTAAAGATAGAGCTCCCCAATACATGATATTGCCATTTTTTAAATTTATAAAGACTTAATTTGGGGACTTCTATGGGCTTCTTGAAGTTATACCTAAAATCGGTATGTATATACACATATAGAAGAGATATGGGTACTTAGCTGTTTGTCAAAGGGGATTGGGACACCAAAAATAGGGAGGAAAAATGGGAGCAAACTCTTCGATTACCGCCATTAACATTATATCCTCTCTCTCTCTGTACTAAACTCTGATTTGTAAACAGCAATGAAAGATACAGTGGTGGCTGATTTTTTTTGGTATATGCAAAATTTATTTGTACTCCTTTGTTTCTCCTGTAAGTTTTATATATCTAGCTACATCTGCCAGTGGTGGTAGTGAAACCAAAGGTAACTGGAATCCCTTTGCTTTGGGGAGCTACAGATCCTACATATAACCCAAGCGGATGTGAGAAGTATCTTTTGTTGGGAACTTGTAAGAACCATGTGGTCCAGTAAATTCTGAAAATTTTATCTAGGTTATAAGGTGTTCAAAGTATTACCTTTTTTTTTTTTTTTTTTTTTTTTTTTTTTTTTTTTTTTATAGCTACGGTGAAGGCAGGGCAGGGAAAAGTAAACACATTTGACTTCACGTGGTCAGCTATGATCTTTTTGCATGATATCCAAGTTGAATGGTCCAGAAAATCAAAATAGAGAGAACTGTATAAGAAAGTTGGACCAAAATTACAGATTAGCAAAAGCAATTCATTTATCAATTCTAGCATGAATTCTTCCTTTAAACAGCTCTCTTCTGGCCTGACTATCCAAAAAAAAAAAAAAAAGGATGTGTAAAAAATTAGATATCTTTTATGACCTACCAAGTGAATTTTTTTTTTGCATTTTGCTGTTTTTGTGAATTGTGGTTTAGCTTGTTTTTTATTATATTCATGTTTTTGTAGATGCTTTCCCTTTTTCAGGATCAAGCTTGTCTTATGGAAATACTGGTTTTGATATGCTATTACTGTGATTTAAGGAAATTGCCAACTAAATATCAGTTTGTTAGCCAAGTACTCTAATGGGTCACTATAATCAAAGATATGAGTGTCTTGAAATGGAATCTTTTTTTTTTCTTCAGATTCTAAGACCTACCACTTTTAGAATCTCAGCGATTAAGCAGTTTCATATAATTTAAATTTAGCAAACAAAGAACTGAGGCATGGCATTTTAATAAGGGGTTTACCTTGTATTGGGAACACATAGTTGAATAAATGTAGCCCTTTTGAAAGAGAACACTTTCAATGCATTTTTATAATTTAAAGGTATTTGTGGTTTTCTCATAATAATACTCTGTAAATTGAGAAGTAAAAATCTCTGGTCTCAGTGGGTTTATCCCTTTTTTTTGACCTGTCCCTCATCTTTGTAGCCTGTCACACTTTTTTCCCCCCTAGCCTGTCATACTTTTAATTTTAACATGCCAGGAACTAAAGTGACTTACACTTCTTTTACACTTTCTTAAATGATAATTAGAAGGAAAATATAATGGGGATTTATAAACAGAGAAAGAGCAATCCAATATGGTACAATTTAGCGAAAATCATCAATGTTAGATAAATAATGAGACTTTGATGGAGATTTATTTGTATTTAACACAAAAGCTTGTTATGTTACTACTTTCCCAGGTTTTTCTAGGAATAAATTTAGAATCTGTAGTTATCACAGAAATGTTTTGTATTTGAAGCAATATGTGTGTGCATTATATTTGTTTTACCTTGATAAAGTTGTGATTTGGGAGAGACTTCCATGTTCTAGCTACCCAGTGGAAAGATACTGACAGTCTAGTCATTGAAAAGTACAAGAATTCATGTTGGGAGATGAGCCTTAGAATTCAGTCCTCTTACTACAGAGGATGATGAAATTTTTGACATTTAAAAGCATAGGTCATGTTTCCACAGTTAATGGGCTTATATTGTATTAACATTCATGCTTTCATTATAGAAATGAATGGATCCTAGTTTTTAAAGATTTACAAGTGAAGAGTTGGTCAGATTATTTGTTTCTTTGGTGCTGAGTAGTATGAGAGTTTTTTTAAAGATGTATTTTGGGATCCTAATCTCATTGGATATATCATTTACAAATATCTTCTTCCATTCTGTATGTTGCCTTTTATTTTGTTGATGGTTTATTTCACTGTACAAAAGCTTTTTAGTTTGTAGTTCTAATTGTCTATATTTGGTTTTGTTTTTCTGGTATAAGGAGATTTATCCAGAAAAATGATGGTAAGACTAATGTTCAGGAGATTACTGCCTTTGTTTTCCTTTAAGGAGTTTTAGAGTTTCAGGTCTTATATTTAGGTCTTTAATCCATTTTGAGTTTTTGTTTTGTTTTGCTTTTGGCATGGTATAAGAAAGTGGTCTAATTTCATTCATGTACCCCTGTGTTTATTTGCAGCATTATTTAGAATAGCCAAGATACAGAAGTAAACTAAATGTCCATTGATAGATGAATGGATAGAGAAATTGTGGTGTGTATATAGAGTGAAATATTACTCAGCCATAAAAAAGAATGCTATCTTGCCATTTGCAACAACATGGATGGACCTAACGTCAGACAAAGTCAAATACCGTATGATTGCACTTATATGCGAATCTAAAAAACAAGTGAACAAACAAACAGAAACAGACTCATAAATACAGAGAACAAACTGGTGGTTGCCAGAGGGGAGGGTGGAGGAAGGGTGGGTGAAATGGGTAAAGAGGATTCAGAGGTATAAACTTCCAGTTATGAAGTATATAAGTCATGAGATGAGAAGTACAGCGTAGAGGTTATAGTCAGTAATAATGTAATAACTTTGTATGGTGACAGATGGTGATTACACTTATCTTGGTGAGCACTGAGTAATGTATAGAATTGTTGAATCATGTGCTATATACCTGAAGCTAATATAACATTGTCAACTGTAATAATAATAAAAAAAGATTTGGCCAGAGTTATAAAATTTTGACCAGAGAACTATAGGAAAGTGAAATTTTTGTTTTGGTAACAACTTTATTTTTTTTTTATTAGCATATATTATTAGCCCCCGGGGTACAGGTCTGTGAATCGCCAGGTTTACACACTTCACAGCACTCACCATAGCACATACCCTCCCCAATGTCCATAATCCCACCCCCTTCTCCCAAACCCCTCTCCCCAGCAACCCTCAGTTTGTTTTGTGAGATTAAGAGTCACAACTTTATTTTTATACACAAAGACTTAATGCTCCTGTGACAATATTTTTGTAAATGAGTCTTTTTGATCATGAAATAATGTCATAGTAATATATAGGTCTTAAGTATCCCTTTAGAAAATTCCAAGTTATGGTGTGCCTTTAACATTAAATTCCCAATAATTAACATGTAGAAAATTGTGGCTTTATAAGCTATAGCCTAGATACACAGCCTTTATAGGGGCAACTATGAAAAAATATTCCTTTTTTATTCTGAATGTATATTTCACAAATGTCTTTCTTTAAATGAGAATTTACTGTGTGTACATATTCATATCATTTTCTCCAAAATTACATAGTATACATATATACATAGGTACACACATTTTAATGGAATTGGCAAAACCATTTGTACATTTACAGTAGATTTTCATTTTTATCCGTATTTTAAGTACTATAAATGAACTTTTCTCAATTACACAGAACGCATGCTTTCATTATTATAGCAACAATAGTTTTTGTTTAATAAGTATAACATAAAGTGTTTATAATAGGTCCCTTTTCATTGAATTGAATAATGATAATTTTATTCTGTATATCTGAAGAGTATACACGTGAATATTATGCAGTTTCACTTTCAAGATCTTGATTCATAGCAGCATTCAGAAAACACTAAGTACTTGTTGGATCCTATTGCTAAGAATGTTATGCACGTGGCTTATTTAATGCAGCCTTTAACCCAGTGTGATGGGTTTTACCCCTGCTCCCATTTTCAAACAAGGAAACACAGAAAAGTTAAGTAATTTGGCTTGGATCAGGTAGCAGGACAAGAATTTGATCTCCAACACCTAAACTTTACCTTTCCTAAATTTCAAGTCTCTGACAAAAAACCTTTTTATTCAAAGTGTTATTCTTAACTTTGTGATGAGCTTTATTAGTAAGTGGCTTACCAGGACCTTCCATGGTCATGGTGGGCCTGCAAGCCTTAGATCAGCTTGTGTATTTGTTGCTTAAGCAGCGCTGTGCTAACAGTAAACAGCAGAGGGAGCACCCCTGCGTTCCTCTGGTAGGAGAAGCACTTACGGTGCTGCCCCAGAGGGGGCGCCACCTGGCAAAGTCAGGAGAATTTTCTTCTGGCCATCACACCAACATTGAAGTTAGTTATTAATCGGGAAAGGAACTGGAGTGGGAGTAGAGTGGGGTGTTTAGAGGAAAAGTTAGAAAATGTGAAGACCAAGGAAGAGAAACATTATGGTAAATGTAGGGCATGTAAGCATGCTGGTGCTTTTGTCTAAGATACTTTATTGGAAGCATTCTACTCATACAGTAAAAAACCCAAGGTGACATGCTATGGTTTTTCTTGGGATTTCTAATCTCTGCAACACCTCACTTCCCCCAGGAGGTATGTGGACTTTACTTTGAGAAGTGTGGTGTAGATAGCCTACTGATAAATTGTGGAGGTGGTGGGAGCAGCAAGAGGAGTCTTTACTATATGTAGAACATTTACATCTAGGCAGTTCCTGACTATAAGAACAGCTCATTGTAAACTTTTGATTATTTAAATGGGTGGATTGATTTTGCTCAGTTCCATTAGAAACAGTTATTTTATTGTTCCTCCATTGAAATAATTTAGTGATATCATGCGATAGAGATATTTACTTTAAAAAAAGTAACATAAGCTTAGCAAAAAAAAATCATCACTTCTTAATTTCCACTGTTAATTTGGAGTATAATGTTTTTGTCCTCATTTCATGTTTTTCCTAGTTACAAAATGAATCTGATAATTAATAACTGGGTGTGGTACAGTTTTATGATATTTTTCATAAAAATAAATTCATGAACTGTGTTTTTTGGAGATACTTTATGTACCAGCAACATAGAAAAAATCTGTATTTTATTATAATTATCCGTAGTATATCATTATTTTGTAGCAGGATCTTTTATTTTGAGATTCCTTGCACAGGCTTGAAAAAAAATGCCTTCCTAGGTGTTTATCCTACAGAGTAATGTAATTTATTTTATAACACCCTTCTTCAGAATATGTATTTACTTCTTGATTCAGTTATTTTTCTTCATTGAGTGAGTGGATATTTGCAAGGCTGTGTAGGTTTAAAATAATTTTTACACATCCAGAAATATAATCAACTTGTAATTTGTGTAATAATTTTTAAGTAAGTATACAAATAAGTAATTTTAAGTGATTTGTGTAATAATTTTTGAGTAATGGTATTTTTATAATACCATTTTTAAGGGGTGTGAATGGGTAGAACCCATTTCCTATATGCAGTGAAACATCACTAGGATATGGTTCCTTATTGACAGTACATGGGTTGAATTAGGGTGAAACTCTGTTCTGTAAAACAATAAAACCTTAATAAAACATGTGAAGTCAGTAAGAAGAGTGAGAATAGATGCTCTCCCCTAACAGGGAGTTGTTTTGAATAGCAGTGATGGTCTCTTCATACTGGGAAACAACCATAGGACCATTATGCATTTTTCTAAAAAGTGTAACCTCCCACTTTCTAAAACACATTCATTTTGTAGAAAACTAGGAAATCCAGGTTTTATTACCAATCTTCTTTGTCTGGATATCCATATATTTTATTTAAAAATAAAAGTGGTATGATTTTGTGCAAACTGTCTTTTTGCAACTACTAGTACTTACCATAGCTCATGAAAACTTTCCAGTGTTGTTAAATATAATGAATAGTTATGGATTTATATAGAAAATTTATATATAATTTTTATGTTTGTGTATATAAGCAATTCTCTATTATTAGACAAGCTGTTTCTTATTGTGGTTTTAACACTACAAATTTAGCTTTGACTCTGGGATTTTTATAATTCAAAAATTAAAGTGAATTTGTATTAATGAAAATATATTGGTGCTTCAATTGTATATCAGGTTTTTGGAATTTAACTAGTGGTTTTACTGCAACTGCCTTATATTTTTTAGAATAAGGCAGGATATAGGTAAATTAAAAATATGGTATTTGGATTAATCATATCTTAGGAACATGTTGAGATAGAGTCTACCTATTTGGGCAAAAATACAAGTTCTTTCTAATTTTGTAAAAACTGATGCCTTGCCCTAAAGTGAGTACTTCACTTTTTTGCTCTCTATAATCTATGCAAACCATTTTGAGGAGTTTTAAAGAATTTTAAGACCTGCCTTGTTACCACTTGTGTTCCCATTAATGTTTATCCATTCAGTGTTTGGCTTTTATTTTATGTTATCTCAGAAAATGTGTTACGTAACTTGTTAGCTACCCTGCATTTTTTAACCATGTTATATAACAATCATTGTTTTTCAGGGGTCTTCCTTGTGATTTAGCATTCCTACTATTTCTTTACTTTAAAATATTCCTACTATATCTATACTTTAAAAAAAAAAAAAAAACCAACCTGGTTGTTTAGCATTTCCAAAACATCAGGTAAGGTACCATTTTAAAAATACGAAGACTCTGTAGTTTTCTTTTATTGGGTTTCATTGTGGAAGAAGCTTGTTGCTAACTGATTTTAGGACTAAGATTAATAGGGATCCATGACCACAATTTCTCATCCTTTTCTAATGACCTGCTGATGCCAGTAGGAGAAAATACAGAGTATGATATTAGGAGGAAGAGCCTTTCAGCTCTGTCTGAGCAGCAGTCCATAGTGAGTCACCCTGTAGTTTGTACCCCTGGATGAAGAGAATTCAAAAGATGCCAGGCAGCATTTTGGCTAGATGAACAAGGATATATGCTGTCATAGTTGTATGTAGAGTTAAGATTTATTATTTTAATTAACACAGAAAACAAATACTCTTGAGTGATCTCAAAAATAAAGTGTAAAATAACATCCCATCAGTATCACTCCACCAGTTACTTTTTCTCAGAATGACTTCCAAAAACGGAGAGCGAAATCTAGAAAAATATTTTCAGATGTCTCTTTGCTTGAAAATGAGTAGGACACTTTTCTTCCAGAACTAATGTTGTAAAATCCGTCCTCCTAGTTTAAGGAGGCTTCCAAAGAAGCGGATCTCCTTCATCCAGCATGCCAGGAAGATTGAGTAACCCATATTTCCATTGGTTATTTAAGAACTCCAAAATTCATTTCTTTGTTAACCACAGATTATCCACCATTTCAGTGTCCTGAATTTCCATACTTGATCTCAGCCCTGGCTTTAAAAAGAGAAGGAAGCCTGACCTAGATACAGACAACACTTTGTTAGTGACCAGGGGTGTGAGTGGGAGAGGTGAAGGTGGGCTGCGAGCAAAATGGGTGAAGGCGGTCAAAAGGTACAAATGTCCAATTATGAGGTTAATTAAAGTCCTGAGGATGGAATGTACAACATTATGACTATAGTTAATGATACCGTATTGTATATTTGAAAGTTTCTAGGAAAGTAGATCTTAAAACACAAGAAAGAAAATTCGAACTGTGTGCTGTGTGATGTGATGGATATAATTAAACTTATTCTAGTAATCACTTTATAATACAGACATACATCAAATCATTCTGGTGTTCACCTAAAACTAATACAGTGTGCTTGGCTATGATATCTTTAAAAGAAAAGAAAAAGAAGAAAAGAAAAAATGGAGACTGAATTTTGAGACTGGCTCCCATGAGTCAGTAATATTACCTGCAATATCCAATGTCACCTTTTAGATAAACAGTTATTACTCTTTTATGGCTGAGGAAACCTAGATTCAGTTGGTCACTGTGAGTCAATTTATTTACTCTTTTATTCACTCATTCAGTCAGATCAACACTTGCTGATCACCTGCCAATTGCCTTGGGAAGAGGCTGGGGATGCATAGTGACCAAGAGACTGTCCCTGCCCTCGGGTGGTTGATAGCCTCACCAAGGTCATCATTAGCAGTGGGGACCCCTGCAGGCCTCTGGTCACTATGCAGCTGCTAAGAAAGGTAGAGAATAGGGCAGCCCCTGAAAGATGAGGTAGTAGGTGTTCCTGAGCAGCGAGAAGAAGGAGGCAGATTTACATATTAGAAAAGACAAGTTAGCCTAGAACATGAGATGGATGTTAAAACAGAAGACTCAGATTTCCTGGGCAACACCTTTTAAGTGTTACCTGAGAACATTGAAACAAACATGAGCCTGGTAAGGATTTTATTTTTATAATTTTTTATTTTTTTTATTGAACACTGCTACAGCACACCAGCTACTTTAGCACATCAGAGATGTAGACAATATAGTTTCTTTTAGGATGAAAAAAAAAACAATGGATAGAACAATATTTTGTACCAAGTTTATGGCTATTAATTTAATTCATCTCAGTAAACACTTACTGAACTCATAAAACTTAGTAGTTTCTTGCCTTGAGTTCACAGCCATTTTAAGACAGGTGAGTGATGGGCGCCAGCCGCTAAATGCCCACCCTGTATCCTATGCCAAGGAGATTAGTGTTTCTGTAGATGATGGGAATCATGAAAGCTTTTAAGCAGAGGAGAGGAAGTTTTAAAATTGTGTTTTAGATATTTTACTGTGGTAGCAATGTAAAAGAAATTTTTTAGGGGATCAGTTAGGAGACTAATCTAGTAGTCTGAGAAAATAGCATGGCCTGAATTGAGGGTATACTTTGGAAAATTGAGTTTAAGAATTAAACAGCCTTTTAGAGATAGTCCTTTGAGCTTCTTCCCTTAACATATTAGGGCCAGTTATTTGAAAAATTAAAGTGTATGTAGTTGGTTACTTTTTGTTTGGTCTACCCAAATGTACAGTAATTTAAAGTCTTATTCATATGTTATGAATATAAACTAGGGTTTCTGTCCCACAATGTGAGATTTCTTGGAAATTCTCATATTCTGCAGTGGAAGGTCAGAGTACAGATGATTTCAAAAGGGTCAGAATGAAAGGGCACTAACTCTGGAGTCAAACAGACCTCCTTCTGTACTTTGTAATTATGTTTCTTGGGCAATTTAATTTCTCTCAGCCTCAATATTCTCATCTATAAAATGGGCATTGTGCCCAATTACATGGCCTATAGAGTTAGTAAGGATCAAGGAAATTAGGAACATAACACACCTACCACAACACTAGCTCACATTCTAAGCAATAAGTAAATGTTTCTTGGTTTTATTTATAATAAAGTACTTGTCTTTCAGGAAAGAAAATGATATTGTAATTTGGGACTGCTTGGTTTATTTTCCCACTTGTATAATGAGGCCCTTGTTTGCATATTTCCTCGATTTTATGTTTATGTATTTGTTCTTCTTCCTCCAGATATTTTCCCTCAGCCTCATAACATTACACTGGGAGCAGTATACTGTAGTGTTATTTGATACCAACAATATACACCATAAACCTTTCTGGGGACTCAAAGAAATTTAGCAAATAATGGAAAATTGTCTACTGGGAAATGGAAGCCATGAAATTAACTAGGATATTGCGTGTCAGACGTTAACATCAACAACAAAAAAATCTAATGTGTTTTAAACACTAAGGAAACTGGTCATTATGATCTCCTTTCCCAAGCAACCAACAGAACCTTCATAGAAGGGAGTCATTTCTCATCAAACAAGTTTGTTCAGCGCTAGACCAGGACACATCTCTGTAGGCATATGTGATCACTTCTTTCAGCAACCCAGTGGGGCTACACTAAAGATGATAAACATTCATCATACACCCTTACTTCTCTGAGTATAATTTCTGTTATTTTAGTCTTGTTTTCTAGGTGACCTTAACATTTCCAACAAGCAAAATGAGTGGTCCCCAGAAAGCTGCTATATTTCAGACTCAAGTTCTAGTACAAGAGAGACACAATGAAAGCAGAAAAAAAAAATGTAGAGAAAGTCAAATAAAATGATGAGCAACAAAGAGGACCCTAATGAGGGAGAACACTTTTTTTTTTTTTAAAGATTTTATTTATTTATTTGACAGAGAGAGCGATCACAAACAGAGAGGGAGGCAGGCAGAGAGAGGAGGAAGCAGGCTCCCTGAAGAGCAGGGAGCCTGATGCGGGGCTCGATCCCAGGACGCTGGGATCATGACCTGAGCTGAAGGCAGAGGCTTTAACCCACTGAGCCACCCAGGTGCCCCGGGAGAACACTTTAATGCCAGAAATATGAAGGATTATTTTGCATAGTATGTAATGGAATTTTCTGTACCAAAAGGTGTGATATTGTAAAACCATTGTTTTATCCATGTCTGGTTCCTGGTTAATGGTAAGGAAGCATCCCCTCCAGGCTTTGGGGAGTTGTTTGCACTTCTCTGTAACATTTGGGTAAATTAATTTAATATATGTTCAGCTATTTATTCTTTCTAGTTATTTTCCTTGTGCTTGGTGATATTCCCTTGAATGCGGCAAAAATAGAGTTAACAGGTTAATCCTAAGACTTGAAAATGGTTGGAAGATCAGAAGGAAGAAAGCAGAGAAGACATTCTAGTCCTTAAAATAGATATAACAAGATCTCTACACTAAAAATCCATGCCCTTTTGATAGGGTGAGTAAACAAGTATCAAATATCATATATTCACAGCAAATTAGGGGATAAGAACAAGCATATTGAAAGTGGCAGGATAGGACAGAAAAACCCATACAAATACTTAGCACAGCAATTAGGCAGCTATCTGTTATCCAGGCAAATGACCCTATAAACCTCAGTAGCTCCCCAACGGCATCACTGCCTTTACAACCAAGTACAAAAATTAGAGTTTATGTTGATGACCCTGGGAAGTTACTGTTACATTTACTCTGCCCTACCTAAGAAGATAGACAAGGATAAAAGATTTTCCTTTGAATGGTAAAGTTTGGGCCTGAACATGAGTAAATTTCTTAGATTTGGAAAGCCTACTTTCTTTCATTTAACTAATATTTTATGAGTACCCCCTATATTCCAGGCATTTCTCTAGATGCTGAAGACATAGTAACATACAGTCCGGCTCTCAGGGAGCGTATAGAGCAGTAGGTGAATCAGGCATAAATCAGAGTGGAAGTTACCACCTCAATAGGTGCTTCTCTGGGAGCACAGAGCCTGTTGAAACATCAGGTTTCTGGCTGGACACAGCTGGTGGAGGAGTGTAAATTAAAGCCCAGTCAGGTGATGATGATTAGATCTATGTAGGCGGAGTGTGGCTCAAGGACTGGCTGCTGGGTCTTGACTTTTTTCATCTGTAAAATAGGCCTAACGAGGGATGCTGGGTGGCTCAGTTGGTTGGACGACTGCCTTTGGCTCAGGTCATGATCCCGGAGTCCCAGGATCGAATCCCACATCGGGCTCCCAGCTCCATGGGGAGTCTGCTTCTCCCTCTGACCTTCTCCTCGCTCATGCTCTCTCTCACTGTCTCTCTCTCTCAAATAAATAAATCTTAAAAAAAAAAAAATAGGCCTAACGAATGACCTAACAGGAGTTCATTGTGACCACCATATAAGTCACAAGTGGAAAGGGCTGAATGACACCCTTTCTAGCAATTTTAAGTGTTAAAAACTACTACTGCTATGATGGTTGTTATTTGTTATTGTTGCTATAAAACAATGATACTTATTTTTGTGCCACAGATTGTAGATTCACTGGAGGCACACAGTAGGCTCTTAAGAAATATGTGTTGAATACTTGCGTTGGGAACGTTAAACGGGGAAAAAAAGTGCAAATGCCTATTTTATTCACAATGGGTTCTTTTAGTGAGGCTACCATGTCTTATAAGCTGCACTGGTTTTATTGAGGATGGAATGAAGAATTACATAGACATTAACAACAGATACATATAATTTTAGAATTTGAAGAATTTTGGAAATGATCAGTGATTATATGGTGGTGAACAAGGATGACTCAGTAGAGGGGGAATGTGTGAGTCACGCGGCAAAGGAGATGTGATGTGAAAACAGCAGAGGTTTTTTTCTTCTACTTGATTGTTTCAGTCATCTCAAGGATTTCAGCTGATACTGAATTAGCATTTCGGGGATGGTGTGGAAAAGTATGGGTTAAAAGGTGCTAAAACTTTTATTTAAAATAATATACCATTTGGAAGTCAATACAATAAGAATTTGGAACTTTGTAGTAAAATTTACATAAATTTACATAAATTCAGGAAAATTAAATTATAGTAATACAATTATGGTTTTTTAATAAATTAACATTTTAGTAACCCTATTTATTCTTTGATGTTCTAGTTTAAATATGCTTTTCAGTCCTTACTTGATTACCCAGCAGAATTCAGCCCTGTCGTCCACTCTCTGCTGGTCAGAGGCTGTGCTTGGCTTTCTTCTATTGTACCATATAATCCAGCTTTATCAGCTTATTCCATGTTTTCAGCAGCCCCCCCAATCACACTCGTCATATGTGTGTTGAATCCTGCAGCTTCATTAGAGACCAAGCTCTAGTTAATGGTCATCTTTACTCTTCTAAACTTCAGTTACTGTCTATACCAGTGTCACCTATTGAAATAGAATACAAACCATAATGCAAAACTCCCATTAACTCTGAATTTAGAATGGCTTCCCATTAACTCCCCATTATAAAAGTAAAAAGAAACAGAAGATGGTGATCATTTTGTAACTAACGTATGGAAATGTTGAGTCACTGTTGAAACTAACACACCTGAAACTAGTATAATACTGTATGTTAACTATACTTTAAAAAAAGGGATTCGTTTTAATATTATTTCAACTGATACATCAAAAATACTACCCATTCAATATAAAAATTATCAGTGAGATCCTACATTTCATTTTCATATAGATGTCTTTGAAACCTAGGATGTATTTTTTTATATAGCACATCTTGATTGGGCCACATTCCAGATGCTCCATAGACAAATGTGGATAGTGGCTGCCATATTGGACCCTAAAGGTCCATACGCTCACAAAAAGCAAATCCTCCTTGTTAGCCCTCAACTTTCTTAGGGCTCTAGACCCATTATCTATTTGCCTAGGAGACACCTCAGACTTCGCCCATCTAAAACAAAGCATATCACCTTCCCTTCCTACCTCCAGTCTGCCCTGCCTCCAATGTTCACATCCCGTGAAAACACCTTCCTCTACCATCTACTTGGTTGATGCGAGAATCCTGAATATTTTCTTGGACACTGCTCACCCTCACCTCCAATGTTAGCATATGTAACAATCAGGTATCTTTGAGTCACTATCATCATTGCCATCTCCTTAGGCCATATGATCATTCCTTCCTACTGTGGGCTATGGGTAATAGCTTCCCCTCTGCTCTTCCTTCCTCCATTCTTGCCATTACACAGTGTTACCCACATTTCCTGGGACATTCTAAGTGTTGCTCCAATAGTTTAAGATCTTTCAGTAGTTTCCATTGCTCTTGAGATAAAATCCACACATGCCTAATCGTATTCATTAAGGTCATTTCCCTACTTTCCTTTGCAGGCTTCACCCTTCTCTGCCTTCGTTTTAGCCATCCTGGCTTTCCTTTACTTCTCACTCACACTTTACCTAGCCTGGAGCATTCTACCCTCTCCTCTTGTGCAGCTAACCTCAGTTTGTCCTTCAAATGGTTTTGGTAGAGAAGTCTCTCACTGCCTCCTGCCTGAGTTTCTTTCCTGACCTTCCCCATGGCATTCATCATGTTTGTAAATCTTTGTATTTCATCTTCCCTACTGAAGTCTAAGCTCCAGGAAGGCAGGAACTGGGTCTGCCCTGTGATGCTCTGCTATACATGTAGTATATAGCGAGGTACCTGGCATTTACTGATCATTTCATGAATATTAGGAGAGATGAACAAGTGAACAAATCCAGAAGAACCCAGTGGGGTGGTCCCCAAATTTAATTAACCCTTATCTAGTGCATGAATTACCTTTGGAACATCCCAACTTCTGCTTGAATACTAGATCTCACTAGGAAGTCACACTAATTAGGTGAGCATTTCTTCTTGTGAACAGGTCATTATTAAAAAGCTATTTCATTGTATGGAGAAAGAATTTGTCTTATGTAAGAAAGCAGTTTGTGATCTTTCAAGTAATATGCTCCCCCCCCCCCATAAAACATTTGTGTTATCCCAAATGTTCTGTTTTCATTGCTATTGTTGAGTTTGGTTAATAGTTGCATCTTGAATGTTTTTTTCTTTTCAAAAACAACATGGATGTATGTATATGTGTATATATATATGTATACATATATATATATATATATATATTCATGCCAATTTGTGTCTATAATGAAGAGAAATAAAACACATGTCAGTTCATTTTCTGTCTTGTTTACACGGGTCTGCATGTGTCTGTGTTCATATGCACATGTGTGTATATGTATTGTCTGTTTCTCACTGGAAGAAAGAAGTGATCTTTCTGACTATAAAGCATCCAGTGTTTTCCATTAGGTCTCATTTGTTACACATTTCTGCTTTTAAATTACTTCTGAACCACAGAATCTGGCAGGCCTCATTGGAAGGCATTTGAGGATAACTACTCTATCTGGAATCCAGCCATTTACAGTATTTGAAAGCAAAGAACAAAGCAAAGCAAATTGAGATTATTTCACTGAATGTTTAAAAGTTTTGGAAAGAACAATTAAAATTAAAGAGAAATCCTTCATTGGTGCATGCTTTGAAAATACCAAGTTTTCTCAATCTTTAATTTTGTGCATCTGAAAACCAACTTGAATTTGTTTGTCTTTAATCCTCTGCTAATCAGTGGAAAGTAAACTGGAGGAATTGCTAATCCTATATGGCCTTGGAATAATGTTACAAGGAACCAGATAGTTTAATGGTTAAGTATTCTTTCCACTCTTCAAGTCAGATTGAGATCCAGCAGAGAAGCAAATCTTGATCATGTGTATCATACTGATTCTTCCTCAAGAGAATTCAGATTTCATCATCTAGTTTTAAAATTTCTAAACCTCTTAATTATGTTAAGCATGTTGAGCAATAGTAGCAACATTGACCTCAGACTAATAACAGAGAAGCAGTGGAAAAAACTTGGATTTTGGAGGTAGGCAGAGCTGGGCTGAGATCCTGGCTGGCCATATTGTGTTGTCCAGCTCCTGCTCAGAGCAGCTGACACTTAGTGAATGCTGACAAGGTCCCGAGCAAGCATTAGGTGCTGTGGGTTTATTCTTCTATTGAGGACACAGTGGTATCTCTGTTTTATAAATTGCAGAGACTGAGTAACTTGACAGGTTGATGTAGCTCCCACTGAAGTTTGATCTCCACTCCTGGTATCTGGCTTTAAAGCCCACCATGCTTTTTCCAGCCATACTCCCTCCATGTTGTTCAGATTTCATGAGTTATTAGCTTTGATATTCCTTAAAGTTCTGTGATTGCAGTATATTGCATATAATTCAAATGCTATTTTAATCCAGATGAATATAAGGAATATATTTGAGTATTTTTAGGAAGTTTAAAAATTCTAGTGACTAGTATTTTTGAAGATGTAAACCTGCAAGTTGCCCTTCGTGTTACTTTAAGAGAGCAGTTGGTTGGAATTTTCTCCTTGTTGAAATAAAGTCAATCCTAAAAGAAAGAGTAAAAGGCTTTAGAACTATTCTTTGTGAAGTTTTCCATAAAACGTGGGTCTATCATCCTTTCCCTAGGTGTAGCTTATGGCTTAGTTGGCATTCAGCAATTAATTTAAAACTGTATCAGGAATTGTCAACAACTTTAGTCCTGCTTATCATTCCTGTGGCTCAGCAAACAGGAATGCAACCAGCCTTGTAATTTTTGTAACTGAACCAGGTTCCACTCTGCGTCCTGCTCAGATTTAACCCTCAAATTTAAATGTCCCAAGCTCAAAAGGAAAAGACTTGTCCTTTAAGGACAAGTCTTTTTTCTTTTTCCTTTTTTCTTTCTTTCCTTTTTGCTTTTCGTTTTTCCTTTTCTTTTTCCTTTCTCCATTTTTTTCTTTTTCCTTTGCTATTTTGTTGGACTGTGTGTATGTGTTTTGTGGGTTTGTCACCCGGTGACTTTTGTCCCCTAATGGATTTTCACTTTCATCATCTACTTTTGAAGTGCTCTGTTGGGGAAATTTTATTTCTTATTTGTAGGAAGTTTTAGCCCTAGTTTCTAAAGGCTTGGGTTGGAGTTGTCTACATACCCACTGAGAAAACTGGGCTTCATACCATCCAACTCCACCCCAAACCCTGAGGATTAAAAATAACAAACCTAGTAAAATTCTGAGGACCAAAAGCATGCCAGGCAGTGCAGGTGTCAGTGGAGAGAAGGCAGCCAGTACCTTTATCTCTCTAACATGGGAGTTCTAATAGTTCAAAATTTAGGTATGCCTCCCCCTCCCCCCCACTACCTCCGTGCTTGATTCTGTGAGCTGAAGAAACCCTGAGTTTGGGCTAAAGGGTTGAAACTTCTTTATTGCTTAGTAATTCTTTTTCAGTGACACAGAAACTGATAAAGGCAAAATAATTGACCCTGAGATAAAATAGTAAGGACTGAGGAAATGGAAGGAAGGTGGTGGGGATAAGTTGCCCATGGCAGTAAGGGGTGGTAGAGTGCCATCAGTTTTGCCTCAGAGTCCTCTAAATGGATAGATGTCTTTGCTTGACGGCTTTCAGAATTTGGGCTGCTTCACTGTCTTTCCTAAGTTTGACTAGGGAAAGAGCTGTGATATTTGATTTAATAATTACCATAGAGTCACATGAACTCCTTTGTGTCCAACTACCATATTAATCTCCAAAATGGTTTCTATTTTTTCATTCCAAGAATGGGCTGAAAATCTGCCCTTGTCTTTAGTAAACTAAAGAAAGATTACTTTATATCTGAAGTAGTTGCATTAGTAATGGGTTCATTCCAGGTACTTTGAAGTTTCTCGTAGCCTGGAAGAGATGCCAATTAACCTTGCAGCTGAAGTAATTTACAGCAAAAATACAGACGAAATGACTGAAATAGTATTTCTGTGAAAATCCTACTGCTATTCTCTTAGAAATAGTGAGATTTAGAAATAAGATAAGGTTTTTCACCATTCTTTAATGCTCCAGCATGATAATTGTATGTGTTAATAATAAAGGCATAGCAGGGGATTAGAAGTTTTAGTCACTGCTAATAGCAGTTTAAAAAAATCCCACAGCAGGTTCAGATATGTGGGAAAGGATTATAGTGAAAGCACAGCTTAGCTCATAAGGGGCTTATTATGGGTCAGCAAACTAGGGCCTCATCAGATGTAAAATACAGGTGTATTCTCAGAGTTGTTTTATTTTGTGCCATTTGATACCAGTCACAATGCACGTATGGAACACCCGACTGGAGAACTTTCTGCTGGGCTTTTCGCTGCTCAATACCATGCTAGATGTTGCTTTGAAATAGCCCTGGCATTAAGGAAATGATGTGATGGATTTCCTTATAAGGCTTTTCCTTGTCTCACTTTTTCAGCTGTGTTTTCTCTGTTTCGTTGACAATTCTGGTCTTTCTTAATTTGAACTGCACTCCTTATCTCCTTATTGCTGTTGCTGGTTTCTGGTATACATCACCAAGCTTGACTCTGGGAAGAGTTTTATTTGCTGTATATTGTAGTCTTGTCCTTGTGCTTCTAAAAGCCAAACTTAGAGTCATTCTAAGTGATAGAAGAAATGCAGCTTTCCTCACCTTAATGTTTAATCTATTTGAAATCAAACTCTTTGAAGTAAAGTAAAAACAACAAGAAAGTTTAAAATGAAGCAGAACTCAGTGTAATATTGAGTTAGTGAAGGCGTAGAAATAACTTATTTAAATAAGTCACCTATACTTCATTTACTTAGTTTTCAGTAGCTCTTGTTTTCTCTAGGCTTGGGAATTGTGTGTCTTAGAGAAATAAATAACCACAACTTAATAACAGCAAAAATATATAGCATCATCAGTTCTTAAATGCTAACTGGCAAGAGGTTCAGCAGAACAAAACCAGGCATATCTGATTGCTACTGTACATTGTGGGCATTGAGCTGAAGGTTAATTGTAGCTTCTTACTTCCTTGACACTGTTAGCTAAGAGGGAACGGATACCACCTCCTATTTTCATCAGAATGTGCCATCAGCGATGGCAGAGTCTGTATTAAAATCTAGTCCATCTGCACAAATGTTTTGATCAGTTACTGGCCAAACTTTGAGTGATTGCTTATGGGAACAAACTTATTTTTGATCAATTCATTGGTAGGTAATATCCCTAAACATAGGAGTTTGGGTTTTTTTTGTTGTTATCTATAGTCACAGTTCTGATTTAAAGCAAAATCAAACTAAACCTTATCTCTACCATGAGGAACTCTTAAATGTTCAAATCTGATTTTCTGGATGGCTTGAGTGTTTAACCCCTTACTGAAAAGGCACAGACTGGTTTAGAGACATAAGGCACTTCAGAGATGTAGACTAACCTAAGAAGACATCAGCCCTTAAAATAATTTTTATCAAGTATTTGTGGTGGCCCAGGGCCCTGCACCTAATAGATTTCTTATAAATGTTTGTTGAAGTAAACATATATCTCTCTGAAATGTAATGTTGACCAATTACGTATCTTTGTCTTGAGAACCCAGACCATGATAGTGTATGTGTATGTGTGTGTGTGTGTTGTATATTATTTATAGTACTAGTTTAAACTACTGTGCTGAATAGAAAAACTACCAGGTCCTTCTAATAAAGTCCGTTCAAGACTCTGAGCTCCCTGTGTCATATTGGGCAACATGACCTTTCTCCCAAAGATCTCAGGCTCTGACATTTGACTGCTTGTAGCTGTCACCCTCTGAGTTGAGTCTTCCAGTCATCTCCATGGGGCTGTCTTTGACAACCCTACTCTCTCCAGCAGACTGATTATAAAACACGTGAAATAAGAGTAAGAAAGTTAGAAGGAGGCACCAGAGATTTCCATGCAAATCTAGTGCATGAATTTTTGACAACGGTGTTTTCTGCCTAGAAGTGTTTTGGTTGTGGGTTGGCTTTTGACTACATGTGGGTGGGGAGCCTTTAGGTGTTTCTTGATTACAGATAGAATAGTTTGACTCTAATTTTCAGGTATATTTAAACTTAAAAATAAGTAGCTATATTAAAATGGATATGTGTATACATAATGCAATTCTTAAATTAAAAAAAAATTTTTTTTCTATTTCAAACATTCCAAAGGGGATGTTACTGAAAATGTTTTAGGTGATTAGGAACACTTACATCATAGGTCACAAACTGGCACCCATGCCAAATTTGGCCCTGTGATGTGTTTAGTTTGGCCCCTACATTTTTGTTTTGTTATGTTTTTAATTAAATTAGTCCCTAACTCTTAAAATGGAGTTATTTCTGGTTCTTTTTTGGGGGAGGGGAGAGACCAGACTGTCTGGCATGACTGGATTTGAATTCTGTCTTGTCCAGAGCAGCTGCCTTCTTTTGGTGGGACATATCTCCAGGTCACAGGACTTGCCACTGTCCCCAGTTGCTCCTTCCTGCTGAGACCAAAGGTTGGTTACCCTCAACATCAGGCCTTACCATGCCCATCCTGGCAGCTTTCTTCCTTTATTTGACCTGCTTACCTCCTATAAACCATTTGTTTTGACCCCTGAGTTTTAATGAATAAACCAATCCTAGATAAATCACGAGAAGCTTTTATACCACAAGCAAAGTTAAATGTACCAATAAGATTCTTCATCTGCACTATTTAAAAATAAAAACATTTTAACCTTGCCTCTTTAGAAAAAAAATACTATTTTATTTTATTTTTTTAAAAAGATCTAATTCATTTATTTGACAGACAGAAATCACAAGTAGGCAGAGAGGCGGGCAGAGAAGGGCGGGGAGGCAGGCTCCCTGCCAAGCAGAGAGCCCCATGCAGGGCTCCATCCCTGGGATCATGACCTGAGCGGAAGGCAGAGGCTTTAACCCACTGAGCCACGCAGGCGCCCAAAACATACTATTTTAAAAATCACATTACATTTAGCTCTTAGATAGCCTGTTTTTGAATATTTGTACACATATTGTCTGAACTTAATACTTCTGGTATATCAGATGCCTTAATTTATGGAACACTGGATCTCCTTAATGTGTTATTTAACATTTCTTGGTTAAGTGGATGCTAAATATTACAGTCCAGCAAAGAAAAGCACATTTATAACTAAATACATTTTCTTCTAAGGCAGCTATTAATACTGTAGGGAACAACGGGGATTTCTAAAGAAAAAGTGACCTTTGTGAGTTATGTTGTAGTTTTGCTGTTCCCCTTCATGAAAGGAAGATTTCCTTTTTGAGACAAGCCCTGTTCCTAAAAGGAATAACCACAGTAGGGTCCTAGATTGGTGTTCATTTTGCACGTGGGTATTTTACATACAGTATTTAATCTTAATAGTATCTTAGTGGGGCCAGTTCTTATATTATCCAAATGCTACAAATGGGGGAAAAATGAGAGATGTAAAGTTTGGAAATTATATCGCTGGTCACAACTCTGGTGAGAAATCCAAGATACAAATCCAGGTTTCCTATGTTTATAAGCACTAACCACCATGCTCTTTCCCAAATTTAAAAAGAGAAACATCCCTCCCTCAAAAAAACAAAGAACAGACATTGAATTCCCATTTTGTATTTTGAAACCATTGCGTTATAAGTGTGTTAATGAAAATACTGATTTTCTTTGCCTGAAATGTTAGCTTAATTTGAGTAATATGTCATATATTTCTGCTTTTTTGAAGGAGCTTTTCAAACATTGATTTTCTTTTCAGTTGTTAAAAGACCATCAAACCTAAATGTTTACCCAATACTGAAACCAACGATTTCTTGACCAAATTAAATCCTTTATAAAAATAGATAAATTATTATGTTCTGACTTGTTGGCAGTAGCAAATCCTAATTCTTAAATATACTTGGAAGTTCAACTAATCTTACTAAAAAAGACCTTTTCTTTCTAATGTTTCTGCTTTGCCCTGTCCCTGCTTAAAATCCAGTAAGCCCACCACTATAACTTCTGCATCAGCAAGAATTTTCATGGAAGTCAACATTCAGAAAAATAATCAGCAGAAGTCTACATGAACCCCAAATGAATTTAATGTAGGTTTGAAATGAAAGAATGTTTTAGTCACATACGTTTACTTTGAATTGTTTTTCCATTTTAACAGTACCAAAACCATATTATAGGAAAAAGAAAAACAATATTCCCTCCTCCCATGACCCTGAAAAAGAAGCCACAGCAATTGGCATTTTGATATATTTCCTTACAGACGTTTTTCTTATGTGCTTTAAAATTACAACAACATATATATGGCATCATACTTGTGTGTATTTATGTATTCTGCCTTTTTCCATAACATTACAGATTTCTTGGCATAACTTTAATGTTTTCATATTATTCTGATGTCTAACTAATATGTATAATTGTTAATCCACAAACTAGGGTATGTAAGAGCCTTGTAGATTTTTCCTTCTGGATCTAAGAGCCTGCTCTGACAGGCTAGGGAAAAGGACACTCAGTTTCTCAACTATAGCTTTCTCTTTCCAGGGTCTGGCAAAGGTCCTATAGTGTGGGTGTGTGTGTTTGACCGGGGTGAGGGGTGACATAGCACAATGAATGTGCTATGAGGTCCAGTGCCCTAACTACTAATAGATCTTTATTAAGCCAGCACGATCTTGCAGTTTTTGATGGATATGTGCCTTCACTGCCTGTGGAGCATAAGAATCCTGTCAGGTCTGTCTCTTCTGGATCTCTGCAGTGATCCACCAAATGAATAACCCTTTGTCCTGGTAAGCCACCCACTCCCATAGGCCTATCTTAGTCCTGCCTCGGGTAGGTCTCCCTTATGCTGCCAGCATCTTACAGGCTGCGAAGGCATGCTTCTCTCTTCCATTCCCACCCACAAGAACAGTTGGTCTAATCTCAGCCTTCCACAAATGTGAGGAAATCAGATTGTCTGTAAGCAATATCTTCCTCTGGCCCTCTGAGACCCCGCCACTGGAGGCAACCAAGGGGCATGCAGTGCCTGGCCACTTGGGGAGAGTGGTAGAGGAATGGACACAAAGCAGAAATCCATAATGGCATATGTTTTTCTGCCCTGTTGCATAGGATTATCCTGGTTATGCTGTAGTTGGCTAACCATCTCTCTTTCTCAGACAGTTAGTTGTTCATTACTTTTTCAGTGTTAGACATAACACTGCCGTGAACATTTTTTATGCGTAAACTTTTTTCTCTGTTTATGATTTCCTTAGGGGGAATTTTCTAAAAATAACATTACTGGTTGTGACATTCTATTTTTTTTTTAATGACTTCTTACACACTATATAGCCAAAATGCTTGCCAACATGAAAATGAAAACTGAATAAGAATGTTGTGAGGGGTACATTTATGTAGTTGAGTAGAGCAACTTTTCAAAGTCATTCCCCTTTTCATTTCAAGTTTTTCTAAAATGGTGAGTATTGGAGCATTCCTGATGCTTATTCCTAACAATTTTTTTTCCAATTTCACCAAACCTACTGAGCACAGTGAGATACTTGAGAGGGGCCTGTGTGTTCAGTGGATGATTTAGTGGTGCTGTTGTGTTCGGGCTGAATAGTAGCTCTTCTGTGGGCCATCACTCCTTTGGTTTTGCCTGTTTTAGATGGGGCCCCATCTGTGCACCTCTCTACACATTTTCCTCTAGTCATTACCACTGAGAACTCTTAGCTGGCTTGACGTTATTAGTTATTTGTGATCAAACGCTTTGTAAATTAACATGTGTCACAGACATGTATAAATAAATACAAATAAAAATCAATACAAAATGGCACAGTTGTTAACATCTATTTACTTTCATCCAGCTGTAATAGGGAAAAATCAGAATGACCTTGGCCTCTCACCAGTTGCAAGTGGGTTGAGTTGCACTCTACCAAAATTCGTATGTTGAAGTCTCAACCCTTCAATACCTCAAATGTGATCTTATTTGGAAATAGTCGTCACAGATGTAATTAGTTAATATGAATTCCTATTGGAGTAGGGTGGGCCCCTGATCCAGTAAGACTGGTGTCCTTAAAAATGGGGAGGTTGGGACACAGACACAAGTGTCCAAAGAGAATACCATGTGGACCTGGAGGCAGATCAGAGTGATAAAGCAGGAGCCAGGGGTTGCCAGTAAACCACCTGAAGCTAGGCCAAAGACCTGGAGCCCTTTCTCTTTCTCAACAGTATTTGACTCTCAGAGGAGCCAACTCTGACGACAACCTTGGTCTTGGACTTCTGGCCTCCAGAACTATGAGACAGTATGTTTCTGTTGTTTAAGCCACCAGTTCATGATACTTTGTTATGGCATTTTCAGCAAACTAATCCATCAGTTCAAGAAAGTTTTACAGTAATCCGTTTGATAACCAGGGGGACATTCCCCCCCTTTTTAAGTTGGTTGCGCCCTTTCTTTGTCATCCAGAACAAATTATGATCACATCAGTGCCCAAGTTTCTGCTATGTGCTATTCCCGATTTATGTTCATTCTGATACTGTCCTTGAAGGCTGCTTTATGCAATTTTTCATGTGCTTGGTGCTTTCTCTAAATCAAAAAACCTCTTATTTTAACTATAGGTGTTTCTAGTATTCGTCATAATTTTCCTGATGGCATGTATGACCTCTGTGATAAGGTCAGTTAGGACATTTCATGACTTCTGGTTGTTGCAAATCCACCTTCCTGTTTTGGGTGTTCTCCCTCGTTTCAGTATCACATTTCCATTTTTTCATTATCAAGGCATATTCTCAATTGAAAATAAATTTAAAATTATTTTGATTTTTGAAGTATAACAGTCAAAAACAGAAGCAAAACATTGGTATTTATCTAGGTTTTGTAAACTTGTTTTGCAGAAAGTTAGCTTTGTGGGCATCTTAGAGGTCGGGCCCTGAAATCGCTAATCCTAGCTTTCTGATTCCTTTGGACTAGGACTGGGCCAGTGGGGCAGGGTCCTGGTCCTTGCTACAGTCTGTTCTTGCCACAAAAAATGTTTATTTCACTTTGGAACAGCTTTCACACTAACACTGCCTTGCTATTCCCAATTTTACTTACATCAGCTGGGTAGGGTTTTTTAAGTTTCTACTTAAATTCTAGTTAGTTAACATATAGTGTAATATTGGTTTTAGGAGTAGAATTTAGTGATTTATCAGTTACATTTAACACCCAGGTCTTATCATAAGTGTTCTCGTTAATACCCATCACCCATTTAACCCATCCTCCTGCCTGCCTTCCCTCCAGCAACCCTCTGGGTTTAGGTGTAGCTATACACACACAAAATAGTGGTTTAAGTAAGATTTCCCTCTCATGTAAAAGAACCTAGGAAGTGGCTGGGGCTATTGGTGCCTCCCAGGTTCAGAGACAGGTGGAAATTTAGGGTCCTCTAAATGGGAAGTCATCAGAGAGGGAGACAAACCATGAGAGACTCTTAACAAACCGAGGGTTGCTATATGGGGGAGGTGGTTTGGGGATGATTGTGTGATGGGCATTAAGGAGGTCATGTGATGTGATGAGCACTGGGTGTTATATACAACTGATAAATTATTGAACACTACCTCTGAAACTAATGATGTACTATATGTTAGCTAATTGAATTTAAATAAAAAAAAAATTAGGGTTCTCCCAACTTTCATTCTCCTATCACTAGGGAGACTTTAAGGAGACTTTCTAGAAGTTCCCAGCAATAGTTCCTCTCATGTCTCATTAGATACATGGTCCCATTCAGCTGCAAAAGAGACTTGGAAGTGTCCTTTGGGTAGGCAGGAGTGTGTGCAGTTTAAAATCAGTTATGTTGCTATTAATTATCCACCTGTGATACAGAAATGCCAAATTTTCTGCCTGTTCTCAGCATATATATTCTTTTAATTCTGAATTTTTTTAAATGAAATATACACAAAATTAGTGCATTTGGAAAAGTAAGTTTCTATAGATTTTACTTGTGTTATGTCCAAAACCAAGACAGAACAAACAAACATACAAACAAACAAAAATCCACACACAAAGGCAGTCCTTTCTAAAACTTTTTCCAAAGTTGAATAGAATTGATATCCCATGAAGGCATAGCTCCATATCCCATGGCTGTCCCATGGCTGTCTAGTATTCCACTCTACTGCATGTCCTTTGGGATACCACCATCCCAGGGTGAGAAGAAAGGCTTTCAGGTCAAATGGCAGCATTATCCTGGCCTTGCTGTAGGTATGTGATGTTTTGACTTGGATATTTTGCCATAGATAGTAGCATACCAATGCTTACAGTTTAATAGCCATTTTAATACAGGATATTTTGATACAAATCAAAACAAGCAACTATGTTTTAGATAAACACTGCTAACCAACTTTGATGTATATTCTTCCAAATCTGATAAATGGGAGGGGTATGTATATTCATATAGGTATCACCTAAGTATTAAGAAAAAACACATTCCCAGTGGAATTCTACTTTCTTTGTTCTTTTGTTCTTAAAAGTCAAAGGGGGTATCTTTATATGTTTATGAAAAAGGCAGTTTTTCATAGGATTTCTTTAAGTTTTGCATAAGTGTGGAAGAAAAATTAAGTTTAAGTTGTTACTTAGAAACCTTATAGATACGTCATATATAACTTTCATCCTAGAAATACCTTTAATCTGTAAAAGTTTACTACTTGTCATGTATTTATTTTTTTAATTAGGAGAATTACCTTGGCCCTTAAATGTAGTATTTCGGGGCGCCTGGGTGACTCAGTGTGTTAAAGCTTCTGCCTTTGGCTCAGGTCATGATCCCAGGGTCTTGGGATCGAGCCCTGCATTGGGCTCTCTGCTCGGCAGGGAGCCTGCTTCCCTTCCTCTCTCTTTGCCTGCCTCTCTGCCTATTTGTGATCTCTATCAAATAGGTAAATAAAATCTTTTTTTAAAAATGTAGTATTTCCACTTGAAAGTTGCTCTCACTTCTGTGCTTTCCCTTACGTTGATGTTGTTGATGTGTGTAGTCTGCTGAGGGGACTTTCCCAAACCCTGATTCGACTGATTCTTTTCATGTTGGGACAGTCTTTTCTCATAGCCATTTTAGTTTTTCTCTTAACCCATCTTTTTTGTCATTAAGAAAATTATAAAGAGTACTAGATACAACTTTAACAAGTAGCAGAATGACTTTTTTCTTTTTTTTTTTTTTAACTTTTGCACCTATCGAGAAACCTAATGAATGTCAAAAGTTAGGATTAGATCTACTTTCTATTGACCAATTTTGGAGAGTATATGTATCTCATTTATATACCGTGAGTGAACTTTTGAATATAAAGTGAAACAGGTTAAGAGAAGTCTTAGTATCTTCCATGAATATACACATATGCCTGAAACTTGAAGTTTTGTTGTTGGTTTTTTTTTTAAAGGCTGGTAGCTTTTTCTTTGGTCTTTATTTGCCAAAATCCGAGAAAGAAAAATATTATTAACAATATATAAAAATTTCATATGCAGTAAAATAAAAAAAAATTATACTTTGGTGCCTAAGTTAGGCTGCCTCTGCTTGTGGCACGAAGGGCATTGTTTTCTGAGACACCGTGAGACTGGAGGCGGTGGAAGAGCCCAAAGGAACCTCTGCAAGACACCAGGTTATAAATTGATGATGGAGAGCTTGTTATTTCGTTGGGACTTTGGATGGGCCAGTTGTGGGTCTGGGCTGTATTTCATAATGTTCATGAGCTGAAGACTCATAAATTTTGAAACCATAACTGTCTAGTTTATAAATGCCCATTGAGAATGAATCGGATCTTATGTATGTTGTGGGGCTTTTGCTAGGATTAATTAGCTAGTATTTGCCGAGTTTTATGAAGATACAAAGCACATGTAGATGCTGGGAGGCATATTTTTTCCACTTAACACCAAAATATTTCTTAGATAATGAGAGATTAACCTTAGAAATTCAAATTTCAGTTTATCCATTTTTTAAAACTTGGCCTCAAATTAGTATTGTGGAAATGTTTGCATTGTTGGAACATGGTCTCCCTGGCTAGTCAGAAATAGATAAGAGATCATCAGTGGCCAAGCATGCAAAAGCGGGAGGTAATCACAGAATGAAAAGCCATCAGGTACCACCCTGTGACTTAGGAATCCTGTTAGACTAATGAGTTAAATAAAACTTAAGATGAAAGCCAATTAACAGATTAAAATTCATGAAGAATCATTTTAATCTTCTGTTTGTTAGTTGAATGAATTGCTGACTTTAGAATTGGTCAGAATTCAAATCCAGTCTTCTCCACCTTGGGCAAATTACGTAAACTATAAGATATAGTTGTTTTTATATAAGTTATATATAAGTTTTATGATTTTTCCAGGACTTGCTTGAGGCTGGTGTATGTAAATCTGCCAGTGTACTATTTAGTACATGAGAGGTGTTCAGCAAACAGAAGTTCTCTTTCTACCTCCTTCTTTTTATTTTACTTAGAAGATTACTATTTTACTGAGAAATCTCTTGTGATGCCAAATTGGTATTGTGGGAGGAAGGGAGATGAAGTGGTAGAAGAAGGAACCAAAAAGTGTAGCCTCTGTAAGCATCTATACACTCTATAAGTATAAATGAAGGAAATCCTCGTAGGTCCTTAGGATAAGGGCAATTCTAATCCATGCATGTTGTGTGGGACATGGGGCTGGGGCTCCTCCAGTATGCATAGTCTCTCATTTCCTCATTTTTGTGCCTGGTCACCAGGCCCCCTGAAGGTGTTTGCATTTTTGACCCCGATAGACCTTCATCACATCATCTTATTTTCTAATCTTTTATCAATTTAAAGATTTTACATTTCTGCAGGTATAGAGAATGAAAGGGGAAAGCATAAAAACTAGCTGTAGCAATCAAGCAGTCCAGCAGAAGTGGGGTTGGAGATTGGCTGAGACTGTGTGCTTAAGTTACGTTTGAAATGGAATGCTTTTGGTATTAGAAAACCCAGGGTTATCATTTGTACTCTACCATTTATTGACTTTGAGGCCTCGGATAAATTCTTTGAGCCAGCCAAGATGAGTGCCTGGCTCATTGGTGGTAGTTAACCTGTAGTTAGTTTACTCCCTTTGTCATTGAGAATTAGAATATAGTTCTGTACTAATGGTGCCCTCTCTACTCTTCAAACTAATGGATACAAATTTAAAAATCTGGATTGGCTGCGTGGATAATTCCTGAAAACCGAGGACCGGTACCTTGGTTGCTTTTACTGGGGAGAAGACATCGTCTTTTGGGGATGGGAGGTGAATGGAGTCTACTCCTATTCCCTTTACACTGTCCCAAGTTGTCATCATTTCTGCTTCTTTGGCAGAGGAGACAAAGAAAAATGCTAGGGTGTACTTAAAAGGCAGGGCCTTGGCTCTCTGTCTTTTCTTCCATGGGAGGATATTTTGTGTCCTCCTCACAAGAAAGAAGTAGAATTTATAGAGTATTCAGGTGTTGAGCATTCTTGTGCCATAAGAATGAATGCTTCTCTTTCTCTTAAGTATATCTTTCTTTCCCGTGCTGATGCTTCTGCCTTCAACTTCTCCCCTCCTTCTACAGTGGGAAGTAGAATGTCAGTGTGTCGCCCTGCAGTGCCACTGGCCTATGCCAGCTTTGGTTGCTATAGGCAGAAGGGACAGTAAAACAATTCAGTCCTCCCACAGCTGCTGCCATCTCTTTCTCCATCACTCCAGTCACTTCTATAGCAAATGCAGCCCTAGCTAAAAGTGACAGAGCCTTGGCAGGAAGCCAGTTTCGGAATAAATACCCATAACTGTCGGGGCCCCCTGTTGCCCCTGGAAAAGGACAAGCTGGGGCATATATTAAGGCAAGAAAGGAAAACTGCAAAGACCAAAATCCCCCCACAAGAAGGAAGAGGCTTTAGGGGCTGGAGCTGGAAAAACACTTGGCCGTTAACATGTTCGTTCACATGCTTCTGCCTGGCTAAGCTGCATAGCTCTGCACGCAAGTGGGAGCGTGTATGTGAGAGGAAGCATGTAAAAGAAATGGAGAGAACGCAGCGAAGGCTAGCAAGTTGTCTGTGCTGAGACATGAGACCATTTCCGTAAGACTAACAGACAAACACTTGGACTCCCGTCACAGATCACAGCCACTTTGCCCCTTATCTAGTTGGATCCACTCCTGTGCCTTGCTTTTTCTATTCCTTTGGTGAAGTCAGTATCAGGATGGTGTCACAGAAGGAACTTTGGGAGCTTCGGTGCCCCCAGAGTTATGGGCTAATTGCGGACTGTGGGGAAGAACAGGAGATCCGAAAACCATCAGTGTAGTGTATTTGGAGGTGCTGCAGACTCTAGACATGTCTTTGCCACAATACTGGCCCCCAGGATCCTACAGTTCTCTAAGGGATCATTGCGGTGAGTTTGAAAGATGCATGGGACTGTCCGTGATTAGGGTGTTTTCTGGTTTGGGGTTTTTTTGTGTGTGTTTTGTTTTTAGATTGAGGCTTTAGAAGGTTGAACTTCAGTTTAAAGATTCACATATCGGGGCGCCTGGGTGGCTCAGTGGTTTGGGCTGCTGCCTTCGGCTCGGGTCATGATCTCAGGGTCCTGGGATCGAGCCCCGCATCGGGCTCCCTGCTCCGCAGGAAGCCTGCTTCCCTCTCTCTCTCTCTCTCTCTCTGCCTGCCTCTCTGCCTATTTGTGATCTCTGTCTGTCAAATAAATAAATAAACTCTTTATAAAAAAAAAAAAAGATTCACATATCTTCAACGAGGTGAGCAACATATCCTTAATTTGAAATGTACTTTTTTCTCTTTCTTCTACTTTTTGGATGTCTGGGAATTGAGATGTTTCCTTCAATCAATAAAACAGAGACTCCTTTCTGCATCAATCAGTGCTTATCATAAACCATCAGTAATGACAAAGAAGTGAGGAAATTAGATATTTTTATTTATATTCCTATTGAACTGCACTGATTGTTGAAGATTAATGCCCTCACACAACTGACATCTTCTTCTAGTTTAATTTTAATTTCTTCCCACTAATGGAGCTGCTGCTCCTTTTTTTTATTTATTAACATATAATGTATTATTTGTTTCAGGGGTACAGGTCTATGATTCATCAGTCTTACACAATTCATAGCACTCACCGTAGCACATACCCTCCCCAATATTCATCACACAGCCATCCCATTCATCCAGCCCCCTCCCTTCCAATAACCCTCAGTTTGTTTACTGAGATTAACAGTCTCTTATGGTTTGTCTCCTTCTCTAGTTTCATCTTATTTCATTTTTCCCTCCCTTCCCCTCTGATCCTCTGTCTTGTTTCTCAAATTCTTCATATCAGTGAGATCATAAGATAATTGTCTTTCTCTGATTGACTTATTTCACTTAGCACAGTACCCTCTAGTTCCATCAGCATCATTGCACATGGCAAAATTTTTGTGGCTTTTTGATGGCTGCATAATATTCCACTGTGTGTGTGTATATATATCTCACATCTTTTTTTATCCATTCATCTGTTGATGGACATCTAGACTCTTACCATAGCTTGGCTCTTATGGATATTGCTGCTATGAACATTTGGGTGCACATGCCCCTTTGGATCACAACATTTGTATCTTTGGGGTAAATACCCAGTAGTGCAATTGCTGGGTCATAGGGTAGTTCTATTTTCAACTTCTTGAGGAAACTTCATACTGTTTTTCCAGAGTGGCTGCACCAGCTTGCATTCCTACCAATAGTGTAGGAGGGTGCCCCTTTCAATGGAGCTGCTTCCTCTTTTAATGGAGCTGAAAATAATAGAATTGAATTATCAGACAAAAGTAATTCTTACTCAACTATGACCTTATCTTAGATAGTATATCTGTAAAGAAGTAATTAGTATTTTAGATCTGTTTAAGTTATACTTTATGAATATAATGTTTTCCAGTGGTATTTTATTACTGAGCTTTAGTCTTCCAGTCATTTTTCTTTTTGTATTAATTTACAAAGCAGATATTCTTTTCGAGTATTTGAATATTGAAATACTTAGTTTAAGCATGAGACAGTGGGATTTCTTGGCACTGGCCTAGTCTCCCTTCTTGAAAGGTGAACATTGTTAGTAGTGGTGGAGCTTCATTGTCACAGAGGTTAACTTTTGTCAGTCCTTGTTCTGAATGTGTTATTTAAATCTGTTTGTTTCATAAACAGTTGGGGTCAAAATCTTTCAAATCCTGGAAGAAAAAAACAAGACGAAAACCTGAGAATCTCAAGTCTTTGAAAGATTGACAGCTTGTATACCAGAACAATAGACATAATGGGTAATAATAAAACCCTTTCCTGGACCAACTCCAGCTGTCTGTAACCTTCTCTTCTTTAAAGAACTCGCTCATCTTGGTGCAGTAATTCTGAAAAACTTGAAGTTTGTAAAGGTACTTTGAAAAAGATTCATTTTAAAAATGAAACATCTATAGTTCTTATGACAACCTGGGTCCCGTGATCTTGCCTCTTGCTGGTTGACGTTCACATCTACAGTGAATTATACAGTAGAAACTAAGTGTATTTTTGAGGATCAAACTTACCCACAAACTTGTTAACAGTGGTGTGATTCACTGAACAAAACAAAACTAAAATCTTGAATCTTATAACTTAAGCCTTAGAACTAAAACAGGATCTTGATAAATGCAGCCAAACTGGTACATGTATGTATTTCCTAGTTACAGACAAAATGAAACAAGATCTTAGATACCGTATACTACTGTAAGGATTCACCTATGACTATATTAAAGGATTATCAATCATTATAGGTAGGGGGAAGTATTTGTTTTGTTTTTGTTTTTTTTTAAGATTTTATTTTTATTATTTATTTGACAGAAAGATCACAAGTAGGCAGAGAAGTAGGCAGAGAGAGGAAGGAAGCAGGCTCCCTGCTGAGCAGAGAGCCCAGTGCAGGGCTCGATCCCAGGACCCTGGGATCATGACCTGAGCCACCCAGGTGCCCCACGTATTTGGTTTTGTTGACACAACCATTGGGGGGAAGACTTCCTTTACCATTTGCTAGCAGCTTGCTTACTTAATAGCGGGAGTAGAAGTCTAGGTTGTTTCTCCCTGATGAACAACTATCCCTTGTTTAAATCTGTTTTGATCTTACCCTTTTCACGCTTCGTACACTCAATAGATGACAGTGACGTGTGTGAAAAATCCACATCTGCTGCTGTCATGAGAGAATACCTATGCAGTACTTCATGCAGAGTTACTGTATTTAATGTGGCCTGACGTCCCGCCTGCCGTTAACTCCAGTCATCTCTTTCTCATCGATCCGTTTGTTGGGACTTCTCTGGTGTTAGAGGGGAGCAAACAACAGGCATAATGCACTAGAGTTAAAAAAAAAAAAAAGAAGTTAGAACATTCATGTGCACAGAGGCTACTTTGCAACTTTACTCAGTCTGCTTACTTTTCTCCTACCTCCTGTAATTTTAGGGAATTGTAATGTATAGGGAAAACACCATTTTGTGGATAAAGATACCAAGACCCAAGATGTCCTGCTCAAGCTTACAAAGTTTGGTAGCAAAGCCGAGTGATTTTTTTGTATGAAGAGTTTTTGTGTTCATGACTGAGCCCCTCCCAATGTATGCATACATCCTCCCATACTCCTTGCTTGGGCACAGCAGCAGACCTTGTGATGCTTGTGTTGGATAATTATGCTGGTAAATTTGTGCTTAAGTGAATGGTTCTGTAATTTGGAGATGGCCTGGAAAAATGATACTGATTTTCTTTCTCATGCCTGTGTAATATTTGAAGCTAACATTTGGCCTCTGTCTTTGGCTTCCGATATTTTGCACGTCTTTCATTGCTGGCCTGCGGCAATTAAAAAATAACAAGACTTGCACAGTCGTTGTGAAGGCAGGTAGGATGATTCTTCACCCATTTAGAGATAGCTAGTCTTCCTCGGAGTTACACTATTCTCTCTGGCCAGTACTGGATCATATAGGAAAATGACGAACTGGTGGTAGATGCTGGTCTCACCAGCTGGTTGTCATTCTGCACTGAGATTTAGATTCATTCTTGTCAGAGCTGTATAGACTTTGGAAGTAAGTAATCTGTGTGATGGGAACAAATCCAGACATTTTAAATTGTATAAAGTTTAGAAAAACCTTAGGATTGAAGACTTTGTAAAAAAATAAGATAGGTGTAATTTTTGTTTTTCCTACAGATCCATCAGGTTTTATTTTCTACCATAACTCCTCTCCTTCATTTGTACATATATTTAAAACAATGCCTAAGTGATTTATGATGTATCTCTCAAGGAAAATTAAAACTAAATAGCTTTCTCTTTGGGATCATTTTTGGGCATCATCAAATCCCCATACTTCCTCTCTACATCTTCATTATAACCATGTCAGTTGTGTTTTCTTTTAGGTAGCTTCAATCTTTTTAGGACTTGTTCAAAATAAGTACAAAACAACCTGGTTTAGTTATACTTCATTGGGTAATAGCAGTTATGAAGAAAATGGTAAAATGATAATATGTTCACTTTTATAACTGGAAATTTTTAAAATACTCTTTCTGCCACTCAAGTAACTCTCTTTTGTGAGACTCTTTCAAATATAAAGATTAAATTTCTTTTTTTTTTTTAAAGATTTTATTTATTTATTTGACAGAGAGAGATCACAGTAGGCAGAGAGGCAGGCAGAGAGAGAAGAAGGGAAGCAGGCTCCCTGCTGAGCAGAGAGCCCGATGCGGGACTCGATCCCAGGACCCTGAGATCATGACCTGAGCCGAAGGCAGCGGCTTAACCCACTGAGCCACCCAGGCGCCCTAAAGATTAAATTTCTTGTATCTTAAGTCAATAAATTCCTGAACAGTAATAGGACTATGATTTCATTTTAAAAATCCTAATAAAGAACATTTTATTTTTAAGTGGAATACTGGAACCCAGAATGCATATTTTTGTAAAATAATGTAAAGCATAAATACATCGTATCAAATTAGAGCCATATCCATAAATTTCAAAAATCTATATAACTCAGCATAATTTTGCCTTATTATAAAAATTTCCTGGGTGCCTAGTTGGCTCAGTTGGTTAAGTGTCTGCCTTCAGCTCAGGTCATGATTTCAGGGTCATAGGATCCGGTCCCACATTGGGCTCCCTCCTCAGCAGGGAGCCTGCTTCTCTCTCTGCCTGCTGCTCCCCCTGCTTGTGCTCTTCCTCTTTCTCTCCCTCTCTCTCATGGGTGCTCGCTCTCTCTGTTCAGATAAATAAATAAATAAAATCTGTAAAAAATTCCTTCTTGATGCAAATTGAAAAGAGAATTTCACAAATACCTATTTCTTGTAATTTTAAGTGACACTTTACATGATCGATTATACCAATTTCTTTATCCCTCCCTTTTGTAAATGGATAATATTTTCCTCTAATGTTCCATGAGAATCATTACTTGTAGTAAGTCAGTGCCTTACAGAAATTTGTTTACAGCAAATTAAAGCTACATTTACATGGGTTGTGGCTTCCCAGAAAGTAAATAATCTAATATTCCCCCTTAAAAGAGGGATTAAAAATAACATATGTTCACTATGAATATATAAATAAACTTTATTTTAAATTATTATACATAACTATATAAAGCTAAATAGTAAACAAATTAATATTTCAACCACACCAAAGATAATCACTATTAAATATTTTATATATTCCCTCCTAATCTTTTCTCTGTGTGTGTACTACTAAATATATTGAATGCAAATGAGATCATGTCTTACAAGTTTTTTGCCTTTTTCAGTTAGCATATCATAAGCATTTTTAACATGGAAAACATTTTTAGTGTTTGAAAAAGTTTACAACGTATATCACAGATCATATGTTTACATTTTCTTTTTTTTTTTTTTTTTTTTTTTTTATTTCCAGCACAACAGTATTCATTATTTTGCACCACACCCCGTGCTCCATGCAATCCGTGCCCTCTATAATACCCACCACCTGGTACCCCAACCTCCCACCCCCCGTCCCTTCAAAACCCTCAGATTGTTTTTCAGAGTCCATAGTCTCTCATGGTTCACCTCCCCTTCCAATTTCCCCCAACTCCCTTCTCCACTCTAAGTCCCCATGTCCTCCATGCTATTTGTTATGCTCCACAAATAAGTGAAACCATATGATAATTGACTCTCTCTGCTTGACTTATTTCACTCAGCATAATCTCTTCCAGTCCCGTCCATGTTGCTACAAAAGTTGGGTATTCATCCTTTCTGATGGAGGCATAATACTCTATCCCCAGGGGTACAGGTCTGTGAATCACCAGGTTTACACACTTCACAGCACTCACCAAAGCACATACCCTCCCAATGTCCATAATCCCACCCCCTTCTCCCAAACCCCCTCCCCCCAGCAACCCTCAGTTTGTTTTGTGAGATTAAAAGTCACTTATGGTTTGTCTCCCTCCCAATCCCATCTTGTTTCATTTATTCTTCTCCTACCCACTTAAGCCCCCATGTTGCATCACCACTTCCTCATATCAGGGAGATCATATGATAGTTGTCTTTCTCTGCTTGACTTATTTCGCTAAGCATGATACGCTCTAGTTCCATCCATGTTGTCGCAAATGGCAAGATTTCATTTCTTTTGATGGCTGCATAGTATTCCATTGTGTATATATACCACATCTTCTTGATCCATTCATCTGTTGATGGACATCTAGGTTCTTTCCATAGTTTGGCTATTGTGGACATTGCTGCTATAAACATTCGGGTGCATGTGCCCCTTTGGATCACTACGTTTGTATCCTTAGGGTAAATACCCAATAGTGCAATTGCTGGGTCATAGGGCAGTTCTATTTTCAACATTTTGAGGAACCTCCATGCTGTTTTCCAGAGTGGCTGCACCAGCTTGCATTCCCACCAACAGTGTAGGAGGGTTCCCCTTTCTCCGCATCCTCGCCAGCATCTGTCATTTCCTGACTTGTTGATTTTAGCCATTCTGACTGGTGTGAGGTCAGGAATACATTTTCTTTTTTTGACCATTCAAGTTTGTGTTGAATTTTTCCCCATAAATCCTGTAATGTGCATAGTTGTACCTAAATCTTCATCTAAATTCTGACAGATTAAGTTGAATTCCAAAAAGGGGGATTATAAGGTCAAAGACTAAGAATTTTTGAAAGTGCAAGTCATAAAACTTTTTAAAAATGTAGTAAAACTTACTGTCAGCACAAATTTTCAGTTCTGTGAAAGCAAAATATCCTTAAAAGCTACATCATCATAAACATTTTTCAGAAGGTATTGTAGGACCTTGCAGTCTGAGGCTGTCATTATAAAGCAACATGATGTATTGGTTGGGTAGACAGTGAGGGGTTCAGAGTTTTCCAGAAGAGTTTCTTTTTATCTGGCTCAAGTTATATTGAGATGTTGGACAGTGGGGAATAACAGCTAAACATGGTGGCTTGGGGGTGACACTGCAGATCGTTTTGCATGACAGGTGAGCTCAGGCCCAGTGACAGCTTCAAACCACCAAGAGTGGTTGTGGTTTGCTGTGGAATGCATGTCTGGGGAATGAAAACCTGGGGACAGCCAATCCTGGAAGACCTTGTTGGGCTTTGGGAGTAATTGGCAGCTCACAGTGACTGAATCGTGAGCCATGATGTAGGAGGAAATCAAGTGCTGGCCCTAACTATTCTGGTCTCCTGACATACTGCAAAAGCTGTTTTTTAAAAATAAATCCTCATAGCAACTTTGATACTGTCAAAACATTGGTTATTTAAAACTTCTATTTGCCTGAACTGTAGATAATCAAGAGTTTTCAACATTAAAAGTACATAATTGTCATTTATTGTATGATGTTTGTAGAATGCTGTTTTCAATGTTAGAATTTTACATAAGAGAGATTTTACATTTTTTCATTGTATAAAACACTCAAATTGTTTACCATGTTAATTAAAGATTCTGTGTAATTACTGGATTTACGTTTTCTTAGTTATGAGAACATTATGGTAATTAATTTGATAGCAGAAATAGTTTATTCCTGAAACCAGTACTGTACTATATGCTAACAGGAATTTAAATTAAAACTTGGGAGGAAAAAAAAAGGAAAGAACATAGCATTTGCCCATTGTTTTTATAAATAAGTTATAAAGGAAGGCTTTCGATTTTAATTTTTCATTTAAAATCTTCTGGATTTAATTAGTTTTCACCTCAGAACCCGTGTAGACATTAAGATACTTCTACAGTGAATTATCCTTTTTAGGAAATTATAAAACTATTTGTAAATGATTCTTAATAACGTTACATCATCTTTAAAATATGGACATGCAGGTAGTTTTACGGTGTTTCATTAAAATACTGTATAGAATGTAGGCCTGTAGGTACTCAGTTTTCATTACTGTGTAAATTGTAAATATAAACATAAAATACAATTTTATACCCACTAGACCATTAATGAGTGAAAACCTCTATAAAACTATGTGCATAATAAACTCAACATCTTTTCCACAACTGAGACCGAATAAAGCTCTTAAATGTAACAAGTCTCGTATTTTAAACATGGTTATAGATCTGAAAGAATGATGATATTTTTCACAGAACTAAAAAATGACCACGTTTAATACTGTGCTAAAAATAGTGCGCTTGCATCTGACACTGTGGTGATTTCTGGCCAAGTGTGGAGAGGTGGACGCCTCATCTCCCTCAGGTCACTCTTGCTCTTCCCCTTCATTTGCACCTCAAACTATGTGATCCTATTACCTTTGAAGATCTTCCCCCCAACCCCACACCCCTGCCCCAGTCCTTTTGTTTATTTTCACAGAATCCACTTTTAGTAGCTTTCATTCGCGTTTGTGATTCCTTAGTTAGATTTGAAACTGCGGTATTGCACACTTGCTCTTACAATAAAATTCAGCTCTTTCAGATAGGAGTCGAAATATTTGCAGCTTCTGTAAATGAGAACCTTCCATTACCTGCTTTCCTCCCAGAAAAAGTATAAGGCACAGGTATATTAGCCATTTTCATAAAGCCTGCAAATGTGTGCTAGCAGGAAAGGCTTGCTGTAGGATTTGAGGATCCTAGTTTTTACTGTTGAGCTTAGCAAGAAAATTACTTCACCTGGGGATACCTTTGCCATCTTTGCAAGACAGAATACATGCAGGAAAGGTAAAGCTAGGCTGCGGTACATAAGGTCAACGCAAATATTACTCAGCCGTTAGGATGAATAACCACCATTTATGTTGACATGGCTGGAACTGGAGGGTATTATGCTAAATGAAATGAATCAATCAGAGAAACACAATTATCATATGGTTTCACTCATATGTGGAACATAAGGAATAGTGCAGAGGATCGTAGGGGAAAGGAGGGAAAACTGCAGGGGGTGGGAGGGAATCAGAGAAGGAAATAAACCATATGAGACTTTTGACACCAGGAAACAATCTGACGGTTGTGAAAAGGGAAGTGGGTGGGGGGATGGGTAACTGGATGACGGACGAAAAAGAAGGCACATGATGGGATGAGCACTGGGTGTCACACTCAACTAATGAATCATTGACATTACCTCAAAAACTAATGATGTCTTATATTTTGGCTAATTGAATTTTTAAAAAACCTTTCAAATGAAGAGCACTTAAAAATGCTGCAGGGTATGGGATGTCTGAATGGCTCAGTCAGTTAAGCCACTGCCTTTGGCGCAGGCCATGATCCCAGAGTCCTGGGATAGAGTCCTGCATCGGGCTCCTTGCTCCACAGGGAGCTTGCTTCTCTCTCTGCCTCTGCCTGCCACTCTGTCTGCTTGTGCGTGCTCTCTCTCTCTCTCTGATAAATAAATAAATAAACAAACAAATAAATAAATAAATAAAATCTTAAAAAAAAAGTGCTGCAGAATATAATGGAAAGAACAGAGCATTCAGAGCTGAAATCTGGGCCCATTTTCCCATCTGACTGACTGTGGAGGCTTACGTAAGCCACTGAAGTTCAGTTTTCTGTCACTTTTAAAATGGGGACAGTGATATAATACATACCTTGCAGGTTTGTCCTTGGATTTAAAAAGATTTTAGCATTTTGCTAATTTATGATAACAATGTTTTATTTCTGCTTTTTAGTTTACAAAATGTAAATTGAAAGATTCTTCAGTCAATAAAATCTAGTAGGAACCATACCAACAAAGTGTATTGTTGTTACCCATCAGCTAGGTTTTCTCACAAATATAACATACTGGATGGCTTAAAAATATTTTATACATCAAAATTTTCCATGAGTGACATGGACTTGTTACAAATTTGAAGTTTTTCAGGATTTAAGTGTGTTGAAAAGTGATCATGTTTTATGGCATTTTTTTTAATGGATTGTAATAAATCTGCGTACTCCTCATAAGATAAACGTTATTGGACTGCAGCCCAAGGACTTTCTAAAGACTGTAATGTTTCCTTTCTCTGGTAAATTATCCATCACAGTTTATCTTATTTTGGTATGGCTTATTCCTTGCAGTTGGTAATAAAAGAGAGTCCTGGGTCATTTAAACGAGTAATTAAGAGGACCATTTACTATTTCTTGCCTTTGAAAAGTGTTAATTTTATTTGTTGTGGGTTAATGATGCATTTATTGTCTATACTTACAGCTTCTAGTAGTTCAAAGGTGAATCATTCCAACAGTTTAAAATTCTGTAACATTTAATTGCATTACAGCTCTTTAACTAAAGACATACACTGAAAAAAAAAAAAAAAACTTCTGTAAATTTGCTGAAATGAAGTGCTAAATGAAACTCTGAGGCAGTGCATTAATTTTGAAGGTATGATTATTTGTTTGGAAAAATGCCAACTACAGCCAAGTTGAATCATCATTTTATGAGATGTTTATTTGAATTCATGTGACATTATTTAATAGGGTACCGTATAAAACTGTATGTGACTTGTCAGATGAGAATACATTATAGTTTTGCAGTTTCTTTCTTCACATCATACTTTTGCCAGTGACTTCCAGAGAAATGTGTTCTGTCATCCCTTCAGGATTTTAGTGCCCATCGCATGCCAAGCCGCATGGCTAGAGTAGAGTCAGCCCGTCAGTGCTGGTCATGGTAACTGTTCAGTGACTGGCTCGTTGTCTGGGAGGAGAGGCCCTGACTTTGAGTGTCTGCTGCTTTTTGTAGGGTAAATATTGCCACCACCACTGATTTCAATCTACAAAGGTGACGTTACTGAATGAGAAGGGGGGAAGAGGGGCTACCCAGTACAGTTATAGCATCTCCTGCCAGTAGAGCAGCTGTAAATAACGAACATAGAGGGAAATAGGAAACAATAAATTTTGGGTCTTTATTACCCCTTTAATGTGATTAACTGTAAGTTTATAGAAAGTGATTTTTAATAATAGGTGTAGTTTAATAACCAATTTGCAGAGTTCCTGAAAATGTAAACATTGGTTTTCATGAGCCAATATAAGCTATCTCCAGTGCAGTGCTAAGGAACAAACAAAAGTTAAAAAATAAAACATGGTATGTTAAAAAGTGATGTGTGACCAAAAACTAAAGCAAAACTGGGAACGAGGAATTGCTCTGTATGTGCACACATGCATGTACCTGTGCTGTTTTAGAAAGGCTGGTCAAGAGAGGCCTCACTGAGAAGTTGACATTTGAGAAACCTCCTGAACCTACCTCCTAAAGGAGGTAAAGGAGACAATGATGGAACCTCTGGCGGGGTGGGGTGATGGGGTCATGAGGTTTGGGCAGCACCCTAGGTGGCTCAGTCGGTTAAGGGTTCGACTCCTGATTTAGGCTCAGGTTGTGATCTCAGGATTGTGGGATTGAGTCCCAGGTCGGGCTGTGTGCTGAGCTAGGAGTCTGCTTCTCTCTTTCCCTCTCCTTCTGCCCCTACCTCCACTCACGAACACATTCTCTCTTTCCCAAATAAATAAATAAATAAATCAGAAAGAAAGAAAGAAAGAAAGAAAGAAAGAAAAGGAAGGAAGGAAGGAGAAGAAAAGAAACCTCTGGGGAAAGGCATTCTTAGCAGAGTGACTAGCAGATGAAAAAGACCACACAGGAGCGATGTGGCATGTTCCAGAATCCTCGAGGATGCTAGCATGGCTGATGCAAACTAAGGGAGAGGGTGGAGTAAGGGGCAGTAGGGTCAGCGATTACTGGAGCCTTATGGTATAGGCCCTTGTAGACCGCTGCTAGGTGCTAAGCAGTTATTCGCTCCAGATAGGAAGCTATTGGGAATTTTGGAACACACTAGTGACCTGTGCTTTAGATGCCACAGGATGACTCGTGACTGCTTTATGATGATTCTAGTGGACAGGGGTGGAGGTATGGAAGCCCATCAGGACACTACTGTAGTAATGCATTTGATGGTCACTTGGACCGTGGCGGTAGTGCTAGAGGGGGTGAGACGTGACCAAATGCTGCTTCTGGTTTGCTGGTAGAGATGATGGGTTTCACCAGAATGAGGCATGGGAGAGAAAGGGTGACTCCAAAGCTTATGCCTGAGCAGCTGGAGAAATGGAGTTATTATTAACTGAGGTGAGGGAGACCGCTATAGACTTGGCGGAGAAATAAGTTTGCATAAGGTGCTACATTCCAGGTGACGGCAACACATAGATATGCTGGGTGGGCAGTAAGGTGTAGGAATCTGCGGAGGGGTTTAGGTTGGAGCTATAAACTTGAGGGTCATCAGAATAGAGGTGGATGAGGCTACTGAGAGAGTGGAGAAGAGAAAAGGCCAAGAGCTATACAATGCAGTGGGAAGATAAGGGCGAGTTGATGAAGGAGCCCAAGCAAGATGGCGTGGGTGTTAGAAGGGAAGCGGAGAGCACGTAGTGTCTGGGAAACAAGTGAAGTGCCTATTTCGAGGAGAGAGTGATCCAAGATGTCTGATGCTGCAGGTTATAGGTGAGATAAGGTGAGAACTGAGAATTGTCCTTTGGACTTAGAGTGTCAAAGTCCTTTTTCACTGTGGTGAGAGTACTTCGGCTGGGGCTGACGATATCCAGACACGGGGTTCCCTGGGGATATGGGAGGACAGAATTTGGAGATGGCGAGCATGGGGCGTTCTCTCTCTAGCTTTGCTGTGAAGGAGGATGGAGGAGCTGGCAAGAGCTGGCTGGGTAATGGGAGTCAAAGTGTTTTTGCTTTCTCTAAAAAAAAATATTATAATAATAATTACTGGACTTATGCTGTATTTTTTTTCTTTTAAAGTATCTTGAAATGTCCTTTTCCTCTATGATGTGGAGTTTAGCTTTATGCTAACTCTTTTCCCATACAAAAGCTTATTTAAAGCAAACATCTTCCTTTCATTTAGTAGGACCCACTGCGTGGAGAAAGCACATTTCTTATCATCTTTTGCCACTTTATTTTTCTCTTTGGGGAAGAGGCTTATTCTAAATGTTCTCAGCTAAGTTGGGCCTCCACCCCAAAGCAGTGCTGGTACCATCCCTAGATCCTTATGCACATTAAAAAAATATGAGCTTCATAAGCAAAGATCCAGCCATGTTTGGGTTTGTGCTTTGTCTTAAAGGGCATTCATCAGGTCTGGGTGCGTGGTGATTGTGATCTAAAGGATATTTTAGTAGTTGGGCTGTGTCATGCACACTACTCAACGTTTTTAAGTGTCTTCATTTGTCATATGTTGTCTACTGATTTCATTTCATCCTCATGTGAATTTGCAAGGTAAATATCAGGCAATTATGTTGAAAATTATAAAGTACTATAGAAATACAATACAGAATAACTGATTAATTCCTTAACTGACCATTTTATTTTCACCTTCTAGTACACAACACATTTTAATTGCAATAGTAAGTTACATCTGAAATCATCAAAACTAACTGCTCTGAGAGAGAATTCAGCAGAGAAAACCATCTTAAATAGGAATATTCCTTCAAAGGTGATTGCCATTTCTCTTTGCCCAGTTTTATCTTTTTGCGTTTTTTACCTAGTATAATGTAACATAGTAACTATTTTAGTATTTGAATGTGGCTTGGTTGTTTATTAGTGAGGTAGAAATAGGAAAAAAAATTCCCAAAAGCCTAACCTGTCAGAAAAAATATTTATGTTAAAGGGAAAAACCTTTCCTCTTATATTGTGTCAAGATATTAAGATGTAAATTAAGGAAATAATCTTAAATGTTATTTATAAAGCTGTTTCATTTAATCCATTAATTCTATTAAAAGGGACATGTAGTTGTAAACAAGCAGGATCTTTTAATTATGAGCTTATCCACTACAAAATTCCTTTTATCATTTCATTTGCCCCATAAGGCATATGTGCTATAATCTATTTTTAATGTTTTGCAGCATATTTATAGGGTGAAATTATGCATTTAAATCTATGGTATGTGTTTGGAAACCATCTGTTAGAACTTACTGGAAAATAGAACCTTCCTCCATTAATGTGCTCTCTTATTTGGGGAACTTAAACATTTAATATTATCCTTCCTAGTTCACAGCTTTAAAGAATGAGATACATTATTGAAAATTAGTTTTATTTGTTTCCGTCATATTTGTCATATTTTAGAATTGTAAAGTGTGTCCAGTTAGTAGTAATTTTAACTTTAGAATATTTTCAAGGATCATTCATGATAATATACTTGTCCTCACGTATAGGAATGATAAGTCTGTTTATTTGAAATTTTACTCAGGCAGTTGGAGAAGGTGAAGTCTGGGATGGATTTGAAAATGAATACAAGAGTCCCAGATTTCGAGGAAGCCTACTAGAGTAGTAAAGTATGCATAATAATTCATAACCTAGGGATATGATGAGTCTGAAAGAGGAGTGCAAGAGGTTTGGAAGATTTTGTTTCACGTCGTCAGTTTGTAGGTAATGGCTTTAAGAAAGTAATCCTCCTTCTCTCTTTTATCCCTTTACAAATGAATGAACATTATCACATTTATTCTCTCTCCTCTCAATTTGTCTTTCTTATTATCTAAGACACTTGACCTTTTTGAAAACGTATATTAAACCCTTCCCCCGCCCCAAATTGTAGGAAGTGGCTTTCAATATTAAAATAAACACACTCCCTCAAGAGTTGCGGGTGCGAATATCTCGTTGCCTTCCAGTGAACGATTAAGAGTGAGCAGCAGTGAGGCTGTCCAAGTGCAAGAACAACCATGCTGCCTCTCCCTTCCCTGGAGAACGGTCAGCAGAAGGAAAGATGGGCACAGAGAGCACTGTGGATTCCAAAGCTCCGTTGGCACTGTTTTTTCAAGTTCCTAGTTTTCGTAAGCGAAAATTCAAATATGGAGATGCTACAAAGAAAGTGAGAAAATACACCTGCATGGACAGATCTTCCGTGTATAGCTTAAAGTAAAATATTTTGAGTTCACTAAAGTCAAGAATCTTGTATCCCAGACTTTCCCACTTAACACTGTTTTCTCTTTGATTAGTATTTATCCCGTATTTCTTCTGAATTTCCAAGTATGACTTATAAGAAAGAAAGGTAAATTATAGAATTTCACTTTACTCGCATAATAGCATAAAACAGTCAACAACAAAACCATGAACATCTTAAAGAGATGGTTGGGATTTAGCTTCCACAAGATAATTTAGAGAATCCTCTTTCTCTGTAGGCTTCATCTCAGAATTGTGTTTCCCCATGGATTTGGAAATATAAACTTTTTTTTTAACTTTTCTTTCTTTATTCTAAACAATGAGAACAAAACCAAAACCAAAACCAAAACCAAACAAGTAAGGAATATACAGAAAACTAAAAAAGGGAAGTAATCAGGATTTGGTCTTCATACGTGAGGAGGGTTTGACAGGCTGACATCATTCCTGGTCCTTCCCCAGCAATTATTTGTATAAATAAGTCCTTTGAGGTGAATTACCTTGCTGTTTACTTTATTAAAACCAATTTCATCATTTGCAAGTTTTTACTTTAAAATCTGCAGACCTTAAGCATAGGGTCATGGCCCTGTATTTCTCTATGGTGTAGATTTTAATGCAATCTACTTAAAAGTATTTTGTGAATAATTGTAACAGAATCTGGACTAGAAGTCAAGGGGCATAAACTTCATAATACATTTTTTTTTTTTAAATCGCTAACGTAGGGACGCCTGGGTGGCTTAGTGGGTTAAGTGTCTGCCTTCGACTCAGGTTATCAAGTCCTGGGATCAAGTCTTGCATCAGGCTCCCTGCTCAGTGAGGAGCCTGCTTCTCCCTCTTGCCTGCCATTCCCCCTGCTTGTGCTCGCTCTCTCTCTCTCTCTCTCTCTCTGACAAATAAATAAATCTTAAAAAAGTAAAATTACTAAATGTATATCATCAGTGATAATACTCTGATATTATGTGTTTCCTGATATGACACAATAAAAAATAAACAGTATCACCTATGTAGTATTCTTGCCAATACAGTTTATTGTAGGTCTGAATATGAGAAAATAAGACAAATTTAGATTGTAGACCCTATTAAAGAAGTCTGATTGATTTAAAAAAAATTTTCCAAATGCAAGTAGTCGACCTTGATTGGATCTTTATGAAAACAAAGTATAAAAGACATTTTTGGGACAGCTGGGACAATTTTAATGATTGTATGTTAGATATTATTGATTGAATGCTAGTTTTCTTAGGTGTGATAATGGACTTATGTTTATGTAGGAGAATCTCTTGCTCTTAGGAAATATATATTGATCATAGATGGTGCAAGATTGTATGATGTCTACATGTATTTTCACATGTTGCAATAGAAACAAACAAAAAAAACTATATATATTAGGGCTTTACAGTGAAATAAAACCAATAATATGGATCTATGTCTGTATCTATATTTAGGTCTATCTCGATCTGTTGAGAGACTTATTTTAAGGAATTGGCTTTTGAAATTATAGAAGTTGTCGAGTCCGAAATCAGAAGGGTGGGCCACCAGGCTGGAGACCAAGGGAGGACCTGAGGTTACAATTCAAGTCTGGATTCTGTTGTCACAATTCCCTCTTGCTCGGGGGAGGTCAGTCTTACTATATTTGGGCTTTCAACTGACTAAATGAGGCCCATCCACATTATAAAGGGCATTGACTTTACTCAAAATCCCCTATTTTAAATGTCATTGAAAAATACCTTCACAGAAATATCCAGAATAACGTTTGACCAGTATCTGGGTACCGTGGCCCTGTCAAGCTGACTATAAAATCAACTAGCATACTATTTCTATCCTATGTATGTATATATAAAGAGAGAACATAAATGTGGGGAAACATTAACAATTGGTTAATCTAGGTAAAGGGTAACCTTACACACTATTCAGCTTTTCTCTAGGTTTGAACATCTTCCAACTAAAAGGTGGGGAGAGCAGAGAGAAAATATGAGTTGTTTATGATTCCCACACATTACTTTGTGATCTAGGCTTCCTGATACCCATGGCATCCTATATTGCCAATTACAACTTCAGCAGAAAGAAGTTGAAGTGCACTGGGTGTCCCATCTTATTTTCAACAAAAGAGGTCATCATCGTTTGCTAAGTCCCAGCGTGCCACCAAGAGGTACTTCAGAGATGTGGGACAGAAGAAGGGGCATTTTATTTCAATCCAGAAAAAGTCTGCACATTGAAACCCCTTAGATTCTACCTCTTGCTTCCTTGGGTAGTTATTTATTTCCTGTTTTTAAGAAAATGTAGGGAAGATGGCATAGAACGGTGCATGATAGGTAGCAGAAGAGTAGTTCAGTTTGTGAAAGCACGCCTTACACTGTTGTGTGCTATGCAGAACATACAAGGCGGTAGTACAGTGCACGCTGCTGGCCAGATGGCTGTCATGGACAGTTTCATTTTAAAGTAGAGTCAGCTCTTGTCCTTTCAGTAGTCTGTCCTCAGAATCCCTTCTATGGCACTCTACCTCCTGCAAGTCTTTCCTTTCTGAGAACTCTGGGAGCAGCTGCTTATTTGGCTCTGTATGTGAAATAAAAGCAACTTGAATAGCCCAGGACACATACTAAGTATATAAATTATCTGAATTTTTATAAAATATTCATCTTCTTGAGAGAATTGTCACCTGTTCTAATATTAGTAACATTTCTTTAATTCCACATCCCCAGACTGAGTTAACTGCCTGCAAGTATTTTTCCTAGCTCTAAGTCATACATTTTCACTCATGTGCAAAGTGCTGCTTTGCTCAATCAGAGAAGCTTTTATGCACACAGCCCTAAGTGAAGATAATAGAACAAAACTTGAGGAAAAAAAATTAAGGATCCAAATTAATTAGATGGAAAACGAGCAGTTTTGTACTTCCCTTTTCAAATGTATCTACACCAGAATTTTAAAGTATTCCAGTGACACCAAAAATGCTTTGCGCCTTTGTCATTATTTCGTAAATGAGGAAGTTTTTATTTTATTTCATTGACCACTCAAGAACTGTAAGAAATGGTAAGTTACACATAAAACTAATTGCATGCTGTTTATTCATTAAGGATAAATTTTAAATATGAAAGCCTTAGGTTATGGGAGAGAGAGCATATATACAGTGGCATTTGTAATTTCTCTGCAACAGAGTAACTGGAATTTCTTTACTTGTTGTTGAACTCTGATCAGCCTAAGCACTGACCACCAGTGCGTGAGAGACTATACAAGGAGTAGGAGTTCTGCAGAAAGTACTCTTCAATGTTTGCTGTCTTTTCTAAGACTCTACATAAGTCATTTGATCAGCATGTCCTATATCAGTGTCTCAGTTGGGCATTACTGATTTTTAAATTAGCTGAGCCTTTGCTGATAAAAAGGAAACTAAATTTGGAAGTAGTATATTCTTCTTTGTTTCTAGCTCCTTATTTCAGTTAAAAAACAAAACCCATACATTCTAAAAGGAGCATTCAAGATACAACACTGGCCCTCACACCCACTCTTCCCCTTCCTGGCTCTCTCCCAGAGGCAGTCACTGTTCTGGGTTTTGTTTTGCTTTGTTTTGTTTTACCACAGGTTAGTTTTGTGTGTTCTAGAACTTCACATAAATGGAATCATGTTTTATATTCTTCATCTACTTAATGGTTTTTAGATTTATCCGTGGTGTTACAAACTTCTCTTGTTATTGCTGTATCATATGCCATTGTCAGAATATATGTCTATCAATAGACACCTAGGCCTTTTTCCAGTTTGTGGCTATTAAGAATAAAGCTTCTATGCATAGTCCTACTTTCCAGGACATGTTTTATTTTCTTGGGAAAATATCTAGGAAAGTAATTGTTGGGTCATAGAGGAGGTGGGTGTTTAATCTCCAATAAATTGCCAGGTATTTTTCTACAGAAGATACAGCATTTGTACTTCCAACAATATGTGAGGGTTTTTTCCTTTACCTCCTCACCAGTGTTTTACGTTATCCGTGTTTTTAATTTTAGCTATTCTGATGGATGTATAGTGTGTAATTTTTTAATATATAGGCAAATTTTCAGAATTCTAAGGTTAATTTGAATGCTATGAATTATTCTAAGTTATGCCTACATATTCTAATTAGAAAATGTGGACTCTTTCCTGAATTGCACAGACATTTTTGTTGATTGGTTTGAATTGAGAAATTTAACAATTTAAGATAATAGATAGTGACTGAGGATTAGGTAAAAGGTAATGAAAGCTAACTAGATAATTATGAGCTTTCATCACATTTAATGTGAAAACTTGTGTTTTTAATAGGTTGGTTTGTTCACTAGCTAAGTCATTTATTCATTGATTGACTCATTCACAAACACTTTTTTTTTTTTCATCAGAATTGTCTAACAGTGCTGTCCAGTAGAATTTTCCTTATTGATAGACATGGTCATTCTGTGCTATTCAGAATGACTATTCACTAGCAACATATGGGTATTGAGCACTTAAAATGCTACTAGTGCTACCAAGCAATGGATTTTTCCAGTTTATCTTAATTATGGCTAGTGGCTACTTATTGGAGAGTGCATGGCCATATAAATATATTCAGGTGTTGTCTAGTCTTGTATTTACATTGTAAAATATAAAGGATGTCTGTCTCCATTATATACTAAAAGTATAAGTCTGGCTGTAATCATTGCCTTTAATTCACTTGAATTTTTGATATTTGGAATTTCATTTTGTACTTTTATTACCTTTTGGTTAGTTTTTTTGAGATAATTTTAGATATATATGCAGTTGTAAAACTTAATAAAGATCCCGTGTGTCCTTTACCCAGTCCCCACCCCCCCCGCCCAGTAACATTTTGGAAAACTATAGTACAGTATCACAACCAGAACACTGATACAGATGCAGATACAGAACTCCCAGTATGTGGAGTTAAATTTTCTGGATACTTGATCTAGTGCTTAGATTTAGAGTAATAGCCACTTATAAAATATTCATTCTACCGGTCAGTTGTTTCTATGCATAAAATGAAACGGGCAACTGAATCAGACCCCCTTCCATTTATGGTGTTAGAATCTTTCTCATCTGTTCCATTTATGTTATAGACAGATGTGCTTTTTTAATTGGTTAGATCATTACTGAGCAGATTGAAGTCATAAAGACAATGAATCATTAAAAACAATCCCGTTTTCTTAAGAATAAAGTCATTCGGTTTCAATGATTATGTGATTATGAAAGGTATAATGTCTTGGTGTGAAGAAAGAAAACAAATAAAAGATTCTAATTAGATAGCATTCTATTTTACTACTGAACATAATGGGAGAAAATAAAATATTACTTGTTTCTGTTTTTTTTTCCAGTCTAGAATCTTTTATAGGAATAAAAGGCATTCTTAAGGATAACTGTGAATACTGCTTTTTTTGGGTCAATTCCCAGAAATGTGGTAACATTGTAAGTGTGGCTGGAGCACAACAGTTAAGTCAGTTGACAGTAAAAATATTACTGTTGTCCTTCAAAATAATCTTTTAAAATAATCAGTGTTAAGTAAATACAAGCTTTGATAACTGATTTTGATAAAGGATGCGAGTCCAGTAAGATATTTTGTGACCTTCCTAAGCTCATTCTAGATCTGCCGAGTCCAATCTTAGAACCTAACTACATTCTTTTTCCCCTTTATTCCCTCTCTCAGCTCATATTAAAGGTCTCTCTGTTTCAAGCAAAGTATTAACTTGAACAAAATTAACCTCTGTTTTCTGGGCTTGCTGTATTTCTGGATGAAATGGGTTGATTCTGAAGTAAAAATGTAACTTTTCTAGCTCCTGTCAGGTTGCAGTTTACATGTGTCCTAAGTTTTATGGAGAGGAAAGGACAACATAAGCTGCACCTGTTAAATCCCCATCAGGATGCATCTGTTGATGCTTTATGCACATGCCTCTACTGGGAGATATGGTGCAGTGAAGATGAATTTGTAAGACTATTGTCTTTATTGAGCTTAATTCTAATAGAGGAGGATAGACGTGTTAGCGCCAATAGTGAGAATATAAGAAAGAGCCCTCCCATCTCGGTGTATGGGGGTGCCACTATTTGGGCATGGCCTTAGAAGGTCAGCAGGATTTGTGGTAAGCAAAGATGGTGAGAGTAGGCATTTTAGATGGAGGGAATGATGTGGATAATGGGTCATAGACCACAAACGTCTATGTGTTTAGTCTTCAGTGTAGAGAGTGCATACAGAGAATTAGCATGGGGATAGAAGGGAATTAGGTGCTACAGATGAGCCTTATTATGATGGTTCCCAGTCAAGCTGTGGCTTTTGGACATTTTTGGAGACAATGTTTATTGTCATATTTAAATGTACTTGTCGGTACATCCAGTTTTCTTAATTTTTCTATAGAGTTTTGCTTCAAAATTTCTTCTCATTGTATCAGTATATCTTAAATATTAATTTGGGTCCAGAAAAGATGCTCTTATACCATATCTTAAAGGGAAATTTCCATTCTGTGGAATGTCTAAAATCAGGTATAAATTAGTGACCCTTCTTCTCTGTTTTATCTTTCATATTAATTTTTAATTTTTTATGAATATATTTAAATTTTTAAATGTTTCATAGTTTTGCCAGTATTTAAATAATGCAGGAGTGCTTATTTAATCATTTGATTAACAGTTAAAAAACATTTTTTTATATCAATGAGGAATTCCAAAAGGAATTCTTGACCTAGAATGTAGAGGGCTATAGTATTGGATTAAAATTTAGATTATCAACAGTTAAAGTACTTGGATCAAATTGGGATAAGAGCCATTCTGTGAGGAAGTGGGTAATGAGATGCTTAAAATGTTTTTGGACAATTTCAATCCAGTGTTGTCAGAAACAGCAAGGCACAGGTTGTCTGTATATGGGAAACATGAGGTGGTTGTATATGTGATATAGAGGAAATCCCTTGGGTCTACCACTCAGGACTTAATCAAATTTATGGCATGTAATTGAAGATTAATACTGAGTGCTGACCATGTCCCTAGTATTTGTCCCCATTAACCCTCAGAACTGTCTCCCATTTTACGGGTGAGAAAACTGTGACTCAAGGCAGTACGTATTTAATTCAAATTCACTCATGATTTAGTAAGACACTGTGATTTGAACCAAGCTCTGTTTTGAGCTGGTGCTTGTAACCATGGGTAATTTTGCTGGATCAATGTTTTTTTTTTTTTTTTTAAAGATTTTATTTATTTATTTGACAGAGAGAGATCACAAGTAGGCAGAGAGGCAGGCAGAGAGAGAGAGAGGAGGAAGCAGGCTCCCTGCTGAGCAGAGAGCCCGATGCGGGGCTCAATCCCAGGACCCTGAGATCATGACCTGAGCCGAAGGCAGCGGCTTAACCCACTGAGCCACCCAGGTGCCCCTGGATCAATGTTTGAAGGCATATGCAGGTACCTAGGAGAACAGGCAAGACAGCCAAACCCCGCATTTGGGGAAAGCATACATGGAGAAGAGGGACTTTGAGTACTGAAGTCTACCTCCATGACCTGGCACAGAAGCTGGACCCTGTCCCCTAGAGACTGTTGTGCTCCACACAGAGACTCAGTTAGGGGCAACCAGCATGTGTTGGTAGGAGGAATTTTATAACAATGACTCCTGAAAAATCTGAAATGATGATCTCTAACAAGTAGATCACCAAATTGACGTCTTACACCATTAAAAGCAATGAGATAGCATGACATGTCTACCTTTCTTCTTCTCAAATGAATTGAGTGTGTAGACCAGACTCTGACTAGTTTATGGAAGACACAGAAAACCTTCACATGGAACACAAATTTCTCAGAATGAAGAGGAATATCAGTTGGGATTATAGGAAAGTAACTTAAATGTCAGCATTTTAGGTGAATATATACTGTCATTAAGGCATTTCTGATCAGTAATGAATTAGAAGAAGGAACAACACACACACACTTAACTAGCCTCAGAATCCATAAACTTATATGAGATAGCATAGGAAGAGTTCCCAAGCAATCTCTGTCTCTAGATTTCCAAAATGTTCACAGCATGATCTGATGAAATGGTATTTTACCCAATAAATTCTGATGCAGGGATTGGTCTGAGGACTACCATAACAAAATTATTTTTCTAGTGAGGAAATTTTATCTTCTAAATGAATGGTTACAAATTGACTCAGGTTTTTTGTTTTGTTTTGTTTTGTTTTTAGAACTGTTTATATCTAGTTTGGTCTTTATACTGTTGATATTACATATGAAAAATATGCATTATGTACTGTATTTGTTGAACAAGAGTTTAACTTTTTACTCATTGTAATTCCAAGTTAAATTTTTAAAACAATTCCTTCCATGAGTTCAAGGGTTCTTATTTTGAGATTTTTCAAGGTCTAACCATGAAGTCAGTTGTTAACCTCCTTTCATATCGTGCATTTTTTTCAGTATATATTTTAGTGTTCTGTATAGCTATATCTCAATAGTATCTCTGTATCCTTTTACCTGGTATAGCCCTAATGTCCAGAAGCCAGTGAGTATACTTTGAATTGCTTATTTAAAAGAGTATATAGGGATGCCTGGGTGGCTCAGTCAGTTAAGCCACTGCCTTACACTCAGGTCATGGACCCAGGGTCCTGGGATCGAATTCCATGTCAGGCTTCTTGCTCGCCAGAAAGCCTGCTTCTCTCTCCACCTCTGCCTGCTTGTGCGCTCACTCTCTCGCGCGTGTGCTCTCTCTCTCTCTCTCTGATAAATAAACAAATAAATAAATAAATAAAATCTTTTTTAAAAGCAAGAGTATATAAAATAGATAGATTCTAGAAGGTTATCAAGTCCAGTTTTTCTATAGATTTTAACCTATCTATCGCATTAGTGTTATGACTGGTTTCATTGCCCAGTATCTGGCAAGAGCCCTGAGTATTCCAAAGACCTGTGAGAGCTGTACTTGGGAACCAGTCAAGAACTCAGCTGTTTGAGTTTTTAAAAGACCTTACCAAGTTCTCTCATCCTTCCACCTTCATTCAGACCACAACCTGAGAGAAACCTCATACTGTGGCCACCAACCTGCAGAGGATTACGATGGACTCTAATGGTGGTTGGACAGGGAACTAGTGTGTGTGTGTGTGTGTGTGTGTGTGTGTGTGTGTGTATGTTTTTATATGTAGCACTTTTCTTTCCAACTTTATAAGCCAACATAGCAAAACGTCTAACATCTTAGAATTTTCTCTTTTAAATCTTTTAAAAATGTGTGTCATAAGGGTTTTAGCAGTATCCCCATGGTATTTTGTATTTGTCTTCTTAAAGTGTGATTATATAAAGCAACAAATATTTACTGCATGTTACTATACCAGCTAGCATTTCAGCTGAGAAACCAGGAGAGGTAAATCTAGAACCAGAGTAATAATTTCTTACAGGGAATATCAGGATAACTGCTAATTTGACATGCATATTGTGGTTTACCCTTCGTATGCTATAGATGACATTCAGAGAGTGGTAGTAGAGTATGTTAAGGACCTAAAGAAGACAGATGTAGGCTACTCCAAATAAAAGAAATATATTACTAGAATAAATACTACAAAGCAATGTTGAGAATGGCAACAAAACCATAGGGTTTGCTCAGTGGGAAATTTGATGTTTTGAAAAATTTTAAGAAACTAAAGAAAAAGTAACTAAACATCACTGATAATAATGAAGATGCTGAAGAAAAGGAAGGTGAGCACATTCACTTCACTATATGTAAATACAAGTAAGAACTAAATAAAAATGTTTGTAGATAAGAATTGGTTTCATTGACTAATGTTCAGCAACACCCTGAAATATTGATAGAAATAGGAAAAGATATGAAAGCTTTGTCAAAACCCAAAAGTAAGATCAATAAAAATAATACACACATACAAAAATAGAGTACAAAGCAGTCCTGTAAGATAGTTTTCATCTCTGAAAACATAAGCCCAGAGATATTTTTGGCAAATACTGTACCATAAAGCCAAACTCAGGATAGTGTCCATATTTTTTTTCCATAAATGGAAGTATAGAAATTCTTGACAGAAAGACTTAATGGGAAACCTTGCTTACAACTGTTTGAAAAAAAATTTTGAAGTCATAATGTAGTTATAGGTTTATGATTAGTAGGTGGGAGAAATAAAACCAAAATGGAAGAGAACATGGTGTTTTTGGTCTTTAAGTAATGTGATCATTTTATTTTAAAAAATGAAATAAAGAGAGGTCAATCTAGAAAGCTGATTTGTTATATGCACCCTCCTTGCAATAAAAATGCTGATTTACTTGATATGGTTTTAAGTAGAAAAGTGCTAAATACAGGCAGGCTTGTATACAAGTTTGAATGGAAGGAAATAAATAATATAGAGCTGGAAAAATCGTATTGCTCATTCTAATAGGTTATTATATATCAAAAATGAAAATATTTTGCATGTGTAGAGCAGAGAAGATGACCATCCTCACTTAAAACTGACAAACATCAAAGCTTTCAAAATACTGTGCTTTGACAGTGTGAGTGCAAGAAAAAGTACCGGAAGTCATAATAAACTAGAACCTGTCAAAGAGATTTGAAATCAGGAATTGGTGTTTATAGGGTGGATATGTTCCAAGTTCATATGTGATAACAGCCAAGCAATTATTTGCATTAGAAGAACATTGGCCATTTCAGGAATATATTTATTCAGGAAAATATGGAATAAATATTTGAGCTTTTGTTCAAGATCATATAAAAAGTTTTAATAAAGTTGTTTTTCACTAGGCCCAGATGGTGAATGATGTAACTATTTGACCTGGTATATTAATTATCTGTTGCCATATAACAAATTATCCCAAACTTAGTGGCTTGAAGCAACACTTATTATATCACATTTTCTTTTGTAGATCAGGGATTCAGTAGTAATTTAGCAAGGTCCTTTGCTTTAGAGTCTGTTATAGGCTAAATTGTGTCTGCTCTACAGTTGAAGTCCCAACTTTGTACTTCAGAATGTGACTGTATTTGAAGCTAAGGCCTTTAGAGAGGTAATTAAATTGAAATGAAGCAGTTACGGTGGGTCCTACTGCAATATGACTGATGTCTTTTAAGAAGAGATAATTTGCACACATACATCACATACATGTATATAGACTGAGGAAAGACCATATGAAGATTCAGAGATAAGGCAGCCATTTGCAAGCCAAGCAGAGAGCCCTTAGAAGAAACCATACTTGCCCACATCTTGATATCCTATTTCCAGTTTCCAGAATTGTGAGAAAATAAATGTCTGTTGTTTAAGCCATCCAGTCTGTGATATTCTGTAATGGCAGCCCTAGCAAACTAAGACAGGGTCTCATAGGCTGCAGCCATCTTAAGATTAGGTGAGAGAAGGATTTGGGCCAAGCACACTCATGTGGTTGTTGGCAGAATTCAGTGCTCTGCTGGCTTCTCAACTGGGGGCTCAGTTCCCCATTCACTACTATTCTGAGGCCACATGGGGCTCCCCATAGAGCAGTTTTCTTGCAACGTGACAACTCACTTTATCAGAGCAAGAAATCAAGAAAGAAAGGCAAAGGAGGGAGGGAGTCTGAAGGTCTTGGTCTTCTACCAAGTCTACAGTCTAATCCCCAAAGTGAACTCTCATCATGTTTGCTGTATTCCATGGTTAGAATGAAGTTTCTAGGTCCAGCCTAGTGCTCAAGGGGAGAGGATTATACAAGGTTTGAATTCTGGGAAGTGGGGCTCATTAAGGGTCATCTTAGAGACCACTCACTACACCTGCTTCTAGAGTCTTTTTAAGTATATACTTGCCTTGAAGATTATCTGTTTAACAGAAAAATATCAGAGCATGCGTGGAGACTCCTCATTCAGTAATGATTATATGTAATCTCTAAACCATCTCTTTTCTCCATAGTGGTTTGTGAGTTATTTTGATATTTTTTTAAAATGCCATAATAGGATTATAAAGCTTTTAAAGTACAAAACAAACAACCTGCATACAGTTTTAACTTGTGCAACTGAAGGAAGTTTGAGGCATATTAAGGCCAATGAATGCCAGTAGGTGTTGATCATTTAAAAACTTTCTTTTTTAAAATTATTTATTAGAGAGAGAGGAGAGAAAGAGAGAGAGCACTCACAAGCAGGGGGAGCAGGAGAGGATGAGAGAGAAGCCGGCTCCCCTCTGAGCAGGGAGCCTGATGCCGGGCTTGATGCCAGGACCCTGGGATCGTGACCTCCGCTGAAGGCAGACGCTTACCTGACTGAGTCACCTAGGCACTCCTATAAACTTTTTTTATGAAGAATATCCAAAGTATTGAAAGTCAAGAGAAGTGTATAATGCACAGTAATCACCGAGGTTTAACAATTGTTGACTTTCATGTTCACATCATCTTTTGGGGGGCTATAATATTTAAAGCGTGATTACAGACATCATTGTTTTTCATCTCAGTATTTCGGTGCTCTCTTAAAAAGGTATATTTTGCCACATAATATTGTCATAGTGATACACACTAAAATTAATTATTATATACCCAGTTCATATTTAAATTTCCCTTGGTTGTCTTAATGTTGATAGTTGACTTGTTCAACCCAACATCCTATCAAGAACCATATATCTCACTTGTCTTTTAAAAGTTTCTTTTTGTATACTAGATTCCCGATGCCACCCTCATTTCTTTTTCCTGTAGATCACCTTATTAAAGAATGGGACATATTTTAAATTGGTGCTTTTTTCTTTTCCCCAAACATTCATTTAGCACTCAAGTTATTTATTCACACCCAAATCTTGTACTGAAAACCTAGGATGTTAAGTTGATGGCATGAAACAGATACAATAGAGATATCTGTTCTGATTTCGGCAGGGCTGGGAGACCCGTCTCCCCAAGCTGCACCTAACTCCCAGTCACCTTCCTGGCTGAACCCCTGTGTCTGGCACAATTTGAAGCTACTGTTTTAAATTGTAGATTACTGAGACTAAAAGATTAGAAAGGGGGGAAAAGAAAAAAAAAGGAGCAGACAGAATGAACAAGAGAGAAAAAGTGAACTAGCTGGGCAGGATTCAAATCTTAGAACCTTTTGTATGCCAGCACAACTGGTCGATGCCCAGGAACCATGTGCTGAATGGAGGGGTGAGGACAAGGGCTGAGGGGCTATTCATTGGCATTTATGCCATAAGCTAACCTCTTTCTGATTATCCTCCTAGAGTGATAGCTCCACATGGCCAAGGCCTAGACAATGCCTGGCACTTACACATGCTCAGTTAATACTGGCTGAATAAATGTAAGTATGAATGAATAACAAATGAACTAGCATTTTACAGATCACCTATGTTATGTGTTACGCTTTGTGCTGTTCGCATAATTTGTAAGGGATTCATGTGCTAGTAGATCCTTATGAGGTAGGTTATTACTGACTCCATCTTGCATATAATGAAAACGAGTTACAGAGAAGTTCAAATTTGCCTAAAACTATTCAAACCAAGGTCCAGCAAACTCTAAAATACATATTACTGGCTTTAGTGGAACTAGAAATAGCCACTGAATTTTAATTTCAGCTCTTCTACATGCTATTTACAGACTGTACTGCTTCATTTTATGGAAATCATTTTGGTTTTCTGTGCTCCAGTCCCCTTTATGAAAAATGTTGGTAATTAAATATGTTTTCCTGAGTCACTTATGAAGGTAAATTTGATGTAAGGAAGCAAAAGTGTGTTGGAAAAACTTCAGGCTCAAGCTCAATACCCCAAGGTATTACCTACTATCTACTATAATGTTTAGCATGTAGTTGGCTATTTTTAATTTTCTGTCTGACATTAATAGCTTCTAAGTGATAGTTTTTACATGTCATTTTGTACATGCTATGTTTCTGTAGGGCTTTATAACCAAAACGATTTTACACTTTTCCCGAAGGTTCTATGTATAACTAATATTTACAATACACACCCAAGGAATTGTACGGAATATTTTATACTAGAATTTAGTCGAATATCATAATGAACCTAAATGAAAATAATATGGTACCTGATTATTTTATCACATAGTTTTTCTTTTAATGGTATTTGCCTTAATAGAATTTGAATTTTTTAAGCATAGTAATTTTATAGGAAAACTTTGACAGTTTAAGTTGGCAATTCCAAATCAGCCCACTCATTGTGTTCACTAAAGTGTTCTTCCAAAAATAAGTGAGTAGGCTGGCATTGTGTTTTAAACATCAAGCTAATTTTGGTTAATTATATAAATCTAAAAGCCATGGGCAAGGCAGCAATTCAGTCTTACTAGATGATGATCAGTGAAATTGTAAGACAGCTTGCTGAATGATGCACATCAAGCTAATAACCTGAATGCATTGTGTCCAAAAGGACAGTGCCTGGCAGAGCATCAGATAGGAAGCCTTCCCAGTGCTTTAATAAGGGGCTTGTGAAAGCTTGCAAAAGAGGGTACAAAGTTAGAAACAGTAGTAATGGCTCTGATCAGAATTCAAAAACATTAGAGGAAAAAATGGTTACCATGCATAGCTAATAATTCTCTGTTAAATAATGGAAAGCTGGGTTGAGCAGCCTCATGGGCCATCCCTTACTTGCTCCTTATCGCTAGTTTTTGTTTAAATAGAATGAGAGGGCCACATTATGTGGGGCTTTCATTTAAATTAGTTGAAATTAGCATTCTGCCACAAGCAAGCAGGAAATACAGATGCAGAATAAGAATGTGGTGCAGGCAGGAGAGTTTAGAGCACTTGACTCCCTAACCACTTCCCCATTCAGAGAAGAATCATGACTCCCTTTGTACTTGATTGTAAAGTAATAATGGGCAGAAGTTGTGCTAGGAGATTTTTGCTGTAACTGAGTGCAGTTGGATTTATGTTGCTGTCTGTTAAGTAAGCTGAATTTCTTCACATGCTTCCGCAACTGGACATAGATTTCTTTAACCCTGTATTCCATATCATGCCTAGAAAAAGAGCTGAGTACAACTCTTGAGAAAACATTTCTGCACTTGACAGTTGCATAATTTCCTTATCTTGGTTGAACAATCTGTGGTTGTTTCTTGGGTTTATTCAGGAGAGAGGTTCATCCCTCCTCCATCCACATTCCACTGAATGAGCCAAGAATGACTATTCAGGCTATTATTTTATTTCATAAAATAACAAATTTGACTGAACTTTCTCTTTTCAGTGACCATATGGTCATCCTGAAGATCCATGCTATTATTTGTAGAAGTGAATCACAGAGAATTTCTGTTGCTCTAGAATCCAAATGATTGATCATCTATAAATCAGATTATTTTCCTCAGCTCTGTATGACCTGATTTTTACTGACCTATACATTCAAGAGGGGCTGGTTGAAAGTACCCCCAGAAGACAACAGAAACACTTAAATGTCACTCATAGTAGCCAAGTCTTTTAAAGTGATTGCTGGTTCACTCTGTTACTGTTATCAACTGGCTTTAAAATAGTGTAATCTTAACAGTTCAGCATCCCCCAGCCCAAAATTGTATTTCTGTTCATCGTGGTCTTTTATCAATTTTGAATACTGACAGAAATTTAAATAACAGAATTCTTTGTGCCACACACACCCCTAGGCTTGTCCGGCAATGTCACTTAAGATGAAGAAAAAATTTCTCCAATAATTCTTATTTAACACATTGCTTTGCAGCTCTAATAGCCACATGTTAATTAGAAAACAAATGATGCATAAAATTTCTTCTGTTTTTAATCATCTGTTCAAATACACATTGTAAAATCATTCTTTGAATTAAACTAACATGTTGATATTTTCCTCTAGATTAAATTCTGTGAGAAATACACATTGTAAAATCATTCTTTGAATTCAACTAACATGTTGATATTTTCCTCTAGATTAAATTCTGTGAGAAATAAACATGTTTTATAACATAGTATGTTTTTAAATAGATTGATAGAAATTATACGAGAAACCATCACACTTTTTAAAGTAACAGTATATTTGACTTGTCCTGTCTCCACATGGGAGAGACAGAGAAGCAGCTGCAGTATCTGCCTATGGAGGGAGGAGGATTTTAATTTCAAAAGATGAAGTATGTATGCTTCCTCCCCTGCCTTTTCTATAAACCAGGCTCCTTGTTTCTCTTATTGATACCATTAGACTCTGTATAACTTCACTCTCATTCTTCAGAAGAGTTGGGTTGTTTTTTGTGTTTTGTTTTTTTTGTATTCCATAATGCAAGTTACAGATTAGAAGGCCCTGAGCACTTTTTAAAAAATTTAATTTAATTTTTCCAGTGTTCCAAGACTCATTGTTTATGCACCACACCCAGTGCTCCATGCAATATGTGCCCTCCATAATTACCCACCACCAGGCTCACCCATCGCCCCACCCCCCTCCCTTCCAAAACCTGAGCACTTCCTAATGTATTCATCCCATGATAAAAGTTGCAACGAGGCAGAAATCACTTCTTTCCTCGGTCTCTTCTGACATCCTCAGTTCATTTTTTGGCATGGTGTATTCCCATGACACTTGCAGAGTAGGACTCTCAGAGCTGCCATAGCTCACATCAAGGGAGCTCGGCCTTGGAAATGAACCACGTGTTACATAATCCTGAGAGCTAGAAAGGGAATTGGCTTTGGAGTTTTATGAACCCAAGTTCAAGTCTACCTCTGCCAGGTACCTGCTCTGTAACCAGAGGTAGTTCTGTTTTGCTTCTCCTGGGCCTGAGTTTCTCTTCCATGGAATGAGAACAATAACCAATAGCAGGAAGACTTGTTTGTAGAATTAAATAAAAGAATGCATGTAAAGCCTCTGACCCCTCAGTGCTCTTGCTCAGTGCTCAGCACATGTTAAACTTCCTTCTTCCTGCCCTTGAAGGTCAGGTTTGGATAGTGGCTTGGGATTATAGTGCTATGGGCCACTGTGCCATCTGATGGCAGAAGGCACTAATTGGAGCCCTGCATGTAAGTGTAAAATAAAAGCTTGGCCCACAAGATAGAAAATCATGGATGCTTTCACCTTCCTTGCTGGTCAGAAGGCTGTACCAGTAAGTATCCTTGACTGTAAGATAGATCAGCAGGAATCCTTATTAGTAAACAACCTGAATGTATTTATTTCCTTACCTGATTTGTTGCAAAAATGAAACAACTCTGTGATTCCTCTAGGTAAAAGTAAAGATCACTGAATCAGTACCTAGACTTGATTCTGCCTTGACTGATCTTTAAAAACTCAGACACGGTCATTTGTCCTTTGGCTCATTTATTCATATATTTATGTTTGCAAATGTGTATTGAGTATTAATTTATGTCACATCTTTTGCTGGGGACCCAAAGATTAGAAGGACAGTCTCTACTTTCAAGGAATTCATAGGCTCATGGGGGATGTATATGCATGCAAAGAGGAGCTGGGAATAAATACTGGTAGACATATATCCACAGGAGCCCTCCTCAGTGCTCCTTTAGTGCCCGGACTCTCCACTTCTGCCTTGTCCCATTCTTCTTTACAGGCTTCTCTCTCACGTGGTCGAGGATCAACAAAGTATTTCCTAAAGTGAATGTAATTGGTATGGAAGTACCTTGGAAGTAGTGATTACTCACATGGTTAGAGATGGCCTGGTAACTGTCCTCATCCTCACTTGTCCCCTGTGTGACTCAAAAAGGTTCATGTCCTTTTGAATTTCTATCGTCACTACTGTTAAAGATCGAATAATGATTTACCAGAAATTGATGTAATCAAATATGAATTAATGAACTAAGTAATTTGTTGTCTAAGCAGCAGTTATGAATTAACCAAGAATTGAATTATAAGTTGTTTTTTATTGTATAGACTGCATAATTTTTAGCATTTTTCTTGCTGTATTGTGGAAAAAGACAAATTTTGAGTGCCTTCTGCCAGTTGGATTACAGAAAGAGGTAGATAGGAACTGAATATAAAACTGTAAATGCAATTCAGCTGAAAAACAGCACTCAGCTGAATTTGAGGTAGTTAATACTTAAATTTCTTGATAGTCTTTTAAGATTAAGATACTTGTCAGAGCAATCACAATGGGAAAAACACTGAGAGTTCTTATGGTTATTGTCACTCTTGGGTTTCTCTTATCAGTGGGTTCTTTACGAAAATATCCCTTAGCATGAAGGAAACCCTATTTATAAACCTTAAGCGTTATATGCCTGATATAATTTATTTAAAAATTTAATGTTCTTTTGAAAAAAACTCATCAATTTTGCAATGTTATAATTTCTATAGAAGTAAGACTGTGACTTGACGGTGCTTATATTTTTCTGATCCTTTCAGTATGGCTAAAACTGGTTTACCTGACCATAGTCTTAAGAAAGTTACTTAATTTTTAATTGCTAAAAGTTATCTCCTTCCTTCACATGCTGCTTCTTATCTCTAAAATGACCCAATTATTCTTTTTAATGTTTACCTCTTTCAAGTGCTAGATGTTTTTACTTGTAGCACATAGAACATTTAAAGGAATTTTTCCTTGTAGTTCACTAGGTATGGTGGATTTATTTTCTCAATTATGCGTTTCCTTCCTTTTCCTTCTAACCTCATCTCTCATTTCGTTGTTGTTTTCTTTTCCTCAGATTCCCTATGAAGTCCCTCAGCTCTTGGCCTTCCAGGCCATCCCCTTTGTTTCTCTTCTTAGTCTTGTCAATCCTCTTTTTCCTCTACCACCGTGTTCCACCTGTGTCCATCTTGTATCCCTTCTTTGCTTCTCTTTACCTACCCCTGTCTCTCCTGGACTTTATTTTCCCTCCCTCATTACCACCCTTGAATTCTTTAGACGACTCTTGCCAGATGAGTTTTAGGCAGTTTCCTGGTATTTCTTCCCTTTGGATATCTACACCTACCCATGTACATACTGACTTTAATTCGGGACTTTCTTCTTTGTTTCCTTGCTCCTTCCCAGCAAGGGCTTTGTTACCCTCCTCTCTGCATTCTACTGACTTGCTCAGTGAGTGTTTGTGGAAGAAATAGCCTACTTGACATTTTTACTTCTGTCCCTACTGCATGTACTCTTATGCTGTAAGATATTTAAGGCTTGCCTGCAGTATTTATCTTGAACAAATTTCCTTTTAATTGTACTACTATAGAAAATAGTTCTATTTTTAATTGTTGTCTGAGCCTACCATATTGTAAACAAATAATCTATAGGATACCTGGGTGGTTCATTCTGTTAAGTGGCGGACTCTTGATTTTTGGCGCAGATCATGATCTCAGAGCCATGAGGTGGAACCCCACATCAGGCTCCACTCTGGGCCAGGGCCTGTTAAAGATTCTCTGTTTCCCTCTCCCTCTGTCCCTCTTACCACTACCACCCCCACTGTGGCTCACCTGCCTGCTCTGTCCCTTTCTGGAAAAATAATAATAATAATAATAATAATTTAAAAGGGATATTCAGAAACATTAATGAAAACTTTTAGGTGTTAAAATGTCACGTATACTTCAAGGCCCCCACCTTAAGTTTTACTGCTTAAAATGAATTAATATCTTCCTATTTTATTCTCATGTTACCATTTTTCTATATATATTATAACATTAATGAATATTATATATGTCTATATGTACATGTATCTGTGCTGCCCTCTTAGTTCCTTAAAAGGACAGGAATCATCTTTACATTTCCCAAAGCATTCAGCATGATATCCCACATAGCACAGATACTTGTTGAATGTTTGTTATACTGAATTGAGAGGTGGAAAGAATATTAAAAAGCAAAAACCCCAAGAACGTTGATACTGAACACATCTCTTCATAAGGCATAAGAAACAAACCCAAAGCAAAGAGTGGGGCTTAAAGTGAGAAAAGCACAAGGTATAGGACATATCTCAGAAAACACTGATTTTTAAAGCTTTCAAATATGTAATGAGTACTTGAATGTTTTACAGCTAAGTTTTCATAACTGAGAAAGAGAAAATATAAATAAAAATATTTGGTAATGACTGAAAGTGTTTAAGTGCACATAAAGTGCTCATTTTTTTAATTAAGAAAGGACACAGAGTAATTACAATAATATGTAAAACTGTAGAATGTGTTTAATTATCTTTGAATTGAAACTTTTGTTTCAATTAAATATAATTTACTACAGTTCACATAGTTATTCCTGCATTTGCATATAACTACAGGCATTAGTTTTATGGTAGAAAATAAAAAAATGCCTTCTCTCATCTCTCCCTCTTTTTTCTCATGGGGTTAACTGTCTAGTGTCACAGGACTGTTTCCTTTCATTTTGGAATTGTAATTAAACAAAGGGATAAAAGAGAAAACAGGGGGAGGTCAAAACCATGACAGCTTGATTTTAGAGAATAAGAAATAAGAATAAGAATAAGCGGGGCATCTGGGTGGCTCAGTGGGTTAAAGCCTCTGCTTTTGGCTCAGGTCATGATCCCAGGGTCCTGGGATCGAGCCCCATATCGGGCTCTCAGCTCAGCGGGGAGCCTGCTTCCTCCTCTCTCTCTCTGCCTGCCTCTCTGCCTACTTGTGATCTCTCTCTGTCGAATAAATAAATAAAATCTTTTTAAAAAAAGAAATAAGAATAAGAAATAATAAGAATAAGAAAAAATGAAGTATCCCTGGGAGAAGAAGGGAAGGACACTCACAGTGGAATTCTCAAGGAAATGGTTCAAGCAGGGACCTGCAGCTCTGACCCAGGGAGCACAGGTAGCCAGGGACTCAGAGAGTTTCTCCTTCAGCTCACTGTTTTTCCCCCACTAGCCTTCACCCCTTCTCTCAAACACATTTTAATAATGAAAAATTAGCATGAAAGGGGAGTTAATGCACATATGAATCTGTTTCTCCTGCCGTAATATGAGGAAATTACCAGAGGAGCTCTCCTATACGTGCTCTAAAACAATTAATTCAGTGGCTTGTTATACAAGGCTTTTCGGCCCAATATATGTGAAAGCCTTATCCCATGCTTGTTACAGGCAGACCTCAGCGATATTGTGCAGGTTCGGTTCCAGACCACCGCAATAAAGCAAATATTGCAATAAAGCAAGTGAAGTGAATTTTTGGTTTCCCAGTTCATATAAAAGTTATGTTTACACAATACCTCAGCCTATGAAGTGTCCAGTAGCATCATGTTTTAAACAAAGTACATACCATAAGTAAAAAAAATACTTTCTTGGTAAGAAAAGAAAATGCTAACCATCATCTGAGCTTTCAGTGAGTCATGATCTTTTTGCTGGTGGAAGGCCTTGCCTCCCTGTTGATGCCTGTTGACTAATCAGGATCGTGGCTACTGAAAGTTGGGGTGGCTCTGGCAATTTCTTAAAATGAGACATGAGATTTGTCCCATTCATTGCCTCTTCCCTTTGCAAATGTAGCACGCAATGCACTAAATGTGCTTTTACTCACAGTAGAACATCTCTCAGAATTGGAGTCTGTCCTCTCAAACCCTGCTGCTGCTCTCCCAGCTGAGTTTATGGAATATTCGAAATCCTTTGTTGTCATTATCAACAATCTTCACTGCAGGAGATTTCATCTCAAAAACCCATTTTTATTGCTCATCCATCAGAAACCATTCCTCATGTGTTAGTTTTATCATGAGATGGCAGAAATTCAGTCCCAGCTTCAGGCTCCACTTCCAGTTCTCTTGGCATTTCCACCACATCTGCAGTTGCTTCCTCCACTGAAGTCTTGAACCTTCAGTTTGTAAGAAGCACAATACCTGCAAAACACAGTAAAGCAGAGTGCACTAGAACAAGGTGTGCCTACATTTCCAAGTACATTAGAGTTTTCTTCGCGTAATTGACATCCTTTTTGGTATTACTCATAACTTTCTTTCCATGTTAACTCTCCTAAGAGAACAGGTAACTGTGTTTATAGACTGAAAGAATGCAGAACGAGTTACTTTTATTTCTCCAGGGACTAGGATAGTGTTAACTCTGATAGTAGTTAGTAAAAAGTACACTTCAGAAAAATTGTGAGGATATATTATGCCTTAAAATCTCTTTGAACAGTTGGTGAAAACTAGATTTATTCTCCCATAGGAACTCAGTGGAATTCTGTTAAAGGATAAGTTTATCTGCTGTTATTAAGTTTTTATTTTTCCTGATGTAAACAGATTATTTTAAGGTAAAAATAAAATATTTTTATCAGTTTGAAGCCAGCTAAAATTACTGCTTTACAAAGTGTTGTAAAGTATGAATGCAATGCTTGATTTGACTCAAGTTAAATTCTTAGTTTGTCTTACATCAAGGATAATAGGTACATATTATATACAAATTTGTCAACATATGCATTGCTTTTCTGAAAAGACTCTGAACCCTTCTGGCTAATAGATTTGAAAGACTTAGGGCTAATAGATTTGAAAGACTTAGGGCTTTGCTTTGCTCATATTTTATTTTTGAATTGTTAGTCATGAATTTTTAGAGTGTATTTTCTCTTTATATAAGTCTTGCATAAAATGCATATTTTTGATAGTTACAGCACTTCCAATAACAGGGAGAAAATGAATTAAAAATTATGCTCATTTAATGTTCTGCTCTCCACCAAATTTGTCTAATTTAATCACTTATTATTTTGCTTGAGAATAACAATTTCTGAAATTTTTCTTCAGTACGTTAGGGTGAGATTTAGCTATTTCATAAGGCAAGAAATCAGTCTTGAATTTTGTTTTCCCTTTGGCAGTTCTTGGGCTCAAAATTCAAGATTGGTTTCTTAAACTGGAAAGTTTAAAAAAAAATGAGTAGTTCTTATTTTAGTTAAAGAATACATACTTTGTCTCTTTAAGTAGCAGTGTGAGGTGAGATATAGTAGTCTACATATGTTATGTTCATGTTTATACATATATTTTAAGTTTAAAAATTCAGTGCATTTCTTACCAGATAAAAATTCTTTTTTTTTTCCTTTTTGAAAAACTTTTATTAACATATATTATTTGCCCCAGGGGTACAGGTCTGTGAATCGTCAGGCTTACACACTGCACAGCACTCACCATAGCACATACCCTCCCCAATGTCCATAATCCAGCCACCCTCTCCATACTCCCCCTCCCCCCAGCTATTTCCCTGACAGAGTCTTAAGAAAAATTGGCCTTTCTTGAGAGGTGAAAAGTTTGGGGTGTAGGTAGGGAGAACCAGGTATTATACAAAACTTCTAAAAATATGTTGTTATATTTATGGTTATCAGTTCATATTTAGTCTTCCCAAGTTATTTGCAGTCAGATTAGGGTCCTCTGAAAATCTTACCCATGATTTAGCCAATCTGAATGCAAGCTGTCTTCAACTTAAAAAATAAATTATATTTCAAAACTTGATTCTGTAACTCCTGTGAAACATTTCCTGAAAGATAGTTTCTTAACTAAATAATGTTATTCATAGCAGGGTTCCATCTCTGGGTGCTGGGAGTCTGTTTTCCTTTCCTTTTAGAAAACACACTTTGGCTCCCAGGAAGGTAATTCATATGGAGACCAAATTTGTGGGTTTTCCTTTTATGAGGTCCTATAGACGTAGAGCTCTCTGTCTCCTGCCTTCCCAAGTCTTGGCCTTGGCAGTTGGCCTTGGGTGCTGATGACTAGTGTAGCTGCTGCCACAGAGCTCGCAGGATTTCTGGCATGAGTGCTGGGGTGGGGTAGAGGTAATGGGAGCAGCCTTCCGGAGGTCGTGGATTATTTTAAATCTGGACACCATTTGTAAAACTTTTATTTCCTGTTATTCACTTGAATTTTGCAGCACAAATAAAAGAACACATATAATTTTGATGTAGATTAATTTGTTAGAGATTTGGATACTGTATTATAATATTTAAAATCATGTAATACTTCATATGCCTGTGAGGATGACCCATAACCATGAGGATTCCAAGGCATATTATTTTCTATACGTGATGATTCAGATCGTTTTAATAGTCCTTAAATGTCCCCTGTGGGTACTCATTATCTTGCTTAATATTACAAAGTAAAAAAGACTTGAATTTTTTTTTTTAGAGCTGAAATTTAAGCTTTTATTAGAAAATCCCATCTTGTAGGATTTTATGCTAATATTTATCAAAAAAAAAATTAGGTGATGCTGATCTTCAAGTTGCTACCATAGATGTGGCTTCCCTAAAAGGTTTGACTTTTAACATATGTTACAGAAGATATCATTTATGATATTTTGATTCCCTTTATAAATGGTATTTATCAAGTCACTGAACACACAGTAGGTTGAGTCTCAACTGTACTTGTAATAGTACACAAACAAATGCAATCAATTATTTTAACTAGAGTAAAAGACAGCTGTCAATACTCTTGAAACTATTTCTGTAAAAGAGAAATTTATCACTGGGTTATGGAATTACTGTTATAAATTGTTTCAGTAGTGTGAAAGAAAAAGAGTAAAACTGTTGCCTTCCCTTATACCCCTGTGAAGTGTTAACCCAAGTTTCTCTTGAATAAACAGTAGGAAGTTGTGGTACACTTTTAAGAATGACTAAAATGTGTTTCTCAGGAAGAGCCAATTGCTGCTGGGATTGTGGGAAAGGGAGGGTGCCCAAACCCATCTACGCTCATCCAGCACCACTGGAGAAACATACACCTTAATGGAACTGTTGTTACCAGACTCTAGTCTTTTATCTAGTTTTGGGTATGTCTTGCTGGGACTCTGCCTGTCATTAGGAAGAAGAAATCCCTGTCCCAGTAATACTGCCTTTATTCCTTTAACACTTACACAAGGTCTTTTAACTTTGTGCGACTGAGTGATAAGAATAAACTCTGCCATCTTTGGTCTTTCATTACTATGTTCTGGGTCTACTTCAAGATCTATAAAATGCACACAAGACCCATTACATCAGACTCGTATTTAAAACACTCCAAAACCACAGTTAAATATATACAAATTAGTCAGAATCTGCACTTACTAATTTGTATGCAGAATTCAAGGAGTTAATAGGGAATCGTCAGCAAAATAGCATCTCACTCAAGAAATATTCTTAGGTCAAACATATTAAGACTACCTGAAAATGTTCACAGTGAGGATCCTAAGGCTCTGAGGTGAAAATCTTCCATTAGATTCACTGTATTCTGTATGTTTTAGAATGATTTTAATACTAGTTTTAGGGGGAAAATGGTATTTATGAGTAAAATTCAAGTAGTAGCACAAAATTTCATAGGACAAATTATCTCATTTTTATTGCAATCATTTTATATTGATCATAGTTGATATGCTTATTTAAATAAGCCTATGATGGACTATTTTTCCCTACTTCAGAATTACAGATTGAATTAGAAATTTGTTCAGAGTTGTTTGGTATCTGTTGACTCTTGGAAACTCCAGATTTTTTTTCTATTAGTTGTGTGAATGGCATATGGCAATATCAATTATTTTCACTTTATCTCAAATTTTTAATTGGTTTATAAAAAGATTAGCTTTATACTTTATTTAAAAAAATAGAATTTCTCAACTCCTTTTCATTTAAATTTTGAAAATAAAAGTAAGCAAAACTTTCTAGCTTAATTTTAGATCTCAACAGATTATTTTCTGACCCTGCAAGTATACAGTAGAAAATTCCTTCTCCTGCCCTAACAAATCCTTTCCCTACCTTTAATTTCTCACACTTATCATTTTCTAATGATCTTTCCGGTTAGCAAGGCTGCAATTATTTCAACTAATAAATAGTCTTCTCTGCTCAGAAAATAAACCATGAACTTAAAGGCATACCTCAGAGCCATATTCCCTCTGTCGCAAATTTATTTTTACCATTATTTTCCCATTTCTTTCTTGGAAATGCCTGCCATTTTTAGGCAACTTTTCTGACTAAGCTTGTATATATGCACCTTTCTAGGACTCCAATAAATTGCCGTTTGTCTCCGTGAACACCATCTGCTCTCAGCAGCAGTTCCCTTGAAACACTTACCATATTCGGAAAGTTTATGCTGTTTCTAGCTACCTAGTTTTTTTTGAAAGGTTTATTTTTCTCCCTTTCCTTTCTCACCTGCATTAACTTTACTTTTTTCCCACAAACTGGCTTTCTGTTATCTGTATTGAACATGTTGGCTGGCTTTTCTCTGCACCTGATGGTGTCTGGACTGAGCCACTCCCAAGCCTAGAGTAAGGTTTCAAGTGTCCCTGGACAAGACAGGGGGCCTCCCTGGGTGAGAAGAGATTCCAGGTTTATCTGCCCCCCTCAGTGACCCAGTCAAGGCCAGCTACCTGTCTCTTGCTCTGGAGCTTGGCTCTCTGCTACCTGGTTTCCAAGGGTCTCACTGAATTGAAACATTTCCATTAGAACTTGGAGTATTTCTGCCCTTACTGGCCCCAGCTGGTTGCCCAGTGCTTTCCTAGCATGCCTTCTCTGCCTCTCATTCTTCTCTTTTGGCTTCCTGACCATCTTCCTGTCTCAGCGCCTTCTCAGTACTGTATTTTAAAAAGTTATACTGCTGACCATATTCTTTAAAACATCATGAAATTTGCCTAGGTAGAAGTACATGTGCATACGCACATTTGCATTATGTTGTGTGTGGAAATATTTTATATTAATCTCTCTCTGCTGGAGAGTGCATATAGTATATATGTACTGTTTCAAACACTAGAAAGAGAATATTGGTGTAGATTTCAAAATTTATAGAGCAGGGGCACATGGCTGGTTCTGTAGATTATGCATCTACCTTTGGCTCAGATCATGGCCCCTGGGGTCCTCAGAGGAGCCCCGCATCGGTCTCCCTGCTCAGGAGGAGTCTGCTTCTTCCTCTTCCTCTGCCCTTCCCCCTCATTGCTTTTGCTCACTCTCACTCACTCTTTTTCCCAAATAAATAAAATCTTTATTAAAAAAATTTATAGGGGCGCCTGGGTGGCTCAGTGGATTAAGCCTCTGCCTTCAGCTCAGGTCATGATCTCAGGGTCCTGGGATTGAGCCCCGCATCGGGCTCTCTGCTCAGCAGGGAGCCTGCTTCCTCCTCTCTCTTTCTCTGCCTGCTTCTCTGCCTACTTGTGCTCTCTCTCTGTCAAATAAATAAATAAAATCTTTAAAAAAAATTTATATGGCAAGCAAGGGTTGATTGTATAGTTTTAATTGAGGACATATGTAGTGTCCTTGAAATCACGTCCGGACATCTAGCAGTCCTAGTTCTGAGACACTGAAATTAAACATAGGAATTTATCAGGTTGGTATCAGTTGACTGTCCCATTTCTCATCTGGCAGCAGTATAAGGCAGGAAGACATTTTTGAAACAAGGTGGATCTAAATGACTTCTATCCCCTTCTTGCCTTGTCGGTTACAACTGAAGAAATGCCCTTCCTTCCTCAACTTCTTCACCGACTTTCATCACTGAAATCTTTTTTCCCCACAAACTGCACTGGAACTACTTCTGACCACTAAACAATGTCCTATTTGCTTTGATATCTATGCCATTTGCCTTGTTTTAAAAGCCTTTTTCATCTCTTCTCAGATCTTTTCCAAAAGGGAAAGCCTAACTTATAAAACTTTTAAGAAAAGCTTCTGTAATTGCTTTTATGAACATCAGGGAAATTTTGATGTTAACAGTTGTCTTTAATAAGTACAGCTTTTGCACCCTTAGAAGACAAAAAATTGAGCGTTAAAGCCAGTAGTAAATATGAGTAGCTTTTTCATTTGAAGGACTGCCACATCTCACTGAAAGCAAGCAAAGAGTGGTATGTTTACTTACATAATGCCATGGGTATTTACACACACACACACACACACACACACACACACACAAACACACCCAGGACTTAACAATAGAAGTATGTATCTAAATCCTGTTTATGATTCAGTACTCTTGGGAGTACTTTTTTGAATCTTTGTCGGACATAGAAGTGACATCTGGTTAACTGAATCTAGAACTGTCATTTGGTTTTTCTTGCCTTGATATTTTAAGAGACTTCATTTATTTTTTAAGGGAGGAACATAATATGAAACTATTTCGGAAGTTAATACACACAGACATATATATATTAATATCTGTGTATTTTCCAGTGGAGATTTGTCTGCACCACCAGGCCTTCCACTTCCATTCTGGCACAAGAATATGACCTCCGAATGTCAGGGATTTTAGTGTGTTTTGTTAGCTGATATGTGTCAAAGGCAGAACAGTGTCTGGCATGTCCTAGGTACTCAGTAATGGAGTTGAATAAATGAAAAGAGGGGGGAAAACAAACTTGGAGAGATACTTGAAGGTAACGATCCCTATTCCTTAGTACCAGAATAGCCCAAGAGATTGGGTGAAGAAGGTGGTCCAAGTGAGCCTAGCTAGAACAGTGGGCTCTGATTAGCTCTTCTGTCTTCTACTCCCAACTACTGGCCCTTTTAATTTAAATTAAGTATTTAAATAATGTTAATATCTGCTCTAATAAGGACCAGATATACCCACATCCCTGATTTTAGTTGTAGCTTTTTTTTTCTCAAAACCAAAGTATGCATGAGAGTAGAGTTGGGACAAGAGGAAGGGGGACAGAGATAGGAAGAGAAAGAGGTAGAGAAAAGGTAGAAGAGGCAGAATATTTGGGGGATTTTTTTTTCCTTGATTTTTCCTTAAGTGTAGGGTAGGGTGCAAAATATCTGGGAAAGGTGGTAGCTAATGAAATAAATACAGCATTTTTATGTGCCCCTCAAGTTGGCCACATAGAATGTCAATAATTCAGTGGCTGTGTGTTAGCACATATGTGTGCAAATAATCTTAGCTAACCAAAGAATAGCCAGCCTGCAACCTTGGGCTTCAAATATTTTTAGAGGGAGGAAATCAAAGAAACAGCCCCAAACTTCAAACCCTAAGAAAAACAAAGACCCAAAAAAAGTAGTCAGGATTCTGTCATTGTTTTGTTCACGCCAAGTCAGGAAATGAGCATACAGTTTGGTTTATTAAAGTTATTTAAAAAATAGCCTTTTCACTTAAAAGTAAAAGTAATCAAATTGATCAGAAAAAAAATGAAGAAAAATATATAACAACAGATTTTTAAATCTTAACCAAAATTGGTAGAAGGGAGAATATAGTGACAGAAAGGAATTTAGCAGGCTGGGGTGGGGATAACTAGTATTTAACTTCACCCCAGTACTTTCGTGTGTTACCTTGAAGGCCTAGAGCTGCCATACTTAGTAGAGTCCTATTACCCACGTGGTAGTAAATGATCATTTTACTGAATTTCAAAGGCTATTCTATTCTATGTTTTTATTAAAGCCAGAGGCTATACATGGATCCATTACATAATAAATTCCTGATTTTTCAGGTCAAAAATGGTTGAAAAACACCTATTTCATATGACTGAATCCTACAAATTGTGCTTGAGTGGGAGAATTTTTGAAAGGGAGTTAGTTCTGTGGGGAGTAGAGGCAACTCTTGGAATTTAACAGCATTGATTCGTCAGTCCTGAAGGGTGTGGGGACAAGGTAGGAAAGGTGTCTCTGAATTTCTCTGCAGATTCAGTCATCTAAACCTTCTGACTAGTGCTCTTTGGTTTCTCCCACCTAAAGCCTCTGCTATTTTCTTTTCTTTTCTTTTCTTTTCTTTTTTTTTAAGATTTTGTTTATTTATTTGACAGACAGAGATCACAAGCAGGCAGAGAGGCAGGCAGAGAGGGAAGCAGGCTCCCTGCTGAGCAGAGAGCCCAGCGAGGGGCTCCATCCCAGGACCCTTGGATCATGACCTGAGCCGAAGGCAGAGGCTTTAACCCACTGAGCCACCCAGGTGCCCACCCCCTTTTGAAGATTTTATTTATTTATTTGAGACAGAAAGAGTAAGAGAGAGAGTACAAGCATGGGGAGGGTGCAGAGGGAGAGAGATAAGCAAACTCCCCACTGAGCAGGGAGCCCAACAAGGAGCTCAATACCAGGATCCTGGGATCATGACCCAAGCTGAAGCGGACGCTTAACCAACTGAGCCACCTAGGCACCCCACCTCTGCTATTTTCTTCCCAGAAAATTCTTAATGAAAAATACCTGAACGGCAGCACATAGCGACACTGCAGAAGATTTTTGCATGTGTGTGTATATGTGTCTCCTCTTCAGTGTGTGTGTGTGTGTGTGTTTGTGTGTGTCTTATTTTCAGAGCTTACCAGTGAGGCTGGTCTTTCCCCTGAGTAGCATTTTGCAGTGCTGACTGAATCAGGTCTTTTGATGCCTGCCAACAGCATCCAGGTACAAGTCATGCTGCCTTTTAGCACAATAAGGACAAAAGTTGCTTTTTTCGTATGTGTGGTTATACTGTAGGCTTCCATAAAGAAAACCCCTGATGACTAGAAGAGTTCATTAGTGTTTTGAATGTTATGTTATAAGCTAATGTGTGTATAAGAAAGATTTTTTTTTTTTCTGATAGAATCCTTATATTTTCACTGAAAGATCCATCTCAGAGTATTGAGCTGACCTGGAAGCAATAATGTTATTTCAAAATTATAGAATGAACTCTAAGAAAGTAAGTTTATTACTCAGGAACTTTTTTCCAATTTTTTCTAACTCTCCATTGATTTCTCACTTATTATTGAAAACTGAAATGTTAAAGAATGAATTTATTTAATTCCATTAATTATAACCCCTCTTTAGGACTTTGATATCTATCAGATGAAGCTGCTAATTTTAATATTTTGAGGGGTGCCAACTCTACTCAAAGTCAGATATTGAGTAGATTTAAAGTAAATATGGCAGGATGTCGTGTCAGCAAAAATACTGTCATATTGTCATTTATAGATTTTTGAGTGAGCTTCTATAAACCTATCACATGTACATTCATGAAATAATGAGGGATATCCCTTTATCCTATGTGAAGAAACTTAGGATGAGGCAGATAGAATAGGAGGTTGCAAGTTCTTACAAAAGCCCCGGTAATCTCCTGTCCAAGTCTTGAATAGCACCAGCGCAGTGGAATTGAGCTGGTGAATCAGACGGTGATACCAGTGACAAGGAAAATGATAATTTCCAGGATGTAAGAAAAAACACTCAGGGAAAAAGCAGTTTGGAGCTTTGACTCATTAATTAAATGTATAGAAAGACGCCATCTTCTACTGCACAGAAAGGCCATGGTGAAGCATGTTGTGCATCAACTTTTTTGAAAACATGGTAAACAGAACACACTTTGACCAGTCATTTCTAAATAACTCAGGTTCAAGGTCCATAGCTAGGTTCAGTACTCATTAGTACTCAGTGTCTCGTGCCATCTGTATCAATATCTAAGTCTGCATCTTAACATAAGGATAGTTAACATTCAGGGTAAAAAGTTAAATCATGTGTACTATATATAGTATGTTTTCGAAAGCAAAGTTACTGTAATTAAAAACACTCAAGCAAGGGTTTTGTAGTAGTCTCTTTAAAACATGCTTTATATGCTCAAGCAAGCATTTAGAGGTAATCTCCTTAAAACATACTTCATAAAATACTGACCCACAGATGATGTGATAAGTTTCTTATTTCTTTCCAGAGGATTCTAGATAGCTAACTTATGATGTATAATACATTCACATATGCCAGTGATCACAGAAGCAAAATAAAATATGTAAGCACATTTTTTAGCCCATGTCTTAGCAGCCAGTGATTGACATGTACATGCTTAACAAATATTTCTGGATATAATTTGATGTTAGGTCTTTTTAGAGACTCTGCATATGCTTAAGTGTATTGTACTACCAGGTATAGTTTTATAAGAAGGGGATTTCCCTGAATTTAGAAACTTCTTAATAGAAATCTGTGGAATGCTTTTCACATCATTATGGCTTATATATGTGTTTTCTGTATGCATAAAATTAATCATCCCTAAAGTCAATGTTGTCAACCATGATAACATCCCAGGGGTCAACCTTAAGTCTTAACTCTCTTGGTGGCATTTGATGCTGTTGACCTTCCACTGAAGCGCTCCTCCCTTTCTTGCTAAGTCTGGGTTATCTTGCCTTCTTGCCCCGCCCCCCCACACTCCCTGGGTACCCCCTACCCCGCCTCAGGTTTATTTATTGAGTTTGACTGACTAACCAGAAATGTTTGTTTTCTGTAGATTTCCACTTGTGATCTTTTCTCCTCATTTCAACTTCTCCCTGGGTGAATTCATTCATTGTTCTGTGAATAAAATCTAGAGTCCTTGCTGTCCAAGAATAACCTATCTTGGGGCAACTGGATGGCTCAGTGGGTTAAGCATCTGCCTTCAGCTCAGGTCATGATCTCAGAGTCCTGGAATCAAGTCTCACGTTGGGCTCCCTGCTCAACGGGCTCCCTCTGCTGTTGCCCTGCTTGTGCTCCTTGCTCACTTGCTCTCTGTCAAATAAATCTTTCAAGTTATGTTCCACCCTTGCTTTTGTCGAATGGGCTTTTTGTGCTTGTACTATCTATTGGTTCTTTCTTTTCTTCCAGTTCATCCGGTCTTTTTGCTTTCATTGTCTGTATTGTACACATTGAAAATCATAATCAAGTCACTTTTATTATGACCCTTAACATGGTAGATTTTTGTATCCACCTCCATTTTCCAGGCCATATTTTCAGTTGTCTACCAGATATTTCCACTCAGTATCCTACAGTCATCCTAACTAGTTAATCTAGTGTGAGAGACCCTCCATGATTTGGGCCATTTTTCACACTTTTCTCTAGAATGTGTTCCTTGAGTTTGGAGCCTAGTACATTTTGGCATTGTCTGGACGTTTTACTAGGTGCAGCTCATTTTTGAATTTGGATTTATTTTTAAGCCATGGATGACTCTTATCATGTAAGACTAATATTTAGCAATCTCTAGGTCTTATCTACCCTACTCAATTTTAAACTTATTGAGAGTAGAAGCCATTTGTAATCTTTATATTCTCAGAAGGATTTTCACATAGCTTGTATTTAGTAAAATCATTTGATTAAAATGATTCATTAATAATATGGTGGCCTATAATTACATTTGACTGTTTTCTTTGCTTTGTTAAAAAATACATTTTAATCTAGATTTAAATATTTTTGTCTATTTTCCAAAAATAGGTTTTGCATATTTTGATGAAATGCTAATTTGTCTAGTTATAGTTTAAGGAGAAAAAGTTACTCAAATGCCCTCCTAATATAGATCCTTATTTCCAAAATGAAGTTCCACCCATAGTAGTGTGGGCTTCAGTTTGCTGTGATCCAAAATACTTCTACCTTTTTTTCTTTTAGGTCTATGTCAAGATATTTTTCTGCGCTGGTGAAGCTATGCATCCTTAATATGATTTTAAGTCTTTTGTGGGCAAATTTCCTTCATTTAAATGAAATTTAGAGTGTAGAAAATACATATCTCATTAAACAGAGCCACTCTAATATTATTAATGGTATAAGCTATTGTGAAAACAAACAAAAAAGTCAATTGGGAAAGATTGATCAACCATAGCTGTGCTTTAAATTTTCATTTTCCAAGCTAATTATATCCTTGAATTTTCTGTGTGGGTAACTTTATAACCTTCACACAGAGATTATAAGATATGATACCAATTTTTTAAATTCCTATCCGTGGCACACCATGAATTGTGACTTTGGAGGATGAACCCTGTTTAGTGATGAATTACCCCTCCAAAATTAATGATTCATTTATCACCAAAGATAACACCATAAAGGAAAATAAACCACAAGAATCACTCCCAAATATTCCTGCTAGCTAATGAAGAAACTAGAATGAGATACCTCAGGTAAAATATCATGATTCAAAATGTGTGCTTATCAAAGCAAGAAGAAATAGCAAAAAAGGTTTTGTGTTGGTTTTTTTTTTTTTTAATATTTTATGTATGGGTGAAAATAGTGTTTTAGTAAACCAGTTGTTAAAGGTTGATTTATGTTCTTGAAAGGTTTTTTTTTTTAAGTGTTCTCCAGAAACTTATGTTTCTTAGATTCAGTGTTCTTTATAAAAAATTTATTTGAATCTCTGATGCTTATTCTAATACTCTAATGTGGCTGTTCCCAACTTGCACATCACAGACATGAGAGGAACGAGAATGCTTACAAGAAGTACTTAAATCCATATGCACACAAAACACTGCTTATGCATACACAATATGGCTATTGTAGTACCACTATTTTATAGTATATTTTTAAAAACCTTTTCTTTTGTTGCTTCCCAATGTTATACCTGCTTATATAAATTAAAATCAGTACAGAAAAACATAATAGAGAAAAGTGGAATTATCTGTAGTTTAACTACTATGGCAATCAGTTACAGATTGTATATCCTACAGTAACACTGATTAATCATCACCAGAATTTAAATAACACCGAAAATGTTTCTGTTCTTAGAGGTCTTACATATATTGAGTAATTTAACATAGAAGCTTTGTTATCACTACTTTATGGATGAAGAAACTGGCCTGGAAAGGTTAAGTGAGCCTGATATAGATCACTCCCCATTTATCCTGAATAAACTATCATTTAATTAATTGTTATTACATTATTTACAAAAATAGCATATAACGTACCAATTTTATCCTACCTCTGGGATCCAAAACAATCTCTCTACCCTCCCACTTGCCCTTCATCCCTATCTTATATATTAATAGCACGGCCATCCAATTATTCTGCAAATCTGTCAGTACTATCTACTTTAAAAAAAAAAAAAAAAGCCCTTTTTCACTGTCTTTACTACTTTAAGCTTGATTGTGGAACCCAGTATCCTGCCCTGGCTGGGGCATTACTGGAGTCTCCTTTACTGTCCTCCGTGATTTAAAAACCACCCACTCCTCTGGTCCATTCATGCAATAGCCGCAGTAAGGTGTTTAAGTGTCAATCAGATCTTCTTCCTCTCTTGCTTAAAACATATCAGTATTTACGTCACTGCTGATGGCACTCAGGACAGTGTTCTCACTCCTTTCCATAGCCTTTGAGGCCCATGTGGTCCTTCTCTGCCCTCTTTTTGGGCCTTACATCCCATCTCCCATTGCCCCTTCCTCCTTGTTGCCTGCCCTTCAGCCACAATGCCCTCCTTTCTGTCTGTGGAAAATGTCACATTCATTCCTGTCTCGGGGACTTTGCACTTATTTGTCCTGTTGTTTGGCATTTTTCCCATAACTGGCTACTTTGTCATTTCAGTGTCCCCAAAGATGTCTTCTCAGTCTACCTTTCTAAAGAATCCTGTGCTCAACCATAAGAGACTCTTAATCTCAGGAAACAAACAGAGGGCTGCTGGGGTGGGGAGGGAGGGATAGGGTGGCTCATGATGGACGCTGGGGAGGGTGTGTGCTGTGGTGAGTGCTGTGAATTGTGTAAGACTGATGATTCACAGACCTGTACCCCTGGGGCTAATAATACATTATGTGTTAATTAAAAAAAAAAAATCCTATGCTCCACCACCCCATCCAATCTCAATCTGTCATTTTCTTTATAGCACTTATCACCATCTGCAATTGTTCGTTTACCTCTGTATTTTTTCTCTTATTACAATAGAAACTGCACAGCAATAGGAACCTTCTCTCTTGTCACAGTGGTGCCTATGGTAGGCCTTCCGTGGAACGCTTAATTACCGAGTGATTTAAACACACCAGCAATGTTCAGATACAAGGATGCTTATTGAATGTTGTTTTGTTCCTGAAAATTCTCACCCCGCTGAAGGTAGCTGACTGAACACTAGAGTTGATTACATGTGGAAAAGATCTTTTTAGCAGCTAGTGGTCCTGGTGGAAGCATAGATCTGATTAAGTGACAGTACAAAAGATGGGTTTGTTTAATTCACATTGAGTCCATTTAAGAAACAAGAAAGTATTTTCATATGAAGAAATTTCAGTACACTGAATAGTGGATTAATCACTACTGTGTTGTCCTATAATTATTAAAAAGATGGGGAAAGATAGTTTTACATATGGTAAATTTTACATTTGGTAAAAATTTACATATGGTAATTCTCAGTGAGCTGGTTTCTCCAGTCATGTTTTTTTTGTTTTGTTTTGTTTTGCTTTCCAGTCATGTTTTGATCACTAAAAATCATATTTTCTTACATAGCTTCTTTATTGCTTTTTCCTAAACATCCCACCATTTCAGGGAATGTTTTTGATGATTGGCTTGTGACCCTTCCAAATGTCACCAAAATCGGCGTGCATCTTGAACCTTTGATTATTGTCTTTAATCTCTTCACTGGGTCATTAGAATTACTATTTTTGATACTAAAATAGCTGCATCTTACTTGTATTTCCTTGAAAGAGACACTGTCTTTACAAATTGATATATAATGTTCATAGATTTCTGCTTTATAGTATTTTAACATTTGTACTAATTCCTATGAACTAACTCCCTTTGTCTGTTGATTACGAACTTCTTTTTGTGAACAACGTTTCTTTGATTACCGAGACCAAAAATTATCAGTTTGGGTAGTTTTCCCCAATTTGTCAATATTAAAATGGCTTTTAGGGGGTAGAGTACCATCGTAATGCATGCATTTATAAAGGAATTTTAAACAAAATCAGCAGAGATGCAATCATGTAGATGTAAGAGACTTTTAAGGCCATGGTTAGCTGTTCTAGAAAGAGTCCATTTTTACATGGAGATGTTTTTATGCTTGATCTAGAGCAAATGATGGTTATTTGTGGTGCATAATGCATTGTCTTTAATTGGAGCTTGAAATTTGATTTGTATAAAACTCGATCAGGACAGGCGGGCTGTCACATTTATCATTTGTATCCACCTTTGTCTTAAAAGAATATCTTGGAAAAACTCTTAGAGATTCCCTGTTTAACTTGTTATGATGAGAATTATGGTCCAGAGAGGAGAGGTGGTTTTGCTCAGGTTTGACCGGGGAACAGCTGGGTGAGAACTGGAGCCTGAGCCTCCCTGCCTTTGCCCCGCATATTTGGCCCTGCAGTCTGGGTCTCACAACCACTGCAGCTGCCTAGGAAATAGACTGTGCTATCAAGTAGAATTCTGACCTACACAATCACTCAAATAAGCTTTGTATTTTGATAACACTCAGTGTCAAAGAAGTGAGTTCATGGGGCACCTGGGTGGCTCAGTGGTTTAAGACCTCTGCCTTCAGCTCAGGTCATGGTCCCAGGGTTCTGGGATCAAGCCCCGTATTGGGAATCTCTGCTCGGCGGGGAGCTTGCTTCCTCCTCTCTCTCCCTCTCTCTCTCTCTCTCTCTGCCTGCCTCTCTGCCTACTTGTGATCTCTGTCAAATAAATAAGTAAAATCTTTAAAAAACAAACAAAAAGAAGAAGTGAATTCACAGTCTGCCCCTCTGTCCTTCTCTTCCTGCTTCTCTTTTCTCCCCTTTTCTTTCTCTACCTACCCCCTTCTAAAATGTACTGATGTGTTGCTTGAAACTACATATATAACTCCCCCAAATGTGCCATGTTTCAGTTTCAAAGATAAAGTGTCAGTAGGGAACAGCGTTTTCCTGACCCATCCACTCTATGTGGCCTGTCTTCTGTGTTAATAATGCATATGTTTGTGAGACAGCTGGCTGAGCTTTTGACAGTAGTCTGTGTCCCTGGATGTTTTCCCCCCTCTTTCCCTCTGTGCAAAGCTAAATGAACCGCATGGGAATTGAACCTATAACCTTGGCCTCATTAATTTACCTTCTGTACGATCGCCTCTTGGAAATTTATGTTCTACTGTAATGAGAGGAGGAGTGCGATTTCATTCATTCAATAAATAGTAGCACCCCACACTAATGGCAGCAGAGAGCACAGAGATGTGCAGGGCAAGGTTTTTGCCCTCAAGGGGTTAGGATAAGTGCACAGGTCACTAATGTAAGGCCAGAAATGAGGACTGCAATGGTGGGGGGTGGAGGGAGTCAGCCAAGTGCTGAGTGACTCAGGAGGAGGGCGAGGGGTGCTTGCAGCTGGGAGAACACCAAGGTGCCGGAAGGATGGATGCATTGCCAGGAGTGGGAGCAGGGCAGGAAAGCTGGGTTGTGCAGGTGCAGGTGTGCACACCAGTAGGGGTGTCAGCATGTGGCCAGCACAAGGCTGGGCACATGAGAGGGCCTGCAGGGAAGGTTGGGAGGAGGAAGAGGACTTAGCTGTCCTACTGAGGTCATCATTCGTGGTGTGGGGGACAGGGGATGGAAGTCATACAATCAGAACTCTCCAACGGGAAAAATCATTTCTCCACTACTGGAGGAGGAGGTGGAGGGAGGAGACGCCGGTGTCAGGGAGGAACCCTTCAAAAGTGAGTGACAAGGGCCTGGTACCATGTTTACCTCAGGTGGTGAGGCCAAGGAACAGCCCTGGTAACTGTTAGATTTGACAATTAGGGAGGTTCGCCCTGGCAGGCTCGCCGACGGCAGGACCCTTCCAGAAACCCACAGAATGCAGAGGCAGAGATGTTAGGGAAAGGAAGTAAAAATAGGCAGTTGGACATGGGGAGCGGCTGGAGCCAGATACGAAGATTTGGGATGTCATTCACCAAGAGAGCTGTGGGAGCCAGGAGAGTGAATGAGATCATTAAGGGATAAAGTACAGCAATAAGAAAAAAAGATGGCCAAAGGTCGAGCTCTGAAGAAACGCTGCATTGATGTCTAGAAAATGAGGAGGCTGAAAAATAGAGGAGGCGTGTTAAGGAGAATGGGCTCAGTACAGTGTGACAGAAACCCAAGAGGCAGAGGGATGCAAGAGGCGTGCAGAGGCAGATTTGCTCTTGTGTCATTGAAAGATGGTGGTGAATAGGAGGGAAAAATAATTCATGTTTGCTTTAATTTTGTAATTAAAGAAAACTGTTTTAATTTGGATTTCATGGCGTGTCTTTTTAATGCTAGACTTTCTTTTCAACTTAATTTGGTTCCACTGCCTACTGTGACATTTGGATGAAGCCCTGAAGGAGGTGGGGGAGGGGACTCTGTCGATATCTAGGTGAAGAGGAGACAGAAAGCTCAAAGGCCCTGAGGTGGAAGCACACCTGGTGGACATCAGAGCTAGTGGGGAGGCCAGTGTTGTTGGAGTGGTGTAGGCAAGCAGGAGAGGTTAGAGAAGTCTGGGAGGCCAGATTCTGGCCCTGTGGTCACATGGGTAAACTGAGTTTTCCTTTGAGTGTGAGGGAAAGGGCCCAGATGGTTTTGAGCAAAGTAGTGAATAAGGATCATTCTGGATACAGGGGAAGGAAGGGGGCAAGGAGAAACAGGATCAGCTAGAAGTTTTCTGCAAATCCTAAGGAAGACCTGTTGATGGCTTGGGCTAGTGGTCCCAGAGGAGGTATGGGAATTGAGGAGAACCTGAAGGCAAAGTGAATAGAATTTAACAGATTGGAGAAAAAGTAGAGTCAGAGATGAGTCCAAGTCGCTGCATTAGTTTGCCCCAGGGCTGCAGCAACAGAAGACCACAGCCTTAAAGAGCAGAAATGTACTGTCTCAGGGATCTGAGGGCCCAACGCCCGAGATGAGCGTGTCGGCCGGGTTATTCCTTTCTGAAGGCTGTGAGCAAGAATCTGTCCCATACCTGTCTTCTAGATTCTGGTGGTTTTCTGGCAATCTTTGGTGTTATTTGGCTTGTAAAAGCATCACTGCCTTTATCTTCGCAGGGCATTCTGTGTGTCTGTGTGTGTGTGCGTGTGCGTGTGCGTGTGCGCGCGCGCTACTTTCCGCTTTTTAACAAGACCACCAATCATATCGGATAAGGGGCCCACCCTGCTCCAGAATCCTTTCATCTTAACTAATTGTATCAGCTGTGACACTATTCCCAAGAAAAGGTCACACTCTGAGGTCTAGGGGCTAGGACTTCAACACAGGAATTTTGGAGATGACACAGTTCAGCCCAAATAGTTGCCATTAACTGAAAGGACAAAGTTTGTCTGTAGGAGGAGCAGGGAGAAAATCAGCAAACTTACGGACGCGCTAAGTTTGAGGTGCACATCAGACAATCGGATGGACACGTCAGGCAGTTAGATAAATGGGTCGGAAATTCCTGAGAGGTGTCTGGGCTGGAGATAAATATTTGGAAGGCCTGGTCATATGGATGATATTTAAAGCCAAGAAACTAGGCAAGATCACAGAGAAAGTAAATTTGGATAGAAGAGAGTTAGAAAGAACGAAGTCAAGAGATTATGAAGTTTGGGGACCAAGACAAGCCCCATGAATGATAGCAGTTGTGAAAAAGCAGTTACATGTTAATGATGATTGTAAGTTACATTCTAATTGTTTAAGGAGTCGAGGTATTTCCCTGTGAAGTGTAAGACAGTCAGACAGAGTGTGGATCCAGTTTCACTGGCTAATATGCTGAAGAAGTTCCTGATGCGGAAATGGAATGTTTTGAATGCCATAAAGAAGTCAAAGGACACTAATAAAAATAACAAAGAGCACTCTTCTCAGAAGGAGAAACAACTTTGGAGAACATTGTTTCAGTCCTTGATTTAAGAAGACCTTTTCTAGAAAGTCAGTCATGCTGTAGTTCTCCAACAGCTGAATATTTTGTTTCTTCTCCTGTTTTTTGGTGAGAGCACAGTTAAAATAGTTCAAACTTTTTTTTTTTTTTAATTACCAGGTCAGAACTATTATTATACTTTAGCTAATTGGGAAAACAGAAAAAGCATCAGTGTAATGTAACCATTCTAGCCTTTTACTATGTTTTCTTTGAGGTTTTTTTTTTTTTTTTAAGATTTTATTTATTTACCCGATAGAGAAAGAGAGATCACAGGTAGGCAGAGAGAGGGGGGGAAGCAGGCTCCCCGCCTAGCAGAGAGCCCACCATGGGGCTCGAGCCTAGGACCCTGGGATCATGACCAGAGACGAAGGCAGAGGCCCAACCCCCTGAGCCACCCAGGCGCCCCTTTTTTTGAGTCTTTTCCCCACATTGCTGCTGTTTTACATGGAGACAGATGTGACAGCAAGGTGATGGTGGTGACATACAAGAAGTCTGTTCAGCTTTCCAAACAGGTCCAGCTGGCATTTCTCCGAGCCGTTGCCCTTTCTGCTTCCCCTGCCCCTTTTCTTGGTCTGGCTCTCATCCAGTTCTTCCAAATTCAGTTCAGTGGTCACCTTTCAGGAACTGTTCCCCAGCTGGCATTCTCCTCCCCTTCCCAGTCTGTGCCACCGTACTACCCTGCACTGTAGCACTCACCATAATAGTTCGTGTCCCCACTAACTGAAGGACTGAGACTGGGTTGGGTATTTATTTCCTCAGTACCTTGCATGGGACCTGCAGGTAGGTATTCGATAAATGCATGAGGACAAGGAATGAGTAACATCACCTTCTTTGCCGGCTCACAGCACATCTGTTCCCGAACTGGAATTCATTTAAACAGTTTTGTTCAAACTGTGCCATTAGCTAGCAGTGTAATATATTTCATAATATATATGAGAAGATTCCCCTTCAGAAGTATTCATATAGATTTTTGCTTAAAGGGTTCAATTGGTCCCTAAAAACTGATACCCAGAACCCTTCAGTTTCTTACCAGAAAGATACCTGAGATACTTAATATGTATGGCTTTTTTTTTTTTTTTTGAAGTATTGACTGTGTCCCTTCAAATTAGTAAGCAGGATGTAGTGATTCGAACATATTGAAGGTAACATGAAAAAATGCAGAAGCTTGATGGGATAAAATTGCTGGCAGTTGAGGCAAGAATTTTTAAATTTTAATTAGTAGATTGTTTTGGAAATGGGAGAGTTGTTTTTTTGTTTTTTTTTTTTTTTTTTAATCTGGCATAACTGAGATAGATAATCTGAGTCTGGGTGAAAAGAGTACAGTACTGTATTAGTTCTTTGATACCAAAAATACTTCCTGATGACTCGGCTCAGGATTCTTCTCTTCCCTGCCACCTAGAATGCAAACAATATTTTCTGGTCAGTTTTCCCCAAAATAGGGGGAGGGGCCCTCAACGCTTGGTGGCTCAGTCGGTTAAGTGTCTGCCCTCAGTTCCGCTCATGATCTCAGGGTCCTGGGATTGAGTCCCACCTAGGGCTTTCTGCTCAGCAGGGAGCTTGTTCTCCCTCTGCCCCGCTCCCTGCTTGTGTTCTCTCCCTCTGTCTCTGTCAAATAAATAAATAAAATCTTTAAAAAATTATAATAATAACTGTCAATTCTCCTGAACCTTAAAAAAAAAGTAGGGGAAAATGTGTACATGTGATTTTTATTTCTTGGTGCTGAGAAAAGGTTTTGCTTTGCTCTCCAGAATTCTGGATAACATTCCTCCACAGATAGGGTTCTGCCTTCATTTTCTAGGTCACATGTTTGACCAGTAAATCCTGATTTCATTTATGGAATCGTGAGTATTGACAAATTTTGAGCTAAGCTATACAGCCTATCAAATGTGCTCCTACAGTGTATTTATTTAAATCTTGATTTCTCTCCTCAGCTCTACTTTGCGAAGTGTTTCTACTGGATCTTCAAGACCTTCCAAAATATGTTTGGTGTGTGGGGATGAGGCTTCAGGATGTCATTATGGGGTGGTAACCTGTGGCAGCTGCAAAGTGTTCTTCAAAAGAGCAGTGGAAGGTAAATGTTCATGTGGGTGTTCCTTTTACACATTTCCTTTCCTAGTGTGTCGTTTACTTGCATAGTTAACTCTAAATCGTTATTGGGAAATAATTCAAAAACGTTTTTGAGGCAGTCTGTCTGTGACAAATAATCATAATATCTTACCTTAATATCAAAAGAACATTTTCCAATGAGCACTATTTAATGGGCAGAATTTGACATGGAGAACTGCAGTTAATCAAAAAGGAGTTTTTGTTTTCGTTTATTTGTCTTTGTTTTTCAGTGAGCCTTAGAAATATAATTCTCCATAAATTTAATTTGCCCTGTGCAGGAGCATTTTACTAGGCACACATAGAATGCATCATGTCTTTCCTGTGTTTCTATATCAAATACATGTGTTTGTGGCAAATTAAAACATTAATAGCAAATTCGTGTCTGTAATTTAAGTTGTGTTCCATACTGAATAATTTCATTTAGCAGCTCCTTCAGCTTCTAGGTCCCCTAAAGTCCTACCTTTGTTCTAACTGAAGGTTTTCCAAACCAGGAAGTTAAATGAAACATCCTCTAGGTGTATTTAGACTAGCTTTTGCTTCTGTCCAAGGAGTTGTACTTCCTCTTTTAGTTTTTTTTTGCCTCCCTCCATCCTCACTTATATGCAATTAATTAACATCAGGCTTAGTCCAGATGATTTTATTAGTGTTGACTACATGACTGGCTAGACTGTAGAGTTTTTGCTCGTAGGAGCAGCGTTATCGGTGTAATCAACACTGATTTCACCAAGGAGTTCAGCATTAAGACTCCTGTAGATTTATTTCTCAGGACAGTTTTCTGGGGGACATATCAGTGCTTCAGAGACCTAAGGGTTAAGGACTTGAATGTTTTGTCTTTGTTTTGCTGGTGACTGTGAGGAAATGTCTTCAATTTTGGATGAAAAGCTGACCAAGGAGATATTTCTGTGCTTTTAGAATTGATTTTGTGTTATTTAATTAATATTACATGATTTTACATTATTTACGCTATTAATTATTGAATAGTACCCAAATCCAGCATTGAATTAGTGATAGTTCTGTATTTCTTTTGCAAAACATGGGCTCTTAGTTACAGGTGACAGAAAATTCAACACGAACTGGCTTAAGCACCAGTGGAAATGCATTGACTCACATAACTCTAAAGCCCTAGTGTAGGCTTGGCTTCCAACAAGATGTGGTCTTAAGCCAGGTTGTTAGAACTCAATCCCGCTCTCTCTCCCCCTTAACTTTGCTCTGGCTCTCTTCTCGTCCAGTCCAGTTTCTCTCATGGTGATGAGACAGCCACTAGGCCCTCATGAAAAAGAGGTTCTCTGTTCGCAACTGTTCTTATAAAAACCCCCAGTTAAATCTCCTAAGATTGCACTTGGCTCCTGTTTTGCCCTCTGAACCAATCCCAGTGCCTGGGAATGTGACAGTGCAGGATCTGACAGGCCCCTTCTGGCTGGAGTCAGCCAACCTAACCTACCTAGACCAACAGTGGGGAAGAATATTTCCTGTAGGGAAAAATGGATCCTGTTACCAGGAAACTGATCCCTGGAAAATAAATTTGTACGAAACTGCAGTCAGTTTATTTTTGTCACCCTTTCCTCCCTAGCTATCCCCTTTTCTCTTTCCTTAACTCTATGATTAGCTCGGTAGAAGATAAATAGGAAAAATTGCCTCTGATTCCTTCCTAATGCCACTTTGCACCTTCCAATATAAGGACTCCTTTCCGCTCCTACTTCCGCAATCACTGATTACTGAACCGAAGTAAGGAGATATTTAAAAATAAAGCAGTGTGGAGAAGGGTGATTAGAGAGGGACCCTCTGTGTTGCCCTACATCTGGGTCATCAGGACCCAGGTTTCGGCTGGTTATAGAACCTGTGCTTCTCTGCTTCTGAAGCAAAAGTTTTTCCCAAGGTCTTGCTTAGTTTTTGTTTTAAATAATTTCTATAGAAGTAACTGAGGAAATAACTGTTTTTGTAACTAAGGTATAAATAAATAAGGAAAAGCCTTGATATCTAAACATCTTCTTCTTTCATTGGAAAGCTAATCAATAATGAATAATGAAACTTAATAAGTGCCTTTTAAGATTTCTATTAACGTAGTCCCTATTTTGGGGGGAAATTACAATTTTAGAGTTCACCTACATGAAAAAAGGCTATAAATTTTGAATATAAACTTCATGAGAGTGAGGACTTGTTTTTATTTTGTACTTGTATTTCTTTACTGTTTTATCATGTATGAGAGAGAGAATATATGAGAAATTAGATTATCTTTGTATCAGAACTTTTTGATTTAATAAATTATTTTATAATATTTTATATAGTTTGAGGCACTAGTTATCAAATTATGGTATATAGATTTCTTTCTTATTCCCCTTTTATAGATGAAGATGATTAGAACCAGACCCAGTCTACCAATCTATTCAAAATCATAAGGCCAAAAACTCGGACCCCATAGTAAAGTCTTAGGACTCCATACTAGACCCAACCTACCATCTCACTACTCTAAATCTCACAATCTATTTATTTCATTTTCTATAATTCTCAAGTTCATGGACATTCTACCCTATGTGTCATTCATTCATGTCTACCTGCTGATAACGAAGGGAGTGACACAAGCATGAAGAAGACATAACCTGGCACCCTCGGTGTGTGTGCCTGTGTGTGGGTAACTGTGGGCTTATCTTCATACACATATGCAAAAGTCTGTGTGTGTTTTTAAATTTGAGTATTTACTAAGTTTGTTTTCTGGCTTTCCCTGATAACCTTAAGCTCCTCCTTAGAATACAAAAGCAGAGAATTCCAAGCTGCAGTGAATGGAGGGAGCTGGGATGAGGGGAGTCAATTAAGCTGAAAAGAGCTAATCACCACCAATTACCAAAAGAAAGGGAAGTGACCACTAGAGTGGAGACCGGAGGAAGAATGTAGCAATCCCAGCTCTGAGCTTACTTGTTTAAGGCTTTGTGCCCCAGAGCACTCCACTCTAAAGGCTGGTATAATAGTGTAGTTGTAACTGTGTAGGGAGACTGAAAATCATTTTTTAAAAGTATAAATTATGTTCTTTGTGTTCTGGCTAATAAGATGTATATATGTGCTTATTTTTTTTTTCATCTTAAACATCTAGTATAAAAATCCTTAGACGTTTCGTCCAGAGCACCTTATTTTCCAATAATGTCAGTTAAGAGCTATATTATTAGACCTTACAAGTGAGGGTTTATAATTTCGTTTTTAAATTTGAATTGCTTTTTTTGCCTTGAAGGTTTGTCAGGACCTTCCCATCTTGAAAACGGATAAGCGTTTATATATTTATATTTCTTAGGTAGGGTTCTCCGTTGGGTAGAAACTGGACTGGACTGGTTTTAGGGTCAGAAGATTTAGTTTTAATTTCTGCCACTCAGTAGATGTGAGATTAAGGCAAGTTATTTAATTTGCCTGGGTCTCAGCTTCTTTATATCTAAATAGGAAAAGTAGTATTGCCCTACCTACTAAGAAAAATTAAATGGAAACAAAATGTTTTTGCGAATTTTATAAATCAAAATACATCAAAATATTAGATCTTTTTTTTAATATTCAATTCCCTAGGATCAAATGCTACAGTTCTCTGTTTAATATATTTGCGGAGAGGTATGTTATCAATACAATAAATGTGGCACTGTTAGGCTTTTGTTTTTTCTTCACTAGATCTTCATTTTTTGTATAATATGTTATTTTCTTCATAGAGCTGCCCTTGGAGGTTGTAAAATCCTTCTAGATGAGCAGTTCTCAAAAGTTCTCAAAGAGCATGTGGGGAAAGTGGGAATAACAGAGGGTCTGCCAAAATTTTCTCGAGAGGCGGTCTCACATATTCCAATATAGCCTGAACGGTTGAGATTTACTCTTCTTATGACCTTTTGTCACTGATGGGGGTGGTCTCATGTTTGGAAGTTGCATAGTAAAGAAAATATTAAGAGCCATCAACTGGACTTTGAGCTCCTGTTAGATGTCTTTAGGGCAAGACAGAGTCTTATCTAGAGAACCTCACAAGATTCTAGATATTTAGTAGCTACCAAATAAATGTTTGAAGATACACATGAATGTGAACATGTGGCATGAGAGTAGCTGAGGTTAAATGACTTCCCACCAAATTAGTAAATTAGCAGTGCAACAGTCCCAAGAGTTTATGTTGGCCTTTGGCCTTCTAATCTGCAACTTCCGATTCTAGTCTGAGTTTTTACTATCTCAGTCTCTTTCCAACTGTAAATTGCCATTAGTTTCATCTCATGTGTATTTTATTTTGTGATTCCCTCCGTGAACAGAGCCAACTACATTCAGTACGCTATTTTATAACCTAATTTCCTTTTTGGATACTCAGTATACAAGCAGTGTCTAGTAGACACAGCTACCACAAATCACTGAAGAGTTACAAGGTTGAAAAAAAAGAGAGAGAGTTCATTATTATGTAAAGTCAACTGGATTGATACTTTTGTAAGCAGACCTGTTAGACTAAAGAGTCCATATTTTGATAAGGTCAGCCAAATCATGTGATGTCGGTTTCCATACTCAGACATTTCCTTTTAAGAGATTTCAGATATATTTCCTGAAGTGAAACTGCTTTAAGAGCTATAATTGTACATTAATCAAAGGATTCCTCAAATATGCAGAATTTTAAGGTAACCAAGCCTATGAACATGTACCGCAGTCCTTTCAGATGTAGTTCACAGCATATAGATTAAAAAATCTTTAAATTTATAGATTATTCTTTGGGGAAAACTGTTCTTAAGGAAATGTGATGGTTGGTTAATAGTTAATTTCTTTTGCTTTTCTGAAATTAATGATTAAACTGAGCAGGTCCAGAGGAAAACATGTCTCACTCTGTCATACCCATGTTTGCCCTATCAATGCTATATGAACAAGTTGGAGGGGTAGGGGTGTGGGGGATGGGCATAATACAATTGTGCCCCAAAATAGAGAGCTTGAATTTAGTGGACACAAACTAATTAAGATGGTATTATATAATAATTTAAATATAGCCATTACCTTATAACTGGCAATATAAAATTAAGGAAATGATAATGCAAGGAAATAATGTGTATTTATTAGATGTCTTCAGTTCATGATATGATATAACCTTCAGTGTCCCCATGAGCCATGTACAGGAGGCTAAAGAAAATTAAAGTCCATGTCACTCTTACAGAACTTCTGACTCAGAATAGGAAACCAAGGATTGTTCTGGCTTACAGTTTTCTCATAAAATTCTTTAAAGATTTTTTCTTTCCTTTACCACATATTGGGAACCAAGTAACCTGATTCTTTTTAATTACTTGTTTTAAGAGCTTAAATAAATACCTACCCAGTAGATCATATTTTTGGTTTTTATGAATACTCCTTTCCTCCTTAAATAAACATAAGGCTTTAGTTAGTGTTAATTGCAAATGTTTGCCTAGATTTTTTTATATCCCTTCAGTTAGTTGCTATGGGAACATGCAAAGCCATGACATTTAGGCCAACTTGGAAGGTCAGGGAAGGCTTCTTAAAGAATTGACCCCAGACTAAATCTTGAAATATTAGAATTGGCAATAGTGAGGAAAAATGAGGATAGGCTATTGGCACAGCACCAAAAGCAATTTCCCGTTAGCCACTTCAAAAATTTGAGGTGTGAGGTAATAGAAGGTGAAAGTAGATGTGCAGGTTGAGTCCAGTTCTTGGACCATCAGGAGGGGCTGGAACTTATCCTTGTGCCAAACAGAATCTCTGATGTTTTCTGCAACAGAATGGCAGGCTCAGTTTTGTATTTAATATCTGGCTTCAGGACAGTATGCCTATTTAAATAGGGACAGGACAGTTCCAGTGGCTGTTTTTAATCATTTTGATAAGAGATGCCCAGGGAAAGAACTAGTCCGTCAGTGTTGGGCATTGAGAGGAGGGGTAGTTAATGAGACTATCTGGGAAGGAACGTTGGCAGTTCTCTACAGGACGTAAAGAAGCAAAGATCTAGGATGATTCCCCAGGCTCATTTGCTGGTATTAGGAACATTGGAGAGGGAGTAGCTTTGGGGGCATGGGAGGAAAGGTTCATTAACTGGGCAAACATTTATTTAATACCTACCAAATGCCAGACACTATTCTAGGCATACCTAGGTACATCTGGAATGAAGATCAGGTGAACAAAGATCCCTACCCTGGTGGAGTGTACATTCTAGTGAGGGGTCATGGAGAGATCAGACAGACATAAGAAAGGAGCCATTTATGTAATTAATGGGAAAAGGTGGTGGTGGGGGCCAGCATTGTCAGGATAAAGAAGACTGGAATGAAGTTTGGTTTAGGACCCTTAGTTTGAAATGTCTAGAAGACATTCAGGTGTGCCTAACAGAATGTTGCTTGTGAGAATTTGAAGCATGGGGGGAATAAGGCAAGATTGAAAACAAAGATTTTTGGAATCATCATCCATGAAAATAGACACATTTGCCCAAGAAATGGGTATTTAGATAAAGAATGTACCATGCTATAAAGGAGACTTGATTTCCTGATCAATGCAAAGATAATGCCAAACATGTGCAGTATTTGTCGACTATATATGGGATTCACCCTTGTTTCTGTCACTGTTTCTCTGAAGTAGAAAATATGTTGAAGTGATTTATTAGAAAACGATTTGAGGGGCACCTGGGTGGCTTAGTGAGTTAAAGCCTCTGCCTTCAGCTTGGGTCATGTTTCCAGGGTCCTGTAATTGAACCCTGCATTGGGTTCTCTGCTCAGTGGGGAGCCTGCTTCCCTTCCTCTCTCTCTGCCTGCCTCTCTGCCTACTTGTGATCTCTGTCAAATAAATAAATAAATCTTTTAAAAAAAAAAAAGAAAGAAAAAAAATGATTTGAAGTAGGGACAGGTAAGCTAAGCGTAATTTGGTATTATTCAAGGAGAAATTCTTGTAGCTTAAATTTTTAAATTAAGGTGCTCTTCACTTAGCAAATTTGTAAACTATAAATTAAAAGCCCAGTAATTTTCAAATGCTTATGTGTTTGTTCGCTACCCATCTCATTCCAGAAAAAAACATCCAAAGAAATCGACAACTTTACATAAGTTAAAATGAAATCTAAAATTAGTGGGGGGGGGGGGGGACAGGGCAAAGGGAAGGTGAGAGCAAGAAAGAGAAAAATAGAGCCAGGAATGGGGATGATATAGAGAATATAAACTCTGACACTTTTGCAGAGACTGGCCACTCACTCCTTTGGCTGTTGTCTTTCCAACAGTCAACTCAAAGACCTATGATGTTCTTAAAAAACTAGTGTAAAGGATTGCCTGTTGATAAGAAAATTTTCATGAGCATTGGTTTTCATGTGTCTGTTCCTTCCATGCGAATTGTAATCTGAAATTTAAAAAGTAACTCTTTTTGCTGTTAATGGAATATCTGAGTTTATCTTAAGAAGCAGTTCTTTAAAAAAAAAAAAATACCTTTTCTGTCAACCACCTGCTCCTATACTAACAGCTACTACTTATTGAGCAGTTACTGCACGCCACACACTGCCCAGTCCTCCATGTTTCATCTCGCTCTTTCCTCATGACAGTCTTCCTACAGCTACAAAGTTTGTGAGTTTTGAATCTTTAAATCTAAACTCTCTATGCAGTTGTTGTTATAAGGAAAACATTGACTTTTTTTTTTTATTAACACATAATGTATTATTTACTTCAGGGGTACAGGTCTGTGAGTCATCAGTCTTACACAGTTCACAGCACTCACCATAGCATATACCCTCCCCAATGTCCATCACTCAACCACCCCATCCCTCCCACCCCACCCTCCAGCAACCCTCAGTTTGTTTCCTGAGATTACGAGTCTCTTATGGTTTGTCTCTCTCCTGATCCCATCTTGTTTCATTTTTCCCTCCCTACCCCAACGACCCCCCCACCCTGATTCAAATTCCTCATATCCTCTTATGATAGAGATATCATATGATAATTGCCCTTCTCTGACTTATTTCGCTTAGCATAATACTTTCTAGTTCTATCCCTGTCAGTGCAAATGGCAAGATTTCATTTTTCGATGGCTGCATAGTATTCTATTGTGTATATATACACCACATCTTCTTTATCCATTCATCTGTTGATGGACGTCTAGGCTTTTTCTGTAGTTTGGCTATTGTGGACATTACTGCTATAAACATTCAGGTGCGTGTGCCCCTTCGGATCACTACATTTGTGTCTTTAGGGTAAATACCCAGTAGTGTGATTGCTGGATCATAGGGTAGCTCTGTTTTCAACTTTTTGAGGAAACTTCATACTGTTTTCCAGAGTGGCTGAAACATTGACTATTTTTTAACAAGGCTTTATGCTATGATCCTTCAACTCTTGAAATTAATAGCAATAATAGTAAACATTTGAGTACTTATTTTGTGCTCATCATGCTAAGAACCTTATTCTATATTCTCATTTTAATCCTCCTAATAATCCTATGAAATAGGAATGATTATTATCTGTCTGCATATTAGAGATCAGTCATCAGAGGCATGTGAGAGGTGAGTAGTTGAAGATCCCTCAGATTGAAGAAAGTGGGATTTGAACTCAGGAAACCCAAGCATTCTGACTCTGTGTGCTTAACACATAAGCTATACTGCCTCTCACAGAGTTACAAAGTTCCCAACTATTTTTACCCACCAAAAAGTAGGGCAACATCTCTGGCTTCAGAACACTTATGAAGAGCACATTATAATTTAACAGTTATCTCGCTATACTCTAAATAATTAACTCCTAGCCATTCCAAGTTGAAATTCTAATTTGAATTTCTGTTGCCCTAATGGGAAAGAAATTGAGTAGTCTCTTTTTTTTTTCTTAAGGCATGATCTCCATATTTTTAAAAAATTACCATTACCATCCTGAAGTACTCTTTAACATCTTGATATTAATCTAAAGCTTTTTTTAAAACTTTTATCTTCCTGTGTTTCATTTCCTGTGTGTGATAAAAATTAGATGTAGCCTATCAGGTGCAGAGAACCATCGTGAGAATGGCCCCCCTCATCCAAAGCTGAAAGCTGCTAACTCCTCAGCTCTTTGTTGTCTGCTTTATACCGTGTGGCTTAGAAACAGACCCAGGAGCCATAGGACACAAAGCTGCTCTCACAGACCTTGCACTGGTGGTGTAATTAGGATTGTACAATTTACATGATTTGATACTTTGTTACTGAAAATGAAAATTGCTAAATTGACCACAGTCAAATGCCAAAATAGGGTCCTGGAAAGATGGGGAGGCTCAGGAGGAGAGAATGGAGAAGGAATGGAAAGCTAGAGCCTGAACCTGAGCCCACTTGCTTGAGCAAGCCCTGTTCAGTGACAGCCTGGCCAGAGAAGGCCCATGACCAGTTGTGCAGATTGGCAACTGAACAAAGACATGAGGGCCAGCTTATGTAAGGCCCTCATACTAGAATGAGAAATTCCAGCCCTTCTCTTAAATATGTCAGGTCTTTTTATAAAGTTCTTTACAGTGGAGAAAATTACAAGTGGTTTAGGCAGTTTTGTCTCTTGGTGTGGAATGGTGAGTGGCTCGTGACAGGTGCCACCTAGAGGAGAAGAGGACTACTGAAATGGGACTGTAGAGAGTAGAAAGGACCTAATTTGGGACGGCATTGTTGCCACTCAGTGAAAGGCCTGACTTGAGTGGTGAGAGGGAAGAATTGGGAAGACCCCATGGTAGCTTCGTTTGGGAGAAGGAAGTCTCTGATAGAGACTGAGGAAGGAAGAACTCTAAGAATAGAGATGATGGAAAAGTGGAGTTTAGAACCGGTTAGGCTGTGGCAGTCAGTTCTCCAAAAGGGAAAAAACCGTCCAGGTAAGTAGAAAAGGAAAAGCGGAGACAAAATTCTGCAAAAGTTCACTTTCTACCTGGAAATAGTTTCTTGAAAATTTTAAAATAAACTGCGTCATTAAGTAGTCAGCGTTTTGGCAGATGGGCTTAGTTTTAGGCAATAGCTGTCAGTGGTTCCTCTGGCTCTTTGTTGTGGTGTGTGGGAAGCTACGCAATGAAACTGAAAGCCTGGCGAAGGTGTCGGGCCTGCAGCACCAGTGGAACAGGCCTGCTGCCTGAAGTGGTCCTTGTGGGGACTTGGGCTGTTGTTACTTCTCCTATTAGAGGTACCAAATGATGATTTCACCTGCTTATGACCCCATAAGGAGCCACAACAGGAAGCTATTTATGGTTGAGAATAAATAAATAAAAAGATGTATCAAATAAAAAGATGCCAGTGTTTCAAGCCCCTAAAATTTGCCCTGTAATGTTTTGTTTGCTTTTTAAGGACAGGCATGTCCAGTGTAGTGTAGTGATTTTTTTTTTCCTTTTAACCTTACTTGTGGTATCTGTGTTCACTACTCATCCTGACTTTTTGGACAGGAAACAGAGAGCGGTTGATAATGATGTTTCTAGAGATAAGCAGATACATGCAGCACATACACAATTCCAGAGCTTTGCCACACCTCATTCGATCACCTGGTGATGGCTGTTCTGGGGCTAAGGAGCAGGGAAAACCTCAAAAGTCAGGAAGACGTTTATTATCATTAAGCCCTCTGTGCACCCACACACACTCTCTCACACTCACACACCTCCCTCCACATCATAGACAGAATCCGTACCTAGAGAAGAGCAGACTGACAGCGAGGAGTGAAGCTCACAGCTCTCGTAAGCAATGTAGATTTTTTCCATTTTGCCCCAGGTTGGCCCTATTCAGAGCTCTTCAGTAAATGCTGGCCCTTGCAATTTGTTGGCTATAAGGTCACATTTACAAAAGCATCACCTTCCTGTGTGTGCTGGGATGCTAACTAACAGTGAACTTTTACACCCCAGAGAGTAAAGAACAATCCCTAAGGAAGAGGGGAGAAATATATTTTCTCTCCACAGGTAGAAGACCAAAGGCTCCATTAAACTGCTGGCATCTGACAGCCTAATACATGGTTACAAAAATGTTTTGTTTACTTTTCTAATGGTAAAATATGAAATAAAGCAAATGAAACAAATGAACAAATCAACAGATTGTTGATTAATGAAACTTAATCAACAGATTTAGATTAAGGATCTAAATTTAGAAGGACATCATAATTGTCAAGAAGAACTGCGGAGAGTCACTTATAGCAAATTAGCTGAGGAGTAGACATGGTGAGGTTTTTAGGAAGTTTAACATACATTTCAAATTACATATATCACTGTAGGATAGCTCCGATGCATTAAATTATATTCTTCGATTTCAGTGGATTCAAAATTATATAATTTGAAAACTACAAGGCAGATATCCATAGGATAGGATAGGATACCCTAAGGTAGGATAGCTCAGACTCATTAAATTATATTCTTCGATTTCAGTGGATTCAAAATTATATAATTTGAAAACTACAAGGCAGATACCTCCTCCGCCCTCCTAATCCCTTCTTATATTTTATTTTCTTCTCCAGTTCATCAGGAAGAACCAGGGCTTGAGCTTCCAAATTCATACCACCCTCTTGTAAGCCATACTGATCACTTACTAATTTTTTAGTGAAAGCCTACTTAAATATTATCCGTCAGTTTGCACACTTTACTGTGGGAGTCCCCCAGTAAGAAGCTGTCTAAGAAAACGTTACCAAAATAGGCTTTAAACTTCTTTTTAGGGGTGCCTGGGTGGTTAAGCATCTGCCTTGGGCTCAAGTCATGATTCCAGGGTTCTGGGATGGAGTCCCTCATCGGGCTCCTTTTCAGTGGGAAGCCTGCCACTCGGCCTGCCTCTCTCTGCCACTCCCACTGCTGTGTGTTCTCTCTGTCAAATAAATGAATAAAATCTTTAAAATATAGAAATAAATAAATAATAAACTCCTTTTTAGGGGCACCTCTATGGCCTAGTCAGTTAAGCATCTACCTTCAGGTGAGGTCATGATCTCAGGGTCCTGGGATCGAGCCCCATATCAGGCTTTCTGCTGAGCGGGGAGTCTGCTTCTCCCTCTGCCTTTGTGATCTCTCTTACTCTTGTTGTTTCTCAAATAAATAAAATCTTTAAAAATAATAAAGTCCTTTTTATGTAGAATGGTGGTAGAGTAGAATGAGAATTGGCTTTGGGTCAGACAATGTGGACTTCAGTCCATAGTGCTGTCACTCTAATGCTTTGAACAAATAATTGAATGTCTGTTACCTGTTCTAGAAACCAGAAAAAATAAATATTGAAGTATCAGCCCCTACCCATCCCTCAGAGTTAGGAAGATATAAAAGAGTTTATATACATTTAAACTGCTTTAAAAACAGTAATGGCTTGCTTTACAAATATTACATTTAAAAAAGAACTTTCCCCTTCTTAGGAAGTAATTTAATCAATGTACGTTGGTTCTCAGTAAAGCGTGGAATATTTAAACTGTAGCTATTTTATGTACAGTTAAATATTTGGTTTGAAGGGAAAACCAATAAAACCTTAAGGAAAGCATCTATTACTTTAGGCACGACTTGGAGTTTTGACCTCTTTGTCACCAGTTTAGGCAGATCTATATTGTTCGTGAGTATTGTGCCAAGGGGGCACGGCGGGGAGACCTTTGAATTTAAGGTCAGATTTAAATTTAATCCACCTAAATACAGAAACAGATGAAGAACAAAGACCATTTTCACACTCTTACACCATCTTAACCATTTGCAAGTTCACAACTGCTTTTTACTATCTTTTTTTTAAATTAACTGTACCAAGATTTCTAAAACATACTGTATTCTTTTACCCTCCCACTCTTGTTGAACCACTTAATTGGAAAACCAGTGCAGAATTAGTCTAGGTTGATTCTTTTTCATCTGGCCCACACCATAGCATTTTCCCTGTTGGACCAGGCTCAGCAATTTGATATTGCTAACATTACATAAGTACTAATTGCTTTGTTTTGTTTTGTTTTTCACTACCTAATATGAAATAGAGTTGCATTCAGAAAAAGAATTGGAGTGGAGTACTGGTAGCCATTAATTAGAAATCCTTTAAAAATTACTGTTTTTTTATTTTTTAAAAAATTATTTCAATTCCAGCATAATTAATATAGAGTATTGTATTAGTTTCAGATGTACAGTGTAGCGATTCAACCTAAAAATTACTGGTTTTAAAAGAATGGGTGAAGAAATTGTTCCAGAAATGCCATTATTAAATGATGTTAGGGCGCCTGGGTGGCTCAGTGGGTTAAGCCGCTGCCTTCGGCTCAGGTCATGATCTCAGGGTCCTGGGATCGAGTCCCGCATCGGGCTCTCTGCTCAGCAGGGAGCCTGCTTCCTCCCCTCTCTCTCTCTCTCTGCCTGCCTCTCCATCTACTTGTGATTTCTCTCTGTCAAATAAATAAAATCTTTAAAAAAAAAAAATGATGTTAGACAAAAATTCCTGCAAACAACCTTCCCTTTCACTTTTTAAAAGCAAATGTGGGACTGACACATCTGATTAAGATTTAGATTTATTTGAGGAGTTTTAGTTCCTCTAATTGGTGATACTTAAAATTCAAAATATTTATGTTCCACCTCCCAAATACTGAAATAGCTGACCTTTGCCTAATTAATTTAACCAGCATCTCAAAGAACAGAGCTGTAATAGTGACTAAGGTCAGATCTCACTGAAACATGGAAAGCCGGGTCCAGAGCCTGGAGAGCACATGTTTGAGAGGACACGTGAAGAGGCAGGGACACAACAGGACCGTGGCCAATGAGGGAAATCAGTCATTGAAAATGGAGAAGAAAATGCCCCATGTGCACCCCAGTGTAGAACCACACAGCAGCCCACGTACCTTCACGCAGTTCAGCAAACTCCTGAGTGCTTACTCTGCACAAGGCCCTGGGAGTGTGCTGCCATTCCCATTAACGAAAAGGCACGCCAATCCCTGACACCGCTCCTTACTTCCTTCTAAGCAATGTGGTTTTTTTTATTTCCCCTAAAATACATCTAGTATATTTTGAAAGTTACCTATAAAGCAAAATAATCATATTGAGCCTTTGTCTTTTCCAGTAAAGCAGTACAAATTGTGTAAAAGTCTAATGGAACCAGGAAAGGTTTTTTGTTTTTTTTTTTAAATAAAGATTCTCACTGTTGAACTTTTTTCTAAACAGAAAATTGCAGTTTTCAAGTCCTGGTAGCTATTTATGAGACTGAGTAAGTTGTCATTTATAGTCCTGACCCACAAGGAGGGGATGAGAACAAAAAAAATTATTTTAGTATCAAAAATTAATCTTTCCTGAGCCATTAGCACATCTTTTGTAAAAACAAATGAGAAGATTAAAGCAATTTTTAAATTATTTTCAAAAATCAAGCAAATTATCTCTTATAGTCAGGGGAACAAGTAAGAAGCGCAACATAAAATATGGGTTTTCATTTATGTGGGAAAATGGAATAGGCTTTCCTGTTTTGTCTTTACCATAACTTACCATTACATAAGTAGTAACTCTGCTTTTTTTTTTTTAACTATCCAATATAACTTGATATTACAATTTAAAAAGAAATAGTAATTTTAAAAGAGCATTAATAGGCATTAATAAGAGTCACTGTTTTTGAAGAGAATACGTTAATTGTAGAAATACCATTATTAAATGATTTTAGATATAAAATTACTGTCACTTTCCCTTTAAATTTTTTAAATTAAATGTACTCAACAAGGGATGCCTGGGTGGCTCAGTTGATTGAGGGTCAGCCTTCAGCTCAGGTCATGATCCCAGGGTCCTGGGATCCACTCTCCCATTGGGCTCCTTGTTAAGTGGGGAGCCTGCGTCTCCCTCTGCCCGCCGCTCCCCCTGCTTGTGCATGCACACACACCTTCTCTCTAACTCTGACAAATAAATAAATAAAATCTTTAAAATAAATAAATAAATGTGCTCAACATATCTGATTACGGTTTTCTGAAGAACCTGTCGTTGATTGGACTGCAAGAAGAGTATCATTTTGGATAGTTGTGACTGGTACTCTCAATAAAGAATTTTTTTTTTAAAGATTTTATTTATTTATTTGACAGAGAGAGATCACAAGTAGGCATAGAGGCAGGCAGAGAGAGAGAGGGGAGGAAGCAGGCTCCCCGCTGAGCAGAGAGCCCGATGCGGGACTCGATCCCAGGACCCTGAGATCATGATCTGAGCCGAAGGCTGCGGCTTAACCCACTGAGCCACCCAGGCTCCCAATAAAGAATTTTTTTAAATCCACCCTGCATGAAACAGTTTTTTCAGTTACTGAAATATGTTTAAGATTTAAGTTGAAACATTAGCAAACATCTTTCACTGTGTAGTTTTTCCTTTAATAATTGCATTATGATATCATTCTACTATGTATTATAGGTCATTTGCTTTGGGAAAAACCATTTCTAAAAGGAACATCTTTATGTAGAGAGGGGTGTACCTGTGATGCATTATGCTGCCTACTGTAGACCAGTATCTCTCTCTCTCTTCTTTATTTTAGAGAGAGAGCGCACACACGTGAGCAGGGGGTGGAACAGAGCGAGAGGGAGAATTTCAAGCAGGTTCCATACCTAGCATGGAGCCCAATACAGGGCTCGATATCACAAACCTGAGATCATGACCTGAGTGAAAATCAAGAGTTGGACACCCAACTGACTAAGCCACCCACGTGCACCTAGACCAGTGTCTTTTAAAATAGAAATTTCTACATATACATGGGAAGAGCGTCTGTTCTCTTTCATATATTCTAACAAGGGGACACCAAACATTTTCTTATATTCAGGTTTCTAGAACACATTGCATGTACCCACTCATCGAAGGGCTAATTAAGAATCCATTCTATATCAATACCAGGCAGTGGTTTCTTTTTATATTACACAGGTAAATCATAGGATAAATATTCTGTTTAGGATCATATAATAAAGTACTTTTGCTGTCATATGGAAAATATGTCATGATTCCATTTACTAAAACATAGTTTCCATCTAAGTATATTCAGATTCAGTCTAATAATGCTCAGTGTTTCTTTTTGGTTTGTTTTAGTTTTTATTGTAACATTATATATTATATATAAATACATATACATACATTTTACATCTTACCATTTTTTTAAAGATTTTATTTATTTGACAGACAGAGATCACAAGTAGGCAGAGAGGCAGGCAGAGAGCCCAATGTGGGGCTCGATCCCAAGACCTTGGGACCATGACCCGAGTGGAAGACAGAGGCTTTAACCCACTGATCCACCCAGGTACCCCTACATCTTACGTTTTTAAATGTATAGTTCAGTGGTATTAACTATATTCATGTCACTGTGCAATCACAACCATCCATCTCCATAACTCTTTCCATCTTGTAAGACTGAAACTCTATGCCTATTAAATAAGAACTATATACTCTCCCCTTCCCCTGGCCCACAGCAACCACCATTATGCTGTCTTGGTTTTTAATTTTAATCATAACTGAAACTAGATGATAAGATCTCATTTTTTATATTCAGTTAAGATGTGCCATGTTCTTCCACAATAGTAACCTTTAGGGCCTGTGTTCAGAGTCTAGGGTGACTGTACAGGCTGTTCATCACTGTGAATGTCTGTTAACTGCCGTGATGAGCGAGGCACTGAAATGGAGATTCTGCAGTTTTATTTTGGTATGGTTTCTGTAGGCAGTAAGGAGTGTCCTGTGTGCACAGTCGCCCAGCGAATGTCAGAGGCAGGAGTACACACAGGTCTTTGTGACACCAAGCTCTCTTTTGTTTGGTTTTACATGTTGTATTACTGGGGCAAGTTATTAGTAGCTCCTGGATTCCCAGCTGTAGAATGAAGACCAAGTAATACCTCATTCAGCATGTTGTCTTGGCAGTTGGAGATGATGTATGCCAATCACTGGTTTGTTACAGTCATTCGGTAAATGATAGCTGTTCGCGTTGTTGTTACTTGCCAGACTGGACGTACACCACAGATTACGCAAAACTCTCTAAGTGGATACTTGGTGGAATAGTGTATAAAATGTCAGAGGAACAATAATTTTGTGTATCACATTCTAACCACCTTCCCCTCAGTCAGGTACTAAATATAAAATGCGTTTCTGAAACCAGTAAGGAGCTTCTTTGAATCCCAGTGAGAATAAATACCATTGAAATCAGATGCAGACCTGAGTTAAGCAGCCTTCTCAGTTGTTAAAATAGCTCTGTTCTGTTATCAAATAGGGTAATGGGTGACATTAAAAGCTATAATACTATTTAATACTATTTTGTAGAAGAGAGTCACTGCATGATATTAGATATGGGCACAGATCAAAAGTCCTAAACTGTAATTTTTCTAAAAAGAGTAGTTTAAATTCTAACTTGTAACAAAATTTTACTACAATTTTGCCTACATAGTCCTAATATGGAAGTATTCTTTAAAAAATATTTAGCAGAAAGAGAAGGAAAAGCAATAATGCATTTAAAAATATGTATCTCTGCATTAGTCAGTTTGTCTCCTTTCAAGACCAAGTCTACAGAAACCAAAATATGCTGGGAGCTTAAGTTAAGACGCTGTGGGCTTGCTCCTAGGAAGAAATACACAGCAAAGCTCACTTCCATATCGTTCTATACCATTGTGATCACAACACCTTTATGTTTGCACGTGTCTTCAGACTAGTAAACACTTGCAGCTGAGTGACTGAGGCTCACACAGCTGCTAAATGGCAAAGCTTGGACTCAGTCTGAACCTGACTCCATAAGGTCCTGACAAAAGAGCTAATAACCCTTGGAGTCTGACTTATTGGAGAAAAGTGGAGAGTGTGCCATTTGCTAAAAATTTTAACCAGGAGTTGATTTACAGTGTCCAAAAATATTTTTTTTAAACTTGTAATGGTTTTCCCTGGGAATGCCTGGGATGCCTACCTTACTCATCCCAAAACCTGTGGCTGACCCTCTAGAAGTGAATACATGTGTTAGACGGAGAGGGTGCTGTTCACTGAGGATGGCTGTTGTGTCACTGGCATTTTAAACCAAGGAAGTCAATAAATGTCTCCGGCTCGGACTATAGGCTCCATCTGTCAAGCTGGTGATTTGGCCAGTAGTTAACTGCCAGTCCCACCTATATATATGGCTAACCCTGTTGGTACATATTAGCCAGAACTTACTGTAACACAAACTCATTCTCTTACATAAATGACTATCCCTCAAACCTACCCATTTTAATAACTTTGCGTAGTGCCCGTTGTAAAGCTCTAACTACAGGAAACTTTTCCACTGCAGAAATTACAGTAGGAATCACACAGCACTTTTCTTCAATAAACTGGTCCCAAGGTCATACTTGGTGCATTGTTAAAATCAACAGATGATTCTCTTTCCAAGACTTCAGATGCTCTGTACCTTCATAAGACATGGGAATGGCTTCATATTTTCGATTTGCGAATATCTCATTTAGCTTTTCTTTGACATATTTAGGGCATAGGGAGCTACTGGTGAGCACTACCGAGAGCCATTCACGTGAACCTCATTTAAAGGAGGCACGTCCCTAACGAAGTCTGTATTTGTTGAAATAAAAATGCTAAAAACGAGTCTTCCCATGGCACTTCTTATTCTTGTGCATCAGGAGGTGCCATGGAACCCTTGAAATCCAGGAAAGCAGGTCTGGTCTTACACAGAACTCAGAGGAGACTGGAAATCCTTTTTAAAATGAATCACTGGGGGGCGCCTGGGTGGCTCAGTGGGTTAAGCCGCTGCCTTCGGCTCGGGTCATGATCTCAGGGTCCTGGGATCGAGCCCCGCATCGGGCTCTCTGCTCAGCGGAGAGCCTGCTTCCTCCTCTCTCTCTGCCTGCCTCTCTGCCTACTTGTGATCTCTCTCTGTCAAATAAATAAATAAAATCTTAAAAAAAAAAAAATAAATAAAATAAAATAAAATAAAATGAATCACTGGGACAGTTAAATGGAAGAAAATTAGCTTTTTTCTCTGAGTTATTTTTCATAATAGTCATCAGCTTATTAGTGATAGTTGAGTTCCTATTTATCATGGGATCATCTTTCCCAGAGTTAAAAAAAATACCTTTACAGCCAAGTACCTATCTTATTTAAAGAGGAAAAAAAAATCTGGAGAAATCCTTCTACCTAAAATGGTAACCTTGCAACCAATTATGTTCCTACGTTTGTTAGAATCATTTTCTTCTTCTTCTTTTTTAAGATTTTATTTATTCATTTGACAGACAGAGATCACAAGCAGGCAGAGAGGCAGACAGAGAGAGAGGGAGGAAGCAGGCTCCCTGCTGAGCAGAGAAGCCCAATGAGGGGCTTGATCCCAGAACCCTGGGATCATGACCTGAGCCAAAGGCAGAGGCTTTGACCCACTGAGCCACCCCGACGCCTCCTTGTTAGAATCATTCTGATAGTGTTTCCTTAATGCCTTAACTTTGTCTCCCTGAGTAGATATAAAAGTTTTGATTTGCATTATGTTTCGGGAAATGTTTAAGGCTTAATGTGATTCATTCATATGCCTCGGTTTCTTATACATAAGAACTATGCATAAGTTCTTACACGTAGGAACTAGTCCTCTTTACTCTGTAGTAGACTTTAAAACTTCTAAGCCTGGGGGATCGTTGATCTGATGATTAAATTGCATCATTTGGCCAGCTTTTTAATAACTAGTCTTTTCCCCTGTTATATAAGAAAATGTTTTCTGTGAAATTTTAGAAAACAAGAATGAAGACCGAATAAATATCTGTCCTTTGAGCATAGCAGGGAATTATATGAGAGCCAGTTGGTGTTGTGATGTTTGCTTTACTCGTCCAGTAAATGCAGGGCCCACAGAAGTACAAAAATATATGTGCAGTGGGCTCTTCCCACATGGAGGGAGAATGCTTCCAAGAAGATTTCTCCTGTACTCATCATTATACTCATTACATCTGATAGTTTTCCAGGCTAAAATTTCTGAATCACATGAAGATTTTGATTTTAAGAGGTTATTGCCAGATTGCTTTCCAAAGGTTACAGTAATTTATATTTTGACCAGCAGCTATTTCCAGCCCTACCTGCAGCGGGTATTACCATGCTTTTTACTTTATGCTAGTTGGATAGGTATCTGTATCATGGTGACCTTTCTTAAAAACTGTGGGAAAATACACCTAACGTAAAATTTACCATCCTAACTGCTGCTGGGGAGACTGTTGAGTGACACTGAGTGCGTTCACAGGGTCACGCAGCCCTCACCACCGTCCTCCTCCATTCGTTCCCCAGCTGAAACTCAGTACCCACCAGACCGTGACTCGCCTTTGCCCCTCTCCCCTGCTCTGCTCCTGGTAACCTCTACTTCTCTTTCTGGCTTTGTGGATTTAACTGCTGCAAGTGCCTCCTGTACGTGAATCAGGTGTTTGTCTTTTTGTGACTAGCTTTTGGTCACTTAGCATGATGTCAATGAAAAGTTACTTTTTATGATGAAAGAGAACTGCCCAAGAAAGGCTTTGCCCTGGTAGTTACTGATAAGAAAAAAAAAATACGTATTTGAATGACATTCATTTATTCGTGGAGGGATGAAAAATTTGAGCATCTCCTGGGTGTCAGATGCTGTTTGAGGCACAGGGTACAGAACAACACTGCTGCCATCAGAGACAGTATAGCTTAGAGGAGAAGACTGGCAATTTACCAATAACCAAATACGTAAAATAAAGGGGGGTGAAGAATTCCCAGAGTATCTAGGAAGGAGGGAAATGGTTATGTTAGACAGTGTGGTCCCTCCAAGCTCCATGGAGAGGTGACTGGGACTTAAAGTTTGAAGTGGAAATAAAAGCCCTAAATTTGTCCTGGGCACAGTGCAAAGGTCCCAGAGCAGGAGGGAGACTAGAATGGAAGAAGAATAGGCAGTGGCCCATGTGGCTGGAAAGTGGGAAAAGGGGAGATGAAATGAAGGAAATGATGGGGTGAGGGCACAGAGGTGAGACCGGATCTTGTAGGACCTCAAAGACCATGGTAAGGAGGTTGGAATTTATCTGTATCAAGGCATTTGGAACCAAGACACAGATTGGTTAGCGCCCTTCACAGTTCCAGAGAGGTGCCTCATTTCATCCTTAACAGTAAGTCCCCGGAGGAAGTGAGAGAAGTTACAAGAGACCCACTCTGTCGGATATAACACTTAGCATCTAGAAATGTTTCCCATTTTATTTCATTTTATTTTATTTTATTTTAATTTTATTTAATTTTATTTTTAATTTGTCCCTATTGTATAGGTGAGGTAAAGGAAACTGACGACTTGCTTCCCAGTGGCTCCCTGCAGCAAAGAAGAGCCAAATCTTTGTCCCCAGACCTTTAGTCTTTAAAAACATTTTAAAAACGATGGGACCAGGGAGAGAGACAAACCATAAGAGACTCAATCTCAGGAAACAAACTGAGGGTTGCTAGGGGTGGGCGATAGGGTGTCTGGGTCATAGACATTGGGGAGGGTATATGCTATGGTGAGTGCTGTAAATTGTGTAAGATGTACCTCTGGGGCAAATAATACATTATATGTCAATAAAAATAATTTTTTAAAAAACGATTTTAAGATATGATTAACATGGAAAAATCTGTGCGCAGACCTTTAGTCATAAATAATAGAAGTGAATGGAAAAGGTGTTTTGGAAAACAGAGCTTAACAGAGTTTACATCCAGAATAGCTCTGGTCCTCCAAGAGGGAGTTGGTAGATGTTCCGTAAGTTGATCACCTGTGCAGAATCACTACACCCCTGAGCCAGCCACTGTCACTCTGCATTTCCACTGCCCCTAGGCAGCTTGTCAAGAGCCCAGTGACACCACCATCTCCTGGCAGTGAGAGCCACCCCCTAATCCTAGGCTAGCTACTTCTACCTTGAGAAATGTCTCTATCTTCTCATGGGCTTATGGTTTGTTGCAGATGGAAGGTTTAGTAAAAATACTCTGAACTTGAACTATACAGTATGGTAGATACCAGCCCCATGTGGGTTTTGAACACTGGAAATGTGGTTAGTCCTAACTGAGATGTGTTGTAAATGTAAAATACATATCATATTTTGAAAACTTAGTAGGAAAAAATATGAAATACCTTTCATAATTTTTATAAGACTATATTGAATTATCATCTTGGTGAAATTGGGTTAAGTAAAAGCACTAAAATTTATTTCACCTGTTTATTTTTACTTTTTAATATGGCGACCAGGAAATTTCAGGTACTGACCTTGGTGCCCTTCTTGTTTAACTGTTGTTTGCCTCCTCCTCCCGCACACACGTGCGCCCATGGAGGACCTCACGCAGGGCTCTGACCATCAGACTGCCCTTTGTGTACTAACTAAACACCATCCTTGGGAGAGAAGAGGGGAACAACACCAAATCTCACATACAGCTTCTCTGGAGCTTCTAGGGTTTGATCACAGAGGAGGGGGAAAAAAAAAAAAACAAAACTTGAACATCTGTCCACAGAACTTTGAAAGGTCCCACATTCTTCCAAACAATGGAGGGTTTCTTCTTATACTTCAGTTCTTACCTGTTTTATCTCCCCAATATATTTAAAAAAAAAAAAAAACCTGATAAAATGTCTTTAGAGAACTGTGGGCCCCGTGCAGCTTCTGACAGCCAGGTGTATGGGACGTCTTAGCAGATGTTAAGGACTGTGCCTTCTGGTGCTTGTGACAACTAGCCAAGTGCATGTCCTCTGCATCTTTATAGTTGTTCTCGCACTTGTCACAGATTAGGAACCTGGAGAGCCCGGAAGACACCTTCCCCCCTCCCTGTGGCATCACTCTCAGTAGTCTAAACCAGAGGCAGACTCGGATGCCCCGGAGGGACATCCAGAGGGCAGCTGGGGAAAGGGGAGGACAGATGGGAGCCCGAGCTGAACTGCAGACCCCGTGCCTGCCATAAGGCCTGCAGGCACCACAGGTCATGAACCGTGTTGACACAACTCACCTTGCCTCCTGCAAGCCTGGCCTTCATCAGAAGGCACACAACAGTACGGATGCAGAGGCCCCACTTTGAATCCGTGTGTGCAGCGAGGCTGCTGCGGGTGAGCGCGTGACAGAGAGCAAGTGAGGCCACCCCCAGCATTCACTCTTCTCCTCTGCTTTGCTTTTCAGGGTTCCTCAGCATTCTGTATGAGCTCAGGAACCTGCCTACCGCTCTAGCTTTATTGCTTTCCAGTCATGCGTCAGAATCTGTTCTCCCCCTGCACTTCACTTACGAAAGTGTCTCTCCCTCCCATGTGTCTGTGTGGCTGCCCATCCCACCCAGGGCCTTTGCACACGCAGTCCCCTGTTTGATCGCTCACTCTTTCCTCCCCCCTCTCTCTGCGCTGTGCCAGCCAGCTCCCCCTTAGAGCTTCGGTTCTCATTTTAGAGGTGGCTGCCTCCAGGAAGCTCCCTTGAATCCTATGTGTCCCGTGACACCTGAGCTTGCCCCACCACAGGTCTATTAAAGCTCTATTAAAATGGCCCGTTTATGTCTTCCTACTGGACTGCTAAGAGCAGGGACCTTGCCTTGTTTAGTCTTTTATTCCTGCAAGTTACACGATACCTAGTAAATGGTAGGGGAATGAATGAACTATAAACCGGGATTTCCAGAGTCTCCTCAAAGTCATAGGTAGTTGTTGAATGTCTGTCTTGTATCAGATCTTGGGAAATACAATATTAAAAAATTTAACTATAGGAGAAAATGGAAGATTATTATCTTTTGAATTGGGTCTCTGCGGTGCACTGTAATTCAATGCTTAATGATGGTCTTTGGATGCAATTTATATCTATTACTATTTTTAAATTGTTCTCAACACTTTTGATAGCTTACTTCAGTTCCTTTTCTGTGTTGGTTTTTCTGACCTCTCCTTTGTCTGCCAAAATGACTCTCATTGTTAAGGGTGTTAGTCATAGTGATTTGCTCAAATTTCTCACATTCTTATGGATGACATTAAGAAACTCAAGCCATTTTTGACATACAGGATCAATGCAATGGTAAATTTCAGCTAAGGGAAAACATTGTTTTGGGCAACAGATATCAAAGGTAAATTTGAATGTCCTTTATTTCCATGTGTGACTGCATACACAGTCTTTCCTGTTAAGGCACTTCTCAAGTGGCTATGTGTTACCTCATCTCTCCTCTAGATTCAGATACTGAACGCGCCAAGTGGCCATGCCTGAAAATAGAGACTTTTGCAAATAGCAGTTGGTAATTTTAAATAAAAATACAAAATAGTACGAGCAGATATTGTAGTGATTGCTTAGGGAAAGGGAAGAATATTTGATGGTGTCCTCAGATGGTTTGCTCTAAATACTAGTATAGGGGCGCCTGGGTGGCTCAGCTGATTGAGCTACCCACTCTTGATTTCAGCTCAGGCCGTGACCTCAGGGTGGTGGGGTGGAGCCTCGCCTTGGGCTCCATGCTCAGAGTAGAGTCTGCTAGAGATCTTCTTACATAAGTGGAGCAAGCTGTCAGAACCCGTATTGAAGCTGGTATCATCTTAATACCAGAGTGTCTAAATGAATGATGCTAATCGTTTTAGAAGTTCATTCAGAAATAATTTTAGCCTGTATTTTGCTTGTTTCTTGAGAGGGGAAACTCACATTGTTATTAGTCACCCATTGTAACCATTTTAGCTTCACAAAAGAAGCATATCACATTACTCAACTCTGTATCATGTTTCAACTTTATGCATTAGTACTCTTGACTTGATTTCTTAATGTCATGTATTTTATTCTTTAATTTAATTTTTAAATGTAAATCATATTGACTTCTGCATAAAAAGCAACAAGAAAAAAATCCCCATTTCATTTTTGGGCAGTGCTCCAACTTAGAAAGTTACTGGAGTGTTGCAGAATGTAAATTCATTTAGTCGGACTAATAAGTTCATAAAATTGGGCCACACTTCATTATAATCTCTTTACCAGAGGAGAAAATCCTTTTGGTTTATAAATTCCAGCTGTTTTTAATTTTTTAGTTTGATTTGGGTTTTAATGTTCATAGACATAAATGCTGCTGAGAATGTTAATTATGGCATTTTTAGTGTGAGGAGACCTTAAAAGAAATCGAAATGCTATTCAAATTCTAGAACTATCCAAATGATATAAATAGTTGTGGGGAGCACTACCAGGGTCACTCTTTTTCTCTATTTTGGATTTCTAATTTAAGTGCACACTCTGAGTCTCAAAATTGTCACTGGTATTTTATAGTACTAGTGGTTTTGGCAATATATTTCTTAAACAATTAAATGATTTGGTTGGGAAATGAATGTGTCTTCCCTAGAATTGGATGTTGTTTTCAGACTTTTAAAATTGGGTGAAAAAATAATTTCTACAGTTGGGTGATTTGGGTGATTTTCATAATTTTGTTTGATAAAATTGTAATGTTTTCCTATACTCAGTATAGTTCATTCACATCTATAGTTCATTGACATATAAATATAAAGATAAGGATTTTAATGGTATAAAGGTAAAATATCAGAGTTCAAAGGATGAGATTTGAAAAGAGATCCCTTTTAGTTTCTCCCGTACTGGTGGCTACAGCTTTCCAAAGAAGTTTGAGAATAACTATTGTAGAGATTTCACTATACACCCCAAAGAATTGGGAATTATAGCTAAGTCCCATTGATCTAAAATGTTTTTTGCATTGACATGTAACTAGAGCAATCATGTGACCCAGTTTGCCTGGGTAGTTTTGGCTTTTCCTGTTATCCTGCTGCAGGTTTTAATAGCACCTCCTTTCACACATATAAGTGTTTGGATAATAAACCAGTTACTCTGTGTTTGATGCATGATTAATTGTGATCATGAGTGCCCAGATATATGCAACACTGCCTCAGAAGCATAGATTTTTTTCTAAATACTCCAAACAGTGAGATTTGAGTATTATGAGTGATTATAAAATCATAATATTTTATTTGTGGTATCTATAAACCTTCCAACAAAAGTCTTCTACGCTTTCTTTTTTTAAAGTAAGGGATATCGGTTACAAATTGTATATATTAATGGCAAGTGTCCAAAATGAATTATTCTAATATTAAGTTATGTTTCAGCCATGTGAAAAGCCTATAGGATTCCATTATTCTTTCTCAGCTGAGACTGGAAATTTGAAAATGAAAGCACACATGCCAATTCCTATGGGTGCCACTGAAGTAACATAGAGGATTTATATAGAAATAAATACTGGGAGCCATTGTTAGCTGCATGGTAACTTAGCTCTAGCCTCTAGGCCTGGCCAGAGGTGGTGGTAGAGTAGCAGCAAAATTGGTTTACCTGATTGCACCGTGCTGTACAGGCCTACTCTAGTGTATTCAGGTTTTTTGTTTTTTGTTTTGTTTTGTTTTGTTTTTTTCTTTTCCTGAGAAGTGGGAAAGATAAATTATATTCTGCTCTTCCTATGGGGGCCTGGAATTGGGGGTGGGAACCGTCCCCGGGGCTGCCCTGAACTAGCTGTAGAAACACAGAAGAGCCAATTCAGATCTCGAGTTTGCCCACTGCTGCTGGTGTGGCCGTCTGCCAATGGAGAAGTTATATGGAAAAGGAAAGGACATGTGTCTTTCTTCCTCATAACTTGGCAAGGAGAAAATATGTCAGTAAAGATTGGGGGGGGGGGGAGATGGCTTTAGTCTCAAAAACTAGTTGCTGATAAATACTGGGTTGGGTTTTGTTTTTGTTTTTGTTTTTGTTTTTGGATTACTGATATTTCAAGAAGAGAAAAATAGGCATATTTCTAAAGCATAGCTAAGCTGTTATGATAACCATTGTTGAGTAGAACTTTGTTTCACAACAGCAAAAAATTAAAAATACTCCCAACTGAAAAAAAATTTTCTTGGCTTAAAATTAAAAATCAGGGGCGCCTGGGTGGCTCAGTGGGTTAAAGCCTCTGCCTTCAGCTCAGGTCATGATCTCAGGGTTCTGGGATCGAGCCCCACATCAGGCTCTCTGCTCAGCAGGGAGCCTGCTTCCTCCCTTCTCTCTCTCTGCCTCCCTCTCTGCCTACTTGTGATCTCTGTCTGTCAAATAAATAAATAAAATCTAAAAAAAAAAAAAAAAAAAAATTAAAAATCATTGTTCTGATGGTTGTACAATGGAATAAACTAACTAAAAATCAATAAACTGTACATTTACAATGGGTGAATTATAGGGGTATAAATTATATTTCAGTAAAGCAATTGAAATTTTAAAAAAATAAAATCCTATTTCAGAGTGGTTTTGTTTATCCTTAAGCTGAAAAAGAAAATCAACCAAACCAGTCTGCTTTTCATTCCTCATATTATAAAATAAGTGCTTTTTACTTTATTTTGGAGAATTTTATATTAAAAATACATAAAATTGTATAATGAACCCTCATGTATTCATCACTCAGGTTCCACGATTATCAATATATCCCCTTTTCTGCCTTACTGGGTTATGTTTCAATCATGTCCAACCTCTATAAATTCTTTAATATGTATCTTAAGAGATTGGTCTCTTTAAAAAAATGTAACTAAAATTGCCACTTAAAAGTGTTAAATAGAATTATTACTAAAAGAGTAATCATTGAAATTTTCTTTAGTATCATATTGCAAATATCTTTTTATAATTTGTTCAAATCAGGAACGAAGCAAGCTTCACAGAGCTTAATGTCCTAAATAGCATATAACTAGGATCTTGGGGGCTAGGAGTTGTAATTTTTTTTTTTTTTTTAGTTTTTTTTTTTAATTTATTTAACAGACAGATCACAAGTAGGCAGAGAGGCAGGCAGAGAGAGAGAGGAGGAGGAGAAGGCAGGCTCCCTGCTGAGCAGAGAGCCCGATGTGAGGCTCGATCCCAGGACCTTGGGATCATGACCTGAGCCGAAGGCAGAGGCTTTAACCACTGAGCCACCCAGGCCCCCCTAGGAGTTGTAATATTAAATGTGATTTATTAACCATACCAAAGGTCTTGTAAATATTTTCATGATACCATAAAACAGCAGATGTGGCTTAGCCCAAATATCCTGTGAAAATATTTTCATGTGGAGCAAATCTTTCTAGTTTGTTTTAAAATTCGTTGATGATTATGTCACCTTTCCAGAATCTAAGGTGGAAGGCCGTACACATTGCTAGTGTTATTTAGTGGGCAGAATACTTTTAAGACCTTGACTGTACATGGCAGTAACCAAACTTGCGTGTAGAGATTGCGCTTGGGGGTAATGTTCAACCTCGTAATTATTCAGTTAAGTGTGGGCCATTTACTTCAAGTGATTTATAGGTAGGTTATTTTGTCCTAACAATGAATATATGAGTATTTGTTCATAGTTGTGGCATGTCTTGTTTACATTTTGCTTTTTAGAGCAAAGGAGCTGAATTTTTTTTTTTTAAAAAGATTTTATTTATTTATTTGACAGAGAGAGATCACAAGTAGGCAGAGAGGCAGGCAGAGAGAGAGGAAGGGAAGCAGGCTCCCTGCTGAGCAGAGAGCCCGATGCGGGACTCGATCCCAGGACCCTGAGATCATGACCTGAGCCGAAGGCAGCGGCTTAACCCACTGAGCCACCCAGGCACCCAAGGAGCTGAATTTTTAAAGTTTCAATTAGTTATGCAAAATTATTGTTCATCTGGCCCTAGAATTTAGCTCTTTACTCACAGTAGAGATTATGTCTTCTAGAATGTGGTACTTCCAGTTGTCACATTAGAGTACTATGCTTTTAACAGAATAGTCTTTAAGATGATTAATTTGTCATAGGAATTGGAATACTCACCAATGGATGAAAATTACCTTGACGAATAGGATCTAAGGCATCCTGTAGATGATACTAAGAAGAAAAATCCATCTTATTTGTTTGGCCATGTGAATACCACACATGCACATCTTTAGAATTCAGTTTTTTAAAGATTGTATTTATTTATTTGACAAAGAGAGAGCACAAGAAGGGGAAGCAGCATGTAGAGGGAGAGGGAGAACAGGCTCCCTGACAAGCAATGAGCCCGATGGGCTCGATCCCAGGATCCCAGGATCCCAGGATCCCAGGATCATGACGTAACCTGAAGGCAGACTCTTAACCAATTGAGCCACCCAGGCATCCTTAGAATTCTAGAGTTTATATTAGAATTTAGAGTTTATATTAGAATTCTAGAGTTTATCTTCTAGAATTTTGAGTTTATATCACAAGAGCTTATTTCAGTAACTAATACTTAAATTTTGAAAATTGCTGACACATCCTTCTCATTCTTTAGCTGTTGCTGAACTTCGGTGAGATACTAAAATACCACATATTCTGCTGAATTCAGGATTGAGACTTAAAGCATAATTACATTCTCCCATCTTTCATGTGGAACGTGAATTGTGCTTACTCTTACTTCCTCCTACTACACGGTTAGAACTGAACACCAAGCTTAAATGCAATGTAGGAAGAAAATAGTTAGCTAAGGCAAAGGTATTGTATGTTAAGTAGGATATTCTGTCACTTAGGATGTTTTTGGCTGTAATTAATTTTCAGAAATCCAGTGCACATAGACTTCAATAATAAAAACTATTTCCGGCTCACATGCTGAAAATCCAGAGGGAAAGCCGGTGTCAGGACTGACTAACACAGGAGAATAACAATGTCGAGATCCAGGTTCTTTTCTTCTCTCTGTTCTCTCCTCTGAGTGCCCATTTTACTCGAGGGCTGGCTTCCAGAAGTGACTAGAGCTATGCTTTCTCATTTGTGCACAGGAAAAGAGAGAATTCTCATTTAAAAAAAAAAAAAAAAAAGAATGAGAGAGCTTTGTTTTTCCAGACATCCTCAGCAAACCTTTGGCCTTGGAGTTATGTGGTGGCTTGTGAGAGCTGTTGACAAGGGGATTGGTATTACCCCATAGGATTCAGAATTTCCCTTGGGATGAGATTGGAGTTCTCACCCTTCAAGCAGATAAACTATGTAGGAGGAGGTGGAAAGGGGGCGTATTTCGAGTTCTTTGGGGAAGGGAGAAGGAGGAAATGGGCCACAGCTGAGCTAAAATAAGGCCCACTACAAGGTCTCTTTAATTTTAAGCAGCTCATGAAAAAATAAACTTTCTTCTTACTTTCAAGTGGCATCTTTGGCCAGAGGTCGCCCTGGTGAATTTCATTTTGGTGTCCCTTTTCTTTGCTGTAGCAGATCTCAGAACTAGAAGACCTGAGTGTCCCAGGGGTTTCTATGACCTGTCGTGACACATCTGTGAGCCACGGACATCATTATTCTGCAGCCATATCTCATCCCTTTCTGCCAGGAAAGCCACAGCCAGACTGTGGTTTCTTTAGCGTCATGCTCTTGAGACCCTTTCCAGTCCCAGAACTGGCCATGTACACTGGGCTCACTTGCTTTGGTCTGCTTTCAGCAAAAAAAAGCTAAGAAAGAGCTTCTCACCCTGTATCCGTTCTCTTTGCTCAGTAACCTTTCTCATGGTGTCTGGACCAAGTGTGTCTCTTAGTCCTTCCATCTCTCACCATGATTGTTCATCTCGTCCACACCTTCCGGCTCGTTTATCTGCATGATACAGAAGTTTGGACGAGGTACTTGCCTTTCTGTCCTGCCAGCAATCTGGCTGCAGGGAAAAGATACTTTCTGTTTCTCCGATGCTATTATAATAGGCTTGAATAGTTGCCTAAACTGTATATTTACAGTTTGCATATGTGAGCTATTCTTTTATGTGAGCTATTTTTAAAAATAAGAAACTCTTATTCAGTAACTCTTAAGACTTTTTAAAGCCTTTTTCTGCCTTCTTTTCATCAAAAGTTTGAACTTCATCAACATTTTAAACTCTGTTCATCAAATGATACCATGAAGAAAATACAGTGGGAAGTACAGAATGAAGAAAATATTTATAAGGTACATCTTACACATCTGACCAATGGTTTATTTACATGACATAGAATGAATACATTAATAGGCATAGATTGCTCTTAAGAAAAACACAGATCACCCAATAAAAATAAAAAATTGCTGTAACTTAGTTTGTTATTACAAAATTTTAGAAACAACCTAAATACGCATACATAAGAGAGTGATTAAATCAACGGTGGGTTGATCCGTCCATCCATGGAGTACGGTACAGCTTTATGAAAGAATGAGAGAGATCTCAATTGATATAGAGGACATTTTATTAAAAGGAAAAAGCAGATTGCAAAAGTGTATCTATATGATGCTACTGTTAATTCAAGATAGGTGAAAACACAATATCTAATATATGTATATATGCATATGCATATTTATGTTTATTTGTACAGGAAGGATAAACCAGAAACTAATGAGTTTGGTTGTAAGTAAAGAATGAATCCTGTGGTTGTAAGTAAAAAATGAATCCTGTGGGATTGGATTGAAATAAGAAATAGGAGTATCAACTCATGATTCCTAATCAGTATATATAAATATAGTTCAGAAATAGGTTTATATGTTTGTTTATATATCTGTATGTATGCATGTGTGTTTGTATACACACACATATATGTATCACACACACCACATACACTTCTTGTTCTGTCTCTGAAAATGTCCAGAAACAGTGATAGCCAGTAGTGTTAGCCCACCTAGCTGTAGATCTTGATTTCTAGTAAATAACAAACAAAAAGGTCAGAATATCTGGAGAAATGGTCCCATTCACTTCTGGGGCCAGGAACATATACTATGACCTTGGAACAACTTATGGAACCAGAAAATAAGGTGGTCTTTCAAAATAAAAGAGGGGGGCATGTCAGAAGTGCCCAAGAGCCAAGCTGAAGGAGCTCCCAATAGCCATTCTGGGACAGCTTAAATAACAAAATAAATAGATGGTAGTCATGGTTTATAACCCATAGTATAAATTAAACATCCATAATTTCATATACAATAAATATATAGATGAGGGAAAGGAATAATTATTCCTTATAGTACAATTCCATTAATAAACATGGAAGAAATGAGGGAACTAGAAAAACAGTACTTGACCAACACCATGGTAAAAATTGTTACAAGTAGGAATGCTTGTTGGATGCTAAATTAGTGAGTGAAAGTAGAAGAATCGGGATATTTACATTGTTTCAAAGGATCTCTCCACAAGATATTTATTAATAACAGAAAAATAACAGCACTGTAGGGGAGAAACCTGTGAGAAACCCAAGTGGTCAAAGTTAACAAAGCCAATAACAAGAAATGTCAACATTGCACAGCACCTGCTGTGATCCCTGAGAAGGGTACAGCATTGCTTTCTTTTCTTGCCAAAAATGCCTAACCTGAAGGTAAATATAAGGCAGTATCAGACAATTCAAACTAAGAAACATTCTACCAAATAACTGACCAGTACTCTTCAAAAATGTCAAGGTCATGAACAACAAAAACTGAGCGACTGTCTCAGATTGGAGGAAGGAAACTGAGTGGACATGACAACCAAATGCACTGCGGAATCCTGGATTGGATCCCGAAGAAAAAGATCTAAGTGGGTTAATTGGTGAAATAGAAGAAGGTCTATGGATGAATTAACAGCACTGTAGCATAATTCAGTGGTCATTGCGTGAGGCTTATGTGAGATGCCAACTTTTGGAGAAGCTGAGGGAAGGGCATACAGGGGTTCTTGGGACTTTTTTTTTTTTTTTAACTATTTTCTAATTCTGAAATTATTTCAAAATTAAAAGCTAAAGATGTTTGCAGAAAAACTTGAACACATGCTTTGCAAAAGATGCTTGCCAATAGCCCATGAAAAGATGTTAAGAACATTAATAGTCAGAAAGAACACAAATTTCAAATTAAAACTGCACAGGGACTGTTTTACAGCTGTGGAATTTGATGATAACGATGGACATCACCAAATAGCAGCTAGTGTGTGTATTCGCTGGCACTCTTAGAATTTGCTGGTGGGAGTATAAAATGGTACAGCCGCCTTGAAAAACCATTTCCTGTAAAGTTTGTATGTGCCCTCTGCCTATCTAATATATACCTAGCCTCCAACCCAGAGGTTCTGTTTCCTGGTATTTATCCATAAAGATAAAAACATATATCCCACAAATATGTGTACATGAATATCAACAGCATCCATATTCATAAAATAACTCTGTCTATTTATACAAGAGGATAGTCCTGAGCAATGGGAGAAAAAATGAACTACTGATACATACAACTGGATGAATCCTAAAAGTCAGTGTTGAACAGAAGAGGTCAGAGACAAAAGAGAACTGCCTGTGCCATTCCATTCATACGAAATTCAAGAAAGGCAAAAAAAAACCCACAAACAAACAAACAAAACAAAACAAAACAAAAAAACACCCAAGCTGTAGAGATAGGAAATCACAGTAGTGATTGTCCAGGGGTATGTGGGGACTGGCTGGAGGAAGGGTGACGGAAAGAGTCTGGATCTGGATTTGATGGGTATGTGTCTTTATCCAAATATGTTGAATTAGACAGTAAACTTTTTCTCACTTAAATTCAAGGCCCAGAATGGAGCAGACTGCCTGGCATCGAATACGCTCTAAGTAGAATTTTGAAGGACTTGTAACTTAAGCAAGAACGGCATGTATAAAACTGGAAACTTAAGTTATTATTTATGTATATAAAGCTTTCACTAACAGTCTGTGGTATTTGTCTTCAGGAAATTTTACAATATATTATTTTTAATGTATTATTTTAATTAGACCTATCTTAGGAAAGCATATTGCCATTTCATCTAAGTTTCATTAATATATTTTGTACTGTAGATTGCAGACATCTGAGAATATTTACTCTTACTTCAGTAAATTTCTGTATAAAGCTAGAACATTTATTACTAAGTCATAAACATCCTTTCTGAAAGGGAGAAAAGGACCCAATGAGTAATAGAGTTAGAATGCCAGATGTTTGAGAGCAGCTTAAGTCAGAGTGTAAAAATACTAGGATTATAATCTTCTGGATGAGTCTGCCACTAAATACCTTGCATTTATTTCCTTAGAACATTGGTTTTTGTTAATGAAAATGTTTCTCATGTGTGGGTTTTATTTTTTTTTTTGTAACTTTTTTTAGAACTGAATTAAATGTGTTAGTGGTGTAGAAATGATACTGAAATTTTCTGTTCAAGAGAACTCTAATTTATTTCAAAGTTAGTCAAGTTTTAATTTCACAAATTATATGTAATTCATTAGGAAATGATGGGAATGACTAATTTCTAAATGAATATTTGTGTCCGTTTCAGCAGAGAAAAAATTAGAGAAATCATAAAATTATCTATAAACTTTTAAAAACAAAGTTCTGGAGATAAGGGAATTTATGTTTTTATATCTGTTTTTCAAGGTATTTTTTAATGTTGTTTAATAATGAATTGTATTGACAAACATGAACTCGTATTACCTGATACAGGGTAACTTCTAGAAACTCACACAGCATTTTTTAGACTAGTTTTACTGATCATTCAACAGAAGGTTTCTGTCAGGTATCAAGCCTCACCAGAATTCTCTGGACTTGGGATAGGATCCTCTAGAATCTTGTGTCAGCTGGGTTGGAGGTTGAAGAGAGTCCAGTTTGAAGAGAAAAATAATCAGTGTTTCATCAGCCGTATACATTTTTATGGCTTCTAGTGGGCTTAATGAATATTTAAAGCTCCAGTTTTCTAGATGATACCCTGATTTAAATTTTAGTTTTCAATACTTAATTCCTAGTAATACATCCCTCTTTGTTGTTCATCAGTTTCTCCTTGCTTCAGCAGAAAGAGGAGATACTCGATTAAAATGGAAACAAGAGCTAGAATCTCAGTGCTGGAGGTATTTTTCTGAAAGTAGTTTCTCTGAAATAAGAGGGAAAATGAACTATTTTCTCCAAGTCAGGCCTTCTCACTGTATCTCTTACTTCTCATAATGATCCTGTTAGATATCGTTATTACCATTTTTAAGTAAGGACATGGAAACTGTTACTTCCAGAAGCTTCAGTTTTTTAAAACAAATGACCATGTTGGGATTCTAACTCATCTTGTTCACTTCCAAAGCCCAAACACTTTCCCACATGTCACATAATCTCTTGAAATTTAGAATCTGTTGAAATCCATAAAAAGCAAAAAAAACTTTGAAGTGATCACCAGCTATGGAATGGACTCACTGTACACAGGACTCACCGTGAGGTTGAGAGTCTCATTTCCCTTTGTCTGTGTAATCCACAGTGTAATGCTACCTCAGTGTTTTCAAGTTGGGAACATTTTGCACGTTCACATTAACAAACATTTATTCACTATTTGCTTTGAGCTTTACCAGGAGGGCTGAAGAGGTAAAAGAGATAAAATCATTGTGCTTTGAATGCCATTCTAATATATTCCATTTTGATGTGTGTGTGTGTGTCAGTGGGGGATGTAGTCCTTTATGAAATCTTTAGACTAAAAGTCAGCATGTCCCCAATCATAAAATTCTTGACTGTCCAGCTCATGAAATTTATTGCAAGATAACCTACTTCTTCCTAAGTTTAGGCCGTTCTGTATAGTCTCTGCTAGTTCACTCTTTTTCCTCCACTTTTTTTTTTTTTTTGTCCTTTCTCTCATTCATGTTCTTCCCACCTAAATTGAGGTTCTTGACTCTCTGGTGTTTTCCTTTCTTGGCTTAATCCCTTCAGTATATTCAGTCAACATAGGTTTGTGAACATCTCCAAAGTCAACAAATTCAGCTTCAGTTCTCAGTCATGTTTTATCTGTTCGTTTGTTGCTACAGTCTGTCTGTGCATAGATTTTGTAGATGCCTAAGACATAACAAGATGAAAATTTAACTTCCCAGCCTCCCATAAACGTGGCAGTTCCTTCCAACTTCTGCATTACTATTAGAGTATCTCTGCCTTCCCTCCTCGTGTTTAATCAGGTACTGATTTTCTTTCAATTGGCAGACTCTTTCCTATCCCTAAACTAACCATACTGTTGCTCAGCCGGTATTTCTCCAATGCTTATTTCTTTGTGCCTCTCTTGAATAAGAGCTTACCATGGCTCAGTAACAGTCTGACTTTGCTCTTAAATCAGATTCTACCTTAATCAACTACCAAATATTTATTGAAAGCCTGCCAGGCACTGTGGAGAATACACAGATTTGTATAACACACAGTCCATGTGCTCAAGCAGTTTATGGTTTAGTTAGGGAATTAAAACATATGTGTGAAAACAACACTAACAATACATGGTCGTGCTTAATGAGGACCGAGTGAGTGCTTCCTTATGGGTCTTAAGCTGCATCTTGGAGAATACTAAATTACAGAAGCAGAGAGGAGGAATGCATTTGAGACCGGGGAAGAGAATGAGTGGAGATTTGAAGGAGACATAGGAAATATTTGGAGTTTAATGTATAGCTCTAAAATATTGCTGGGGGGCCTTGGTGGCTCAGTTGGTCAAGTGGTGGACTCTTGGTTTCAGCTCAGGTCATGATCTCAGGGTCATTAGATTGAGCCCTGCGTTGGGCTTCGTGCACAGCTCAGAGTCTGCTGGTCTCTGTCCGTCCCTGCTCCCCCGCCCCTCCCCTGCTTGCTCCCATGTTCTCTCTTTCTCTCTCTCTCTCAAATAAATAAATAAAATCTTTTTTAAAAAAATAAAAAGTAAGTATTGCTGAAGGTGAGTGCCAGTATAGGGCAGATGGATGGGTAAGGTTGAAAAGTGGAGAGGGAACCCGAATACCTTTTACTTCTCTAGCTATTCAATTTCTAGCCTCTTTAATATTTTTCCTAATGTATTTCTAAAGAACTCTAGTTCACAGTTTCCTTTTACCCAATTGCCTATATTATCTTTACCACATATTTTTACCCTTGATACCTTTCTCCTTCCTCTCCCACACACCTGTGTATTAGATTCTGTCACATTCAACCTATGCTGTGAAGTCCCACGGGCAGCAAATGTTACCTGAAATGTGTTTGTATTCCCATAGTGTCTAAGAAGTTGGTGGACACACAGTACATGATCAATAAAAACTTATTTTATTGAAATTGCTATGATATAAATAGCAGACTTCTACCTTCTCTTCTCCTTCCTAGTGAACATTTCACATGCAAGCTATAAAATTATCTGAATTAAATAAGGAATCTTAAACAGAGTGTATAACCCATGTTTTAAATTATGTCACTTTTATTATATTTCATTAATTTCCTAAATGCTACCACTTGTAATAAAATATACTGAAATTTTCAGTTGTTGAGTGGCAGAGTTGCTGTTGAAAAAAATATGAATTTGTCTAGCTTTTCCTTAGTAGTATTAGATAACCAAGGTGAATTTCTTTCAGGCAAACATTGTAGAGTAAAGTGGACTTTGGACTTGTCAACTAAATCAACAGGCTTTTGCATACTTAACACCTGGCCCCCTAAGAAATGGATATCTATTGAGGAATTTTAATTATTTATGCCTCCTTATTCCCATTATTGCAAGCAGTGGAAAAGTCGTCATTTTAGATGGTGTTTTATGACTCTTCCTAAGGTATGTTCTAATTCTAGTGATGTTTCGTTTAATTTTTAGATAATACAATGATGACATTCCATAGATTAAACAGACAAAAGTATCAGTGAGTTTTGGTATCAGTGAGGGTTTTTTTACATCAATAACAATCAATAATAATAATAATAATAGCTAACTGTTACTGATTGCTTACTTTTGAATAAGCCAATAAGTTGATTGGGTGGCAGACATAGTTAGCTTTTTATGGATTATATTCATTTAATACACACATACATACACACCCAAATCTATGCAGTTATTATAATTATTCCATATTAGAATATTAAAATTATAGTACTATTTCTAAACTGACTCTGAAATGTAATAAGGATGTGTTTTACTTTGGTTTAAATCTTCTTATTGTGGAAGGTTTTGTTCATTTCTAGTCTCAATGAATAGAAAAAAGATAAGTAAACTTTAATCAGTTTGTTTTGAAGAAGCTTATCTAACTTATTCGATTATTTCCTCTTCCAATTTCTATCATCCATTTTCTTTTTCATCTGTAGTAGTTCATGACATATTATGACTGGTAATTAAACAGATAGTCCCCTTCAAACTGCAGGAGGTCTGAGAATATATTAGAGTGATTGAGAAAGAATTACTGTATGAATTGTACGTCTTCTTCATAGGACTTTTTAGTGTGATGACTCTGGAAATCTTGTTTGAGATTTAACATATGTATTCCAAAGAAAATGATTGGTAGGTTTACATAATAATAAGGATTTAGAATTTACCTTTCAAACCCTCAGCCACTCTGTTCTGACAAGTGTCCCAGGAGGTAGATGGTCAGCTTACCATTGGAATAACGTCATCCCAGAGGCCATCTGTTCTAGACTTACATAATGCATAGAGTTTAACATGTTTCAACAGTAATCTCATCAGAAATTTGGTCTCACCTTCAGATACTCTTTGTACATATTTTCATATTTGCTTGCATCTTTTACTCTTCAGCGTGTAATGGCAAAGGCCTCAAAGCCTTCAAAAATGTTTGTTGGATCTGAAGAAGCAGACATTAAAAACCTGGGATTAATTGGAGTCCACCCTGTGTATTCTTTTACATCACACTGTGCTCTTTCTCCGTACTCCCCTATCCCTCCCACCCCAGTCCAGATGAGGAGCTGAGATCCCTGCCACCGAGCCCTGCCCAGGAGTGCGCTCCACGTGTCCATGTCTGAGCCACTTCTTGTTGGTTGCATCTCGAACTGGCTTCCACAAGGACATTTTCCTTTGATTATAGATTTTGTTTGCTGGACTCGCATGCGACAATGCGTTCGGGTGACCTCTGTAATCACAAGTCACTCCAATGTTTTCTTTTTCTTTTCTTTTTTTTTTTTTTTTTAAGATTTTATTTATTTATTTGACAGGCAGAGAGGCAGGCTCCCTGCTGAGCAGAGAGCCCATTGCGGGGCTCCATCTGAGGACGCTGGGATCATGACCTGAGTTGAAGGCAGAGGCTCAACCTATTGAGCCACCCAGGCGCCCCACTCCAGTATTTTCTTAACTTACGGGTTCTCTACCTCAGTGGTTCTCAAGACTTTGGTTGGAGGATTCCTTGACATACTTAAAAATATTGAAGATGCCAAAAACCCTTTATGTGAGTTACACCTATCTATATTTTTTATGTTAGAAATTAGAAGAGACATTTAAAATTATTTATTAATTTCTTTTTTTTAAATTTTTTTAAAAAATATTTTATTTATTTACTTGACAGACAGAGATCACAAGTAGGCAGAGAGGCAGGCAGAGAGAGAGAGAGAGAGGAGGAAGCAGGCTCCCCGCTGAACAGAGAGCCCACGGCGGGGCTCGATCCCACAACCCTGGGACCATGACCCGAGCCGAAGGCAGAGGCTTTAACCCACTGAGCCACCCAGGCGCCCCTATTTATTAATTTCTTTAAGAATAACAATAAACTCTTTACATGTTGACATAAATTATATACTTTATGAAAAAATAACTGTTTTCTGAAGAAAAAAGCAGAAGAATGGCACTGGAGTATATTTGCAAATCTCTTTAATATCTGGTTTAATGGAGGACAGCTGGATTCTCGTTTTGTTTGAAGTATGTGAAGAAAATCTGGCTTTACACAGATAAATAGTTGAAAAGGGGAAAGAGTATTTTAAGAGCCTTTTCAGATAATTGTGGATACTTCTAGTCTCTGGAAAACTCCACTGTATACCCATGAAAGAATGAGAAGTGCAAAAACTGCCTTGGTATCATTATGACAATATTTTTGACTTCTTGGCCTCTCTAAAACTGTCCTAGAAATCCTACTTTACAGTTTGAGAGCCCCTATTCTAGCTCATTGATTGAAAGTTGAGAGTTCCATCCAAAGTTAAATACTAGTCGGGCACATGGTATCTAGAATATATAAAGAACCCCTAGAACCCAGTAATAAGATGACAGACAACTCTTTTAAAAATGAACAAAAATCATTTGAATAGACATATACCAAAGAAGATACACAAATAGCTAATAATTCCATGAAAATATGTTTAGCACCAATAATCGTGAAGGAAATGAAAGTTGAAGTCATGGGGAGATTCCACTTCAAATTCACTGGAATGGCTGTAATAAAAATATAAAATAAAACAGGTAATATTAAGTGTTAGGATGTTCTCACACATTGGTAGTGGACATGTAAAATGATACAGCTAGTTTGAAAAAAAATTTGGCGGTTCTTAAAAAAAATTAAACTTACCAGAGTGCCTGGGTGGCTCAGTTAGTGAAGTGTCTGACTCTTGACTTTGGCTCAGGTCGTGATCTCAGAGTTCTGGGATCCAGCCCTGCACTAGGCTCCTTGCTCAGAGGGGCGTCTGCTTGTGATTCTCTGTCTTTCCCTCCACCCCTTCCCCTGTTCACGTGCTCACTCACTCTGTCTCTCTAATAAATAAATAAATCTTTTTTAAAAAGAAAATTAAACTTAAGACCCAGAAATTCCACTCCTAGGTGTCCACCTAAGAAAAATGAAAGTACATACCCACTCAAAGATTTATAAACACATGTCCACATTCTCATTTTTGGGTATAACAGCAATATAGAAAGCCTCCCATGGCAGTCATTTGGCAAAGGACTAAAAATGTGGTATGTCCACATAATGGAATATTCTTCAGTGATGAAGAAGTGACCACGAGTAACATGCCACAACACGGATGAGCTTCAAAAGCATTGTGCCGAGTGGAACACACCAGAAGCAAAATATTACATATCATTTTTCCATTTATATGAAATGTCCAGTAAGGCGAATCTAAAGAGACAGAAGACAGGTTAATGGTTGAGCAGGTGAAGAAGATAAGTGCGCGTGAGCTAATGCATCTTTTAGGGGCGATGGGAATGTTCTAAAACTGGACTGTGGTGATGATTCCACAAGCACGTAAGATAACTAACAATCACTGAGTTGTACACATAAAATGGGTGAGAAAGTAGATATTTCTGTGTTTTAAAAAATGGACACCTGAAAAATAAGATAAGGGAGGGGCGCCTGGGTGGCTCAGTGGGTTGAGGCCTCTGCCTTCGGCTCAGGTCGTGGTCCTGGGGTCTTGGGATCGAGCCCTGCATCAGGCTCTCTGCTCAGTGGGGAGCCTGCTTCCTCCTTTCCCTCTGCCTGCCTCTCTGCCTGCTTGTGATCTCTGTTTGTCAAATAAATAAGTAAAATAAATAAGACAAGGGAAATACACCAAAATATTAACCAAACCAAAACAAAACCATGACACTAATATTGGATGCTTGTTATCTATGAGGGAGTGGGTGGCTTTATCCTAGAGCCTTTTAGATCCCTTAGAACATAGCACTTCCCAGGATTCTGCACAATCCTGCATCATTTGTATGATGGACCATTCAACCATTACACATATTTTTGCTTGAGTATCTCTTTGGGGCACACTCTTATCAGTATTATTTTGTTTTTGCCATTCTAACATATATATATATATTTCTAATATATACGTGTGTGTGTGTGTGTGTGTGTGTGTGTGTGTGTGTGTATGTATTCCCAATGGTATCCATCATTCTTGTTACTAAAACCTTCTCTAACTTTCATTTGTTCTCATTAAGGCAATACTTATCAATTATAACTATCACACTTACTCTTGTTCTTGTACTTAAGCTTGTAGCAAATTCATAATCTTAACATCCTCCAGACACTGGCTCCAAGTATCTTAAAAAGTTAAGATCAAATGTTGGTGACTTTTTCTTTTATACTGCTCTGCCGGAGTTACAAGGGTACCCCTGAAAAAACTGTAACAAGACAACAACACTATTTATCTGACTGAGTCAGCCTCCCAGCAAGTAAAAGGCATGTAGTTTCAGTAGATTTGCCCTGGTTTTAGGAGGTTTTCATTGTCTTTTATATTCAAATGTGCCATTGTTGAAGTTTCCTACTAGTGGCAACAGATGTTTGTTACAAGGCCTACCATTCTTACATACACATTCTGTCTGCCCCTTTACGATACACAGTTCTCCATATCTGTCTTCTCCTTTTATAGCTCCAAGCTTCTTGAGTACTTGATAACAGCAAGCACTCAGTCCCAGCGAAAATGAAAACCTATAGAGTAGCCTGGGTCACAGGGCTGTGACCCATGTGTGGTGTCAGATAAAGGTGTCAGATAAAAGGAAAAAAAGGTTGGTTAGTGGCAAGTATATCAGCATGGGTCATCAAAAGAAAAGGTGGAAAGAGGCAGAAACTCTGTTTGCAAGGGTCAAGTCATAGTACAAGAATGGATGTGCCCCAGGAAGGCATCAGTAGGGACAGTCACATCATTCAAGTGAGTGCCATATAATCTGTTGCACTAATGACCTCTGACAAGGAGAAATTCAGGAAGACATGACTGCCCCTGTGCCCAGGCTGAAAATCTCTGAGGGTGTAAAGGTTGGATCCTCGGGACCATGACACATTTATCCCGTGCATGTCCTAGGAGCAGTCCGTTATTTTTTTTTCTAAGGTAGAAGCACATTCTCTGGGCAAATTGCTGCCATTGGGTTAAATCTAGCAGGGGAGATCACAGGGGCTTCGTAGGGTGAGTTTTTCTCAGGCAGAGACTCAATTACTTCCCAGAGCTATAAGGGAGAATCCTGACCACTGGGAACCCATTGCAGTCATGCAAGTAAATGCTTTGCCCCAAATCAGGTTGGCTTATCTATGCTTGCCCTGTTTAAATGTATTTAAAGTTCTTAGGGGATTCGTATTTCCTTTTCTAGCTGTCTTGCCACTTTTTGTTCTTGGTATGGTTTAGGCATGCAGCTTTAGTTCAACTTTGGCTCATCCCCAATTCTGTGGCAGTAGTTTTGAGCAAATATGGCTTTGGTAATAAGACTCTGGGCACCATCTGGGACTTAGCTTCTCGTGAGCCTGATCTGTAATTTGATTCTTTTAAAGAATTTGCCTATGATTATGAGCATGAGCTAAGTAACAGGTCCAAATAGCAGAGTAGTTTACATTCAGGATATGCAAGCTTTTTATTAGGAGGACCACGTCTGATAGTCTTTGTTCCCACAGAGGCTCTAAGCATAGAGTAGGTCCTTGTTTTACTCCAGAACTAGTGGGAAACTGTATTTTTTATTTTTTATTTTTTTACATCCAGATGCCTGGGTCCTATGTCTAGTGATTCTGATTTGGTAAACTGAGGCAGGGGCCAGATCTGGGTATCTGTATTTTTGAAAAGTCTCCAGTAAGGTTCTGATGCCTAGCCAGGGTCAAAAAACCATGATGTGCATGTATGGCCCTCAGCATGGAGTCTACAGCCTTATGCTTGGGTTCAAATCCTGGCTTCTCACTTCCTATCTGTATACACTAGACAAGTCTCAGCACTCTCATATGTAAAATGGAGATAAAAAGAGTATTTCATAGGTTTGTTGTCCTGATTAAGTGCATTATGGTAATTGACCAGGAAATTCTGTTTCCTCTTATTTGTCTGGATCAGGGGTCAGATCTAGCCCACCGACTCTTTGTTGTGGTCTTTGAGCTAAGAATGGATGGGAAAAATCAAAAGGAAAATAATAGTTTATGATGCATGGGGAAAAAAATACATGAGATTTATATATCAGTGTCCACAAATAAAGTTTTATTGGAATACAGCCATACTCATTCATTTACATATTTTCTGTGGTTGCATTCACACTACAATGGCATAGTTGAGTAGTTGTAACGGAAACTATATGTCCCACAAAGCCTAAAATATTTACAGTTTGGCCCAAGTACAGAAAATTTGTTTACTCTGGCTCTAGATAGGTCCTTGCAGTACTCAGAGCTTGGCAGGGTAATCATACCTTCTCTCAAATAGGATATGGAGTGAGGAAACCTTTTTGCCTTAATATTGTTCTTGATGCCCAGTGTTACTTACCAGGTTATTTAAAAGAAGCTTAAATTTAATGGCTATTTTAATCCTGATGCTACCAGTGCATCCCTTTGGTCATGTGTGGCATTACTGTAATTCGAGTTAATAAATGACCTCCACTTTCTCCATATTGTTTATCCACAGCATTTGCTTCCTCGCAAGGAAGGCCTGGATCAGCTTCCGTAAGCTTGCTGAGCACAGTCTCCACCGGCATACAGCAAGTTCGTGGCTAAACGCCTCAAGGGCATTTAATAACATTTGCAGCTTAGTGAACTGGAATGGTTTTCCAGAGAGCTGCGAGTCGATTTAAATGTTTTTCCCAATACTCTGTGAAACACCAGAGGCATATCGCAGTGAATCCCAAGGACATAAGGGTAACGAAAATCAGGGACATGCCTCTGTTCTAGATGCCCTGTTTGCCTTCTCGTACCCCGAACGGGGTTTATAGGATCTGTCCTGATGCCAGTTTCCAGGATTTGTTGTGAGTTCTTAGACATCGAAGTACAAATTCAAATACAGAAGGCCACATTCTCCCGAGAGCAGCGCTGTGTTTGCTCCTCACTCCCAGCCCCCTCCGGTTCCTGAAGGCGGCCCGGGCCCCGCCCCCCCCCCCCACCTGGGTGCTCTTGTCCCCCAGAGGTCTTCCGCTGACTTCCCCCAGACTGAAATACAGCTTGCTGAGGTGTTTCATTTGGCCCGTACAATTTTTCTTTTTGAATTTGCGAATGAGCTGCCAGCACTTAGGCATCGGGAGGCTTCACACAAAACCTGGACGCCCAGCTTCTCCTGAAGCCATGGAAGATCCGGCACCGCCGCCCCCGCCGGCGGTCCCCAGGCCAGCATTTGGCAAGCCCCACGGAGCAGCTGGAGCAGCTGCTCGAGCCCCGAGCCAGGGCCTGCGGCCTCCTGCTGCTGCACGCGGCGCGGCATCGCGTGGCCCCAGCCCGTCGCAGCCTCCCAGCCCCCCTCCGCCTGGCCCGGGCTGCAGCAACCCCTCGCAGTACTGTCCGCTCTCTCCTCCGCGTCCTCACTTCCCGCCGATTTTCAGCTGTCCATCCCAAACGCGAAGTGGTCCCAAAGCCAAATGCATTCATTGTGACCTAGCCTGTGACTTGGGAAATCCCTGATCTGTCTTACTTCGTTTCTAGGGTTGAAAAGCAACTCAGATTATAGAAAGTGGGTACATGGTTATTCTGTTAGTCTGTGGTTTTCAGTGTGTATGTGTGTGTTTTAAAGCAGAGTGTAATAAAAACAGCCCAGACAGGATGATGGGCTGATAGCAGGGGCATCTTTCTTGGTTCAGAGCTCAACTTTACAATCCATGTTAAAAACGAAGCTGTTTACATACCAATCCCACTAAACACTACACTTCACACCTTAAATATGGGGTTCCCCCCCCCCCCCGTCCTTTACAATCTTCTAGCCGATCACACAGGTTATATTTTTACAGATGTACAAATGAAGGAAGTGAACCCTAAGGAGTAGAGTAACCTGCTCTCCACTCACACAGCTAGTGACTAGATGAGTTTGATTGCAAACCCAGCTCTTCTGATTTAAAGTCTAACATCTCTCTGTTATCTCTGTGACCTTGGTTAACCCCCCCGGTGGGGATCGACTCTTTTCCTCCAGCTCTGAAATTATTTGATTTTCTAAAATAAACAAAAGACTGCGGTCCTCTATAAGAAACAAAATTCTCAATTCAGTTACCAAAAGTAGCATTCAGACTTTGAGGAGAAGCATTTGTGCTGTTTCCCCCTGCCTTTTTAGAGTTCAAGTAAGAACAAGAGGGCTGTGTAAGTTGAAAAGTACTCCACAGATAGCCACGGTGACTGCACTTTCATGGCATATTCATTATATGGTTTTACTGGATGAAACAGAATCAGATTACAAAGATCTCATTTGCAAAAGTTCTAAGGAACCTTGCATGCCCTATTGAAGAAGATTTTATTTTAACTTTAATCAGAATTCAATTTAAATAATTTAGAGTGTTTTTAGGCAGAATGGCTGTCTGAGATGTAATGTCTTCGTTTCTTAAGCGATTAGATTGTATTGACTTAAAGGTTGAGTACACGTGAAAGACCGTATCCTTTGGAAATGCTGCCTAATAATACTCAGCTTTAATTTCATACGAGATAAACATACTCAGTTCAGAATACTATAAATATTAAAGCAGAAAACTGATTCTCTAGTAAATTATCATGTAACTCCAAACCTACCTAAACATTCTCTCAGTTTCTCACCTCTCGTTTGACATTTCGTGGACTTTGGAATCATGGCTATTGATTTCTGTTTTTCCTTGGGTTTGATGATAAGATTGTCTTTACTAATATTTTTTTGCTATCTTTATTATACTGACTTTAAAATTAATTCCATGACTTCATTGAATTTTACCATACCGCTATTCAGCCAATCTGTTCTGAGTCCCACGTGGAAGGCGCTGAGCATGCTCTGGGACCATGTTATGGCAGCTATAGCCCCACTGGGGCAGGTATGGCCTCAAGGGAAAGAAAGCATCAGTGTCCTTCCCTCTCCTTCTCAGCGTGGAGAAATTGCATTTCTCTTTGGAGATCCAGATAAAGATGACCTCTTCATCAAGCCTCTCTAATACCACTGGCTATCTCTCCTTCTTCCTTCATTAATTTCCTCCTCCTCTGTGATCTCATAACACTTTTTGCCCCAGATTTATTGAAGTGTAATTGACAAGTAAAAGTATAACACACCTAATGTATATAATGTGATGACTTGATGCACATACACCTTGTGAAAGAATTCCCACTGTTGAATTAACAAATACATTACCTCACGTATTTATCTCTTTTTTATTATTTTCTTTTTCTTTTTGGTGAAAACACTTAAGTTCTACTCTCAGCAAATTTCATTTATACAATATGGTGTCATTACCTTTGGTCACCATATTATATATTAGATCTTTAGATCTTATTCATCTTTGTAACTGAGAGGTTGTGCCCTTTTATCAGTCCCTCCTTATTTTCCCACCTCCTAGCCTCTGACAATCACCATTCTACTCTGTTTCTATGAGTTTGATATTTTTCTTTTTTAAAGATTCAACATACAAGTGATACCATGCAGTATTCATCTTTCTCTCTCTGCCTCATTTTACTTTGCATAGTTCCCAACAGTCTCATCCATGTTGTAGCAAGGAGACTTTCTTTAGGATGACTGATATTACATTGTATGTGTGTGTATCACATTTTCTTTATCATCTATCAGCAGTCACTTAGGTTGTTTCTGTACCTTGGTTGTGAATAAAGCTGCAATGAACATGGAAGTATAGATAACTCTTGGAGATAATGTTCTTAATTCCTTTGGATATATACCTAGAAATGGGATTGCTAGATCACATGGTAATTTTATTTGTAATCTCTTGAATAACTATTTTCCATAGTCGCTTTTACCAGTTTACAATCCTGCCAAAGGCAAGGGTTTCATTTTTTTCCACATCCTCACTAACTCTTGTTATTTCTTGTCGTTTTAGTAACAGCCATCCTAACAGGCATGAAGTTCCTAACACTTTTTATACCTGTAAATAGTTCTGTATGTAGTTCTGTGAACAACTTTGTAAGCTTCTTTTCTTATACCTGCTATATGTCAGTAAACACAATGCCTGTCACACAGTAGGTGAGTATAAAGGGACAGAAGCTGAAGCCATATACTTAGAAAACACTTTTGTTTTATCACAAATCATTTTTTTAACTTTTTATTTTTTAATTAACATATAACATATTATTAGCCCCAGGGGTACAGGACAAATCATTTTGTAAACTTTGGTTAAATGAGAATCTGTTATTCAAAATCTTGTTGTGGACCTCTAAAGATCTCCAAAATGTACTTTTTGTCTAAATTTTTATTTCATTCAAATGAAGTTCTCATTCACTTTCAGATATTTTCTTCGCCCCTTGTGTATATTTGTTTTATTACATGGTGATTGACTTCTCCGGTGCAAGACCTTAAATGGTGACTCCTATGACTCTGCCAGCTAGGGCACTGAGAAGTTTGGGAGGAAACTGCCGTTATTAGCCCAGGGCTGGTGCACCAGCTGAGAAGACAGAGCCTCCCTGCCCTGGTGTTAAACCAGTAGCCTGGTGTTAAACCAGAGAACTGCACTCTTTACTTTTGAGAATGGTATAAATGCATATTTCACACTTACCAGGTGATACACACCATGGGGCTCTATTGATACATAAGGCATTCTTCCTCCCTTAAAAGTATTCTGATATAGATATGAAAAAATGGCTCACAAACACCCACCCTTCACATAGGGAAGAAAGCAATAATTGCCAGGGAGAATTTGCCAGAGCAATAAGAACACCATGAAGTGGGAGTAATTGTAATAGTGTATGGTATTCTTACAAATCTTAATTAAAATAATGCAGCACTGTGGGGCCCTGCTCATAATAGTTCCTCGCTAATCTAAGTTAGATCCCTGAGGTTTGAGTAAAGTGTGAGGGTGTTTACGAGTGAGAAGATGTATGTGTCCAAGGTCAGTTAAGTTTGCAGAGAGCATTGAGGTTTAGTCAAGACCTTAGTTAGACACGTGTAGAAAGACCTTAGTCTCTGAGAAGGGAGAAAGAATGGGCTGGTGATAATGTCCAAAGCCTCCATTACGTAAGAATTTACACAAATTCTATTAATTTGCTTGATTATTTTTATGGGTAAGAAAATTTAAGTCCCCCAGAGAATTAAATCAGTCCAGCTATATATGCACTGCGGGTACTGATGAATGCCATCCACCTTATTCTGACAGATGGAATTCAGAGCTGGGAAAAACTAGGCTATTTTTGGCCTACAAGCTGTATTATGTTTATCACCATCCTGCTTCATACAGGCATACTATCTCACGTTACTTGATCTTAGGTGTTAACCACAGAGTACCTCTTTCCTTAATTCTCTTCCTGGGAAGCCACAGCTTCTCCACTGTAATAATCTCTGATTTCTCTTTGACGTACAGTATGACTTCTAGACTTTTCCCCCCAACATGTTTTATCAATTTTATAATTGCAGCATAAAGATAAATACATGAACAAGTAGCCTCCTTAAAAACTTGTAGGAGTGAGCATGGAAAATGTGGAGGGGGTCAAAACCTATTTCTGCATTTTTTTAAATTTTGGAATACCTAGTGAAAATTTCCCAGTGGAGAAAAAATTTTTTTTTACATAACACAGCTTCAGGATTGTAACGTGATTGCTTTTTAACTTTCAGGAGTGTTACAGTTCTTTAAGATGTAGGTATCCGTAGATATCTGTAGACATACATACACGGTTTTAGGATTTTGTTAGATTCTCTCCGGGAGTACTTTCTTTGGAAGTTATTTTCACAAAAGTAATTTCTGTTATCTTTGCCTTTCTCACCAAAGGCCATAGTGACTACTTTTGAATTCTTTTAACTAATTTGCAATTCTAAGACTCTTGTGTGGGATAAGGACAGTGATTACAGCTCCCTCTCCTGTCTTTAGCAATTTGCTCTTAGTTTGGCATTGCCAATTACACTGTGTATTTACACGGGCCACAGGGTAAGGCTACATTGCCCTATTTACTGCCTGCTCATTCTAATGATGACTTTGTATCTTTTCCTCAATGGTTCCTCTTTTCAGGACCATAGAAGCAAAGAGACAGAGCCACAGAGACAGTGGAGACAATCCCATCTCTCCATTTTACGGTTAAGAGAAGGGATTTAGGAAGGCTACATCTTAACCAGGATGACCAACTAGTTAGGGATTTATAAAGCTTACTCAGGAACTTATATATAAAATTATTTAACTTGGGGCGCCTGGGTGGCTCAGTGGGTTAAAGCCTCTGCCTTTGGCGCAGGTCATGATTCCAGGGTTCTGGGATTGAGCCTCCCATTGGGCTCTCTGCTCAGCGGGGAGCCTGCTTCCCGCCCACCCCACCCCCTTCCCTCTCTGCCTGTTTGTGATTTCTGTCTGTCAAATAAATAAATAAAATCTTTAAAAAATAATAAATAAAAATTGAAAATACAATTATTTAACTTATTAAAGTAATAATTTATTGGCTTTGTGGCTAGAAAAAGCTTAAAAACCACATTATGGTTGCTTTACATTTGCTATGTCTCAGGAGTTCTTCATTCTCACAGCATGGTGCTGTACCTGCAACATTATCTTAGGACAAATAGGAATAAAGTCAAGAGTCCAAGGGGCACTGCCATTCCCAGCTGCAGTCGCACATATGGCGGGTAGGAGGCCTCGGGGATCACATAGCTGATGACAGGGTGTAGGACTAAGAATCCAGGTATAGACAGTTGGCAGGTTAAAGTCTTCCCTGTGGCTTGCGGAGCTTAAACCATATGGTAAAGTAGAGCGACAAAGGGTGGGGACAGTAAGGACACAGCAGCAGTGTCAGGCAGGGACCTGGGAACGCAGCTTGGATGGGGCTCCAAGACCAAGGCCCAACCCTACCTCAAACCCCAGGTCTTTTTCTCTCTTAGGGTGTGTATAAGGAGCACCAACAAGTAGGGAAGCGAATTACCTTATTCTAGTGCACTGTGCTTGGGTCTAGACCCCACAGGAGAGGGTATTAGAAACTCAGACATCACACCAAAGCAGGCCTCTGTCTGTCCACTTTCATTCCCTATTAATAAAAAGCAGTTATCCTCTAGAAGCTGCCCCTTCAAGGAGAAGAGGACATTGCACTGAGGTGCTGACTTATGACCTGGGGTCCAGTAGGGAGATTTAGGCCTGAAAAACTCTTGTGCAGTGAGAGCACGTTACGCAGCAGTTCAACTCTGAGCAAATGCAGGAGGCCAGCATCATGAATGGGGAATAGGAGTAGAGAGAAGGGCTGGAATGTTCTGTGAATTTCTGACCCAAAGCAGTATCAACCCCGGACCTATGGCTAGATGAGGCCTGAAGAAGGGAGACTTGGAAGAGCAGGAGAAGGCCCAGACCAGTAAGAGCTGGGAACAACAATCCCAGGCCTATTGAGATTGTCCAGATGAGCTAAAAAATAATCTGGCCATTTTCCAGTTACAGCAGCCACTAAGGTGAATGTGTCTCTCTGATTTAAAAGTGACCACAATGATCAATAGGCAATCAATTTGTAAATCTGTGTACTTTCTTAATGATCAAGTTTTATATGTTCCTCATGACAAAGTCTTGCTTTTTGAGAGGGGAAAAACATAGTACATTTGTAAATAAGCTAAATGCTTGTTTCTCTATGTGTCTCCTCTCTTCTGTGTAAAAGAAATGACAAGAATTAGGGAAAGAAAAGACATCTTTGTAGAGTAAGTAATGATGGGGCAACCTGGAAAGGCCTGGTGGATGAAACCAGACCTGCTCACCCATATGGGACAGTTACTGGAGCATGGACACTCAGGCCAGAAGAACAGAGTTCCGAGGGCAGAGCACAGAAGCCCCTGTGGTCTGGGCAGGGCATCATGAGAGTCTCTGAGCACAAGAGCAGCCAGGTGGGCTCTTGAGAAACAAGTGTCACAGCCTCAGTCTGGGAGCTGGACTTCAGGGAATGCCAGGGTGTTAACGGGTTTGTCCAATAAGAATTCAGGGGTGCTGCTATGCAAGCTACAGAACAGGCAGTGGGACACAGGGAAATGAGGCACAAGCCCAGTTAACAAAAAGTAAACCTAGAATATAAGTATAATTAGAGATTTTACTGGACATAATACAGAGATCCCAGGTTTAGAATAGAGGGACTTTTTCCTTCCTGCTCAAAGTCAAGATTAGCCTAGACAGGGCTATCCTAAGGGAGGGGTACTATCACTCTCCCCACTTTATAGATGGGATAGGAAGGCTTCATGAGGCCTGCTAACCAGCTCTCACAGTCAGGGTGTGGTGAAATGAGGTGGGAGCCGGGCATTTGGCTCCAGGAACAGTGCTCCTCTCCCTGATCTCAGGCTCAAGCACGTGACCTTGGAGAAACCCATCTCCCCCATAAGCTCAGTTTGGTTACCTTGACTTTGTGGGTGAGAAAATATATTGCAATTGCAAGGTTTGCTCAGTATTACGTAGCTGATAAGTGATAGAGTCTGGATATAACCCACATGTGTCTGAGCCCAAAGACATCACTACCTTAGGAACTACATTAGGAGCTTTGTCTTATTCTGAGTTTCAGCTATAAATAAGGACTATGCTATTTTCTAAAAGGGGAGTTGTTTGATTTTAAGCAATTTAGTCAAATGATCAAATGTGCAAGGTTAAAATGTGTAAGTACAAAGCTTTCTTAGAAAGCAAAAATAGATACCGTGCATATTAAGATTTCAGGACTGCTCCTGAGTCACTCGCCAGGTGACCCTGGGCTTTATCAGATCTGGGTTCAAATCCTGACATCACCACTGGCCACGAGAAGCACCGTGGACAGCTGCTTTACTTATTTTCTTGTCCAGAACATGAGGATAATATTATCTATAAACACTGAGTATGATGAGAATATAACTTTTCCAGCCTGGTAGCTTAGAGCACCATAGCTACTCACCAAACATTAATCCTCTGCCTTTCTAGCTTGTTCTGTCAGTCATCTTCTCATGATGGTTCCACACACTTAAGATCTGCTCTCTCATCTGCCCCTGCCCTTCCCCTTCTCAGCCAACAGCTCGTCTTATTTCACAGGACAGTTTCCCACGGTTCCTCCGCCATGTCTCCTCTGATTGTACTCTTAACTCCAAGTGGTAAAATAATCTTACACAAAGTCCTAATGTATGCAGATCTACATCCTGTACCACTTTTTCCTCATCAGTACAAGAATTTTGGTTCAAAGATCCTAAAATTTGTGAGTAATTTCTGTTGGGAGTAATTCGATAAAGGGGAACTTCCCAATTTAGAATGCTAAAAAAGAAAATATTTGCTCTGCTTTGTCAAGGTAAGAAGGTAACTCAAAGGCTAGCATTTTTGCCTCGAACATACACAGTATCTGCTTCTTTGAGACTATGAGATCGTGGAGGCAGAAGTAAACAACTTTGGATTATAAAATCAGAAAGGTGTAGAATATTTGCATGGAGGACCAAAAAGAAATAGTTTAGGATGGTTTCAACTGTTCTCCCTTGAATAATAAGTGGATGTTGAAGCGAGTAAGATACAGAAAAACACATTTGGAGCTAGGGAGTAACAGAGATTAGGATGACTACTTCGAAATTAGGTCTCCTAACCTCCCTCTTAAAGACTCATGTGAATTCTTAGCTTAACCAGTCTCTTTGCCATCACTCTGAGTATTTCCAACTGAGCTGCCCCTGTGAACTTCCTAAAACACAAATCAGACCTGGATTTGGCTTCCCCATTGCCTAAAGAGCCATAGCGGGTCTACGTAGCATGGCACGGCAAGTCCTTACAGTCTTATTTTTTACAGCCTCCATATACGTTTCCTATGCTCCAGCCACACCAGGCTCTCCCATCCTTTTAAAGGATACCGTTTGCCAGCATCTACTTTTTAATACGTTGTTTCTCTACTTAGAAAACTTCTCTCCCTTTCCATCAAATGAACATTCCTCAAGAAGCTGGCCTAGTGTTGCTTTTCCCCGAGGGGGCATTTTCTGACTTCTGAAACAGAAGTCCTTCCTCTTCCACGTTCCTCTAGTGCTCTGCCCACATGTTCTTGATCCAGGGCTCGGTTTGCTTAGCACCCTGTCTCCCACACTGGGCCACGTATGAGTCCCTCAAGGACAGCGCTCTTGCCTTATGTATCTCTCAGCCCCTGTGCTGATCACAATAACTGGCATGAGATGACCACCCAATAACTATTTATTGAGTTAATTAGTAAAATGACAGACACATTGAATTAATAGTGCTTAACTCAACAAACAACATATTCACTGTGCTTAAAAGACGTGTCGTAGAAAACCTTTGGAATGCTACAAAGACATTGATAACAATGGTTGTCACTGGGGAAGGTAACTGGGTGGTCAGAAGATAGTGGAGACAGAGAGAACCTTTATGTCATATGACCTGTAATACTGCTGTAATTCTGTACCACGCACATGCCATTATATCATTATATACCCAAATTAGTCTAATTTAATGTGTGTGTGTGTGTGTGTGTGTGTGTGAGCAGAACAGCCTCATATCAAAAAGTTTCATAATTTCTTTTCCAGCAAAAATTTAGATTATCAGTATAAGTTTATGATACAGTCTTTCTCTGTTACCAAAACAGCTCTCGTCTGAGTTTCATTTGGGCTTAGAACTAGAAGGGCGTTTAGAAACCAGGTTATGCTTCGTATGGCAAATAAGGACCCACTGAGCTGTGTTGAGACCTTCAAATCTTAACAAATAGTTTGAGGCCAGGGTGGTTGAACAAGACCCTTTCTCTCTGCCAGGCCTCATTTCTTTTTTAAGATCTTGGGGAATTTGCTGGTTGGGCAAAAACGAATGAGATCTGATCGTTAAGAACACAGCACACGGAATTCAGTTCTGCAAGACTGTGAATATGTTTGCTTCAGGTTCCAGGGTTTATAGGTACATTTGGACCAGGGAAAAGTGGTGGATTGGGCTGTATGGGAATTTGCCATCCTGTGTAACATCAGTTGAGACTTAGACTTGAAGATAGGCCTCAATTGATGCCATTTCTCTTCTCAAGTGTCAGAGTAGTTAATATTTCAGTATACAAGTTATTCCTATATGGTAGGCTAAATGTCTTTTCATGAGAAGATCCTCCTTCTGTTCCATTTTACCCCCTGAGTGTAAATATCTTAAGGATATTTCTACTATGTATGGAACCACAGAAAGAGAAAATGCTGTAATGAAAGAGCACCAGGGAGAAATCCCAGCTAAGCCAGCCACACGATTTAACCTCTCTGTGTGGCTTCATTGACAAAATGGAGAACATATGACCAGTCTCAGAGAATTCATTCCCACATCCCATAGGATTTTTAAATTAAGGATTAAATTATATGATTTGTAAAGCACCTGTCACATAATAGGAATTCAACAAATGTTAATTCCCTGCCCAGTGCCCTGAATAACTTATTTAAAAGAAAGTTTATCTAGATAACAGATGTTTTTGCAAAGTGAAGTACAACTATGTTAAATTCCTACTACTGAATATGTGTAGGATATAAGTCACTCCTGAAAAAAACATTCCTTTTCCTTGTCAATAACGTACTTGTCTTTTCTTATTGCACATCATAATACATGTTTCTCAAGGTTAAAAGCTTATTGCGCTTGGCTTGTGTCATATATTTTCTTTGATTATCTTTCACCAAAATATACTGAGTGCCTAAAATTTAAGTCACGATAATTAGAAGTTATATATATTTATTTTTTTAAATGAAAAACTAACACCTTCCACACCAAGACGAATGTTTATCTGGGAATTTCGTGCTTACCCACATGGGAAGAACTCTTGAAACACCACAGGGAAAAAAAATAAGTCCAATCTGACTTCTAAATTAAAATCTTAGACTCCTCAAAACCTAACTTTGAAAGATTGGTGTTTAAAGGGAGCAGAGGCAACCTGTACCTCTCAAGAGAGTCCCCCTTCCCACCCCGCCCCTAGCATTTTAAAGCATGTTAATCCAGGCTCACTCATAAACCCCAGCAGCAGGGGATCATTGTTCATTGGTTTATTATGGGCAGACTGGACTGGTTTAAACTGAGCAGAGGAAGTTAATTATCAAATGTTTTAGCTGGCTCTAACAATGAATAACCAGTTCTTGTCGGACACTGTCTCGTTCACCGTGCAACTTTTTAAGATGGGGGTGGAGGGGGTGGGAAATCACCCATCAGAATCTGCAATGAGGGAATTTGCTGGGACTGCCCTAATCTGTTTCCCAGGTTGTTCAAACCAGTTCAAGAGCAGTTAAACAAGGTTATGTAAGTGACATGTGATGTAGCCCAAAATAGTGACTGCAAACACAGGCTGCTGTTGCTGGGCAGTTGTCAACTGCTTTAAAAAAAAAAAAAAAAATCCTCCAGCAGGATAATAAATGGACCTTTAAAAATCAGAAAGAAATTTAAGCCAAAAGTTAATTCTAAAAGGGATCTGGTGAAATGGCCTTTCTGAAAATGTGTGCCTTTTTCAGAAAAAGGGAAACTACAGTGTACATAAAGCCTGGAAATTCTTAAGAGTATCCATCAGGGGTATTTAAGTTAAAGAAGACTCAAAAAGTTTGGTTTTCTGCTAAAGCACAGAGTTTTCAAGTTTTAATAACAGTAACAGCAACAAAACCTTCAGGTTCGTTAATGGTTTTGGGCATATAAGAAATTATTGAGCAATGTATCTTTCAGATAGTGATAAATATTAAACTGTTATTCATTTCTGCCCCCTTTTAGTTAAACTCTCTTGTAGTTTCAAGGCGTGAAAAAGAAAATTGCATTTCACATAGCATGGAAAGCATGAAAATAAAATTTTAAAGGAAAATGAGATCCTTTAGTGAAATCTCTTTGATAGATTGTTTTTTAAAAGGAAAATGAAAACAATCATAGCAGAGGATCTAGAATATGTCTTAACTGTCATCAAGAGGTTTGCACCCTGACATTTGGGTTCTCACATTTCCATATATTCTCTGGGTTCCCTGCCTTCAAACATTTTGCAGATCTAGGGAGTCAGGAATTGGGGAGCAGGTTTCCATGGAAGTAGGTGGAGAAGGACTATAGGATCTTTGTTATAGGATTCACATTGGGGGAGCCCGCCTGGTATTTTTTTTTCCCTATTTTGTATTTTGTATATCCCTATTTTTGAGATCTGAGTCTCAGGGACACTGGTGTGGGCTTCTGTTTTAATCTCTAAGAAACCTAGGATCTAGTACCACATTTCCCTACCTGAATGGTGAACAAATTAAGAAATAAAGCAGTAGCTGGTGGTAAATAAAATACCAACCTGGGGGAGGGGCAAATGGTAAATATGTTGAAGGATGTGGCTTAGTGGTAAGAGCAAAAAAAAGGGGGGGGGGGAGGTATGGCCTAGCTACCTGGTGGAATAAGAGAGGATAGTGTATTTTTCCAAATGTAGAGAAGGAGAACATTGCTGGGGAATTGAAGAAGGTGTGTGTATCCCTAGATATCACTGAATATGAAAGTAGTTGAGCCAGAGCAAAGCAGAAATCCTTCCTAAGGTCAAAGCAAAGAAGTACTGGGGAAGATGTACCACAGGTGTGGCCACAGCACTAAGATGGAACATGAGCCAGGGTGCGACACGCAGGGATGCTCCCTGCACCCTGCACTGTCCACCTGCAATTTTAGGATGTCTCTAAGGATGGTTTGTAATTCTGGACTGATCTTTGGAGTTTTTCCATTTTTTAAAAATAAGTCACCAGACACAGTATCTTTCATTCCCTTTGTAATAGCAATCGAATAACAATAAAAACACCATAACTGAAACACCAGTAGAAGAAAATAGTCCAGTGTTGCAGTGTCAAATGCCTCTGATCCCAGCTTTGCTTACTTTTCCTGAAATAGCAGTAAGTTTTGCTGAGCACGTCTTTGAGCTCTGCCTGCCAGCCTGACTCCCCTCTTTGTGGCCCAGTGGCTCAGTGTCACTTTGAATAAGATACAGAAGAGTTTGGACTTGGAAGTTTAGGTAGTGAAGGGCCCTTGAAGACCTTTAAGCAGAAGGATGAGATGATCAGATTTGTGATTCCTAAGGATCACTGCACAGCTCTCTGGAAGGTGGAGGCTCATGGCTCTGAATGTGTGCTCAGAGGAGCCCTAGGTTTGCAGCACAGTGCTTTCTGGATTACTGGCAGGTGCTGAATGGGGAGTAGCACCAGGGAGGGTCCTCATGGGCATTTCAACCAGGGTAGCTCTTTACTCTGTGTTCTTAGATACTACGGGCTATGTTAGAGCTCATTTCTTTTGGACAGCTTTCAAATTAAAATTTAATCATCATTTGATTTAGAAGTAAGGACATGGTAGAGGCAGGGTAGACTAGTTATAATCATAATAATATGTGATAATATATTACACATATATGTAATAATATTATGTCATATGCAATAATATTATGATAACTACTGTTCACCAGATCCTTACCAAATGCCAGGGATGATTCTAAGTACTTTATGTGGTGTATTCATCTTCCCGATAATTCATGAGATAGGCATGTTGATAATTCCTATTTAAAAAATGAGGAGACTGATACATGGAAAGGTGAAGTAACTTGTTTCAGGTCACACAGACAGTAAACAAGGATTCAAACTGTAACTCAGAAATATAACCAAGGGAGCCTAAAATCAAGGGCAAAAATACCAGCGGATGTAGACAGTATGCAGGAGAAACTCAGGTCAGAGAATCATCAGGACCTCATAGCCTCAGGACCTCACTGAATATTGAAGATTGCGGGAGTTTGTGGGGAGGTGGGCAGGGTATAAATTAAAGATGACCCCAAAGCTTCTAGTTCTAATAACTGGCCATAGCTTTAAGGCTAGGGGACTATAGGAGCCTGGAAGAGGGCTGTCTGTGGGGTGGGCACCTTACGCTTGATTTGTGAACATGCAGGATTTGACAGGTCAGAGACCTTCAGGTGGGGACACCTACTGAGTTAGGTGGATGAACGCATCTAAAACCTGGAAGAGAGGGCTCAGGAACCCTCATAGTGTTGACAGCTCCCTGGATGTCCTCTGGTCACCACAATGTGTAGATACAGCTTGTTCCTTCTCTGTTCCCCTGTCCTCCTGGGCCTCAACTGGCCAGACCAGTTGCTCACCACACTTTTAACCGTATCCCTGCTGTTCCCTGCCCCAGTCCTTTGCCTGGGATGCCAGTGTGCTTGTTCTCTCCATGTTTCAAATCCACAGCATTCTTCCAGGCTTACCTCAGATGCTGGCTCTCTGCGCAAAGCCTTCCTCATCCGTCTCTTCCCAGTGTAATCACTTCCTTCTTTAGAGTCATACCACATCGACCTCACGTGATTTATCTTACCACATTTCCCCAGCCTCATCCACCTTCTAGAAAGATCATGGAGGGAATGGACCACGTTTTGCCTTTAAAATGTGTGCCTACTTACTTTGAAGAGTTTTGGTATTAAGTAACAGTGGAAAAGAGAGAAAGCAGAGAGGGAACAACTGTGCAAGGACCTGTAACCTTCCAGAGTCTTATACCCTCTTAGGGTCTTGGGCCCTCATCTGGAATTCTTAGCTGAGCTACGAACAGATCCGAGTCCCAGCTTTCTGTCCCATGTTTACCCTAAGGATGTCGTTCCCCGTTCTCATATCTTTGCCTGCTTGTTGAAAAACTTAAGACTTGAAGATGAGATCAGAGCTGTATGGTATTTGTCTCATCTCAAGCGGGCTCTTTTCATCTACAGGTGTTCCTCACTCAGTGGTGATATTCTCTTCCCACAGGAAGTTCCTCACTGACATATTAAGAGTTGGCTGTGTTTGTTCTTTGGATTTTCTCATTCTACTTTTTTTTTTTTTTTTTAAGGCCGAGATAACAACAACAAAAGTGGCATCACTAGCATGTGTTCTATATATATCTATCAATTTGAATCCATTCGACAACATACAAAGCAAGCATTACTATGTCCATTTTATAGTTCAGGAAGCTGAGGCTTAGAACAAGTTAAGCAGCTTGGCCAGGCATCTCACAGCTCCCTATTGACTGAGGTAGGGTTGGGACCCAGGTGTGTCTGGTGACAAAGATGTGCCCTTCCCACTATATCTCCTCCCTGCTGCCTTCCATGTTTCCACTCTTTCCGTTCTAGCATTATTGATGCTTTAAGGCAAGACCCATATGTCATCCAATCTGTATTTTCTCATTTGGGCCCAGCCCAAGTACAACAAAAACTTGGTTCTTGATTTCAAAGTAATTGAAAATTTTAAAAGATAATTTTTCTTGAGTTCAGTAACTTTTAAAACAATGATGATAATTTTTAGACACTTTCTGAATTATTTTCCACTTAGAAGCAATACCACAGTTGAGAACAATAGGGCAAAAATGATTCATTTTTTTTAATTTTTGAGCTCAGCTTTGTTAAAGTCCATGGGCACTTTCCATTTGGTTTGAGTACTTCTGGTTAGTCTGTAAACCCATGAATTTATATTACATATGTACTTACTAAGCTTCCTGGTACCCCATCCAGATTTGCTCTAACCTTGGCGGCTTTCTGTTTTCTGGAATGACTGCCTTTTCTCCAAAAAGCTGCCGCTTCCTCAGGCAGGAGGTACATTGAACTAGTACACACAGATGGGTGAGTGACTAAAGTTCCCTGAGCTCCACTGAACAGATTTTCATTCTTAAAACAACATGCTCTTACAGGCAAGTGGCTCTGTAATGGATACCTAGCCAACTTCAGTGGAGTACCATGTGGGCTTCATGGGGAAATTCTTGAGGACCTAGGACACCAGGAAGGCACACTCATCCACTGTGGGCTTGTGACCCTGGTTTAAGCTCTGCCTTTCACAGACCTCTCTGCTGCTTCCTTGTAAATCCTGAGAGCTCTTTTTCCATTGTTGTGTGCATGTAGGAGAGTCTGAAAGGTCTGATGCTGGAGATAAGCAGAAAGAATTTGTATGCAAGGATCTTTTGTGAAAGTCAATTACCTATGAGTCAGTGGGACTTCTGTGAACATTCATTATTGTAGGTTTGTCTATATACAACATACTGTATGAACATTTAAGTTCTGTATGTTGTACATAATTGAATTTATCAGTATGTTTATATTCATTCTTTTATTCAGTAGCAGGTATGGACCAGGAAGTATGCTGTTTGTGCTATATTGTTCTTCGTAGTGCCTAATAGAATGTCATAGATGGATGTTCAGCAATTTTGTACAAAAGCTTTTACTTCAAAGTAATATTTTGGAATCTTCAAAGCATCTTATTTACTTTAAGCTTTTATTTCCCTCCATGTTCATGGAAATGAACATTCTTTCTTTGAAGTATCTATTACAGTGCTTGTTACCAACTAGCCAGATGGAACTTTCTCTAAATTTTTATGAAGAAAAATAATTATAATCTATCTGAAAATTGTGTGACATTTGCATTTCCCCTATAGGCTTTTAATTTATTTAGTTTTTTTTTTTTTCTTTTTGGTACAAATTCTGAATATAGGTGCGTGTTAGTATACTACCATTGATAAAATAGGCTGGGGTTTTGGGACTTGGGGGCAGTCAATGGATTACATTATTTATTAAAATAGTCCATAGGTGTTTATTTCTTTTAAATGGAAATGTATTACACACTAGTAGCTTCCCATTAACATTTTGAAAAGTTCAACTATTTATGGAAAGAGCTCTCAGCATTTTCTATTAAAATCAATTTGTTAAAAAAAAAGCAACAATGTAAATCTTCTAATACTTTGAGAAGAACTAATATAAGGGCTGAATTTTATGTTTTCATTTACCCTTCATGGAGGTAGTCTTCAGCGAGGTTCCTCATATATTTCCAGCCCTTTGTCTTCTGGGCACAAGGTAGGATTCCAATTCCTGCCTGCCTTGTGGTTGGGTGGGTTTATTGGATTAGATCTAAGCAGTGAATAGTGAATTGTCCTTTCTGGGCTGGAGCATTGGATTTCCTAAGTAGATTCACCAGCCTCTGTGCCATGAGACTCACAGCATTCACTGTGGTGGCTGCTCCATCAGCCTAAGGAGGTGAAAAGACATGGAGCAGAATTTGCAGGCTATCTGCTGTTGCCTAATTACTTAGGCTTTATAAAGAACTACTTTTTGGCTTTGTTGGTTTTTCTCTGTTACTTGTATTTTTTCTTTGTCATTGATTTCTATACTGTATTTCATTCCTTCTGTTTGTTTTGGAATTAGTTTCTATTTTTTTCTAGCATCTCTTGAGATAGAATCCTAGATCATCAACTTTAAACCTTTCGTTTTTATAAGTATATAAAGCTAAAAATTCTTTTGTAAGTACTGCTTTAGCTTTATCCAAAAAATTTTTGATATGTTGAGTTTTCATTATCATTCAGTTTGAAATATTCAGTATTTCCATTTTGATCTCTTTTTTGACCCAAAAATTATTTAGATGGGTGTTACTTTTCAGGTATATGTAGCTTTTTAACTTATATTGGTATGGATTTCTAATTTAGTTCCTTTGTGGTGAGAAAACACACTGTTCGTGATTTCAGTCCTTTTAGAATTTGATACTTGCTTTTATAGCTCAAGATGTGCTCTATCTCAATGAATGTTCCATGAGCAGTTGAGCATGTGTATTGTGTAATTATGTAACCTAAATGTTAATTGGGTCAAGGTGTTTGATAATATTGTTCAAATCGTCTATATCTTAACTGTTTCTCTAGATAGATAGTGATCGTTCTGAGAAATTGTTGCTGAGAGAATCTCCAACTGTGATTTTGGATTTATATTTTTTCCTTTTAGTTCTGTCAATTTTTGCTTGATGTATGTTGAAGCTCTGCTATGAGACGCATTTTGTATTTAGGATTGTTATCTGTCTTTATAATCATCATGAAATGACATCGTTTCTTTGGTGATACTCTTTGTCTTGAAGTCTTTGTTTGATTTTAATATAGCTGCATCAGCTTTCTTACATTACATTTTACATTGTGTATATTTTCCCATCATTTAACCTTCAACCTGTCTGTGCCTATATATTTAAAATACACCTTAACACGTATATCAGTCTTGCTTCTTTTTAGCCGGTCTACCATCTTTGACTTCTAATTAAAGTGTTTAAACCATTTATATTTAATGTAATTATTGCTCTATTAGATTTATATCTGTTACTTTGGTGTTTGTTTCCTTTTGTTCACTCTGCTATTTGTTCCCTTGTTTTTCCTTCTCTGTATGTTTTGGGTTAAGTACATTTTAGGATGCCATTTTAAATCTCTTCTGTCTCTTCAGCTATACTTCTTAGTGTTATTATTTTAGTGGCTGCTAGGCAGTCTCTCAAATATTAATTTGTGTCAGAATCACTTGAAGGGCTATATAAAACACAGATTTCTAGGTCCCACCCTTGAGTTACTGGTTAGTATGTCTGTAAATTTAAATTTCTGATAAGTTCTTATGTGATGTTGATGTTGCTTGTCCAGGGACCATACTTTGAGAACCATTGTTCTAGGAATCACAGGATGTACTCTTAATTTATCATTGTCTATACTCAATTAATTTCAAGGATACCATTTTAAGTATAATGTAATAAACTTACAGCAGTAGAATTTCATTTATATCCTTTCTTTTTGCTTTGTTCTCGGATATTTCACTCACACATGTTTTATAAATCCCATTATACATTTTTATTATTTTTTTCTATAAAAAATTCATTTGACTTTTAAATAATTTTTAGAAAGAAAATTTCATTTACATTTTACCATCTATCATTTCCAGTTCTTGCTTTTCTTTTCAGTACCTCCAGACTTCTATCTGGTATCATTTTCCTTCACCAAAGAGAACTTCCTTTTCCATATCTTATAATGTGATTCTACTAGCAACAAATTCTTTTAGCTTTAGTTTATCCAAAAATATCTTTATTTCACCTTCATTTTGAGAAATATTTTCATTGGTTATTCTGGGTTGATGGTTTTTCAAGATATTATATGTTGTCTTCTGGCTTCAATTGCTTTGATATGAAGTCAAATATTGCTTTTTCTTTGTTCCCCTTTATGTAATTTTTTTTGGCTCTGGCTGCTTATAATTATTTTTATTTCTGTTTTTCAGCAACCTAACTATATTGTGCTATAGTGCTTTTCTTTGTGTTCATCCTTTAAGGGGGCATTTGCTAAGCTTTCTAGATTTTCAAGTTGCTGCTTTAATCAAATTTATAAATTTTCACATAGTTTTCTGACCTATTTTCTCTCTGTTTCTGGGACTCCAACCGCACACATATTAAATTACTTAAAGCTATCCTACAGGCTATTAGTACCTTGTTCATTTATACTTAATTTTTTTCTTTGTGCTTTAGTTTGGATGATTTCTACTTATATTTATTTAATTTCAATAGCCCATTTTTGTTTAGTGCCCAGTATGTTGTTAATTCTAACCAATAAATATTTTATTTTAGAGATTATATTTTTCAGTTTTTGGATATCCATTTGGTTTTGTTTATTTTATTTCTGTAGTTTCCACACCTCTTCTGACAGTTCACAATTCTTAACTCCTATTAATCATATTTACTTATACATTCTAACAGATCAGTTTTTAAATCCTTATCAGTTAATGTCAACCTCTGGAATCTGTTTCTACTGATAAATTTTTATATTGACTTTGGTTCAGATTTTCCTGTTTTTAAATATTTTTAATGATTATTATTGTATTCTAGACTTTCTGGAGTATCCAGATTCTGTTATAATTCTCCAAAGAGTATTGAGTTTTGTTCTAGTAGTTATATTTCTGACAGATCACTTTGAAATTGTCAAGCCTTTGCTTTAAACTTTTTTAAAGATAGGTCTATTTTGGTTAGGATAAACACCATAGGCTAAATGTCTCAGCCCTGGAATACCATATTTCCTCCTAAGGTAGGGAACCTCCAATATTAAAATGGAAACCCTGAGGTATTTAATGAGTCCTTCTGATTTAGTGGGATTCAAACTTTTTGTGATGGGCAGCAGCTGAAATAATCTGCCCAGCCCTTTTATTTTAAACTGTTTTACCCCTAGACTCTTTGAAATTTCATGTTCAGTTTAGGGGTCAGCCAAGAACTTGAGGGGAGTTAATATGTACATTTTATCTACCTCCATCCCCCTATGACACTCTTCTTTCCAGAATATCCTTCTTCAATTTCTAGCTACTCTGATAGTCCCCAAATCTGTTCTCTGCCTTCTGAAGTTAGTAAGACTGAGGATTTTGCTTGTTTTCTATCAACCCTGCACTGAGTGGAATATAGGCCCTCAAGGCGAGACCTGTTCAAAGGTGAATCTTGTCTGGGGTGATTGTCTTTTTTCAAGAGTCCATTTTCTTCCAGTTTCTTCCTGCTTTTTGTTGCTCCCCAGTGCCTTCAATTCTTTCTCTCCTTTTGTGGACAGTTTATAATTGTTATCTGTAGGAGGTTTATCTGATTCAAGCTGTTCTGCCACTACCAGAACTGGAATTCTCCCCATAATGGACATGTAATTTGAATGAGAAATCTTTGTTTCCTTTATCACCAAGATTCTTTTTAACTACAGGATTATTTCTGTTGCTATATAGTCTGACAAAATATATAGCTACTAATTTGCATAAAGGCCATCTTTGAGAACTTTCAAGTAGACTGTTAATAGTGTTCCCTATTTCCATTCTATCTACTTGGTATCTCAACTTAAGATTAATGTTTCTAAAACACAGCTCTGAACTCAACATATTGCAAGCAAAAATCTTCAGTGATATCCCATCACCTGCTGAATAAAATCTGAGTGCTTTAGTTTGTCATCCAAAGCCTCCACTGTCTGGTCCCCAGCATTCTGGTTGTTTGCCCTTTGTTAGCATCATAGAAAATCGTTTACGTGAAAATGCCTGGGATTTGACTTACTCAGGACTAGCAATCTTAATACCAGGAGAACACAATGTTTAAATAAGACATATTAAAGTTTTTTAGATCTTCTACATGCATTCTCTTGTTTTCACTGCAGGTTTTGTTGTTGTTACTTTGGTGTTTTAATATAAACTGAGGGATGGGACATACATTACTTACTAGTGTAAGGTACGATTTAAATCTTTAATGTTTGCACAACTAAAAATATACATGATGGAAAACTGTGAAAACTCTTAGACCCTTACAATGCTCCCATCCTATTTTTGGAAAATGAATTGGTGGCTGCGACCACACTGGTTGGCAGAGACCGGGTATACAATTTCAAATATTGCTGCAGGAAGGAAATTATCCTGTAACCATTATAGTAACATGGATTTTTAAGGTGTCTTCATTTTTTAAGAATCCTTACAGAAACATCCAGCTTTTGGAAGTTTCTTTTTTTTTTTTTTTTCAATTTTTATTCTTTTTGGAAGTTTCTGTTTTTGAATACCCAAAGAAGAAAATCTTCTAGTGTGCATGGAAGACAGTGGTCATTTCTTATGCATTCTTGTATGCCTGCAATCTAAGAGACTTAGTCACATTTTACTGCACATTGGCAGAAGTGGAAAAGAACCTTACATTACCCCAGCCCCTTATGCAAATGTCTGGCAGCCTTGCACACATAGTAGGTTCCCAGTGAATACTTGCTGAATTAAAACCAATTAAAATTACATTTAGTTTTCTCTTTGGACTTTAAAGTTTGTTCAGTTCAGTGTGAGTCGTAGATAAATCTTTGGTTTTGTGTTCAATTTCACACCATCCAAAAGTCACATAATGCTGGTTGTCACTGGATATACTGACGAATAGAGTGTCTTCATTCAAATAGTGTTCCTTTGCTTCTCGGTTCCAAAGAGCAATTTTAGCCTCCCATTGGACCACCAGCAAATCATATTGCAAGTTGATGTTTAAGACTGGCCTTTAATGCACACTGATACTGTCAGCCTTCCTGAATTTTTCCAGTTCCACCATTTGGGGAAGTCACTTTACCAGTGCTAGCATGAGTTTTTTTCTTATGAGCAAATAGCATTAATAATATTGACCTTCTATATCATAGGGTTGTTGTAAGGCTTAAATAAGATAGTGCTATAATAGGGTCTTAAAGTTTTATTTTAAAGGTGGTAACCAATTACTTAAGATACTGTACAGCATCATGAAATGTTATATGAATCAGTTACAGTCTTTACCATGTGTATTGATTGCCTTTGTGTAATTATCTATACTTACTTATACCCACTAAGAGCCTCCGATTTTTTAAAAAGTCATTAGATTATTATAATGGTAGGTTTTCATTTCTTTACTTTGATAGATTTCCCTATTCTAGTACTGTTTATTGTTATTATTACTAAGATTTACCATAATGTTACTGAGAATGTGCTCTAGATTAAATTATTTCAATTACATTAAGCAACACATTATTTTTATTGAGTATATACTGTAATTTACTTAGTAAGTCTCAACCAAGGGAGCATATAGTCCTAAGCTGAAGGGAGTGCTTTAGATCCTGTTTATTGCTTTATAGCAATCGATGAAATTCCCTCTCTCCTTTCTTTGTCTGCATGTTTTCAATGACCCATGACTCAGTCCTCAGACCTCTTCTCTTTCCATCTGTGCTCACTCTCCATATGATCTCATCCAGTCTCATGGCTTAAAATAATGACTGCACACTATTATACCTCCAGCCCAGACCCCTCCCTGACTCCAGACCTGAGTATCTAACTGCCGACTTAGCACATCTGCTTAGAAATTTCTCAAGCATCTCAAACTTAACATGTCCAGAACTGAATTAGGGTAGTTTCCCATAAACCACATGCTCCTACTGTCTTGCCCATCTCAACTTAAGGCAGTTCCATTTTTCTTAAGGGTTCAGCCCAAGACTCTTAATGCCTCTACCTCCCCTTTTTCTTCTGATCTATCAGCAAATGCTAGCAGTTCTACCTTTAAAATGCATCTGACCACTTCTCACCACTGTTAGTGCTACCATACTGACCTGACCCACAGTCATCTCTCCCCTGGATTGTACTGATAGCCTCCTACCCCTGTTCTTCCTATATCTGTCTCCATCCATTGAGTCCGTTTTCAACATAACAGCCAGAGTGATCATGCTAAATGTAAATCACATCTAATCATTTCTCTGCTCAAAGCTTCCCATTGCACTCAAACTAAAAGTCCAAGTCTTAAATATGGTCTTTACCGTGGCCCAGTATGATCTAACTCACATTAACTCTTTTTCCTTATCTCTTACTTTCCACTCATTCTTTCTGTTCTTTCATACTTACCTGTTCCTTAAACATGCCAGGTGTCCTCCCCATGCCCGCCCCTACCTTATTTACTTTTCCCTCTGTGTAGTGTATTTTTCTCCCCAAGATGTCCACATCTTGCCTTCCTTCCTTCAGACCTCTATTTAAAGCATCTTTGAGTAAGGCCTTCCATACTCTTTTTTAAAATACCAGCATCCTCCCACACCTCCACCATGTTATATGCCCCTTCCCTAGCACAGCTTTCCAGCATTTGTATATTTTACCTAATTACCTAGTCTGTTGACTGTCTCCTCCCAGTTGAATGAAGGTTAATGATAGCAGGGACTTCTGATCGCCTCATTCATTGCTCATATTCATTGCTATGTGCCTGGTACCTAGTGGATGTTCTATAAATCTTTTGAAATAAATAAATCAGTAATAGCGCTAGGCTACAATTTCACATTTTGGTAGTAGATGCCTCTCTCTGACTATAGTCCCACATCTGAATATTTTAAGTTACAGTTTGGTCTACAGTTAAAGATTTAACTGTTACAGTTAAGGATACAGTTAAATATTGTTAAATATTTATTTATTAATATATAATAAATATTTATTAAATATTATTAACAGTTACAGTTAAACATTTATAGTTATATAATCTATAAGTCTTCCCACTGAAATCACCTGTGTGTAAATGGTGGGCAGCATAGCAACTCCAGCAACTGCAGGAGAGCCTTCAAACAATCCACTCTGTTGCTTCTGTGATGTGTAAATGAAAATTGCACCATTGCCTGAGAGGGATTGGGCAGCTACCAATAATTTCAGTATGGAGCATGGCTCCACATATATGAAAGTCAGTTGGAAATAAATGCAGTATTAATCTTATCTGTAATCTAAAATCTCACCTGTGTGAAACTGGCCATGCCCATACCTATATTACCATACCTATATTATCTTATTCCTCTTCTATTTTTCTGAAAAAGAAATTTCAGGGCAGGAAAAATGAAGTTTCGTATTCTGATTATACTTATTAGTACTTTATATTAGTGTAGTAGTCTTTATTCTGACAGTTTTTTTGTTTGTTTTTGTTTTTTGGTTTTTGGTTATTCAGGGCAACACAACTATTTATGTGCTGGAAGAAATGATTGTATCATTGATAAGATTCGACGGAAGAATTGTCCCGCCTGCAGACTTCAGAAATGTCTTCAAGCTGGAATGAATTTAGGAGGTAAGTTTTGTGTCTTTAGTTCAATAAAAATTGTTAATATGTAACATAACACTGCTAAGCTCTGTATACTCCCAAAATCTAAGATAAAACTAACATGGAGCAAAGATTTCTAAAAATCTAATAAGCTTGTGATAAATCATTTTAGTATTTCTTTCTTAGCAGGAGTTTAAAAGAAGTATGTTATGTGGCTATGGTCCTAGTGAAGTTTTCAACCCTGAGTTTGCTAAGGTTTCAAGTACTCAGAACAGAACCAAAACCAAAACAAAAATGAATGACTTTTTATATGAAACCACAACTAACAGTTTTTATTACAGTGTCTGTTTAGAAATAAGCCCTGCATGTGATAACATTAGCCAGATAGGAATACATTCTAACTCTAAGAATAAGTGTAATAAATGAAGACCTATATGAAAAAACTTAAAAATGTCACAGTAGCCCACCCAAAGATGGGGTTGGAGGGGGGCAGGCTGGTGAGGGATGGTTAAAAGACTTGAACCAAACACAAAAGTATATGGTGTCCATGGATGGGAAGATTCAGCCAGCTAAAAGTATCCATTTTCTCTGAATGAATTTATAAATATAACACAATCCTAACAAAATTACCAACTGATGATTCTAAGTTCCTAAAGAACAGCCAGCAAAATTCTGGAAAGATGAATAATGAGGTCGACTACCTTTACCAGATAGTAAAACATATGATACAACTACAATAATTAAAATGATCTGTTTATTTATCGATTGTAAGACAATAACAGAAATTCAAAGAAATAAATAATACGAGAATTTTGTGTATAATAAAGTTGTCATTCCAGATCAGTGGTAAAAGGATAGATTTATTCAATAGAAATTATTGTGACAACTGGGAAGCCATCTGGAAAACAAGAAAATTGAGTCCAATCTCATACTACCCACCCAAATAAATTGTAATCTTTCAAAGTTTTAAACTTGGAAATAAAACCATAGAAGTACTAAAAGAAAAGAGGGATTTTTCTTATACTCTCCAAGTGGAGAAGACCCTTCTAAGTATAAAACTCAGAAGCTATGAAAGAAGAGAATTAAGAAATCAACACTATTTACAAATCAAATATTACTACAAAGGCAAATAATAAGAAACTGGGGGAAAGTACTGGCAACTTATAGATAATGGGTTTATTTTTTGCATAAAAATCTCCTATAATTCCATAGGAAAAAGAAACCAAGTTATTATAAAAATGAGATTGAGGGGTGCTTGGGTGGCTCAGTTGGTTAAGGATCTAGCTCTTGATTTCAGCTCAGGTCATGATCTCAGGGTGGTGAGATCAAGCCCCGCATCAGGCTCTGTGCTGGGTGTGGAACTGCCTAAGATTTTCTTCTCCCTCACCCCCTCCTCCCCTCTTCTTGTCCCCTTCTCGGGGAAAAAAAAAACCAATAAGATTTAACAAAACAAGAATATGAACAGAACATTCGTAGACAAAAGAAATATAATTGGTTCTTGAAACACATGAAGAGATTCTCAATCTAATCATAACAGAAATGCAGATTAAAAATATGAGTTAAATTTCTTACAAATGCTAAAAATAAAACATTTTTATGATATATTGTTTAATGATACAGAAAATGGTGATCTCATGCATTTTAGGTGGAAATATAAGGTAATACAACCCGTATAGAGAGTGATTCAGTTATTTCCATAAAATGGTAAAGGACATATATCCCTTGATTTAATGAGTCCTAAGTACATTTTTGCAATATAAGAAATTATACATTCATAAGATATCATAATATTGCTGACCATCAGAAAAACATTAAATATTCATATGTTCAGGATTGGTTAAATAAATTACAGATCCTCTTCAGACAATAAAGGAAGCTCTGTATGGATTGATCTCCAAAATAATCTTTAGTGAAAAAAATAAGATTGTAGTATTGGATGTTTTGCCTACTACAAGTGATTTAACTCGTTTAGAAAAATATATATATATTGTATAGAACATTTCTGGAATAGTTTATAAGAAACTAGTAGTGCTGGTTGTCTCAGTAGAAAGGAGTGGATAGCTAGGAGACAAGGATAGGAAGGAGAATTCTCGTCACTCTATTATCCGCCGTGCCTTTGAATTTTGTATTTTGTTTAATGCGTTGCGTATATACTACCAATTTAAAAGAAATAAAATAATTTGAAAAAGAAATGAGACTTCATTCTTTTTTGCTTTGGTAAATGCAACTGGCCACTAGTCAGGACTTGGGAGTAAACATGGCAGCACACAGAGCAGAGCGACTCTTAGAAATCGGAAGGAGTATGGGCTGTGGCCAGTTGAGGCTGCTCATGGCAGAGTGGGGCCAGAAGATGTTACATAACCGCTCAGCCGGAGAGACTCGTGCTGTTTAAGAGGATGGGTTCTGGAGCCAGACTGCCTGGGTAGGAATCCTTACCCTACCACTTCCTGACCCTGTAACCTCCAGCAAGTTACCACCTTTCCGTGCCGTGTTTCCTTATCTTTAGCTTGCAGTCATTGGCGTGCTTACCTCAGAGGCTGTGATGAGGGTTGACTGAGTCAGTGTGCAGTGAAAAGAAAGTGATCACTCAGTACATGTCAGTGGTTTGCTGGGCGGTGGCAGTGCTCATTGTGATTGAAAGTACTCGTAGCTCTTTCACACATGATCTGAAAGACGTTTTTGCTCCACGTTTTGCTGATCGTAAATCTCAGCCCAGACTGGCTAAGTGACTTGCTCCAAAATACCACAGCCAGTGAGTGACATGATGAACATAGGCCTTCTAGCTCTGGATTCTTGGTCTGGTGCTTCTAGGATACCACACTGTTCTCTTGTTCTGTTGTGTCAATCAGTGCAAATGTGGCACAAAGATCACCTCCTTAAGCATATGAATGAGAACTGGAGAAATTAATTGTTTAAGATCTAGATGGCACAAGGGTACAGCCATTGCTTATAAAATAAATTTTAAATCGATTTTGTAAATTCCAAAATCAGAACTTAAGTATACTTGCACACTACTGAGGTATCTTTAAAAGTGCCTGTATATATATTTTGTACTTTATAAAGACCATAAAACTTTAATACATAAATATTATATAAATGTCATGTAATTATGCTCTATAAAATATAAGTACTGTTAGTTATTATAACAAAATAACCATATTTATAATTCCTACCTTGTAGGGTTTTGTTAAGGGTTAACCAAGCCCATCCATAACCTGTAAAACAGGGTTTCTCAACCTCTGCAGTGTTTGATATTTTGCGTCCTTTGTGTATCAGCATCCTTGGTCTATACCTACTAAATGCCAAGAGCAGTCCCTTCACCCCAGGTGTAACAACCAAGAATGTTTCCAGACTTTGGTAAATGTACCCTGGGTAGCATCAAGACCCACTGATTTAGCTATAAGAGTAAATTACTGTAAGCACTATTCAATGAGATATTTTCTTCTGAGATATAAACGCCAGCAGGGAAAGAATTTTTGTCTGTTGTGTTCATTGCCTTTTCTGCAGTGTCTAGAACAGTGCCTGGCACAAAGCAGGTATTCAGTAGCTATTTGTTGAATGAATGAATGAATGATTGAATGGCATTTTTGAGGGCTTCTGTGTTCTAAGCATTTTGCTAGGCCTTTTATAGGTGTCATCCTTTTTAAGCCTCACATTACAACATGTGATACATACTATTAAAACTGTCCATTTTGGAAATGAGTTCACAGAGGCACAGAGAGGTTAAAGAACAGGCCTAAGGCTGCAGAGCCAGGGAACTCAGATCTCGTCCCTGGCATCAAAACCTGTGTCGAGCATCACTGTGGTTCGACATAGGTCCGCTATTTGTAGATTGGCACATCTAAAATGGCCCAGATTGTCTGTTAGTGGCAGCCGCAGCATCCTGCTTTTTCATTTGTGTCTGTAATGACCTGTGAGTGGGGTTTGGCACAGGACCTGATCTAGAATTCACATCATTTGTCATTGGTTTCTGTATATGCGGCATAGGTTCTGTGGGTTTTGGTAAAACATTTTACTAGAGAGAAAGCATACTGTGAATCTTTGTCATTGAAAGTATTGAGTCAAAAAATGGGCAGAGTAGAAATTAATATTTATGAAGATACTTTTTTCTTTAGGCTCAAGTTCTAACTTAACCACTTCTGGCTCATGGATTACATCCTTAACATCTACTAATTATCCAGTTGCGGTGACATACGTTGGAATTTTTTTTCTTTTTCTTCTGTAATTTATTTTGAAGGTTTGCTCTTGGTTTCAATGTGGGCAATAAGAAATGCAAGCATTTTTATTATATTCAAAAAAACATGAATTTTCACCTTTTACCGTGAAGCAGTTTTGTAAATTAAAAATGTGAGTTAAATTACAAGCCTGTATCTAGACAAGTCCCAGTCTCACCCATGTTCTTAACAGAGCAGGGCTGTCCAGTTTCTTCTGATCCACTCTCCTTCCCTTCTGTCTCTCTTGGGGGATAAGGCAGTTGCCAACCCAGTGTAATATTTGGAAGGCATTTTCTGTTGGTGAGTGACCATGACTCTGGGAACAAAATTAGCCTTCCCGTCCTAAAGGCTTCAGGAATCCAAAATACTTTAGAATAATTTTTTTTTCCTATCTTATCAGCTGGTTAGCGTGTAATTTTAACCGTTGTCCCCATGCTGGCCTCTACCCTAGAGAGTGGGAGGACGGAAGAAGAGCAAGTAGATTTTTAGTTCTCAAAAATTAAAGCCACAAAATGTGCCTCTTCCCTTTTCTCTAGATCCACTGCCTTCTTCCTACCACAAGCACTATTCCTTTTCTTTAAAATCCTGCTGAGCTTTAGGCTGCATGCAAAGGAAAATATAGCAGAAGATGTGAGAATGTCAACAGAGAAATTGAAAGGAAAATAACAGCTTTCCTGGCCCCAAGCTGGGCCTGCCACTCTTGCTATAGCCCCTATCAGTAGATCTAAAAAAGTCATGGTTCCATATGCATGAGAATTTACTGCTTTGCATAGCTTTCTGCAAAGGAATTAATCACTTTTACTTGCCAGTGTTCTGAAGAGGATGATCTATACAGGTCTTTAAGAGCTTCTCCAAAAATAGATAAAACATAACATTAAAGCCAAGTGGCCCTCAGACCAAGAATGAGTGTGTGGGGAGGGGGAAGGTATTTTCAGTTGACTGTACTCTGGCCATAGAATACAGAGGGGGTCTTCAAGATTTTTCTATTCTAGTCCTCCCATTTACAGATGAGGAATTTGGAATCCAAGATCATATCATCAGAGACTTAAAAGATGCAATGTAAGGATTCTGATTCTGTTGTCTTTCTCTCTTCCAAAGCACACCCCTCCCCCGTTTCATTTTTCATTAACTAGTGTAAGTCCACTTTCACATTCCTTTAATGAAGATTCTAAAATATTAAAATCTTCCTTCCTGTAGCTTTAGAAATTAGACTTTACAAACCACAGGCTATTCCTAACTTGGGTTCCAGTTTACTTCCAGAGCATATCGGCAGCTTTCCTGAACGCCACCCATCACTTTCACACAGTTCAGCAGGAGCCTTCCTTTGAAGGGTAGCCCTGTCAGGCAAGTCTACTTTTTCCTCTCAGAATGGACCATACCCCGTGCAAAGAGAGGAAGTCAGGCATAGGAAGCAACAGTAGACATCCAAGTTGCTTTCTGGAGACAGAGCCAAGGCAGTTCGGTAAAAAACGGAACCAAACATAACTCTAATTCTAGCAGCGTTCAAAGAAACAGAGAACTCTTGTATCAAGAACTCTGGATGAGAATGGAACCAAAGAAAGGAAAATCTGTAAATTAAAATTCATCCACATAATACGATATTAGTAAGCCAATAAAATGGCAATGAAAATACATAGCAACACAGAAATTTTCTTAAAAAAAGTAATAATGAAAACTTAGTATGCAAAATTATTTAAGTTACTTATTTTGTGATTACAGCTCTATAGGAAAAGACTTGCAGGAGTCAAGACGTTGGGGGGAGATCATAGAGTACCAAAAATGGCTGGGTTTGTGAGTACAGTGGATGTAGGAATATAGTAGATATATGAATGGGTATAGTCAAAGTTTTCCTTTTGCCTTTCCAGTTTTTTAATAATATGAGCATGTTTTATAATAAAACTTAAAATAGAATTCACAGTTTTGAACTAAAAATGAAGGGACACGTGAAAATAATACTGCTATTGAGCAGAAAACATAGAGAATCGGATATATAGAAAACCAAAGGAGTTGTCCCTGGACAGGAAGGAGGAAAAGGAGAAGAGAGATTAGAGACCTCAGTAAATCAATCTCCTGCTGTGAAATGCTTTTAAAAACCAAAATGGAGAAGTGAGTGAAAAACAAAAGACCCAGAGATGGGAAAATGACAGAGTCATAACTGCCGAGCCAAGCCCAAGGAGAGGGGTCTGTTTACTTGAGGGAAATTGACTTTACCTGCCAGCGACTTGCTGCAACTAGTTGGCATGGTCACCTGCAAAACTCACATACACTGTGGGTCTGGTGAGAGAAATTACAGGATCAACGCCAGTGAAGAGTAGGTTTAATATCTGAAATCCAATAAGAAAAACAATTTTTATATCTTTAAGAGTCTCCCGAGGCAGGATATGCAGTAGTCTGTAAAAGTTTAGAAAGCCCAAGTGTACCGAATTTTATGAAGAAATACCATTCCTTGGGTTTTTTTTTTTTTTCTTTCCAATCCCTCTTGCTTGTAGACAATAAGAATTTCAGTGGGACTGTTGAACAGTAAACTGGAGGGGAAAATAATACATTTTTATAAATCAGTGAAAGTATGTTTCTTTTTAATCTTCATGTATAAGTTAAGCGGTATTAATTGTCTCAGTAATATAACTTGAATTGAACAACTGGCATTTTTACCCTGCAAAATTTTATGGAGGAAAGTTCAGGATTGATCCCAAAGCAGGCAGAATTTAAAGATTTACTGTGTTTCTTCAATTCCAAGGCATTTTCTTCTTTTCAGATTTTAGCTATTATGATTATATAATTTGCAGTCAATATGTACATTTAATTTTTGTTAGTTTCACAATACTCTTAATTATATTGGGGTCTTATTTTGTGACTGATGACACCTTAGAAGTAGTAGAGGCGTTCAAATCAAAGGTTCGTCTGTCCCAAGAATATACACATTTGTAGGGACATACTTGGGCCTTGGCAAGCTTACTAAAGTAGGCTGCTTCCCTTCTGTCTTTTTAAATATATAACCCAGAGATGTTGGAAAAATTCTGCTTGGTATGCAGAGACCCATTGTTATGTCCATGTTTCCTTTAACTTTTTCTTTTTTCTTTTTTTTTTTTTTTCCATTTGTGGTCTCTCCTTGTAGGTTGTCACTACCTCTTATTTAATGGGTGGGAGAGCTTAGTCTTGACTTGGGGCCAGGCTAACTTGTCACTGGCTACAGTGATCTCCAGAGACCCAACGTCAGACCTGGCCCTTTGTCCTGCGCAGTGCCTCACGTGTACAGTCTCTCTTTCGGCTGGACTACAGCAGCCTTTCATACATTTACTGATGTTTTCTGCAATACACACTTGTTTTCCAACTCTTTGATAAACTATGGGGGGTTTTGGTTTCAGTTTTGTTTTGTTCCTGGAGCTTCATATTGTTACACTCTTTGAAGTTACCTCAGGAGACAGAGTTTTATTTTAAGAAAATTGTTGGTTTCACAATTAGTCTTTGGGAAATACTGGGATATTCTTTGGACACGTCAAGTTTTCAATCTCTAGGGCTTTCTCTTTAATTTTTTTCCCTCTCTTTTTATGGCTTGTTTTTTCAAGGAAGAAGTTCTTTTCTCCCTCACTAGGTGCTTTTGCTTACTTGTGGTTTTCACTACACTTGTCTCTATGTACTGCCTTCTGTGTCTCTCAGCTTCATTGTCACCTAAGTATCCTATATTCAAACTTCCCAAGAAAGGATCTGGGCCGATTGGTTGATCCCTACCAGAATGGACCTTCTGGTTGGGTGAAGTCCTCCAGAGGTCTTTGCCTCTGCTGCCCCTACCTTACCCAGGTCGGTGTGGCAGGTTATAGACCCCTGGGGCACAACACTTGATGATTTTTGACAAGAAACATTTTGATCCCATTTTTCAGAAAGGAATTGGAAGTATAGATAGCAATCATAGTGTAATAGATTCAGTACAGACTCATAACAATTACAGTCATCTGTTAATTGTAGAGAATCCCCTAAATCAGTTAATTTTTTCAACTCTGATTTTTATTCACGTGTTATAAGTTATCCATACATTTAAAAGTAAAAAAGCGTTTGTTTCTAGTTAGCAAATTGATAAAGGAAAATAACTTCTCATGCTTCTTAGAACGCAACTACTAAGGCTTTATTTTGGAGTTTAAGAATTTTTGACATAGCTACTTTAAAAATACACAAACAAACAAAAAGCTCACACATAAAAAAAGAATCAATGTGTAAAGTATACATTCTCTTGTAGAACATCTCTCTATATACTCCAATTGTTCTCTGACCCTAAATGCCAGAGTCTGGGGTTAAGGAAAGGTAGGGAATAAGGGCTAAGGAAATTTTAGAGAAGATGAAACCACTTAAAATCAAGCATCATAGGTTTACCATACTCATTCAACTTAGAAAGGGGTGAACACTGTTTCTAGGTAAAGTTCCCACCTGTTCTGTAGGATTCACTTTACTACCTCAAACACTGGTTTCACGAAGTTAAAATTACTGAACAGGTATATCCACTAAGGCATGTAACTTAATCTTTTTCCATTTGAAAACCTAGAGACTAATGGTCATCTGTTTGTTGGCTTTCTGAATAAGTATCTTCTCCCCATATTCGTAGTAAAATGTTACGAGTGGGAAGATGGGGAGCAGAAACTAGTTATGTTACAAAAAGTCCTCTGTCCTCACCTCTAGAATATACAAAAAACCATCCAGCTAACTTGCCAACAATTCTTCAGTCTTTGGTAGTAATATGTATATTTAATATAATTAGAATCTTTTAAGATGATGATTTTTCTGGGATAGAAAACATACCTTTTAAAGGCTAACCCAATTCTAACAGATTTTTAAAATATTTTTATTGATTTATTGAATTATAAAATACATACTGCAGTGATTAATAAAGTAATAGTTCTCTTTAATATATTGAGAGACTAAAGATGGATGTTTGCTGAGCACTTTATTTACTGATTAAAAAATAATGGTTTACATTTTAACAAGAGACTCTTAAAAGCTGAACTAGCAAAGCTAACAAAAATGGTTTCTTCGGAATGTGCTGCTTCATTATTTTGAAAAGGAGATCTATCAACAACGATATAAAGGCAGTTGTTGAGTTAGGTCATAAAAATAAGAAACTCCAAAATGTAATTGTATATTTCTCCCTTAGTGTTTTGTACAGTATTTGTTTTGAGAGGATAATAATATGAAATATGTTTAGTAGTGATAAAGATAAGCAGTTACTCTGTTACCATATACTTATCTTTTATATTAAGATGAATCTAATTTGTGTAGGAGAGAATCATACTCTCTATAAAAGGGCATCTCTGCTGCATCTGTCCATTGATTTGTTCAGCAAATCTGTGTCACGTGCCTCTGAAATTCTGATATCCCCCCATGATGTCGCCAGTGTGGCATGAGAAGGCAGGCATTGGCCTTGCTTTCAAAGACCTAATCTTTAAGAATGAAGAATTTATTATGGGCCAGATAAGCATTAAGAATTGCAGCAGGGCACTTAAGAGCACCATTAGTGTTGACGGTGGCACAGATCCCTGGAGTTCTTTGTCTTTGCCTTGGAGTGGTATTATCCACTAACTTCTTGATTCGTATTTAGCGATCAACGTGGCAGCCCCTCAAGATGGCTTCCCTTGGCTCTGCCCCTTGATATGTGGTGCATCCTGGTTGCTTTCTTTGTGCAAATGGCTTTATGGCAGTTTCCTATCCTTGTGTGGGACGTTGTCTGGAAAGGAGCAGCTCTGCATCGTGAAGCCTTTAAAAAGCACCACACATCCCCTTCCCACTGCACACCACCCCGGTTCCAACTTCAGCACCTATCTTCACTTGATGCTGCTCCCTGAACTCAAATTATGAGATTAGGCCCTTCACATTCTTGCCAAAAAATTAAACTGACTTTATCGTGAAGATTTTTGGCCATCTTAGAGGATTTTCCATCATTTCTAGTTTGAGGACAACTGAGGCAGCTCTGGTTAGTCTCCTGAGAACACAGACCATGTCTTATCTCTTTTGTAGCTCTTGTAACATGAGGGGAAACATCTGTAGAGAAAGGCCAGAACTTTGGGAGCCACTTTCTAGAAGCTAACCTTCTGCCTGCTCCCTTCAGTTCCTGAACCACACTAGCATGTTACTGATTCCCCAGAAACTTCAGAACTCACTTTCAACAACTGCCAGAGAAGTCAGGAGACAAACTGTTATGAAGAACTTTTTTTGTAATGTTTTTAATTCTTTAAGATTTCTTTTCTCACACAGTTTTCTTAATTTAGAAATAGCCAAATCAAGCCGTTCTTTCTTTCTTTTATTATTTTTTTTAAGATTTTATTTATTTGAGAAAAAGAGAGTGTAAGCTAGAGGGACAGAGAGAGAATCTGAAGCAGACCGTGATACAGGGCTCCATCCCATGACCACAAGGTCCTCAAGATTGTGACCTGGGCCACTTAACCTACTGGGCCACCCAGATACCTCTAGCCATTCTTGATTCTAAAACTAGAGTAGTTCACCAGTAAAAACTCAGTTTCACCTTCATGTGGCAGTTCATGATAATTACTTAGAAACATTTGCGTATGTTAATTAGATCCTTTATTTATTTATTTATTTATTTATTTATTTATTGGATGGGTGGAGATGGAGGATTAGAGGTAAAGGGAGAGAGAGAACCTTAAGCAGTCTCCATGTCCTCTGTGGAGCCTGACGTGGGGCTGGACCTACAACCCTCAGATTATGACCTGGGCCAAAATCAAGAGTTGTGCGATTAACTGATTGACCCACTCAGGCGCCCCAACTCACTTTTTTTCTTTTTCTTTTAAATCCTGTAGAATAAAAACAACTTCCCAGTCTGTATATGCTCATATATTTAGATAAGCTAAGTTGAGTCAGGTTAGAAATTTTAAGCCACATTCAAAAGATTATGCAGAAGAAAGATAGGAAGCCCAGGAGGACTCTGCAATTAAGGGATATTTTAGCGTGGTCGTTCTTAGTTCTGGCTGCATATCATATTCACACTCGCCCTTGCCCTGCTCTCAGAGCCCTCATGCAGTAAATCTTAAGGAGCATGGGTATCTTTACTTTGAAAAAAACCTACATTGTGCATCAGTTCACTAGAGCTGAAAACAGCTGCTCTAGGGTTACTAGAACATTGGTAGCAGTTTTCTTAACATAAGAAAACCCTTTCATTGTTTGGTTTTTTTAAGCACCTTAGGTTTTTGTTTTGTTTTGTTTTGTTTCTATTTAGTGTTACTTTTCTTTTTCTCAAGTAAATCATTAAGCATTTAGAAAATATTTCTTTATTGGGGGAGGTCCCCTAAAAATGATATTTTAAGTTAACATATTTGTATTTTCCTTGTTCACCCTAACACAGACTTACAGAGGGCCATGTTAGCTTTTAGTCCACTGGCTTTAGTGGTCCGTGCTTTTCAAAGCAGTACTTTATAAGTTATACACTTAAATGCTACAAATATGGGGGGCAGAGTGTTCAAAACGCAAAGAATGAACATTGGTTTCTTATCCTGAGAGAGGACAAGTCTGAAACAAGGGCCGTAAAGTTGTCTTCTGGGGAGCCATGAGTGGAGGAGATGAGGAGGCAGAGAATAATCTCAGGAAGAAAGCTAAGGGGGAAAGGAGGGAACGTGGACAGGACTGTGATTTGTTGTAAGACAGGAAACTGATTTAGAAGCACCCTCCTCAGTGTCACGTGACTTTTGTTTGTTGGCTCCCACCTCATACTCTGGGCATGTGTGGACATTTGCACCCCTGAAGAGAGCTGGGAGGAGTCCAAAGGGAGCAAGGTTCCATCTTCCTACACACACAGTGCCACCACCCCTGCCGTGGTGCTCCTCTCTCCAGCAAGTCATCACGGGCCCGAAGATTTCTGTGTGCATTCCATCTTCCAGGCCCTCGAGTGGGTCTGTTCCCCACACAGTTGTTCTTCAGAGTAAAGACCTCCTGACCCGCTTCTCCATCCTGGCTCAGTAGAGATGGTTTGGGCCACATCATTAAACTTCTCAGATAATGGTGGTGACACATTTCCAGTTGTTTCATGGTTAAATAAAACTCCTTATCAGGCTTTAAATATATAAGAGCTTTGATTAAAATGCCCTGGATTAAAAAACAGATTCAAAATAAAACTTGAAAGACTTAGTTCTATTTGATTTATTTACTGTAAGGTTCACTAGCTGCCCTGTTCCCAGCAGGCTTTCCTATCCAATAGGTCGATTTTTTTCAAAATGTTTGACTCATTTTCTCCCTTAATAAAGAAACTCTGAAGCCTCCCCTTAGGTTATTTGAAATAAAATAAATGGGATCCTGTGACTGAGCATAAAGCCATAAATACAATGATGGTCTGTTTTCAGCCCGCACACATCCCTTTCACTTCCACCTCTCCTGGGCCCTGGAAAGGGTCTGTACCGCTCCTAGGCACCGGCCAGTGCGACGGGTCCTGCCAGCCACTCCGCTGTGCCCTCCACACAGTTGGTGACTTCCCCCACCCCACAGCTCCCTCTGCTTCAATGCTGTGGGGAAGTTCCTGCCAAGTCAGCCTCACTGCTGTGAGTGACAAGGTCCCTTTGTCAGGCACAGCAAGGGCCTCTCATTTGCAGCAGACACAGGCAGGCCAAGGGAGCCGCCTGTATTCCTAAGTGTATGAGTTTCCTATCAGTGCTATAAAAAGTACCACAGGATTAGAACAACACACATTTGTCATCTCACAATTCTAGAGGTCAGAAATCCAAAAGGGGTCTCACTGAGTTAAGATAATCAACGTGTCAGGAGGCTGTGATCCTAGGTAGAGGCTCAAAGAGAAAATTCATTTCCTTGCCTTTTCCAGCTTCTGAAGGCTGCCCACATTCTTTGGCTTGTGACCCGCTTCCATCTTCATAGCCAGATTAAATGCATCTCCCCTACTTTAACGTCATTAAATCTGCAGAGTCCCTTTTGCCCTGCAGAGTAACACATTCACAGGTTCTGGAGACTGGGAGGTGGATGTCTTTGGGGGACCATTCTTTTGTAGTCACACTATTAACCATTTATATCCAAGAAAACACAGTTACCACTCTGGGATTTCCGGATGGCTTCCTGATTTGGGTCCTGTCCACACTTGCCCGGCTCATCTGCCTCTCTCCTTTCCCCCTGACACCATCCCATCTTTCCCTAAAGCCACTCTGATTTCTTGTTCACAACCGTCTGCTGCGCCTTTGTCCACACAGTTCTGAAATGTCCTACATATTCCTCCCCTTTGCTGACAAGTCTCTAACCCACTCCCCTCCTCCTTCAAAAAACTCATCACCTCCACACTGAGGACCCCTCACAGATGAGTCTTCTGCACAGTGGGGAGAACTTCCATTCCTTTTTAGACAGTTCCAGGATATTAATATGCATATAATTCATTAAGACTTCTTGTATAAAGCTTTCTATGACTTCCTCAGATGAAGTTAATTAATACCTCCTCTGTAACTCCAAAGCCTTTGTTGGAGCACTTCTCAGATTTGACTACAATTATTTGTTTATAGGTATTTCTTGTCAAATAGTCTTTGAATTTCTCAGGAACAGAGCTCTCCCTTTGTCTTTATATCTAGAGCACTTAAACAAATCAGTGTTTAATAAATGCTCATGGGATAAGTGAGTGAATGCATGAGCATGCAGTTAAACTTTGCACAAATATAACTAAGCTGACCATAGCAAAAAATTCTAAGTTTGGTTAGACAGTTATTTAAGGCACAGTATTCTCATTTTGAAACCAGTCCCATAACAAAGACTCCAAGGATGATATTTTAAGAAAGTTCTACTATAAATATTATTGTTTCCATACCCTTACCAGGAAGGTACCGTTTCCAAAAAACATATGAAAAGTCTTGATCATAATGTTGACTTATATAGTATAACTGGCAACTTCTTAAATGATAATATATTGCAAAAAGGCTTTTGTGTATCTCTTTGTTCGTTGATGGGGGATTTTATGTGATGTTTGAACTTCTTAATTATGCTTATCTAACCACAGTTTTTGTCTCCAGTGTAGGAGGATGGCATTTTGGGTTAGCTATTGTAGCTGTCAAGGTGGAAATCCTAGCCCTGGTCTGATGATTGGTAGTGAAGCTTTAAGTTCAAGGTCCAGAGAGGATCCTTTGAGTTGGCCCAGAGTGAAAAGACTGGAGAAATGAACCTTTAAAATACATGTAAAAAAACAGGGTTACAAGGTAATGGAAAGAAAAGAAAAAAAAAAAAATACAGGAGTGCAAAAGACCTGAGATGAGTAGATTAAGATGAAGATTTGGGGGAGCAGCTTAGTGGGATCCCAAGTCCGCAGGTTCATTAATTACATCAGTGTAATGGTCTATGGTCTATGGTCTATGGTCTCCAGAACAGTTGTAATCCAAAGTCAAAGTCAGGCATATATGCTGATTTCAGGTGAGAAAAGAAACCCATCTTCCCAAGAACTTCACCAAGATTGACAGAAGTGCTCAGCCCATGTTTGGGCAGACATTTGAGTGAAGCAGAAATAAGCAATGCTGTGTTTGTGACCATAAATGTGAAGACAGTGTTTTGGTCCCATTTCAGCGAAGTAGAGAAGCCTGCCAGCTGAAGAAGGAGTGTGTTATCAGAAAGGACCTATAAGGCCCTCATCCATGAGAAAAGTGTGAATCTACCGAGCTGAATAGTGTAAAACTACCCTCTTGATTGAAGCAACTCTGTACAGGTTATACCTGGAAATTCCTTTACATTATAGTCATGCTTAATTGTATGCTTCATTAGGCTGTGTGCAAGGCTACCATTCATGGGATGAGGGGAAAGGTGCAACTTCCAAAGATGGGAAGTAGGCTATAAACCTATGGGTGTGGACCTTTTTACCTCCAGGTGGTGTCAGCAGGAAGTTGACCATGGGGAGCAGTGCCAGCAACACAGCTGAAGGAAGACTGTTTTGTTTCATTGCAGGAACAAATATTCTTTTAATGGATGGTTAGTAAGGAAGCTTATTGTAAAAAACCCAGCTTGAAGTTTAATGTGAGAATATTGAAGACAGTCAGTCATTACTCATTTTTTTATGAGTGTAATAACATGCAGGATATGCACTTGTCAGTCAGTACACACACCCTTTGAGCATGGTAGGGTACTTGGCCATGGCTTTTGAATCGCTAACCTGAGGCTGGGATTACACTAAGCTGCGGGAACTTCTCTAGTGTGCCGGTGTGTGTGCCCATGTTGTTGGTAAATTATGTTTTCAGTATAGCCCAGAAAATAAGATTTGGATTTCTAAAAGGCTAAACATGAATTTTAAGTTTATGGATAGGTCCTAATCTTTTACAGCACTACCGATGCATACAGAGAATTTTGTACAGAATTAACCCATCTATGAAGCACAGGGGAAGACCTCCAGTGCTCTGTCTGAGGGGAGTAGCCAGCTCTCAGCTCCAAGCGTTTGTTGCCAAGGGCGGGGGGGGATACGCAGATCTTGTCAGAATTTAAGATTTCTTTTTGAGATATCAGAATTATAAAATTTCTGGTGAAAGATGCCAGAGTCTGAAAGATGAAAGCGAAGTTTTTAAATTTTACTTAGTTCACTTTCCAGTTTATGACTTCTGCGATCAAGGAAACTAACTTTAGGAGCATAATAAATTAGTATGCTGCTTATTTCAGTTCTCATTTGATTGTTTTTTATATAGTCTAAGAATTTAATTATCTTTCTAGCTCACTGTTACTGTTTTTATCAACTTCCGTAGTGTAAACCAGTGGTTCTCAATCAGGGGCAATTATATCCCCAGGGGGATATTAGGCAAAGTCTGGAAATATGTTTCGTTGTCACAGCTTGGAGTGGGAGGATACTACTGGCATTTAGGGAGTAGAGGGCCAGGGATGTAGCTATTTAAATAGTCTATACTGCATAGGACAGAACCCAACAACAAAGAGTTATCTGGCCTAAAATGTTAGTAGTGATAAGACTGAGAAATGCTGCTGTAGACTGTGTTTTAATTTCTGTATCTTGCTCATTCCCTTCCTTTTTTTTTTTTTTTTTTTTTTAAGAACCTTTTTTCCAGGTCCTCTCTGTTTCTCCTCCCTTCTGTAATCTCACTCAGACCATTTAGGATGGTGGTTCTCAATTTTAAAATGCAAGAAAAAAATCATATGGGAGTTCCTAAAAACTGAAGACCCTCAGCCCCCACTTGTAGATATTCTGACCTGTAGATCTGGGATGGCCCAAGATTCTGCATCTTGAAAAGCCCCCAGATGATCCTGAGGAAGACCATGTGTAGACCACAGTTAGAGTGGTAGGGTTATGTTTGTTTTTGGAGTATCTGCTTTTCTTCATTTGTTTAGATCCTTTATTTGTTGAACTTCTCAATTATGTTGTTACTTTTATTGAGCGCTTAAAATATACAAAGCTTTTAATAATTATTTATACTTTGGGAAATAAAATGTATCCATGGACAAGTTAACCAAGTAGCTGGATATTATTAGCTTATAAACTTTCTTCCCAAAATTTCTGGTCTCTTTTCCCTACTTTTTTTGTAATATACCGTATGTCTTCTCCCTGGTTGAGAGCAGTTCCCTGAAAATACAAAAATTGAAAACTTATATTTAATGTATGAACCAAGTAAAAAAAAAAAAAGCATGGACTATAACAGCTGAAAATATTAGAAATAATTCATGTAAGTGATTCCTTAACCAAACTGATGCATATGAAATGTTACAAAAAATTAACTTCCTGGAGTTGGTAGTTTATGCCACATACTTGTTCTGTGGAGACAGAAAGGTGAGGGCAGTTGTAGGTACATAAGACTCATTTCTCCAAATCCTGCCTGGCACTTAGGAAAATGGCCTGTTTATGCAGATACCTGCCTTCAGGGGCTTCAACTCATGCCTGGCATTCTCTGCATCATAACAGCTAAGTGCAAATCACAGGGCTTTGAAAGGTCTACAGTAGTTATTCAGTGGCTTGAAATTTATCATTAGAGTGATACGTGGCAATTATTGGGTCACTAATAAGGCATATCCTCTGGGATGTCATTACCAAAACAGATATCCTATACACAGATAAGACAACTTAGAATCATGCAAACAGTTTTAGTCTACTAACCAGCTTGCCACCTAGAGTCATGAGTAAAAAAAAAATTTTTTTTTTATCATGAAAAACACTGTATTTAGATTTGGCCAGCTGGGCTCCGTTTAGACGATCCCAATTTTGTTGGCAACATCCAAAGCATCATAGTCAGGGGCCAGTCGAACATATGCCTTCTTCTCTCCACCAGGCCTGATCACGGAGTTGACCTTGGCCACATCAATGTCATAAAACTTCTTCACAGCCTGTTTGATCTGCTGCTTGTTGGCCTTGATATCCACAATGAACACAAGCGTGTTGTTGTCTTCTATTTTCTTCATGTCTGCCTTGGTAGTCAGGGGGAACTTGATGATGGCATAGTGGTCAAGCTTGTTTCTCCTGGGGGCACTCTTTCGAGGGTATTTGGGCTGCCTTCGGAGATGCAGAGTCTTGGGTCGTCCGAACGTAGGTGATGTGTGGATCTTCTTCTTTTTGAAACTGTGGACTCCCTTCATCACTGCTTTCTTGGCCTTCCAAACCTTTGTTTTGGCTTCGGGTTTGGGAGGGGTAGGGGCTTCCTTCTTAGCTTTCGGTGCCATCATCGTAAAAGAGATTTCCGAAGAGTCATAAGTAACTTTTTATCCAACTTTGACCACTTTCTCATGATAATCCTGAAGAAACTATTTTTAAGAAAGCCAGAATTCTATTTGGTTGGCTTCATGTTCATGCGATATGAGCAGGTATTAAAGTAGTTATCGGATAGCCAGGAAAGGTCTTCACCTTCTCCCTCATAATTTTCGTCAAATGCCTTCCAACATCCTATAATAAAATACAGATAAATGTTTTACTGAGCCGCTCCTCTATAAAAATTGCTGCTAACACTGCTAATAGGCCACTGAACTTGAAATGATGAGGCTGAATGTATCTTTCACCTTAACCAGCTGGAATCTCAACAAATTCAAATTTCTGGAACTTTATTTCCTCTGATTTAAGACGAGGAGATTAAACTGACTGTTTTGTGATGTACCTTCTGGTCCTAAAAGGCTATGATTCTGTTAGAGTGCCAACAATTTGGATATCAAGTGTTGAACTAGTGAGTCATTTGGGGCAGGAGAAGACCACAGCTTTTCCCTGCGTCCTGCGCTCTTTCCCAAGGATGGGTCAGGGTTAAGGGCAGAGTCATTTCCCATCATTACGCCCACAAAAAGGAACCCATGCTGCTGTGTCTAACTCAGTGATACTAATTGGGCCCAAAGATTAGGAATGTTGAGTACCTCCTTCCTGGATTTTGTCTCTAGATAGAATATTTCTTCTACGAGGTTAAAGAGGTAAAAAACTTAACTTTTGGCTTTTCCCTTTATCATCTCTCATTAGACTCTCTCAAGGTTAGAGCCAGCAGGGCTGCCTGCCCTCCACTACTGTACTTGATTTTCTTCTTCTTGGAGACACCTGACCTGCCTTTGTGATCAAATTAAGGCTGGGTTGAGCCTTGGCTAGAGCTGTTTTCTGTATAGACTGGCCTAGCTCACTGGGCTTTGGAACGAAACCTAACATATTGTTTTCCTCAAGAGCTTTGTTAGAGAATGGTGACTGTAGTCATCACATTAAGAAATGCGACTGGTTGTAGAATATCAGCAAAGCATTCATTCATTTTCACTTTTTCCTCTTTGTTCAGTAAGCACTTATTTAATACCTGCTGTGTGCTTTGATACGTTCTAAGCATGAGAATATAGAACTCAAACAAATGAGTATAGACTATGTTCTTATGTTGAGCATGTCTCATGATCTTTATTGTCTATGATCATACCTATAAAGGGAGAATAGTTGAATCTAGGAAAGAATTTTGAATTTTAACTCTAGGACTGAAGAAATTCCTATGACAGCTTACAAATTCTCGAATGGGAATGTTATAGGCTTGTGTCCCCCCCCCCCATTCAATTATGGAAGTTAAAAATTATTATGGGCACTAAAAGTGGTGTTTTACATTGTATGTGCCTTAGAACCACATTGTCCATTTGAAAATCATAGCACGAAATTGGCTCCAACCCAAATCAGCAATGAAGAATTGACTCCTAGCCAAGACCTGTGCTCTGGGATTGACAGCCATGGGCCACCCCATGATGCTAGAAGAGGCTCGTTTGAGCACCAGCAAAGCCATCAGTGCAGTTTTTCATCAAAAGCACCATCCATTCTCCAGAGCTACATAGAAGGGTGTTAAAAATCACAACAGCCTAGCAGACTGTGTTTTAAATGAAGGGAAACCCATCTTTGGAATATGAGCAGAATACTAATGGGAAAATGGCAGGCAGTTTGTGAGAAGAAACCATAACTGTTTTTGTTTAATCTCCTTACTGTAAATGTGACATTACTTTAAAAATTACTTACAGTGACATAAATCTGAATTGTAGCCTGAAAGAAAAACTTTCAGAATGGCCCAATTATCCTTCCTGTACTACTTAAATAGTCTCCAGAAGACCTCCTCAGGGCAGCTCATCTTCCAGCTGTGATGGAGAAGGGTAGGCTTATTTTCATCTAAATCTATAGTTCAATCTCCTATGTGAAGGAAAAATAGACTATAAGGAATCATGGAATATAAAAAGGAATTTAACGTTTACTTCTCCTAAAAAAGTTTCTTTTTATGGGTTAGCATCATATTTATTAAGAACTTTCTTGAGACTTTTCCGCCCACGGGTCCTGTCCCTGTGCTTTAATAAAACCACCTTTTTTGCCCTAAAAAAACAAACAAACAAAAACTTCCTGAAATTCTTTCTTGGACATTTTTTTTTTTTTTTTACATGTAGCTAAATGATATAAATTTGAAGACTACTTTTGAAACTTAAATGGAAAGTATATTCTTTTAAAGATGCTTTTGTCCTGCCTGCTGTGCTGAATTAGGTTTTGAGAAAGCCACCAAAGCTCTGGAATTTACACTGTGGCAGAATACCAGATGAAAAAAATAGCTGTTCGTCTTCTAAACAGAGCAGAGAGGGCAGGCATGGGAGTCCGCCCCCACCCTGGCATGGCTCTGCTCACCACCAGGCAGCTAAGAAGGCTCCTCCTCAGCTGTGACCTGCGACCTACCAACACAGACATCATCAGAGTGCCTCAGAATGTTCTAGCGCTAACCCCGTGTGCAGAGAAAAGCTGGAATGAAAACACAAGAAGCAAATGCAAGAGAATCACTTATTCAAAAAAGGCCATTTGGTTTGGCTCAGCTTTATCTGGGAGTTTCCAGACCAATTCAGCCTGTATCCTGAAGAGATCCCAGCCTAGAAAAATAATTTTTTTTCAAGTACATGCATCATTGGCTACTATTAATTCTTAATTTAGACTTATTCTGATAATGTCAGTGGAATAAAATGTAGAGTAATATTTATTTAAAATGCATGAAAGCTACAAATATTGACATTTGTTTTCTGTTTCCTCAGGGCTATTTAATTTCCCTCCCAACTTGATGTCATCCTGTTAACTTGTTAACGTGTTTACTTATCCTTTTTTTCTATTAGCGTTAGCTTCTAATATGAAGATTTTTTAAAAATTCTGCTTTGCTTCTTTGTCTTGCATTTTTTTAATGTTGAAATACTAGAGTGATCGTACTCAGAAATGCAGAGTGTTTTCTGTGTTATGCCAATTGTTAAAAATACATGTTTATATGAATTCATGGGATTATTATTCTGTGTTTGATTATCTAGTTCACCAATTCTTTTTCTTGCTAAGAAGTTTTAATAATTTTTAATCATCTAGTTATAATCTCCACATCAGTAGTCTCAACTAAAACCTCGTCAGTTTAGTTTTCATGTAAGGAATGTAAAGCATTACTTATAATTTGATTAAAATTGAGATGACCTTATAAAAAATATGCTGTTAAGTAATAGTCCTTAAAAATAATTAAAACTATAATGATTTGGCTCTAAGTAATTATTTTACAGAAAGAATATTGAGCTATAAAATCTTTTGAAGAAAACTGGTATTGGAGATAAAACTATCCTCCTAGTCTGCATATTTTTGCATTCCACTCCATAGCTTTTCTTTCTTAGGTGCACAAATAGTAGTCACAAAAAAAATCTGAAATTGAATTTAGGCCTCGTTGCGTTCGAATTCTGGAATACTTGCGAGTTGTAAGGTCACTGGGTACAATGAAAGGGACCAAGAGGCAGAAGCCACTGCACTAAAGTAGGAACAAATGCTAAGAGGGAAAAACAAAACAATCGAAACATGCCTAAAAAATGATGTTCAGGCAAATGTTAAAGCATTGTATTTTAAGTGTTCTCTTAGAGCTTATTTATAGAATCTTTTGCCAAAAATGTTGTAAAGAAAAATGCCATTCATCAAAAGTAAATAACCTAATATATCTATTGGATAAGCTTTTGTTTATATATTTATAAATCTAAATAAATAAGCAAACGTGTGTGTGTGTGTGTGTGTGTGTGTGTGTGTATACTGCTACTTAAGGTAGATCCCACTGAGCCAGCTTGCTGGTTTGAGAAGGTACGCATGGGGCCCTTTCTGTGGATTTTTTGCCCAGCATGTGTCCTAGCATCTGACCAATTCTTTTTGGCCTGAGCCAATGGAAGATCATGCTAGGGCGCAGGAAGGCACAGTAAATTAAGCTGGGCACTGTAGTCTGTTTCCAGGTCACTGCCTTCTGCCTCTTTCTCATACCTTGTTCACCCTTTGACCTTGTTAGAACAGTAATGTTTCTTCATAAAACATTCTTAATGAGACTATTTACCTTGCATACCCAATGAGATCATGCTTTGTGTTATAAATTCTGTGCTCAAACATATGCCAAGGAAGGCAACCCTTGCAGCTGTTAAAGAATTAACTTTTTAACTGAGGGAGGGACCTTTCGCTTGGCAGCCACAGCCAGCGTGGCACTGTTTTTCTTATTTTGAGTTTATTATAAAGCTAGATGGAGGTTTTTACTCTCCTTTTTTTCCCCTTTTGTGCTTATTTGTTCGTGTTTTGCTTTACGTCCACAGATATATCGATCTTGAGCATAGCATAGTTATTCCTAAAGAATGTGAATTTACAAAGCAGATAAATAATATGTATTTTTTTTTTCAAGAATGTTCATCTGATTTCAAAGATCTGTTTGACCAAAGAACTCAACTCTCAGTCGCAGTGGAGCTTAGGACCTTTATCTTTGATCAGAAGTAGTGAGTTCTTCTGCCCCAATATATACTATTTTTTTTACACAGACCAGTCTGAATTCTGCATCTTTTGGTACCTTCTTCCATCAGAATGAAGGTGCCCTCACCTGAGCGAATGCATAAAGCCTGGGACACCTGCTACAGCAGTAGCAGCCCGAGAGTATACCGAAGTTGGCCCTTCTGCCCAGGGAATGAGGAGAGAATATATCTTGTGAATCAGTACAGGTCATAATATGCCTTCTGCTGAAAAGATTACTCTCTTCAGTAGAGGCAGCCTAATGGTAACCTTGCTGAACTTGTAAAAGTCATTGGAGGGCCGGGCCCTTTTTCACCCCGCTTTGACCTCCTGATTTGATGTCACCTGCACATGTAATGGAGCTTCTGTCTTCTGTTTTTCCATTGTCATTACAGTAGTTCACCGCCTACTTCCTCTGCCACAGTCCTGTCAGTGCCATCCTTGTGACCCTGTGCACACCGCCGTACCCGTCTGAGTGGTGGTGATGACAAGCAGTACTGACCTCACAAGGTCCTTCTGCAGATTCAGTGAGATCTTTTTACAAGAAAATATTGGAAATAATGCCATCCTAGCACTTAACATACAGATTCTCAGTGAATGGCAGCTTTTCACTATCGCTATTTCCCCACTAATAAAATTAGTTTAAGGTAGCCGCAGCCTGGCCAGACCTGGAAGACTTGCTGGGTCACCTTCAAAACTCTGGCCCCAAATGGAACCTTCTCCATACATAGCCTCATCGTACACACATTCCTGAGTCTGACTGTCATTGAAAGAAAAAAGGGAGGAGGAAAAATGTTGCTATTAGAGGAAAACATTATATAAAATAAAATATAAGTGTCATAAAAACAATCATATTAATCATCTGTCTAGCCCCAGAAGTACCTTGTAGGCAGATGCTTGCTTTGCACCTTTCCCACCTCTTGTCTCCAGCTGGGAAAGTATCAGAATATGTCATTGGGGATTATCTTCTAGAACCTTGTTACTATCTCTGCAAAATTAGTAGACCCCCTATTCTGGCTGCCTCAGATTCACTTAAGTCTCTCTGATGAGATTTGCCTTCTGGTCTGAGGGACTCTCCTCTTAGAGGAGTCAGTGGGGCTTAACTTTGGGTAATCCTTATAGAAGGAGGTGGCCTGGCGCACTTGGGTCTTCAGTGTAATCTGAATCACACCCGAAGCAAACCAGAGCATGGTGGGAATTAAAGCAGAGAGATACAGGAAAATGTGACCTCCCTGAGAAAGATAAAACAACTTCTCCCTCCCATCATCCAACTCTCCAAGTATCTTGTCAGTACCACGGATCCCACACTTATCATGGTCTGCTTTACAAGCCTAAATACTTTCTTTTTTTTTTTTTTTTTTCTTATGTATTGATCCACCTTCCTTCCCCAAGATTCTGATCTCTTGTCCAGGCTCAGATCTTGTTATTCAACACTGCTTACAGAACCAAGACACCTTCTACACAGTGGGTAGATAGTGGTCACTGGCTAAGTAGTGAAGAAACAAGTTTTCTGACAGCAACAAAATTATGTCTATTATAGATGTAAAGATATCTGTGGGTATATTTGTACACACATTAAAATTTAATATGTGGAGATCCACTAATTTGGAATATCTTTTTTCCCCAGGTTTATTGAGTTTATGATTAACAAATAAAAGATTATTTATATTTAATGTGTACTAGTTGGTATTGTGATATACCTGTGTAATGATTGCCACAAGCTACTATATATCCGTCACCTCATACGGTTACCATTTTGTGTGTGTGTGTGTGTGTGTGCACGTGTGTATATAATGTTTTTTAAAGTGGTCACAAGTTGGGTTTGAGTTTGCCGTGGCATATTTTCTGTGTTGCTAACATAAACAATGCCTGTTAATTTATTAAGTTATGTACATTAACATGAGGATGTTTAGAGAAAATTTTTAATAAAACACCCTGTTTTCAAGTTCTTCAACCACTCAAGGAGTATTTATAAACAATTGAAATGCAGCTTGTTTATTATCAATTGAGAAGCTAATCATTTAGTCATAAATCAAGGTGCTGGCCGCTCACCCCAGCATCCAGCCTCGTGAATACTCGATGCTCTTTTTCCTGTTAGTACCGATGAGAGAGGTTTTGCTGCAAAAACCAATTAAACCTGTAGAAAGATGACATTCCCTCATTGGCTTTTACCACACAGAGATATTTGGTTGTTCTCCCGGCTCCTAAGTGTGCCTTCTCTGGCAGTAGAAAGGCAAAGAGCAGCCATGCAAATAAAGGGGATGAGGAGGGTAGGAAAACATGACCGATGAGAGGGTGACAAGAGAAGCGGTCTGTTAAAGGAGGGATGACGGGATGGGTACCGTTCTTGTCCTGTGGGTTCAATCCAGAAGTTATATTTGGCCTGTGAACAGAAAATCCATGTTTTCACATAAGCTGAGTATATCCTCTCTAATATTTCCTGCCAAGATCTAGAATTTCAAGACCTAGCATGGAGCTTCTCTAAAATGACAGAATTCTCACTTTAAATTTTTCCAGTGAAATGTGATGATTGAAAAAAATCCCATCTCAGTCTTTTATTCTACTCGAGAAGAAGAATAAGGAAAGAAAAAAAAAAAACAAAACCGTGCTAATGACCCATTTCTAGGGTAATTGGTACTTGAGAAAGATCACGATGAAAGTACTATGAGAACCTTGTTTATCCCCTCATTTTACTGTGAGATATAAGAATGACAGAAATCCTAGCTGGCCATCATACTACTCCCCCAAAAGTTTGTCAAAAAGGTTTCTTGCAGGTCCTGTCAGCTTCAGAAGAGAGAGTAAACCAAAAAGGAAGTCTTGTCATGCGACGTTTAAGGCCTTTGTGAATCCTTAGAACTCATTGGGAGTTTTTCACACTTTTTAGAAGGTCCAGCCAGATGTTCCCTGTTGGCTTCTGCATATTGGTCAGACTGGGAAGCAGGGCCTCCCCATTGCACAGCTCCTGGGGGAGCAATTCATGGAGAATCTATAGAGTTCTGGCTCCCAGCAGTGCCAGGAAAAAGTGGCTGCCAAGATGCTGTTAGTAATTAAGGACTTGGCAGCCGAGGGCCGCCTGTAAGCACATCCTAGTTACTGTAACTTCCAGGTAGAACAAGAGAAACTCCTTTAGGCCTAAATGGGACTGGGACGTGTTCACAGTCACGTTACTGCACTTCCCCGCACACCGTGCACGTGCACACCCCCCACCCCCCGCAGCTGTCATTGGCACTCAAGAAATGAAGTAGGACTCCGGCCACCTGGACGCATGCGTTCCCAAGCCCAACACCCATTAACTCCATGGTAATTTAGTAAGGTGGTTGGTAAGCAGTGTTAAGACCCCAAATTTATGTTCACTGATGCTTTGGATAATGGAAACATGCTTATTAAGGATCTTTGGCAAAAGATTTTCCTGTGTAATTAGCAAACATCTTAATTATACACTTGGACTTGAAGCTTGTGCTAATCTTAAAGTATAAAAATGATGCAAATTAGACAAAGAGAAAAGGATTAGAAGGGAAACCGCATAGTGTAACTCCATTACTAAAGTATAATAACTTATTCACGTTTATTAAAATTTGAGTTTGAAATAATTCAACATTTATTGAGTACCCATAAGCATCATTAAGAGGACATTATAGGAACACATAAGACACTATTACCAACTTTTAGAAGCTTTCATTTTAGAATACAGCATGTATTAGAAGAGCAGCATAAAATTTTCAAGTGTTTTAGAAAGGCTACTTTGAGTAATAAAAGTGTAATTAATTATGTAACTCCCTGTACTTTTAGAAAAGATATTGGACGAATACACATGACTGCAAAATCTGCACACTGAAAATATTACCCTGAGCTTTTTAAATAAATACAAAGTATTACTCGATTCCAAGTGTGTCCCACATATGTTCACAAAATCTCAGGGTAAAGTTAAATGTACCTGAAATACCAAACAGAATGTTGATAATCTGCTCACTAGTTTACGCTACAGGACATAGTCTTGTGGATAAGTGCTAGAGAAAACGTTAAGCTCTCTTCTTTTTGATATTTCATGGCATTGACCTTAAATCAGCCAGGAGAATAAACACAGCATGATAGACTTAAGGCCTAAAACAAATATGAGTTTTATAATTAATTTGCAAGCAAATATCACTTTTAATAAAAGTTGAAAATATAACCCTTGGCTATTCCTAGTCAATCAAATTATGGTTATCGTCAGATGTAGTCTTAAAATGAATGAGAACATTTTAATGAACCGGAATATTTTGAATATTTGCAAAATTTTGGAAAGAATGGAAGTACCATTGAAATATTATATCGAAAAAGTAAAAAATATATTATTTCAGATGCTAGTAATAATTTCTAATATGGTTTTATTTTTCTTTCCCAAGTTAGCCCTCTGAGAGATGGGAGAGGGAAGCCCCATCATCTCCATTTTTCAGTGAATCAGTTGAGGCTTAGAGAAAAGTTTGTGTGACATAGGCCATTTGAAATGTCTGATTCCCCAAATGGTCACTATGTGCTATTGGTGAGGCACTTGGCTGATTTCTTAGTGGTCTCTCACTCATCCATTCCTCAGAAGCATCTGAGTTCTCCACTGTAAGCTCAGCACCCCTGGGCAGAACTCGTTTGCAGCTTCCCATTTGCATATGTGAATATGATACATTTGCTTTTCATTGAAGCAATTCTGAAAAATCAGATTTTTCTGACACATATCTTTTATTGAAGGAGACAGTCTATAAAGAAATGATTTGAAATGACTGTTTTAAAATTGTTCTGCTAATTTTAAACTCCTTAAGGATAGGAATTATATCTTTTAAGCAGATAGATAAGACAGATAGATCTGTCGTTGGCCAGTGATTTGTCTTATACCTAAATCGTGTTTCTGTAATGAATGTGGTCAGTATTAATGGCCACAGTTGTAATCAAGAATGGTTGTTTTTTACAATCAAGTTAATTAGTGTGGCATATTTCTAGTTTACATTAAGTTTGTATTCTAGAAGTCCCTTACATGTTAGAACTAAGTAGAAGGTACCTGGTCTTTCAAGAATTTTGAAATGAAGTATTCAGTAAAATTGGAAACCTTGCGTTTGCAAGTAAGTTATCACCATAGCTCGAAGTTTAGTTTGGCATTTCTAAGCTACTTTCCTTTTTACCCATTCAGTCCTCCATCCATCTTCCTGGTTATCTGTCCATCTCCCCATCCACCCCCATGCAGCTGCGTCCACCCCCCAGTTCTCCCATCTGCCTTCTAGTCTCCCTTCCACCTCCCCGGTCTTTCATTTCTCATTGTCTGTGTTAGGAGCCCTTGAAGGAAATGAGAAATAAAAACAGTTGTTATTAAACTTAATACTGACCCTTTGGTTTTCATTAAAATGACCACATTATATTCATTGTCCAAAATTTGGCACTCCTTAGAGTAAACAGGGTGCTTCTGGTAATCACGCTGAGAAAACCAGCATAAACCAGGACTGTTCTCAGCAAATCAGAACACAAGGTCACTTGTACATAATATGTTCTCCTAAAAATCTAAAGTAGGATTCCATTATAGTATTCTATTTTTTTATTTCTAGATTATATGATAACGTGAATTGTTTATATCAAAAATAGTGAGACAGGTTTTTGAAGATTTTATATGGGTGTATTGATGTAACTTAAACCTGATTTTTTTGTAGCATTAATTCCTGTACATATAGTAGTTAGCTCTCTCATTTGAAATCATTTAGATACTTAATTTAGTCCCTTTTGTTGCATTGCTTTGGGATTGATTGCTGTCCCATTATTTCAGTGGAAATCTGCACATCCCTGTCTCCAAGTGCAGCAGTTACCCAGGGGCCAGAGGGCTGTAAACGAGGAGCGACACCCAGGCTTTGTGTTTCGGGGCTTCTCAGTATAGCTGGGGACGTAGCCCCAGGAGCATTTACACGAAATAAGTGCGGCAGCCAGCAATCGCACATGGACCAGAACAGGAAACGTGGTAGAGAGGCACCAAGAAGAACTAGTAAAGGGACCAGGGAGAGCTAATTAGAGGGAGCAGAGACAGCACTGGAATCGTAAGACCCATTCTGGCACTTGTTGGCAACTCATTGGTGGGTAATAGCGGGAATAACTGGTTTCTGTAAGATTGAACTGAGGCATATGTAACTTACTGGCATACGAAATAATTCTCCTTCCTCTGAACTCCCATCTCTATCATGTGTTAACTATGTGATCTTAGAATTCTTAACCCTCTGGTCTGTTTCCTTATAGAATAAGAATCTTAATAGTACCTATTCATAAAATTGCTAAATTGCTTAATTGATAGGAAATAGGACTGTGCCTGGTATTAGAAAAATACTGACAAGGGACTATTTCTGTTAGTGTGGCAAGACATCTTTCAAAGAAAGTCATCAGTTTAAGTCAGTGTTTAACTGTAACTTACCTGGCGTGATGTATCCCAAACATAATCTTAATTTACCCTTATCGTTTATAATTTTTTACAGCGCGAAAGTCCAAGAAGTTGGGCAAGTTGAAAGGTATTCACGAGGAACAGTCCCAGCAGCAGCAACCACCACCCCCGCCCCCCCAGAGCCCCGAGGAAGGGACGACGTACATCCCTCCCGCAAAAGAGCCCTCAGTCAACACAGCGCTGGTCCCTCAGCTCTCCACGATCTCACGAGCACTCACGCCTTCCCCTGTTATGATCCTTGAGAACATCGAGCCTGAGATTGTGTATGCAGGCTATGACAGCTCAAAACCAGACACCGCTGAGAACCTGCTCTCCACTCTAAACCGCTTAGCAGGCAAACAGATGATCCAAGTGGTGAAGTGGGCAAAGGTACTTCCAGGTAGGAACGTCTCTCCTGTCACAGTCTGCATCCTAAACTAGAGAAGTCAGGGCAACAGATTTCGCCATCTCCAACAGTGCAGTTGGAGTTAGCTCCCCGTTTAATCCTCACACCATATTTTTCCATCAATATCAAATTAATGAAGTATGTAGGGAAACTGTTCACGTGCTCATTTCTCCTGAGATGTTAGGGCTACGGGTTCTGTTGTTAATATACATTTCTTGTGTTGATGATTGGAAGGCAACATTTCAGACCCAAAATATTCATAAGGTCAAATACATTCTGTTTGTGAGAACGCAATGAGCCCATTATCAGCATCATATGACCAGGGCCAATCTTAGCGCAGACAAGGAAGTGAAGACCTACCGAGTAAGTGGTATGAGACCCTGAAAGATTGTTCTTTCTGAAAACGGCATCTTACCTCCGGCACCCTTTAAATTGTCCTTGAAATTCCTCCTTTAGTCATTTTTTGTGCTGTAGAATTTTATTAATAAGGCCCCTATTAATCTACAGAAACATCACTTAGAATGGCTATCCCACTGTCCCAGTCCATTAAGCAAAGCAGTTTCTTGGATTACCTGTGGTCAGCCAGGGCCCTAAGAGAAAAGACTGGGGAAGGCTCCGATAGTTGTTTTTTGAAGAGGAGCTTGCCCAGGTAAAACTCTACAAATGGAAGAATACCATGTTGCCCCTAGGAATACAGGCAATGAGAAAAGGAACAAAAGAACAGCTATCAGAGGCCTACACCAGACTGTGGGAGAGGGCAGGACAGGAGCCAAGGACGCTCATTCTACTCCACAACTTTACCAGAGTCCGGTATTACCCCCAGAAGAAAAGGAGCAAGGAATGATATTTTTTCAACCACCCCAAATTCACGAAAATTAAAATCTTCCACCATGATAGCGGATATGCAGGAGTTAACAGTTGTTAAAATATTCTTTAGTTTAATATTATTGTGAGTAGAACAAAGCAAGTTTTACAGGTTAATATAATTTCCTCCAGTCTAACCAAGGGTTTTAGACGTTACCCACAATGAAACTGCCTGAGCTCCCTGGTTTTATTTGTCCTGGCAGTTCACCCTCATTGAAAATGTAAGGTGCATTTAGAATGAAATGTTGAATAGGGCTATGCCCAGGGTGGGTGCTCCTTAAATGACTATTGAACTAAATTGAGTCTGTTAGAGACAGGTGACTGTTTAGGGTTGTCTTAAGAAGCTTCTTCCTGGAATGTACTTAAATGCTAAGTATATTTCTGTGATTAATTGTTCTGTTCTTCAGGATTTAGAAACCTGCCTCTTGAGGACCAAATTACCCTAATCCAGTATTCTTGGATGTGTCTATCATCATTTGCCTTGAGCTGGAGATCGTACAAACATACCAACAGCCAATTTCTCTATTTTGCGCCAGACCTAGTCTTTAATGAGTAAGTACCTATTAATTAGCCTTCATAAAATAAACTGCAGAGTTATTTGTTATGCTTTTTTTATGCTTTCTAAATATAAATCATATGTATATTTGTGAAAGAATCCACTGACACATAGCATTTTTTAAGAGGAAAAAAAATCCTATCATTTAAGGATTTAAAAATTCCTTTTTGCAGAATTACCATGCACATGTCTGAGTATATATAAATCAGTATATATAGATCTCATATAATAGTATGTGGGAATTGTCCCAAAAGAAAGATGATCCAGTTGGCTCTAAAAACTTGACTGGTACAACGCCACGATTAATAGAAAACAGTCTCTTCTGGTATCTACTCCATTTGAGAAGGCTCTCTAGTTTCTAGGAAATGGGAATGTATGAAGCGCCAGTTTTAGCACGCATTCATATAGTGGTTCTATTGTTAACAGTATACAGCTGCTCAATGTGTTTTCATGACACTCATAATTACCATTCTTTGAAATCATAAAAAAAAAAAGCCAAAAATGCTTCTCTGTAGTAAAACATCTTTGGTATTATGATGCATTTTAAAAGATCAAAAGAATTATAAGAGAGATTTCTTTGGCCATGAATCCCTTCCGACGTTAAGTTTACATTAGCGCAGTTCGTTTACGTTTATCTCCACCAGTTGCTTCTTTGTAACTGTTGGGTCAAGAAACACCTAATATAAAAAAGGAACATTTGGATTATGATAGTAACCACAGCCATATTCTATCAGATGTCTCTCTCTAGGTAGGAAAATAGGGGTTTTCAGTAAGAAAGGAAGCGGATAAGAAATAGATTGATAATACAAGACAGAAAAGCAATGCAAAAGATTAGAAGTGGACTCATAGTGCCAAGATACCTAAATGGTACCATAGCAATTTCCCTACCAAGTCCAGCTCACCCCAATACAGTAGGACACGAAGACTATTCTATTCCAATATAAATTAGGAACATCAGTTGTTTGTTCTCAAGGTGACTCTTCTTTCGGCAATTAGTCAGAAAGAATAATTCTACTGCATAATTTTTCACCAAAAGCATGAAGTGAGGCCAAACAACTGACATGCACATTTTCATCTACTTGTTTTCCTCATTAATCAGCGGATATTATTAAATAGGAAGCCTGTTTTCAAATATGGTCTAGAAACCAAAAGAAAAACATGTTCCTTGTTTTAAAAGTGTGGGTAAACAAGAATCTCTATTCCATGCCATCCAGCAGGTCTCCGTTTGATTTTAACTGGAGATTTAAATGATGTGTTTGGTCTTATTGAGTACATCTATTAATTTTTCCCATAAAATACATACAACATAAACATTTTCCATCTGAGCCATTTTTAAGTGTACAGTTCAGTGGCATTAATCACATTCACACTGCTGTGCAACCTTCCCCACCATCAATCTCCCAGACTTCATCGTCCCAGACAGAAACTTTGAACCCCTCAAACAAGAACTCCACAGTCTCCCCTCCCCCGAACACCTGATAATCTCTAATCCATGGCTTTGCCTATTCTAAGGTAATTCAACCAAATAGAGTCATATGATATGTATCCTTTTGTGTCTGGCTTATTTCACTGAAGCATAAGGTTTTCAAGGCTCATTCTTACTGTACCGTGTATCAGAATTTCATTTTATGGCAGAATGATATTCCAATGTATGTACCTAGGATCGATTCTCATCGTTTGCAGATTCTGTATTTGTGAATTGACCTTCTGGCTACATTTATTTGTAACCCCACAGTGAACACACACAGCACTTCCATAGTCCTTCACAGATGTGCCCAGAGCAGCAATAAAATTGCGACGCCCAGTGTGTACATTTCAGCCGAGAGACTCTCTCTGCCTTTTTGTTTCGGCTCTTATACTGTGAACAAGTGGCCTTTTCATGGTCTATTTAGTACCACGCTTTTTGCATTTTTGTGCTTTTTGTTGGTGATTTCACTGTTTAAAGTGACCTCTAAGCAGAAGGCTGAAGTGCTATCTGGTGTTCCTAAAGCAGGAAGTCTGACATTCCTTAGGGGAAGAAAATCCAGGTCTTAGATAAGTGTTTTTCAGGCATGAGTTATAGTGTTGTTGGCTGTAAGCTCAATGCTAATGAATCAGGTATATATCTATTAATAAGTTGCCCTTAAGCAGAAATACACATACAACAGAATTATGTATATAGATCAGGTGATGAAAGTGATCAGTGGATCTCGAGAACCCAACCCTGTGTTTCCTTAGGAGGAAGAGTTCAGTATTCACGGATTCAGTGTTTGCTGCAACTTTATAAAATATAACTACCTTATTTATCTTTACCAAGTAAAGAGCTTTGACCACATTTTGTTTATTCATTCATCTGTCAATAGACACTTGGGTTATTTCCACCTCTGGCTATTGTAAATAACATTGCTATAAACATTCGTATGCTAATATCTGTTTGAGTCCCAGCTTTCATTTCTTTTTGGTGTATATCTAGGAGTAGAATCTCTGAAGCATACTGTAATTCTGCGTTCAACTTTTGAGGAACCACCATACTCTTTTCCACAGCACTTGTGCTATTATTGTACATTCCCACCAGCAATGCAACAGTAGTTACAAGAGTTCAGTTTCACCACATCCTTGCTAACACTTATTTTCTGTTTAGGGCTTTTACTTTTTTTCTTTTTTTTTTTTTTAAGATCGATTGATTGATTGATTGATTGATTTGACAGGGAGGGAGGGAGAGAAAGGGACAGAGGGAAAAGGGGAGAGAGACTCTTAAGCAGACTGCCCACTAAGCGCAGAGCCAAACATAGGGCTCCACGCCAGCACCCTGAGATCTTGACCTGAGCCAAAATCAAGAGTCAGATGTTTAACAAAATGAGCCACCCAGGAGGCCCTAGGTTTTTTGTTTTTAATAGCTATTCTAGTAGGTATAAAATGTTTGGGGATGGGTTTGTATTTCTTTTTTTTTTTCTAAATATATTTGATATATAATACTGTGAATTTAAGGTGTACACGTTGATTTTCAATATTTATATATTGTAATATGATTGCCATCGTATCTGGTACTTAGCACTCTGTCAAGTCCCATGATTGTCATTTCTTTCTTCTGGCAAGAGTAATTAAGATCTAGGCCATTAGCAAGGTTGACGATTATAATAAAATATTTCATACATTCCCTACACTGTATATTAAGTCTGCCGAACTTGTCTACTCGTTGCTAGTTTGTACCTTTAAAGCCGCACCTCTCCCCCCCCCCCCCCCGCTCCTTTCACCCTGTAGTAGCCACTGTTGTGATCTGTTTTTACCAGTTAGCCTTTTTGAGATTCCACATGTAAGTGGTATCATACAGCATCTGTCTTTCTCTGATTGATCTCTTAGGAGCTGTGAAGTCCTTTCTCATTGTGGTTTTGATTTGCATTTCCCTAATGACTAATGTTGTTGGGCCTCCATTCACGAGCTTATTGGCCATTTGTAGACCTTCTTCAGAGACGTGTCTGTTCAAGTCCTTTGATCATTTTTAATTGGATGGTTTGTCTTTTTGTTCTGGGGTTGTAGGAGTTCTTTATATACTCTGGATATTAAACCCTTATCAGAGATGTGTTTTGTATACTTTCCCCATCTGTGTGCTGTCTTTTCACTCTTGATAGTATTCCTTGAGGCATTTAAAATTAGAGTTTTTGATTTTAATGAAGTGCAGTTTATTTTTTTTCTTTTGGTGCCTATGCTTTCACTGTACTCTATTAGTTCTTAATTATATGCACATACCCGAGTATATACATTCTCGGAACAGTACTAAAGTGTTAGAATCCTTTTTAACAAATGAGATTTAGGAGAAAGCAGCTTATATTTGAAGCCTAAATTAATGTGATTGAAAGGTTTGGGAAATAAATAGGAAACCAAAGATAGAAAAGGCCATATACACTTTGTGTACATTTTCCTACTGTAAAAAATACTAATACAGATAAAGTGGAATCACAATAATGGCTTTCTAATGTTATAAATAGTTAAATGTTATGATACTATATAATTATTAGAATGAAAGTTCTATCTTGTTCTTAAACCTTTGACCTTAACCTCACCCTAGAGTTCTGCAGGTTTCTCTCGACTAGAAATAGGGCAGAGCTTGTTTTTCAAAGTTGAGAAAGAGGAGAACCTACTTCCAGAAAACATCTGGAAATGATATAAAGCCTTTTGATCAATCACACCAACATAAAGAGCTTGATCAGTGGCTCTGTTATCGGATGCTATCACAGACCCTGTATCTGTTAGGGAAACTACTAAGTTAGAGAGGATGGCCTGCAGCTAGGGTCTGCTTGCACACGCAGGCTTCGTCCTGCATTTATTGAAGGAATATTTGATAACTGTTGCCAGCGTTCTGAACAGTACCTTCAGAATAGGGGGAAAATGTATAGACAGTTCCCGGCTCATGGAACATACGGTCCAATCAGGGAGACAGATCTTGATCCGAGGATCCGAAAATCATGATTGTAAGTATTGAAAGGGCAAGCACTTCGGGGGCAGTTAATGGGAGGGATTGCTCTAGTTGGGAAAGCTTCCTCGGTATTGCGTAAACTAGTGTCACCCAGGTGGAGGGAGTACCGGAGGAGGGGTGCTGATGGAGGCTGACGGCCCAGGATGTGCAGACCCAGCAGCAGGAAGGAACTCCATGCAGAGCTGTGTAGTGATGGGACATGGAGAGAAATGCCAAGATGTTAAAAGGCAAAATCTGTGGGAATTGCTGGTGGTCAGCTGCAGGTAGAGAATGGAGGGGAGGAGAAGGGGTGTCTAGGAAGACTTCCAGGCCTCTGCCTTACGTGCCAGGTAGGATACGGTGTCACTGCCTGGGAGAAGGGAGCAAGGCTAGAGGACCAGAGTTCGGAAGGGAAGAGGAAGGGATAGTGTGAGGCCAGTCTTAAACGTAAAATTGAATTGCCTTTCAAATACTAGTCAAGGAAAGATAGTAAATAAGCAGTTATTATCCACACCTGAAGCTTAGAGAGAGGTCCCAGCTGAAGATACAAATTCTGGGCTTACTTTAGAAGCGGTAAAGGACACGAGATAGGGGAGATCCCAAGGAAAGAGGGGGTTTCCTGAAAGAAAGTATGGCTACCTGCATTAAAAGCCATGTGAGCCCAGCGGGTGGTGAACCAGAAAGCGGGAAGGACACCTCCCGCTTGCCTGCCAGCACCTTTCACATTCTTGTCTGCTCAACATGTCCCTGGTCTTTCCCTCAGCCAGTACCCTTCCAAGAGTGCAAGGAAGTAACGTACGCTGTTCGGTGGCAGGTAGATCCGCTCTTGTGGGATCCTCCCTTGCGGGATCCTACCTTGCTGTCCCGCCAACCTCCATAGGCTCAGGCCACCTCTCACTTGCACCCGCAGTTCTTGGGTGTCTGTATCCCTACTTTGTTTCCCTGGTACCTCTCTGCTGAAATCACAAGCTCTGTCGTAATCAGTTTTTAATTTCCAGCACCTGGCATGGTGTCCAAGGCAAAGGAAGAACTCTAAATATTTGCCGAATGAATGAATTATTGACCAAATGAAGCAAACAATCAATTAGGCTAGAAGACGCTTTCTAAGTTATCATTGCTAATTATGAGGATGACATTTATGATAAAGAAGTGTGATAGAGGGGACGCCTGGGTGGCTCAGTTGGTTAAGCAGCTGCCTTCGGCTCAGGTCATGGTCCCAGCGTCCTGGGATCGAGTCCCACATCAGACTCCTTGCTCCGCGGGGAGCCTGCTTCTCCCTCTGACTCTGCCTTCCACTCTGTCTGCCTGTGCTCGCTCTCGCTCTCTCTCTGACAGATAAATAAAATCTTTAAAAAAAAAAAAAAAAAAGAAGTGTGATAGGGGATGCAGTTTTCACACCACAAGCTTTGCTATATTTAAAACCCCGACCAAAACTTCCAACAGTTGATTCTTTGTGTTTGCCTTCTCCTGTAAAAAAGATCTGAAAGTTCCCAAAGATCTTATCCTTATACTGTGTACTGGCTTTATTGGAGTTGGAGGAAAGGTGGGGAGCAGGGAATAATTAAGGAAAACATTCTTTCCCATCTTTTTTTATTAAACATTGGGGTGAAGATATGAGTTAATACTTTAAATTAGCATAGAACTTTTCTTATTATAAATGTGAAACTTTTCAAATATGTATTAAATGATTAATTATTCAATTGTACCTTGAAACAGCTTATCATATATTGCTACAGATCGCTGCAAGTATTCAAATTTCTTATCAATTCAGTACACATATTAAAACTGCCATTTAAGCCTGTAATGAAATTTCTTCCAATTTTTTTTTTAAGTTTCTGAAAGGCAGGTTCGGTGTTACTACTCTCTTTTAAGTCTTGACCAATATTTTAGAATCAAAAGTATATTTAAAATCATGTTTCTATTGTACCAAGTGGTCGCCCAACAAAAAATGGTTCTTGAATGATCTTGCACTGCCTTTGTGGTTCCTAAACCTTAGAGTTTAAATCTTGGTGCCACTTTCTGAGCCCCTGTGAGTGAGCGCTCTCAGTGTGTCTGCCCTGGACCTGGACTCCTCAACCTCAGCTTCTTAGTGATGGAAGGTGAACCCCCCCTCCCGGCCATTGACTGTGTGATGGCAGCACCAGGAGGGAAGTATAGACTCAGTTAGCAGTCATTTCCTGTTTCATGGAGTGCTGTCTGTCCTTATTGTCGCCCCAGTAGGGGATCATTGTGCTGCCATGGTCCAGTTGTCCTTAATGAGAGGCCCTCCCCAGTGCCCTTAAGGACCCTCTTCACTTAAGGTCCTAAAGCTCTGAGAGGCCTGGCTCATACTTGGGCTGTGTATACCAAGGCCGTGTCACTGTTGTGCCAGCTGGGATCAGGCTGTCCCCACAAAGGCCAGAAGTGGATGGAGTTAGGACATGACAGGCCTCCCCCAGCCCTCCTAAGGCAGCATGGTTGGTACTGCATGCTTGGTACTCTCACTCCAGCAGGGTGAGAGCCAGCGATGTGGGGGACAGGAGTTCTGATGGGAGGAGCCACGGAAGTAGGATGAGCCTGGGTCAACTTCCCCTTCCCTGGCTTCATTTACTTTTCTTCTCTGTCCCCAATGGCTCTTCCCCTCTTCTCTTCCCTCTCTGTGGCTTCCAGACAGGATTTCTTACTTCCCCTGTGCACACTGGGACACTGTTCTGTGTAGTTCCCAGTGTCTGACCTCCAACCTTTCCCACCACCTTCCCTGCTCCCCCCCCTTCCTCCGTCTCCATCTCTTTCTGTCTCTCTCTGTGTCTTACACACACACACACACACACACACACACACCCCTACTCATACCTCCTGTCTTCTGATATTTCTTCTGTTTTTTTCCTCTGGGTCAGTATGAAGAGATAAACTGAAAGAACAGAAAGTCCCCCTTCTGTGCCTTATCTTTCCATTGGACCCTATGGAAACCGGGTCCTGTTCTACCAGCGAGAAAGCCAGAGTCTGCAGCAGAATGGTGTGGCCATTTGTGAGTCGGACAGGAGCCACAGCTCCCTCTTTAGAGGGTGCATATGCTGCCCCTCTCCCCATGGTTCCCACTGCTGCCTGCTGCTTGCACCTGCCCTTTTCCCTCATGCCCAGCCCCTGTAGACTTTGGAGATCGACACTCATGAATGAAGAAAAACAATGTCACAAATTAGAAAACGGTCAACCCTTGCCTGCAAGTGGCAGAAACATTGCAGAATGGCATTTTTTCTGTTGCACAAAGGTAGGGTGTGGGAAGACCTCTTGCTATCTGAAGGCAGAGGGAACTGTAAGCAAAGCTACAATGAAACCTGAGGAGATTTTCTAAGCTACAAAAAAGAAATAAGCATTCAGTCACAGAGGGAAGCAGAGGAAAGGTAGGTGCAGAACCCCAAACGAGAGGTATTTCTTCTCTTCTTTTTTCTCCCATTCTTTGAAAACAGTATTTCTCCCCTTTAATCAGCTAGCGTAGTGATAAGTAGAGTCAGAGCAAAAAGTTACTTCTAGACATTTCCGGCAAAAGGTTTGAGAGGAGGGAAGGTCTTAAATAAATGGGTAACTTGGCTGTGGGTGCTGCTTCTGGGTTCCTGCTCACATTAAGGGAAGTTCTTGAAATGAGCGTGCAGGGGTCAGGCACTGCCCTACCTGAGGAAGGCAAGAACACTGAAGAGAGGAGTATTAAGATGAGGACTGCAGATAAACCTTATAACTCATTCCTGGACCTGTCTCCTTCTTCGCCAAACCCAGCCTTCTCATTTTGGACTGTTCTTCGGAGAAGGCAGTAAGTGATATTTATCCAGTTCATTCACGCAACAAATGTTTCTTGAGCAACTTCAGGAAACCAAGCACGGTTCTAGGCACTGGGAATACAACAGGGAGGAGTCACGGATCACGTACACCGCGTGCTGGCAGTGGGCGGGAGAGCAGAAGTGGAGGCAGCAAGGGAAAGAAGTCTCACCTGCTGTGTCTCCCAGGACCGTAGCTCAGGGAACATACCATCATCCAGGTGTACGACCGCGACAAAGTGGTGTTTGAAATAATAAGGTGCAGTTCGGATTCCCTCAGAAGATTTACCAGCGCCTTTGGTTAGCCATGTTGACCTCCTTATGGTGCTTTGAAGGCTCTAAGCCCATCCCTTTCTCAGACCCTTTCTACCTGCTATTTGTTCTGTGCAGGAGGGTGGTCCTTTCTCCCCTTCTGTCTCAGCTGGAAGTATTCCTTGTTCAGAAGCCTGACCGCCAGATCTAGAGAGACCCATCTGCTCTGTCCCTCCCCATCATACCGCACATTTCTGTTCTTTGTAGTACGTCTCCTGCCACCGTGACGTAGGCTCAGAGAAGGTAGGAACCTGGCCTGTCTGGTTTGTCTTCGCAGACCCAGCACCTATAATACTGTCTGTCATTTGTAAGTGCTTGATGAACTAATTAATTTTAAAGTGCTGTTTTCAGCATTATTTCCTGCTGCTTCTCTGCATAAACTCTGCACAAGCCAAATTAACCTTCCTCTTCCCGTAGTCCTGTCTTTGCGCTGCTGTGCCTTTGCTCCTGACATTTTCCTTTCCTCTCCCTCACCTAAGCCGAAGGACTCCTCCTCTCTGCCGGCTTCTCTTGTCTTCAAAATCAAGAGGGCCTTTTTGCCCCCAAAACTTTCTTTTCTGTATTACTTTTTTCTCTATCAACTATCTGCTGCTTTTTATGTTTTATATACATTTTCAGTCCAGCTGTACTGTAAACTTCTAGAGCGCAGGAAGCATACTTGAAAAAACTTTCCTATGTTTAGCAAAATACTTTGTACATATTGGCACTCAGTGGCTTTTTTGGGGTCTGTTGATGAGTGCTCTTTCTAGTACAAATGTCGGATGCTAGATTCCTGATACGGGTTTACTCTATAATGCTTTTAGGGCATAGCATGTGAACTTAATGAAAAAGATTCGTTTTTTTATAGCATTCTTTCAAATTTTCCTTCAGGAACACTGCTATATGTTAATATTTCTTACATGTTGCATCTTGTAGCATACTTGAGAAATTTCCTAAGTAGTAATGAAGCCAGGTAATTGCCAGTATAGTATGAAATTGAAACAAAAAGGAGACTGTAAAAGGAATGCACTGTTTAAACTCTGTAGAACTCTATAGAGGTTGCGCAGAGTAGTTTTTTAGGGGAAAGAGGTTGGGGGGTTGGGTTTCAGGGATTTTTCTGGTTTTGCTCTTGTTGTTTTGTTTTTTATAACCAGTCTTCTGTTGAAGAAAGACACTGGCTGTCTTTTTTTTTTTTTTTTTTTTTTTAGGATTTATTTATTTATTTGAGAGAGCGAGAGGGAGAACCTGAACAGGGTGAGGATCAGAGGGAGAGGGAAAGAGAATCTTCAGGCAGATTCCACACTGATTGTGGAGACCCACAAAGGGCTCAATCTCATGACTCTGAGATAGTGATCTGAGCCAAAATCAAAACCAGATGCTTAACCAACTGAAACCCCCAGATGCCCCAAAATTGCACCAAGTAGTAATGATGCAAGAAAAATGTCCAAGCTTTATTCTGAATAAATAGAGGGAGCTATTTTTTATTTTGATTAAAAGTCAAAACAAGTTTAAGGTCACATGGTATCTGTAAAAGGCTTAGCGTGGCTAATATTAACGTGTTGCTTTGTATTTCAGTTAACATGCCCGAAGACTTTGGTCTCTTGAGCTAAAAATACTCTTCCTTTCAATACAAAATAAAATCACTGTGATGAATTTCTTTTTTTTTTAAATAATCGATAAACAGAAAAATTAATTTCGATGCAGTGATTACATTGTAAGATTGGGGCAGGTGCTGAGGAATGCGTAAGTTAGTTACAAAACTGAGGAGAGTAGTGCTAGGCTTCCTCCCTTGACACAGGTCATCACAGACACATAGATGCTGTCTTTGATCATACTCCTCCAGAGTGAAGGAGGAGAACACACTTGAATGTGTCTTGATATGTAAACTATTCAGTGAACTTTCATCTCTAGACACTTATAGAACCAAAACCTCATGATTATCCATTTTTACTGTGTCATACATGAGAGATGATTTGAGTTTCAATCCCTCACTTCCACCCATGAAACCTAAGCAAAATAATTGATTTGTGTATCTGGAGGGCTCTGAAGAGATTAATTTTTGAGCAGGGGTTGGGGGCATTGGTTTTGGCATTGATACTTTTCTGAAAGAAATAAGTAGAGAAGGGAAAGGGGGGGAAAGGGGCCATATTTGGTGACCTTCCCTACTTATTAAAGCTCATCTGTGGGATGCCTGGGTAGCTCAGTTGGTTAATTCGCCAGCTCTTGGGTCATGATCTCAGGGTTCTGGAATTCAGCCCCGTGTTGGGCTCTGCAGAGTCTTCTTAAGATTCTCAGTTTACCTCTCCTTCTGCTTCGCCCTTCCTGCCCCCCACACTTGCACATGCACTCTCATTCTCTCTCAAAATAAATCTTCTAAAAAAAAAGCTCTTCTGTGTCTCTGCAGTAGGAATACTGCTCTAGTCAGGGTCCATATTTACAGATGTGGCATCCTTTGTCCAATGGCCCCTCAACGGTGCTCCTGCACTTTGAGATAGCAACGGCCTCAGTAGAATCAAGGGAACTAGGAGTTTATAAACTCCTAATTTCTTTTTTGCAGCAGGTGTGATATCACTCTCTGTCTTAGTCACCTTGGACTGCAATAACAAAATACCACAGGCTGGGTGGCTTGGACAGCAGACATTCATTCCTCACAGTTCTAGAGGCTGAAAATCGGACGTCAGGGTACCTTTATGGTTGTGTTCCAGGAGGGCCCTCTTCCTGACTTATAGGCAGCTGCCTTCTCACTGTGTCCTCATATGGGGAAGACAGAAAGCTCTGGTGTCTCTGCTGCTGCTTCTTTTGTAAATCCCATCATGGGGGCTGTGCTCATGTTAACCTATTTACTCCCCAAAGTCTCACCTCCCATTGTTATCACCTTGGGGATTAGGGTTTCTACATGTGAATTTGGGGGGACACAAACATTCAGTCTATATCATCTTCACTTACATGGATAATAGGGTACAATCAAGTGCTTTGGAGGGGGAATTTGATGGATGATGAGCTGGTGCTTTTAGAGCTTTTGTTTGTATTATTCATATTTATTTACCCATATAAGAAATTAAAACAAAATTTTAGAATATGGTCTTATCATTCACTTTAAAATAACAAGTACATATTATATAAATAACATAAGCAGCATAGAATAAATATTTTATGAAAAGTAACTTTTTTAAAAAAAGTATTAATGTCACTCTTTTTGCTTTTTTATAAATCCTTTCAGTCTGACTTCAATGAAGACTGTTGTATTCCCTTGTCTGCTTCTCATATTTAGTCTGTGGTGATAGGTTGTTTTGGCTGAAGTATATGAAAAAAAAATTCCTGTTTCACCAGGTAGTTAGTTGGAAAAAGGAGTACCTTGTAGACCCCTGGAAAGGGTCTTGGGGATATCCCAGAGTCCCCAGACCACATTTTGAGAAACACTAGACAAGGCGATCGATAAAACCCAACCCAGACTTGTTATTCTGCTTTGCTTTGGGGAAGCCTCACTTGTGGTCTGGATCTCTGTTTTCTCATTCAGGAAGGACTTAATCTCTTCTCAAGGTATCTGAGATTCGCACCTGAGTAGAACGTGGTCCTCATGCTTAAAGGGCTCTCGGTCTAGTAGCAGAACATTTAGAGAGCCTACTATGTGCCATTTTCCCTACTTGATGCTTTTATGTGTGCTGTCTTGTTTATAGACAGTCACGTCTTCAGGCAGATACTATTATCACTGCTTTATAAATAATTCAGCTGCCTCAGGCAGAGAGAAGTTCAGTAGGGTTATCTAAGATCGCATAGCTGCTGAGAGGTCGCTCTCAGTATCTCCGTGGAAGTTCATGCTGTTCTTGTTATGCCCTATGTCTCCATGCCTCTATAAAGTAATGGAAATGGAAGGGTCTTAGGGTCTCTTCCAACCTCTTATAGTTTATGATTCTGCTTTTCCAACAAGATAACTTATAGCTATGAGGTCTTGTGACTAAAATGAGGCCAATTAAAAGGGAGGAGGACAGTATTATAAGTGAATATCGTAATTGCTTCCCCTCATGTGAAATGTATGTCTTCCTATTGTTCAGCTAAAAAAAAATTATGAACAACAGTTGTGTTTCACTGGTCATTAATAAATGATGAGAATATTTACAATATGCAAAGCAGCATGGTGGCTGTTGCAAGGATTCTGTCAGGTGGTTGGCGAATTAAGACCAAGACACAAGAGTGGTGGCCCAACAGGATGGAGTCCACATGACAAGTGTGACAAATAAGTTTTATTTGAGATGGGGGCTCCAGGAGTTTAAAGAGAAGGTGATTCCCTTGGGCTGAAAATAGCAAAGAAAGCTGCCTGGCAGAATTATCTGGCTTTAAAACTTGTTTTAGCCTCTAAAGGAGGGTTAGAATTTGGATGGGTACAGTGAACACGATGCTCTGTGGTCCAGGCATGAGGAATTGTACCTGCGCGGCACGGGGAACGAGTGTCTGAATTTCAGTGTTGAAGCTATCGAACTGTGCATGGGGCATGAAGAACTGTGGGCTTACACTTGAGAATGGAAGGGGCTGTTTCTTTCCCACTGCCCTTTTCTTCTCACTAGTTCTGCTTTCCCTAACTTCCCTCCCACCAGAACTGACATTTATTTTTTCTTTCTTGTCTCAGCCCTCCCCTTCGGCTTGACTCTTTTTCTGGCTTTCTCTTGTCCTCTTTTTTTTCCTCTGTCCTCTTCCCCCTGTGACTTGACAGCCCTCCACTATCTCTCATTTATCAAATAAAAATGTTACATCCCATTGTCAGCTTAGTTTTTATATTGAGACCTAATTGACATGTAACATTGTATTAGTTGCAGGTATACAATATGATGATCGCATATTTGCACATATGGCAAACTGATTGCCCCAGTAAGTCTAGTTAAAATCTATCACCATAGTTACAAACTTTTTTTTCTCCTGATGAGTTTTAAGATCTGCTTTCTGAGCAACTTTCAAATAGGTGATACAGTGTTATTAACCATCCACCATGCTGTATGCTGTTGTCTTAGTTTTGAAATTAGGTGTGGTAAGGCTCTCCTGCACCTTTGCAGGGGAAGAAAAACAGTAAACACAAAAAGTTGCTTTTTGGCTTCAGTATGACCCCTTGTGCTCTTTTCTTTGGAGTCCTAACCCGAAGTGGGAGACTTTTTCACTCAAGGTCCACCAGTCATGGTCTTCAAATCATTGAAATTCTATTCCAGAAACTACTCAGAAGAGTGATTTTGCTTTTCTAATTTTTATTATATTTTATATCTTTCCTGACTGCTATTCTTTATACTTGTTGCAGAAGAACACTGCTGTCAATTGGCTGCCGAACCACCCCCCAGTTCTTTGTGCCCAGCAGTACACTGAGGGAGGGGCTCGACTCACACTCTTTTACCAGGGTGCGGGACCCAGTGCCCGGCTGGGGAATGGGGTCCTGCCTGTTCAAGAGATCACAGCAAGCTAACACGTTTTTGTTTTTGTTTTTTAACATTTTATTTTGTTTTATTTTGTTTGAGAGAGAGAGACAGAGAGTGCCAGCTGGGGGAGGAGCAGAGGGGAGAGACAAGCCAACTCCACACTGAGCCAGACAGATGCTGGGCTCAATCCTAAGAGTCCTCGATCGTGACCTGAGCCAAAATCCAAAGTCAGATACTTAACCAACTGAGCCATCCAGGCGCTCGGGGGCTAACGCTTTTGAAGCATTGGCCTTTAATGTGTGTTTCTTCTAGTGGATGAAAACAGAAACCCAAAGAATCATTTGTTTGTCCTTAAAGACTGCATGGCCATTCTATTCTGATTAGAGAACATTCAGAAGGTCACAGAATTTCCAAGTAGAGGAGGTTAGGTACATCGGCTGTCCTCCTGAGCTGTATTGACTAGGTATTTTCTACATGTGGTTAAAGAAGATGTGGAGCAGTTAGGCTACGCTTTGAATAAGCATGGCGTTCACGCCACCTCATGTGCATGTGTAGTATGTGTCTGACCGGTGATGTTTTACGGGAAACAGATGTCACTGCTGATGTAGTGACCTGGTACTATCATACTTACTTCACCCAGTCATGAATGATGCAGTTGTTCATCGTGTCCTGAACAAAATCTGCTTTGTGACAGATGTTCAGAATAATAAGAAAGGACAACGTGGCTCATCTCTAATAGATTAATTGAGTTGAATATCATCTTTTTTTATTATTATTTAGGCCGATGACTTATCAGCTTTTAGAAGGATTCATACAAACAAAATAAACTACCTTTCATACAAAGCGATGGCACCTGAGAATGTTTTCTAGGACCCAGGTCGATTAGTGAATGGAGTAGTGTCTGTGATAACAGTCTCTAGAGGTTTAGCTGTTTTCTTCTTCCAAAGGAAGGTGCTGCGGATAGTAGAAGGAGTCTGTGATCCTGGAACGGGAGCACAGCTGCTCGCTACCTTCCACGTCTCCACCCAACCCTGCACACACTGGGAAAGTCACCTCTGCAAGTGTGAGCCACGCTCCGCTCTTGCCTCAGAAGCATAACCGCATACCTGGGCTTTATCAGAGTAAATGTCCGTCCTTATAACGTGTGCCAGGTCTGTTGCTAGAGGAACAAGCCTTTTGCTTCACGAAGAATACGTGATATTCCATAAGTTGCAATTTAATACAAATCTTTTTTTGTACTAGGAAAAGTGATTTGCTGTCACCCTTTATGCCCACGAGAGTCTAGCCATACTCCCGAATTCAGCAATTAACTTTGTTCTCATTCTTGAAGTTCACTAGTTATCAGGTGGGAATCTTACTGTTTTACAGCTCCTTTTTTTACAAGTGAGGAAACTGTGGTCGTTTATTGAAATTAAGCAGTGTCTTTAAGTATATACCCAAAATGTCCATGTTTGAAGCGATAATAAGTCACAAAGGTTTTCTGTCTTTTATTGAAATGTCTGTGTTCTGCATACCATTATATCTGCAGAAAGTTAGTATTAGAGTCTATATCCTACAAAAATGGGGCTTGGATAATTTTTTAAAAATTCTTTCACCAGAGAATATTGGGTTTTTGTATCCTTTCTGTGTGGAGAGAAATTCAGGTGTTAAGTCTTAACATGGTTTGGATTTTATGAAGTGCTCAAGGTTGTAAGCTTGCTGTTGGATATTTCCACCTTAATATAGCAGTCAAGAGGAAATTTTCACAGTGGGTTATGACTTTGTGTTTTCTTTGCTCTACCAGAAACATGTGTCCTTGTATCCAAAAGAAATACTAACTATGTAAGTATATAAAAATCTAAGGTACCAAAGACTTTTTTTTATACAAAACACTATATATAAAATATATGGTTAGAAGAATTTTTTTGATGATTTCTAGGACTATCAGTGGTAAACTATGGTTGCCATGTAACCAAGCCCCTTCTAAATTTTTAGATTGTCAAATGCTATTTTGATCAGCGTAACATCTCCTACCGTCAGTGGCAACTGTGATGCTTATATTCAAGGGCACTTCCACAAAAACACATCCCTTTTGGGACATCAGTTAAGGTGACAAAACACTGAATTATCTTTTAACTCATACTAGAGTTGACCATGTAAGATTATTAGAGAATCAGTGGACGTCACAGAGACCACTGGGATCCCACTCACTGGTACAATAAGACAACCACAAAAAACATGGTCCATCAATTCCTAGACCAAAGTGGCTGAGTTCTGGCCTGGCTGTAAATAAATGACACAGGTGCTCTAACACATACCAGAACTGCAGCGAGCGTGAGGGGCCTTCTACAGATAGATCTTGTTTATCAGTGAGGGGGAAATCTGGTAAGATTATGAAAAAAAAAAAAAATGTATACCATAAACTGGAATAATATGAATTTTGAAATTGAGGTCATTTTTATTCTAATTAGGGTTTGAAAAAAAAACCTGTTTCTGCATGTTATTTTTTTTAGAAAAATAACACGCCTAAGACAAGGACCATCTGTTACACTGACCACTTAACAAGATGTCACATTGATTCAGACACGATGGTGTCGTTTGCAGCATCAGATGTAAGGTCTGGCCTCTCAGATCGGCTGTGATTGTGCGTGTACCGTAGCTCAAGTTATTTTACTCTGTTGTAAGATTGACACGGCTGCTGTATGCATTCCAACAATGTGATAGCCGCATTCATTCCTAGGAGAAATTTACAGAAGTATTAGCTTGTTAGCAAACAGGTTTTTGAAGGGCCTTCCTAAGATGCCAGGGACTTAAAGGAGTCCAGCCCTGAATGAGCTTTGCTGTGTTTTGTTTATATATATAAATAATATATACATAGCTTATATATTTATATATAAAATACATATATGTATATATTTATATAAAATACATATATTTTTTAAGATTTTAAGTCATCTCTACACCCAGCATGGGGCTCGAACTCACAACCCTGAAATCAAGAATTACACGCTCCACCAACTGAGCCATCCAGGTGCCCCAATATATGTACATTTTAAGAGCATCTCAAGGTCTGTGAAATCCATTAGATTTATCTAATCTCAGGGGCTACCAGATATTTATTTAGTACTGGTGTCATTTGGGACCTGTGCACATAACAAAAATCAATCAGAGATGATTATCCAGGTGGAGGACACAGACCTTCAGAGCGATGGGAGTTGGTGATTGTTTAATCGTGGGCTAATGAGAAATGTTTCGGAAATTTACTTTTGTAGTTCCTCACTAAATAAAGTGATGCTTTCCTTTCCTAAAAGGCATGCAGGTGACCACGGTACAGCTAAGTGCAATATTGCTAAAGGATCTTCAGTTAAGAAATGTCACTGTACCTTTCATATGCTCCTATAGGTGGAAGAGCTGGGAACGTTTTTGCTTTGGCATTTATAAAATCAGCCAATGTGAAAGGATTATGTTTATTAAATGTGAATTCTTAGAAAGAGAAAAGAGTGATAAAAGTAGTTCTATTTTCCCTTCTCCCTGAGGGTACCAAAATTACGGCAGACAGGCCTTTTAGAAAGTGTTTCTGTGACTGACTTTGTTGAAATTATGGTTTATTAAAAGGATTTTTACCCTTCCTTCTTTTAAAAAGCATTTAGCACAGCCTGCAGTAAAAGCACATACAGTGAAAGTCCATCAAGACACAAAAAGGCCAAAAGCAAGTAGTAAAAACAGTGAAGAAAAGAGATATTTTTATATATTATAAAAGAAGAAGAATGAATGAAAAGCCTGAACTCTAAGAGAAATTACTTAATTAAACACAAACCCTCGTCTCTTAATCTCTATCAGAGTATAGCAGATAGTCTCATGGGTTGCAGAGATTCTTTCATGTTTCTAGTTAAATTTTTTTTCAGTTGTGATAAAATACCCGTAAGGTAAAATGTACCAACTTGACCATTTCTAATTAGGCAGCTCAGTAATCCTCTGTGCATTCACAGTGTTATGTAAATAAGTGCTTTTTCCTCCCTTTCCCCAGTCCCTGGGAGTGGCCATTCCACTTCCTGTCTCTAGAAGTTTGACTGCTCCAGGTACCTCATTTAAGTGGAATCTTACAGTATTTGACTTTTTGTAACTGGCTCATTTACTTAAAGAATATCATTTTGTGCGTTTGTATTGGCTCGTGTGTCAGAAGATCCTTTCTAAGGCTAAATAATATTCCATCAAATGTATATGCCACATTTTGTTTATCCGTTCACCCATTGAAGGACACTTGGGTTGCTTCCACATTTTGGATATTGTGAGTAATGCTGCTATGAATATGAACGTACAGATGTCTCTCTGAGACCCTGCTTTAAATTTTTGCAGAGTCTCTTTTAAGAAGTTAGTTCGCATCCTCCCGTAGAAGCCAGAGCACGAGGACCCACAGTAGGTGTTCAGGTTAATACTTAGAGCTCCTGAGTCCTGCAGATACCCATAGTTTGGAATGGTTTGTCATTTGGGCTTATCAGATATTTACTTCCAACAGAACAGAACATAAATATGATTCCAGGATTTCCTTTAATTTGGGTCAGTAATTTCCCAAATCAGCTGCTTCCAAATGAGCCTCCAGGTAACTGAATGACTAAGCTTCTCAAATACATTTTGAGTAGTGTCTTGGTAAGCCAGTACTTGAATACCAAAACAGAAGTGTTCGTTCTGACAGCCATTGACCCATAGTTCAGAAGACTAGCCTCATAAAGTTGGGCAATGACTTTACTGGTAATGTAATAATGGCAAGATGGCATGGGCCCTATAGATCCAAAAGTTGTTCAGTTCTTTAGTTAAATTAAGAGCCAGAAATTAGCATACAGATCGTTTAAATTGTGAACTTCGTGGGGCATCTGGGTGGCTCAGTCAGGTAAGCTTCCAGTTCTTGATTTTGGCACAGGTCATGATCTCGGGCTTGTGAGATGGAGCCCCACCTTCACTGGGGGGTCTACTTGAGATTCTCTCTCTCCTTCTGCCTCTTCCCCTCCCTCTGCTCGCTTGCTCTATCTGTCCCTTCCAAATAAGTAAATAAATACAAAAAATAAATTGGGAGCATCCTTCCTACTCTGATTATAATAGGGCTTTTTCTCATTCCCACTGTTACCATGAAAATGAACTCCATTTTCAACCCCAAGTTCTCTCAAAGGCCAGGAAAAATATATTTTCCAACTCTTCAATTATTCACTTTTGTTCCAAGTTAATCAGGTTTGGAGATGTTAGATTATTTTAATATTTTAAAACTATTTCCAAATGACCCTGTGATTGTAGTTTAGTGTAATGGGTGTTCTCAGAGAGAACCAGATGAAGTTATATCTATGAATAAAATTGGTTTCTTAGTTTGAGAAAATGATAGGTTTTCAAAACTATTGAAATATTTCTTTTTTCTTTTTCTTCTTTTTCTTTTTTTTTTTTTTTTCCAAAGTGTTTTTAAAAAATATTTTAGGGCTATCATTCTTGTAGATTTTATCCCAAGGCCTTTGGAATCAGAACTGGGTCTCTGTGCCCATTTTGGTTGTTTTTATTTATCTATCCAAAAATAGAGTTCATTCTTTTCCTGCAAATGAGATGTTTAGAAATGCGTAACATGTGCCCCCTGTTCAGAAGGCTGTCAGTTATTCAGGTCTAATGTTCACTTGAATACAGGGCTATTTCCTACTTTAGTAATCTTCCACTGCCTCCATATTAGTTCAGCATTCAGGGATAAATTCTGCACTGACTTTTATATTTTAGAAGCATTATACAGATTTCACCTTTTTCGCAAAGTCGTTCATGTATTTTTACATTATTCTGCTGAAGATGAGGTAAGATTATAAAATGAATAAAAGCATATAGCAAAGAGTATTTCTGTGAAGTAATATTGCAAAATTAATACCAGTGTCATGCCAAAAAGGTTGTCCTTGTTTCAACTTCTATGGATGTACATTTCCGTGCATTTAATCTAATTGTGCAAAAACGATGTGATGTAAAATGTGTTTTTAAGATGGCCTATTTTCCTGAGATTTCAAGCTATATTGAGTACCCAGTGCTCTTCATTTAGAGAACTCAATTTCATGCAGTGGAAACAGCAGTGGAGTTTGAAAACACAAAATCTTACCACGTAATGGGGAGCAAAGAATAAACAAATAAGTGAATGTAATAACAAAACATATGAGGTACCAAACATCTCTTCATAGTTGGAAAGAGATCCTCTGGAGAAAAAGCGAAAACAGCGCTGAGCTGTTGGCAAGCATGGAGAGAGAAGACGACCTGAGGTACGAAGTGGAGAACATGTGGTAGCTTCTGGCTGCTTCATGTACCTTCATTTCCCTATCGTGAACGTGAGGATAGTTCTTCACAGGGCACTGTGAGAATTAGCAAGACTGAATTTAACATTGGTGGATGGTAGGCACCCCATAAGTGATAGCTGTGAAGACCATAGAGCTTACTCAAGGAATAAGACCTCAAGAAAGAGGTAAAGAGTTGCTGTTCATACTGAAGGGGCAAAAGCAAACTTCCTTTAGGCGTGTGGTAACCCGTGCTCTCATCTAATCCAAGTAGCATCTGAGGTCTCTCTTCAAGTCACCTTAATCAGTGTGTGGATGTTTTGTCAACACATCTGAGAACAGAAACACTTTGACACGGAGGTGCTGAGCCCTCACATTCTACTCCTGGCAAGTTCCTTCCACCTCCCTGAAAACCTACACTCTCTGTGTTTTCTCCTGCTTTACCCTACAAAGAGAAATAATGGTAACAATATAATATTGTTTGCCTGTAAAGTCATTTCAAGAATTTGATTATCCCTTGCTTTGTTTTAACTGAAATGATCACTGGTCTCTCAAGAAGAATTTTATTTTCTTTATTATACAAAAAAAAAAAAAAAAAAGCTAATAGTACTTTATAATCTAAGAATTTGCATATAATTGGTTTCTACATTTCTGCAAGGTTGGAATTATTATTAGTATCCCAGTTTGACATGCAATGAGTCTGGGTCTCAGAAGTGATGTGATCACAGACTGACAAAGCCAGCACCCTGAAGGGCCAATGGGCAGCACATCTGCAGACCCTGCTGGGCTAAAGTCAAGGGTGCCTGTGCTCTCTCCAGCAACAGGCCTAAGGAATCAAATGCACAGGAGTCTACTCTTTCATTTGCCAAGCATCAAATGCATGTTTTGCTGTATTCCATGGATATCCTGATTTGCTACTCACTCCATCCCATTTTACAACCAAAATCTCTCCTTTTTTGGAGAAAGTTTTGAAGAACTTCATAAATGCCCTATTTTATTAGACATTTGACCTTTGTGCAAATTTTCAGTATTCTCTTGTTCTAATCATCATCATCATATGCAAATCATTTTGTTGTCTTCACTTTTTTCTTCTCTCTCATTCATTCATGAAATATTTATTGAGCAAAGATTGACACATGATACTTGGCTATCGTATTCTACTTGACATTCAGAAAGGTGAGCCAGACATGGATCCTGCCTTTAAGAAGCTTGTAGTTAGCAATCAGGATGGTGAAACTGAACTGAGCCTTTTTTTCCCTCTAAACACATAGAAATTCTGCAGTTAAAAAAGAAAGTCTTAAATATATAGGCAAGCTTTAAAAGGTGGGGGTGGGGGGGAACAGGTGCAAGAAGAGGGAATTCACAGCCAGAGTGGTGTAACTTGGAGCTAAAGCTGTAGTTGGCCCACAGACTGTGGATGTAGATAAATGCCTTAGGGGGTGCATATAAGAACACAAACAGGAACGGGAATCAAGAACATAGACTGTAGCAAGGCTGGGGCCAGAAATGGAGCCTCTTGCATAAAGCCATGGCTCTGCAGCGATTTCACTGTCTCCTAACAAGGACAGCACAACTCAACATGCCAGCCAGCCCAGGGACATGGCAGGGAAACTGAAAGAAATAAGAAACACAAGCCTGTATCACATCAAATGCGGAATCTAAATTTAAACTATACAAGTCTTGCAAAAAGCATTTAAGCTAAGAAATTAGCATAAAAACTGGTCCAGAACAAGTGGAGTGCTTCTACCTCTAACAGTTGTAAATGCTGAGACTTCCTGTAGAGTCCCTTCCATCCTCAGTGCCCGTCAGTGCCCCGGGATTCACCCAAGCCAAAACAGTGTGTGGTAGGTATGCATATGAGCAGCCCCAAAAGTTGAACAAACAAAAGCAAACTCTGAAAGAAACTATGAGATATAATGTTGAAAGTATTAAGAGGTATAACAGATAAAGACATAATTTAGAGAAAGAAGATATAATAGCCAGAAAATAAAAAGTGCCTTATGGAAAATAACAGAAATGTCTGAGAAAGAACTAAATAGAATATTTCTAGGCACCGAGACATGAAACATATTGTCATTAAAATACTGTAGACATTAAACATATTAGACACAAAAATATGTAGTTAAAAGACAGATCTGAGAAAATCACCTAGACTGCAAAAGGAGGGTTGATGTGGAGGACACAGAAGATCCAATGCACTGCTAATAGGAGTTCAAAAAGGAAAAGTAGCAGGACTGGGACAGGGGTGATACTTGAAGAAACAATGTCTAGGGACATTTCAGAACTGAAGAAATACTTACACCTTCCAATAAAATAGGGCTATTGAGTCCTAAGCAAGAGAATTACTACTCGGCACTCAGGCTCTTCGGAATGAAACTGCAGACATCAAATAAACAGGAAATTTGTGATAAGCTACCAAAAAGAAAATGCAGGTTACCTGTAAAAGAATGACAACTAGACTAACAAATTTCCACAAAAGCAGGTCTTAGGGCCCAACTACCGTGGAGTACTAGCTTCAAAGTACGGAGGGCCATTACCTGTCAAGCTGGAAGTCTACAATTTTGTGAAGAATGAAGGTGAAATAGAGATTTTCAGACAAATCAAGATGGAAAGACTTAAACTTTCAATGGCTGACCACTATTTAAAGAATTATGAAAAAAAAATTCTTTAACATGTAAAAATACAAAACAAAACAAAACAACCCTGAAGTCTGAGCTAAGGTATAAGAAACCCATCATTAATGAGACAGATGAGGGCATGTGGGTCTGAGGAGGACTGATTTCAGGAGAGATGTGAAAACAGGTGTAATCTAAATTCTAAAGACCTGTAACAAGGAGAACTGGAAGCAGTCGACCGAAGACAGTTGACTTTGTTTGTTTGCTTGTTGCTCATGGAAAAGCTGTTGATTAACTTTTGACTCTTAAGTATACAAATTCACAACTTGATAATTATTTAAAGGGTAAAAATAAAAGCGTACTTTCTAAATCCAGTACTGTGGCAGAGAGGGGGATTTTTCAAAAGCTGGATCAACCCAGTCAAAGGCAGTAAAGTGGAAAAAGAGAAAGAAAAGAGGAGAGAAAGTTAAAATGCTAGGGGAAAAAATCCAAAACCATCAGTAATCACGGTAAAGGAGAACAGGTTAAACTGAGTTGTTAAAATACAGAGACTCAGACTTTTTAAATCCAGTTTTTTGCTGCTTATGTAAGAGACATGTGAAATATAATTATTTGGGACATTTGAAAATAAGGGATTAAAAAAAGCATAACAGGCAAATTCTAAAGAGAGAGCAGAAGAAAGTTGAAGGAAGGAAGAGAAAAAAGAAGAAACAAAATTATTATCAGACAAAATTTTTAAGGCAAAAAAATACTAGGATTAGTAACTTAGTGATAGAGGAGGAAAAGTTTACAATAAAATGGGTAAAGATATAAAGAGACAAATCACCAAAGAAGAAACCCAAATGGTCAGAAAACATTTGAAAAATGTTCCACCTACTGGTGTTAATGGAAATGCAAATAAAAGCACCAGTGGGGCTATCCTTTCAACACCTGTCAGCTGGCAACAAATTTGGTGGGGGCGTGGAATAAAAGGAAATTCTTATCTCTTACTGGTTGGAGTGAAAGCAGCAGATGTGCACTGATGTGTGACTCAGCAATTCTGCTTTCTTCTGTATCCTAGATTAATGCCCTAGGATGTTCCTTGGGCATCATTCATAATAGCGATAAAGAGGAAACAGTCCAAGTGACCATCAGTAATGGAATGAATAAGTAAATTGTGATATATTTAAACAAATGAAACTTGCATCAGTGGAAACGAATTAATTTATGGTTACCTGTATTAAAGTGGATACATCTCAGAATTATAACATTGAATAAAAAATAAGTTGCAGAAGGATATGCATGTTGAATTACAAATTTACATAAAACAAAACAGGTAGTGTATGCTGTTTTTATAGACACATACATGTGGCAGTAAAATATATACCTCCGAGAGGAAATGGTAGTCCTCCAAAGTGGGCAGTTCCCTTCTTGAATGAAGATGAATGGGAAGCAGGAGGAAGAGAGAGCAGGGTGTAACTCTGCCATGTTTAATTTTTAAAGATCTGAAATAAATATGACAAAAATATTAGCATTTATTTACATTGTTAGTTCTAGATGGCAGATGTAGAGAGGCTCCTGCTATTATTCTGTGTGTGTGTGTGTGTGTGTGTGTGTGTGTGTGTGTGTTTAAAACATTTACATAATTAAAAATATCTTCCAGATGATGGGAGACAAAAGACATACAATAATAATGCAGAGAAAATGTTCTGTGTTCCATTATGGGTTCTATACAGGTGGCTTTCAGAGTTGAGGTGAAAGGGATTTCTGCCAATGAGGGGAACCCAGGAATGCGTCCTGGGAGACATCCTGCAGGGTTGCTGTCCTGCAGACTTCCGCCTGCTATCCATCACCCATAGAAATAGATCAGCTATCAGGACCTCTTTCTGTTTCTTTGGCCTTTATCAAGTCCATTCCCTTTTTCACTAATAGTCTCTTTTTCATTTATTAGATTCTAGTCATCATAAAGCAATAGTTATGAGGACTTCCCAAAAGATTTACTACTTTGAGAAGGAAAATCTTAAAAAAATAACTGATGCTTTGTTTACTTCTCATGGAAAGAGACAATGATGACTTCTGTTGTTATATACTGTAGATTTTTATGGAAGCATTTTGGGCCTGGGTGGCTCAGTCAATGGAGTGTCTGAGTCTTGGTTTTGGCTCAGGTCATGATTTCATGGGTAATGGGATCAAGCTCTGCGTCAGGCTCTGCACCCAGTGGGGAGTCTGCTTGAGGATTCTTTCCTTCTGCCATTCTCCTTACTAGCATGCATGCTCCTCTGTGTACCCTCCTCCCACATCAAAAAAAAAAAAAAAAAGCAATTGGGATTCCTGGGTGGCTCAGTCAGTTAAGTGTCTGCCTTCAGCTCAGGTCATGATCCTGGAGTCCCGTCGGGCTTCCTGCTCAGCAGGGAGTCTGCTTCTCCCTCTGCTCCTCCCTGGTTTGTGCTTCCTCTCTCTCTCACTCAGTCTCTCACATAAATAAGTAAAATCTTTTAAAAAGAGAGAAAGGAAGGAAGGAAAGAAAGAAGACATTTAGACTTGGTGGAGGGACAGGATTGATTGGTTGGTTGTCCAAGTAGAAACATGCATATATTACCCCAAACTCCTGACACTGGGAATGTTGGAGTTCAGAGCCAATAGCCAAGAAAGAATTCTTGAGACAGCTTTGGTGCAAAAAGGTGGTTTTATTAAAGCATGAAAACGGGGCGCCTGGGTGGCTCAGTGGTTAAGCGTCTACCTTCAGATCCCAGAGTCCTGGGATCGCGCCCTGCATCGGACTCCCTGCTCAGCGGGAAGCCTGCTTCTTCCTCTGCCACTCCCCCTGCTAGTGTTTCCTCTCTCACTGTGTGTCTCTCTGTCAAATAAATAAAATGTTTTTAAAAAAAGAAAAAAAAAGCATGGAAACAAGAGCTGTAGGCAGAAAAACCTGCACTGGGGTCATACGGAGTGGCCGATTATATACTTCCAAGTTGGGAGGGGTTTAGGGATGGTGTAAATTTCTAAGGAATTTTGGAAGCAAGGTTTCCAGGACCTTGAGCTGGCTAACTATTAGGAAAAGGTCACTTATTACTGTCTAATATAACCTTAGTCATGAGACTCTTTAGATGTATATCAGTGGGGCATATGCTTGGAGGAGGATTACCAACCTATATTTTGGAGTGGGTAGTGATAAAGGAAGTTTCCAAAGGAATTTTTATATATTAAAGTAGACTTACTGGATCCTGGGTGGGGGGGGCAGGATAATGTTAAGCTAAGATTACCTTTTGCCCTTAGCAAAGTATTAACATAAAGGCAGCTGAGTTCCTAGAGGAAAGTCACTCTCCCTCTTTTAAGAACTTGTCAATGGGCTATAAGTAGTATGGAAATTTAATTTTTCTTTTGCCTTTGTTTCCCACATTGCCTTTTCTCTTCATCAGAAAGATTCTGTTCAAGATTCTCACATTTCAAAATTTTGTTCAATTTCCTTTTCAAGTGTACTGCTACAAACAGTTAACAGTCATGTTTTATGACTTCTGTAAGGGAGGTCCGCATGGAAATAAGACTGGTCATCACTGTCCCGTGTTCACAGCATCTAGTAGTTTGTCAAAAACAGTAAAGTGCTTCTGGCACATTGTTACAGGGCACTAGGAAATTGGGTGGCAGAGTTGGTCTAGAAGCAATTTAGCCATCAGTGGGAAAAGCATCTAACTTGTCTATGGATATGTATCTGCTCCATGTTGAAGACAGAGGAGAAACTGACTCAGATCTCTGACTAAGCTGCCTTGGGCCACCAGTTTGGGCTTGATACTGAACCGTGTATTTTCAGAATTTTTTTTTTCCATTTCCTTTGCAGAGAAAAGATGCATCAGTCTGCCATGTATGAACTATGCCAGGGGATGCATCAGATCAGCCTACAGTTCGTTCGACTGCAGCTCACCTTTGAAGAGTACACCATAATGAAAGTTTTGCTGCTGCTAAGCACAAGTAAGTTGATGTCCACTTGTGCACTTTTTCTACGTCGTCCTATGATCTGACCTCTAAGGAGATGAGCCTATTTTCAGTGTCTGGTAGTTGGTATTAAAAAAAAAAAAAATGAGGTGAGAGAAGGTCTTTGGTCTTTGGTGAACTATGTTACTTGGAGAGTAGAGGCTTTGGGTGAAGTAAGAGCATATTCCTTCATTTCCTCATCCATCCCACCACTAAATATTGACTGACTGTTTTCCGTATAGTAGGATTATACAGGGTACAGTTTCTGCCCTCAGCAAGTTTTACTATAAGATAAATCCAAAGATACGTTTAGTATGTTGTGGAAAGGGATCATCCAATAAAGATAGAAGATAAAGAGGGTCACAGTGGCTCAAAAAAGGAGGGAGCATATTTAGTTTTGAAGGTCAGAGAGGGATTCATGGTGAAGGTGAATCTTGGCAAGCTTTGCAAGGGTTATGAATTGGATATGAGGTCTGAGATGATATTCCTATCAGGGGATGATGTGAGCGAGTACGGAGATTTGGGAAAACATATCCAGGTGTTAGAACTTTATTCTGGGTGAGGTGGTTTACCCATTAATTTTTAAATTTTTTTATTCTCTATTCATTTAATTTTTCAAGGTATATAAGGTGATGTGGGATTAGAGAGGAGTGAGGAATAAGATTGGGATGGAGGTTGGACCACGATATTCAGTGTCTGTTGAAGACACCTGACCTTCATTGTGTGGGCAGAGGAGTGCAGTACCACAGGCTTTGTGCAGTGGGAATACATGACCCAGGCTAACTTCTGTGCCTTTATGAAAATGTACCTGGTAGTAGACTGGATTAAAGAGGAAAAAGAGAGGGCGGTAGAGAGGCAAAGACAGAGAACTTAGCCAGATTGGAAGCACAGAGACTGCTGTGAGGCTATTGAAATAATAGCAGGAAGACAGTGGTAGGTGGCACGATGGATAGGAGGAAAGGCATTCAAGGAACACAGCCGAACGGATGGTGGACTAGAAGGGGAAACAAAATGGTATGGGTCAGAAGTGACCCAGGTTTTGCTCACAGAGAAATGGCTAGGATGGCAGTTGATACCATAAAGAGGAATATGTTCATGTTGGGACTTGGAAAAGATTTGGTGGGGGTTTTATAAAATGACTTCTATTTCAAATGGGTTAATTTTCAGATGTATCCTAATGGGTCAAAAGATGGGGAGAATCTGGGTCTAGCACTCAGAAGACAGGTTTGGGTTTTGAGACATAAACATGAAATTGTCCTCATAGAAAATTATCATCCAAGCTAAAATGGTGAGTGGGGCTGCCAAGGCACGGGAAGAAGAGAAACGGTCCAGTCGAGCCACGTGAGAGGAAGATGGCAGGGCTGAAGAGGCAGAGACGGGACTGTCAGTGAGGCAGAGAAACTAGAAGCCAAGAACTGGTTTCCAAAAGGAGCATGACTAAGAGCAGAGCATCCACAGAGAAAGTTGAGAGCACAGAGCGAGGCCTACTAGAGTTGACCATTAGGACTCAGGCAGGTGCCTGATGGCCAGGGACTTGGCAGATTGATGGGAAGCTTTTTTAGGCTTCTGGAACCAGGTATGAAAGTAGAGAAGTTGATGACATAAAGTGCCCGAGAGACAAGATAGAACAGGATTAGCTTTGGCAAGGGTGTTGAGCACTTCTTCCTGGGGCAACGGCACAGGGCACAGACATTTTCACATTGAGGGGAAAGAATCTGAGAAAGTTCACATCAGATGAGAGGAAGACAAGCATGATGGCAGGAGGCAGCATGGAGAAGAAATCTCCAAGCCAAGTGCTGTGGCCACTGAGGAAACTGAGCCATGTTCTGGGTGCCAGGGATGCTAGGGCAAGAGGTATGGACTTCATAGGAGGAGAGATTGTTGACTGACCACCTGGAAGCAGAGAAGAGAATCCAGCGCATGTGCGGCCCTCCCGTTGTTGCATGAACCAGGGCCGTGGTGCAAGGAGCAGTTTTCAGTAGAGTCATTTGGGAGAAAGTGGCCTCATTCTTCAAGGTAATGAGAATAGGAGGGGTCAAAAGAGATGGTTTTTTTCCCCCAGAGAGGGACTGGGTCTGAGGAGGAGTTAGGCTGAATCAAGTAGTGACAAGAGCGGGAAGAGAAGATGCCATAGCGACTCTAGATAAGCATCTGCTTCCCTGTGTGTAGCAGCTCCCGGCTTCTGAAGGGTTTGCCATACGTCTAATTTAATGCTTAACAGAACCCTGTGAGTTGATAACCCCTCTCTGAAGCGAACAAAAAGGAGGCACACATGTTGTTTTTGTCTAGTATCCTCTGTGCATGAGAACTCAAAAGCCTTGGCTTTGGACTTCACGTCCAGTGTTGTTCCTGATCTCTCCAGAGCGGGGAGCCAGGGGCAGAAAGGCAGGCTGGTGGCACGTGACCGCAGCGGGAAGCCGGGAGCGGCACGTGACCGCAGCAGGAGGTGTGGAGTGGCACGTGACCACAGCAGGCGGTGTGGAGTGGCACGTGACCACAGCAGGGGGCGTGGAGCGCTTAGCAGGCGGGACCTAGACCCCCAGGGGGCTGACCCACAGCCCCAGCCGAGAGGTGGGACCAGCACCTCACAGCTGTGTTTTGTTTGGCCCGCACAGGTATTTTAGGTTGCTCTTGGCTTTTTGTCTCATTTTATTTTCATTGACTTCGATTGCCCAAGGCAGGGCATGTTCTCTCCCCTTTGCCGCAGGCCCTACCATTCCTCACTGATTATACTCTGCCAATCTCCTGTAGGGTCCTGTGCGGCGCAGCCCGTCATCCGCAGGGCCCAGGGTCCAGGGTCCGGAGAACTGGGCTCTTTTCCCCTACTCTGCTCACCTTCCAGGTTTCTGACCACCCCAATTTAGCCTTTTTGGAATATAACTTTGGAAACAGAATCTTTAAATTCAGCGACAGTGATTCTGTTCCCGTTTCCAAGCCATGTCATTAACCGTTACTGACTTGAAAAATGTTGCAAGTATAGATCTAGATGTAGATAGATCAGATGGGTGATAGAATTTAAATGAAACAATGCATGTGATACTACTCCGTCTTAATTGGTGGCTTATCCTTTAAGACCATTTAATCAGTCAGCCTATAATCAATCCTGATATCATTTTGAAGCTACCCAAATTAATTTATTAGCTTCCAAATAGCTCAGTACTTTGAATTCTGATTTTTATAGATGCAGGAAAAGCAAAATAAGAAGGCAGGAAAACATAAGTAAAGAATTGTAAGAGTCATAGAGCTGCAGGCTTTTAGTAAGTTTATTTTGCTAAACTGTGATAGAATGTGTTAGAATTTTTCTTCTTTAGGTGGTTAAGTTGCACACCTGATGTCCAGTATATCAAGAAAGTTTTTAGCAATGACATTGAGAGAATCTTGTGTTCTTAATGCTTATGGAGAAAAACAGACGAACTTCTACCCCAGTTGTTTGGATGGTTTCCAGCAGCCCTGCTGCATTTAATAAGTAAATTCAGAAAATCTGGGCAAACCTCCAAAATTTGAGGTTTTGCTTAAGTTCTCTTTATTTGTGGGTTTGTTTCAACTTCTAAAAAATCTGGCTGGGAAATTGGTACAATATATTTGAGTTATAACAATATATAAGTAATATTTGACACAAATCGTTTGTAATCTTGAGAATTTCTAATGCAGAACTATCCATAAGGAGGTCTTTGCTTAATCTTAGCAGATACACCAAAGAGTAGTGAAATGTAGTAGTGAAATTTATTCACTCCATTCTAATTTCAGGTAATTTGTTAATGTATGGGATGAACTCCATAAACATTAATGTTGAAAAGCAAAAGGTTTACTCCATATTTTATAGCTTAAAAAAATAATTGTTAACCTGTGTATGGGCACTATTTGCAAAGTATTTGCAAACTTGCCACTTCTTTCAGAAAGTTTTAAGTTAACATTAAAATTTTGGTAGAAAGTAGATCTATAGTTCTACTGTTAACATCCTGATTATTACCACCCTTCATATGTTTTATACTTTTAAAGCAAGGCTTTATTTTTAAAGAAAACAAACTATTTGTTATATAATGGGTGTCATTTAACTTTTAATATGAATGTCAAATATTTGAAACCACAGCTAATATTGTGGCAGCCTCCAGAGATGCATGCAATTACTATTAGGGGTTTCTTTTTCCCCCACAAAAGTAGATTTAGGTAAACCACAAATCAAAAGCCTCAACAATTAAATTCAAGGAGACTATTAACATAAGATGTGAATGTAACTTGTAAGATAATTTTTGTACAGGACAACAGGGTTTAATTTGGAAACAGCAGTATTCCCAGCTTCCAGGGCTCTCATAATAGTCAAAAATGTACTTAGCTATTCTAAAGGGCTGATGACCTGAGTAAATTATTTATCCAAGTTATGACATATTAGCAAATATGCTATATAAATAAGAAGTGAAAGCAAAAGCAGTTTCAAACTCAGAACATTAATTTCACAAGATGAATTTTCTTTAGGTCTCCATCTCCTAAAAATAAAGTTCTTAAGTGATTTTATTTTTCAAAGTTAAAGCATACACATAACTATTTATTCGCTATGGTGGAAAAAAAGCAAACATGTAGGTAGATTTTCAGAGGGAATACTTTACACTCTGCCTTGCACCTCCTTCTAGAACAGTCTCGGCACAGGAGCACCTTTTCTCCATAAGGGCTTTCACATGTATCCTGGGACAAAGCATCTCCTTTCAGCAGGACGCAGAGACATTTGATATGCTTCCAAACCCTGAATCCCAAAATATTGTTTCTAAATGAGATTTTTAAATTTAAAATTAAAAGCCAGCCGCTACATAAAAGAAAACATGATCCTTAATGTTTTACTTGTTCAAAGAAAAAGGAGAACGTGGTTTATCCTCTGAAAGTTAAAGATTTTGCCTTACATGCAGAGCCACTGTGGTGTTACTCTTTTGCACACACAAACCAGTGCACAGACCCACAGCCTGTTTGCCTGGGAGACCACATGACAGGGCCCCACTGGTCATGTGATCCTGGGGCAAAGAAGAAGCAAAGTGTTTCCCAGCATGCCTGTCCTCCCCCACCCTATAGACGGCTAGTCTCCCCAAGTGTCTTTGATATTTGAATTTGGGTTTAGAGATGTTGCTTTCTAATTCTAGATCCAGCTCAGAATGTCTGTGACTCTTCCAGTTGTCCTGGAAAATCAAAGTATATTTTCCTACCTCTGAAGTATTGGCAAGTTAGGATCCATAAAACACTTAGATGATAGGCCACAAGGCAACGTAGCATTGTGGTTAAGAGGCAGGCTTTGGAAATAGACCTAGGTTTCTACCCCTTCTCTGCCCTTAATTTATTGTGTCCTTGGGCAGAATTAAACCTCCAGTCTTCAGTTTTGTTATCTATAAAATGAGAGTAATGATTATGTCATAAAACTGAGGTCAAGCCCACGTTAATATATGCAAGATATATATTAACATACACCCAATAAATAGCAATTATTATTCTTTGTACATAGAGGTGAACAAGAATTTATCAGTAGATAACTGCCATATTTGTTCATAAATGCAATTAGTTGCAATTCAGTATCAATCTGAAAGTGTGAGCCTAAAAATCTCAAAATATTCTAGGTTATTTAACTGCTACAATGTGAATGCTGTTTTCCATCCTGGGGATTTACATGTCTGTATTCCCTACACACAGTTCCAAAGGATGGCCTCAAAAGCCAGGCCGCATTTGAAGAAATGAGGACAAATTACATCAAAGAACTGAGGAAGATGGTAACTAAGTGTCCCAACAATTCTGGGCAGAGCTGGCAAAGGTTCTACCAACTGACCAAGCTTCTGGACTCCATGCATGATGTAAGTAGAGCCTCTTGGTACCTGTTAAATGAGGGATCAACCATCACACCCTGTTGACCCCACAGAACTGGAGAGGTGAGGAAGCGTTCTCAGGGCTTTGGGAAGAATAGGGATAAATGATTCAGTGGGAGGCAGCAGGTGCTGAGAATTGATTAAGAAGGAAATTTTCTTCAGATCACGTTTGAAACAAACCCAGGTAAAGTAAAGGGTGTGGCTGTCTTCCATTCTGAGCAAAATGAGAGTGTTGTGGACCATCATGGCAAGACCTCTGTGTCCCGGGCCCGGGAAGGCCCTCAGATTTGCTACAGGTATCAGATCAAGTTTCACATTTCTGCTTACAATTTAGGAAATGTTTGGTTAATGAAAATATTTGCTTTAACATTGCATAAATAGTGTCCATCTTTGACAACTGTTAATCTAATAACCCAATCTTTCCAAAACATTATTAGTGGTCCAGGGCCAACTTGGATCATCTCAGTCTTTGCCAAATTTTGAATCCTATATTCATTCTTCACAGGAGTCACCTTTCTTGTCTTATGTAAATAGAGAAAGTAAATTCTGAGCTTGTTTCTAAGTGAATCAATTATAGATGTAGCCGAGGTGTTAGCAGTTTCTACAAAATATCGATTTGGATAACTTGCTTTGTTATGTCATTTGAAATATGCTTCTTGTTTCACTTTGCGAGCAGTTTTATGTAGCTCTAGCTCAAAGAAAAAGTTGTACGCAGTCATGCTGATTTCATTTTTTATGTTTGTGAGGCTTTCGTACTTTCTTTTGAAAAATGTATGCCCAAGTTCAGCCCATATGATTTGTATAAGAAATCCTCTTTCAGATATTTCTCTGTTGTTCAGAAAAGTGTTGTAAGGCTCCATGGCTAGCTAGTATTAGACTAGTATTTGTATTTAAATCATGAGTCATCCTTTAAGATTTTGTTTATGCCAATGGAATGTGTCGTTTGATAGATAAGGAATGTGACTTGCCAGTGTTTTACACTGAACTGTTTTTGCTTTCTCCCAACTTTCCGTGTGGTATTAAGTCAAATTCTCACAAAGTGAATTCAGTGATCATTTGGCTAATTATCAGTGGCCTAAAGAGCATGGTTTAATGGAAAATCGTAGGACTAAGAGATGATGGCAGATGCATCTTTAGAGTGATCAGAACTCTGCCTTCCATAACTCACACAGAGAACAAACGAAACTAGAGCCTGGAAAACAGGTCACCTGTATGACAATAGGTAACATATTTGCTTTCTCCAGTGAGATTTATGGAAAGCCCTTTATGGTGGACTCAGAATGGGTTCTTGGGTTCTTTCTTGATGAATTCTCTTATTTGTTTAAATGTATGGACAGGCTCAAGTGCAAAATCAGAATTAGTATGTGATTGTCATCACTGCAACATACGATAATAGATGATAAACTTAAAGGCAGTTCGCATATAATGAAACTGACAACGGAAGTTAAAACTGGTTTTTCCACAACCTCTCAGAATCTTTGTGCTGTGAACAGAGTTGCACTAAAGAAACACTCAGAGTCCACACCTGTGGTCCGTGTGTCAGACTGTCCTCACCCTGCTGGAACTCAATGAATCCTTGACCCAAAGGGCTAGATCATAAATGATGATATTCTACAAAATTCCCCAAGGTAAATCAGTGTCTTCCTAGTATTTTTTTTTTTTTTGGTCAATTTGGTCATAATTGATAACACAATAAACTGAACATTATTACAGCATACATTTGGGAAGTTTTTCACACACTGGAGAAACTATCATCACCATCAAGATAATAGACATATTTATGGCCCCCCAAATTTCCTTGCCTCCTTTTTTTTAACCTTTCCTGCTACCTCCTGCTCCCCAGCTGCTTTCTGGCAATACAGATTTGTTTTTTCATTGTTGTTGCTGTTTTCAGAAATTTTTTTTTTTTAATTATATTAGTTACCATACAGTGCTTCATTAGTTTTTTTATGTAGATTTATTAATATATTCAAAGCATCTCATATACATGGAATCATGTGGTATGTAGGTTTTTTGGTCTAACTTTCTTCACTTAGCATAATTATCTTGAGATTCATCACAAACTCATCAATGCATGGAACAGTAGCATGTATCACATTGTATCACATTCATCAATGCGTGTATCACTAGTTCATCTCTGCCCTTTGCTGAGTAGCATCTCACCAAATGGATATCCCACAGTTTGATAGTCCAGCGACGTGTTGATGGACATTTGGGTGATTTCCAGGTTAGGGACTGATACAGATAAAGCTGCCCTAAAATTTGTATACAAGTCTTCGTATGAACATTGCTTTCTTTTCCTTGGGTGAATAGCTAGCTAGCTAGCAGTGGAAAGCCTGGGTCACATGGTAGGAGTATTTTCCTTCTTTATAAGACTGCCAAACTCTTTAGCCAAAGTGGTTGTCCAGTTGTACCTTCCGTTAAGAAGTGTGTGTGCACTCATAGTGATTCACATCTTTGCTAGCAGCTGGTATGGCTAGTCTTGCTAGTTTTAACCATTCTAATAGCCGTGTGCTAGTATCTCACTGTGGTTTTTATTTGCATCTCCCTAATGATCAAGGATCATTTTGTGTGCTTATTTGCCATCCTTATGTCATCATCTATAAAGTATCTATTCAACTCTTCCACTCATTCTAAAAATTTGGATCATCTGGTTGTTGAATTTTAAAAGTTCTTTAGATATTCTAGATATAGATCCTCTATCAGATTTATGACTTGCAAATATTTCCTCCCAGTCTGTGGCTTATCTTCATTTTCTTTTTTTTTTTTTTCTTTTTTTTTTTAAAGATTTTATTTATTTATTTGACAGACAGATCACAAGTAGGCAGAGAGGCAGGCAGAGAGAGAGAGAGAGGAGGAAGCAGGCTCCCTGCTGAGCAGAGAGCCCGATGCGGGGCTCGATCCCAGGACCCTGAGACCATGACCTGAGCCGAAAGCAGAGGCTTTAACCCACTGAGCCACCCAGGCGCCCCTTATCTTCATTTTCTTAACAATGTCTTTTGAAGAGCAGTAGTTTCCAATTTTTTATAAAGCCCAATTGATTGTTTCTTTTATGAATCCTGTTTTTAGTGTTGTAACCAAGAAATCCTTGCCCAAGCCAATGTCACAAAGCTTTTTTCCTATTTTCTTCTAGAGATCACTATCCTTCGTTGACTGATATGGAGTAACTTGAAAACCATTTTTTTTTAATATTTTGATTTTTGGGGAGCATTTTTGGCTTTTCCTTGTGGAAGGGTAAATCCAATCCACCTTACTCCACCACGGCTGGAAGGAGAACATTCTTTGGGGAATCACTGTAGTCATTTTAATTCTGAAACCCTTGTTTTAAATTATCAAAAATGTTTGCACTTAGAAGTAGCCTAACAGAAGCATCTTGAATGCTCTATTTATATTCCTATTCCAGACAGAACATTGAAAAATGCATTGTAAGTCTAGAGGGACCTTTCTAACATTCACGCTTACTCAGACTTGAGACTGCCTACAGCTTTTTCATTAGAGTAAATTAGTGAATCAACATTTGTGGAATTTTTTTCCAGGGAACAAAGAGCTAACAATGACTGGCTCTGTACTTGAGCCTAGTTTTGGTCACCTTATGGAAAAAGAGCATTTGTGCCTAAGGTTCACACAAATATGAACCCTATGAGTCAGATCAAAGCTCTGCTTCAATAGCATGCATAGAATGCCACCCCTCAGGACACATGTCCAAAGATCTCAGTTCGTGTGGATTTCTCCCACATGGTGCACACATGTTGTTGGCAGAACAGTGCCAAGGTGTGTGAACAGAACACTCTCTGAAAAAATAGGTTGGCCAGTTAAGTATTTGAATCGGTCAGCAGCTTTAATGAATCATAATCCCCCTGAACATCAATCTTTCCCCAGAGAATGTTTCAAAGAAAGCAGCTGTGGTCAGGCTGCTATGAATAGATGTATTTTAACATTGTAAATGTTAATGTTTCAGTGTTACATGCAAGGTGTATAGATTTCTTATTCTTCTAAAGAAAATTGATAATTAATGGTCGCTTTCTAGCTATTGCTAAGACAGGCAACTAATTTTCCACATGTAAGAAGCACATTTCTTTTTTTTTAAGAGTTTATTTATTTATTTATTTGAGATAGAACAGGAGTGAGCAAGAATGACAATGAGCATGAGTCGGAGGAGGGACAGAGAGAGAGGGAGAAACAGACTCCCCGCTGAGCAGGGAGCCCAACACGGAGCTCCATCCTGAGACCCTGGAATCATGACCTCAGCCGAAGGCAGATGTTCAACCGACTGAGCCACCCAGGCACCCCAAGAAGCACATTTCTAATGAAGTTATTGGTAACTTCTGTTCATAGAGATCAAGAACTGTGTTGTGATCATTGTGTAGAACTGTTAGTAAATGTTAAATGATGATATTAATAGTACTTTTTAGAAGCAAAGATTACCCTTTTTGTATTAATTAGTTTCAAGATCATACTATTGTAATCATCTTTATTTCAGTATACACACTAGCAAAAATGTGCCTCATGCATAGCCCTATTGACAAGGCTACAAAGGATACAAAATAAATGCATGACACCAACCCAGCCCTCAAATAGCTTATATTCTAGACAGGTGGCTGGAGAAACAGTGCACAACAGAAGGGAATCGGATGCCAAAACTGGCCGCCAGAGCAGTAGAACTTTTGAGAGTCCACGGGTCTCCTTCTTTCATGAGCCAGTGAGCACCCCCTCACCCCACCATGTTCTAGGACCAATGGTGCAAGTGTGAATGGAATGTCCTTCAGAATCCCACTTGTCTAATGCAAGAAGATGTTCGTCTCACAAAGCAGGTGCTTTAATGTCTGAAAGTACAAGGCAGTCAGTGTACGAAGGAGAACAAACCCAAAGCCTGGCGTCCAGGGGCTTGCAGTCGGCCCAGGGGCCCCAGACAGCACTGTACAGGCAGTGTGCTTGAGACTTTGAGGAGGTGAGCATGCCATGAGTCGTGGGCCCACTGATGTTTATTCTGAGTTGATAGAAAGCCTGATTGAAAAGGCATAGGATCCAGCTGTGCCGGGTAGGGGTCCTGGAAGGCTTCCAGAAGGGATTCAGAGACTCTTTAATAGAAGAAGAGACGAGAGAGATGCCCAGAGAGTGACTTTACAGGGTCCATACATAGCTGGTGGCTGCTGACCCCTCCTGACTCACTGTCTCGTGCTCCTGACCCCACTATCGCCATGAGGGAGAGCTTCAGGCTAATAGCAGCTGTTCAGTTTAAGGCCGGTCTGCACCTCTGCAGATCAGAAAACTAGCATCTAGGAACATTAAAAACAGCTGCATTGCTCTCCAGCTTTCCAGACTCATTTGGATCTTCGCTGGCATCTTCTGGAATGTGTTGTTTTTGTGAAGCATGGGGTTACATCTTGAAGGCAGTGAACCTGGCATTGTATTAAAATGTCATGCATGTTTAGCAGTTCCCAAAACAAAATGTTAGGTTGGCCTCAGCATCAGCGAAGCCAGCTTGGGGGTGGGGGCTTTTGTCTCTGCGTCTGATCATCAAGCCCAGGTAAGAACCTGTCCCTTGCCTGGGCAGGCAGTGGTGTGTCCCTTAGATGCTGTTCTCTGTGTGACAAAAGGAAACACCGTGAGGGTCATGTTGCTGAAGAATTGCTTTCTGCAGTTCGAGAGGGAATGCTCGACAACAGAAGTGGCTCTTCCTCTCAGAGCGAAGGTCTCCCTTCCGTGGGTGGGGGCGGGGGGGATGGGGGAGGAGCAGAACATCTGGCGGTACAGTAAATGCTCCACGTGCACACTGGGGAGATTTCATTCTGTAGTGAAGAGGGCGTTAAGTTTCAGTGACACGATCACCAACAAAAGAGATATTGCTGCAAGCAGTCGAGACTATTAGCAAATTATTTTGAGATTCTCATTGCTCATTTAATTAGTGGGTGCTTTTGCATCCGGGCTGTGGTAGTGGTAATTTCCATTGTGATTACACTATAGGTGGTTTTGAGATCGACGCAAACCTATTTTCAGCTTTTCTCACCCCACACTGAAGAATGCAAGCCACAAGTTTGGCTCAGTCCACCATTTGGGCAGCCCGCTTTCTTTCACATTAGATTCTGGTTTATGTCTTCCCAGTTAGCTTCTCCTCAGGAAATGTTCTGAGACCAAAATAGGAGCCCACCGCAGTAATGTTAACCCAGGGGATGGCCTGTGGAGCTCCACCACCATCTCTCCCAGTAAACTTGGGCATTTCACTTAAATTTTCCACCCCTAGTCTCTTCAACTATAAAATGGGAATGATGTCCAACTTATAGGGAACTTTCAAGAGTGAATGAAATAACACAGGTCCTGAGTGGGCATCTGCCACAGAGTGGGCAACAAACACCCCTCCGCATCCCCTTTTCCCCAGACTGCGTTAGCGTTTCCCCAAAACCATGTCCCGCACCACCCAAAAACTTCCCTCGGGCAGTTTACAGTTGGCAGGATAGGCAGTAAGGACCACTCCACAGAGCAGGGCAGGAAGCACATATGTTGTCTGGTAGTGAGTCACTAGAATTCAGTCAGTCTGCAAGCATTTCCACAGTCCTTCAGGTCCCAGGGCAACACCATATCAGCTGGACATTTACCCGGGGAGATCCGTATTGTTACAAACATGTTGGGGTGAGCTTGAACCACCTTCTAATTTGCTGGAAGGATTAAGGGTGTTCGATGATGGAATGATGGCAGATTGCTGTGAGGTGACCATCAGGAGGATTGAGGCTGGCGAACTATAAACCCTTGGCTCAGATGTTATCAGAACACCTCGAGCAATGAATAAAGGCTGGCCATGCTGCTTCAGCACAAGGAGAGAAATTTCCCTCTCTTCCCGTTGCTCAGGTGACAAGGAAATGACATTATTTGATTATTTGTAATACAATACTGGTGGTAGCACACCTGTGTATGTGTGTGTGCTCGTGTGTATGATAGATCAAGTTCAAAGCCACATTCTGTTTCACTGAGCAAAACAACTATTTACTATAGTTGTTAGCAGCGTTATACTGCCTTCTTATGTGACAAGACCATGACTAAGAAAGAGTCTAAGTAAAGGAAAAGATGTTTATTCTAGAGTCAGCTAAGTAAGCAAAGCCTTATCTTCTAAGACACCAGTGGAGGGGAGGACACAAATTATGCAAAGACCCTCTCCTTTTGAAAAAGAAATCATCATAGGTGAAGATTTCAAATTAAATGAATAATTGACATGGCAGATCTTATTCTTTGTCTAGTTGTTAATACCGGCAGAACAGTTATTAATGGTTTACAGCATCTGTTTTTGCATTTCAATATAATACCTGAAGACTGGCATTTGTCCTTACAGATTCCCAGTTTCAAGGGTATAGCATAGTTCAGAATGCATTGCCCTGGGTGAGTTGTGCCAATGAGTGCTTATTTTCATTTAGACCATTATTATGTTTATATAGTTGAAAAATGCATCAGATTTTTTAAAAAACAAGAATAGGGAAAATGGAAAAAAATAGAATATTTTAGTGTTTTGATATTGTGGATAAATAGGGAGTTCATGACTTTGGGTGTGGCTTGGAAAGATGTAGGATTGGCCATGAAGCCCAACAGAAGATGTGACCCCCGCACAGATATGAAGGATGGCCTTACCTATTGTTCATTCTTTGTTCTCATGTGAATTAAGGGCAGCATCAGTCAGTGGTCAGGATTGTGACTCTCAAAGCTCCCCTAGGGTTTGTAATCAGTTCATATTGTGAGAGGCAGCAGAATAGCTGAATTACTATCTTCTTAAACCTGTTGGAAAGAGGATCTGAAAAGCCAGGATAATATGTAAAAAGATATCTTTCAGTGACTCCTTGTTTTAGACTCTTGGAATGACACATCCATGTGTCAGTTACACTTCCTGTTGACTGTCTCCAATGGGGTGTGCAGAGGAAGTGTTGCCAAGGGGCTCTGCTTCTAGGACCTGAGCTCCTGGCAGAGTAGGCACTGGCAGAGTAGGTACAGACCAGGTACTGTGCTGGTGCTGAGGATACAACAGCAGCAAAGGAGCCTGGGTCCTTGACCTCAGAGTGCAGTCTGATGGGAAATATAGACAAACTGGGAACTAAAACCCAGTGTGACAGGTGCTCATTATGGGCTATAAGGCTTTTAGTTGGCATATCTGGAAAAGGAAGAAGCAGGGTAGAGATGGCGCCTGGCCTGAGGTGAGGGTAGTGATTGCTAAGCTGAGCCCCAAAGGCAAAGTAGGAGTTTGCCAGACAGATGGAGGAAAACTGTTTCAAGCCAAAGGAGTTAATATCCCAAGGGAGAAAGTGTGGTGATTTTGAGGAATGGAGAATTTCATTGCATCCAAGGGTGTTGGGGAGGAACTGAGAGAAATGAGAATGGAGACGATGAGGGTATCTGTGAACCACCACAAGGGAGCTGTTGAGGGATTTTGAGCACATCTGTGGAGAATCTAGACCTGCTCTGTGTAGTACAGTAACCATTAGCCACATGTGGCTATTTACATGGAAGTTAATTAAAATTAAATGAAATTTTAAGTTAAAATTAAATGAAATTTTCTTCAATCATAGTAGCCACATTTCAAGTGCTCAGTGGCCACCCGTAGCTAGTTGCCACCATTTGGGGTAATGCAGAAAGTCTGACAATTGAGGGCTGATCTAGAGACTATTAGGGGAGGAGCAAGAGAAACAAAGCACCAGTTGGGATGCTGGTGAGGTGATCCAGGTAAGAGATGGGGGACTAAGCACTAGGGGGAAGGGGGACTGAGGAGACATTCATGTGGTAGAATGAATGGCTCTTGGTATGATGAATAGGACATGGAGATTGAGCGAGGAGGGAGGAGGTCAAAGATGATGCGGGATTTAGACATAGATGGCTGGATGGGCTGGAACCAGCACTGACAAGGGGTGAGGGAAAGAGCTTTGGGAGGGGATATGATGAGCAGGTTTTGGATGTCCTGATTTAAGGTGTCCTTAGGACAACCCAGGAGAAATGTCAGGTAGATACGAGGCTCCTTGGAGAAGAAGAAAAGGAACATGGGCTGCTGATGCAGAAGGGAGACTTGGCTGTTCATGGTGGTCATGAAGCCTAGGGCCAGACGGGCCCACACATTGGTGTGGAGCAGAGGGCCTAGAACCAAACCCGGAGGGCGAAATGGCCAGTGGATTCCAAATGGGAAGATTCTGGAAAGGCTACAAAGGAGCTGCTGCTGATCCAAATTAAAAAAAAAAAAAAAAAAAAAAAAAGGAGGGATATAGGGAACAAGCCAGAAAAGTTTATCTCCCACTGTGCAAATGAGGGGTCAGAGGGGCAGAAGCTGCAGAAAGGTCAGTCAGCAAACAGTCTGAAAACTTGAATAGCCATAGCAATAGGAAGGTTATTATGAAAAATCGCTGACTGATTCAACTTGTGTTAATGTTCAGTAGTTTCTAATAACTGTATCAGAAGGCACAAAGCAAACTGGGACAAGATTTTTTTTTTTAAAAGAACACTCAAGGTGTTTTCCAGTAAACTCCTTAGAGAAATTGCTTTAATAAATAGAAGCATGAATCTTTCTGTCATGTAAGAGCATGTATATAAATGAGTATTTTATATGTGGATGAAAGAACATGCAGTCTTTGTGTTTGAGTATAGCTAAAAAATCACAGTGGCTTAGCAAACTCTGTCTTTGTGAATAACCCCAAAACAAACTATTACAGAACTCGATCCAGTCACACATGAGTAATTTTGAATTAGTAAAAGCTTTATTATACACTCTATACAAGCATATGTATTCTGTACACTAAATACATGTGTACAAACCGCATACATCTGTCTATCTATCTAGAGAAGGTGGAGGGCAGGCGTCAGAGGCAACCCATGGTGCATTAGGGCTGATCTTGCATTTTAAGTTGCAATTTTATCAGTAATACTGGTCCTGAGTCCTTTCTCACCCATCACGTTCATATGAAATCTTAATGACAATGAGAGTTAATTTCCACATGCAGCCCAGAACTTTATCTCCTTCATTCATTCGTGGTTGGTCATGGTTTTCTGTGGCTGACTTAATGCCAAATCTGGGTTACTTCCTTACGTCTTTGGAAAAGGCTGATTTAAAACATTGAATGTTTTCAGTGGCTGATGTTTAGACTGTGGCAGTGCCTACCAACTGCTGGTCATTAGCTAGGTCACATTCTGAGATGCAGTTGTATTAGATTTTAGGAAATGAAGAAAGAACTTCAGTATAGGAGTTTGCCATTCCTTTAATTTAATTGCAGTAAAATACATGAACATAAAAATTGCCACTTCCACCATTTGTAAATGTATGGTTCACTAGTGTTAAGTACATTCACCTTATCCTACAATCTCTAGAGCTCTTCAACCTGCAAAACCGAAACTCTCTATATACTATTAAACAACTCCTCATTCCCTCTCCTCTACCCCTGGCAACCACACTTCTACTTTCTGTCTCTGCATTTGACTACTCCAGGTGCCTCAAATATATGGACTCATACAGTGTTCATCTTTTCATGACTGATGGATTTCACTTAGCATATTATCCTCCAGGTCCATCCATGTTGTATCATGTGTCAGAATGGTCTTTAATTTTAAGGCTGAGTAATATTCCACTGTATGTGCATACCACGCTTTGTGTATCCGTTCTTCTGACGGACACTTGAGTTGCCTCTACCTCTTGGCTATTGTAAATGGTACAACATGAACATGAGTGTGCAGATCTGTCCTCAACACCCTACTTTCAGTTCTTTGGGTGTGTTCCTAGAAGTAGAATTGCTAGGGCATATGATAATTCCAAGTGTAATTTATTGAGGAACCCTCAATAATTCCAAGTGTAATTTATTGAGGAACCCTCAAACTGATTTTCACTGTTTTTTACATCCCCACCAACAGATCACAAGGGTTCCAATTTTTCTCCAACCTCACCAGCACTGGGTATGTGCTGTTACTGAGTTTCTGTTCCTTTTTGTTTTGAATGATGGCCATTGTAACTGGCATGAGGGTGGTATCTTGTGGTCTTGATTGGCATTTCCCTGACAATCAGTGCTGTTGAGCATCTTCCCTGTGTTTATCGGTCAGTTGTATTTCTTCCCCGGAGAATAGTCTATTCAAGCCCTTTGCCCATTTTGTAAAAGATTTATCCATTTATTTTAGAGAGAGCAAAAGACTATGAGTGGGGGGAAGGGACAGAGGGAGAGGAAGAGAGAGAAAGCCAGGTAGACTCCCCAGTGAGTATAGAGTTCCAGTACAGGGCTCAGTCCACAACCCTGAGATCATGACCTGAGCTGAAATCAAGAGTCAGATGCTCAACAGACTGATCCACCCAGACAGCCCCCCTAGTCCATTTTTTAACCAATTTTTTGTTGTAGTTGTTGAGTTGTACAAGTTCTTTATATATTCTGGTTATTAACCCTGTATCAGATGCATGGGTTTTGATGATCTGTTTTGGTGTCAGAATCTTTCCCTTATGAACTTACAATGATAGCAGACAGTAGTTTGTTCCTTTTAATACTTAACTAGAAAAATTAAAAGTTATGTCTGATCCTAATTTATTTAAAGAAAAGGGAGAAAGCATATTTTCTTGTAATAACTACTTCTTTGCATTCATTAATTAACATTTTAAAAGCTGCATACCCACAGAACATGTGCCACTGTTCACAGCTAGTATCGAAAGAATGCTGGGGGGGGCAAGCTAGGAATTTGCCTTGTTTGGGGAGATATAAAAGAACTGTGCATTCTGTTCCCATCTGATTCTGTAAGACTTCTGATGCTATAAGGTGAGCTTTCTGAAAAAACAAAAAACAAAAACAAAATAACAGGTTGAAAAGACCACTGAGGGTACTAGAAGCCATGCTCTTAGAAGATCGCATCAAAATCTAACCAGACACATGGAATCTTTTTTTAATCTAAAATATATCTAGGGAAGATTTTGGAAAACTATCTCATTGTCTAACACCTGTGTCAATAAAAAGCCCCCTCTTATGCAGCCTAAATCCCTCTTCTTACAATATAAAATAACTGTATAATACCTGGGATTTACGTCGTACCTTTCTTTCTTAAGTCCTGTCATTAAATCCTCCTAATAACTCCATGAGGCAAGGATGAATAAATACTACTGTTTACACTTAATCACCTCATCTTAATTCCTGCCTCTATAAAAAGGGAATAAAAGTAATATTTACTCTTTTTTTTTTTACCTTTTACAGAGAAAAAAAATTAAAACAGAGACTGATTAAGTATGCTGTCCCAGGTTTGTAAGTGAAGCAGAACTGGAAGGCAGGGGTGCAGGAGGAAAGGGAGCACATATGAGACACATCAGGGCGGACAAGCCCTGCCCCTGGTGAGCTCTCTTGCCCTTGGTGGGTTAGAGGTCCTTCAAGGGCCCACACATAGAAGGCTTCCAGTCTTGGCTTCATGTTTTGCTCTCACCATCTTGAAATCTGTAGCAAACTGAACGAGGAGCCCCACAGCTAATGCTAGTGGTCCTGGGCACAATATCACCATCTAAGATGGTTTGGGTTCGAGGTGATGATAAGCATGGGGGGCACTTCGCAGCTAACAGGGCACCGCACAGATGTGTCTGTGAGAGGAGGCAGTGGAGGATATGAAAGGCAGAAAGCTATTGAAGCAGGGTAGGAGAATTGAAGGAATTAAGAGATTCAGCCATACACTGAAAAGGAGCCTTTAAAAAAATCAGGCCTAACTTGATACAAAGAGAAAGAGTGGAGAAATTTCAAAAGGGAGAGAGACGTCATCAAGCAGTAGAAAAGAGGAATGTTACAGCTGGAGCTGTTTTAGACTGGAGCAGATCATTTTAAATGACTGTGATTGCGAAGACCCAGAAGATGCCGGTTGATCAATTTTGTTTATCAAGGTCATGGTTAAAGGAACTAGAAAGTGACTATGGTTTCAAACACAGTTGATTCTCGTTATTTTCAGAATCTGTATTTTCATATTCTCTTACTGGCTAAAATGTATTTGTAACCCCAGAATCAATATGGCCCTTTTACAGTCATTCACAGATGGGCACCGAGCAGTAAAAATGTGTGTGTGCCCAATGAAGGCCAAACAAGGTGATGTTCTGCCTTCTTGTTTCAGCTGTCATTTGGTAAACAAGTGTCCTTTTCAGGATCTGTTTAATGACACAGTTTTTGCATTTTTGTTGATTCTGTTGTTTACAGTAGTCCCCAAATGTAGTACTCATGCACTGTCTCGTGTTCCCAAGCGGAAAGAAGGCTGTGATGTGCCTTATGGAGAAAATACTGCGCTCGGTGAACTTCATTCAGGGATGAGTTATAGTGCTACTGGCCATGAGTTCAATGTTAAAGAATTAGCAGTACCCATTAAATAAGGTGTCTTGAAACAGAAACACATAAGACAAGATTGTGTATTGATTGCTGACAGTGGGACCAGCAATTCATGGAAACCTAACCCTGTATTTTCCCTAGGAACAAGGGTTCAGTATCTGCTCATTCTGTTCTGCTTGACATAATAGAACGGAACTACCATGTGTAATGACAACTGTAAATGTGTGTAACCTGCAGGGACTCCAGGCTCGAAGGGAAATGACTCTGAAAGAGCAGCCAGAACTGTAAGACAGTGGTTCTCCATCCGCATGACAAATTCTGGAGCCTTTATGCTTGACCATGATGACCATGACAAGGATTTTTTGGAAAGCGTTTCCTAAAGGCTCAGAGAATCCATATAACACTTAGAAAGCCAGCTCTAGCTACCAACCATATTGCTTGGCTCACAGACTTTTTTTTTCTTTTTTTTTTCCCCCCACATTTCAGTATTTCTGAAGCCAGGAGACATCTTAGACTTGATTTATATATTTTAACAACCAACCAAAGCCAGTTCTCCCATAAACTGTTACTAAATCCCTGGCATGCCTTCCAGTCCAGGGCCTGCAAGCTTTTTCTATAAAGGGCTAAATGCTAAATACTATAGGCTTTGTGGGCCCCACAGTCTTGCTGCAACTACCTGGCTCTGCCGTCGTAGCAGGAGAGCAGCCATAGAGACTACGTCAATGAGTAAGCCTGGCTGTGTTCTAGTAAAAATCCTGAAATTGCTATTTATATCATTTTCACATGTCACAAAATACTCTTCTTTTTTTAATTTTATTTTTTCAGTGTTCCCAGATTCATTGTTTATGCAGCACACCTAGTGCTCCATGCAATACGTGCCCTCCTTAATACCCAGCACCAGGCTCTCCCATCCCCCCACCCCACCCTTCTCCCCTCCAAAACCTTCAGTTTGTTTCTCAGAGCCCACAGTCTCTCATCGTTTATCTCCCTCTCTGATTTCCCCCAACTCACTTCTCCTCCCCATCTCCCCATGTCCTCCATGTTTATTCCTTATGCTCCACAAGTAAGCGAAACTATATGATAATTGACTCTCTCTGCTTGACTTACTTCACTCAGCATAATCTCCTCCAGTCTGGTCCTTGTTGACACAAAAGTTGGGTATTCATCCTTTCTCATGGCTGTGTAATATTCCATTGTATATATGGACCATATCTTCTTTATCCATTCATCTGTTGAAGGGCATCTTGGCTCTTTCCACGGTTTGGTGATTGTGGATAATGCTGCTATGAACACTGGGATACAGATGGCCCTTCTTTCCACTACATCTATATCTTTCGGGTAAATACCCAATAGTGCAATTGCAGGGTCATAGGGAAGCTCTATTGTTAATTTCTTAAGGAATCTCCACATTGTTTTCCAAAGTGGCTACACCAACTTGCCTACCCACCAACAGTGTAAGAGGGTTCCCCTTTCTCCACATCCTCTCCAACACTTGTTTCCTGTCCTGTTAATTTTGGCCATTCTAACTGGTGTAAGGTAGTATCTCAATGTGGTTTTGATTTGACTTTCCCTGATTGGTAATGATGATGAACATTTTTTCATATGTATGTTAGTCATTTGTATGTCTTCTTTGGAGAAGTGTCTTTCATGTTTTCTGTCAATCCTTGACATGATTATCTGTTTTGTGTGTGTTGAGTTTGAGAAGTTCTTTACGGATCTTGGATATCAGCCCTTTGTCTGTAGTGTCATTTGCAAATATCTTCTCCTATTCTGTGGGTTGCCTCTTTGTTTTGTTGACTGTTTCCTTTCCTGTGCAGAAGCCTTTTTTGTCTTAATGAAGTTCCAAAAGTTCATTTTCGCTTTTATTTCCTTTGCCTTTGGAGACATGTCTTGAAAGAAGTTGCTGTAGCCACTGTCGAAGAGGTTACTGCCTATGGTCTCCTCTAGGATTTTGATAGATTGCTGCCTCACGTTGAGGTCTTTCATCCATTGGGAGTTTATCTTTGTGCATGCTGTAAGAAAATGGTTGACTTTCATTCTTCTATACATAGCTGTCCAGTTTTCCCAGCACTATTTATTGAAGGGATTGTCTTCTTTCCATTGGATATTTTTTCCTGCTTTGTTGAAGATTATTAGACCATAGAGTTGAGGGTCCATATCTGGTCTCTCTACTCTGTTCCCTTGGTCTATGTATCTGTTTTTGTGCATATTTCAAAGTGCTGGAACAAACAATCCTAAAATTTGTATGGAACCAGAAAAGACCCAGAATTGCTAAGGAAATGTTGAAAAAGAAAAAGCTGGGGTCATCACGTTGCCTCATTTCAAGCTTTACTACAAAGCTGTGCTCACCAAGACAGTATGGTATTGGCACAAAAATACTCTTCTATTTTTTTTTCAATCTTTTAAAAGAAAAAAAAAAGGAAAAAACCTATAAAAAACGATTATTAGGCCAGATTTTGCCTGCAAGCCATAGTTTGCCAAACCCTGATTGATTTAGTGGAACAGGGGAATAGATGAGACCCCTTGTTCTCAAGTGTCCTTAGTTGGATCAAAAGAGGCTGCCCCTGCCCAGTGGGGTCTGCCCCTTATTTAGTGTTCCTTTTACTTCAGAAATTGAAATAAGGATTTTAACTGCTTAATCCTGAGTTAACCTGATATTAAAGTTGGTAACTTACCAACAGGAATTGGTTTAGATTTTTAGATTGCTTAGTACAGTGTACTTTGGCAAGAAGGATCTAGGAAATATTGAAAACAAAATTAAGAAAAGTTCATACTTCTATATACAGTAACATGCCAGTGCATTTCAAACACAACCCTTCCCTTAGATTCCCTTTGTTCGACAATGTTCTAATTATCCCTTTATCTTTAAGCTCTACTTTCTGTTTCCATTGTGTCATTTTTCTTTGTGTTTTTCACATGTACAATAGACCTTATTCACAAGAAGGCGGAGCTGTGATCCAGAATGAGGCTTGTAACACAAGGGAACTTAAACAGGCTGGAAATTAAATAAATTTAAGTACAAAAAAATTAGAAGGAAATTGAACCCATCTTGCTTATTAGCCCAGCATCCGAAAACGTATTTGGAAGATTTAATATTCATCACTGACCAGAGATCAAGCATTACCACTGAATTTAATATAAAAATGGTAATGAAGACAAATTAAAAAGTAGCCTCAGATAACAGAGTTTCAGAAATGCTCTTGGTTTTTCATAACTTGTGGAGCAGCTTCTACTTCCCACCCCAGAAGCCAACCCCTTCCTCGTGAGCAGCTGGTGTGGCCCAGAATGCCCGTGCCTACACCAGCCTAGACTCTGGAACTATCCCTGTGAGGCCACACAGGACAGCCCTGTCTCACTTCTTCAGGCAGCCAGGCCTCTCTGGAGGCAGAGCCAGAGATGCCTGGCCTGGCCTGGAGCCCTGGCTTTGGCCATGCTCATGGTGGGGGTTGTTCCCTTATCCAGAATTTGCAGGCAGAGCTCACATGGGAGCAAGCAGCTCCATTGAGCCTTGTCTCATGCTTCAGGGACACATGTGAATCCAGTGCATTAAATCTCTAGGACTTACATACTGGTTTCAGTTTTGTAGCTTCAAACATCTCCTCTATTCTCCCACCCTCTGGTAACCACCATTTGATTCTCTGCTTTTATGAGTTAGGCTTTTCTTGTTTTGCTTTGTTTTTGTCTGTTCCTTTTTTCTTCTTTGGTCTCTTCCCATGTGATTGATGACTTCCCTTGGTGTTAAGTTTATATTCCTTTCTCTTTATTTTTGAGTATCTATTATAGGTTTGTGCTTACCATGAGGTTCATATATAACATCCCAATTATATAGCAGTTTGTTTTAAGTTGATTGCTTTAGTTTGAACACATTCTAAAATCACTACATTTTTACTCCTCCCCTCCATGTTTTATGTATCAGATGTCATACTTTACGTCTTTTTATCTTGTGAATCTCTTAACTGAATTTTTAGATATAATTGATTTACTATGTTTTTCTTTTAAGCTTCATACTATCTTTATAAGTGATTGTTCTACTACTTTTACTATATATTTGCTTTTACCAATGAAATTTTTTCCTTTCATAATTTTCTTCTACTTACAGCCTCTCCTTTTCTGCTTTAAGAAGCCCCTTTAACATCGGCTTAGTAGTAAAGTACTCCTTTAACATTACTTGTCTGAGAAATTTTTTCTCTCCATCAACTCTTAATGATAAGCTTGCTGGGTAGAGTACTTCTGGTATTTTCCTTTCAGTAATTCGAATATATCAGACCACTCCCTTCTGACCTGTAACGTTTCTGCTACAAAATCTGCTAATGGTCTTATGAGATATCTCTGGTATATAACTAGATACTTTTCTCTTGCTCGTTTTAAGATTTCCTCTTTATCTTTAGTTTTTGCTATTTTTAAAATATTGATTGATTGACTTTAGAGAGAAAGAGGAGATGCAGAGGGAGGGAGAGAGAGAATCCTCAAGTAGATTCCCCACTGAGCCCAGAGCTGAACATGAAGCTTGATCCTAGGACTTTGAGATCATGACCTGAGCTGAAATCAAGTGTCTCATGCTCAACCAACTGAGCCACCCAGGTGCCCCACTTTTTACCATTTTAATTATGTATCTTGGTGTAGACTTCTTTGGGTTCATCTTGTTTGGTGCTCTCTTTGCTTCCTAGACATGGATATCTCTTTCTTCCTCCAAGTTAGGGGATTTCTCAGCTATTATTTCTTTAAATAAGCTTTCTGTAATTTTCTCTTTCTTCCTTCTGGAATCCCTGTTATGCAAATGTTAGTATGCTTGATGTTGCTCCAGAGGTCCTGTAACCTATCCTCACTTTTTTTTTCTTTTCACTTTGGTGTTCTCTATTACCTCATCTTCCAGATGCTGATCTGTTCTTCTATGTTGGCTAATCTGTTATTGATTCCCTGTAGTGTATTTTTCATTTAAGTTATTGTATTCTTCAACTCTGATTTTTTTTTTTTTTTGGTCTGTGTTGAAGTTTTCACTAAGTTCATCCACTCTTTCTTCAAGTCCAGTGAGCATCTTTATGACCATTACTTTGAGCTGTTCATCAGGTAGATCACTTATCTCTGTTTGATTTAATTCTTTTTTGAAGCTTTGTCTTATTCTTTAGTTTGAAGCATATTCCTCTGTCTCATTTTGTTTGACTTCCTGTGTTTCTTAGGTGAAACAGCTACCTCTGCCAGTCTTCAAGGAGTGGCCTTGAACAAGAATGTTCCGTGTAGATTGTATTCCTGGTGGCTTAGGCTGGCTGGCTGGAGCTGTAGGTGGCACAGGCCAGGAGATCATAAGGTTCTATGAGGAGCCCCAAGTGGCCCTGTACCTAGGCCACCTTGGTGAGACAGCTGGAACTGTAGTCATTGCAGGCCAGGGGATCCGGGATGCTCTATACCAGAGCCATGCTAGCAGGATGGCTCGAGCTGAAGCAGGTATGGGCCAGGTGCTCTGCACAGGGGATACCCTGGAGGAATAGGTGAAGATGCAGTCAGTGCTACAAGCTAGGACTGGCACTGGACACCTGGGTTGTGGATGTAATGGACATGGACAAGGAGGTCCCAGGTTGCTTCCCACCAGGGTCACCCTGGTGGATGGCTTGAACTGGGACAGGCATAGACCAGGGCAGTTTGCATAGGGGACATCCTGGCAGGGTGCCAGAGCTGCCCTGAGTGGGGATGGCTGGGGCTGTATCAGATGTAGGCCACAGGTTTCCCAGGGTGTGCCATGCTCATGCAGCCTTGATGAAGTGGATGGGGCTGGTGTGGGCTAGAGGCTTAGGGCTTGCTGAGGCAGCAGGCTAACTAGAGCACCTGTTCCCTGTTCCTATCTGTGCTATCAAGGTGGAGAGGGTCTTGCCAGCACCACTAACACTCAAGAGAGTTACAGAAATTCCCCCACCATATGGCAGTCAGAGTTAGTAAACGTATTTCCTTCACTTGCAGTCTAGTTGCCCTTTAAACTGATGGTTTTTTGCCGTGCCCCAGGTCAGATGAATCTGTACATGGCCCATCTGTGATGTCCCTCCCTACCGCAGGTTACCGCATTGGGGATGAGATTCCCATCAATACCATGTCTCTGTCTCTCTAGCCATTATGTGTGTGGGCCCACAATGCTTTATTGTGCCAATGCTGTTCAATCAACCCACAATCCTTCAGGAGGAATTGCTTTATATGTAGGTGTAGACTTTGGTGTGTCCATTAGAGGGGGGTGAATTCAGGATCTTCCTAAAGTTGCCATCAAGATTGGCTTTTTCTGATTTTACATCTAAGTGAGATAATATGGCATTTGTCTTTCTCTGTCTGCCTTGTTTCACTGAGCATAATGCCCTTATGGGCCATCTGTTAATTACCAGTGACAAGATCTCCTTCATTCTTATGGCTGGATAATATCCGTGTGTGTGTGTGTGTGTGTGTGTGTGTGTGTGTGTGTGTATCACACATCTTCTTTATCTATCCACTGACAAACACAGGTTGTTTCCATATGTTGGCTATTGTGAATAATGCTGCAGTGCACATGGGAGTGCAGATCTCTCTTCCATGCCCTGTCTTCATTTCCTTTGGATTATATACCCAGGAGTAGGGTTGTTGGATCATATGGTAAATATTTAATGTTATGTGGAGCCTCCATACTGTTTACCATAGGTGCCGAACAACTTTGCATTATTCCCACCAGTAGGTACAAGTGTTCATTCCCTTTTCTCCACATCCTTACCAACATTTGTTTTCTTTAGTCTTCTTAATGACAGCCATTCTTACAGGTGTGTGGTGTTATTTCATTGTGGTTTTGATATGCATTTTCTTGATATTCAGTGATGCCGAGCATCTTTTCACATACCTGTTGACCATTTGGATATCTTCTTTGGAAAAATGTCTGTTTAGTTCCTCTGCTCGTGTGTGTGTGTGTGTGTGTGTGTGTGTGTGTGTGGCTTTTGTTTTTGTTTTGTTTTAATTGGGTTTTGGGTTTTTTTGTTGTTGTTGTTTCTGAGATGGATGAATTCTTTATATACTTTGGATAGTAACCCCTTCTCTGGAATATAGTTTGTAAATATTTTTCTTCCATTCATTAGGTCATTAGGTTGCCTTTTCTCTTTCTTTGATTGTTTCCTTTGCTCTGCAGAAGCTTTTCAGTTTTATGTAGTCTCACTTGTTGAATTTTGCTTTTGTTGTTTGTGCTTTTAGTGTCATATCTAAAAACCCATTGATAAGACTAATGTCAAGGAGCTTCTTTCCTATGTTTTTCCCCCTAGGGGTTTTATGGTATCGGGTTATATGTTTAAGTCTTCAATCCATTTCAAGTTAACTTTTGTGTTTGGTATAGGATAGGGGTCCAGTTTTCTCAACACCATTTATTCTAGAGACCATCCTTTCCCTAGTGAGTGTTCTTGGCTCCCTTGTCAAATATTAGTTGACTGTTAATATTGGGGTTTACTTCTGGACTCCCTGTTCCATTGCTCTGTGTCTATTTTTATAACAAACATATATTTAAATTACTGTGTAGCTCAGTAGTATAGTTTGAAATAAGGAAAGATAATGCTTTCAGATTTCTTCTTCCTTATGATTGCTTTGCTATTCAGCATCTTTTATGGTTTCATACTTTTTTCTTAAAATTTCTGTGAAAATGCTGTTAAGGTTTTGATAGCAATTGTAATGAATATAGAAATGGCCTTGAGTAGTAAAGACATTTTAATAATGTTAAGTCTTCTGATCCCCTGGACACAAGATATCTTTCCATTTTTTTGCATTTTCTTCAGTTACTTTCATCAATGACTTATAATTTTCATTATACAGATCTTTCATTTCCTTTGTTAAATTTAGTCTTAATTATTTTATTGTTTGAATACTATTGTGAATGGGATAGTTTTATTTTTTTCAAATGTTTTGTTGTTAGTGTATGAAATGCAACTAATTTCTGTATGTTGATTTTATCTCCTGCAACTTCACTGAATTCATTGATTCAGTTTGGGTTGAGTCTTTAAAGGTTTCTCTATATTAGATCATATCATCTTCAAATAACAATTTTACTTCTTTCTCTTGGAATTGGATGCTTTTTATTTCTTTGTCTTTCCTAATTGCTATAGCCAGGACTTTCAGTACTGTGTTGAATAAAAGAGGGCATTCTTGCCTTATTTCTCATCTTAGAGGAAAAGCTTTCAGTTTTTCACTGTTGAGTATGTTACCTGTGGGTTTGTCATATGTGGCCTTTACTATATTGAGGTTTATTCCTTATATAACCATTTTGTTGAGGGTTTTTATCATGAAAGTATGTTGTATTTTGTCAGATGTTTATTGTGCAGCTATTTATATGACCATGATTTTTATCTTTCTGTTAATGTAGTGTATCACATTTATTGATGTATGTATATTGAATGAACCATCCTTGCATTCCCAGAATAAATCCTACTTGGTCATGGTGTTCAATCCTTTTAATGCATTGCTGAGTTTGGCTTGCTTTTATTTTGTTGAGAATTTTGTATCTGTATACATCAGGGATAGTAGTCTATAGTTTTCTTATGTCCTTATCTGGCTTTGGTAATGGTATGGTATAATGGTAATGGTCCTGGAGTTTTCAGTGTTTGGAGCTTTCTAATTACTGATTAAATCACCTTATGTACTATTGGTCTGTTCATATTTTCTGTTTCTTCCTCATTCATTCTTGGCAGGTTGTAGGTTTCCAAGAATTTATCATTTCTTCCAGATTAACCAATTTGTTAGCATAGAATTTGTTCATAGTAATTTTTTACAATCCTTTATAAATGTCTGTAGTATCACTTGTAATGTCACCTCTTCCAATTCTGATTTCGAGTCCTCTCTTTGTCCTTTTAGTTTAGCTATAGATTTGACAGTTTAATCTTTTTGAAAAACCATCTCTTAGTTTCACTGATTTTTTTCTGTTATTTTCCTTGTCTCTGTTTCACTTATTTCCACTTTAATCTTTGTTACTAATCCTTTTATTTTAATATATGCACTTATTACTATAAAATTCCCTCTCAGAACTGCTTTGGCAGCATCCCATATGTTTTGGTATATTGTATTTCATTTTCATTTGTTTTGAAATATTTTATTTCCTTTTGATTTCTTCTCTGAACCATTGGGTGTTCAAGAGTATGTTATTTAATTTTCATGTATTTGTAGCTTTTCACATATTTTAGCTTTCCTCTTGTTATTCTGGTTTTGTTACATTGTAGTGAGAAAGAATTCTTGGTATGATTTCAGTCATCTTAAATTCACAAGACTTGACTTGTGTTCTATCGTGTGGCCTCTCCTGAAGAATGTTCCATGCGCCCATGAGAAGAATGTGTATTCCTCTGTGAGAAGGAATGGCCTATAAATCTTTGTTAGATCCGTTTGGCCTAATGTGTGGCGCAAGCCCAATGTTCACTTGTTGGTTTTCTGTCTGGATGATCTGTCTATTGCTAAAATTGGAGTATTAGAAGTCCCCTACTATTCTTGTATTGTTGTCTGTTTCTTCCTTCAGATCTATTAATATTTGCTTAATATATTTAGGTGTTCCAATATTGGGTGTGTATGTATGTATGACTGTTACATCTCTTGATGAATTGATCCCTTTTTCATTATATATTGACCTTTGTCTCTTGTTACCATTTTGGCTTCAAGTCTATTTGTTCTGATTTAAGTATAGCTACCCTTACTTTCTTTTGATATTCACTGGAATGGAATACCTTTTTCTATCTCTTCACTCTGTGCCTATGTGTATCCTGTGTGAAGCCACAGTGAGTGACTTGTAGGCAGCTTATAGTTGTGTCATTTTTTTAGTCATCCAGCCACTGTGCTTTGGGATTGGTTAATTCAATCCATTTACATTTAGAATTCTTATCTTTTTAATTTCAAATATTTTTATTTTTTATTATGTTAGTCACTGTACAGTACTTCATTAGTTTTTGATATAGTGTTCCATGATCCATTGTTTGCATATAACAGCTTATATGTAAGATCTTATAATGCCATCTTATTGTTTTCGAATTATTTTGTATTTACGTAGTCTCCTTCTATTTCTGCCTAAGTTGGTAAATTAGTGATTTTTTATGGTGGTATGCTCGGCTTCCCTCTTTTATCTTTTGTGCATCTATTCTAGGTTTTCGCTCTGTGGTTACCATGAGGCTTACATAAGACTTCTCATAAATAAAACAGGCCATTTTAAGCTGACAGCAACTTAACTTCAATTGTTTACAAATGCTTCACCCTTAACTACCCCCCTTGTTTATTTATGATGTGATTATTTACCTCTTTTTTTGTCTGTTTTTGTTTTAGGGTTTTTTGTTTTTTCATTTTATTTCTTTTTCAGTGTTCCAGAATTCATTGTTTATGCAGCACACACAGTGCTCCATGAAATACATGCCCTCCAGAATACCCACCACCAGGCTCATCCAACTTCCCATCCTCCTGCCCTCCAAAACCTTCAGTTTGTTTCTCAGAGTCCACAATCTCTCATTGTTTGTCTCCCCCTCTGATTTCCCCCAACTCACTTCTCCTCCCCATCTCCCAGTGTCTTCCATGTTATTCCTTATGCTCTACAAGTAAGTGAAACCATATGATATGATAATTGACTCTTTCTGCTTGACTTATTTCACTCAGCATAATCTCCTCCAGTCTGGTCCTTGTTGACACAAAAGTTGGGTATTCATCCTTTCTGATGGAGGTATAATACTCCATTGTATATAATATATGGACCATATCTTCTTTACTGTTAAGGGCATTTTGGTTCTTTCCACAGTTTGGTGACTGTGGCCATTGCTGCTGTGAACATTGGGGTACAGATGGCTCTTCATTTCACTATATCAGTATCTTTGGGGTAAATACCCAATAGTGCAATTGCGGGGTCATAGGGAAGCTCTATTTTTAATTTCTTAAGGAATCTCCACACTGTTTTCCAAAGTGGCTGCACCAACTTGCCTTCCCACCAGCAGTGTAAGAGGGTACCCCTTTCTCCACATCCTCTCCAACACTTGTTGTTTCCTGTCCTGTTAATTTTGGCCATTCTAACTGGTGTAAGGTAGTATGTCAGTGTGGTTTTTATTTGAATCTCCCTGATGGCTAATGATGATGAACATTTTTTCATGTGTCTGTTAGTCATTTGTATGTCTTCTTTGGAGAAGTATCTGTTCATGTCTTCTGCCCATTTTTTGACATGATTATCTGGTTTTTTGGGGCATTGAGTTTGAGGAATTCTTTACAGATCTTGGATAACAGCCCTTTGTCTATAGTGTCATTTGCATATATCTTCTCCTATTGCGTGGGTTGCCTCTTTGTTCTGTTGACTGTATCCTTTGCTGCGCAGAAGCTTTTGATCTTGAAGAAGTCCCAAGAGTTCATTTTTGCTTTTGTTTACTTTGCTTTGGAGACATGTCTTGAAAGAAGTTGCTGTGGCCAGTGTCAAAGAGGTTACTGCCTTTGTTCTCCTATACAATTTTGATAGATTCCTGCCTCACATTGAGGTCTGTTTACCTCTTTTTATGTTGTTTACTTGTATAACAAAATTATAGTAGCTATAGTTAAATTATAGTAGCTCTAATTATTTTTAGTCCTTTTTTCTTTGACATGTATACTATACTATAACATCCATCCACTGTATTTACCATACCAGTGTGTTGTATAATTTTGTGTATTTTCATGGTGCTGATTAGTATCAATTTATTTTAGCCTAAAGAACTTTCAGCATTTCTTACAAAGCATGTTTAATGGTGAAGAGCTCCTTCAGCTTTTGTTTGGGAAAGTCTTTATTTCTCCTTTATATCTGAAGGATAACTATGCTGGGTATAGTACTATTAGCTGACAATTTTTTTCTTTCAATACTTTGAATATGTCATTCCCCTCTTACCTGGCCTATGGTGCTTCTATTGAGAAATCTGCTGACAGCATAATGGTGGTCCCTTTGTAGGTTACAGCTTTTTTTCCCCTGGATACTTATAGAATTCCTTAATCTTTAACTTTTTTTTTATAGTTTCATTATAATGTGTCTTGGAGAAGGTCTTTTTGCATGAGATAGTAGGGTAATCTTCTATAGCTCTGTGAACATAGATGTCCAATTCTCTCTGCATGTTTGGGAACTTCTCAGCTATTATTTCTTTAAATAAACTTTCTGTCCCCTTATCTTCTTTTTTTCTTTTTAGAATCTGGATTATTCTAATATATGCTCTTTTGATGAAATCCCATAGATTAGATCATGTAGTTTTTCTTCACAGTTTTTCATTTTGTTTTTGTTTTCCTCTAACTTGGTTATTTCAAAAGTCTGTCTTCTAACTCACTTATTTTGTCTTCCATTTGCTCTACTCTGTTACATTTTTTATTTCATTTATTGAGTTCTTCAGGTACAGAATTTCTGCTTGGTTCCATTCTGTGATTTCTGTCTTGTTAGTAATATCTCATCTTGAACATTTCTGTATTTGCATGTGCATGTGTGTGCGTGATTTCAACTATATTTAGAGTTTTCTGGTAGCTAATTGAGTTTCTTCAACACTGATTTTGATTTCTTTATCCAAAGCCCCTTGCCTTTGAGCTGTTATTGGAGAATTATTATTTTTTGGTAGTGACATGTTTCCTTGATTTTTCATGTTCTTTATAGTTTTGAATTGCTTCTTTCACACTTGAAGTAGCAGTCACCTCCTTAAATCTTTGATTGTTGCCTTTAGGTTGGGTATTTGGCTCATTAGTGCTATTTCCATCTAGGATTTTCTCTGCCTTTGTATGGGTACACCTGTTCCACTATTCTTGCTCCCTCTTGTGGCAAAATTCTTAAGCTCTTACATCTTTGGTTCTTAAAACTCACCAGGCTGGCTATTGGAAACCTTTCTTTTATTTTCCAGAAGACAGCTCAAGATTGTGGTTTCCCCCTTGTCCACAGACTCTGGCCTGTATTCTGAGCACACTCCTAAAGAGCTTGCTCTTGCCACCACACTTGGGAGTGTGCACATGTAACCACCCACAGAGTGCAAGGAGGTATGGATTTAGCCCTTGGGGCATTAGAGTTGCCCACAGGCCCTATAGGGAGATTCTCAGATGTAGTACTCCCAGGGGCTCTTGCTTGGACTTCCTGCTGAGTACAATCAGCATGCCCTGAGTCCCTTTAATGTCCTTTGGTTTTCTTACCTCGTCTTTCCCCCAATCATGGAGATCCTGCCTAAGTAAGTTCTTCAGGTGCTGCTGGAGAGTAACAGGTTTCTCTAGCAGCATTCCATACCACTAGGATAGCTAGACACTCACTGCTCTTCTTTTTCTCTATGAGAGAGATCACTACCACCTGCTAGTTCAGCCCAATGCAGTCTTCCCTTGGTAGGGGTGAGGACAGTGTTGGTAAAGTTCTTTCTACCATCTCTGCTGTGTCCAGACTTGTTTGTTGCTCCATGGGCATGCTGGAGTCTGTCTTCATAAGGACTAAGCTTTAGAAGTTTCTCTGTTGTCTATGGGTATCAGCCCACGTCAGCACTCTTTAGGTTTTTTTTCCTGATTATGGCAAGAGAGGTTGGGGCAAGCACTGGTCCCACAGCCTGTCCCCATAACCAGATACACAGGTGAGCCAGACTCCTCTTCATTCCTTGGCATATGGTGCCAGATCCTGCAATTCCCACAAAGGCACTTTTGTTCATGGATAGATGACTAACTCTTCATTGAAAAAGAGGGACAAAAAGGAGGAATGCCCTCCACTGCTGTGTGCTAACATCACTTCCTAATGGTGTTTTCCTGCCATTAGAACTGCCCCCAAATGCAGCCTGTAGGTAGGCCCTCCAAGAGCACTCAGCAGAGTAGTGCCATTGTGTGGCTTGGGTTTCCAGAGGGAACCCACAAGTAAATAGCAGTATAACTGTATTGTTAAAGGTTATATTATCTTCTGGGTATAGAAGCTAATGCTACTAAATTTGGGTTGCTGTTGTTACTCATGTACCATGTCACCATTATGTTTCACTGAGGCATCACCAGCCAGAGAGAAACAGCCCTAAGGGGCCCACATTTGCATGTGCAGCCATTTTCCACACTGATTTGCAATGGGTGAAGCATAGGGTTTGGAATGAAGGCCAGACTGCTTATACAATCACTGAGTAGCCTTTTCCAGTATTCACAAAGCTGTTGCAGGAATACCTGGAGTAAATGGTTGCTGGCCATTTCTATTAGTATAACAGCATTTATAGTTGAAGCTGTGTATCTTTTGCAGGTAACCCTGTTACATAGCTGGCTAAAATTCTGATCTTTGGAAATAAACCTTGAACCACCATCCCCATCTCCCTCCCTGTGCTCATTTCAGGCTAAAAGCTTGATCCTATTTGGGGGAAAGTTCTGGAGTCAGCAGATAACTTACAAGAAATGAATGTGCTGTTGAAAATATGTGTGACCCTACTTCAGAGAGGCTGTTATCATTCAGGTGTTTCTGTCACCATCTGGTGACTGTGTAACCTGAGAACAGTGGTGCCAGACCCTCCCTGCATGGTGCCCCCAGAGGCCATTTGATGCTTGGGGTAGGAGCAGCCATGCTGCTGGCAATGATTCCGTGGGGGAGGGGGCACTCATGGAACCTGACACCTTCGTGTTTGGTGCAAGTAAAGTGCCATCAGTTGCCCTGAGACCTCACCAGCATCCTCTACCACCCTGATCGCTGTGGCCCTTCAGGCGGGATAAATCATGCCCGGCAACTAGCTAAAACTTCCGTGATCCAGCAGATAGACTTTGTACAGGATGAAAAGTCAGTGCACAGGACTTTCTCTGATTCCTAATAATGTGAGACTCATTTCTGGTACCAGTGAGGGTTCCTGCCTCTCCCTCTGGCCTGGTGTTTACCAGGAAAGCCTGGTGAGGATCGATATTCAGGCATCTGGCCTTTTGTCTCATTGCAGTTAACGTATTCATCCTGATGGGCTAGTGGAGCAGTAGGACTCCGATCTCTTTAGCTGTGACTCCCCTCCCCACACCTGTCCCTCCAACCCCAGTGAGCAGTGACTGGGGTTCATGGCACCATGGCATGGCGTACGTATGAAGTCACATTGTAAAACCCAGCATCAGTGAGTTGCCCAGAATCACAGGGCAGGATGAAAGGGGATAGCTTTGAGTACTGATGAAAGAGATTAGCTTTATGTATTGAGCCTGCTTTACCTACTTAGTGCCACTAAAATGAAGATGCCCGTCTAAATTACCCAGTTTTGTTTGGGTTCATTGATTAGAACTAGCAATACACTGCCCTAAGGAAACACTGTTGAAATTAGTTAATTCTGAGCACTTAAGAGTTTGGAAGAAGTCAGAGAAACACAAGAGCAAGGCCCAGCAACAGGGGCTCTGGTCCCTGGAGCTCTCAGCAGGGCTGCACAGAAGGAGTGGGAAGGGGGCCTCTCTCGGATGCAGTGGAGCTGAGTGGGTGGGTGCTTCCTGCCTCCAAAGAGCTTGTAGGCTGCTCAGGGACCTGCAAATGTGAAAAGTTACACTAAGAGGAGATGCAAACCACTGCAAAAAAAGAGAAGATGGGGTGCCTGGGTGGCTCAGTGGTTTAAGCCTCTGCCTTCAGCTCAAGTCATGGTCTCTGTGTCCTGGGATCAAGCCCCGCATTGGGCTCTCTGCTCAGCAGGGAGCCTGCTTCTCCCTCTCTCTCTGCCTGCCTCTCTGCCTACTTGTATGCGCACGCGTGCTCTTGCACTCACGCTTTCTCTCAGGGTCAAATAAATAAATAAATATTTTTTAAAAAGAGAGAGAGGCGATGGTACCCCTGGCTCCGTGGCTAATTATCAACTTAGACAAAAGGTAGCATCATTCCGTAGCATTAGTTCTCTGTATTTTTGGTTCTAGTTCTGCTCTTCATTTGTTTTGTTTTTTAGATTCCACCTGAGAGTGAAGTCCTATGGTATTTGTCTCTCTCTGACTGGCATAATACTCTCTAGTTGCATCCATGTTGTTGCAAATGACCAGACTTTAATCCTTTTTTATGGCTAATATTCCAGTGTGTGTGTGTGTGTGTATGTGCACACATATCCTTTTTTTATGGCTTATCCCTTCTTTTCGGATAATATTCAATTGTGTGTGTGCGTGTGCACACACATACACACCACATCTTTATCCATTCATCAGTCAGTGGACACTTGGGCTGTTTCCATATCTTGGCTATCGTAAATAATGCTGCAATAAACATACAGGTGCATATATCTTTTCGAATTAGTGTTTTCATTTGGGGGAGGTAAATACCCAGTAATGGAATTACTGGATCATAGGGTATTTCTCTTTTTAAATTTTTTTGAGGAAGTTCCATGCTGTTTTCCAGAGTAGCTGCACCAGTTTGCCTTCCCACCAACAGTGCACGAGGGTTCCTTTTTCTCTACATCCTCACCAACACTTAATTCTTTTAATGTTGTCTTTTAGATTCTAGCCATTCTGACAGGTATACGGTGATATCTCACTGTGGTTTTGATTCACATTTCCCTGATGGTCGCTGATGTTGAGCATCTTCTCATGTGTCTGTTGACCATCTGGACGTCTTCTTTGGAGAAATGTTTATTGAGGTCTTGTGCCCCTTTTTAAATTGCGTTATTTGGTCTTAGGGGGTGTTGTAGGAGATCTGTATATATTTTGAATATTAACCCCTTATCCAGTCTATCATTTGCAAATATTCAATAGGTTTTCTTTTAGTTTTGTTGATAGTTTCCTTCTCTGTGGGGAAGAAAAAAAAAAAAAGAAGCTTTTTTGGTTTGATGTAGTCGCAATAGTATATTGTTGCTTTTTGTTTCCCTTGCCTCAGGAGACATATCTAGAAAAATGTTGTGAAGGCAAATGTCAAAGAAGGTACTGTTTATGTTCTTCTAGGAGTTTTATGTTTTGAGGTCCTGCATTTAGATCTTAAACCCATTTTGAGTTCATTTTTGTGTATAGTATGAGAAGGTGCTCCAGTCTTCCCAGCACCACTTACTGAAACAACCTGTGGTTCCCTGTTGTATATTATTGCCTCCTTCTAACAGGTTAATTGACCATATAAGCATGGTTGATTTCTGGGCTCTTTATTCCATTGAGCTATGTGTCTGCTTTTGTGCCAGTAGCATACTGTGTTCTTATGGCTTTGTTGTATATCTTGAAATTCAGAATTGTGATGCCTCTAGCTTTGTTCTTTTTCAAGATTGCTTTGACTACTAGGGGTCTTTTGTGGTTCCATACAAATTTTAGGATTATTATAGTTCTTTGTTAGGGATTGCATTAAATCTATGGATCGTTTTGGGTGTATAGGCATCTTAAAAAATATTTGTTCTTCCAATCCATGAGCACGAAGTATCTTCCCATATTTTTGTGTTGTCTTCACTTTTTTTCATCAGTGTTTTATAGTTTTTAGAGTATAGGTTTTCTACCTCCTTGGTTAAGTTGATTCCTAGGTACTTTATTTTTTTGGTACAGTTTTATATGGAGGTTAACATTTTTTAAAAGGAAAAACCATCCTCTTCCACAGTCCTGCAGGCATCCCACAAAGAGGGCTCTTGGGAACAGGGAGGGGTAGAGATGGGGGTGAACTTAAACTTGGTTCTGTGTGCCTGCAGCTGGTGCACAGAGCTCTGCCGTCTCCCACTGAAAGGTGTGCCCTGCAGTCGAAATGACCAGCTCATTTGTTGCACCACATACGGAGAGTGAGGCCCAGAAAGGATTGTAGCTTTCATAGCCACTAGTCCACCATCTTAAAAGAAAAAAAAGGGCACCTGGGTGGCTCAGTTGGTTAAGTGTTGGACTCTTGATTTTGGCTCAGGCAGTGATCTCAGGGTTGTGAGATTGAAACCTGCTTAAAATTCTCTCTCCTGCTCTCTCTCTGTCCCTGCCACTCCCCTTCTTAAAATAAAATAAAATATGAGGGCACCTGGGTGGCTCAGTCTTTAAGCCTTTGGCTCAGGTCATGATCAGTGGGTCCTGGGATTGAGCTCTGCTTTGGGCTCCCTGCTCGGTGGGAAGCCTGTTTCTCCCTCTCCCGCACCCGTTGCTTGTGTTCCTGCTCTTGCTCTCTCTCTCTCTAGTAAATGAATAAAATCTTATTTATTTATTTATTTATTTATTTGACAGAGAGAGAGAGAGAGATCACAAGTAGGCAGAGAGGCAGGCAGAGAGAGAGAGAGAGAGGAAATCAGGCTCCCCGCTGAGCAGAGAGCCTGATGCGAGACTCAATCCCAGGACCCCGAGATCATGACCTGAGCCGAAGGCAGCGGCTTAACCCACTGAGCCACCCAGGCGCCCATGAATAAAACCTTTTTTAAAAAATTAAGAAATTTACTATCTCAGTTCTAAGAATCTCTCCTGGAAAGGTGAAACACAAAATTCTCCTGTACCTCAGTTTATAGAAGGGGGACCCAAGGTCACCAAATTACACAAAGACTACCGAGAGCAGATTTTGCAAATTATGTCCCATAGAGAAAAATGATGTTTGATGTTTCATGTTTGAAGGAATTTGGGATAACCACTCAGGAGGACAGAATTAGAGGGGTTTTACCAGCAGTACCTCTCCACAGCTTGACTAAGAACTGGCCTCCTGTGTCCCAGTTCACTCATTCAGTCCTCTTAACCCTGTGAGGCAGATATACCCCGTTTTACGGATGTAGAAACTGAGACTCAGCCTTCACGAGGCAAGCACAGAATGTGAACCTGCCCAGAGTGGACAATGGCTTGTGCTGTTTTCCAGCTTGTTTGGCCCAACATTCTGTGCATAAGGAACACTTATTAAAGTTCTGAGGCCTTGGAACCTACTTAGGGAAGTGTCCCTCCTCAGGCCGAGGGCAAACGCAGGCACAAACAGAAGCACCAGATATTTTTCCTGAGGACATTCTTTTGATTTCTGGTTCGTAGTAAAGGCCTTTACTGTGCAGTTATTTACTGTCTTTAGGGTTGCTAATTAAGGTAAAAGAAAAAGCTCTGAAAGTTACATATGTATTTTCACCAGAATGCTTTTATTAAGACGAGAGTGATTTTTATGGCATGTAATATCTGATTTAATACAGTGGGAAATGACCAAAATTCATTTGTCCTGGTGTGGAGTTAATGGTATACTGCATTTGTGGGTGGTTGTTTTGTCAACTTACAGAAATGGGAGTGGTTCAGATCCAGGAGGATGGAAAAGGTCCTTGGGCCAAACAAGGAGGGGAAATAGCCAGACAGGCAAGTAGACCAAGAGATTATCCTTGCCGCTTGCACTCTGTCACCATCAGGCTGAAATAGAAAGTGGTTGAGAATGGATCCGAAACACACACAACACACACACACACACACATGGGAACTGAGCCATGAGAAACATGGAAGTCCTGCTGTTGGCCATAACTGGATGGAACTTGAGGGCAGTATGCTAAGTGAAGTCAGGGAACGATTATAATACTATAGGAGATCGCTCATACATGAAATCTAAAAAAGCCCAAACTCACGTAGTAGTACCAAGGGATGGGGAAATGAGGAGATGCTGCTCAAAGGACCCAAACTTCCAGTGCTGAGAGAATAAGTTCTGGGGATGGAGTATACATGGTAATTATAACTAATACTATATCACATACTTGAAAGTTGCTGAGTAGACCTTAAATATCCTTGCCACAGAAAAAGAAATGGGAATTATATGACATGATGAAGGTGTTAACCATTTTGCAGTGTGTAAGTATCCAATCAGCCCATTGGACACCTTAATCTTATGCAATGTTATGTATCAATTATACTTTAATAGAGCTCAGGGTGGGTACTGAGAAGTCTCAACCCTGCCCGCAGCTCAGGGTGAGAAGCTGGAGGAGAGGGTGGGGGGGCCCACCTGGGAGTAGAGAAGAAGGTTTTGTGTCCTGTCCCTCACTGTCCTGGGCCTCCACTGTGCAGGCCCTGAGCCAGCACCTGCCCGCCCCCAGCCCACCCCAGAGCCTGGGGCAGGCCCATCACCAGCGCCCAGAGATACACATACACGCCTGCCCCAGCAGAGTCACACACTTACAAATGAGAATTTGGTGAGAGCTGTTCAGCATCCCAGCCACTCTGAACTCGACCTGACCCCGTTGCCAGCGGTAGAGTCAGTCAGTATTCCATACTCAGCTCTCGGCTGAACCTGTTTTGCATGAAAGGCACCTTCCCTGACAAGTGAGGTGAGCGCCCTTCCTCCCCCAGCACAGGGGACTTAGCCAAATCAGGCAGCGTCACAGACGCGCTTTCCTGTTGTCACAGACGCGCTTTCCTGTCGGCTTTCTGAAGGCTGCTGGAGCTCATGCCTGAGTTAGGACGTGGCGGGGTGTAGGGAGGGAAAGGAGACCTCAATGTCGTGTCCTGTGTGTTGCAGCTGGTGAGCGACTTGCTGGAATTCTGCTTCTACACCTTCCGAGAGTCCCAGGCCCTGAAGGTGGAGTTCCCCGCGATGCTGGTGGAGATCATCAGCGACCAACTGCCGAAGGTGGAGTCCGGGAACGCCAAGCCCCTTTACTTTCACAGGAAGTGACGGAGGACATCTCACCAGGAGAGTTTTGCCTTAAGTTTCCCCATGCTGTTCTACACCCACGAAGGACCCAAGAAATCCGGTTTTTCACATGTGATGGCTGATTCCTACTTGTTCAGCAGTTTCTCAAGTTTAAAATCATGTCAAGGGTTTGGAGCCGGGAAAGCAGTGTGACATGGATTTGGCAAGACCTGAGCAGTCGGAAGGATTCTTCCCTCTCCGCTCCCCAGCGCTTTGAAACACGTTCCTGTTCCTCTGGATGAAAAGCCATATCTAGTCAATAACTCTCTGATTTTGATATTTTAACAGATGGAAGTTTTAACTATGCCATGTAGTTTCTGGTATCGTTCGCTTGTTTTAAAAGGGTTCAAGGACTAACGAACTTTTTAGAGCTTACCCTCGGTTGCACATAAAACGTATAGTCAATATGGGGCATTAATATTCTTTTGTTATTTAAAAAACACACAAAAAAATTAAAAATATATACAGATTCCTGTTGTGTAATAACAGAGCACGTGGAGGGGAACAGCAGCCCCCCCGGGGGTTCCTGTCCGCGCACGGGCTTCTGCATCACTGGTATACACACCCTTAGCGTCCATTTATTATTTAATTAGAACAGATAAGATGTTAAACAATGCCTTGGTTTCAATTTCTAGTATCTATTGTGTTGGCTTTACAAATAATTTTTTGCAGTCTTTTGCTGTGCTGTACATTACTGTATGTATAAATTGTGAAGGACCTGAACTAAGGTGTAAGGAACTTTTGTAAATGAGACACATACAAAAACAAACAAACAAAAAAAAACAAAACACACACACAAAAAAACTTTAATGGTTGATAGGATGAAGGGGAAAGTATTTTTGAAAGAATTCTATTTTGCTGGAGACTATTTAAGTACTATCTTTGTCTAAACAAGGTAAAAATTTTTTTTGTAAAGTGAAATGTTCTGCATGCATAATGAACCGTTTACAGTGTATTTAAGAAAGGGAAAGCTGTGCCTTTTTTAGCTTCATATCTAATTTACCATTTTACAGTCTCTGTTGTAAATAACCACACTTAAACCTCTTTGGTTGTCTTTCAGCCTTTCTACTTTTTCTGTACTTTCGTTTTGTCTTTGGTCTCCCGCTGGGGGTGTTCCTGGGACTTGAGCAGGTTCCCTGGCTTCTGCTCTGTCCTGCGTCTGTCGGGGAACAACGGGCTGTGGTGTCTGCAGCTCCTTGAAGGGGTCTTTTGGCAACACGTGTGAGCGAAGGTCCTGCGGGGGCTGCAGCTGTAGGAGAGCGGCCTCTTCTTCTGCTTTCCTCCTGAGGCAGCATCTGCTCTAGGAGCACGAGGCCGGAGGTGCGATGGCCCAGAGAGCACAGTCTCGTCCCATTTTAGAAAATGGCATTTTCTCCTTCGGGAAAGGAAATTCCAGGCACTCTCTCTATCCGTAGAAGGTGGCGTGTTCATTTCTGGTCTGGGAAAGAGGTTTTGCGCTCTCAGAACTGGTAAGGGGGACACGTAAGCTGCCGCAGGACGTACCAGGAAAGATGCATTTTGGCACAGTTCAGTCAGAATGGCGTGGAGACCATATGATAATTGGAGGGTTTTTAGATTTTTAAAAGGTAGGTTTTAAAAATTTTATACATAAACAGTTTTGGAAAAAAAAAAAACTACAGATCATATAAGCAAGACAGTGGCACTAAAATTTTTAATTCATTAATCTGTTTGGCACTGATGCAATTTATGGCTTTTCTCTTGCCCCAAATCACAAACCTATCTATCTTTGGGGAAGCTTCACAATATGATTGCACTTAAACAAACGACTTTGACTAGAGGCCAAATTAATCTTTTTAAAAGTAATGATAATCATCAGGTACTCAGTGAAATCCCATTATTTTCCAGAACCTAAAAGCTGTCGCTGGAGAAGCCCTAGGCCAGGAGAAGGCAGCATTGGGATCCATACTCTTCTCTAGGGTTCACCATGCAGGCAACATTACCTTGTCTTTCAGAAGACACCTGCCTTATGCAAGGGGGAACCAGTGAAAGCTGCATTCAGAGGGAGGAGTTTTTCTTACATAATTTGCAATTTCAGTAATTTAATTTATAGGCAGATCTTTAAATACAGTCAACTTACATGCACAGCAATATGAAAGCCACACTTGGAGGATGATAAATACACAGCATGCAGACTGGGAGTTCCGAGAAAAGACACGGCTTACAAGAGCAGCTTTTAGCTCAGACTTACGTTTTATGAAATTGGAATTTCAGTGTAACCAGGTTTGGGATGGAGACAGTCTGCATCAGCTTTTTGTATTAACAAAGTTACTGGCTCTTTATGTGTCTCCAGGTAACTTTGCTTGATTAAACAGCAAAGCCATATTCTAAATTCACTGTTGAATGCCTGTCCCAGTCCAAATTGTCTGTCTGCTCTTATTTTTGTACCATATTGCTCTTAAAAATCTTGGTTTGGTACAATTCATATTTCACCAAAACTTCTTCATATAATTAAAAAACACTAAATTAGTTTAAAATGAAGCAATTTATATCTTTATGCAAAAACATATGTCTGTCTTTGCAAAGGACTGTAAGCAGATTACAATAAATCCTTTACTTTAATCACCTGTTGTTCTGGAAACATTTCATTTGGGTGTCTACAGGCATACCTGGACTTTGTGCCCCTCTACATCTGGAGAATATGCACTTCTGCCTGCATCCAAGACAGTTCCCCTGTGATAGAGCCCCTGCTAGACACATGTTAATTATACTCTTCTGGGACTAATTCAGTGCCTTGTTCCTTACTGCTGATAATATGTGGGTCACTAAAACAACCTGTAACAGTTTAGCAACAAGAACTGCCCGCTATGTAGCCACTAAACACTCCGTGCACATTGCTCCTTTCTCTACTGCCACAGGGAAGCTTGATCACTGTCAGGCGTTGGGACTGACCTGAGTAGACCAGATGTCCCGTCTGACTCCAGTGTTCTTCCTCCACACAGTCCTCTCGTGCTCCTTCACCCTGGGTCCTCTTGGGCCGACAAGACTCTGCTCCCCACTGGCCGTAATGCTTCTCACACTCCCCTTGGTTTCGCTCATTAATATGAACCACAGAAGAGCAGGAAACAATTATCAGCTCATCTTAAAACTAGAAAACATGTAAAGATAGACTCAAGTACATTTTTAACGTGTCATTTAACTGGTGATCATTCAAACTATTTGCTTCCAGAAAGAGAAGACCAGTTGAGCATTAAACAAATTCAACTTCATTTTAACATGATAGAAAGACTTCTGGAACACAACATGGCCATGAAACACAGAACAGGAGAAAAAATGTTTTAACTTTAGAGTTGGGTTCACAAATTTGTTTATAAAATATCTATACATGCAGTTAATTTTTTCTCAAAGCTTATGGAATTTGACCTACTAAGGGGCAAGGGTGAGACCAGCTGGAGGCCACACCAATGTGTACCCTTAATTAAAGTGGGTGTCCTTTCTGACTAGAGCAGACTCATTCTCGGGAAAAGGGTGACACTGTTTCTAAGAATTTCTAAAAGTGCTCAGATGCAAAAATCCAGCTGCATCTTGAGGAATCATTAGCTAAGAACGAAGTCTCTGCCACTAAGCCCGCCAGCCACTGTACACAAGAGCAGCAGAAATTATGCATGGTGATGCATATGTAATTAGGGGTTTGTTTGCCTCTGTATGTTGAATGCCCCTCAAGCAAATAGAAAACATTGTCCCTTTATGTTAAAGTCAGTGCTAACATACTTTTTATAAACTGCAAGTGTACACAGACTAAAATGACTTGATTGTGAGTATCTCTGGCACTTTAATTTCAAGTCTCCAATTGTTCGTGCAGCAGTTTTCTTGGAAATCAAACAGTGGCTTCCCAAACAACACTGGAGTAGAGAAGATTACAATACGATTTGAATGGTCAGCATGGACCAAGACTATATCCAAGCCCGTACCCAAAGCAAAGTGAACTACCGAGCAGAGTTGCAGATAGTTAGCTGAAAAGCATCCCGAAATGTAGTGTTTTTTGTTTTGTTTTGTTTTTTTAAGATTTTACTTATTTATTTGACAGAGAGATCACAAGTAGGCAGAGAGGCAGCAGAGAGAGAGGGTGAAGCAGGCTCCCTGCTGAGCAGAGAGCCCGATTCGGGGCTCGATCCCAGGACCCTGAGATCGTGACCTGAGCCGAAGGCAGAGGTCTAACCCACTGAGCCATCCAGGCACCCCAAAATGTGGTGTTTTAATGACCTTTTATTATTAGGTCTCATGAGTTTATGAATCAGCTTGGAGGGTCCTGCTGATCTGGACCAGGCTTGGCTGAGGTAGCCCTAATCGTGCTTCTGTAGTTAACCATCAGTGGACTGGTCTAGGATGGTTTTGCAATACTTTTCACGCCTCTGATTGTATCCAGTTTGCTCCTGTTCCATTAGCCAAAACCAGTTATAAGGTCAAACCTTGAGTCAGCGTAGGAGGGCTCTACAAAAGGGATGTGGATTCATAGAGGGCTGAAATTTGTGATCATTCAATCAATCTACCACTGGCAATTACTCTGATGCTTTTTCACAGAACTGATGTTACCAGGACAGCACTTTCCAGTTTATTGGTGGTCTGAAAACCCCATTTCTTTGGCTCTTCATGCCCTGGGCCAGCCTGGTCCAGAGAGGATCACAGCTCCTGGGAAGACTGGCTGAGCTGGGTTGGATCATGCTCCTCCTGCTCTCTGAGTTGCTGTTTGCCATGTTGCCTCATTTGCTAAATCCTCCAAGGAAGAACTTCACGACACCAGCACATGGCACTGAGCTGCCTAAAGGAATCTGGTGTGTTAACTGTCCAGGTCCAAAGTGTGGGTGTCTTCTTGGGCAAAATGCAGAAATCTGCTTTCCAATCAAGTTTATCTCCTGATAGCAAGGAATTCCCCAAGGTATTCCTCTAACCAGTAGACTGAGACTTTTTGCAGACATGAGCATCAAAGAGGCTATGTCAGGTTACCCAAGTGCGGTGGTAATTTTAAATTACCACCCAAGCCGATGAAGGACAAAGAGTGCTGACAAGCTTCTGAGAAGACATTTTCAGAGCCACACACTCCTGGAATAACATCTTTGGGCAAAGGAAGGAAGGGAAATTGGGTGGCTCAGGCAGATTCAGAAAGTCATGGAAAACATCTGGCTGAGAGGAGGAGTCACCAAGACTGACTTGGAGAGATTGGAGGGGAAACAAGAAGGTGAGAAGGGGCTTAGCACTGAGGTAAACAGGGAACAAAGATAAGGCCAAGATGACAGAGGCAGAGTATGTTCTTGGGAAGGCAGGGAAAGACCAGACGACATAGGGGCAAAGACCAAGAACTGGCCTTTGGAGAAGGACCTGGAGAAAAGCAGCAGGTGGCCAGGAGACAAAAGGAGGGGAAAGACTAATTCCTACCACCAGGGTACCCTGCCAGCTGTCTTTTCCCAGCTCCATTTACCAAACTCTGTTTCCAGCTGTGCACCCTTCAGCCACTTAATGTCACCTGCTGGTCACACCATCCCAGTGAGGTCAGTAGTGCTCTCTCCACAGAAGCAGAAAGAGATCAAGTTCACTTGCCCAGGGTAAAAAATAGTGAAAAAAGTTTCAAAATAGGTTTTTTTCAACTTGAAACCCATACAGGTAGCCACTGTATTAATCCCCTAGGAATGCTGTATAAGGTACCACAAACCATTGGCTGCAAGTCTGAGATCGAGGTATTGGCAGTCTTGGTTCCTTCTGAGGGCCGTGAGGGAGGGATCTGTTCTGGACTTCCCCTTTTGCCTCGTGGATAGCTATCCTCTCCCTGTGTGTCTCTTCACATTGTCTTCCTTCTATGTACATCTGTCTCTGTGTCCAAATTTCCCCTTTTTATAAGGATACCAGTCATACTGGATCAAAATCTGTACTGACCTCACCTTAACTAATTACACCTGAGATGATCTTATTTCCAAATGAGGTCACATTCTGAGGTACTGGGAATTAGGAATTCAGCACACGAATTTGGGAAGGGGAATGCAAATCAACCCATGAATCTGGGACAGGGAGTGCAAATCAACCCAAAACAGCCATTGTCCCCTACTGGCTGGCTCCCAGAGGCAAGATGGTACAGCAGAAAGAACATGATTAGCTGATTGAACCTGAGCAAAACTCTTTGTCCTTGAGGGCCTCCATTTCCCCATCTATAAAATGGGACAAATTCTCCTGGATCATTCAGTCTGTATGAGGAAAGAATGAGTGAAAAACATCCGTTGCTGGCACAGACAATCCACTGCTCCCACACCACAGCCCACACCCCCAACTGCAGATGTTTCTGCTACCACAAAGGAGAGGGGGAACCCCACAAGCTCTTTGGCTCTAATCTCACATGGCATCTTCTTTATAGGCACAGAGATTTCCAGAACAGGCTCTTGGATGATGCAATCAGAAAGCCCCATAGATAGTCCCATGGCAAGCAGAAACACAAAATCTGAGTGTCTGCTTTTGGCCAAAGCTCCCTTGGTGACTCTCAATGAACACAGTGGACTGAGAGGTCAGAGCCCTGCAGATGGTCAGGGAACTGGCCATGCCCTGAGCAGAAACACAGAAACAAATCCACCCTATTTTTCATCTGGGGGAATGAAGACGATCTGTCATTTAAGCGAACACCTCACGATCCCGTTACAAAGTATACTCTGGGCCAGACCCAGAGGGGAGCTTCCTACCTGGAGGTCCTGGCAAGCTGGCCGACCAGTCCCACTGGCAGAGACAGACATCCCTGGCTGCTCCCTGGTGCTCCTCCCCAGCTTGCCACAGGAGGGGTCTTCAGAGCCTGGGGCTGTTGGGGCCCTTGCACCCAGCATGTTCTGGGGCTTCGTGACCACCCCATCAGCCCCCTATGGAACACAAATGGCCCTGATGCCAAAGGTGTTGAGTCATGGTGGAAACAATACGGGGAAAGCAGGTCCCATTTACTGAACACATACCACACGCTGGGCATGCCACTTGGGTTACATCATTCCAAACCAAACCTCTGGCTATTATTTTCTTTTTAGGAGGAAGAAACAGAACCAGAGTCAATTTAATTGACCCAGAATCACACAGGTAGTCATTGAGTAGCAATTTCCTTGACCAAGTAAGGGGTGGTAAACACACTTTGGGGGTTGTCAGCCATTGGGCGGGGAACAGCAGGTAGGGTGCACCTCACTGTCAAGGATGGAATTTGCCTGTAAGCAAGCAAATCAATCAGGTCTTGGTGCAGTGGGGCTTGTCTGTAATGCCCCATGGGGATCTAGCAATTGGGAAAACTGCCAGATCACCCCCAGTGCTATACTGAGCCCACCCTGAGTACCCAGACCTTTGCACTGTCCTGCAGAGGGCTTTCTTAAAGTGGGACACATCAGTTAAGGGCTTCTCATAAACCAAGTTCCCCTTCCACATCCCCAAGCAGCGCAGTGAGCAGGAGGCGATAACTCAGAAAACAGAATGCTGGACTGGCCGTCACCCAGAGGCCCTGGGCTCCTTGGCAATCTCAGGCCTCTCCCCTAGGCCCACAGATCAGTTTTTTCAACTAGATCGCACTTGGACTGTCTTTATTTTTATGTAAAACATGGATGCTTTTCAACAGGCCCATTCCCTTTGTATACCCTTTACCCTAAACTTGACACCCAACATGGTCCAGGGAGGTGACTTCAAACCTGATAACCAGCAAGCTCTCGAATCGACTCATCTGGGGAAGAGGCGGCAGACACATCCTTCCTGCAGCAAATTCTTAGGAGCAAAGTCTGACAGGCTGACGAGCCTCCCTTCTGTGGGGAAGAGAGACCCACCCCCAGGCCGCCACAGCAGGGTGAGGCAGGCTTTAGATCATGAGGCTCCTCAAAAGGAGCTCCACACTCCAAGGACTCCAGATCAGGGGATGAGGGAGAAGTTGGTTTGGTCTGTGCCTGGGACAAAGAAGGAAGCATCCCAGTGGCCGCCCCTCATCCTCGACACACACACAGCAGGGGTGTCATCATGGGCAGGGTCATGGCTGAGACTCCTCTAGGAATGGTCTGGATGCCTGACCAGTCGCTCCCCTGCCCAGCTTAAGGCAGATCGAGAGATTAGTGCTGAGGCCCAGCAAACAGAGGGAACACGGGCTGGGGGTGGGGGTGGCGGGGAATGGAGCCGCCCAGTGAAGCAAGTCATGAGGCCCGGCCCTGACGCAGCTCACGCACGAACCACTGGGGAGCACAGCCCCAGCCCCACTCCTACTCAGGAGTCACACACGCCATAAGGGAAGGCCTGTTCAGGGGGCTGGAGGTGGCCAGCCAGGATTTCACACGCCAGAGAAGGCTGCCACCCTCAGGAACACAGCCTGCTGTGAAAAAGCAAGGCTCCTTGTGGATAAACTCTACCTGTGGGCATGTGCCAACATCAGAGGAAAATGAATTTCTACGCACTGGGTGCCCAATCATAAAACATTACAGAGGGAATGAGTTCCATGATCTCTTCCCCACACTGTCACACACAAAATCAAATAGTAAATTACATTTTATTTCATTTACAGAGAAGTTGGGGCAAAAAGGTGGTGTCTGGAAAACAGCACACAGGTGAGAAGCACCAACGAGAAGCCTGTTATAAATACGCCAGTGCGCTCTAAGTAGAGTGAATGTGGGACCCTGGGAGGCCGTCTAAGCAGGAGCATCTCTCTGCTGCCCTCTGGGTTTGGACCCTTCCCCGCCTGCCAGCAGCAGCCCCCTCCACACCCCATCCACCACAGCCAAGAGCACAGCCCGCACACACCCCCACGAGTAAGTGAAGTTCCCTTTCACATCTCAGCAGCAGGTGTGCAGGGAGCTGCCCGGTGGAGCCGTCACCAGGGGGGAGGCTGGGCAGGCTGAGGACAGGATAATTAAAAACTCACAGTCCAAAGTTCCAAGGCTTGACACGTGAAAAGTCCATCCTGTCAATCCTGACGCCCTTCTCCAGCTCCACAGGCCGAAGCAGTTCCCTGCGGTACGTCCTCTGCCCCTGCCTCGGGCAGTAGGTCCCCCTCCCTGCCCCTGGAGTGCCCATTGGTGATGTGGAGTTCCTGTGTCCAGGTGGCTGTGGGTTCCGCCCTGGAGGCAGAAGGCCGGTTCCCAGGTGCCAAGGTCCACGTGGGGCCTCAACGGCCAGGCACTAGAGCAGCTTGACGTAATTCTGTGGGATCAGCCCCCTCTTGCCATTCAGGGTCCCTTCCAGCCAGCCGGGTTCCCTCGAGGTTTGCACTGAAAAGTAAGAGAAATCACTTTTTACCAAAACGCTCCCAAGTCCTTGCTTCCTGTGGAATTCACTGCACCGCTGTGTACATTAAAGGCTCAACCAGAAGAGAAGGGGGCCCATGGCCGGGTACAAGTGCTATTTATAGGATCTGCCCCTCAGCCACTACAGTCCCCATCATTCCTCCTGCAGCAGCCTCCTAACCAGTCCCCCAGCTTCTCGTCTGGGTCCTTCTAATCCCCATGCACAAAGGAGCTCAGGGAACTCTCTAGAACACGGAGCTGATGACATTCCCCTGCTTGAAGGCTGGCAGGGACAGGAAGAGACCTCAGCATCTACTGCTCGGGTGCACAGTCACCCGGTCCTGCCCAAATCCCCAACCTCCCCTCTTACTCCCTACCAACACGGTGCCTTCTACCTCTTCACCAGGTGGTCTTCCTCTTAGAGACCTCTACATGCCCTGTCCCCTGGGGAGACTCCCTCGACCATCTCCAGCACTCCCCAGGCCTCACGGACATGTCTGGGCACCTGTCTCTATGCCACACAGGATGGGGTGCTCCTGCGGTCGGGGCCTAGGCCACACACATCTGAACACAGTGTGGGGCAAACTGTAGGCGTCCAGAAGTATCCATGACAGATACAAAAGAAAAGGACTGCAGGCTGGACAGCAAAGGGCGCAGGGTCCAGGCACCTGGTCACCAGGCTTTGGAAGTAAAATACAGCAGCATTTAATGGCCCCAACTGTAGGCAAGCCGCACTCAGGCCTCGGCCAGGGCCAGGAGCGAAGTGGCAGCTGCGTGTGGAAAGGGGAGGACACAGACGGCCCGGAGCTGGCCGAGCCACGCAGCTGGGATCACCCCCCAGAAGAACAACTACCCGGTGTCAGAAACTGGTACACCCAGCCCTGGGCCCACCACACAAAACCTGTACCTAACAGTACTTTCCTCGGTGTGCACCACACGTTCTTGATTCTCTTCTGAAAGGCTGACTCAGCTCAGCCAAGCGGAGCTTGTAACCCACTCGTGTGTGGCGGCCACCGTGCGACCTCCGCACACCTGCTCCCTCGGCTCCGAGGCTCCTCGTCCGCCCAGGACTGGATGACACCCCCTCAGCCTGCAAAGAGCAGCTGGGGTGTCCTGCCCGCCGAGGCCAGCCTAGTGCTCCAGACTAAGTCAGGGACCCCCGGGACACACCAGTCATGTACCGTGGGGGAAGGGGGGGGCGCGGGTGTGAGCGAGAGTGAGAGAGAGAGAGAGGGTTGGAGGTTGACTGTGACTCTTCTTCTTCTACCCTAGGTTCTAACATGACACCGGGACCCCCAGCATCATGCCCGGCACATGAGGAATTGTTTAAAGAATGAATAAGCAAATGAACAAGGCACGTGCTTCCCGGGCGGTCCAGCAGCCGGTCACCTTCTTTGCTCGCTCATTGATTTCTAGCCTGGAACCGGTCCTCGGAGCAGGATTTTCTCACTTATTCCACCTCCCCTGCCCCCAAGCTGGCAATGTCATCAGAACAGCAACCTGGAGAGCCTCCATGGAAAGGGGCCCTGGGCTCAGGACAGACTGCCTGGAGGGGAGTCTCCCAGCGGACAGATGAGAGCCAGGTACACCTGGGGAACGACTGAACCCTCGGAGCCCCGCCCAGCCTCCTCCCCTGCAAGATGGGTTACCAGCACTTGGCCTGGAGGAATGCTACAAGGAGTTCGTAAAATAGCTTATGGAAGAGCACCTTGGAGTTGCTCACTGTTTCTTCTCCTATATACAATGAACGCCCACTCTTCCCCGAGTGGGTATTAATAGACACAGGCCGAACAGAAGACAAAGAAAGGTAATTTCCCATAAAGCTGGGGGTGAAGAAGGCCTAAATGTGGGAAACCAAGTGGGGTCAGGAACCCTGCACCAACCCTCTTACAGACCGAGGGCCTTCTCCACACCTCACCCGCTGCCTTCACAGCCCTCATCTCCCCAAAGGGCATGAGAGAAAGGTCACCAATGTAGAGAAGGGACTGAGGAGACTCTCACAGTATCCAAGAGCCTGGAAGTGGCCAACGGCTGGGAAGGGGAGGGAAGAGAGCAAAGCACCCATAGCTGGGCCTGCCCAGGCCCAGGAAAGGGGGCTCAAAGGCTACGGATGAGGCCTGTGAGGGTCTCATCACCTGTATGAAGACTTATCCCCTCCTGGGAGCATCAGATCCCAGAAGACCCACCCTAGGCTCCAAGCTATATACTTGGCTGATCAAACCGCTTCCTCCAATGGCAGTATGAAAGTTCCATGTGTCAGCCTGGTGAGGCCATGGTACCCACGTGTTATTCTACATGTTTAGATGTAATGAACAGGGAAATCAGTAGACTCAGTAAAGCAGACAGCTGTCCAGGATATGGGTGGGCCTCACCTAATAAGTTGAAGGCATGCATGGAACAAAGACTCCCACAAAGGAGAGGGTACCCTGCCCTTGGACACAGACTTTTGGACACTTTTGGACACAGACTACAACTACTCCCTGGGTCTCCGGCCCATTGGCCTACCCTGCAGGTTGTGCGTCTCCCACAACTGCATGAGCCAATAGCTATCTATGGAAAGCGATCCACTCATTCACAGACACAGTCACATCCCATGTGTTCTATTTCTCTGGAGAACCCTAATGCAGGCCGTTTCAGAGATAAGTGCCTCATTGTGGGGGAAGATTCTGACTCCAAGAGGCAGTGAGTATAAGTGAAACAAGGTCCTGGCTGGAACACTGGCACCTTCAGGACTGAGCAACCCTGGTTGATTTCCTTCATCTCCTCTGACCTCCATGCTCCTCTTTTCTAAAAGAGGGGAAGCGATAACTCATTTGAAGTTACTGCAAAGACTAAAATGAGACAATTTACATGAAGTGTGATGCCACACATACACCACGTCCACGCCCTGTGCACCACAAGAAAGGGCCCTGCCCTGCCACTTATGAGCCGTGTGGCCCTGGGAGAGTCACAGATCCTGAGGAACCCAATCACTGTGTGATGACAATTAAACCAGTGCTCCCTAGTACAACTGTTTCTATATATACACAATTTACCATTTTAATCATTGGGAAGCATGCAATTCGATGGTATTAAGAAGAGTCACAGTGTTGTGACCACCAACACCATCTACATCCACAGAGCTTTTACACCTTTCCAGACTGAAACTCTCTGTCCCTTCAACACTAACTCTCCATCTCCTCCCCAGGCTCCTGGGACCCTCCATGCTACTTGCCGTCTCTGTGAATTTGCCTATTATAGGTATTACATATAAATGGAATTACACCCAATTTGGTCTTTTGTGACTGTCTTATTTCCCTTAACATAATACCTTCAAGGTTCACCTATGTTGGAGCATGTCTCAGTATTTCATTCCTTTTATGGCTGAATATTCCATTATACGTTTATCTACTACATTTTGTTTATCTGCTCATCTGTCAATGAACATTCGGGTGTTCCCCCTTTTGGCTACTGTGAAAATGCAGCTGTGAACATGGATGTCCAAACACCAGGAACATGAGTCCCTGCTTTCAAGTCTTTGTGTACACATCCAAGTGGAACTGGACTGAATGGTAACCTTGTGACTCATCTGTTTAAGGAACTTCCACGCCGTCTCCCAGCAGCTACATGCACCATGTTACATTCCTACCGACAAGGCACAAAGGTTCCGATTTCTCCACATCGTTGCTCATGTTTGTTTTGTTCTGTGTTTTTGGTAACAGTCATCCTAATGGGTACAAGGTGAAATCTCACTGTGGTTTTCCCATGGCATCCTCATTTACCATCCCATAACAACAGGGGCATGGGAGCCAGTTACAAGAATAATTTGCAAGAAGCTTTCTTCAGAACAGAATATGGACTCAGTTCTGGTTTGGGTGGGTTTTTTTTTTTTTAAGCATAATAAAAACAACACATATGACAAATATTCAAGTGTTATGAAGCATCATCATAATATAGTGGACACCAGGGAGCTACAGCACATGACTGACACAGAGCTGTTCCTCTGCCAGATCCTCACCTAATGCCCCCCACACCACGTCGAGCTCATCAGGAGTTGAACACTGTATCTCATTCTCTTACCCCAGCTATGGTGAAAACCCAGCTTCATCGCACACGTACAGATCTCAAAATAATATGCTGTTTATTTTGCTTATTTCTGAGCCTGGCCAGAACCACATTAAATAGAGCCTTCTGGCACTCACCTTTTTTTTTTTTTTTTTAATTAACATGTAATGATTCCCAAAGGTTAGGAATATATCTAGGAATACAACTGTTGGGTTGTGGGGTCTGTACAGATTCAACCTGCCAAGATAATGCTAAATTGTTCTGCAAGGATTACTCTTTATATATTTGAGATCTTTAAAACGAATCACCTGGAGTTTTAAAAGATTAATCTGGGCCGCACCTGCTCCCCAAAGCATTGGCTCAGTCACATATCCACATGGAAACGAACAGTCTGGGAAGCGCTGCTGAGAGATGGCCAGCTCCCAGACACCCTCCCACCAGGGGCACCAGGGGGCCCCCTCCAGTCGTGCCAGGCAGCCTACAGAGGGACACCGTTCCCTACTCTGATCATCTGCCAGCTGAAGGACCGCCTATCTAGAAAGAGAGCAGGACTGACTGGCCACCCAGCAAACGTGTTTCCGGAGTTGCCCAGGCCCAGAGAGAAGGGAAGGTCCATAGGGCAGTCCCAGGAATAAAGGCTGCCCTGAAACTTCACCAACATCACCTTCCCTAGGGGATGTGGGAGGCACTTCCCCGGAACAACGGCTAAGCATTCATGTGTCTACGATACAGATCAATCTTCAGTCTAGAATTTAAACTCAAAACCTACGTTCAGATCCACACGGTAAGAGGAAAAGAGCAAGGAAGAACTATCAAGCTACTTCATTACTAAAGATCCCTTTCTCTTCCACACTCTGGTTCAGGGTTTCTCACTGTCGTGTACATTACAAACCACAGAACTACCGATGATGTAGCCCATGGGCCACTTTAACCTGGATTTTGTCTTTACCAAAGGGCACTGGATGCCATAAACCAAATTCCTATGTTGCCCATATGAGGTACAAAAGGGGATTACACTGCAAGAGGCTTTACGATAGCTGCTAAGGCTCCAGTGCAAGTGAACACAGAAAAAGGTCTCAGACATTTTGGAGGCCAGAGTATTGCTGGTGTGCACAAAGGAGGTGGTCCTGGCCGTATTCCCATGGCCAGTGCTGTCACAGTGGCCACGAAGAGCTCTGCCTCGCTTCATGGAAGCTGAGGCCAGATGAGCTGCCCATCTGTCCTACTCTGTGTCAGTCCCCAGAAGGGAAGACCCCAAACCATTCAAGGAAGAGCTTCTCTACACATTCTAAGCAAGCACACAATGAATTATGCATTTTCTGCTAAGAGATCTATTAACACAGAGATGAAAATACAGAGTAAAAAGAATAAATGCTGTTTAAGAGCCTTTGACATTCTGTACCTTTTAAGAACTAGCCCTAAGACACAGCAAGTGTCAGGGTGTAGGTTCTGAATATGCTCCTCTGTGTCGGCCATGCTTCTCTGTGCACCTGTGGTAGGACCACAGGTTGCATACACAGGACAAGGTGCTCACATAAAATAAGATGCTCACGTGCTTGGGTAAGGGAAAGTGGCAACATGTCAACAAGGCAGGTGCAAAGCAGCTGGCCTTGAGGGAGGGACTGAGGAACCACTGAGCCAGTGACCCAGACAGAGATAGTCTCCAGCACTCCAGGGAACCAGGTCTGAAGGAGGCAGCACAGAGCCCACTCACAGCACACCACAGTGCGCCAAGCATGGCTCCCTGCTTGGCAACATCCTCCGTGGACATCTGTGCTATTCTCAAAGCCCCACCTACATCTATGGCTCCAAAGTCTACCTTGACACCACATCACTCTTACAGGCATCCTTGAAGATGAGGATGGGGAACTGGATCCAGAGAGAGCTTAAAGAACTTGTCCAAAGGTACAGGGAAAGTAGAAAAGCCAATCTGATCTTAAGCAAAATAATGACGTGTGTGCGTGTGTGTGTGTGTCTCCTGCAAATCATTTAGGGACGTCAGAGGTAGAGAAGCTCAGTCTCTCGTGTCTGACATCTGCTAGTCTTTCCCCTGTTACCCATGCTGGCAGAAACTGGATTTGGTTGAGGTCCTGACACTCATTCACATGTCTGTGTGCCCAGAGGAGGGGCCCCCATGGTTCGGATTGCCCTAAGCCCTGGCCAGTGATCAGTTTTAGGGTGAGCATCTGACCTTGTTCTGACTACTGAAACATGAGGACAGGTTAACTAGGGAACCTGTTCTGGGAAAGTTTTCCCATTCTTAAAAAACACAAGGATGAGGCATGCCCTTCTGCGAGGGTCCAGCACAGCTATGACATCTGGACTGGCAGCCATCTCATCCCACTGGGGAAGCCAGCCAGAGGCCCCTGACCACAAGCCCTGAATGGCTCAGAAGAGACAGATCTACCGTGATGGTGATGTTATCCTTGAGAATGTGAATTAACCAAACCTTCCAGACTTAATCACCGTAAGAGCCAATCCGTTTTCGTGACTGAGAACTGGCTGTATCAGTCTCTGTTACTTGCACCCAAAGACATCCTCACAGATATACCTTCTACAAAGGTAAATATCTCATGAACAATACATCCCAATACAGGGATTTCAGAAGCTCCCAATCAGGTCTAATCACACGACGTAAAAATTCACCATCATTTCTCAAATGGGTGGGTTTCGACACTACTGCCTCAACGTTCCCTCCTGCCCTGTGGGGTGCCAGTGTGTGACAGGCCTGGAGTAGGGCGGATATTTTACCACACTCTCCTCGCAAAAATCGCACATATATGTGTTTCGGTGATTGAGGAATGACCTTGCTTCTACTCCAAGAACAAAATTCCTCTATAAAGTATAATTCTGTCATATGTGGGGTTCTGGTGGGAGTGTTGTTTGTTTTCTGGCACTATCAGGAGTCCCTGGCTCTCAAGAGTATATACCACACACAGGCAGAAATGCATTCTAAATGAGGCAACTGGCAGGGTGCTGGGGCGGCTCAGCTGGTTAAATGTCTGACACTTCTTGATTTTGACTCAGGTCATGATCTCAGGGTCATGAGACCGAGCCCATCAGGCCCCGTACTGGGTGTGGAGCCTGCTTAAGATCCCCTCTCTCTCCCCTTCCCTCTGCCCCTCCCCCTCCCTCTCTAAACAAACAAACAAACAAACAAACAGGCAACTTGCTTTCTAAAAAAGACAATCAGGGGTGCCTGGGTGGCTCAGCGGGTTAAGCCTCTGCCTTCGGCTCGGTTGTGATCTCAGGGTCCTGGGATCAAGCCCCACATCGGGGTCTCTGCTTGGCAAGGGTCTGATTCCGGCCCCCCTCCCCTGCCTGCCTCTCTGCCTACTTGTGATCTCTCTTTCTGTCAAATAAATAAATAAATAAATAAATAAACAAACAATCACCAGCAAACACCGCATGACTGACGATATACCACTAAGTGTTGTGCTGATATTTTCCACATATTCCAGACATTCTGTCTGACCGACCATTCCATTCAAACATATAAGATCCTCACTGCCTCCCCAGAACTCTTTTGGGCAGCCCCACCCACACGCATCACTGTTTCCACAGCAACCAGTGAATTTCATAATGAGTAAGACTGTTAAGGAAGAAATCAGGAGAGGGGGAAAAGAGATAAACAATGAACCATAGGACAAATCTGTGAAACATTAAGCCAGGTAGAGCTCCTAAATGCTTGCACGTGAATATTAAAGACTCAGACAAAATCCAATACACAAGGTCAATACCCAGATCCAGAGAGTCACACATTAGCCAAATGAGCAAAAATCACGTAAAGCATAAGAATGGGAAGGGAGCTATAAACCAACATTTTTGACAAGAGTACTCTTCTGTAACTCAGATTTGGCAAACCTGACACATTTAAGAGGTTTGGCTGGGGACTGTGGGAGAGGAAAACAAAGGATGCAAATTAGACGTATTTCTTAATTCCAAATGGCACTAGCTTCTTTACATCAGGAGAAAGGTATCCTAAACGAAGATTCACAAGAGTTCAAAGGGCTGGAGAATCATAAAGATGAAAGCCGAAGTGGAGTTCCATGGCCCTCCCTGCTCCCGGCCACCGGTGTTCAGTTCCTGGCAGCCAACGGGGCCAGCTCTCTCCCACCCAAAGGTCAAGGGATGGACGTGTGCCCCTGACAACCCCATAACCAGTGACTGCTTACTCTGGATTGTAGGCCTTCGGAGGGGACAGAACATATGCTACCACGGAGCTCCCACTAACACTTACCGTCCTCAAAAATTGCTCCTATCTCAAAAGATAATTCTGAGCTGTGTTCTGCTTCGCATGGATACACTGCTCGAGCCTTCCGATTGACAACGCTGAGAAGGGAACATGAAAGACACAAATTAAAACGTGAAAAACCAGGAGGGGGAACCTCACCTCCCCCCAACCCCACCCCTTCCCAAATCTCATTTACATACCACCAGTGGGACAACTTCCAAAAAAAAAAAACAAAAAAAACCCAAACCAACCAACCAACCAAATAGCAGTGAAATGAACACCAGGCACAGCTACAGCACTTGATTTTCAAGTAAATGATGGGTTTCAAATTCAAATCTTTCTTCGGGGAGCTTCTCCGAGAAGCTTTCACTGAACCTCATCACCTAATTCTCCTCTCTGCCTCGTGGAATGCTGTTTCCTATCGTTCAGCATTATGGGAGCCACAGGGTGTTTACTTCTAAGCACCGTGTTCCTCTATTAGGAAAAGCACCCTATCTTGAGACAGAAGGCGAGGCAGTGAAGGGCAGAGGTGCACGTGCCCCGAGTGACTTGGGCAGTGCACAGTGGAAATCTGTCCACACAGATAGTCTGCTTCCACACCACTCTGGAAGGAGTTTGTGGCTCTGAGTCGGGTCTTCTCTATTTGACCCCCCTTGCGTCTGCCTCCAAAATGCATTTCAAGGCTAATAAGCTTCTCGCTGCTTGTCAAAATGCCCTCTGTGCCCTTCTGGGGAAAGAGCACGCCAGGCGAGGAGGGAGACCATGGTGTCAGCCAGATGCAGACTGAAGCAGAAGGAAGTGCCCCACCTCACTGGAGTGGGGGAAGCCAGGGGAGACAAGAACTTCAGCTGAACATCCAGGATGAAGGGCTTACTAGGCCAGCTCCTTTGACTTCTGCACAATGGGCCCATTAAATGGCCATGTTAACCACTGTTCCTGGGACCCTGTTCACTTTCTTAAAAAAAAAAAAAAAAAAAGTACTTTATATTCATGTATAATGAGCTCTTCCAAAATAAATGGCTTCATCAACGCATAAGAAGCACCAAACAAAATAGAGGACAGCAGATTCAAGCAGCTCTCACATAAGGCAAATTTCTCCAGAGAATGTATTTGCTCTTGAACCAAGCACCGCCTGAGACAAGGTGGTCAATGTCACGCATGAGCTCCAGGAGGCTTGAAGAACCTGAGCATCCACTTTCATGTGGGGAACACAAAAAGCTGCTCAGGCTGATCGGGCCTGGGTGCTGCCCCGGTCTTCGACATCATTCTCCACTCCCCATACCTTTCCGGCGGCTTGTCCACTATGGCGGCAGGCAGAGAGAGGGGGGAAGGCGGGGGCTTGGGTGAAGGAGGTGTAACAGCCGGGCTGCAGCTCGGTGTAGTTGGGGACTGTGTGTTAAGCCACTGGACCATGGGCGATCGCGTCTGGCAGGGGCTACAGATAGAAGTTCGAAGGACAGGATTAATAGTATTAAAGCCACAGAAAACCAAATACGTGACACCCCATTCCCAAATGGCTAAGACGATAGCTTCCTTATCTCCCCCAGTGACCAGAACGGGACTGAATTCTCACTAGGTCTGTAGCCCCAAGAACCACAGTCCAAAGGAGAGATGCCTCGTATTTCTCCAGGTATGTGGACAAGGTCAAGTCTTGTCCAACCTAGCACCATATCCAGTTCACTAATTAGGACACTAGAATCCAACTGCCATGACCAGTTACTTGGACTTTGAAGTGCTCATGTTCTCTGCTTATAAGTAAAGTGTCAGAATCTACAGTCCAACTTATGACCTTTTACTTCAAAAACTTAACCCATGGCCTTTCAATGTTTAAAGCCCTTTCCTCTGTCACATACACAGGGCAACTCAGACAAAACTGCAGCTACGAATCAAGATTAGTCTAGAGTAGACCAAAGACAGCATTTATGAGAGAAACCCATGAGCAGGAAAAAAAATCTTTAGGGACCTTAATGTTCCCTAATATTTGCAAATTTTTTTTAAAGATTTTATTTATTTATTTGACAGACAGAGATCACAAGTAGGCAGAGAAGCAGGCCCCCTGCTGAGCAGAGAGCCCGATGTGGGGCTCGATCCCAGGACCCTGAGATCATGACCTGAACCGAAGGCAGCGGCTTAACCCACTGAGCCACCCAGGTGTCCAAATATTTGCAAATTTAAAAAAAAAAAAAAAAAAAGCTAATGTAAAAAGGTCAGGGAACAGACTCACGGAGGGCCCTCTAAACATGAAAAAGAATGCAATATATAGGTATGGATCTGAATTAAGTTATTCTTTAATTATCTCTAAACTGGAGGCTGTGACTATGGCATATGAAGCTTACTTTAAAAGCACAGTGACGAAAGTTGCTCATTTCAATTACATTTCCAACACACATGCATTTCAGTGGCTGCTACACCCAGATGCTCTTCACCTCAAATTCACCCGCTTCAGCTAAAACCAGTTTCTGTGAGCAGCTCCCTTATCCTTCCACATTCCTGAGCATTACCTTTGCTTCTTTCCTCTGCAGCAGAGCTAACATCGAATTCTGTCCATTTTTACTTCCCCTAGCTCTCATGCTGTTCCGTTCTTTACCTTCTCATCACGTTGCTTCATGCCTGGGTCACCACTGTGGTCTCCTGGCTCAGCCCCCAGTCCAATTCCTCCAACTCAAGTAGCTCAACCAGCCAGCCTCAGCCACCTGAGACCCAGTCTGCCCCATCGATCTCCCCAAGAATGAGTGTACTTCCCAACCTGCCCTCTGCCTGCTCTCCTGATGGTCCTGCACCCTGCCTAGGTCTCTTCTCAGCTCTCAGGCTCCCCAACCCCTCTGCCAGCCCCAGTCTGTCCTTTCCTCAACTCAGCTCCAGGCCTGCCTCCCCGAATGCTTCTCCTTTGGTCTAAGTCACATATCTCTGAAGGCCCAGCCCAGTAAGAAATGGGAGGGCACCTTGGCAGGAGTTATTCTGTGATGGTTTCTGAGATTTCTCTTGCCTTTGGGGTAAAATCAGGACTTTAACTCTTTCCATAGACCTCACAGAGCCAGGCAGAGGGCTAAGCATGTGCAGTCTTCCACGAACACCTGAACAACCATTCTACAACTAAAATTGGATTTTACAAATCGAGTACATGAAATATTGCATTCCTGACTTGATAGATAACTTAGCACAGTAGCAGGTCTCCTATCCTTTGATCAGAAAAGGGGAGAGGGGCTCACATTTTTTCAAAAAATGTTATTTTTTGAACAATTTGTTTACAATCTCCCCATCCAGCCAATTCATGTGGAAGTCATAAAACCTATTTCATAACCAAGCAAAGAAATCTATAAATCTCAAATGGTCTGTATCGCCTTATCAGAAAATGAATCTTAAGTGGTGTCTTACTAATCAGGAATGGACAGGAAGGAGTGACTGAAGCTCTGACAGAATTTAAGGCTGCGCTTAGCCAAACAATTGCCATTTCATCTCCCAGCAATTATTCAAGGTGCTGGGAGGGCGGTGGTGGCTGTAGATGAGCTGTTTTACCACACCCCCATCAGCTCTTTCAGGTCATAAATAGCCTAGTGATTAAATGACCGCCATCCATCTGCAGAGGGAGGACAGCTACAGGAGGAAAGATAAAGTAACAACGGTGACTATACTTATAAGGCTCTTTAAAAACAAAGATCATAAATTTTATAGCTATTATCTACTTAATCCTCACTTTTTTTTTTTTTTTAAGTGGTTTGCTTTTTTGTAAAGGAAAAGCACTCCTTTTGGAAAGTGAAAGAATTGTTGGTATAGCAGGTGTTCTAGGTCTAAGCCCATCCCTGAGCTCGGCCTTCTCCATCCTGTCCCAAAACAGGGATGTAGACTCAGCAATCCTTGTTCAGGGTCAAGTTCTCAACATCAACTGTTTTTGTTTGTGTGCTGTGATCTTTTTGATGCCCTTCAATATATAGGTGTGCTAAGCGACCCAGCACTCACCAGTTCACCCACATAACTGAGACCTGTTTCTGTATTCAGTTTCCTGGGTTCTCCCCACAGTATCTCAGAAGCCTGAGCCAGTCACTTCTCCTTTGGATTTCAGAATCCCACACGGCCACAAACTCTGTGAGGTGGAATATTCAAAAGAGGTAGCAAAACCCAAGTCTGGAAACAGTGTCTATGGGGAGGAGGCATCAGAAGTCACAGGGAGAATCAGAAAGAGGAGACCTACGTGGCAAAACAAAGTTTGGAAAACAAACAGAACAGCTGCTGGGTCGGATACAAGAAACTTTTCACAGGTTTCTCCACTGGGAAGGACTGAGGAGGGGGGCAAGAAGTGGTTAAGTAAATAGAAAGTCCTAAAACGAGTTCTCACCTCAGGCAACAGAGGTCCGAAAACGACATGTTTCATAGGTGTTTCCCACAAGCAAACTGCCCGAATTTTTTTTGAAGGGAAGAAATTGTAAGCATTGGCTTCTTTACATAAACTACTTCCTCCACAGAATTTGGTGGGATCCTTTGTTTGTTTATTTCAGGATTTGTTTGTTTGTTTTGTAATGAAGTTCAGAAATTTTTTTAACTATAGTTTACACCTGAACAATGTGAGAATTAAGGGCACTGACCCCCACACAGTCAAAAATCCACATTTAATTTCTGACTCCCCAAAAACTTAACCCTCACCCAAATGCCTTCTGTTGACCTTTGGAAGCCTTACCGGTAAGAGTCAATTCACCCATATTTTATATGTTACATTTGCATTATGTACCGTATCCTTAAAATAAAGTAAGCTAGAGAAAAGGTGTTTTAAAGAAAATCGTAATGAGGAGAAAGGACATTTACACTACTATTCTGTACTGAAAAAATCCACATTGACATGGACCTGCACAGATCAAACCTGAGTGTTCGAGGGTCAACTGTTTATTCAATGCTTCAAATATACTACTTCTGTTTTCCCAAAAAACAGCAGAGGAAAATGTTGTTTCTGATATTTGCTTTCTATTCTTTGATTTAAAACACAGGGCATTTTGGAAATGGCAGCCCCCAGGAACTGTCTCACAGTTTTTCTCATCCTGAGCCCTCGGAGAGAATTAAGCCCTAAGGCATCCCGGTACATAAAATTAACACCTCTTCTATACAACTAGAATGGTTCCAGCTACCCACATGGTAGGAGACAATTCTTGACGGCTTCTTGTGTAGTGCGCTCCTACTGAGCAGAGAGGCACTGTCTGCCTTTGTTCTAGACTATCTTTCCAAGGATATCTGCAGAGCAAACAGCATGGGAAGATAGAGACTGGGTCTCCCCCTGGAGAAAAAAGCAGGCTTTACTGCCCAGCATAAAAGATGTGGGTTTCCTAAGCTCCAGGTTCCTCTCTTACAACAGCTCCCATGCAGGTATCATGTGGCCCATAGGGCATTAGCCTGCGGGAAGTAGGAGCCAGGGAACTGTTACTCTACTACTGCTCTGTAGTAGGATCAGTCTTTTGACCAAGAGTCACGCATCTTCTACCAGCATCCATGAAACCACACACACAAATTTGGTGACTTGTAAGCAGAATAAGATTTCAGACTTCAGAATTCCTGACATTAACATCTTTGGGAGAATTGAGAAAATACTCGGGCCATTTTTTTCTTTTCTTTTCTCTCTCTCTCTTTTTTTTTTTTTTTTTTTTTTTTTTTTTTTTTTTTGACTGTGGTTCAGAGGAGAATTCTGATTAAAAAAAAAAAAGTCTTTGGGTTAAAAACCAAAAACGATGCATACTCTAAGAATAAAAAGCTTATTACCTGCTAAAACATAAATGAAATATTTTGAGTGTCCTCTCCCACCACCTTCCAAATTTAAGCATCAAAAAACATTTGTATCCTTCCTCCTGCTGCCCCTTTACAAATTTTTGATGAGTAGGACTGGCATGATCCCAAACCACCAATTTTATTTAATGACAAGCTGCAACCAATTACAACAAAGTACCTAAGTACTACATATTTCCTGAAAGCCAACTTGTGGTTTGCAAAAATGGAGGCAAAAGTCGACTCTTCCTGAAAAGCTCAGAAACCACATTTACCAAAACAGAAATAAATTAAAGGGAAGTACTAATATCTGCTTGTTTGCTATCTTCCCAATTTCACACACTAAACTGAAAGAACCTTCTTCTGAATGGACCCCTCTCCATTTTTAGTGCAGAAGAGCCAGTACCAACCACCTTCCTTTGAGGAGAAACGTTTCCTTCTCAAAGAAAAGGAACAAATGGCAACAAGACGGTCTCACTAAAAACACACAGAGATTTCATACAGCTAACTCAGAAACTCATTCTTGAAAACTCTCATGCTGAAAGCCTATCTGGCAATTCCTAAGGCAACAGAGAAGGCTCCTGTGCTCTGGGGGTGTGGGTTGGGAACACATAAGTGGGGGATAGAATGTGCATTTTTGAAAGCGCTGAGAAACTTCTATTAAAAAAAAAATAATTAAAAAAATGCACACTCTTGCTTTGGAGTATGTCTGTATTTCAGGGAAAGGCCCTGTAGCTTTCGTGGTAAGCAGGAATAAACCCTCAGACACAGAAAATTATGACAGTAGCTGTGTATGTGTATACTTTACAGTTTATATTTATAAAATGTAACATATCAGCAATATATGCTGCTTCTGATTCAAACTGTGACCCAATCTTTTCCAATACCAGACTTGACACTCCATGCATATTAAAAACTTTTTGGCAGCAGAAGTGCTCAAGCATTTCAGCAATGGGGGAGGGGAGTTAGGGCCTTAACTGTTAAAATTCAACAACAGCTGCACCAGTCACTAGAGAACTTTTGCATCTAGTGAAGATTTCTTGAATAACATAGACGGGTCAGGCTTTGGGCAGTGCTGGTGACACAAGTGCCCAATTCTGGGCTCTTTGAGTAACAAGCATCATTTTAAAATTCAAAGGACACAGACCAGGGAGAATACATATCAAGGAAAGAAATGATCGCTTATATGAAATGATTAAATCCCCCCCCCAACCAAGATATTTGACTCTGATTATATGATGTCAGAACCACATAAGAAGTTTGCGTTGGAATGAAAGATTTTAAAACCTCATTTGCAAGGTCTCCGAGCAGAAGCTAACACATTAGTGAAATGATCTTTCATTCCAGCCTGGGAAACGTACAGCATAAGTCTAGAACAGCTGTCCTGGGCAAAAGTGTTTGAAAATGTTAATAAAGACAGAAGGAAATATTGTAGATCTGTATATTATGGGAAATCTCTGTTCAAATAAATGCCACAGTTCTTCCTTAAGTGCCAGAGAAGGAGAATTCCACCGCCGGCGCACTGTCGGTTCCAAATGAGCAAACTGAGGGGGGACAGCAGCGGCGTGAAGCAAACATCAATGACAAAGAGAGGCGCCATCGTGCAGGGATGGACAAGGAGGCCTTCACTGCCCATAAGGAGACTGGGATATGGACCTTGTTCACTCATCATTTACGGTCCGAGAACTACCTGTCAGGCCCCATGCTAGGCCCTGGGGACACCCAGGGGACGAGGACATCTGCTCTCCATGAGTGCCCAGTCAAGTGAGTAGAGAATGACAAGTTGGTAATCATAACATAGTGTGATGGCTGCCATGTAGAGAGTTGCCCAGGGTCCTTTGGGAGAACAGAGGAGGAAGCATCCAACGTTCACGTGGGCCCTGAGAAGGCTTTCTGGACGACGCAGTGTCTGTCCTGAGCTGATGCTGCCAGTGTCAATATCGCTGTCACTCCCCACAACTTCCTCCTTTGAGGCCCAGCCGCACGCTCCAGCACTGTGTCAGACACAGCCCGCGCACGCCGACGCACTTCCTGCCAGCCGCGCTCCCATTACACAGGACCTGAGAGAAGAGCATCTCAGAAAGCTGAAGAGGATGGACTCAAGGTCATGTGCACACTAAAGCCCGTTCTGACTAGTCTGCATGGAGCTCACAGCCTCACACCCTTCTGGGCTGGAACAAAATACAAGGAGAGGAAAGGAGAGGGATGGGAAATCAGACCCGCTTGTGGCGGGTGGGGGCAGGACTGTGTGGCTACAGAAGGATTATAATCACACAGATTACAAGTGCAGGAAGCACCGCTATTCTGAACAGTGACCTGGGTTCCCAAGCCAGCTCTGGCTAATCTCCCTTTGCTTTTTCTTTTTTCCTTTTCTTTTTTTTTTTTTTTTTTTTTGTAGACAGAGAGGACACTCCTCACTAGCTAGCATTGTCAGTCTCGGGCTGACGGTCATCCACACCTGAAATCTGGGTAAGAATAAACTCCCTGGTCTCAGTTTCCTTAACGAAAACAAAAGGCTTCACAAGTGGCTGTATGGCTTCAGTGGGGTGTTGGTGTGAGGCACCCTGCAGTGACAGGTGCTCACTGGCTCACTCAACACTTCGTAAGTGAAGCTCTGATTACGAGCCTTAGGGCCTTGGGAGTCAAAGGTCACCTCTGCCTTCCACGGTAACATAATCCCAAACAAGTCATTTTTCTTTACCCAAAGACAATATCTAAACTCTATCAAACAGAAAAAATTGGAGATATTCGGTGGATGTCATCATTAAAAAAAGAAAAAAAAAAAAGTCACTGAATGCCGTGAATGCCATACTGTATCCTGGAATGGATCCTGGAAGAAAAGGGCATGAGTGGAAGAACTAGTGAAATCCAAATCAAGTCTATAGTTAACAGTATTGTACCAATGTGAATTTCTTATTTTTGATAAAACTGCCATGATTCTGTGTTAAGATGCTAACAACAGGGGAAGCTGGTTGATGGGTTTAGAAGAAGCCTTTATAGTGTCTTTGTAGCCTTTCAGTAAATCTACAACTATTTCAAATAAAACTTTTAAACAATAGGTTGTAAAAAAAAAAAAAAAGCCCCATATAACTCTTTATTCACTCAAACACTAAAGACCTTTTGAAATTAGGATCACACCACTTGAAGACATTCAAAAGCCACAAGGAATCCTTTTGCTTGGTTCAACGACAAGAAAAGATTCATAACAATTATGTTTAAAAATCACCTACACTGTCCACCTTAAGGCAATTAGCCTCACTTGTTGAAAGTGGGTTGTGAGAAAGGTGTTTTTTCCAAAAAAATTTGTTTTATTTATAGAGGAGATCGAGGTCAGCAAACTGTCTGGAACGGACCAGACACTAAACACTTCAGTGTTTGCAGGCCGTATGCCTGGTTTCCCAGCTCCTCCCCTCTGCCACCAGAGACAATGTCAATAACTGGGCCAGAGACCAGGTCAATGACTGGGTGGCTGTACGCCAATAAAACTTTATGTATACAGACAGGCAGAAGTGGGCCACAGTGTGCTGACCCCAGCACTAGAGGGAGCAGATGAGAATCCAGTTCCGAGTGGAGCATTGGGGGAGATGACAATGATGGCAAATTCCCCTGGGCCTGAGAAGCCCCTGCTCCCCAAGTCCGCCGACACTGGCTTTGTGGCATGGGGCCCCCAGTATGTGCCAGAAGTCCATCTGCAAACGCCCAGGGCCTACCTGCAGCAGAAATGCTCCTCACCAGCTGCTCATGAGCACCAACCATGTATCAAATCAGCACATAAAAGCAGTAACTTGATCACCCTTGAGGAAAAAAGTCTTTGGCAGGAGGGGGGCAGGCGGGGAGAGGACAAAGAGCCCCACAGGAAATCTCTGGAGCACAGCTGAAACACAGCCTTTTCAAGCTGGACCCAGCCACGGTGAACACGCGGTCCCCCCTCCTGCTGTGAGACGCTGAGGCTCCTGGGGGTTTCCCTCCTTAAGGAGAAAGGATGCCACCACCTAGTCATCCTACAGATTACGAAGTTCACTCCAGAGCTGATCATTTTCTTGGGTTTCACTATAAAAGAATTGCCTTCAAATTATATCTCTGACCCATCTTTCACTCAAAGATTGTTCCCTGAGTCCCATTTTTCTTCCTTCCAGATGATCACTGGAATGAGGTAAGAGGGTTGCACTTTAGCTTGCTCGCTGAACAGAAAAGGAACTGAAGCTTCATTTCAGAAAATGATGGGGCATTAGAGGTCTCAGCACCGAGGTCTTACGGGATAACTAACAGAAATGTTTCTACCAGCTCAATTCGTATGTGGAAAACAGCTGCCACCCGGTGTGAAGCCTGAACATAGAACACAAGGCCTACCAAGCACAGCTCACAAGGGGTGCAGCATTACTTTGCTAAGAAAAAGCTCAGTTACTTACCAAGCTGATTTTATGGGTTATCTGTTCTAATAGGTAAGCTATCCATACTGCTCAGAATAATTTACAGATTGGTCTGGTGCCAGTGGGTACCCCATGCCTTGGTAATGCAATAACCAAAGGCCCTAATCTTACAGGGTTCTATAAAGGACGTTCCTACACAGAGAGGCAAGAAGAGGATCCCCGAGCGGAGTCCTCCTGGACCAACCTCTCAGGCTTCCTGGTCCCCAGGACCAGAGAGGTTATTTCCCTGCACTATATGGTAAGGAGATTATGGAACTGATGAACCAGGAAGGCAGGTCAACTTAAGCTAAGAATATCAAATTTGGTTCTCAGAGGGAAGCAATCCAGACAGGCGGCCAACTGGCGTTCCCAAGGGAGCAGTGACTGGGCTATATTAGATGTTATACCTTGAAACCTCACAATCTGGAAGGGCAGATGTGGTGATTCCCCTTTCACAGGCAATCTTGCTAAGCCCTGGTTTGTTTAGATAATTTACATAAGGCCTCCAAGGTTTTCAGAAGCAGAATGTGGATACAAAGCCAAGTCTGATTCTACACTCAATGCTACACCAGTGTATAATCCTTTTAATACACTGTTGAATCCTGTTGGCTAGTATTTTGGTGAGAATTTTCGCATCTGAGTTCAAGGATATTGGTCTGTAGCTCTCTTTTTTGATGGGATCCTTTGGTTTTGGGATCAAGGTGATGCTGGCCTCATAAAATGAGTTTGGAAGTTTTCCTTCCATTTCTATTTTTTGGAACAGTTTCAGGGGAATAGGAATTAGTTCTTCTTTAAATGTTTGGTAGAATTCCCCTGGGAACGCTACACCAGTGTAAGCAATCTTCCACTTTACAGAGGACTCAGGAGGTCCTTGCCTTCATTTTGATTTAAAGACCGTACCAACCAATGCAAGCACAGCGAATAATAAATCATAAAAACAAAAACCAACGAAACATAAAATCATGAGAAGACATAATTGGTTCTTTGAGTTAAGCGGGAGAAAAGCTACAACAAAATTTTGACAGTCTTAATTTTAGAAAGTCAACTTTCCATTATGGGGCTTTAAAGTTACATGAACTATCAACATTCTGAACTGGAAATCAAACCTTCGAATTTTGGAACCTTCAATTATAGCACAAGGGAAGATGTGAATTAAACCACATGCGAATCTAAGTATATAATACAAATACTAAAAATGCCCTAGCAAGACACACAGGATGGTATGGAAAGTCGTGAGGATGCTAAGCAGCCAGCTCTTCACAGAGCTGGAGAGAAGATTCAAGGAAAGAGCCAGGACAGAAACTGTGTCCAAAACCCGGCACAGAAACAGACACATAGATCATAGATCAATGCAACAGAATAGAGAGCCCAGGAATGGACTCTCAACTCTATGGTCAATTAATCTTCAATGAAGTAGGAAAGAATGTCCAATGGAAAAAAGATAGTCTCTTCAACAAATGGTGTTGGGAAAATACCCACATGCAGAAGAATGAAACTGGACCATTTCCTTACACAACACACAAAAATAGACTCAAAATGGATGAAAGACCTATACATCAGACAGGAATCCATCAAAATCCTTGAGAACACAGACAGCAACCTCTTTCACCTTGGCTGCAGCAACTTCTTCCTAGAAACATCCCCAAAGGCAAGGGAAGCAAGGGCAAAAATGAACTACTGGGACTTCATCAATTTAAAAGCTTTTGTACAGCAAAGGAAACAGTCAACAAAACAAAAAGATAACTGACAGAATGGGAGAAGATATTCATGAATGATATATCAGATAAAGGGTTAGTATCTAAAATCTATAAAGAACTTGTCAAACTCAAAACCCAAAGAACAAATAATCCAATCAAGAAATGGGCAGAAGACACGAATAGGCATTTCTGCAAAGAAGACATCCAAATGGCCAACAGACACATGAAAAAGTGCTCAGCATCGCTCTGCACCAGAGAAATACAAATCAAAACCACAGTGAGAACGACAGATATTGGAGAGGATGCAGAGAAAGGGGAACCCTCCTACACTGTTGGTGGGAATGCAAGCTCATGAAGCCACTCTGGAAAACAGTATGGAGGTTCCTCAAGAAGTTGAAAATAGAGCTACCCTATGACTGAGCAATTGCACTACTTGGTATTTACCCTAAAGATACAATGTAGTGATCTGAGGGGCACCTGCACCCAAATGTTTATAGCAGCAATGTCCACAATAGTCAAACTATGGAAAGAGACCAGATGTCCACCAATAAATGAATGGACAAGGAATATGTGGTGTACACACACACAGGAATATAACGCAGCCATCAAAAAACCCGAAATCTTGCCATATGCAATGATGTGGATGGAACTTTTAAGAGGTAAATTTACTATTTTCTTTTTAAACAATAAGCATAATAAGAGAGGGGGAAAATATAAGATCCCAATTTCTAGGGTGAACTGACTGCCCCTGGCCAAGAAGGGTGGGGAGCAGTAAAATTGAGAGGAAGTCTCCCTGAGGGGGTGGAGAAGATGCAAAAAGGAAAGGAAAGAAAAGGAGATGAAACAAGGAGGTGAAGACAGAGCTTCCATATGACTGCTATCTTCTAATTTCTAAGTGTGTGCCAAATTTCACAGAAATCTGTTTAAAAATGTTAAAGATGATTAATTTTCTGAACTTCAGACAAATCACTCATGGTTTGTTGTGGTACACTAAGCCACAAATCAAACTTGAAGGGCTCCCAGCAAAATGTGTTCATCAACTTTTCCTAAAAAGCAATCATGGAACCAACAGTCAAGTAATTTAAAATGCCAAGTAGCTGTTTATGGATAACCTCAAACTGCCCAATTTAAAGGAAGCGAGTTATTTCACTGATAAGCATACAACTGGTTACCAGTGAGCGCATACAGGGTCTACGGGTGACCTGCAGCACAAGGCTGCAAATGAGAATGGGAGTCTACAATCTAAAGACTGCAAGCAGCTAGCATCAAGTCCGGGTAGGCATGAATCTGTTGCACAAAGCAGCTCTGGGCAGCAAACATAGGTCAGGACTTGCTTAATATTCAGGATAAACTAAGCCAAGCTTCTCATCATATGAGACAGAAAGATCTACCACCGTCCCGGCCCACCAGAGCACAGGGTCAGTTGTACCTTGGGATACCAACATTCCCAACCACACAGACATATGCTATGATGCTGCCATCTTGGAGGTGGAGATGGGCTGGCAAGAATCGGGGTGGCCCTTTTCATTTGAAACCTATAGAGGAAGCAGATGGCAATGGCGGGTATTTCTTAAAAGAGATTTTTTTTCTTTCTTTTTTCTTTTTTTTGTGACAGGGAACCTAAAAGGATTACTTGCCAAGAACCTGTTCCATCATTTACAATTGAAGAAAATCTGTTTAGAGAAAACCACTTTATTGGGGGAAAAAAAAAAATGACTTCGGAACATCCGAAATACCTTGACCTATGATGTAATGTCCTCCAAGGAGACTGAGCTAGCAATTCTTCACTGGCAATGAAGTCACCCATCACCTTACTGAGTGTACAGGTAAGTAATAGCTCCTGATTGATTGACTGCAATGAATAATACCCACAAGTCATAAACATCAGCAGAAACCCAAGAAATCCAATTCTGCTGTATTGTTTCCTACCTGTCAGAGGCTACAGCTGTATTTACACACTGCCTCTATCTGAATCTCGGCTGCTATAGGCTTTCCCCTGCAAATTTGCTTTCCAGTGGCTAGGGTCACAGCATTTCTGTGCGGTAGAGCTACTGGGGTCCTATGTGATCCACATACATTTGTCCGTGTTTCGGGACATGAGATAAAGCAAGTGTAAGTTTTGGAATGGAGAATCACTACCCTGGAGTAAAACCAGGCAGCCCAGGCACTGCCTCCTTTCTTAAAGCCCTAGATAGAGGATTTAATGACACCACAGCAATTTTGGTTTCATTAAAAGGAATTTTAATCAGTATTTACTCAGAAACTACTCATATTCAATACTGTACAGCTTGCGTGCAGAGATCATGAATTAAAAAACACACAAACAAAACACCACACAATGAAAACCACATTTACAGATGCTAAGGAAGCAAAGAAAAAAATGTTATAAAGAGAAAATGGTGAGATTAATTCCGTGAAATTCCTGGAGGAAGACTCATTCATCTTTAAAAGAAAGGAGGCAGATGGACCAGAAACAAACCACAGTTGCTTAACAGACATTCAGTGATATACGGAAAGAAATGAGATTACCAAGAGGGAGGTATTTTTATAAATACATAATATTTTATTTCCCATTCTAAGAACTATGTCAAGATCACGAAAAATTCACAGAGTTATAAAACCCAATTTGTATCATCAATAATTTTATAACCTATCTTAGAGTGAGAAAAAGACACTGTTAGGGACTGAAAGTTTGCGTCCTTCCAAATGTCTGTGTTGAAACTCTACACCCTTCTGTGCGATGCTGTTAGGAAGTGGGGTCTTTGGAAAGTCATTAGGATTCAGTGAGGTCCTGACAATAGTCCTCACGAATGGAATTAGGGGTCTTTAAGAGAATGACAAAGGCAGCACTCTGTAAATCAGAAGCAGCCTCTCACCAGAACCTGGCATGAGGACATCCTAATCTTGGAAATCTAACCTCCAGAACTGTGAGAAATAAATTTCTGCCATTTATACGCCACTCAAAGTTTTTGTGTTATCACGGCCTGAACGGACTAAAATACAGAGATAGGCAGACAGGCAGACAGAGACTTTGATATGAATATACAGATACACATACGCATACACCACTTAAATATCGACTAACAGTAAAAGGTAAACATCACCTAATACTAGAAGGCAATATTTTCCCCATGTCCAGCATCGGGTATAGACAGAAAGATATTGAGAATCTTCCTATAGACTACAGCACTAGAGAAAGCTTCCTGAAAGTGGAAACTAAATTAGGCCCTAAAGATAGGTCAGATCGCCATGAGCAAAGAAAGGGGGAAATATTTCAGGCACAGCAAATCAAAGTATGGGGAACCAGCCAGGGGAACTTCAAGACAGCAAACACACCATCCCAGAAGAGCTGGGGAGAAGGGGAGGCAAGAAGAGAGATCACTCATCCTAATGACACTCCTCCTTGGGGAAGCTGTTCACAATCCACACATGCCGGGCTCCAGGGGGCCAAGAGGGGCAGTTGTCTGTATCACCTGGCATTCTGTTAGAGATGCATACTTGGAGGCAGCCCCTCAAGCCTCAGGGTCACTCTGGGGGGCAAGGGGCCAGCAGTGGGGGCTTTACAAGCCCTCCAGGTGATCTTGGTGAGTGCTCAAGCTTGGGACACACTCCTGACTTCATGATAAATTTGGATTGAAATACGCTTACAAGTAAACCCTTCAAAAGATACACAAGAAACACTCTATATAATTAAGAGAAATATCCATGCATTTTATCCATTACATGGGGGGGAAAAAAAACCCAATTCTTGAAGTAGGAGAAAGTCCACATTGTAACGCAAATCTCCTTTCCAGATTCACTTCAACAACTTATTTTCTCCTCTCCCTTTTTGGCCTCTCAGTGTTGGAGTGCTTTCCATGACATTTTAAAATCAGTATGAATAGGAAGCTGGGGAATTCACTCCTCGCTTGATTTATGACCAAAAATATCAAGCCCTTCATGTTTCAGGCATGAACGTGCTACGAATTGAGCATTGGCTATATCATGGTTCATAATGTCACATTCCTACAGAACCACTCTGGAAGAGGCAGGACTAACTGAACTAGCTCCCCACTGTGATACACGCTTACTGAAAGAAGTAATCAGAAATCTGTTTTTTGCTTTAACACACACACAGGCACCCACATGCACCCATGCAAATTCTACCCCCAGAGTGCCCAGGATTAGATTCTTGGTTCCTATGTAACCACTGTCACTGGTGCTTGGAGTACTAAAGTGAAAAGAGAATTTTTAATCTAGAAAAAGAATAATAAAAGTGACAAGCATGTTTGAGTAATATGCAATTTAAGTCCACAATACACAGTCTCCAGCACATGAATATACATTTATTACAATCTTGGGGAAAAAGAGCTCATCTGGAGAATGTTTCCATGTTTTGAGTTTCACTTGCAGTTTCAGTTAGATTTTCAGTCTTTAGGTCACCCCCAAATTTTAGCATACCAAAATTCTCCCAGCCTCTTTTAATACTTAATTAAGTTCATAATGATTTCATGTGAATCCAGCAGTAACTATAAAAAGCCAAGTAATGGGAGGGATGCTTTCCAATTCCATTTAAAGTCCCAAGAATGCCCAGTTAGGGTTGGATGACATCATTATCTAGGACTTATTTTAGGCAATTTTGATTTAAAAAAAAAAAAATTTTTTTTAACTTTGAAGACAAGACACCCAAATATTCTTAGCCTAAATTATAAATGTATTTTTGGATGTAATTTGATTGACTAATCAAATAAGGGCATGTAATTATTAGTAGGGTTCCTTTGTTGTTGTTGTTCTCCAAGCATTTGTTTGAAATTTGATTCTCTTTGGATGTCCCAAACCACCACCAATCTGCATTTATTTCACAGCTTGGTCAGTGCAGAAAGACAAACATGTAGTCAGATCATGTCCATGATATTGTTTGTATTAGTATTATTTGTCCTGATATACCCGAGCTGATCTGCACATCCAAACTGAGAAGATAAAATCAGGTATTTCATCCATCAGTTGTCAAGTATGCAGGGTGTTATGGAGAAGACAGAGAACCCTAGCACAAAGCTCTTGAAAATTCAAACAACTAAAATATCATTCTACAGAGTTTCAAGAGTCTACGTATAGATCCCAATGCATGCATTCTCCTATGTCTAAAAGTTTGCATTACTAGTGAGAAAACATCCTGAGTGTCTGAGTAGAACAATAACAAATTTCCTTCATGCAACCCAAAACTGCCACAAATTAAATTCAAAACAGATTTGAAAGAGCACCCGTCCACTTTTCCACATTGGGAATACAGAGATGCTTTCAAGAACAGCTTCCTTATGAGCGATCTTTCCTTAAGCATCCCACTGACCAGAGAGCAGAGATCCTCAGACCTAACACTTTAGTATCCACTTGCCATGTGAACTTCAAAATGAGGGTCACAGCCCTCCTTCCTCAGCACCAAAGAGCAGCATAGTTACTTACACAGAGGATGCCCAGTCCCCGAAGCTGCTCCCATCTGCGAGGTGGTTTTTGTCTGGTCCAAGAGGCCCAGGGACAGCTGCAGTTGTGGGAGATGGAGAGGAAAGTGAATCTAGATTCCCAGCTGTGGTGTCTGCCTTAGGAAGGTTAACACTGTCACCTAAGGAAGAAAAAAAAAATAGCATAAACTTCCAAACACGTACTCAAAAGGGAAAAAAGAACTCCACTAACAATTAAATGGCATCATTTGATTACTCAAATCAAATTAAATACAAGATTACACTTATAATTCACCCTGAAATTTTTTGGGTGTCCTCTCTTTAAAGTTTTTTTTTTGTTTTTAACCAAAGATGCTTAAACTAAATCACAGATGATACACAGTGAGGGGTGTTTTCCCCATAAGAAAACACAATAATCAAAATCAGAACCAATGGAAGATGAGAGCTTTAGTGGTGGCCACAGTGATTTCCTAATCTCTAAGGAACACAGTTATAAATCAGTGATAACTCCAAGAACAATTCAGAGCAGTACACCAACCCCAACATGGCCAATCTCTCTCTTTCTAGTCACCGGATGCTTCTTTCAGACATTGCCAGTCACCACTTAGTGCATAATAAATTCAGCAACTCTAAAGGGATCTTGTCTTCTGAGCTGGTATCTTGGATTACAATTTAATAGTACAATTTATTAAAATCCCAGACACAGGGAAACTTCCATTTCCCTGTGAACATTAGGGAAGATGTTATAGAAGAATCAGGCCCCTGCGGTGACTGCAGGGAGGACTTTAAACCAAAACTAAAAGGCATTTTTTAAATAGGTGACATGATTTATTCATTCACAGAGGACCATTTTATGGAATGCATTTAGTATCATCTGTACATATTACAGGCTGGGGTGAAGAAATGGAGAAGATGGAGAAGAGAGTTCACAAAAGCAGATGTTTTCCTCAACTGGTCTCTACCACCGACCATAAAGTCCTAGAACAGCACCTATCAGAGCTGGGGCCACCCGGCTACATTCACATTCACAGTCCCCATTAAAATATTAACTGCCTCAGGGGGCCTTGTAGAAGTAGCAATATTCTATCAAGAGGCACCGATTTGACCTTGATTTCATAGATGAGAGGTCCCAACAGTAGATCCAGAATCTGCCACTGGAGCAGAGCTGGAGGACCATACCCAAGCCAAACAGCTTCCAGCCGATCAAACCTTCATTTTCCCTTAGTCCTTTAGTCCCAGGTCCTAGAAAGAGAGTACGCATGAACGCCAGGAAGAGCAAGGAACTTGCTCCCAGAAAACCATCACGGATGGATTTCAGTTCTACTAATAATGAAGCACAAGAGAAATTCTGGGCTCTGATTAAGCTAGATCCCAAGATGCTAACCTTGAAAATTGATTGTACTAGACAGTTCTTATTTAACTCTGACCCAGCTTACAACTCAGGCTATGAGAAAGAATCTTAGAAATGGAGCTCTAGAAAAGTTGAATTCAGGAAAGTAGGAGTTACAGATGGTGGTGATGGCTGGAAAAAGGAATTCTTTATGGGGATAGTTAGGAAGAACTACCGGGACGACTGTGGGCAGAGGATTCTGGTAAGCGAGCATTTTCTGAGCTTTTTCTTTCCTTAAGTGTGTTGTCATCGGGGGAAGGTGAGAGAGAAGCCGCAATCAGAGATGAAGGCAACCTCTGTGGGCAGGTCTTCTCGGTGGCCTCAGTGTCCCTGTAAAGCCTTGCTCAGTGCCCATCTGCAAATATGCAATCTAGAGTATTGCATGATTCCTCTTTCGGTGAAGTCACTTTTCCACAGCCCTTCACCGCAATAGTGTTTAGCTAATTGGAGTAACTCAGCCCCAAATACACGGGGCACCTTTCAGGAAAATAAACCATAACCCACTGATAGGCCACTATGATTTCCCTCTGCTTTATCTTCATTCTGGGCTACAGTCCACTCTGAAACGAAAGCTACTTCTCCTGTGTCTGGAGAGTTGGCATGCATCCAGTTCTGTTCTGTGAATATGCCCAAGAATAAGGGCTGGAGCTCCAGCCCCCCTGGGAGCTCCTGAACACGTATGTATGCGATCGCTGCCAAATCGGGGCTTGGCTAGAAGTAGCAAAATATGATCAGCTCCGAAGCAGAACAGGATCACCTCAACAGTGAGTCAGACACAGGCAGCTTCCTGGCTTCGGCAGGCTGGATCCTGGCCCTCTGCTCTCTGGGCCTCATGCCCTGTCTCTAGGGCAGGGCATGACATAGCAAAAAGAGCAAATGAGAGTCTGGGGCCAGATATTTCCTGACTCATTCCTACAAGGAAAAGCCTTTCAATGAGAAGCAACTTCAGGGAAGTGGAAAGCAAGGGTCCAACGTTACTTCCAAAAGATGCCTGAGATGTTCTGACAACCGGATACACTAGCTCATCCACAAGGCCTCAAATCCTTTTCCCCAGCAGACTGACACAGCACAAACGGTCATCCAACAAATTAAATCACATTCTATTATGAGAATTTCTCTCTCCTATCCAGCCAAACAGGAGCGATCTGAACCCCTCCAGTGAAAAGAATATTGGTAGAAGGGAGTGTGTTTATACAAACTGATCAAATGAAGAGATACCTCTCCCTACTTTCTAGGCAGACAGATTTCCTTTCTCCTTCACTGTTCCGGACTGAGCTTATCTACTTGAGAATCACTGAATTCAAGGAAATGGGCACAGAACACCCCAGGCACATAAAACATTAAATACTTACAACCATTTCTGAAACTTTAGTTCCCCCAAATCAAACTAGGGCTTTTTAACTAGTATGAAAATAATAAAACTTTTTCCAAAAAACCTCCATATCCAAATGATTTCTGGATTTAAGATTTTAAAGCCTACGAAACTGATTTGTACTTGAGAATTAAAGTCGGATACTCTCATTGTTTCTCACCTTCCATTTCTTTCGAGTGTCACACAACCTCTTCCTGTAGGTGTTACCCTTTAACAGGCACCTACAGACAGACAAATCACCTGTGAGTAACAAGGTTGTTTCGGTAAGTGAGCAGAAATGGTGCCGAAGAACTTTCATTATGAACAGACTCCCAGAGAAGAAACTCACTAGAAATAGAACTACCACAACCCAGAAGAGAAAATGACTTCTTCACAGCATCCAGCTCCATTCCCACCTTCTCCATAAAGCACCTGCCAGCTGCCTGTTCTGCCCCTTCTCTCCTTTCTCACAATGAGAGGCAGCAAGCAAGTTTGCATTCGCTATCATCTAATGGTTTCATGACCTGCTTTTAATTCCCCATTTCCATTATACATTTTTTGAGGGTAGAGACCAGAACTCAGTCTTGGTAATCCTTAAAGGACACAATGCAGGACCAAACAAACCAAGAACCTTCAGGAAATACCATGGACTCACTGCCACATGAAATATTATGAATATGGAAAGCCCGTGCCTCTAGGAACTGAGGAGGAGGAAAAAAAAAAATCTATAACCCTCAAACTATTGTTACAGAATCTGCACACAGCTTCTGATTAACATCCTCTCCCCTTTCAAACCACAAATACCTCTCATCTTCTTTATCAATCAACAAATGTTTACTAAGCCTCTACTTAACATACAAGAGACATCATGGCTGTGGAGTTATAAAGGTGAAGAATCAGTCCCTAACTCGAAAGTGCTCACAGTACAGTACCAAGGGCAGTAAGGTAAAGACAAACAGTAGAAGGTGGCGTCAGTCATACTATGATTGTATCAAGCAGCTTTGAGATCCAGAGAAATAAGTTTCCAAACCTGCCAGTGGTGGAGGGAGAAAGACATAGGAGGCAGGTAACAGGAAAAGGAAGAAATTATTACCAAACTTGCAAGGGAAGAATCCCTGATACAGCACTATCATGGTTGAAAGCATAGAAACAAGAGAGAACGCGGCAGTTTCCAGAGCCTTGGATAGTTGGATTTGGCTGGAGAATAAGGTCAAAGGTGGAGAGTAAGGGTACAAAGTGAAATGATATATAAACATTAGAGTGCCTGACTTGGTTCCATAAGCATTCGGAAGTTAGTGTGGGGGGTGAAGCACTCAAGTGACAAGATCCAGAGAATGCATTCAAGAGATATTCAGTAGAACAGACGCTAGATGTTCAGTAGTATAGACACTAGGACTCTGTGCATAAAGGTGAAGGGGGAGAGAGGAACCTAAGATGACCCTCAAGTTCTTGGCTTAGGCAACAAGGCAAATGGTAGAACTATTAATTGAAATAGGGAATAAAAAGCAAGGAACAAATTGCGTGTGGGAGATAATAAGACCAGTTGTAGACATCTTGAGCCACGGGTGTCAATAAAATGTCCAGGTGAAAGTACCCAGAGGAGAGCTGGTTATACAATCCCTGAGCTCAGCAAAGAGGTGGGGGACAGTTGTTTTGAGTTGAGTGTCAGGTAGAACTGAAGTCACGGCACTAAATGGACACAAAGAAAATGATGTGGGAATGTAAGAGAACCCTGGAGAAGCCTCAGATGCAAGGAGGAAGCTTCTCCTTCAAGCAAGAGTATTGGTAGTGGTGGTGGTTGTGGTGGTGATTGCTGCTATGCTTAGTATGATAAATACAAAGAAGAAGTGTGATTCTGCAAATATTTAGGATTCTCTCACAGGCATACATTTTCATAAACCTTGGGCAAAAAAGCATCCAAGAGGACATGACTTTTGTGATGGCTACTACATTTCACTATTGAGTCTGACTTTTTTTAATGACTCTGAGGACATGAGCAGTGTTTTATTTTCATGATAGACTGAAACTTCAAAGACTGGCAGAAAATCAGAGCAAGAAGACAAAACAAGAACTTCATAGTTCTACCATATCTAATAATGCAAAGGACGTTCTATCTCTTTAATTTTAATAGACAGACAGACTTTTACTCTAGTAGGCGAACTTTCTTGTTCGGATGATGACAAATGATTCTCCCCATTTATTTCTGGTCATTTCATGTAAGAAGAGCTTCTTACATGATCGGAGGGAACAAGGCTTTGAGGTTTCCCTTCCATTTCATGCATTTCCTTCTCGTCTTCCTCACAAATGTATTTCTTAACTGTTAAGGAGTCAGGGAAGAAAAGGAAAGTGGAACAGAAGAAAGGGAAAGAAAAATGCAGAGAAAGGATCCAGCGTACTAACTGAACTTCATTCTAATGAGACCACTGCTGCCGCTCCACTGACCCACACATATGCCCCCTGTCAGGTCAGGAAAATCATAGGTACTTCTAAATATCAAACAGTTCATCACTAGGGTCAAAGAAGCATTTGCTAAGAGCAAAGTAACTACACTTAAAACACCACGGTAACACTTACATAATAAAGGCTGGTCAGGAAATTTCCACTCAAGAGAGCAATGAAATTTTAAGTGGAAACCCACCCTACCCTCCCACATACGCTGTCACCACCACCACCAACAACAAAATGATAAAATAATATTTAAAAAATAAATAAATAAAAAGATATAACTGTACTCTAATTTTTGTTAAACTTATCTGTGAAACAAAGGGAACACAATTTCAGAGGTCAGTGGGAGCATAAACTGAAGGACTACTGGCTCCATGACCTGTGGAAATCAGCAGAACCAGACAGACATTTAAAAATCCTGAGGTGTCCCAAATACAATACACCTATAATCCACCATGCATGGGGCAGGTGGCTAGAGCTAGGCTCTCCATGTGGAACTGGGGGCTGGGAGGACTCTCCACACTAAATGGAGGCCTGAAATCTATGACTGAGTTCCCCACTTGCCTGGGAAACTAGATTTGACATGCCTAACCCTCCCACCCAACAGGATGTGATTTATTAGCAGGAATAATAAGACCTAGCTCCCAACCAAAGCACTTAGGTTGAGGCAAGAGCCAGAGAGGGAGGAGAAAACAGAAGGAGAGAGAAGGAGATTCCTACTCACCACAACCATGAGTATACACACAAAATCCTCCTTTATGACAGAATTATACAATTTCTAGAGCACAAAGAAAGCTAGGATAGCAAACTCAACAAGCACAAAAATTCAGATATTTAGAGCTTTGTAATATAGAATGAAAGTGAAATTGCCAACATCGAGGCCCCAAAAGAAGAAATAAATTGAGAGGAAGGGATACTTAAAGAAAAAACAACAATTCCTCAAAATTAAATGAACTTCAGAGACCTCAATCCAAAGAACTCAGAGTGCCAAACAAGGGAATAAAAAAAAAAAATACTGCAAAATGTAAAGATATTTCATGCTCATGAATTAGAAGAAAAACTATTGTTAAAATGTCTACACTTACCCAAACTAATCTACAGATTCAATGAAATCCCTATCAAAATACCAACAGCATTTTTCACAGATCTAGAACAGACAATCCTAAAATTAGTGTGGAACCACAAAAGACCCTGAATAGCCAAAGCAGTCTTGAAAAAGAAAAGCAAAGCTAGTGGCATTACTATTCCAGACTCCAAGTTTTATTACAAAGCTGTAATAATCAAAAAGTATGGTATAGGCACGCAGATCAATGGAGTAATAGAGAAAACCCAGAAATAAACCGACAATTATATGGCCAATTAATCTTCAACAAAGCAGGAAAGAATATCCAAAGGGCAAAAGATAGTCTTTTCAACAAAGGGTGCAGGAAAAATTGGACAGCAACATTCAAAAGAAAGAAACTAGACTACTGTCTTATATCATACATAAAAATAAATTCAAGATGGATTAAAGACCTAAATGAGAGACCTGAAAACATAAAAATCCTAAAAGAAAACATGGGCAGTAACTTTTTTGACATTGGCCAAAGCAACTTTTCTCTAAGTATGTCTCCTGAGGCAAGAAAAACAAAACTAAATATACACTATTGGGACTATATTAAAATAGAAACTTTCTGCACAGTGAAGGAAACAACAAAACTAAAAGGCACCCTGTGGAATGGGAGAAGATATTTGCAAATGACACATCTGATAAAGGGTTAGTATCCAAAATATATAAAGAACTTATAAAACTCAATATCCAAATAATAATAATAATCTACTTAAAAATGAGCAAAAAATATGGAACAGACATTTCTCCAAAGAAGACAACCAGATGTCCAACAGACACAAAAAAAGATATTCACCATCACTTACCATCAAGGAAATGCAAATCAAAGTACAAGGAGCTATCACCTCACACCTATCAGAATGGCTAAAATCAACAATACACACACAAAAAAACAACAGGTGTTAGTGAGGATATGAAGAAAGGGGAACCCTCCTGCACTGCTGATGGGAATGCAAATGGGTGCAGACACTGTGGAAAACAGCATGGAGATTCCTCGAAAAAATAAAAATAGAACTACCCTACAATCCAGTAATCACACTATTTACCCAAAGAGCACAAAAACACTAATTCTAAGGGATACATGCACCTCCATATTCATAGTAATATTATTTACAATAGCCAAGATATAGAAGCAGCCCAAGTGTCCATCAACTGATAAACAGATAAAGAGGATTCATAAATATATATATATATATATATAGCCCCCAAAAAAAGAATAAAATCTTACCATTTGCAATAACATGGATGGAGCTAAAGAGTATAATACTAAGTAAAAAACAAAACAAAACAGTCAGAGAAAGACAAATACCATATGATTTCACTCACATGTGGAATTTAAGAAATAAAACAAATGAGCAAAGATTTTTTAAAAGGGTGGTGGGAGACAAACCAAGAAACAGACTCTTAACTACAGCAAACAAACTGATGGTTACCAGAGAGGGTGGGGAGATGGGTGAAATTGGCACTGGGTGACATGGAATTAATGAATCACTGTATTTATACACCTGAAAATAATGTAATACTGTATATGGTAACTGGAATTAAAAATTTTAAAATAAGGAAGAAAAGAAAAAGAAAGAGAGCAGATCTTACAAAAAAAGAACCAGACTGACATCAGGCTTCTCAACAGCAACTCTGCATGCACAAATCAAGTAATATTTTTAAAGTATTAAAGAATTTTGAGCAAAGAATTATATATTCAAAATGCCACTGCCACTCAAATGTGACCATAATAAACGTATTATTAAACATAAAAATACACAAGGTTTGCCACAGAAAGAACTGCATTGATAACACTATTAAGGAAAACACTCAATTGTTTAATAAAATAAGTAATATGGTATGTTCAACAAACTTGATAATGTCTATTATTACCTTATAAAAACTTTAGGACAAAAGGTAAAAACATAATAATAATGATCCAGAACAAAAATTCTGGAAAATATCAACATGACTGGGGAGGAGAGCCCAGAGGCAGAGAAGAGTGCATTAAATAATTTGTCTTATTAGGCGTGGTGAGAGAAACACATATAATTAAGTTTAAGATATCAAGAGATAAATGAGATTATGTGCCCCAACATAAGAACAATAGCCTTAGGAACAAAAACAGTACTGGAAACAAAAGAACATTTGCTTTTTTAAAGAAAAGGCAAGAAAAAAAGTATCAAAATTTATTAAATAAAAATCATAAAATGACAGAAGTCCTAACATAATGGTAAATACAATAACATAAATGGATTAAACTCAATAGTTAAAAGGCAGGGACTGCCCAAATGTATTTTATTAAATCCAACAATATGTTGATTTAAAAAAAAAAAAAGCTTAAAAAAAGGCTGAGAGTAAAAAAAAAAATAACAGAGGTAATAGGCAAATATTAAGATAATGATCTTAACAAAGGGGAGAGATGAAGGGAGTCATTTTATACTGATAAAGGGACAAGATGATCTAACAAGAAGGTAAGCACCTAAGGATACAGCTTCAAGCAACAAGTGGAACTGTAAGGAAAAACAGAATAATCAACAATTGCAATTGGAGATTTCAACATACTACTCTCAGATGCTAATCAGGCAGGCCAAAAAAAAAAGATATCCACAGTCAACAATACCAAGGTGACCTATTTCTCTCTCTCTCTCTCTCACACACACACACACACACACACACACACACACACACGGCAATAAATGGGATACATATTCTTTAAAACATAGAACATGGGGTGCCTGGGTGGCTCAGTTGTTAAGGATCTGCCTTCGGCTCAGGTCATGATGCCAGGGTCCTAGGATCAAGCCCCACATCAGGCTCTCTGCTCTGTGGGAAGCCTGCTTCTCCCTCTCCCATTGCCCCTCTTATGTTCCCTCTCTCGCTGTATCTCTCTCTGTGAAATGAATAATTTTTTTTTAAAAATCTTAAAAACAGGGTGCCTGGGTGGCTCAGTTGGTTGAGCGACTGCCTTCAGCTCAGGTCATGATCCTGAAGTGCTGGCATCGAGTCCCACATCGGGCTCCCAGCTCTATGGGGAGTCTGCTTCTCCCTCTGACCTTCTCCCATCTCATGTTCTCTCTCACTCTTTCTCTCTCTCTCAAATAAATAAAATCTTTAAAAAAAAAATCTTAAAAACACATAGAAATTTAAAATAGAGCTACCCTATGACCTTGCAATTGCACTACTAGGTATTTACCCCAAAGATACAGATGTAGTGAAAAGAAGGGCCCTCTCTACCCCAGTGTTCATAGCAGCAATGGCCACAATCGCCAAAACTGTGGAAAGAACCAAGATGCCCTTCAACGGATGAATGGATAAAGAAGATATGGTCCATATATACAATGGAGTATTATGCTTTCATCAGAAAGGATGAATACCCAACTTTTATATCAACATGGATAGGACTGGAGGAGATTATGCTGAGTGAAATAAGTCAAGCTGAGAGAGTCAATTATCATATGGTTTCACTTATTTGTGGAGCATAAGGAATAACACGGAGGACATTGGGAGAAGGAAAGGAAAAGTGAATTGGGGGAAATCAGAGGGGGAGACAAACGATGAGAGACTGGACTCTGAGAAACAAACCAAGGGTTATGGATGGGAGGAGGGGGGAAGATTGGGTGAGCCTGGTGGTGGGTATTAAGGAAGGCACAGATTGCATGGAGTACTGGGTGAGGTGCATAAACAATGAATCTTGGAACGCTGAAAAAATAAAATAAATTAAAAAAAAAAAACCACATAGAACAGTATCAACAACAAAGCAGATATAGACCCATACATACAGAGAACAAACTGATGGCTGTCAGAAGGAAGCAGGGTAAAAGGATGGGAAAAATGGGTGACGGGGAATGGGGGATTCACGTTTCTGGTTCTGGAATGAATAAGTCACAGGGATGAAACGTACAGCATGGAGAATATAGTCAATGATGTTATAATAACAGGGTATGGTGACAGACGGTTGCCCCGCTTGTGGGGAGTATAGCACAAGGCAGAGACCTGTCGAATTATAAAGTTGTACACCTGAAACTGATGTAACATTTTGTGTCAGTGACACTTAAACAACAACAAAGAAGAAGAACACAGAATATTTTTGAAGCAAGACTAAGGTCTTAAATACCAAAGATTGACTATTATACATACTGTCATCTCAGATTAAAATTGCAAACTATTTATAACTTCATAAACAAAAGTACAGATTTAATAATTTCCATATGCTGGTAAACTAAATATGGTTTAAAAGAAAATTATAATGGAAATTTAAGAAGATTTAGAATTCAATGATAATAAAAACATTTCACATCAAAATTTGTGAAACACACCAAAAAACAAAACAAAACAAAACAAAAAATGAAAGCAAACTTTATAGCTCCAAAATATTTATTGGAAAACAAAAAAGGTTCAGAACATTTTTATGCCATATTTAAACAGGCAATTTTCCAAAATACTGATAGTCAAATGAGAGTCATCATGGCTGTTTAAATGATCAAATTAAATTTAGTTACAGCATGGCTAAAATTAACAAGTCAGGAAATGACAGATGTTGGTGAGGATGCGGAGAAAGGGGAACCCTCCTACACTGCTGGTGGGAAAGCAAGCTGGTGCAGCCACTCTGGAAAACAGCATGGAAGTTCCTCAAAAAGTTGAAAATAGAGATACCCTATGACCCAGCAATTGCACTACTGGCCAAAGATACAAACGTAGTGATCCAAAGGGGCACATACACCCAAATGTTCATAGCAGCAATGTCCACAATAGCCAAACCATGAAAAGGGCCTAGATGCCCACCAACAGATGAATGGATAAAGAAGATATGATATATATACCATGGAGTATTATGCAGCCATTAAAAAACCAAAATCTTGTCACTTGCAATGATGTGGATGGAACTAGAGGCTATTATGCTAAGCAAAATAACTCAATCAGAGAACGACAACTGTCATATGATCTCACTGATATCAGGAATTTGAGAAACAAGACAGGAGATCATAGGGGAAGGGAGGGAAAAATGAAACAAGACAAAAGCAGAGAGGGAGATAAACCATAAGAGACTCAATCTCAGGAAACAAACTAAGGGTTGCTGGAAGGGGAGGGGGTAGCTAGGGGATGGACACTGGGAAGGGTATGTGCTAAAAACTGTGTAAGACTGATGAATCACAGACTTGTACCCCTGAAACAAATAATATATTATATGTGTATTTAAAAAATTTAGTTACAGTAAACTCTCAATAAAATTAAAATTTACTGAAATACATTTGATGTATTTTTTATTTTTAGTGCAGGATGTAAGGGGAATTACTTGTATATTATATTTAGTAAATGCAAGCTATATTGCAAGGTAAGAAGGTAATATCCTTAACTATTATCATTAATATTTATTGGCATTAAGACTTTCCAGGGGAAAAAAAGTCTCAAAAATCACAGTGTAAATCCATGAGAAAATGTGATTCAGCAAATAAAAACTCACCCTAAGTACAGAGAAATAGGTCTGACGACTAAATATGATCTATTAAACTTCTGAAGGTTGATTTCAACCAAAATTAGGTGGACACTCTCAGCCTCAGGGGGTGAACAAAGCTGCTGTGGCTAATCCCCTCCCCTTGTACCTGGATCCATTCTCCTGTCATTCTGTATTTTCCATCTTTTAAAATAGGGCTGCCCAATAATAATCACTACGGTCTAGCTGAGAGTATTTTGACCTCTTTGCCCAACTGGTGTGTCTTCTCTAATGATGCTGCACCAAGGTAGATTCACGCTCCAAACATTTAGGTTTAATGACTGAAGCCGAGGAGGGCTGAGCAGGTGGGAGAGAGGATACCCTCAAGAATCAACATCTGTCACAGTAGCCGACAGACAATAGTTTTGGGAATGAAGTTGATGGGATGAGGCTATGGGGGGGGGGGAGGTGACAGTGAAATGCTGCAGTAGGAAGAGAGCTTCATTTGTTTGTTTTGCTAACTTATATAAGCCTGTTGAAAACACAACCTTTGAACGAAGCAGGAAATACTCAGGCTGCCCTAGTTTCCACCATGTAGCAAATATTATGACATCAATATAATCTCTTTCGAGCCATAGCCATCTTTCCTTCTAATGTTGCCCAGGACATAACATGTACTGAAAAGGAGGGCCCTGTATCAAATACAGTACTCCCAAATTCATTTCCTATAGTTTCTGACATCATTTCTACTTCGCTAAGATAAAGTCTGAGTCACCGTATTTTACCATGTCAAAACCAGATAACAAATATGGAAGTGACCTACGTAAATTAAGATAAATAGGTTCAGGAGCTGGTGAGAAGCTTCAGATATATGGAACAGTAGGAAGAAAGAATTTTTCCTCTGATTTCCATAAAGATGAGAAGGGGACTAATAAGGGAATTTTAAGGCAAAAGGAGATCAGAGAATTCAATAAGGATCCAGTGCATGGGAACAGTAGCATACGTCAGGCAAGGCTCTTCCCTGAAATGTGTTTACTACACGTTCAAATTCTGCTACTTGACTCGTGAGAAATGAGACATCCTAGAACTGTCATACTGGAGCAGAAAAACAACCCATCTAGAACAGAATTCTACCTTTAACAAGGACATCCAAGGACAACCCAGTTGCCCATGGACTCATGCTTTCTATCCAAGTCTTGGATGCATGTCGTAATTCCTACTTGCTTTCAGACTACTGGGTAAAATCATTGCAGACAGTGAAACATTCTCTAGCTGTTAATTAATACCTGTTAATTAATATCTAGCCCAATTAATACCTTACTCACCTCTGAGTAAGAAGCATGACTTCCAGAACAGCTTATCACTCGTGCCTGCTCCAAAGGCAAGATTATGCTTTCATCCAGTGTTTTGTTTTTGCATCTCTTGTCCTTAGCACTAGCATTCCCGTAATTACTGACGTATAGGCATGAGTGTGGCCAGATACCCAAATTTACCGTGACTGAGGAAAATGGTAAAAATAAGGGAACAGCCTATTTTGCCTAGGTGGTTTGCCTAACACTGATTTCATCCTAGTAGCCCACTATTTGGTTGCTGAAGAAAAGTGAACAGGATTGTTTCTTCACAACCTACTCAAATGGCTGGCTGGGTCAGAACTTCACGGATTTCTATGACCTTCTCTAACTGGAAGCTGTGGTATACAAACAGAAGGAATGATGCACAGCAGAGCGGTCTGTGAGCAGCAGGGCTGGGAAGGGTCAGGGTCAGATTCAACACCCAATTAATACCTAACGAGCCAAAGGAAACCTGGCACTCCCTTCACATCTTCCCATATGCCAGTCTACTGTACCCAAAATAGCCAAAGACCTGAGATAATCTGCTTTATGAAACACTATCAATAGTGCCCTTAAAGAGGCAAGATCTATAAAAAGAAAAAGTCTAAAGCAAGACAAAAATTAAAGTTGATATATTTTTCAGGCCAGATATTTATTCTTATCCATTCCTCCAAACTTCAACCAGAAGAACTACATCATATTATCTTATACATCAGCTTTCCTTAACTAAAAATGTAGATACACACACACACACAGAGTTCCTTTCTTAAACTAATTAGAATAATCAAGATAGGTTAGGAAACTCAAAGTTTGACTTTAAAATCGAACTTTTAAAATTCCTACAGTAATTGGATATCTTTTGTTAAAAAAGCAAATCCAACCCTACCTTTCAAAGGGAATTCTTAAGTGTTCCTAGAGTAGTAGGTGGTAAATGATTACTGTTAGAAAACAGTCTAGATTCTTTGATCAGAAAATCTTCCCTAAGTCTTACATTAGGAAAGAAAGGGGAGGAGGCAGAAGAGATTAACCCTGCCAAATGCCCATTAGGGGAAGAAAGCTAATTGTGTTTCTCCACAGTGGGAGTGCCCTGAGACAGGTTATCACTGCCGAGTGGAAGGAAAGGTTCCTAAAGTACCACTTACCCAATTCTCAGTTCTGCTACAAGTTAAGGCAACGTCATGCTGGGCAGGGGGCAAAATGTCCCAGGTCCCCTCATTTCATTTTGCCCTCATCCAACAAGACAAATGGTAATGGAAACCTTAATGAAGCTAAATAACATGCAGATTAATGACACTCAGTGGCTAAATGGGAATCATCCACTTGGGTAATACGACCTCTTTATCTGAAATTGTGTCTAGGAAAGGTTATCTCTGTAGAATAGCCTCCGACTCCCAATTCCAAAAGCACAACAAAACAAAACTACATACAGATATGCACCTACCAAAACACTTGTATAAGAGGGAAAAAGGCAACTCCTGAACTATGAATTCATGCGTCACATCAAGGCATAAAAGGTGTAATGAGGTTACCATAAAATTATTAGGCAAATTCTATTTTCTATTGCTTGCAGATTGAAAAACTTGAGGATGATGCTCGCCCCCCAAAACTACTACACAGCCTGGATATACCCACCACATAGGCGAGGACAAGCTGATGAGTTAGTATCACACGACATAAAACATGAACCCCATTATAACATTAGAGCAGCAGCTAATGGTCATTAGGTTACAACGCCAGGAACCACCTCTACGACTTGCAAAGGTCGATGGAAGTCTGGAGCAATTCAATTATAAAGTGAATAAGACCGTTCACTTGCCCTGTCAATAGAAGTCAAAGCAAATTGCTTTACTCTGTAAAGCCTGAGAGCATTTTTACACCATCATCAACAGTCCTGAAGTATTATTTACCGACTCAGATTTCTGCCTACATAAACAAACAAAAAATATAACAACCATGTACTATTATCCTGAGGAACCAAAAAGTAATCAGATACTGAATCAAACTGTCTTCCATAAACTTCTGAGGAAAGCTGACACTTTGACAGCTCAGGAAATTTAGATCACTGCTCAGGACACAAACTCCAACCCAGCTGAGACAGTGAGGGCTGCTGGACTCCTAGCTATTTACCTGTCCTCCTCTGCCATTCTTCTCCCCTGAGGAATGTTAATTATCATCAAATGGTGGATTAAGACACTAGAAACCAATATGCCTAGGTATTACGCTTGGCAAAAATAAAAGATGGAGTTACACTCTCTTTGGAAGTCTACCTTCTATGAAAATATACTTGAAGCCCTTTACCTCATACAGCAGGCCCTGAGAAAACTAAGCTAAAACTCTTGAGTATCTGCAAAATATTGGGCGGTTTACAACTATCAGCTCATTTGTTCTTGGCAAAAAACCCATGTGAAATTTTATTGCACCAAACTCATGAGGCTTAGAAGAGAATTTGCCGTGATCATAAAAGACAGAAAGAGTACAAGGATTTAAATCCAGATTACTTTAAATCCAAACTTGACCACAGCAATTCTACCAGTCAATAAAACTCTTTGCTACCTAAGTCTTTCCAGGGATAGTGATCCCCAAAATGCTTGCACAGTGTGGCTCAGAGAGCAGCCCAAGTGGAAGATGAAAGATATATGAAGTCAAACAGAAAACCACTAACCAGCAAGAGCTATCCATTCTCAATGTGGCACCAATGAAGTCTGTCCACACCAACTCATGCCAGAGCGGCTGCAGACCCTTCTTCTAGGGACCTGCTTCATTCTTTCCACTTTGAACCTTAAACTTACATCCAGCGCACCAAATACCAAGCACAACTTGCATCAGTGTTAAGCTGAAACTTCTTTAACTTAAATTCAGATATATTTATGTGGCACATGTGTATTCATTTGTATTTATATGAACGTGTATGTAACACTGTGTATAAAAATAATATGTACATATGTGTATAATAAATAATACCTGTGTATAACAAGGAATATGTGTATTATTACACAAGGAATGTGTAACAAGTAATATAGGAAAAAAGAACACAGATATGAATAAAGAAGAAAACCACAACTCTCACCTCTTAAGTATAACCAAGGTCATAACTGATTCATATTCTTCCAGATTTATGACTATGCTTCTATATTTCTTGACATAGTTTTCCTTTACAAGTGAGATCATTCTGGAAATTCTGTTTATAGCCTGCTTTATTCACTCAAAAACATACCATGTATATTATCTCTGTGAAAACATTCTGGTTATCGTTGGAAGACTAAAGCCTGCATGCGGTTAGTAAGGGGTTTGCATTATCCACTTGGGTTGGACTCTGGAACACAAGGCTCTCTTAGGAGTACATGTGTACAACAGAACCTACAGAATACTGTACAGCAGTGAAAAACAGGGAAGGAGAGCTCTGTAGCAATATGAAAAGCAAAAATAAGTCTATTTAATATTTTTTGAATTAGGTACACCTGGCTGTTGGATGCATAAGAAAGTAAGTAAGAATCTCTATTCATATTTGCTTATACATACATAAAGAATTCTGGAAGGATAAATGAGAAACCACAGGTTCAGCCATGGGAAACTGAGGCTCTCCAATCATTTTTGACATGCATGAACAGCAGTTTCAAATGGTACAACCCTTCCAACAACAGTAGTTAGCAATCCAATTAGGATCTCCACCCTGAAATGATTTAAGAAACTATAGGTTGAACTGCATGAAATTTCTGATGGCTTACGTATTTTTAACCTACTAAATGAGAAACTCTTTTTGAAATGGCCGAGATTAGATAACTGTGGAACCTAAAGCTGGCACTTTCATGTGGCTCGAGCCATGACCATCAGTGATCACAGACAGACCCACTGCGCAGACGCCGCAGGGTGTGGGAACCGAGCTGATGGGGTGGAATGGAGACTTTTCACTACATCCTTCTATACTTTCTGGTGTTTCCAACCAGGGAACACATTATCCACTTTTTTTTTTTTTTTTTTTTTTTTTTTTTATATTTCTTTTTAATAGAAGGAAGAAAGAGGAGGGGAAAAAAATACTAGCAGAATCCAGGATATTCCGGCAGCTTTACATTGCTGACTGCATTCCCTTTCCACTTCTATGACAACCTGCTGCACAGTTTGGTACCTGAGACATCCGCACAACGGCTAACATGAGATGGGCTGTTAGTCTGTTTAGGTAAATGGCTGCATAATCCACAAGAAAACAAATACAACACTGAAATAAAATGAGTGTTTTCCCTCCACATTTTCCATAAAAATGAGCCCATTTCTTTCTTTTTTTTTTTTTTTTTAAAAGAGAAAGAGGACATGAGCAAGCAAGAGGGGAGGGGCAGAGGAAAAGAATCTTAAGCGGGCTCCACGCTCAGCACAGAGCCTGACACAGGGCCCGCTCTCAGGACCCTGAGCTGAAATCAAAAGTTAGATATTTAACCAACTGAGCCCACCCAGGCACACCCTCACCCTTTTCTTCCATCCTTCCTTCCTCCCCCCACCACCTTCCTCCCTCTCTTGCTTGCCTGCTTGCTTCCTTTCTCTCTTTTTTGGAGAGCCCATTTCTGCCACTGTGTCCCAGATTTAAAACCATACATATCTCTGCCTCTTCTCTTTCACCTCCTCCATCGAGACCATTACTCTGCATCCAGTACATGGAAACAATGCCCTTGGTTTTTTGGTTTTTTGGCTTTTAATGGAAAAACCAAGAATCATTCCTGAAGTTCAGAAAGAATAAGTCGACACACTGTTTGAAATGCACCAAGTGTCTCTGAAAGAGTCAGAGGCCAACAGGCCATGTGTGCTGACTCCAGGAAGAGGAGCTCTCGCTGCAGCACTTGTGTTCCACACGCCAGCTGGGAGGAAAGGGGCCAGACCAGACCGTGGGATCGTGCTGCTTAGGCTCAGTCCTGGCTTTGCACTGGCCAGCTGGGAGACTTGGGTGCCTTCCTGACCCCTGGGCCTCAGTTTCCTGAACCACAAAATGTAATTTCTAGTTCTGAATTCAAGCAGCTCTTGGACGGTTATGAGCTTTATCTATTATCTGACAGACATTGCTAAAAACGGTGTCTGGCATACAATGGCATATGTAACTGTTCACCATCATCACCCTCCAAATTCTGCATCTTGCTCTTGCATTAACAATTAAAATGTTTAAGAGAAAATATATACCTTAAAAATAAGATAATCAACAAAGACTTTAAAAAGTACTATTCTCTTCTGACCCGAAGAGAAAAATAAAATTGTGACCATCATCGCATTTGAAGCTCGAGAAGCCATGCTGTTGATTTTAGAGAGCAAATATTAGTACATGCAAAATGCCAGCCCAAGAATTCATTTTAGTAGGTTTGAAGACTCTTTTTTTCATACAAGGGTGACACTGGACTCCTTCTAGATATTGTGCAGAGGGCACACAGCAATGCCATAGAAAGTGGAATGAGCCCTCAGAGGAAACCAAGCCAAGCAGCAGAGCTGCTACTCAGAGTTCACAAAAGGCAATTAGAAATGACTAGTTCATAGGAATATTCTCCACTATTGACTCCATCTCACGTTCCTTCTTTTTCCTCAACAGCTGGTATGGATTCAGGAAATAAAACTGAGCTGTCACAGGTTTGTTTTGTTATATTAATTGTAGACAACATCCTTACTTCGTGGTAACTTTTATCTTGGTCCAAAAGAGTTTTCTGAGTAATAGAAGTTACTTGGAATTGGCCACGTTGAGATAACACCTTCCTCCCCTTCAAGATTTCTGCTCATCTTCCTGGCTATTAAAGAAAACGTTTCAAATCACTCACTCTTGACAGCCTTAAAAATTCTATTTCATTCAGGATAAACAATACTTTGGTTGGTTTGAAAAGATGTTTCTTAGACAGCCCGGCTACCTCCTACGCTGTAGGAGTTTCAAAAAGGGCTATAAAGAGAATGACAGCTGCTTGAATTCAGAACTAGAAATTAAAATAAAAGCTATTAGAAGTGAAGAAAAAACCCACACCACAGGGAGACAGCTTTAAAGAATTTTTCTCTCTTCTATAAATTCTAGTTACCTGCCATGAACTTATTTTCACCACAGAAGCAGCTATGTATTTTTTTTTTTTGACGGCATTAAATAAGCTTTTTCCCTCCAGAGAAAAGGGGAAATGTTCATCCCACACAGAAGCAGAGTTAAGATTATATAGGAAGTCATATAAGAAGTTGCCGTGTGCTTTGTCACTAACATTAGGGGGGCTGAGCTTCTGGGAGGCTTCTGGGGAGACGCCAAGGCAGGGGAGGCAGCTTGCATGATTAATGGGCACACCACAACTCAATTACAGCCCTGAAATTTCTGGCTGCCTTTTCCAACCCATTGATCTCATCATTGTAAAATCGAGTTAAGAAATAATCTGTCTACATATACTGTCACGGAGTCAAGCCTGGTCTTAGATTTAACTTCACAATACAGTAATTCCATGTCAGGGAATCATAACATTGCTCTGGAGAGATGGCAAGAGGCCTGGCACTCAGGAAGTTATTATCTAGAGCCCATCCATGAAGTGTCATGCCAAAAAAATGATAAGAATTGAGAGAAGATTGCCAAGCTTGAGCCAAAGATCTGTTTGTGCTCAGTTATTTGGGCTGGTTATAATTCTGTGTCAAGCTGATCAGATAGGTCGACAAGAAAATGTCAATAGCTGTAGAATGTCACTGGAAATTCACATCAACAATGGTTTTACGGTGGTTCTTCCTACATCGAGGGAGGACGGAGCAGTTACAATTCACTTACAAAAGCATGTTTTCATGAAAGCAATTTCTAAAGATGCTCTCTTGGGAACTGAGATTAGAGAGTACATAGCTGCCAGGACTGCCCGCTATCCACCTTTGACATCTACTGAAATGAGCGCCTGTTAGTGTAGTGCTTTTCTCCCATCTTGTACCCTCCAGTCTTTGAGTGAATGAGGCTATGAACCTGTGAGGTAAAGTAGAGGGGAAAAAAGGAGTTCTCCACTGTTCACAGTTGTGAGATTATTCTTTCTCTAAGAAGATGTAACACTTTGTATTATTTAATAGTTCTTCTTAAAATATTCAGAAAATTCTAATATTTTCTTAATATTGACTTTCCATAGGCAGTATGGAAACTGACTTTCCATATACAATATTTATACTAATACATTTAATGCTATTTTTACCAAACCTATTTTCCAAAACAGTTACATACAGCAGTATGTATTGAATATGCTAACAAAATGAGATACTTCCTTCCTCTTGATGGAAAGGTGGTCTAAATATTTAAAAAAAAAAAAAATCCTCAAGGCAAAACCTAAGACATAAATGCAATGATACCTTTATCTAGGAGCGTAACACATGGCTGAAGACCTCGTTTTGATTATGTGCCTTCATCCTCCACACTGAGTCAGTTAAGAAGTCCCCTCAACGTGCTTGAATATCCCTCCCAGACTCCTCTTCCATCCCTAGTGCTGGTTCAAGACCACGTCACTCTGAGCCTAAACTACTTAACCAGCCTTTGCCACAGTCTTCCTGATTCCTACAGACAAATTAAGTCCCATTAAACTTCTTTTGATATTATTTTCCATGTTACAACTCCCTTGCTGAAAAAAATAGTAACTTCTCTTATCATTCTAACTATAAGGCACCTTTCTCTGGCTTTAACAACAATACTGAACAGAAAAAGCCAGTACTTGAGCGTTTACTATATGCCAGACACTATATTAAGTATATTAACCCCCTAAAATCTTCTCAACCATCCACAGTAGTAGACATTATGGTAACTCCCATTTTGTAGGTAATGAAACAGATTTAGAGACGGTAAGCTATTTGCCCACCAGCTGAATCAGAATATGAATTCCTCAGCCCAGACTTCTTACCACCTGCTCCTTTCTTAGGCAGACCTTGGCAGGGTTGGCAGCATCTCATCAGGTTGCCCGTCACTACCCCTCACCCCTGTCCCCTTCGGATCAAGCTAGCCTCTTCTTTAAGCCCCTGCCTTGTTCTTGCTCAACTTTGCTGCCATGCCTTCATTCAAGCTAGTCCCCTCACCTGAAATCATTCCCGGTCCAACTGCCAAAATGGCTCCCCTCAAGAAAACCAGGAAAACTTCCCCACCTCCTGTAGCCCTGGAGTTGCTTCCCGAGGCCCTCACAGCCGATAGCCCAGGACTGGGCCCTTACTGCCATGCTGTTTCATTATTTCACTATGTAGTGACAGAAGGGAAGTAGAATATCTACTCCTTGAAACACTGTGTGACATAATGCGGAGTTTATAAAAGTTCTTCAGTAGATAGCCAGTATAGGGGTTCCTGGGTGGCTCAGTTGGTTAAGTGTCTGCCTTAGGCTCAGGTCATGATCTCAGGGTCCTGGGATCCAGTCCCTCGTCAGGCCCCTTGCTTGGCAGGGAGTGGGGGGTGAGGTGGGAGGGCGCCTGCTTCTCCCTCTGTCTCTGCCTCGTCCCCCACCTGTGCACGCTCTCTCTCGAATAAATAAAATATTTTTTAAAAAAGATATGCAGAAGTCTGATTTTAGTGTCCAGTATAAGAAAAATCACTAATAAATGATAGAGGCAAAAAACCTCCAAACTGCCAGAAGCATTCCATATTTTAGGATTAAAAATCTACATTTCAAAAGGCCTTACAGTAGCCTACTTTTTTAGTTCTATTCTCTTGCTTATGCCTCATTATTCAACAAGATTTTTTCTGACATACCTAAGGTGCCTCATTTATCTCATCAGCATTATTCTCACTGATAGGGGACATTTAACTGTTAGGTAATCATTTTAAAAAATCCAACTTGTTATCATGTAAGCTGGAAGGACATTTATACAACTTATTTGTCCTACTCCAATTTTAGAGACTGATCCATGTCACAGTATGTTCTTCCTTAGAACAGAAGGGAAATGTTCATGCTTCACTGTTTATCTATCTCCCTTTCAACAGTTACATTTTCACTTTTTGCTTATAAGGCTCTGCACCCTTGTCACACTGTAGGACTACAATAACACATATTCAACAAAACGTGCTGCAGTTAGCACATCCAGCATCCAAGTGTGAAAGTGCCAACCCAACAATACCCAAGTAAGACCTACTCTATATTATTAAATCTTACCAACTGGCTTGCAAGATGATTCTGTTTTCAACTCACCATAAATCATATTTTTTCAGTTGCCTAAACAAATAAACTGCTATATCATGTACAAAAGATGGGCACAGCCTACCTAACTACCCAAGAATATACAAATAAAAACCTGTCCTGTGATTGCCTAGTTCTGTTTATAATTAGAGCTAGCATAAAGAAAGAGAGAGCTTAGTCAAAATTCAGATGACAAACATCTTCTCTCCCACTCCCCAAACCTTTAAATTTTTTCTTCTGCCATGAATGAAAATAACAAAGAATATATTTCATGTAGCCTCAAGAACCTTCCTTATATTTGGGAGAATTACAACAAAGACAATAGTCTCGGGGCATCCAAGTGGTTCAGTTGGTTCAGCGTCCGAACCTTGATTTCAGCTCAGGTCATGATCTCAGGATTGTGAGATAGAGTCCCGAGTTGGAGTCAGGCTCCGTGCTCAGAAGGGAGTCTGCCTGGGAGTCTCTCTCTCCCTCCCTTCTGCCCCTCCCCACCCCAAAGAAAGAAAGAAAGAAAGAAAAGAAAACAGTCTCTCTTTATATAAGTGGTAGTAAGGACATAAATATGGAGCTGGCAGGAGAAAAGGAACATATGTTATATAATGAACTTGTTTAGAGTTACTTTATTACTAATTCTAAGAAAATAAGAACACAGAAAGATAACTGGAGAATGAATGTAGACCTCTGATTTTTAGTTTTCTTTTCTTTTCGTACTTTCTGGTCTACCTCATATTTTGCTATTTCACAAAAGACTTAGCCAAATCTCCTCAACTTTGAAGTTCATGAGATTATTAAATGCTATATGAAAACAAACAATATGGCTTCTACATTATTGTATTATTATTACAAAATAAAGATAAGAATTTCAGTAAATATTTAAAAGCTGCTCTATTGAAAGAAATCTAGCCAGAAACTATATCCATTTCAGTTCATATTAATCATCAGTAAGGATCCTTAAGCAACTAACAAGAATTTTAAAGTCTTTTGCAAATAGTAAGTTTAATATCACTTAATCATATATTACAAAGAAAAATAATGAGCATTGTCTATAATGAGCATGACTAGATGTGCCAAAGCCAATTAAAGTCTTCAACAAAGTAAAGATATTAGGCATCTTTAATTATATTGGTCATCTCTCAATTGGGATGAAGGTGGGGTTGAACATATCATAATAAAAGTCATGTATAACAGGAGAGGGTTTTACTCTCATTTTATGCCCGTTTGAATTCTCTGCTTCCAGGCCTATCCTACTTCAACTCCTATAACAGGCTTGCTGACTCTTCACTAAAAAATGACTTTTTGATCTCCCTGATGTTTCACTGAAGCCGATTCTGATGGCTTTCCAGGGTTGGCTATTTGCTACGTCACACAGTTTCATACCCTACTCAAGGCAGAAGAAGAACTAACACACTACAAACTCAAATACCAAATCTGTGACCAAATCATAGGGCTAAAGAAAATCTCCAGTTGTCCCTTCCAGTCCCTTGAATCTTGACAGATAATCCACCTAAATTTAAAGAAAAACTATTTGCCCTGGGTTTCATTAAGTCAACATTAATTTATACTACAGTGCATAAATGGGAGAGAGGGTATATTTGCATTTAAATTATCTATCACATTCATATAAGCTACAAAATTGAGAAAAATAATCCACCTAAGTTGGCTATAATGTATACTTTAACCAAACCTAGAGAAACACAGCAAGTGACTAGCACCACTGATAAGAAGAAATACAAAAAAGATAAACTTTTTGAAAACTTTGAGTTGACAATAACAGAACTTATGCTACTGGGGAAAAAAAACTACATCTTAATGGCAAAAATAGATTCCCTCCCCCCAGAAGGGGGCAAAGTTTTCAATATAATAAGTGGTATTCAATAACACAGTTTTTTAGTAACATTCTACTATATGCTTTCTTTCAAAAGTTTTTCTCTTCATTTATCCACAACTCATTCTCCTTTTGGAAAATGCAATATGTAGACCTTACTGTTCTCTCTGAAATAATTCTTCTTCACAAACTTGAGTTTCATTAAAGCTTAGCTACAATTAATGGGGGGTTTGTGGGAGGATAAATAATAGCTTTTAATTGTTTTATATTATGACCTCTAAAGTCAAATAAAATCACTCTACAACAAAAGCACAAATTTTCCTGATTCTGACAGCTTGCAACACCAACAACAAATTCCAAGGCTGCAATCAAGCAAGATTAATATAAAGTTATAAAGTACAAAATGCAGAAGAAAACATCATATAAATAATGAACATAAAAATGGACTAAAGGAATTGAGTATTTCACAATCTTTTCCCCTTATAATCAAATAATTAAGAATTATTATATGACCTAAAACTAGGAAAGCTATGATTATATACCATCTTGAGGATTCCCATAAAAGACGCGCCAAACACCACTTCAGCAACTTCTTACTCATTACGAACCACTTAGCAACCCAATGATCAAAAGGCCAGTATACCATGTATACATGATTGGGTATTATGATTTAATTCCTTAAAATACCAAAAAAGTTGATATGATTCTAAGACAAACAGTCCCTCTTCAGTCATTTCCTTTATGAAATATAGTCAATTCAGTTTTGCTCAAGGGCCAGTGAGCCAATGTAGATACTATTCTACATAATGTATGATATATCTCCTTGACTTCTTTTTCTCTTCCTACTTCCCAACATTAGCCTCTTTCACAATTTATTAACACTTCCACCAGAGGACAAGTGAGATATGAGAAAAGGTGCAATTCAAACCAGTCAGTTTTACTCCTTATTAGCAACTCTGTTGAGGGAGTGAAGGTGAGAAAAAAAGAGAACAAAAAAGTTAGGTGGGATCAGAAGTTGAAACTGATGTCTAAAAGTAAGCTCTGAAATTATAGGTTGATTTTAAGGATTCAGGCTCTTCCTCTGGAAAATAAGGATCTGATTGCAAAACTAATAGTTGTATCATATGATGCATGTCTTAATATAAAAGAATACCAGCACACCTTCACCCCCCCACGTTACTACAGGAAGCATTCCGAGTCCTCCTGGGAGACTCCCAAGTCAGTTGTTACTTGCTCTCATCGATCTTTGGATATTAACTACCTGCACGTCTGACTATATAGGTCCTCATGATGAAGGTACTGTATTTGTTTCTGTCTGCACTCATTCCCTTCCTCCCTCTGACATTCACCTTCAACTTCCAAACCGATATAACTGTAATGGCTTGAAAGGATAATTAATGAAAGAGACAAAAAGAAAAAAAAAAAAAAAAGGATGAGAAGAAAAAGAATGACAATGAGTTTCAAGTTCAGGAAATGTGAAATCCCACAACAAATGAGTCCCTGTTTCAGACATGCCTACTGAAATTAAAGTTTCTGAGACCAGGATCATCTTCCTCTCCATACCAATAACCACATGATTACAAACTGGCAATCGGTGACTTCTACATGGCACAGTCTTGTTTTGTAGAGATCAGCATTTCAAATTCCAATTTCCAAGCTCTCTTTAAACAGTGAGGCAGTCTGGCAATGCTGAAACAATGTGGCTGCATGACAACGAGTGACAGGAACATGGCAGCCAGGATGAGACGGGAGAACTTCCGTTCTCCCGAGTGCCACTACAGCTTATGCTCACTCCACTCAGCCTGGCCCCTAAGGCAGGTCCCTTTGCCACTCCTGCTAGATGAGGAGACGCTAGCCTCACAAGAACATCAGAAAGATGGGCTAAGTAAGATGCAGAAGCCCTAAACTCTAGGGCAACAGAAGACTCTGTCTCTAATCCAGATGCATTTAACATTAGACTACCAGCTCCTCTCAAAAGATCTGCTTTAATTTTAGTTCCCCTTCCATTTGTCTCAGAGTTATATAACCTCACAGGAGGTCACACAAGTCTCCCAAAAAAGAAATTTAAGCTGTCTTTTAAAAATAAAAAAAGAAGCATGCATAACAAATACAAACACAAACCTGAAACTCGCATTCTCTCTCTGCCAAGGAAGCTTCACCCTCCTTGTTAATCTCAAAAATTATCATTTTAAGGAGAAAAGGAATTAAGTCACAGAGGAAGGAAAACCATGGCCTTCCCTGGGGACATACGATATACCATACTCTCAACAGGCTGTCAAGCAGAAAAATATCATTAACATCTTACCATCTTCCAGCTCAAGACAAAGATTATATACAGCCACGGGTCTCTTAGTCCTCTGGCCTTGTCTCTTCGATTGCCTTGGTGGAGCATTTGGGGGTGATGTTGACAGGGAGACTGGCTCTGGGAATGTGGCATCAGGCAGGGTCCTAAAAATCTGCCATCAAAGCATAAAGGACATTAATCGTTTCCAATGAACAGAAACCTATGTGTTGCAATATTAAACCAGGATCAAACAACATTTGATTTGGGGCTCATCCAAAACACGCTAGAGCCAAAAACCCATTCCTTCAAATTTCAGGTACAGGTCCTAAGCCTTTCATTTATTTTTTTAACATCATATTTCAAAATAAAATTTCCCCTTAAAATTAAGTAAAAGCAACATCCAATCATTACATTGCAAAATAAATTCATTCCCAAACTAAATATGTATAATTATCTTTACCAGGTGTAGACAATACCACAGCTATCCATCCACAAAGAAAGTAGCCAGGATAAAATGTCAAAAGTAAATACCCCATTAAATTTCATACAGGGTTATATTTATGCCAAATGCTGGTCTCAATTTTTTTAAACTACATAAACAGAAACATATGACTGCAAATACTTTTACACATTTAAAAATAGCTTGTGCTTATGAAATTACCTTTCAGAGTCCCATGTACATTTTTCATAAAATGCTTTATAGATTTTATCAGTTAATACCTTCCAACTTCTTTTAATAATTCCCCTTCCATTTATGAAACCTAGAATATTAGCACCTTGATTATCTTACAGTGTCACTCATGGATCAGCAATAATAACATTAATTAAAATGTGCTGCTTCTTTGCTTAGCAATTTTTTTGCTTTTGAGAAAAGCAATCTGTAAAGGGAAGCATATCGTGCAGAGGTGATTTATATAGAGACCTTCCAAGACCTGGGTTCAGAGGCTTCCTGTCCCCAACAAAACTGCAGATCCTTTGGTCTTCAATGAACTCATAAAATAAAATATTTAGACATACCAACCTAATAGAGACTGCATCTCCAAGAGGTCTGATGCTCCCCAAGTGGAAGCAGGAAACAGGAAGAAAGCTAGCTAGCATTAAACAAAACATGAATATAAACTGACAATAAAAAGCACTGTGGGAAAACCCCACTGCTGCAAGGAAATGATTATTTATGCATTTAAATAAAAACAGGCGTGTGACCCGGGTATACGAGTGAGGGTATCACATATGCGTATCACATTTAACAGCTAACAACCATAGCAGAGCTATAATCGCAGAGACTAAAAGTTCTCACCTAAAAACTATTATATACCAATAAAAATAGACAATTTCAACAGAGCCTTTGCTTGATAGTACCATACTGCCCCCTCATGTGTAAATGGAATACAAAATGATTTAAATTACTCTGGACAAATATTTGCTAGTGAAAATGTAATTTAGTGCTCCAACTGGTAACCTGCTAACACCATATTTCCACAGACTCTGTGTTCCAATCAGACACTCTGGCAAATAGCAAATTACTTATCTGCCTTAAAAAAAAAAAAAAATCCTCTGCTGTCTAAACTACTGTCCACAGCTGGATTTATTACCATCTGTCACTGTGCAAATTAAAGAAGGTTGTGGGGTAGTGGGAACAGAAGAGAAGTTAGGCTGAAAAATGCACAACAATGTGAAGAAGAGAAGAAAAGATGGGGAAACTTACTTCCACTGGAAGAAAACAGCACATGTGTGGCCAACTTTTGGAATAGGGTCTTGATTTACCTGTGTTTGATCTTTACAAATATGGGAAATACCTCTGGGACAGTAGTGAAATCGGAAACCAAACAATACAGAGAGGCAATACATCCAAAGCCTGGATAAACAATGGCAAAGTTGTATCCCCAGAACTGATGCTAGATAGCTAGCTAATAACCTTCCGAACAGAACTTCCTCCGAGATCCACACTGATGACTGCTGTTCCCCCACACATCTCAGGGGGAGAGGATGAGTAGGAATATTGTGGGGCGGTGAGCTGTGGGGCAGCTCAAGTCTAGAGAGTCAAACTACGAAGCAAGCCAGGACCTGGGAGTGTGACTCCACTGTTCACGGGGGACTGATCTGAGACATCCCAGGGCTGAGCCTCCAGAAGCCTCTGGAATACTTATGACAATATTTAGTTTACATCAAAGTATCTGAGAGAATATTATTCAGTCATAAAAAGACAAGGAAATCTTGCCATATGACAACACGGATGGTCACAGAGCATTATGCTAAAGTGAAATCAGACAGAGAAACACAAATACTCTATGATCTTACTTATAGGAGGAATCTTGAAAAAAAAAATTAATTAAAAAAAAAAACCCTAACTCCTAGAAATAGAACAGATTAGTGGCTGTTGGAGGTAGGAGGACAGGGATGGGGAAAATGGATAAAGGTGGTCAAAAGGTACAAACTTCTTCCAGCTATAAGATAAAGGTCTGGGGATGGAATGTACAGCATGGTGACTACAGTTAGTGATACTGTATTGCATATTTGCAAGCTGCTAAGAGAATAAGCCTTAAAAGTGCTCATTATGAGAAACAAAAATTTTTAAGTATGTGAGATGATGGGTGTTAACCAAACTTACTGTAGTAATCCTTTCACAGTGCATACATAGATCAAATCATTATACCGTACACCTTAAACTAAAACGAACACTTTATGCCAATTATATCTGAATAAAACTGGGGAGAAATTATACCTGGGAATGGGGAACTGTTTTGTTTTCCTTTGATTTCCATTTTTAAAGCTTCCAGGCGATTCTTCTGTGTAGCCCAAGCCTGAGAAGTGCCCATTTAGACAATCATTATATAGCACTCTACACTTTTGTTGGATAGACCAAAGCCAAAATCAAAACACAGAAAAATTACTTCAGAAAAACTGACACTGAACATATACAATCAATTCCTTGGAACCTTCCCAACTCCTAACTGGAATAAAATATCTCTAAGATTCCAAATATCGACCACTCCCTCAATAAACTCCATGTTGTAGTAACACTTCAAAGAGGTAATCTTTTATCTGAATGAGGGGATACCAAGGCACATTTGCTAACTTGAGAAGGCACTAATCTAGCTTTTAAGTCTTCTCAACCATGGAAGTTTAGACATATTGCTTAAAACAGAGTACCTCATCTTCTCATCTGTATAATGAGGGCTATAACAACTAGATCTCATGTTATGACAGGGATTAAATGAGAAAACATTTATAAAGTTTAGTACAGCAGTTGGCCCACTGTAACCAGAAATAAAATGGAGCTACTGATACTTCTAATAAGATCTCATATAGTAGATAATGATAATAAAAATGGATCTAGAGGGCGCCTGGGTGGCTCAGTGGGTTAAGCCGCTGCCTTCGGCTCAGGTCATGATCTCAGGGTCGTGGGATCGAGGCCCGCATCGGGCTCTCTGCTCAGCAGGGAGCCTGCTTCCCTCTCTCTCTCTCTGCCTGCCTCTCTGTCTACTTGTGATCTCTGTCTGTCAAATAAATAAATAAAATCTTAAAAAAAAAAAAAATGGATCTAGACCCTCATTACTCAGCTCAACCACTGTTTTGAGAGTGCTCTAAGTTCTTAAGGTCTTGAATATTCCTCCAATTTACTGTGTATTCTGAACATTATGATTCTAAAATGTTTATGGAAAAAACCCATTCAGCAATGGGCAAAAAGGAAGAAACAAAATAGAGCCCCTCAATGGAATTCCCAAGTCAGCTAGAATCACATCATTACTTTGTGTACACTGCTGCACTAAAATTTGAGATTTAAATTACCTCCTCTTTCACTGAATACATTTAACATGTAAAAAACACCTACTAGGTAGTAGGCTTTCTTTAATATTCTCGCAACTTTTGAGGAAGGCATTTTCCCCACATTTTAAAATGATAAAGTCTCAAAGATTAAATCATGAACCCAAGTCTCTTTTCCAATCTATGTTTGAAAATGGTATTGTTGGTATCTCCACTCAGCTCTGATTCCAAAGCTCCTGTTGCCAGTTAAAAAACAAAATTTAATTCGGGGCGGGGGGGGGGGGCGGGGAGCAGTGTGGAATCACCAACTATATACTATTCTATATCTGTTTTAAAAGAGTAAAACTAGAGATTATATAATCTCAGATTACGTATATAAGAGATTATCTGCCTAAAATTCACCATGGTTGTGCTAGGTCCTCCCAGATGTTTCAAGACCCATTACCTTTCACGTGCATCTACCTTGTTTGCCAAAAGGCACTAGCCTTGCATTGGCGGTTCAGGGTAGAATTCTCGCCTGCCAAAAGGCACTAGCCTCAAGTACTCAACTCTTTTTCTCGTTTGTTTTTTAAGTTACAAAGTTACGCTCTCATGGTTCTCTCTGAAACACCAGAAATAACTTTTTAAAAAATTTTTTTTAAACTTAGGAGAGGAAGAAACAGTAAACTGTTTATACTTTAAAACTTTTGACCTGTTTTCTGGCCATCTGATTCTAGAAGTTACAATTTTGCTTGTCTTATTCTATGTGGCCAAGATGTGCATCTTTAACACTGATTCCTGATTCTAGAACCACTATATGGATGCAAATTCCTTTACTGCCCACGTCTCTTTCCAAAATCTTTGGACTCTCCTAACTTCTCTAACACCATGCTACCTTCATTGTAGGGCAGATGAACTCATCTGAAACAATTCTAAAAGTTCAAGTCTACTCAAAACATTTTTTTCAGGGTAGAAAGTTTCTTCACTGCACCTACGTATTTTACAACAAAGAAAAACTCAAACCAGACAACTCAATGACAAAAAACAAAACTCCACACATAGGCATGTCAGGTAAGCAAGCGCGTATTCAGGTCTCCTGAGCGTCAGCACAAACACAAGTCTGGCACCACCTTTCAGTCACAGATTCCTCAGACTCAACAAACTGCACATTTATGCCCATGGGACTCAGCTATACAGATAAATACCTCCCCAAGTCCTTCTTGCTCTGCCACCAGGGGCCACATATGGAAATGATGGGACTGTGTCTGCTAGAAATGCTTTGTAGATATACAGCAAATAAAAATGGTTTCTAAAAAGTTTGCTTTAAAACCTAACTCAAACCTGCAGCGTTTGATTCAACTAAATTAACTAGTAATATGGTTAAAGGAAATTAAGGGGGATGAGATTATTCTTTTTTTTTTTTTTAATGTGTCTCTGCAGAAGAATTCACTGGTCTTTACTGCAATAGGAAGATTATTAATACCTGTGCATATTCTTATCATCTTTAGTAATAATAGTTGCAACTACTGGGTAGTTGCAATATATGCCTGACATATTCTTAAGACCAAGTGCTTGATCCACAAAGATTTCCTGACTCCAGTATGGATGTGTTAGTCACTATGCTGCTCTGTCTCCAGTATCTGCAATCACATTAAGGCCCATTCATACTATGTCCTCTTTGATGATGGTAGATCTCACCTAACTATACTACCCATAAACAGAGAGAGGGAGAGCCAGCAGGCAGTTGGAAATCAATGCCTACTCCCCTCAGGGAACATTTAATGTACAAAGAGGGACAGAGATAAAATTTCCAGTCTTCTTTCCACAATATTGAACTACAGAATGGCCAGATATTCCTTCAACCTTCAGAGTCTATAGTGTGTTTAGACAAACTTTCATCACCTTAAGGTCGTAGGACTCTAGCTTGGCACCAAGGTGGTCTGAACCTTCCATCTACAACAAAACTTCGGAAGTCAGCTACAGTGTGAGCACTACACAGAGAACTCTGAAGACCTTCTAGGTGTCTGTCCTTGAACCAGCTCGACCCGAAGACTAAACACAAGTCTTTAGCAGAAAATATAACTAGAATCGACAATAGGGGCTGACAGTGAAATACCAGTTGGGTTTAGACTTGACGCTGGAAGTAGATTAATGCTTCACGTTTGTTCTGGTTCATTAGAACTCAGAATCTGAGAGCTGAAAAATATCCTACTTATCACTTAGGCCAAGCCCTTTATCTCACAGTGGAACAAGCCGAGGCTCCTATGGTTAAAGATTTGCTCATTTTTATACCACTAGTTAGTGGTAAACCCAAGCTTTGTTCCCAGACCAAGGCCTCAATGCCAAATGCTATTTCCCATCTTGCTGGCTCTGGTCCTTTCTTTCCAACAGACTTTTCTGTATTCACTTGCTTCCTGATCAGGGCAGATTCTGCTATACAGCTGCAGTTCCTCCAAGCGCTTTCATATGTGTTATCTGATGCAAGCCTCTACATGGGGATCTGTGAGGCTGACCCTGGAATGGGTTACAGGGTTTGGTTCAGAGAGCCAGCTTCCAGGTAGCATGAGGCCCCTCCCACTGTGTCACAGAAGACAGGGGGAAGGGCAGCCAAGAAGAATGGGAGGGAAGGGGTGGAGGGGGGGGCCAGGAGACAGTCCCAGTTCCAGCCTATTCATCCTATGGGTTCAGGCTTTCACTGTGGCCCTGACTTACCCTGAACTTTTCCAAAAAACAACTTCAATTTTGGTTTACAAGACCCTCCCAGGAGGGGAGAGGAAGGGAGTGGAGGGCAGGGGAGGGGAGGGGGAAAAAAAGCAAAAAGTGTGTTTTTTTGGAATTTATCAAATTGCTAGAGTTCCTCTTTTCCTTTCTTTCCAAGTCTTTAGCTTTAATTTCTTAGAGACATTTTCAGACCCCTTCCCCAGTCCTAATGGGGTATATATCACATTGATTTCTGCAGCACTCTATGCACTAGAGTAATACACAACTGACTTTGGTTTTTCTACTTCAAGATTTCAGTAAATGACAACTTTCATCTACCAGACTTTATATAATGAAACATACCCCAGAACTACCTACCCCAAACCATGGATATTTTCAGTGCTATTAACTGTGCATGCAACATCTGTGCCCTGGTTTTTCTAGTGTTCAACAAGAACTGACACAGGTAGTGATAATAATTAATAACTCTGATATATTGGGAACTAAATGGTATTAATAAAATGTTTATAGGCTCCCTAAATAACTTTCTCCCCACTCAATTCACAAGAGAAACTTCTGATCAAGCCAAAGCTACACGGCTCTTACACTCATGGTGTGAACATATATTCCCAGTTCTGAAATGTTGTTTTCTGGTTTGCGAAACTTTGAAAACACTCCAGGTGCTGTTTTATCAATTTGCACCTGCAAACATTTGGGAAACACAAGCGTACACCTTCCAAAGTCAGAAGAATACACTTTCCTAAACACAGCTGTAAATCTGACTTTCAAAACCTAAATGCCACCAAATATTCTTCACTAAATAAAAAACCAGTAAGTAAAAAAGTTTTCCTTTCAGCAATGAAAGCCTAGAATAATATTAAGGAAATAGAGGTACTCTACACCAACAATGAAGCATACTCCATACATGATAGTCCTTCCTTTTTTTTTTTTCCCCCTCTTATTCCTCTTCCTCCAATTTTGGTGTACCACTTCTCCCAGATTTTTTTTTTTGTTTTTTTCATCCTTTATCTTTGCAGGACTCAACACTCCCTTAGAAATCACTTTGTCCTAACAGCAGCACAGAGGATCAGAACACAGGAAACCTACCATCTACAATCCCCAAAGGCCTGGGAATCCCTAAGAAGAGGCCTCACCAACCCAGCACTATCTCTAGCCATGACAAAGAGCAGGCCCCTCCTTCAATGACACCTGTGACACTTTAAACCGAGTACAAGTAAACACACTCATCATTTTATGACCTTTTCAAGGAGAATGACATTTTTTCTTTTGGAATACAAGCTATGACCCCTAGTCATTTGAGTAGGCCAGAATGACCATGTCCTAAGAAAGGAAAAATAAGCCACAGACCTATTAATTCTCTAAAAGGAAGTGTGTAGATTTGAATCACAGTGAAGACAATATCCCCTGAAGGCATGTATATGATTATATTTATCAGAATCATCTAAAACCTTTTTTAAGTATATATGCCCCCAGGCATGGCCTACATATTATTTAAGAGATATTGCAACAGCCTTTTTTTCTCTCTCTCCATTTTTAACGTTCATAAAAATGATATGTCTAAAGCAAAACCATGTTTTGAAGGTGGTCAATGGTGGTCCTATATGAGAAGCTGCATGGCCAGGGGAGGAGATGTTTATCAGTCTTCATACTAAATCAATAGTTTTAAAATTTATAGGAACAGTTTGGTTTAATTTTTTATTGGTAATTTTTTTTTGTTTCAAATTAGAGTTATCCCTTGAATAATGTGGGGGTTAGTGTTGACTCCCCTCCCCTAGGCAATCAAAAATCAACATACAACTTTTGACTTTCCAAAACCTTAACTAGTAATAGCCTACTCTTGACCTATGTTGTTACTGATAACATAAACAGTTGATTAACACGTATTTTGTGTGTCATATGTGTTATATACTGTATCCTTACAATAAAGCAAGCTAAAGAAAATTTTATTGAGAGTATACAATTATAGTATTGTACTGTATTTATCTTTAAAAAAATCTGTAAGTGAAACTGCGCAGTTCAAACTCACTGTTCAAACATCAACTGTACAATTTATTCATGTTACAAAACTGATAACTAAAACACATTATATTCCTTGTAGAATTTCTGGTAAACTTAAAAAAAGAAAGAAAGAAAACCTTTAAAGAAGACTAAAAACCACCCATCATCCCACACACAGAAACATTTCTGTTAAAATTTTAATGACTATTCTTCAGAGCTTTTCCCCCCATGTAACATTTGTCTCATTTTAAAGAAGTCAATACATGGCTACAAAAATATACAGATCTCAGTGTCCTAGAATTTGCCAGTATTCAGTCTTAGCTACACTGATAGGTGACCTCTGCCATATATAATTGTTAGGAATAAGCTTTAGGCAAGATTTGTTTTCTAAACACCTTCGCATATAGCTAGATTTTCACCTTCTACTTGAAATGTTTCTAATCAGGAATTTAGAAAATACTCATGTATAATTTCTTTTTAAGATTTTATTTTATTTTATTTTTTAATTTATTCAACAGACAGAGAGATCACAAGTAGGCAGAGAGACAGGCAGAGAGAGAGAGAGAGAGACAGACAGACAGAGGGAAGCAGGCTCCCTGCTGAGCAGAGAGCCCGATGCGGGACCGATCCCAGGACCCTGAGACCATGACCTGAGCCAAAGGCAGTGGCTTAACCCACTGAGCCACCCAGGCACCCCCTCATGTATAATTCTAAGAATATTCCAAGCAGCCCAATGTTTCAACCCTAACCCCGCCAACTCAAGCCTCTGTGGAAATCACATAATGGCACATGATAACAACTCCTTCAGGATATACTGCACAATTCATTTTAGTAAGACTTAAATATGATGAAAGCATAATTTTTACCTAGTTCCTGCACCTTCAAAGGTGAAGCTAAAAAGGTTAATGCTTACATTCCTGCATTATACCTCAGTTTGGAACGTGCTAATTCTCAGTTATAACAGCTTGTGTTTGAAGTGTAAAAGGAAAGATCTCCCTCAACTGATTTCACTTCCCCTAGAACTGGCTTTGACACAAATGTTTCCAATCATGATGAATGGTGCTATGCCTTAAGTGCATTCCTTTAACTGGAAGGAAACAACAGTCAGGATAAAATGACCACAGAACCACACAGAGAGCAGAACCTCTTCATCTGTATTTCTGTTGACACTCTAATAATTTAAGTGCTTGTTACTTACATCTGTATAAATTGTTTAGTACCTGTCAAATTGGGTCATGCATGCTCATCTTTGTCATAGGAATTATTCAAAAATCCAACATTGTCATCATTATATGTTTATTTACTGGGAAATGAGCATATTTAAGATCTTTATGTAATTTAAGTCCCAAATCATAAATGTTAGGGAGCCATCAATGAATGCTATCACTAACGAATAAAAGTCTATCATGGAATAGGATTCTTATATAGTCTCAGGCTATTGGTAGGGCACCTGGGTGGCTCAGTCGGTTAGGCACCTGCCTTTGGCTCAGGTCATGATCCCAGGGTCCTAAGATCAGCCCTGTTTTGAGCTCCCTATTCAGTAGGGAGTCTACTTCTCCCTCTCCCACTCATGTTCTCTCTCTCTTTCTCTCTTAAATAAATAAAATGTTAAAAAAAAATAGTTTGAGGCTGTAACTTAATTACAAAAATGGGGAAAAAACCCGCTTTTACAATTAAAAAATCTGGCAGTCATCACCTCTGACATTCTTAAAACACAATCACAAATTCATTGACACTCTTCCATCAAGAGTAGCATCTATCCACCACCAAAAAAAAGAAAGAAAGAAAGAAAGAAAGAAAGAAAGAAAGAAAGAAAGAAAGAAAGGAAGAAAGGGAAAGAAAAGAAATCTTGCCATTTGCCATGACATGGATTGAACTAGAGGGTATTATGCTAAGTGAAATAAGTCAATCAGAGAAAGATAATTATCATAAGATCTCTCTGATATGGGGAATTTGAGAGGTGGGGTGGGGACTTGTGGGGAGAAGGGAGGGAAAAATGAAACAAGATGGGACTGGAGAGGGAGACAAATCATAAGAGACTCTTAATCTCAGGAAACAAACTGGGGATTGCTGGTGGTGGGGGGTAGGGATAGGGTGGCTGAGTGACGGACATTGGGGAGGGTATGTGCTATGGTGAGTGCTATGAACTGTGTAAGACTGATAATTCACAGACCTGTATCGCTGAAACAAATAATACATTATATGTTAATAAAAAAAATAACAAAGTAAAAAATAAAAAGATTAAAAAAAGAGAGAGAGTGGCATCTATATCCCTTCCCCTTGAATTTGGGCAGCTCCTAACCATGCCAACCAACAGCATATGCATTAGTGATGGCATAGAACTATGGATGCTAGATTATAAAAGGCCCTACAGTCTCTCTCTTGATGGCTAGAATGCTGTCTTAGGCTGCCATGCTCTGTGAGGAAACACAAGCTTGTGTAGGAAACTCTGTTCCATTGTCCCAGAGGAGCCTTGCGTCTGAATCACCCCAGCCTAGGCACCAGATGTGAGCGTGGAAGCCTCCAGATGATTCCAGTCCCAGCCATTCAAACATCCCAGCTTATTTGCCTAGAATATCATTTGGGAGATAAACATCATTTATCTCCCAAAAATATACAACCTGAACCTAAACATGAAGAAAGATTCAAAATAAAGAACGTTTTATAAAAGAACTGGGCTAGACTTCCAGGGAACATGGTGGAGTAGTAGGATCCTAAGTTCACTTTGTCTCATGGTTACAACTCAATAGCACCCACATCAGTGCAAATAACCCAGAAAATGACCCAAAGACTGGCAGAGCAGACTCTCTACAGCTAAATGTAGAAAAGATGCCATACCAAAGAGGGTAGGTAGGGCAAAGACACCATCAGGAGCCAAATGGACTTGCTGGACTATCTGCAGGATGAAGGGACACAGTGGGCATGGAAGAGACCAGACCCCACACCAGATACCTTAGGCATGGGGAACACACACTGAGAAGAGGAATTCCCATAACATTAGGCTTTGAAGGGGCCTTGTTTCATAACTTCTTACAACTGATGGGGCTTAGCACTTGAACTTTAAGAATCAGTGGGCTCAGCTTTGGGAGCTAAAGGGTAAGATGAAACTGAGTTACCACCATTAAACAGTACAACAAACAATCCTGCTAAGATACAGCATAGAAACAGCAGTTTGAAAAACACCTGGAGTATACAGGAAGGAGATTTATTTACTAATCTCAGAGCACAGGCCAGAGGGGACATGGATCTCTGGGAGACTTCTCCAAGAAAAAAAGAGCTAGTGACACCAACTTACCTACCCTGCTTCCCAGCCTAAATATATAGACATCTGCACAGTGCCAACATTCTCCACCTAGCTTGCTAAAAGTACCCTGCCCCCATCACAGTTCTGTGGACATGCTCCCCCATAACCCAGCTAGCCTCAGCAGAAATTTTTCCAAGCTGTTGCAGTTCCTGTCCCATAGAGCACTGCTGTGGACCTTGCTGTCACCATGCACCTTGTCTCCTCCAATAAACCCTTGGCCACAGCCCATCCAAAGTGGTGCCAAAAACTTGGCACTGTGCTAGCAGCCCTGACAGTGGCCAACACCACTGAAAAGTGACTCCTGTCCCAGAGAGAGAGGGGAAGATAACTAGATATGTCTTCTAACTGCAGACATGAAGTCTGACTGCAGAACCGATCCACCAAAAAAAAGCTTCACAGGGGACAACTCAGGGAAAGCACCCTGTAGTTCAGTGCTACTGTTCCTCTGGCAAATGCATAGTCTGACTCAACTCAAGCCCAAGGCAGCCCCAGACTGGCCCACTAAACAACCCAGGGACCAAACCCTGCCCACAACAGGCAAAGAAAGCCATGGCACATGACTGGATTAAACAAAGCCAGATGAGCCATAACAGCAGCATGCAATTAATACACATTGGAGATTCCCATGAAGTGCCATGTCCTGGTGAACAGAGGACACTGCACTGCAGGACACTATAGGACCTCTCATTCATAAACCATTACTTTAAAGAGCCGGAGACATAGCTAATTGCCCAACACATAGAAACTAACAAAGATAGTTAGACTGAATGAGGAGACAAAGGAGTATGTCCCAAATCAAAGAAAAGGAAAATCATAGCAAAAGACTGAAGCAGAATTCTCTATACCTGATAGAGAATTTAAATAACAGAGAATTTTAATAATAGAGAATTTAAAATAATGCTAATAAAGATACTCACTGGACTTAAGAAAGGAGTAAAGGATGTCAGTGAAATCCTCAACAAGGAGATTAAAAAAAAACAACATAGGGCGCCTGGGTGGCTCAGTGGGTTAAGCCGCTGCCTTCGGCTCAGGTCATGATCTCAGGGTCCTGGGATCGAGGCCCGCATCGGGCTCTCTGCTCAGCAGGGAGCCTGCTTCCCTCTCTCTCTCTGCCTGCCTCTCCATCTACTTGTGATTTCTCTCTGTCAAATAAATAAATAAAATCTTTAAAAAAAAAAAAAAAAAAAAAAAAACAACATAAAAGAACCAATCGGAGATGAAGAACTCAATAGCTGAAATTAAAAATGTACTAGAGAGAATAAAGAGTAGATCAGAGACAGCAGAAGAATGCATCAGTGACCTGGGAGACAGGGCAATCCAGTTGAACCAGAGAGAGAAAAAATAATAAAAATGAAAACAGACAAGGGAACTCAGCAATACCATAAAGGGAATAGCATTCATATAGTAGAGATTCCAGGTAGAAAAGAAAGAGAAACAGGGCCATAAATTTTTTTGAAGAAATAAAAGTTGAAAACTTCCCAAATCTGGGGAAGGAAACAGAAATCTAGGTCCAGGAGGCACAGAAAGCCCCCAAGAAAATTAACCCAAGGAGGTCGACACCAAGACACATAGTAATTAAAATGGCAAAAAAATACTGATAAAGAATTTTAAAAGGAGCAAGGAAAAGGAAAACAGTAAAATATGCAGGAAACTCAATCCAAGGATACCAACTGATTTTTCAGCAGAAATTTTGCAGGTCAGAAAATAGTTGCATAACATATTCAAAGTGCTAAAAGGAAAAAAACCTGCAACTGAGAATATTCTATCCAGCTAGGCTACTATTCAGAATAGAAGGAGAGATTTTCCCAAACAAACAGAAGTTAAAGGAATTTATGACCACTAAACCAGGCCGTACAAGAAACATTAAAGGGGACTCTTTGAATGAAAAGGAAACACCATAAGTAGGAATAAGGAAAGTAGGATGCACAAAAGCAATAAAATTATATTTTTAAAAATAAGTCAAGACTGGGGCACCTGGGTGGCTCAGTCAGTTGAGGAAGCAACTATTAATTTTGGCTCAGGTCATGACCTCAGGGTTGTGGGACTGAGCCCCACTGGCTCCACTGGAGCCCCACTGGGCTCCATACACAGCAGCAAGTCTGGTCTCTCTCACTCCCTCTCCTCTGCCCCTTCCCCCACATATGTTCTCATGTTCTTTCTCTCTCTCTTTCAAATAAATGGGTGAATTTTTAGAAAAAAAGATTAGTGAATATAAATGTTGAAATTAGAAAATGTAAAGTATGACACCACATACCTAAAACGTGGGGGGGAAGAATAGTAAAGAATGGGTTCAAACGTAAGTGACCTTAAACTTAATATAGACTGCTATAGGCACAAGACATTATATACAAACCTAATGGTAACCACAAATCAAAAGCCAGTGAGATGCAAAAAAATAAAAACAAAGGAATCCAAGTATATCACTAAAGAAAACCAACAAGCCATGAGAGAAGAGAGCAAGAGAACAGAAAAATACAAAAACAACCATAAAACAAGTAACAAAATGGCATCAGTAGTTACCTTTAATGTAAATGGACTAAATGCTACAATCAAAAAACACAGAGTGATAGAATGAATAAAAAAGCAAGACCCATCTAAATACTGCCTACAACAGACTCATTTCAGACCTAAAGACACATGCTGGTTGAAAGTGAAGACATGGAAAAGCAGTTGTCATGCAAAGAGCAGTGAAAAGAAAGCTAGGGTAGCAATTCTTATATCAGACAAAGTAGACTTTAAAAGAAATATAAGAGACAAAAAAAGGACATAACATAATCATAAAGAGAACAATCCAACAAGATATAACAATAGAACCAATCAAATACACAAAGCACCCAATAACAAACATAAAGGAAATAATCCATAGTAATTCAATAGTAGTATGGGACTTTAACACCCAATTACATCAACGAATAGATAGATCATCAAGATAGAAAACCAACAAGAAAACAGTGGCTTTGAATGATGCACTGGACCACATGGGTCTAACAGATATATTCAGAACACTCAGTCCTAAAACAGCAAAATACACACATTCTTTTCAAGTGCACATGGAACATTCTACTGAATAGATTATGTATTAGGGCATAAAACAATTTATCAGCAAATTCATAAAGACTGAAGTCATACTATGTATCTTTTCTGACCAAAATGTCATGGAACTAGAAGTCAACCACAAGAAAAAGTCTAGAAAAAAGCAAATACACAGAGTTTAAATAACAGGATATTAAACAATGAATATGTCAACCAAGAAATCAAAGAGGAAATCAAAAAATACACAGAGATAAACTAAAATGAAAACAGCAGTCCAAAATCTTTGGGATGCAGCAAAAATCATTCTAACAGGGAAGTTAATAACATTACAGGCCTATCTCAAGGAGCAAGAAAAATTACAAATAAACAACCTAATGTTATACCTAAGGGAGCTAGAAAAAGAATAACAAACCCAAAACCAGCAGTAGGAAGGAAGTAAAATATACTAGAGAAAAATAAAACGCAAACAAACAAAAAAAGAACAAATCAATGAAACAAGGAGCTGATTCTTTGAAAAGATCAACAAAATTGATAAACCTTAGCCAGATTCTGGGGGTGGGGGAAGTGGTCAATAAACAAAATCAGAAATGAAAGAGGAGAAATAATGACTGATACACAGAAATACAAAGGATTATAAGAGAATATTATGAAAAATGATATGCCAACAAATTGGAAAACCTAAAAAAGTGGATAAATTCCTAGAAGCATATAATGTGCCAAAACTAAATGAGGAAAAAGAAGAAAATTTGAACAGACTGATTACTAGCAATGAACCAAATCAGTAATCAAAAAACTTCCAACAAACAAAAGTCCAGAACCAGTTACTTTTCTCAAACTATTTCAAAAAGTAGAAGAGGAAGGAAAGCTTCCAAATTCTTTCTGAAGCCAGCATTACCATGATACCAAAAGCAGATTAAAAAACAAACAAAAAAACTACCAAAAAAAGAAAAGTACAGACCAATATCTCTGGTGAACATAGATGCAAAAATCCTTAACAAAATAGAGTAAACCAATCCAACAATACACTTAAAAATACATCACATCAGCAGAGAAAGCATAAAAACCAAATTATCATTTCCATAGATGCAGAGAAAACATTGACAAGTACAATATCCCTGCATGGAAAAAAAAAAAAACCCTCAAAAAAGTAGGCTTAGAGGGAACATACCTCAGTATAATAAAGGCCATATATGAAAAACTCACAGCTAACATCACTCACAGTCGTGAAAAACTGAGAGCTTTCCCCCTAAAATCAGGAATATGACAAGGATATCCACCTTCACCAGTTTTATTTCACACAGCACTGGAGGTCTTAGCCATACCAATCAGAGAAGAAAGAGAAATAAAAGGCAACAAAATTTATAAGGAAGAAGTAATGTTTTCACTATTTGCAGATGATGTGATCTATATGTAAAAAACCCAAGAGATTCCACCAAAAAACTACTACAACTGATAAATGAATTCAGTATATTCACTGGATACAAAATCAATATATAGAAATTCACTGCATTTCTATACACTAATAATACACTAATAATGAAGCAGCAAAAAGAGAAATTAAGAAAAAAATCCCACGTATAATTACACCAAAAATAATAAAATGCCTAGGAATAAACTCAACCAAGGAGGTAGAAAGACCTATACTCCAAAAACTTCAAAATACCAATGAAAGAAATTGAGGATGACACAAATGGAAAAAAATCCATGGTTATGGACAGAAAGGACAAATATTGCTAAAATGTCTATACTACCAAAAGCAAACTACACATTTAATACAATCTGTATTAAAATACCAAGAGCGTTTTTCACAGAACTAAAATAAAGAACCTTAAAATTTGTATGGAACCAAAAAGACCGCAGATAGCCAAAGCAATTTTCAAAAAGAAGAACAAAACTGTAAGTATGGCAATCCCAGATATCAAGATATACTACAAACTTTAGTAATCAAAACATTATTGTACTGGCACAAAACTAGGCACATTGATCTATGGAACAGATAGAACCCTGAAACAAAACCACATTTATATGATCAGTTAATGTATGACAAAGAAGACAAGAATATGCAATGGGAAAAAGACCATCTCCTCAACAAAGAGTATTGGGAAAACTGCACAATCACATGCAAAAGAGTGAAATTGGACTACTTTCTTACACCATACACAAAAATCAACTCAAAATAAATTGAAGATCTAAATGTGAGACATGAAAACAAAGAAGTCCTAGATGAGAGCATAGGCGCTAATTTCTCTAATGCGAGCCATAGCAATGGCTAAAATAGATACATCTAAAAACGTATCCTGAGGCAAGTGAAACAAAAGCAAATATTTATTATTGGGACTACATCAAAATGAAAAGCTTCTGCACAGCAAAGGAAATAATCAACAAAATTAAAAGATAGTCTGCCAAATGGGAAGATATTTGCAAATGACATATATGATAAAGGGTTAGTATCCAAAATACATAAAGAACATATATAACGTGAAACACACAAACACGAAAATATCCAATTAAAAATGGGCAGAAAATATGAACAGACATTTCTCCAAAGAAGACCATATGGCCAACAAGTAAATGAAATGATGCTCAGCATCACTAATTACCAGGGCAATACCAATCAAAATTGCAATGAGATAGAACCTTACACCTCTCAGAATAGCTAAAATCAAAAAACACAAAAAACAGCAAGTGTTAACAAGGATGTGGAGAAAAAGGAACCTCAGTGCACTGCTGGTGGGAATTCAAACTGGTGCAATCACTGTGGAAAACAAGTAAGGAGGTTCATCAAAAGATTAAAAATAGAGCTACCATATGAGCCAATAATTCCATTACTGGGTATTTACCCAAAGAACACAAAAATACTATTTTGGAGAAATATATGCTCCCCTGGGATGCCTGGGTGACTCAGTCAGTTAAGTATCTGCCTTCAACTGAGGTCATGATCTCAGGGTCCTGGGACCTAGCCCCGCATGTGTTCCATACTCAGTGAGGCATCTGCTTCTCCCTCTCTCTCTGCCCCCCACTCATCCTCACTCTCTCTCAAATAAATAAATAAATAGATAAATAAATAAATATTTAGAAATAAATTTTTAAAAATACATATATATGCACATCTAACTTTATTGCAGCTTTATAATAGCCAAATTACGGAAGCCACCCAAGTGTCCATTGACAGATGAATGGGTAAGAGGTAATTTATATATGCAAAATGGAATATTATTCAGCCATAAAAAAGAACAGATGGATCGAGAGAGTATAATGCTAAGCGAAAGAAGTCAGAAAAAGTCAAATACTGTATGATTTCACTCATATGCAGAATTTAGGAAACCAAACAAATGAACAACAACAAACAAACAAACAAACAAAAATAGAGACAAACCAAACAACAGATTATTAACTATAGAGAGCAAACTGGGGGTTGCCATAGGGCAGTGGGGGATGGGTAAAAATAGATGATAGGGATTAAAGAGTACACTTGCCTTGATGAACACTGAGTAATGTACAGGTTTGTTGAATCATTATATTGTATACCTGAAACTAATATAACACTGTATGTTAACTATATTAGAATTAAAATTTTTAAATTAAAAAATTAAAACCAACACCTGGTCTATACTCTTCAAAAGTATCAGTATCATGAAAGACAGACTGAGAAACTATTCTAAATTAAAGAAAACTGAAGAGATATATCAATGATTAAAACACAATTCATTATACTGGACTGGATCCTGCATGTGGGTAAATTTTTCTATAAAACCTATCAGTGAAGCATGCAACTCTTGATATCAGGGTCATGTGTTCACGCCCCATGTTGGGCAAAGAGATTACTTAAATTAAAAACAAAAAGTATCAGGGAAAAACTAATGAAGTATAAATATGGACTACTCAGAACAGTGCTTCTCAAATATTCATACACATACAGATCAGGGGTCTTATTAAAATGCAGATTCTGATTCAGCAGGCCTGGAATGGGGCCCGAACTTCTCAATTCCAACAAATTCCCAGTTAGCCTCAATGTATTAAGACTGTGGGTCACACTTAGTGTTGCAATACACTAAATAACAACATTGTGTCAGTGTCAAACTTCCTAAATTTGTCCTTGGTTTTAGAAGACACATGCCACAGTAATTAGAAATGAAGGGGGTCATGAAGAAATGGAACTTCAACTCAAATGGTTCAACAACAATAACAATAATAATGTAATAATTTCTATAGTTATACAAATGTTTATTGCATTATGTTGCAACCTTTCTGTGGTCTGAAATTTTTCAACAGAAAGGGTATTATGTAAATTAATATAAACAACCTTACCAAGGTTGCTATTTTGATTTCAATGATGCAGATGAGGAAACAGATGCCTGAAGAGATCAAAAAACTTATGCACAATCATATTACTAATAAAGTGCTAAAAGGTCATAAAGTAATAATATTCCTTGCTTTTAAATATACTATGATTTGGGGAAAGTAATAGCTTATCTAGGCCTCAGTTTCCTGTTCCAGCTGAAAGGGTTGCACCAGACCAGATGATGTCTAGCATCTCAAACACCATGCTCTTCCCATAAGCCAATACACCCTGCAACTACTACATCCTTCACACACTTCATCTGTACAGATCTTTTTTTTGCCCCCCATTACTTTCACAGCAGAATAAAGGAGCAAAGGTAAACATACCCAAAACACATATCCATATGACAGATATCAATGATATTTTGAATTGGTTAACTATATGAAATGTAATCTCAAAAGTTAAAGTTAAGATCAGAGGGTAAACCACATATACTCTCCAAGGAATAGCACTGTTCCTTATCTGGATACCAGACCTAGGTTTCACAAAAGTAGACATCAAAATGGTCTCAGTAAAGTAATGTATGCTTCCATCGTTTGAGGTCCTGCAAGGAAAGTTGAAAGGAAAGCTTTCTTGAAGGCTGAAGACATTTTCAAAAATTTAAGTTAGGACTCTGAAACAACAATAATGAAAACAAAAGATACCCATGAATAAAGGAAAGGAACTGAAGCAGAGGAAATCCTTCGAACAAATGGGGATCCCAAACTGGGCTCAGATTTATTACTAAAGGAATGGTGATCACTTGGAAGAGCAGAAAAGGATAACCAGAAACTACCACAGGTCACTAGGAACCTGCACTCAATTTCCTTTCAGGCTGGGAAATATCAACACTCTATATATACATCTAGATTCTAATAAGGTCTCATGATATGATATCTTCACATATAAAATGAAAAAATGTAGCCTAGTCAGAAGTTCCTAAAATTCGGTGGAGAGAGTCCAGGACGGCGGAGGAGTAGGAGGCCTTAATTCTGCCTAGTGCCATGAAATCAGCTAGACAGCTATCAAATCATTTTGGACACCTCTGAACTAAACCAGAGACCTAAAAAAAGAATTGACACAATTCTCCAGATATAAAAGCAACCACTTTCTGCAAGAATGACAAGATGGAAAAACTCACCTCAAAAAAGAAAAAGAGGCAATACTGTCAGGGACCTAATCAGTATAGATATAATTAAGATGTTGGAACTAGAATTCAGAATAACAATTATGAAGATAATATCTGGGCTTGAAAAAAAAGACACTAGAGAATCCCTTTCTGGAGAAATAAAAGAACTAAAATTCAACAAATTTGAAATCAAAAAGCTATTAATGAGATGCAATAAAAAATGGAGGCTCTAACTGCTAGGACAAATGAGATAGAAGAGAGAATTAGGAATACAGAAGATAAAATGATGCAGAACAAGCTGAGAACAAAGAGAAACTAACTGGATCACAATGGGAGAATTTTAGAGATACGTGACACCATACAGTGAATAATATTAGAATAATTGAGATCCCAGAAGAGAGAAACGGGAAGGGCAGAAGGTACAATGGACCAAATTATAGCAGAGAACTTCCCTAATCTGGGGAAGAAAACAAGCATTCAAGTCCAGGAGGCACAGAGAACCCCCTTCAATATCAGTAAGTCAACACTCCAACATATAATAGTGAAACTTGCAAATCTCAGAGACAACAAATCCTCACAGCAGCTCGGGACAAGAGGTACATAACCTACAAAGGTAGAAACATTAGGCTGGCAGAAGACCTATCCTCAGCAGATTTGGCAGTCCAGAAAGGAATGGCAAGATATATTTAGGGTGCTAAATGAGAAAAATATGTAGCCAAGAATACTTTACCCAGCCAGCCTGTCATTCAAAATAGAAGAGAAATAAAAAGCTTCCAGGACAAACAGACACTAAAATAATTGGTGACCACTAAACCAATCCTGTAAGAAATATTAAAATCCTTTAAGTGGAGTCAGAGCCTCAAAGTAACACAGCCCAGAAAGGAACAGAGACAATATACAGAAACAGCGACTTTATATGTAATACAGTAGCACTAAATTCCTCTTTCAATAGTTACTCTGAATGTAAATGGGCTAAATGCCCAATCAAAAGACACAGGATATCAGAGTGGATAAAAAAAGCATGACCCGTCGATATGCTTTCTGCAAGAGACTCATTTTAGACCCAAAGACACCTAAAGATTGAAAGTGAAGGGGTAGAAAACAATGTATCATGCTAATGGACATCAAAAGAAAGCTGAGGTAGCAGCTTTATATATCAGAAAAATTAGATTTTAAACCAAAGACCAGAATAAGAGATGAGGAAGGACACTATAATGGGAGTAGCCAATTATATAAAACAATAACAAAATTAAAGAAACACAGTGATAACAATACAATAATCATAGGGGACTGTAACATCCCACTCACTGCAATGGACAGATCATCTAAGCAGAAGATCGAAAGGAACAAGGGCTTTGAATGATACACTGGCCCAGATGGACTTCATAGATATATCCATGGCATTCCAACCTAAAGCAACTAAATACACACTCTTCATGACTGCACATGGAACATTCTCCAGAATAGATCACAAACTGGATCATAAATCTGGTCTCAACCAGTACCAAAAGACTGAGGTCATTCCCTGCATATTTTCAGACCACAGTGCTTTGAAACTGGAACTCAATTCCAAGAGGAAAGTTGGAAAGAACTCAAATACATGGAAGTTAAAAAACATTCTACTAAAGAATGAATGGGTCAACCAGGAAATTAAAGAAGAATTTTTAAAAATTCATGGAAACAAATGAAAATGAAAACACAACTGTTCAAAACCTTTGGGATGCAGCAAAGATGGCCCTAAGAGGAAAGTATATAGCAACAGAAGCCTTTCTCAAGAAACAAAGGTCTCAAATACACAACCTAACCCTACACCTAGAGGACCTGGAGAAAGAAGCAAATAAAGCCTAAACACAGCAGGAGAAGAGAATTAATAAAGATCAGAGCAGAAATCAATGAAATAGAAACAAAAACAACAGAGCAGAACAACAAAACTAGGAGTTGGTTCTCTGAATGAATTAGTAAGATTGATTAACCCTTGGCCAGACTTATCAAAAAGAGAAGAGAAAGGACCCAAACAAGCAAAATCATTAATGAAAGAGGAGAGATCACATCCAACCCCCCCAAAATACAAATACTTATATAATAACAGATTATGAGCAACCATATGCCAACAAACTGGACAATCTGGAAGAAATGGATGCATTCCAAGAAATGTATAAACTACCAAAACTGAAACAGGAAGAAATCGAAAACCTGCACAAACACAAAACTAGCAAGGAAATTGAAGCAGTAATCAAAAATTTCTCAACAATAAATAAATTAAAAAAAAAAAAAAGAATTCTCAACAAACAAGAGTCCAGGGCTAGATGGCTTCCCAGATGAATTCTACCAAACAATTAAAGAAGAATTAATACCTATTCTTCTGAAGCAGTTTCAAAAATTACAAATGGAGGGAAATTTTCCAAACTGCTTCTGAGGCCAGCATTACCTTGATCCCAAAACCAGAAAAGACCCCACCAAAAAAGAGAATTACGGACCAATATTCCTGATGAACATAAACGTAAAATTCTCACCAAGATACCAGCCAACAGTACATTAAAGGATCCAAAAGTACATTAAAAGGATTACTCACCATGACCGAGTGATATTTATTCATGGGCTACAAGGTTGGGTCGACATATGCAAATCAATCAATATGCTCCCTTTCATTAATAAAAGAAAGGACAAGAACCATATGACCTTCTCAATAGATGTAGAAAAACATTTGACAAACTACAGCATCCTTGCTTGATTAAAACTCTTCCCAGTGTAAGATAGAGGGACATGCCTCATATCATAAAAGCCATCTACGAAAAGCCCACCATGAATATCGTTCTCAATGGGGAAAAAATGAGAAATTTCCCCTGAGGTCGGGAATATGACAAGGATGTCTACTATCACCACTGCTATTCAACATAGAACTAGAAGTCCTAGTCTCAGAAATCAGACAACAAAAAGAAATAAAAGACATCTGAATCAGCAAAGAAGTAAAACTTTCCCTCTTTACAGATGACATGATACTCTTCATGGAAAACCCAAAAGACCTACACCAAAATTGCTAGGACTCATATAGAAATTCAGTAAAGTAGCAGGATATAAAATCAGTGCACAGAAATCAGCTGTATTTCTATACAACAAGAATGAGACAGAAGGAGGAGAAATTAAGAAGTTAATCCCATTTACAATTGCATCCAAAACCATAAGATAACTAGAAACAAACCTAATTAAAGAGGGAAAGTTTCTATACACAGAAAACTAAGGAACACTCATGAGAGAAATTAAGGAAATCACAAAGAAATGGAAAAAACATTGAATTGGAAGAACTAATATTGTTAAAATGTCTATGCTACCTAGAGCAATCTACACATTCAATGCAATCCTATCAAAATACAATCAACTTTTTTTCAGAGCTGAACAAATAATCCTAAAATTTGTATGGAACCAGAAACAACTCCAAATAGCCAAAGAAATGCTGAGAAAAAAAGCTGGTGGCATCACAATGCAGGGCTTCAAGTTCTATTACAAAGCTATAATCATCAAGAGAATATGCTACTGGCACAAAAACAGACACATAGATCAATGGAACAGAATAGAGAACCCAGAAATGGACCCTCAACTCTATGGTTAACTGATCTTTGACAAAGCAGGAAAGAATATCCAATGGAAAAAAGACAGTCTCTTCAACAAACGGTGTCCGGAAAAATTGGACAGCCACATGCAGAAGAAAGAAACTGGGCAATTTCCTTATACCACACACACAAATGGACTCAAAATGGATAAAAGAACTCAATGTGAGACAGGAATCTATCAAAATCCTAGAGGAGAACGCAGACAGCAACCTCATTGACTTCAGCCACAGCAACTTCTTGCTAGACACATCTCCAAAAGCAAAGGAAACCAAGGCAAAAATGAACTATTGGGACTTCATCAAGATAAAAAGCTTTCACACAGCAAAGAAAGCAGTCAAAAAAACCAAAAGACAACCTATGGAATGCGAGAAGGTACTTGCAAATATCTTATCAGATAAAGGGAAAATATCCCAGTTCTATAAAGAACTTAACTCAAACTCAACACCCACAGAACAAATAATCCAGCCAAGAAATGGGCAGAAGACATGAATAGATGTTTCTCCAAAGAAGACATCCAAATGGCCAACAGACACATGAAAAAGTGCTCAACATCGCTCAGCATCAGGGAAATACAAATCAAAACCACTATGATGTACACCTCCCACTAGTCAGAATGGCTAAAATTAACCACTCAGGAAGCAAAAGATGTTGGCAAGGATGCACAGAAAGAAGAACCCTCTTACACTGTTGGTGAGAATGCAAGCTGGTACAGCCACTCTGGAAAACAGTATGAAGGTTCCTCCAAAAGCTGAAAATACAGCTACCCTATGACCCAGCAATTGCACTACAAGGTTTTACCCCAAAGATACAAATGTAGTGATCCAAAGTGGCACCTGCACCCCAATGCATGTAGCAACAATGTCCACAATAGCCAAACAACATAGGGAGCCCAGATGTCCATCGACAAATGAATGGATAAGGAAGACGTGGCACACACACACACACACACACACACACACACAATGGAATATTAATCAGCCATCAAAAAAATCAAACCTTGCCATTTGCAATGACATGGATGGAACAAGAGTGTGTTACGTTAAGTGAGGTAAGTCAACCAGAGAAAGACAATTATCATATGATTTCACTCATATGTGCGATTTAAGAAAGAAAACAAGAGGATCATAGGGGAAGGGAGGGAGAAAAAAAAACTACAAAATCAGAGGAGACAAACCATAAGAGACTCTCAAACATAGGGAAAAAAACTGGGTTGCCAGAGGGGCTGGGGGTGGAGGGATGGAGTAACTGGGTAATGGACATTAAGGAGGGCACATGATGTAATAAGCACTGGTTATTATATAAGACTGATGAATCACATAACTCTACCTCTGAAACTAATAATACACTATGTGTTAATTAATTGAATTTAAATAAAATTTAAAAATAATTAAGTTTCTTAAAATTCATCATCTCAGGACCTCTTTATACTAGTAAGAACTATTTATACATACTAGTAAAAACTACCCATAATGTTCTTTGGATCCCAAAGAATTGTATGGATGTGGGGCGCCTGGGTGGCTCAGTGGGTTAAAGCCTCTGCCTTCGGCTCAGGTCATGATCCCAGGACCCTGAAATCGAGCCCCGCATCGGGCTCTCTGCTCAGCAGGGAGTCTGCTTCCTTCTCTCTCTCTCTGCCTATTTGTGATCTCTGTCTGCCAAATTTAAAAAAAAAAAAAAAGTGTATGGATGTTTGTTTGTGTGGATTATGTCCACTGACATTCTTAGTGATAGAATTAAGAAACAAAATTTTAAAAAATATTTAACCACATTTTAGTTGATTAAAAATAACACATCCATTACATATTAACATCTTTTATGAAAAAACAATGGTTTTCCAAAACAAAAATAATTTAATGAGAGAAATGGCATTGTTTTCCATTTTGAAAAATTTCTTCAATGTCAGATTTAAGAGAAGGCAGCTGGATTCTCATATCTGCTTCTGCATTCAATCTGTTTCCATATTATGATATCATATCACCTCTGGAAAACTCCTCTTTACAACTGTAAAAGAATGAGTGGGAAAGGCAATTATCATAAAAATAGCTATGACCTCAGAGATCCCTAAAAGGGTCTCAGGGAAGCCCCATTCACACTTTGAGACTCCTTGTCTTAGGTGCTAATAAACCTGATTAACACAATTAAAATTATTATGCTCACCAGACACTGTTTGGAAGAACTATATTAATACGGACAAAGATTCCTCAACCTCAGCACCCTTGACATCCTGATCATTCTTACTGGAGGCACCACCCCATGCATGGTTAGCAGTATCTCTAGCCTCTACCCACTAGATACCCATAGCAGCCCCACTCAGTTCTATCAATCAAAAATGTTCCCACGCATTGCCAAATTTCCCTAGCGATTGAGAACCACCACTATACATCTAGAGAAACATTTCTAGTGTTATGCCTCAGAGATTATACTATTATTTGTTAGTAATCGCTTGTCTTCATAGACAGAGGACACAAAACTGCAGAGATACTGAACAATTTCTGGAGCAAGAAGTGTGCCCAAGCAGGTTTCAGCAGACTGGAAACAAACAGACCGGAAATACAGGGTTGAAAAGAAAAAACTTGTCAGGCCGGTACTTGAACCTGTATAAAAACAGCCACACAAGTACAGTATGAGAACATATGCCTCAGGCACAGCCATGAGTAGTCAATGTGGACAGTATGGCTTGGGTGAAGCCACCACCTGTCATGACTGACAAGCTGAGGACATTTCCAACAGGATTGACAGACAGAACATCTAGAGCAAGGAAGATGTTAATCTCAACTGCCTTCCTTACTGACTGCACCACACTAGAGCAACTCAACACAATTCTGACAGTATATACTGAGATGGCATCAGATCCCACAGGTTAAGGGCTCAGTCCCATGAGACTGCATCCCCCAACCCCCGCTTCAGATGCTTCAGATTGTAAGACCAGGTATTAATCTGGGCTTCTGACTGGCTATAAATCAGAGATTCACATGATCCACTCCTTGGGCTCAATTAATTTGCTAGAGCAGTTCACAGAACTCAGGAAACCTGTTTACTCACTAGATTACCAGTTTATTACAAAGGATCTGAAAGGATGTAAATCAAAAGCCAGATGAAAAGATACCTAGGGTAAGGTGCCAAACAAAGGAATTTTGTTCTCATAGAGTCTGGGATCTGGTGCTGTGATATGTGGGAAGCTTTGTGGCTTCGCTCTGCTTTGGGGTTCATTATGAAGGCATAGTCATAATCGATGACATAGGCATCATCGATTAAATTACTAGCCACTAGTGACTGATTCAACCTCCACCCTCTCTCTTTAACCCCTAAATCAGGGGTTAGGGCTGCAAGTTTCAATACTCTATTCACTGTTGGTTCTTCTGGCAAAGAGTCCCCATGCTTAGGTACCTTACAAAAGTCCCCTCGTTTATATAAACCCACTTGTGGCAGAGAAAGCTTTTCAGGAATAATAAGACTCCCATTTCACCTGAAGTGATTCAGGGACTGAGGACAAGAGACCAAACTCAACAAAGATGTCCCCATTGCTCTTATGGCTCAGGAAATTCCAAGAATTCTGGGAACTGGGAGCCAGGAATGGTGGACAAAGACCAAACAGATATTACTTGCTATAAAACACAGCACAATGTGACTAGGAAGGTGGGAAACTGAACACAAACTCATGCAATTTACCAGTCACCTAATTCTAAAAACACTCCCATGTGAAAGAGGGATTCATCTTATACTCGGCCCGGAGATTAAAACCAGGCCTAGGGGCGCCTGGGTGGCTCAGTGGGTTGAGGCCTCTGCCTTCGGCTCAGGTCATGATCTGGGGTTCCTGGGATCGAGCCCCACATTGGGCTCTCTGCTCTGCAGGGAACCTGTTTCCTCCTCTCTCTCTCTCTCTCTCTCTCTCTCTCTCTCTGCCTGCCTCTCTGCCTACTTGTGATCTCCCTCTCTCTCTCTGTCAAATAAATAAATAAAATCTTAAAAAAAAAAAAAAACAACAAAACCAGGCCTAATGGGTTAAGAATCTAAGAAGGCATATATCAACAGGATATATGGGGTTAAACCTTCTGAACTAATGAAGTTACATAACTCTTGGCAGTGAATTTGGGAGACGAGGAGTTCCATGTCACCAAAGTTTTACCAAGTCCTACAAATATAAGACCAGGAGCATTCCAAAAGAGGATCCAACACTGCATGCAGGCTGGGCTTGGAGAGTTGACCGATGAACCCATGAATGAGAAAAAATCTACCCCTCCCCAAAAGACAGTCTCACTCGCCAAGCTATTTGAGCCAAGGGCCTGACTCCTCAATATAGAAACAAGCATGTCAAGCTGACCTGTCACCCTTTTCTGCAAGGCAGGATAACCTTTCCCCAACCCCTGTGATAAATTCACACTGTACCATGCTCAGACCTGAGCTCCCTTAATTCCTGCTGCAAGTTGGCCATGCTCTGAGTTCTCCTTAGGTCCCAGATGCACAGTTAATGGGACACAGGGGTGGCCCCTGACTGTTACGGAGTAATCTCGTCTTACCACTCCTATTCTGGTTTTCCCTTTGCAGTGGAAGAACGTGTCAGATATCATATATGAAAAAGCTTTGTGAACTGTTAACATTTCATAAATGCTCTCGTTAAACATAAAGTTATCCTTATTTGGCTTCTGAAATAGTGATCTTACAGCTCCTCAGCCATGGATATAGAGATGTTTGTTGAAGAGCATAATGATTAACCCCCTTGGAGTTTCCTAGGAGCCACAGCACCTATAGGCATTTTACCCTTATTTTCCTATATCCTACTATGCAAAAATATGTAAATAAACAGAACAACAACAACAACAAAAAAACATACAGGTACTATAGTAGTAATACTGAGCACTGCTCCAAAAGACCCAAGAGTCCCACTGATAATAAAGTCTGTGTGTTGGGGAACAGTTGGGAGCGGGGGTAGGTGGAAATTTTAGCCAACTGGTGAAAGCTATAAACTAATGTCAACTTAGGGAGAACAAGATGAGAAGTTAACTAACCACCTACAGTGCCGGCACTGTATTTTCACTTTTAGAGTTATTATTGTATGAAAATAGGCAGATAATGTGTTGCTCTTTAAATATGTAACCTTTAAAAATATTCTCTTTTCTACCTAAAAGAACATTCTTCTGGAAGTCAATAGGAACACAGAAATTACTAAACCAGTTCAGTGAAATGGTGGGACATTCCTTCTGTTGATTGCTGCATAACAGCCCTCTCCAAAGCCTCGGGAGTTTCAAACCCAGGGGTCACCAAGATCTAAGGGAAGGAAACAGATTCTCTTATCTTGATGGAAGGAATGTAAAGGAATTTGTGGTCATCCTTATGTAATCTGTCATAAAGAGACACATTTGTTTCATTTCTTCATCTGATATCCTGTACAACCAGATGACAGTCTGGATACAAGCAAAATAATCATTCCCAAAGTGACTTCACAATGTAAGCACTCTGCCGTAAACATGCTCAGTAGGTCATACATACAAATACTTCTCTCATCACTGCTTCAAGTTTTTGTCATCTAAAGACAAGACGGCCCTGTTAGGCCTTCATTCGTGGAAGGACGCGGAAGAATGTAAGGAGCTCAAACTCTAAAAAGAATCGGACTAATGGTTAAGGTTCTTCAAACTGAAGTCTGATCTCTCTAGCAATTTCCAGTTTCTTCCAGTAGCTGAGTCAAGTTGACAGATATTTTTACACTGTGAGGTAGAGAACAAGAGTATTTGTTTGCTTATTCCATAATGTAAATCTGAGTATGTGGTAGTTGGCTTTAAGTCAAACAAGGAGATTATAAATGAACCATAATGTCCCTATCTTAATAACACTGTTGATGAGGGTACTGACAAATCAATACCAGAAAAATACTGAGTCCTCTCTTCCGCCCCTTGAAGATAATCATTGCCAACAGCTTCTTTGATTTCTTCTAAGAAAATTTTAAAAGTTGTCTATGCATATGTCTGTATATACACACAAAAACACACACACAGAATTTCTAGGTACGTATTTTAACACACAGAAGATCCTAATAGAGATACAGTTCCAAGAAATTTTTAACTATTCAATTATTAATTGAATGCTTACTATGGAACATACAATGTTCTGGACCTTAGAAATAATTAAGCATGAAGGCCCTGAGGGAGAAATGTGCCTGGCATGTTCCAGGAATGCCAAAGAGGCCATGATGACCACAGTCATTAGGGTATGAAAGAAAAGATGGGTCAGTGAGTAGGATGAGATTTTTTTAAGTTTAATTCAGAGTAAGGGAGTACACACCAGTGTTTTAGATATCATTCAGTTTCAGTGTGTTCATTTACTAGTGCTGTATAAGAAATTACCACAAACTCAAAGCCTAAAAACAACACATTTACCACTACTGTATTTTCTGATTCGTGATGTGTATGAGAAAGGTATCATCTCTCTCAGAGTTTCCAAGAATCAGGAGTCCAGGCACATCTTAACTGGGCCTCTCTGCTCAGGTTCTCAACTCACGAAGCCATAATCAAAAGTATCTGCCAGCTAGCATTACGGAGGCCAAACTGGGGATAAATCGGCTTCCGTACTCATTTGGGTTGTTGGCAGGATTCATTTCCTTTCAGTCAGGACTGAGGGTTCTGACTTTTTGATGAACATGGGCTAGAGGCCCCCAGTTCTCTGCCTTGCCAAGGTCCTCTCTGAAGGCAGTGCCCAACATGGCTATCTGCTTCTTCCAGGCCACCAAGAACCTCTGTCTCCAGTCTGCTCCCATGGAGTCTTCTATAACAAAATCATCATGGGGAAAACAGCCCCTCACCCTAGATTCTACTGGTGAGAATCAAGCCATAGGTCCCACAGGCATCCAAGGGCCTAGACCACTGGGCCACCTTAGCACACGTCCACCATGCTTGGTATCAGTGCTTATGAGTCCATTCTTGTTAACGGGTTGCTGAGCATTTCTCCTTATGGCCATCCCATAATTTAACCCTCTTCCCTGCCGCTGAAGGCTTTTTCTGTTTGTTTGTTTGTTTTTAAGTCTTTCATACAATTTTATTTTCTCCCTTCAACCATAATGATAGGATATACAAACTTTGTCTTAACCAGAGGGTCTGTAAACACAGGCTTATTCAGCCCACTTACATGCAAGGCAAATGTTGCTTCTTGAAATGGTCCCACCATGGAACCTGTGGTCATCCACCCCTTATCACCTCCATGCCTGGCTTTATCTTCACTGTACTGTGTGGCCACTTCACTGAATCTCATTTCAGACTTTAACTTTCCCATGGCTTCCATGACTTTCCCATGTTTTTCCACACAGAATGTGTCTGACCTTTACTGCATTGCCACCACCTCTGGGACCTTGTGCCTTCCTGTCAGAACTGTCACTCCCAGAGGCTGATCCCCTCTCACCCCTTTCCCAGAACCACGTTTTCCCTTGGGCCGCATCTTCGAAACTTGCAGCAGAACCCTCAACCCATTTCTGATTCTTTTTTTTTTTTTTTTTAAAGATTTTATTTATTTATCTGTCAAAGAGAGAGCGAGAGCGAGCACAGGCAGACAGAGTGGAAGGCAGAGTCAGAGGGAGAAGCAGGCTCCCTGCGGAGCAAGGAGCCCGATGTGGGACTCGATCCCAGGATGCTGGGATCATGACCTGAGCCGAAGGCAGCTGCTTAACCAACTGAGCCACCCAGGCGTCCCAAAATTTTTTTAGATTTTATTTATTTATTTGACAGAGATCACAAGTAGGCAGGGGTGGGGGAAGCAGGCTCCCCCCTGAGAAGGAAGCCGGTTGCGGGACTCGATCCCAGGACTCTGGGATCATCGCCTGAGCCAAAGGCAGAGGCTTTAACCTACTGAGCCACCCCGGCACCCTCCCATTTCTGATTCTTGCACTGCGGTATGGTGGACATGCAATAGCAGTGACTATGCTCTAAATTTTTGCAAAATCTTGACACTTAATCCTTCGAGTCCTTTGTAACAGAGAGATGGCTTCAAAGCAGGAGGTCATTCTAAGCCTTGCTGGACACACAAACCATCCCAAAAAGTCTGTTCCAGCTCACATATACTCATTTCCTCCTCCAGGAGATTTCCCTCAATTCTTGGTGGAACTTTCTAGCTTTCCTCAAATAGGTGTTCTTCATCTCTTCATGTAACCTTACACACCGGTGATTCATCTCTTGATTTAGGCTTACATCAGGCAATTCATCTTTTCAGAGAACATTGATAATAGGGCCTGCTCTCCCACTGTATTTTCTGAGGGCTTGTAGTACATACAGAAGCTATTGATTTTGGGAATTACTTTTAATCCTTTATCCCAGTGAATCATTTTAGTGTATATAAGAGCTCTTCAATCTGCTCTCTGGGGCTATCTATGTGTACAATCACACCCGTAAATAATGCAAACTTTCCCTCTTCCAGTTTCCAAACCACCTCATATCGCTTTCTCGCTTTTCTTGTCTAATAATTCTAGGACAATAGTTAATTAGTAACAGTGAGCCAAGTCACAATTTCAACATTCTAAGTGTTTCGGTACATAAACAGAATACTAACTTAAGGAATAAAATACACAGTTTTAGATCATTTTAAGAAAGTATCCACAAATTTCTGTTTTACTAGAATACTTCCCTAGGAATTACGTAGATTCTGTCACATGCTTTAAGGCATCGGCTATAAGGTTTTCTCCTTTGACTTGATAATGTGATATATTGTATTAATGTATTTCATAATATTGAGCCACTCTTGTACTTCAGAGATGAAGTCAACTTAGACTGAAATATTACACAAAGTATTGCTATTATTTCCTGATGTATTATTTAAGGTCTCTGCACAACATGCTTAAGTAAAATTGATCTACAACTTTATCTCCAACCGGCTTCGGCACTGGTGCCTTACCAGCATCACAAAAAGAATTTGAAACTCTCCTCTACCATGGTGTGGACAAGTTTAAACATTAACAGATTAAACAGTTGCTTCCAAGTTTAAAATTCACCTGTGAAAATACCTGTGTGTGGTGCTTGTTGTGGATGGCAGCTCTTTTAAAGTTTCCATTTCTTTATTAGTTCACTAATTTTATTCTGATTTTCAAAATTTTGTGCACTGTGTATCTATGGTTATTTCCATATTCGTTTCTATTTATATTTGTGAGCCTTCTCTCCCACCCGTTTTTCTTGACTAGCTTAGCCAAGGAAATCTGTTTTATGTTCCCAACTCTACCAAAAATGCAAGAGGCTTTATTAAAAAAAAAAAAACACCACTTTTTCTTTCCTAATTAATTTCATCTTCTATATTTCTTAATTTCTCCAAATTTGGGGGGAAGTGGGTGGAAGTGTAACTTATTTCATTCTTACTGACTTGGTTATCCATTTCCCTCAGAACATAATTTCTGCACAAATCTTTAGGTTTTGATATTCTTGTTTTCATGGTATTTTTCTAGGCATTCTCCACCTTTTTTATTTCTATTTTAATCCATGAATCATGAAAGTTTCTAAATTTCCAGGTGACCAGGGACCTTTTTCTTTTCTTCCAATTCCCAGATTTAGAGTGTTAAACAGATCAGGAAAAAAACGGTCTGTGTTATTTCTACCTTTTGAAATTTGGGATGTTTCCTTGTGGCCAAAACCAGATACTCAAAACCTATAAACACTGCTTTATTGTCTTCTGAGCTGCTGTAGGAAAATATGAGGCAACCAGATGTATCCTCCTAATGGGTTTTCTACTTTTCCTCAAAATCTAATAACTTAATCACAGTTTGTTTCTATATGGTTAATTCTGAAGAACTTAAAATCAGAACTGAGGTTTCTTAAAATTCAGTGAATGTTCTGATCAGATAGATTACGGTCTCACTTTGATTCAGAAAAAAGGTATCATCTGTTTTATCATTAAGATTATTTCTATTCCATGCATTTCATTCTGTACTGCCATGGTGACCTCTAACAGGTCATTTTTCCCTCTGTTTCTTTGACTTCTTTTGCCTCTCTCTCTCCGCCCACTGACCATGACTGTTTCATCGATGAGCGTAATTTAATTTTTTATTCTATTCCTTTTGACATGTTTTAATTTGTTCATTGGTTTCAAAATACTGTACGTGTGTACTGTTTTCTTAGCTCCACAAGTACCTTCAAAAAAAAAAAAAAATCCCTGAGTCATTTTATTTTTTCAACTCCCATTTCATTAACTACTTAATTCTTCTATAGAGACAAATTTTACTAAGTTCTTTTCTTCTCTTCCTTAGATCAGTATTTCTTCCAAAACAGATTCTTCCACTACAGTTTACGTTTTCTCCCCTCCTGCTGCAATACATTCATATGGACTCCACAGTGGGTATTTTGGGTTGGTTGATTTCAATTTTACTTGTGTTCTAAACGGGCAGCTTTGTCAACACTTTATTCACACCACGACACCATGGGTGACACGTCCTTGAATCTCTTCCCATGTTGCGGGGGTCTGTTTTCTTCTTCCACACACAACAGTTCTGCCTGCCCGGCGCTCTGTAGCTGGAGAATGGTGTGTTTGTCTGCTTGGGCTGCCACAACAGAACCCCACAGACTGGGTGGCTTGAACAACACAAGTCTATCTTCTCACAGTTCTGGAGCCTGGAGCCCCAAGCTCAAGGTACCAGCAGGGTCTGCTGCTCCCAAGGCCTCTCTCTGGGGCTTGTGGGTGGCTGCCTTCTTGCTGTGCCCTCACATGGCCTTTTCTGTGTGCAAGCACATCCCTGGTGTCCTTTCCCCTTCTTATACTGGACGGGGGCCACATCTTTACCACCTTGTTTAATCTTAATTCCCTTTTTTAAAGACTCCCCCGCCCCCCGACCCAAAACGCTCCTCCCCTGTGGGTTAGGGCTTGAACATTTTCAGAGGACACAACTGGTCCGTAACCAATGGGGAGGCGGAGGGCAACAGTGCGGCTGGGGCTGCGCACAACCTGGTCTTTCACCTCGGGTTTTGCCAAAATGCCTGTCTGTGTCTGTGCTCAGTCCCCCTGCCTGGGCTGCCCACAATTCCAGCAGAGGTCCTGGCCCTTCAGCCCCCACCAGGAGTCTCTGCCCTTGGTGGCCGCTATCACCACTTCCTATCATTCTCCAGGCAGAAGATGGACCAGGTAAGAGGATTTCTAGATGTTCACATCACAAGCTATCAGGGTGTGAAACAGTATTTCTCTCTCTAATCTTGGGGTTCACTTTTCCCATGTTCTTCTCTTATAGAAGCTCTTTTTTAAATTTTTAATTTAGTCTTGATTCTGAGGTTTCCTTTCTGACTTTGTTTCTTGCTGGAGATCACTGCCCCAGGCTGTCTGTGAGAGGGAGTCCATGATGCATCACACCCCACCTAGTCTCCTTCTCTGGCTAGGAGAGCAGGGTGGTCAGGAGGAGCTTCTACCTTTGTGGAATTTGCAAGTCTAACCCAAGGCTGACCAAACCATCTTCTACACCTCCCTCCAAAAAGGAATTGTGAGGATTACATATGCATCTGTTCTGTGTCGCATTTGTGGAAGGCAGAGTTAGGAGTAAAACAGATGAGGTCCATGCCAGTTTTTAAAAATGTCACTTGCTGCTCTCTAGCTTTTCTTCCATTTGACTGATACCAAGGTGTTATTCTTTTCTCCTTTTAACCTATTTTTGATTTATATTGTAAGACTTTTGAGATCTGAGCTTGCTATCTTAGAGCATGTGTTTGAGGTATCTGTTTTAGGTAAGAAACAGACAATAAATACTACTGGTAAAGACGTAAGTAAAAGGTAACACACCATCACATGTAGAAGCCTGTAACTTTACTGAACTTCACTAGTTTCCTTACTCCCAGTTGTGTCAAAGAGCCACATGTTTTTATTACGTTATTTCGGTATCACCCAAGTTCATTCCCCCAAAGCAGGGATTCCTAACTGAGGTTCCTTACGGACTCTGGTATTAGTGTATACCCTCAAATTGTCCGTAAATGGTATATATGCACTTGTATTATTTTCTTTTTAGAAAACGAGATTGTTATCTTTAATCAAATTCTCCAAGAAGTATGAAACATAAAAACTGGTTAGGAATCACTGACCTACAGTAATGAGCAGAAAAGCTGCCAAGAATAGAAAACAATGGAGAATTAGAAACCATTTATAAGAGTTTGGATTCATCCAAATAATAAAGTCAAGTGAAAGAGTTTTCTTTTCAGTTACACAGAATTTGGATAAAGCCCAGAGGACTTCCAAAAGAGTTCAACCACAGTTGACCCTGGGCATTGCAGGTAACACAGTCCTACAGAAATTGTGGAATAAAAGGAGTAGACACAAAATTATTATTCCAAGGACCCTTCCACATCAATCCATCAGTAAGTACAGCTTACTCTGAGCTTATTAGCACATTAAGCACAAATGACCTAATTCCTTCATTAAATTTTGAAAATGATGACTAATCCTCTTAGTAGTCATGTCCCGCATTTCCATCTAAACAGAAATGACATTCTAGAAAAATCAAGGGTTTAAAGGCTTTCCTGGAGAAAGAATGCCTCCACTTTCACTTATTGCTGAGTTAGGGAAAGAGAAACAATTACTTCAAAAGAGGCACAGCCTATAAATAAATTCTATTCTCAATATACAAAACAAGCAAAGTTGATTCAGCAACAAATTAAAGAGAACAGGAGGCAGATACTGAGATCATACACTAAGATTATGATCCTGCTTCTGTGTGAGTTTCTGATGTACACTGTTTCTTTATGTGACTATATACAGCACTGCTATCATTTCCAAAGGATTATAAATCTTCCTCAAAACCTATTAGTCCAACCACTTTAGAGGTTTGGTTTGGCACCATCTACAGTCTGCAGCCCATGTGCACTTTTGGTAATTAAGAATAAGTAATAATGATGACAAACAACACACCAGCTGTGCGATGATTAATAAGAACTGTCTTATGCACACAACCAGGCACTGGCATGTGTGTCTCAAGCAACTATATAAAGCTCATGCCTTTATGAAATCAAATACAGAGATTTCCTTTCTCACTCCTACACATTCCAACAGAGACATACGTAAGCACTTTTGTACAATTTAAACTTGGAGCTATCCATGTACTAATATTGACTGAAACACTATGCATCATTTAAGCTTAAAAAGAAAAAAATATGGTCTTGTTTTTCTTGGGACAGTAGAAAGACCACAAAGAATTTTCTAACTGTGTGGCTTAACTGCCTGAAATTCTTTTTGGAATGAGGCAGACTGTCAATGAATAAAGCAAGCTGTGTGACCTTGGGTAAGTTAATTTCAACTCCCCAAGCTTCTGTTTCTCAAATTAGTCTGTAAACTACAGAGAAAACAATACTACCTAAAAGACAACAAACAAACAAACACACTCTCTCAGGTTGACTGGCTGATTCATGGGTCCTACGAATGAGACCTAGCCAGTGGCTGGAACATCAGGTACTCAAGACGGCCTTGGCGCCAACCCTCTGCCCTACGCAGACTAGATGCTTCGGAAAAGCAATTTCAAATTTTATAATTACGTCCACTAGGTCTCCTGCAGGCCTAAGTCACTGTTGTAAAGGGAATGGGTACATACCTTCTGAAGAAACAACTGATTGATTCACAAAGGAATGCCTGCTACATAAGTCTTCCGAGTATAGAAACGGTCTTAACCTGGCTTTGGACAAAGAAAGCTACTGGCTTCTGGAAGGTCCAAACTCCAAACACACAATCCTTGGGCCATGTTACTAGAACTCTACCACTGTGTCAGAGTTTGTTACACCCTGGACTTCCAGAAAGCAAGATCTGCTTCCCCCTACCCCCTTAATTTTCTGTGCCTGTCCACGCAGTACAAGGCATGAAGGAGCTGCTTTATAGATGTCTGCTGAATGAATTGGTAAGTGATGCCAACACCAAATATCAGGTCATTTAACTTCCATCATGAATAATTTGAGATATATACACAAGTAAAAAATAATATAATAAATTCCTATGTCCGCATCACCTAACTTCATGAGTCATTAACTGACGGTCAGCTTAATTCATCGACATCCTTCGATTATTTTCAAGCAGATTCCAGACTTAGTACAGGTTGCTTAAGAAGCTTTAAGTAATTAGGTTTTACTTAAAGTGAATTCTAGATTAGTCTAGTAGACTCCAGAATTCTAGACACTTGTATCTCTACGGTAACAAGAAACAATACTTTGTCAAGATCAATAAAAGTCATCATTATCTGATCAAGAGAGGAGCTGTGACATAAACAAAAGGAAATCAAACCTTTCCTCTAAATCACGATGGGTTAGATGGTACTGGTAGTTAAAAAAGAGAGAGAGAGAGAGATAATACTACTACAAATATCTGTCTGAGGAAAAACAATGACTTGGGAGGGGGAACACAGTGTTAATATTGGATGACTAGCTCACCTAATGAATCCTCATGAAAGGCTACATATTTGTTTTTAACTTTTTAAAACTATTTAGTAAAAGGATTTTTCTATTGAAAAATCCAGAAGATTAAATAGAGAGTGCAGCTCTGAGGAGGGTATCAGCCAGATAATACAAAGCCCAAGCCAGGGTGAAAAGGGGGGTTTGGATCAGATGCCAAGGAGGGAGGGCAGAACAGACAGGGCAGGACCTTGATCTTTGAGAAAATGTGGGGCCCCCAATGACAGCACCTGATAGAGCCAAAGAGTGAGAACAGAAATAAAGCTGACAAAACTGATTCCTGCCCTGTGGGGTCATTCTCAAGGAGAAATCAACCAACTGAAAGTTAAACAAGGAGGGCTTTTAAGGACTTTTCATCCTGGGCCAAATTAGTCCAGCGACATAAGGCTGCATGGCTTGAAATTTACTTGACCTACACTGACCACATTCGCCTCGATTCCCATGCTCCTCAATAAAGTTAATCCTGCACTTCCTAATAGGGCTGACAACACACACTTCCCCAACAGCATGGAGAAGACACTTCCAAAGCAAAAGACAAAAGGCTCTAAATCCCAAAGATAGAGAACATCCTTGCAGGAGAGACAGTCACTCACAGTCACCCCTGCCCTCAACCTCCTCACCCCAGCAATTAGAAGATGCCCAGTGTGTAGAAGAGAATAAACACAGCAGGCATAAGATGAGCATCTTTAGAAGGCCTGCTTGCCAAACTGGCCCTTAGTTGGCGTCTAGGGACTAGGCTGGTAAACAGTTCTTTAAACTGATAGAAAACATTCCCTTTAAGGTTAGGATGGCCCGCCATGCCCAAACTGTTTGAATTCGTGTTCAAACAGTTTGGGCATGGTGGGCCTATGTGGGGGTTATGCGGAATACCTGTTTCCCATCTGGGAGTCTGGAATTCTGGTATATGGTGAGCAAAGGATGCCTATGTGACTAGCTCCCACAGGCACTGGTTTCCAATGGGCTTTCCTGAACAGAAGTATCGAACACATGTTTCTACACTTTCAGGGCTGGAGGAAGAGTCTGCTCTGTGTGACTTCTGGGAGGGGAGGGCATAAGCCCGGACTCCTCCAGACTCCACCCGGGTTGTCTTCTTCTCTGTGCGTCCTTACTCCATTGCTGTGATGATAGCTGTGAGCACAACTTTGTGTCCTTCCAGCACATCCCCGAACGTGGGGGTAGTCTGGAGGACCTCAGACACAGCCACGAAAGCAGGCACTACACTTACCGGCAAGACTTCAATTTGGAGGATATGACATAGCGGCCTGCTTCTTCAAGTAGACATTTTAGCTCCTCTGACTTTTAGTTACGGCAGAAATTGGAGAATTTATGGAAGCCTGGCAGAAATAGAACTGTCACATGCCCCACTGTGCATGAGCTGAAACTGTCAACCCTTAATTTAGCCATTTTCCAGGTACCATTCATTAGTGAAAACATTTAGTTAGGTAGGACACTAGTGTTTGCCATGCTAAAGAGGCAAGAGCTAAAATACTGGCACATGGTCAGCTCTCAGTTATCACTAACAGTTTTAATTAAAATTAAAATTAACGGTTTTAATTTCAAGGCAAGTCAGAGGAACTCAAATGAGACAACAAGGCTACACTGTGAAAACCTGACGAGGACAAAGGTGCCTTCTTCAGTCTGACCCAAGCCAGGTTCCTTCTGCTTCCCACTCAGGAAGAAGTCTGAATATCAGCACATCTCAATGGAAAACGGCTGCCTTTCATTATTTAAGGACAAGGCCTTTCAGTGTGGGCTCATTCTTTCCATGGCCAAACTGAGCCATCAGTATTTTAATAAAGGGTTTCCTTCATGACTGGCCTGGGTAAGGAACAGAAACAACGAAGTGTCACTGATTAAATAAAGCGTGAATCTGAGATGAGCGACATCTTTATCCGTTCCCCTCCTGGCTTCTAAGCAAAAACATGGAAAATAAGTCAACATCAAAAGACAAGAAAGGCTGGGCCTGAGAACATGTTCCAGACCCTAACCTCACTTAGCTATATGGCAGCTCTTGGTTTTCCCATGGTTCTAGGTTCTTAACCTGAAATTCCTAGAACTGCGCCTACATTTCTTCGGTGTATCTATAATAATAATACCATTTCCTGGGAACAGAACCCAAAGCCTTCATTAAATTTTCAAACTAGGTCCTAATGTGATAAAACTTCAAAACCACTGCTCTAGATGGAGGAAGGGTATGGCACATGCAGGAGCAGACGTTAAAATGCTACATGACTGAGTGGCAGACTGAGGCCCACGCTGCCAGGAGATGTGTAAGAGTGCAGCAGCGGAGGGAATGGCTTTATCAGGTTGGAGACCAACAACTGGGAACACAATGACTTAGAAGAAAAAGAAATTATGTTAGAGTTGAGAGAAAAGTCACTTCTGGTTTAAATACTGGTCTGAGAAAATTGAAGAAGAAAGTTAAAGAAGTTCTAGTTAAGATCATGGGAAGAGAGCAACAGGTTCATATTTGGACAACCTCAAAATGCCAGGTTCCACCTAAAACTCTGTTGACTGGACCCACTTGATCTGTTTCCAAAAACACTGGACCTGAGTTAACAGCCAGCCTCAAGGACATGCCTAAGCTACCTGATAGCACCGAAATATAAACGGAGTTAAATCAAAGTTGACAAATAAATCATGCATCTGTAAATTTATCAAATTGCAGGTATAGTACTTGTGAATTTTCTCACACTGTCCAAAGATGATTTAGTTGCAACCAAAACAGTACTAAACTGACAGAAGTAAAAAGGGATTTGTTAAAAGGAATCAGCAGGAAGTAGAAGGAGCTGGAACTCAAAACTGTTCTGAGGCCATCAGGAGTCAACTAACAACTCTCCACTTCTCACCTCTGTGTGCTTTTCTAACGAGATTCCCATCCTTCCCAGCGCTCTGCCTTCTCTGCTGGACACCTGACCCACTGCCAGGGTTCTTGTAGCCTCCCGCCCAGGGCAATGTCACAGTCACTGCTGAGTTTCTCCCCCTCCAATTCCAAATCTCTACAGGAGAGAACCTAACTCTGCCCAGCCTCCTGTGACACTCCTCTTTTGAGGGTCTAGCCAGCTCTCACCAGCAGATCAAGATTATGCAGCACCATGTCTTAGGAACCTAGGGATGTGGTCTACAGTAAGCAGTTCTCAGAGGCACGGGGCTGTCTGCCAGGACATATTTGGACTAAATGACTGTGGGGCAGCACAGATGAGGGGTACAAGAGAGAGGTTAAAGGGGAAGAGACGGAGTTCAGAGTTCAGAAAAATACCCTTCTCCCAGCCCTGCTTATCCACATAGTAGCAGGCCATCTTTCCAGGAAAAGAAAAAATAAAAACAAAACAACAACAAAATAACTTTCTTCTGCAAGCACCCTAGTCTGATGCAAGTGGCCATATTATTATTACGTAGGCTTCAAGAGAATACATACTCCATTAATATAAGCTTCTATTGTTGATTTTAAAGTTTTTGCTAAAAATAGGTCACCTATTCCTAGTAGTTTTACAGTCTAGAAAAATCAGTTCTTTACATACTATTGAAGTGATACCTCACGTGGGTATCTCCCCACTTACACTATTTGGTGTATTTTTGGATTTCTGAAAATTTATTTGAGACACTGAAACATTCTGTTTTTAGTGATTTCGTTCAGTCTGCATATGCTCTAGGTCTGCTGTTTCTAAGAATCAGAAGGTGGCTGCCCAGTCTATGAGCTGGGGACCACACATACAGAACCTTCCATGTAAAGCCAATTACAGTCTAGAGTTTAATGGTCCCACCTCCAGAGCCAGACAGTCCTGGGTTTAAATCTCACCACTGCCATTTACCAGCTGTGTGACCTGGGGCAAATTCTTACCCTAAGGCCCAGTTTCCTCATTTGTAGAATAAGGACAATGATATCTACTTCACGGACCTGTTGAGTGAGGCATTAGATGAGATCATAATGTAAAATACTTAACAGTATGAGCACTGAATAAATACCAGGCTTGGCATCATTATATGTTAATTATCCTGATGGCGAGGAACTCAAGGAGAGAGATGAGGAGCGCAGCTTCTTCACTGGAATTTCTGGCAAAATTGAGCTGGGAGGCCTGACACAACCTGTCAGCCCCAAAGACAGGGCATCTCAGAAGCAGCCTGCGTGATATAGACGATGCGGCAAGACGGGAGAGAAGATGGCCAGTTGAGAGGAGCGGCCCTTCCTGCCATTGCCTGCTGGGCACAGTGACCACATAAACCCCTTGGTTCTCTCAAAATACAAACAGGTCAGCGCTAAAAAGAAATAAGCTATCAAACGATGAAAAGACACGGAGGAACTTTAAGTGCATGTTAGCCAGTGAAAGAAGCCAGTCTGAAAGTCTACCTACCATAGGACTCCAACTACCCGGCATTCTGGAAAAAGCAAAACTACAGAGAGTAAAAAGACCAGTGAGTGGTGGGCCTGGGAAATGGGGGGCAGCGGGGTAGGGCAGACAACAAAAGAGATGAACAGACAGAACATGGGATTTTTAGGACTGTGGAAATACGCTGCTATTATAATGATGAATGTATGTTATAACACATACTGAGAGGCTGCAGAGACATTTATCTGACAGTGGCAGTGTAAGGTTAAGGGACAGGCTTTGGAGACAGACTGGGTTCAAATCCCAGCTTGGCCACTTTCTAGGACTGTGACTGTGAGCAAGTTATCGGAGCCTCCCTGAGCCCCACCTTCCTCATTTGTGCAACAGCAGTGAGAGGATTCTCTCCGGTGGATCAGCTTATCTCATCTCTGCAACCGCTCTGTTGAAGAGGTACTTAAGTTATTTCTATTTTGCGGAGGAGGAAACTGACCCTGAGTGTCAACAGGGTGGCCAGATCACACAGAAGTCACATGACTTGGTGCAACAGAGATGCCAACCCAAGGAATTTCATTTAGAGCTCACTGCGCTACATTATGTGGTCCTGGCTACAGAGTATTTCAATAAAATGTCATAGAAGGAGCTAAGTCTGGTGCCCAGCACATAATCATCCCTCTGTCAGGACTGGATATTATAATTATTATTGTTCTCAATTTTATACTGAGAGATGTGGAAGAGATAGTGCTGAAAGCTGGAAGGTTTTATTTTATAAGAGAAAATAAAAATGAGCACATCCATGCAAAGAGTCAAGCCCATAAAGGCCCCCACACTCTCCTGTCCCTTAAGGAAAGGCATTCCCTGGTACCTTCTCCACTGCTCACCTACACATCTTCCCACTGCTCGCATCCCCTCACTCCTGGATTCTTATTTTTCCCTTCCAAGAACTCTTGATGCTGCTCATAAAAGAGAGATGAACAAAAGGATCCTGTTCCTCATCCTCCTTAGTTCTACACACACAACCGAGCGCCAAGTTCCAAAGCCCAGGGCTCTGCTCTGAGACCGGTCTTCCCGGCTCTGCATCTCCGGAGACCTTGGCAGAGAATTTCTAAGTGGAGCAGACCTCCTAGGCCTGCTTGCTTTTTCCAGGTCCTCAATCCTCATCTCCAACATGAACATATTCTCATTATGAAAAATATTATGAAGTTCTTCCTTGTATTGAATCAAACACTCACCTCCTGGCAAGTTCTGCTCGCTGGTACTGACTATGCGTTCACAGGTAACAGAGAATCAATCTACCCCCACCCTTTTGTATCGCAGCTCTTGGATTTTCTGGAGACAGCCCCAGTTCTCCATCTATACCCGACACTAACGCAGAATGAAAGAATCTTGCCTTTCAAATTTTCTCTTATCAAACCACACTAGTACCCTGGGAAAAATGCTACCTGCCCCCTCCAGAGCCACACGACAGCACCAAGAAGGGACTTCCTATACAGCAGAGCTAAATGAAGACGGCAGAACTGGGAAGACAATGTCGTCATTATTTTCTGACTTGTCTTTGAGGAAGGAGAAAGGCAGACAGGAAGTTGTCTGTGGTTTTAAAGCTCCTTTTTAAACACTCCAGAGAATGCAAGGCCCTGTTGAGGGGGGAGAAAATCTAACAGTAAAGTAAGTCTCCGTGGCTACGCCAAAGATGCCAACAGTCAAGAAACCTGGAAGAAGGAAAAAGCCACCCTTCTGCAATTTTCCCTATTTTTGCCGTGGGGTTTTGACTTCTACACTAAATCGTCACTACTCAGGCAAACATAAAGCTTTTGGAAACTTCGGAGTTTTACCATTGTTGCTGTTGTTTCAGATATTTATTTTTCTCTCTCATGAAAACTGGTGCTGCCTAGCAACCCAGTGCCAGCAAAGCTAAATCAAGAAGCATTTTAGGCTGAATTCAAAAAAAAAAAAAAAGAGAGAGAGAGAGAGATTTCTTATTCCCACTGAATGACAGGCACACTCTAAGACTTAAGGGTTCCTTGCATCTCCAGGAAAACAGTTTGCATACCCCCTGAGGCCTCCTTTACAGTCAAGAATGACAGAGACCAGCCCACAGAAGAGGGTTAGGATGTGCGTGGTCTCTGCTGCCACAGGAGCGGAAGAGCAGGCTGCCCCAGATGGAACCCAATCCACTGGTGGCTGCTGCCGGACTGCAGGCTGGGACCGATGAGGGAATCCGTGCCACCGCAGAAACTGGGGGCAGGGACACATTCTTCTAGATCTTGGCAAAGACAGGGGTGTAGGTCTGAAACTGGAACCCAAGGTCAACAGAGGAATGCCATGTACCATTTGATACTCATCACATGTGCATGTAATTTAATATTCTGATTGTGTTGCACACCTGAGAAGAAACGTATATTATGCCCTTCTCATCTCTACTTTTCTGTGCTGGAGGGACACCACCTCTGCAAGGAATTTGCAACACATGTTACAGAGATGGTTACTGAAGAAACCTCAGAACAGGAACGGAACATCAGCCTTTTCCACAACGCGTGAGCATCACAAATCACCTCCATTTTCTCACCAGGAAAAATGAGGCACAGCGTGCCAGCACACCCATTTCAAAGACAACACTGTTTATTTCGACATAAGTTTTTAGAATCTTTACCGAGGAAAAGTTTTATGTAAATAAAATGTGATTATCTCTTGGCACCTCGGGGTCCGCAGAAACTACAGTATGTAAAGGCTAACGCTCAGAAACAACTTCATGCCCTACTGACCACCAGAGAATCCGGGAACATCAAGGTGAACCGCAGCACCACACAAAGCTGAAGGCAACCAGAGCACCACATCTGGCCGATCCCAATGAAAATCCAATTATAATCCTTAATAAGGTAAATATACAGGCATACCTCAAAGATATTGCAGGTTTGGTTCCAAACCACCGCAACGAAGCGAGTATTGTAATAAAGCGAGTCCAGTGAATTTTCTGGTTTCCCAAGGCATAGAAGAGCTATGTTTACCCTGTGGTGTAGGCTATCAAGAGTATAGCTGCATGATGTCTAAAAAAATAATGGACATACATTAAAAAATACTTTATTGCTAAAAAATGTTAGCCATTACCTGAGCTATCGGCAAGCTGTAATCACTGACCACAGACCACCATCACAAACAGAGTCACGAAAAAGCCAAAAGTATTGCAAGGCCCGACACATGAGATGTGACAGAGACACAAAGCAAAATGGCGCCGACAGACTTGCTCCACGCGTGGTTGCCACAAACCTCTGCTTCGTAAAGAACACGGTATCTACGAAGGGCAATCGAGCGAAGGACAATAAAACAAGGCATGCCTATAATCTGGATTAAAATTATATATATCATGTAAAGTGATTTGGTTGAGAGTAACATTATACATCTTACTTTATATGAACTGCCAATTTAAATCCTAACACAAAATAAAAGAAAACCACACTGGTATTAATGATTTCTTTGGTGATTCCCAAAGGTCTTCATAATCTTCAAGGGCCCTCAGGGACTTGGGGAGAGACCAGAAGAGAGTTACATTATAAACACAAATTTCTTTTATGACACTACAAAGATATAAAACAGCAGAACGGGCTCCGTTTCGACAAACTCGATGAACTCCCAGGAGGGTTCTTTCCATCCCTAAGTTCTTCTGAAGAACCCCCAACCCCAGAAATTAGCTAACAGAAAACTAGAACTGAGATTGACTGGCAAACTGTGTACACATCAGGAGCTGCCAGTCCTACCCTACTCTTTCCCTTCCCTGTCTGGTCTGCTTTTTCCTCTGTTACATTCTGTCGTGCGGGAAAAATACAACGTAAATCCGTACCTGTGATCACCTATTCCCAAACACTCATTCACTGACGTCAACGTCAGCTCTTGCTCTCAACAGACATTTTACTCTTGGAGTAAATACTCGAGCTCTCCCGTAGTGACAGCTCCAGCATCACTGACAAGGCCCCTTGACAACCCTAACTCTGAAACTCGCCTGGGTTTCTTCTGGCTCCTGGGTTCTCGCTAAGAGAAAAATCTTGGTGTTTCTCAAGGATATCGCTCTTAACCTTCTCTTAGGGAGGTGAAGCAAAGGTTTGGGGGTCAAACAACCCTGAGTTCAAACCCAAGCCTTGCCACTCACCGGCGGGGTGCCCATAAACAAGCTTATCTCTCGCCCTTCAGTCTTCTCCCGCGATGTGAAGGGACAATGTATGTCATAAGAATTCTGCACATATAAAGGAATACTATTACATATGCATGCAATAGGACCTTTATATATTTTTTTACTTTATCTATCTGTTTTAAGTACCTAGCATATCTGATTTAAGTAACTTTATCTGTTTTATGTACACACAAGTACACGCTTAGGTTACAGGAGGTAAGTCCCCACCATGGAGTGAGACCAGGCCTAGAGCGCAGTGAGCACCTCTCCCATGCTCATCTCGTGTCTTCTTATCGTACACTTCTTGCCACTAAATCCTCTCACAAATCTGAGCCCCACATCTCCAACTATTTGTTAGACATCCAGACAGCTAAAATTCAGCACATTAAACACTGAACTCTTGCCCCGAACCTATTTTTTTTTCCTTCTTTTTATTAAGGATCCCTATGTTCCTCCAGCTCTGGGTCCTCATTTGTGACCTACTGTCACTCCTAACACATTCTTCTGAGACAGCCCACCGATCCAGCCCCTGGACTGTGTCCACTGGGCCTCAGGACATGAGGCCCGCTACCCTGGAACTCCCATTCTCACTACGAAGTCCTCAGCCATCTGACCTCTCACCCGGCAGTGATTCTCCCACTTCTTATTTGCTAACCAGCTACCACATTAAACTTCCTGAAGCAGTTTGCCTAAAAACCATGAGAGGCCTTGATACCCATAAAACGAAATCCAAAAGTCCTAGGGTGTTATTCCCAACCTCCCTACACCTGGCCCGAATCTCTTTACAACTATCTCTCATGCCCCTCACCGCTATTCCCACAGAAGCTGCAATCCCAGAACACACGCCTACCCTCTGTACTTCTCTGATTACACGACTTCCCCACACTGAAATGTCCTCTTAAAACATCCCCAACCACCTGTTCAAACTCCATTCTAAAACCTATTCAAACCACCTAGTCAGGAAACATTCCAGATTCCTCACAGTCGGACATAAGTTCTCCTCGAAAGTCTCTGTATCGCTCCGAGAGCGCTAGTCTCCATGGCATCCTGCAGTGACTGCTGGAGAGATCTTTCCCCTGCCGGACTCTTCCCCAAATCTCACATCACATCTGACTCCAAGCAGGGGCTCACCACAAACACACTGCACTGATCCATAAGAAGTATACTTTGTCAAGAACAAAACTTATGGGGTACCTGAGTGGCTCAGGTCATGATCCCAGGGTCCTGGGATTGAGCCCCACATTAGGCTCCCTGCTCAGTGGGGAGCCTGTTTCTCCCTCTCCCTGGGGTGCCACCCTCTCCCCTACCCCCACCCCCACAAGCTCAGACTGTCTTTCTCTCTCAAATAAATAAGTAAAATCTTTAAGAAAAAATATTTACATAAAGTTCATAAATTATAAGGCGCAATCCCAATTGGAAAATCTGTGGGAACTTCACAGTACCCTTTTCCACCTGGGAAATGCAATTTTCTGGTGCGCACGGGAAGAAAGACCTTCATAATATTTTTGGCCCGTAAACGCTTCTTTTAAAACAACATCTTAATGTATTGTGTGGGAATGAGGCCAAAACATGTGGATTAAGTTTCCTATAGAGTACATATGGGTTTTATGAAAACAGCAAAGAGGCTAGGATAAAACGTGATCTCCGAGGCAAATTAACGTGGGTCTTTTTCTAACTCTAAAATTAATCTAGAGCTTTCTTGCTTTAATTACATGCTGAGAATTTCTTCTTTGGCTTTGGTGACGTTCCTGGTCAGAGTCAATATTTTTGCACGATCCTAAGATGAAAAAATAAGTAACTGAGGAAAAGAAAAGGCCTTCCTTCTACTGCCACTTTCCCCTCTGTTCCCCTTCAGAGAACCTAGGACTCTTCATTCCCTCTCTCATCGCCCTTGATTGCCTCCCTATCTATGGAACACTTTCCTCCCCCAGGGGCCTCCTCCTTTGAACCTTCTATCCACCTTCCTCTCTCTCTCATTTTGTTCTCGAACACTTACTAGGAGGAATCCTATCCCTCCCTCACCACACTCAAGTCAAACACAAGATCTTTGGGTGGTAAACATGGATCAGTTGCCAAGGAAACTTCGGGCTCCTATGGGTCCATGCGTCCACAGGCAGTTTTCCTGCACAAACCACCCTCGTCAGCGGAAATATCCTTCCTCATAGCAGAGCCTGGACTCTGAAGTGACGTCCAGCTGAGCAAGAACAAAGAGCTGGGAGTGAAAGTGGACAAGGGTGAAATCGGAGAGAAAAGAAGAGGAAATGGAGAAATTAAGTGCTCAGAAATATGAACCAATCCAAGCTAACAGTTCCCCATCCCAAGCAACCCTGTGCTTCCGAACCTAAACCCAGACACTGAGTGGAGAATCTGAAACTCGATTCCCCACATGCCCCCTTCCTGACAGGAAAGTCAGTGTGTCGACTCACGTTGGCCATGCATTCATAGCATTCTCTAGCACAGCCACAGAAAGGCAGAGGGGAAAAGGGAGAGCCCTCTCCTCGGCTCTACAGAGCTCAATCTCTGACAGTGGGTCTAGTTTCATTGCCATTGTTCTTGTAATTGGCTCGCCAGTGCCGCTTGGAAATTCCTGTATGATTTGTTAACAAGGTGAAAGTAGCACTATCGAATTCCCAAGCAGAAAAATCATGAACTTATCTTCTCAGTTTCAAATAAGAAAATAGGAAGCTGCAACATTCAATGGAGATCCTTTTATCTGAGAGCAAGACCCAGAGCCAGTATTTTCACAAATAAACTGTATAAAAGTTGCCTAATTGGGACTTAATCTAAGGACAGTTGTACCACTAAACACTATTTCAAAGCTTGTGGGTTAAATTATTTCTTTTTCTTACTAAATATGTATTTATTTATTTATTTATTTGAGAAAGAGAGAGAACAAGTGAGGGGAGAAGCAGAGAGAGAGAATCTCAAGCAGCCTCCATGCTGAGCACGGAGTCCAATGTGGGACTCAATCCCACAACACAGAGGTCATAACCTGAGCTTAAACCAAAGGCTGTACACTTAACCAATTGTGCCACCCAGGTGTTCTTAATTATTTCTTTTTCTAAAATGATTAGAAGCCATCTTTACTTAAAGCTATCTGAGAACACTACACACTACCTAAAAACAAACAAACAAACAAACAAACAAACAAAAAAAACAACCCCAAAAAAGACCCAAACTTTTTACTTCCATAAACAAGCTACTTTTACTATGCTGGGCAAGAAAATCTCTGACCAGCTTTCACATTTAACTCTTCAGTGGGTACCAATATTCACACAAGATACAACTGCTCTAGCAAATAGTAAATGCAATGAGGTTCTTGCTATGCTTTGCTCATAGAGACTACACCTCTGTTTCTCTCTTTCCCACACCTCTGACCCCCTTAAAATTTCCTGAGTTCATTAGTTCATCCAATAAATATGAACTAAACACCTACTATGTACCAGGTAGTATTCTAAGTGTAAAAAACAATCTCTGCCTCAAAGATCTGGCAGGGAAAAACAGATGTCTGTGACAATAAATAAACTATATAACAGGTTAGACAGAGATAAGGGCTATGGGATACAAGTCCCAAAATGGGGCTCCACCTCCTAGACTGTGAGCTACTCTCCATCAGGGCTGCAATGCTCGTCTTCATAGCCTAGCACCTCGTACATGCTCAGCATATCAGCTGAAAACAAACTACAACAACCTTTAATAAACAAATGAGTAACCAAGCATTTTAACAATTTTCAAATTCCCTATCTTAAAAGAATTGAGGAAAATTATTACCGAGGTCTGGATCTATGATGATAATAAGAAAAAACTACATAAAAGTTCTTCAAAGAATATATCCTACTTTGAAAACTCCTGCAGTTCCCTGATTATAGAGAAACAAGTAAGATTATCTTTTCATTTTAAACCAGAGATTCTTAACCTAGGGTTCCCAGATTCAGGGAGGCATGTGAATCCCCTGAAATTGTCAGCACAATTTGGGAGATAAGGGGGAGTTATATGTTGTGTTTAATGTGACACAGACTGCCAAAAATATTTTCCCTGAGTTAGAGAAATAGAATTTGAGAAATCCAAGGATAGGATTGAAGGCTGCAAAGAATCCAAACAGTCCAATATTATACTGCAGATTGTCATTTGCATCTGGGTGGAATGCTTCTTCCTTAAACTAGTGAGATATCAGAATTTATGGAAATCCATCAGAAGACAGAAGCTCAGTGGGAACTTCTCAGAACCAAACTCATCATCACAATAATAATAAAATCATTAATCGGGGGGGGGGGGGGCGCCCTTAAAGGCTAGTTTCAGATGGTGATAAAGCCAAAACCAGGAATTCCCTTAAGGAAAAACACAAATAGAATTTACCTTTTCATGGTTTTCAATTAAGATTTCCACCACGATGTTCTGAAACTTCAAATCCATGATGGCAGCAACAGTTTCTTCCTGTGGCCTCATCAAAGTTGGTCCAAACACCACTCCTAGATTTGCCACAGTCATGAGGTTCTGCTTGGAGTGATTCGAAACACTGGTAGGGAAGGGATGGGGTTGAAAGTCTGTTAACAGAGAGACAACAGCTGGGGAACATACAATCTTCCACAGCTGTGTGTTTCTTTAAAAATCAAGACACTCAAATGTCCTTAATTTCTGCTTCTGAAATAACAAGATCTGATGAGACCCTAGGAGATGAGGCCCCTGCCTACCATCCTGCTATTCCTCTCTTCTCGATGCTTTGCTCTAACCACAATGGCTTTCTTAATAATTCCATGTTTATGCTAGGCTTGTGTCCCTCTGAAGACCTTCTGTTACCATTCCTTTTTACTTAGAATATCCCCTTTTTCCCCAGACTATTATATCTTTGGCTTCCACTAATGACCAGATTGTATGGCACCTTTGTAAGAATTAGTTTCACAAGCACAGAGAACTTGGTCAGAGCTCCCGCATTTATCCCTTTGGTCCAATACATTGTGCAGTGAGCAACCCAGACAACTGTTCTCAGAAGCACTGATGCTTAATTCAGGTCTCAATTCAAAGCCTCATCCTCAAGATACCTTCCATAATAACCCTCTTTATAGTCCCACACCCAATATATATTCTCTATCTCCTCATTCTATTTTTTAAATCACTTAACATCTGAAATTATTTTGTCTTTTTATTTGTACTCTGTTTATGATCTTCTCCCTCTTATAAAGAAGGGACTCCATGAAAGCAGAGAATTTGTCTATCTTGTTCAACTATGTATCCACTAGCACCTAAAAAAGGCATTCGATAAACATGTGTTGACTAAATGAACGAATATGGTTTCACTAGTTGTAGGACACTTGGACTTGGCAGGTCATAATATCCTCTGGCCTTCAGTTTCTTTTTATGTAAAACAAAAACATAATGAAATAAACAGGATAATAAAAGAAAATTAAAAACATTCTAAAACAGCATTCCTCAGCTTCCTATTACCTCCAAATTTCTATAACTACAGTGATCTAAGAGTCATTTGTATATGAAGAAAGGGCTAATTTCTCCACTAAATGATCAGATTTTGCTCACTTTTTAAAGAGGGAATAAAAAGACTAAAATGGATCCTAAGAAATAACTACCTATTACTGGATTAAACTAATTTAAAGGCCATGTTCAAACTTAGGTAGGTGTGAAACCAGGCTAAATTCGCTAACAGACTTATAATCACATTTCCAGAATCTGTGTACAGGGAAGTGTATAATATTCTCTTCTTTTACTTCCAATCAAACCCCAAGTTGCTGGCAGTGATGTTAAGCAAATAATTATACAACTTCACAAAAGCATCATATTTCAATGTTCTTGTCCAAAACATACACAGTGAGTCAACTGTCCGGCCTGCCTTTCCAGGCGTGGTCCCTGGTATTGTGTAGACAGCCCCACTTCCAACCGTCACGGTCCAAGAACCCCACATGGCAGCCAGAGTGAAACAAAGAAAGTTAGGAAGACAAAGGGGCTTACTTTGTTAAGTGTTTCACCAAAATATCCAACATTTCTTTATTCTTCTCTGGCAACTTGTGTACCAAGAAATGGATAGCATTAACACGAGATTCTGGGCTTCCACTTTCTTTAAAAAAAAAAAAAAAGAAGAAGAAAAGAATAGTTAGATTACACAGAATCAAATACATTCATAAAAACCAACCATGACAACAGCTCATCTGTTCAACATCTTTCAACAGAGAATGTAAACGTATTTCTATACCTTTCGCCAAAAAGGTGGGGGGAATCTATCTTTTGGCTTCTTCTTGGTCTTCTGTGCCTGCCCTAGAAGATCATTTCAGTGTGAATGCAATGAGTGCCTTTCCCTAGGGTGATATTTAAGAACAAAGGGCTACTACAGCTTCTCCTTCTTGCATTCTGCACTTCAAGTCGGTTCATCACTTGAAGGAGTCGAGTCACTGGGTCTCTGCCCCACCATGGAATGCAAATAAAATAGGGGCAAATAGGTTCTTCCCTCTTAGGGTTGAGTTTTATCCCCCCAAAAGATACACTGAGGTTATAACCCCCTAATGTCTCAGAACAAAATTGTTTTGAAACCATACCTGGGATTTATTTCAATCAGGTACGGTAAGACACGCAGACAGGGAAATGATGGAGTTGAAGGTAGAGTTTTATAGTTATACCCCCTAGAAACAGGAGGCGTGGTAAGCCAGCATCAGCCAAGAGGCAGAGGGAAGAAGGGGAAAATGTGGGCAAGAGGCTTTACTGTATTTCCCATGTGAAGGAAGAGGCGAGGCAGAGTAAGCAGACTCAGGACTGGTTGGTCTGAATTACTGTAGCAGGTTTTAGGACGTAGGGGCTGTGCCGAGACATCTGGTACCTGTCCCTGAGGTGAACTAGGACAGGAGAATATGGACTTGAAGTGTAAGAGCCCAAAAGAGTCAGGAAGAGAAAATGGGCTCTGGACTGGTTGGCCTATGGAAAGCATGCTCAGTTTACTACCTCAAGAAATTGGTTAGCCCCAGAAAGGCATTCTCCCTAGGATCAATAAGTCCCCAGATATCAAAACATCAGAATAAAAAGACATGCTCAGCATAATGCCCTTATTTGGAAATAAGGTCATTGCAGAAGCCGTCAGTTGAGATCATACTGGAGCAGGGTGGTCCTTTAATCTAGTATGTTCGGTGCCCTTATAAGAAAACAAAGACACAAAGGGAAAATAAATTAAATCAAATTAAATTAAAATAAATAAAAATAAAACAAAAACAAACCAAAAAAAAAACAAAACAAAACAAAGGGAAGATGGCCATATGAAGATGGACACAGGGGAGACTATCATGTGACAATGCAGGCAGAGATTGGAATGATGTATGTATAAACCAAGAAATGCCAAGGATGGCTGGGAACCACCACAAGCCAGAAGAGGTAAGGAAAGAGCCTTCCCTGGAGCCTTTAGAGGTCGGCCCCACCAACCTGCACCTTGGCTAAAGACTTCCATTCTCTAGAATAGTGAGTGAGTGAGTGAGTGAATTTACTTACTTATTGACTGACTGACTGACTAACTGAAGCTATTCAGCAATAAGAGGGAACTAACACACTCACTTTCCCCCGAGATTTTGGAATGAATTATCCATGGCTCTTATTAGCAACACGCCCAAATTCCTTTTATTGTGTTCTTGACAGAAAATACCAAATCAATAAAATGCTTATTATTTAGACCTCCACTGGAATTTTCAGGGGTGTCAGAAATGCAACTGATGAGAATTCAGTGAGTACAGACTGCTTGGAGGCTCACAGAGAGCTGGCAGTAGAAGCTGAGGGAGTGTTTCACATAAAGGACAGCATCTGAGTTGGGTCTTGAAGAGCAGGGAAGAATTTAAAGCAAGGCAGAAATGAGGAGTTAGGGACACACTCCAGATTCGACAAACGATATAAGAAAATGCACAGCCTATTCAGAGAGAGCACCTTAAGCTTATGGAAAGTCCGAGGCAAAACTCTGGCTTGTAAAAGCTAATTTGAAGAATCTGTCTCTACCGTGGGCTACTAAATCCGTCACTGTAAGTAAGACTGGGAAGAGATACGAACAGAGTCAAATTTGGGGAAATATACCTGACATTTTTGGAGGATGGATTCAAATGGAGAGGAAAGCAAATTAGGAGGGAAATGCTATTTGGCCAAGAAGTAATAATGAGGCGGGGGGGGGGGGGGGGGGGCGCAGAATTACAAGTAAGGAAGTAGAGCCGGCAGGCAGGCTTCAGAATTGCTGCTTCCAAAAGACAGCAAGAGCAAGATACCTGCTAACAGAAGGTTTGGGGCCTCAGTTCCTCATCTGCAAAATGAAGTTAACAGCACGATCTCCAAAGGCCATTATGAGACTCAGTGAGGTAACACCTGCAAAGGGTTGAGCGCCGGTGGCAGGTACAGCAGGCGCTCCATCACTGTTAGCCATTACCTCCGTTACTCTTATTATGTGAGCGCTCCTATGGAATACGTCCACTTGACAGGATCTAGCTGCAGACTGGCCATGGATCAGAAGGAAGAAGGCAAAACCAGTGTTTCATGCCTTGGTTATGCAGTGGTATGGTCAGTCCCACTGACAGACAGGAGCAGAGAAGACAACGCTGGTTTGAAGGGGACAATGACGGTGGGAGTGACAGAGGAAGGGACGTGCAAGGGGCAGATATCTAGCAGGGAGCTGGGAATGGCAGGAGGCATTGGAGATGAAGGTAGCAATATTTTCCAGAGGGGCATGGGGACCTCCAGCACATGGCCAACGGTGCCTGACTACTTCAGAAAGCCAACAGAACATCCTGTGGGGAAAAGAGCACCACTGGGGTTCAGTGAAGATGCCAGCTGGGGGCTAAACAAAGCACAGGAGGAGGAAGAGGAGGGAGGGCCAGGAGGTTCAATGTCATGAGAAAGCCAAATGAGAAGAAACAGGCAAGGCCTGGGTAGCCAGTGGTATCAAGAGTTAATGAGGGACTAAGGAAGTACAAGACGGGGAGGAGGGGAGCCTGCACACCCACCACTAAGCTGGCCAGCAGGGAGTCCTTCTCCAGTTATACAAGGAGGTTAAAGAGTGAGTGGCTAGAAGGGACAGAGAGAGTGGAATTTCAGATCATTGGCTCAAAAATCAAGAAATGGAAGGGAAGGGGGAAGAGAGGTAAAGCAGATCAAGAAATGGGTATTTGTTTTTATTGAAATATAACTGACAGAACAGAATAGAGAGCCCAGAAATAGACCCTCAACTCTATGGTCAACTAATCTTCGACAAAGCAGGAAAGAATGTCCAATGGCAAAAAGACAGCCTCTTCAATAAATGGTGCTGGGAAAATTGGACAGCCACATGTAGAAAAATGAAATTGGACCATTTCCTTACACCACACACAAAAATAGACTCAAAATGGATGAAGGACCTCAATGTGCGAAAGGAATCCATCAAAATCCTTGAGGGGAACACAGGCAGCAACCTCTTTGACCTCAACCGCAGCAACATCTTCCTAGGAACAACGCAAAAGGCAAGGGAAGCAAGGGCAAAAATGAACTATTGGGATTTCATCAAGATCAAAAGCTTTTGCACAGCAAAGGAAACAGTTAACAAAATCAAAAGACAACTGACAGAATGGGAGAAGATATTTGCAAATGACATATCAGATAAAGGACTAGTGTCCAGAATCTATAAAGAACTTAGCAAACTCAACACCCAAAGAACAAATAATCCAATCAAGAAATGGGCAGAGGACATGAACAGACATTTCTGCAAAGAAGACATCCAGATGGCCAACAGACACATGAAAAAGTGCTCCATATCACTCGGCATCAGGGAAATACAAATCAAAACCACAATGAGATATCACCTCACACCAGTCAGAATGGCTAAAATCAACAAGTCAGGAAATGACAGATGCTGGCGAGGATGCGGAGAAAGGGGAACCCTCCTACACTGTTGGTGGGAATGCAAGCTGGTGCAGCCACTCTGGAAAACAGCATGGAGGTTCCTCAAAATGTTGAAAATAGAACTGCCCTATGACCCAGCAATTGCACTATTGGGTATTTACCCTAAGGATACAAACGTAGTGATCCAAAGGGGCACATGCACCCGAATGTTTATAGCAGCAATGTCCACAATAGCCAAACTATGGAAAGAACCTAGATGTCCATCAACAGATGAATGGATCAAGAAGATGTGGTATATATACACAATGGAATACTATGCAGCCATCAAAAGAAATGAAATCTTGCCATTTGCGACAACATGGATGGAACTAGAGCGTATCATGCTTAGCGAAATAAGTCAAGCAGAGAAAGACAACTATCATATGATCTCCTTGATATGAGGAAGTGGTGATGCAACATGGGGGCTTAAGTGGGTAGGAGAAGAATAAATGAAACAAGATGGGATTGGGAGGGAGACAAACCATAAGTGACTTTTAATCTCACAAAACAAACTGAGGGTTGCTGGGGGGAGGGGGTTTGGGAGAAGGGGGTGGGATTATGGACATTGGGGAGGGTATGTGCTTTGGTGAGTGCTGTGAAGTGTGTAAACCTGGTGATTCACAGACCTGTACCCCTGGGGATAGAGTATTATGCCTCCATCAGAAAGGATGAATACCCAACTTTTGTAGCAACATGGACGGGACTGGAAGAGATTATGCTGAGTGAAATAAGTCAAGCAGAGAGAGTCAATTATCATATGGTTTCACTTATTTGTGGAGCATAACAAATAGCATGGAGGACATGGGGACTTAAGAGTGGAGAAGGGAGTTGGGGGAAATTGGAAGGGGAGGTGAACCATGAGAGACTATGGACTCTGAAAAACAATCTGAGGGTTTTGAAGGGACGGGGGGTGGGAGGTTGGGGTACCAGGTGGTGGGTATTATAGAGGGCACGGATTGCATGGAGCACGGGGTGTGGTGCAAAAATAATGAATACTGTTATGCTGGAAATAAAAAAAAATAAAAAATAAAATAAAAAAAGAAATATAACTGACATAAAATATTGTATTATATGTACAACATGATTCAATATTTGTATATATGGTTAGATGACCCCCACAATACATCTAGTTAATATCCAATACCACACAGTTATAAATTTTTTTCTTGTGATAAGAACTTTTAAGATTGGGATGCCTGGGGGGCTCAGGTGTTGAAGCACCTACCAGTGTCCTGGGATGGAGTCCCGCATCGGGCTCCCTGCTCAGTGAGGAGTCTGCTTCTGCTTCTCCCTCTGTCCCTACCCCCCACCATGCTCTCTCTCTCTCTCTCAAGCTCTATCTCAAATAAATAAAATCTTAGGGGGTAAAAAAAAAAAAACAACTTTTAAGATTTACTCTCTTAGCAACTTTGAAATATACAACATAGTGTTACTGACTACAGTTACCATGCTGCACATTCCATCCTCACGACTTACTTATTTTATAAGTGGAAGTTTGCATCTTTCAACTCCTTTCACCCATTTTGCCCACTCCCCAGCCCTGGGCAGCCACCAATCTGTTCTCTGTATCTATCAACTTGCTTGTTGTTGCTTTTCTTTTCTAAGGCTCCACATATAAGTGAAATAATATAGTTTTTGTCTTTGTCAGATTTCAAGAATCTGTTTCTTCAAAATGTTGATGGTTTTACTTTTTCCTTACTGTAAGAACTAAGTATCTGTTCTGTTAACATTTTAGAAGACATACGTAAAACAACTCAGTAAAAGCAATCACTAATCATTTGAAATACATATAGTAGGGAAAGAACATGCCATCAGTATGAAGAACTACTAATCGATCCAAAAAGAAAGAAACAATCCAAAAGAAAAATGGGCAAAAGACTGGAGCAGGAATTTCAGGAAAGAGGCTAGCCGTATGACCAATAAACATATGAAAAAGTGCTAAACCTCCTTATCAGGGAAATAAAATTAAAACCACAATGAGCTACTACTACTCACCCAGCAGAATGGCTTTAAATGAATGTAGTACTAAGTTCTGGCAAGGATATGAAGTAAATGGAACTCTACGTGGGAATAATTAAATGGCACAATCACTTTGGAGAACTCTTTGGCAGTACCTACTGAAATTGAACACACACATTCCAACCCACAACCCAAAAATTCTACTCAAAACCAAGAGAAATGCACATAAACGTTCACTAAAAGACACATTTTAGAATGTTCACAGCAGTAGCACTCTTGATAATCCCAGAAGTGAAACCATTCAAGTCTCATCAAAAGAACTGATAAATGCATTGTGGTATGTTCATACAAAGGAATCCTATACCACAAGAAACCAGAATGAACTGCTCATTCACTCAGCACGGAGGAATGTCACAAGATGACCAAAAAAGCTGAATGCAAAAGAGGGTATTCTGGATGATTCCAATTAGATACAATGCAAATGCAGTAACCCTAACCTCTGGACCTATGGTGTCAAAAGCCAGGGGAGAGGGGCACCTGGGTGGCTCAGCTGGTTAGACGACTGCCTTCAGCTCAGGTCATGATCCAAGGGTCCTGGGATCAAGTCCCACCTCAAGCTCCTTGCTCAGCAGGGAGCCTGCTTCTCCTTCTACCTGCTGCTCTGCCTGCTTGTGCTCACTCTCTCTCTGTCAAATAAATCAATATTTAAAAAAAAAAAAAAAAGGCCGGGGAGTGCTCTTATGTCACAGGGACTGTGCGGGTGTGAGAAAGGGTTTCTGGGACTCTGACAATACCTTATTTCTTGACCCAGGGCTGCTTACACAGCTATCTTAATATGTGAAAATTTATTAAGCTGTATACTTATTATTCATGTGCATTTCTATTATGTTTCAACAAAAAGTTCACTTGCATTAAGCTACCCATAATAAATCTCACCTAACTGAGGCTGGCACATTTTAGGTTTAATCCTTTCAGAATTTGGGTTTTTCAAAATGAAATGTGTGAACTGGCTATTTCATTTAAGGTACCATGGACGTCTCTCCGTGTCATTTTAAAAGGAGCCCCACACCATCAATTCTATGATCATATGAGTTCCTTCCAGTGATTGTGCAGTTAAGTCTGTTCAAGTTTACACTTCCAATAGTAATGGTTTACAGTGAGGAATGAGATTTCACAACACAGGACACAGTTGATGCTAAAGACAAAGGAAGCAGAAAGGCTAAGAAATGAAAAGGCATCTGATAAAGCAGAGTAATCAAATCATATCACATAATGAAAACTCTCAGATACAGGGGCCCCTGGGTGGCTCAGTCCCTTAAGTGTCTGCCTTCAGCTCAGGTCATGGTGCCAAGGTCCTGGGATTGAGCCCCGCACTGGGCTCCCTGCTCAGTGGAGAGTCTACCTCTCCATCTCCCTCTACCTGCCACTCCTCTTGCTTGCACTCTCTCTCTCAAATAAGTAAAATCTTAAAAAAAAAAAAAGACTCTTAGATATAAACTAAATTTGTCACTGAAAACAAAAGTGCAACTACCTAAAGAGTCAATAAGGAATATCACTCAGCCATAAAAACAGATGAGATCCTGCCATTTGCAACAACACAGATGGACCAAGAGGGGCGAAATCAGTCACCAGAAAAAAACCATATGATTTCATTTAAATGTGTAACTAAAAAATAAATAAATAAATGAACAAAAAAGGCAGAAACAGACTCAAACACAGAACAAACAGGCGGTTGCAGGAGGGGGTTAGGTAGGGAGACGGGCAAATGGGTGAAGGAGAGTAGAAGGTACAGCATAGGGCATGTAGTCAATGATATGGTGAGATACAGGGACAGACAGCAGCTACACTTGTGATGAATACAGTGTAACAAACAGACTTGTCAAGTCACTCTATTGTATATTTGAAGCTAATGTAACAAACTAATGTATCAATACTTCATATACAATACTTAAAAAAAAAATAAAACTTATGTGATAAATTACACAAGTTTTTGTCTGGAGTTAAAACCAAGATAATACCTTACTAAATCAAAGCTAGAGGAAAATGAAAGAAATTTTAAAAAATAACATTTTCAATTCACAGATTTAATTTAAAAAATAAAAATAAACTAGGAGAAAATTTAAAGTCAGGACTCTGAAAAATAATAAAAATTCCAAAGGAATAAAAAGATAACTCCTTATAATAAAAATTTCATGCATTCAAAAACTAAAAATTTTTAAAAACTTTGCACTAAAAAGCTACTTCTAACTGATGTTGTCTACCTTGTCATTAATAATCATTTCTCAAAAGAAAATATAATTTTAACATTTGGGGATTTATTACTTATTCAGAAACACAAGACAGAGAAATAATTTCCCACTCTCTAAGGTTAAGGTTCTTCATTTCTAAAAACAGTAGAAGCAGTTTTGAAAAACAGAATCAAAACCTTCCACTTCTTTCTTTGAGGGCCACTCTCACAGCCATCTTCATTTGAAATCACACATGCCTTTTTCTCAAGTCTGCTTTTTCCCCTCTTTCAAAAAGAAGGATATTTGGAAGTAAGGCACTTTTTAAAAAATGTTTATTTATTTTGAGGAGAGCAGGGAAGTGGGGCAGAGGAAGAGAAAGAATCTACAACAGATTGCCCGCTGAGCACACAGCCCAATGCTGGGCTCGATCCCGGAATCCTGGAGAGCATGACCTGAGCCCAAATCAAATCTAGACTCAGATGCTTAACCTACTGAGCCACCCAGGTGCCCCGAAAGTAAGGCTTTTTTTTTCTTTTTATTTGAAAGTAAGGCTTTTAAAGTTAAACTATTTTTTCTCCATTTTATTTTGACGTTAATCAGAAATCCCTACTAAAAAAAAAAAAAAAAAAAAGAAATCCCTACTAAATGGGCATTTCCACATGGTTGTAACATAATAATAACTTTAAGGCACTCAAAAGAAGTTTTCTAAATGATAAATTATATAATTAGATAAATTATCTTTAGTGGCCTATGCTTTATGCATTTCATTTTAATTTGTATAAACTATATAATGAAAAGCATAACTTTTTAAAAATCTAGGACATTGAATTAATCATAACACCAGACCCTAACCTCAGCCAGGGAATTAGTTTACTATAATACCAAAGCATTTTTAATTGTGAAAATAAAAATCAGCATCCACAACACTTAATGTCTATGATGCTGTGCCAACTAACAGAGACTGAAAAAGATATGATCATAGCTTACTGGAGCTTATCAAAGATACTTAGGCAGGTAAATATTAAGTTATTTTAATATTTAAATGTCATACGTCAATAGTACAGTAATTTTAGGAAAATAATAGCGGTAAACATCCATACACTACCCAAGGTGCTTCACTCAACAGACATCAAGTATTTGAGTTCTTCTGTGGGTGACCCTATCCACTGGGAAATGAATGTATCTGGCTAAAATAGCTCAATGTCATTAGGCATTCAATTCCTTTAATGTCCAGGTTTCCAAATCCTTCCCAATTAAGATCACATGATTCTCCTGCTTCCCACGCATGTTTACCAACTAGAATAGAACATTCCACTTAGGCAAATACCAGTGCCCAGATCCTCTAATAGTTACATTTTTCATCATAAATGACTTAAGAGCTTTGTGATTATGATTTTGCTTCCCAGGTAACTTGATTACTGAAAGAAAACATACAGAACATAGCAAGACAAGTATTCTCTGATGCCATATTAGGCATCCAAGCTTTGGTGGTCATTCTCAAGCTAAGCTTAACATGAGTCCAACCCTGAATGGGTCTGATTTTTAACAATATGACATATCAAGAACTCTGAGTCTTATAGGCTAAGACACAGACCATGGACTAACATTCTCAGAGATAATAAACACCATAGAAAAACATCCACATAGACGCCTAATAGTCTTCCATAGATGGGCACAATCATTTGCATTCCTGCACAGACCAAGTAAACTATGTTTTCATTTTACAAATTTCTATACTAAGAGTTCATTATATCTTCTCACAAGATGGATGGTATGAAGTAATAAGAAATATATATTGGTCTCTGCTTCTGGTTCCTGACATAGAACTCCTAAAAGTCTTGTGAATAGGAGTGCTCAGAGAATCTTTTGTTCTAATATTTAGTCTTTGTTCCTAGTTCCTGACACAAAGCTCCAACAACCTCCACAATTTTGTAAGTGACAGAGGAGTGTCTCACGCCAATCCCCTAAATCCCTCGGAATTCCCTGGGCGATAAGATCATCTTTTATTCTAATGAGGTGACCTCTGGTGGGCTCCCAGATGGGGGAGGGTCACCAGAAAGGCCAAGCCATAATTAGAAGTTCAGAATTTTCAGTTCCACCTCTCATTCTCCAGAAATGGAGTTTATAATCCATCATGTCTACGTAATGACAACCCCACAAAAACAGTAGAGTCTGGTGAACTTCAGACTGGGTGAACGCATCTACATGGCCAGAGGGTGCCACACTCCAACTCCACAAGGACAGAAGCTTCTACACCCGGGACACTTCCGGATCTCATCTTATGTATCTCTTCATCTGGCTCTTCATCTGTATTCTCTATCATATCCTTTATTATATAATAAGATGGCAAATACAACTTTGTGTTTCCATGAGTTCTGAGACCCATTTATCATACCTAAGGTGGGAGTTGTGAAACTCTGATTTCCAACCAGTTAGCCAGAAGTCCTGCAGACAACCTGGGACTCACAACTGGTGTCTCAACTGCAGGCAGGCTTGTGGGACGGAGCCCTTGCCCTGTGGGACCCGATGCTAACTCCAGGTAGACAGAATCAGAACTGAATCTAATTGCAGGACACTCAGCTGGTTGCAGAATTGGTTGGCGTGGGGGAAAAAGCCCACACTGTTGGTGACCAGAGGTATCACAAGTGAAGTATTTTGTGTGTGAGTAAAGGAGAAACAAAAGAATGGTTTTCCATACAGAGAGACTCTAGCTCCTTTCAGCAATTTTAGTTAACTTTCTCAGCTCTCTTAATTTTCTCTTAAAAAAATAATTTCCCAATGTATTCAACACTGAACAGTCGGTATTTTTTAAGAATGAAGAACAAAAAATGTCCGTCTTGTGGTGACAAAAAAGAAATAAAATTCATATTTGTATGAGTCACTCCAGAAATTAACCCACGGGTTCTCAACAGAAGCCTGCAGAGAAGAAACTGAGGAGAGAAAATAAAGGGACTGAAGAGAAACCTCCAGAACTTTCAGCAGGGAAGGCAAAAGAGACCATCTCAACAGCCCAGAATGGATGGAAACCACACTTGACTGAAAGGAATCAAAAATTCGTTTCCGTGCTAGTGTGAGAGGCAATAACAAAGACTGGCGATGCTTGATAATTTTAGCAGTCAGCTCTGCTAACAGACACTTTCGCATAACAAGGTCATTTGTGCTGTTGTTAATGGAAAATGATAGCCTGACCACAGTCCCAATTTTTCCAACAATATTCAAAAGGGGAGACTAATTTTGGCCACCTGACTTCTATAACTGTTTTTATGTAATTCTTGCAAGCCATGTGAAGAAGATGAGAGAATTTGCTCCCACACTCTTTCCTAAGACAGGCACAGTGAGGACCCAGAGGGGGTACTCATAGAGACTCAAATAAAAAATTAAAGACCATGCTGGGAACACTGGATACACCGGTTTAACACGTGTACTTTTCTCATTAAAGAAGGTAACTACAGGTCCTGTTCCAACCGCAACTCCACTTGGGTACAAACACATGCCAGTAATTACAGTAGCTATAGTATTTCTCTGGAACAGGGACTGTTATTCAGATCATTGTGGAGACTCTTTTCCAGCATCCCCAGAAAGTCAGGAGGCCAAACACAAGGTACCGGGCTAGTGGGCGAAACGACCACATCCCTCAAGGATGGCCTCGACGAACTCTGTCCACTCCCTTCCTCCCGCCTCAGACTCCATCACCACTCGCAAGTTTCTGCCTCTTATGAAGCCTTCATCTGGTAAAAATCATGGACGTTAGAATCTCAGACACACTAGCCGCCGTTGCAAGGCGCGATAATCATAATGACACTAACTTGTGGTTATTGAAAACCTTACTCCATAATCACTTTATCTTTCTCCCATTCTCAAAGGATTTTAGATGAAAACTGGCACTCTTCTGCTTTTTCCAGTCTCTAAGGCGAACAACATGAAGCGATTGTCCTCCAACTAGAGTTTAATTTCTCTTTTCCCTGCTTGCCAAAAATGCCACAGGGAAGGAATCAAAACAACTAAGCGTTTGCTTGAGTTTTTGCCAAGAAAACTTTCCCCCACTTCCTTGATCACACAAATTCTCTTAAAAAAAAAAAAAAGTCTTCCACGTGAAAACAGAAGTGGGTAGACCCATATTTTTGCCTTTTCCAAAGGCTGATTTTATAAGCACAGTCTAGTTGGGCCTACACATTGCTTCTCTCTATAACATGCTAGGAACCTTTACCCAGGCTGCCATAAAGACCTCACAAGAAGATAACGTTTAAAGCAATGTTCAGGCAGCAGTAACAGAGGACCCAAAGGGATTGCTCTAAATTTTTCAACAGATTAAACTATGGAATACATCCAAGGGGGAAGGAAAAAAAAAAAAAAAAAAAAGAAATGAAAATACAATCATAGCTACTGTCAGTGCACCTGTGAAAACCAATCCTGCAGGTTTTAGCCAGTGGAGCTAAGGTTTTGAATTTTAAATAAAGATCCCTATAATCTGGCAAGTGACTTCACATGTCTCAACCTTCATCTCCTTAACTATTAAATACCTCACACCAATGAATTTCAGACGACTCTGATGATTAAACACCATGTGTCAACACAAAAACTGAGGTGTACGAACAAGAGAGAGAAAACAAGACAGCTTCAAATGAGTATGACTCACGAAAAATTTAATCACAAATTAAAATTCTACCAACTACAGGCCTTTTTTATTTAACATTTTATCACATATAATTCACTATCGGATACTGTGTGGGCTTCTGGCATTATCTCACATTACTCCTTCTGCCTGTAATTTCCATCTAAATATCTTGCTATGTGAAGCCATTTCCAACCTGCTAATCTCTCCAAATCTGCTAATCTTCCCCAACCTTCTGCAAGTTAAATACTTCTGTGTTCCCAAAGCATTTTGCTCATGTCATGATTCTAGATTTTATGGGTTAATGGGAGGTGTGTGTGCCCCAATACTTGCTGGAGAATGGACCCCTGGGGGCAGAAATCCTTTCAGGGTTCCACATACCCAGTATCTACCAGTGATTAGCCATAGTAGACAATAAATAAATGTGAATGAATGAATGAATGAATGAATGAATATATCAATAGTCCTGCTTTTTCACCCTCTAAAAGATGAAAGAGATCAAACATCTTCTAATGTGATTTCTATTTTTAATACAGATTACAAGAACATTAAGTGAGATTCTTCACGTGGAAACTTAGACACACTGTCAACCACTACACCTCTACATAATACTTACTGGCTGGAACGATGAAATCTCCATGTAACTCATAGGTCATAAGAGGCTCTGGAAGACTCCTGTATGAAAGGACAGCCCAGAATTACCAAACACATACAAACAGGTCACTGCTCTTTGTGTCCATTTTTTATAAAAGGTTATAAATGTCATGTGCATTTCTCAGTTAATGTGTAGAACTTTCCCTAAGCAATTTTTTACATATCAAATAGATACATAAATCAAATGGATTATTTATCATCTGTACCAGGCACTAACAAAGTTTAACAGCCACAAATCCTTATCAGATTTAATCACATAATATTTCATATTTAATCTTGGAAAATACCTTTACAAACAACTGAAATTATATGTAAAACTTCTTTCCACATACAACTTATTTAAAGTCAAACATTCTGTCCAACCAAATATAAGCATATAGTTTTGAAAATCATCTCTAGGATATTAACTGAAGATGATGCTATTAAGAAAACATTAAAAGCTTTCGGAGAAAGACAACTATCATATGATCTTCCTGATATGAGGAAGTGGAGATGCAACGTGGGGGGTTTGGGGGGTAGGAGAAGAATCAATGAAACAGGATGGGATCTGGAGGGAGACAAACCATAAGTGACTCTTAATCTCACAAAACAAACTGAGGGTTGCTGGGAGGAGGGGGGTTGGGAGAGGGTGGACATTGGGGAGGGTATGTGCTATGGTGAGTGCTGTGAAGTGTGTAAACCTGGCGATTCACAGACCTGTACTCCTGGGGCTAATAATACATTATATTTATTAAAAAATAAAAAAAAGAAAACATTAAAAACTTTAAACAAAGATCATATCCTCTCCTCTTACAAATCTCTATTACAGAAATATGATGTCCATTTTTGACCTATGTGTACAAAATAAAAGAGATATGAAATATGTAACAATGTGAAAAATGCCCATATAATTTTAACCTTCTACCAAATAACACAAATGGTAGTGTATTTTGTCCTGTGGTCAACAGAATGCTGCAGTTCAGTCAATCTGTATACATATCTTAAATTATAAAAAACCAGATCTCTGAACTCTGTAAAAACACTTAAAGAACACTTAGACAAGTATCAATCTGCACAGTCTTCCTGGAGGGCAATCTGGCAAGATATTAAAAATCTTTAAGAGATTTAAATCGTGTAACCCAGAAATCCCTCTTCAAATGCTTAAGAAAAAAGAAAAATCAAAGACATATACACACAAAAATTTAAGACATATACAAAAGCCAAAAAAAAAAAAAAAAAAAAAGCAGGGATAAAGGAGTTCATTTTGTATTGCTAAGGAGGACAATTAATCAACAAGACAGGGGCGCCAGGGTGGCTCATTGAGTTAAAACCTCTGCCTTCGGCTCAGATCATGATCCCAGGGTCCAAGGATCAAGCCCTGCATCAGGCTCTCTGCTCAGTGGGACGCCTGCTTCCCCCTCTCTCTGTCTCTGTCTGCCTCTCTGACTACTTGTGATCTCTGTCAAATTTAAAAAAAAAAAAAATCAAGGCATAACAATCGTGTTAATGTGTCTAATAATAACAAGAGTTTCAAAATACATAAAGCGAATACTGATGGAACTTTAAGAAGAAACAGGCAAATCCACACCTATGGCTGGAGATTTAAATACTTCTCCATTTGAATAACTGATATAACAAGTAGACAAAGAAATCAGGATACAGAAGATTTGAATAAAACTATCAACCAATTTTACCTAACTGATATGTCTCTCATCTAAATTATACTCCATCCAAAAGGAGCAGAAAAGACATTCTTTCCCAGTATACATGGAACATTTATCAAGATAAACCATATTTCAGGCTGTCAAACAAATCTCAATCAATTTAAAAGGGTTTAATTTATACCAGCTATTTCACTGATTACAATAAAAATTGAATTAAAAATTAGTAACAGAAAGAGATCTGGGAAACCCCAAAGAAAGAGAAACTAGAAAGTATTTTGAACAAAATGGAAATGAAAACACAACATATCAGAATTTAAGGGATACTATTAGTAAAGCAGTATTTAGGGGTAAATTTGTATCATTCAACACCTATATAAGGAGACAGGTCTTAAACCAATGACTTCACTTTCAATCTTGGGGAGTCAGAAAAAAAAAAAAAAAAAAAGAGGAAATTAAACCCTGAATAAGCAAAGGCAAATAAAATCAACAAGATTCAAATTAAACAAGATAAATAAAAGGATAATACATCATGACCAAGTTGGGTTTATCATACAAATGTGGTACTGTCTTAATATTTAAACAAAATGAATGCAATTCGCCACAGTAGCAAACTGAAATAGAAAAACTGTATGCTCATCTCAATAGAGAGTTCAGGAGGAAAGAGACAGCTCTTCCTATAACTGGTATTAGAATAATTGGGCACTCATATTCAAAAGCAAACTTGGATCTGTATCTCATATCTTAAATAAAAATGAACTCAAAACAGATCATAGATCTAAGAGTATAACCTAAAACTATAAAACTTCTAGAAGAAAATATAAAAGAAAACCTTTGTGCCTTTGGATTAGGCAAAGACGTCTTGATACATCACCAAACAGACAATTCAAAAAAAGAAAAACTGATAAACTGGAACTTCATCAAAACTGATGCTCTTTGAAAGACACTATTGAGAGAAGGAAAAGACAAGTCACAGACTGAAGAAAACATTTGCAAAGCACACAGCTGAGGAAGAACTTGTATCGAAAATACGGTTAAAAATTACCAAAATATAATAAGGCAACAAGTTTCTTTAATTGCATGAAAGAATACAAACATTTCACCCAAGAAGATGCAGAGATAGCATATACGCACATAGAAAAGTTTAAGATTATCGGTCATTGTGGAAGTGAAAATTCACAGCACATGAGATACCACTGTACACCTTTAGAATGGCTAAGACGAGGGACGCCTGGGTGGCTCAGTTGGTTAAGCAGCTGCCTTCGGCTCAGGTCATGATCCCAGCGTCCTGGGATCGAGTCCCACATTGGGCTCCTTGCTCAGCAGGGAGCCTGCTTCTCCCTCTCTGCCTCTGCCTGCCATTCTGTCTGCCTCTGCTCGCTCTCTCTCCCTCTCTCCCTCTGATCAATAAATTAAAAATCTTAAAAAAAAAAAAAAAAAGAAAAAAAAAAGAATGGCTAAAACGAAGAAAATGGACCATATCAAGAGTTGACAATGATGCAGAGGAAAAGGAACTCTTGCACATTAAGGGTGAGAATGCAAAAAAATATAACCATTTTGGGGAAAAAAAAAAAGTTTGTCAGTTTCCCAAAATGTTAAACATACAACCAATATAGAAGTAGATAGACATTTCACTCCTAGGCTTGACCCAAGAGAAATATAAGCCTTACTCAAAGATGTGTACAGAAAGGATTTTGGCAGCTTTATTTGTAATAGCCAGAAGCTACAAACAACCCAAAGATCCCTCAAGAGGTGGATGGATTTTTTTGTTTCGGGTTTTTTTTGTTTTTTTGTTTTTTTTTTTTTCCCCAGAGCTTTATTTTTCCTCTCGGATTGGATGGATTTTTTTAAAAAAATCTGTGGCAGAGGGGCACCTGGGTGGCTCAGTGGGCTCAAGTCGACTCTTGATTTCAGCTCAGGTCATGATCTCAGGGTCCTGACAGGGAGCTCCATATCGGGCTCCATGCTCAGTGGGGAGTCCGCTTGAGTCTCTGCCCCGCTCTCCCTCTGCTCCTCTCCCCCACTCATGTGTGCTCTCTCTCTCTCTCTCTCTCTCTCTCTCCAATAAATAAAATCTTAAAAAAAAAAAAAAATCTGTGATGTATCCCTACAATGGAACACTGGTTAGCAACAAGAAGGAATGAACCACTGGCACATGCTACAGCATAAATGAACCCTCTAATAATGCTAAATGAAAGAACCCAGATTTTTTTTTTTAAAGAAGATATATTTTTATTCCATTTATATGAAATGTTAAGGAATGCAAATTAATGTACAGTGACAGAAAACAGGCCAGTTGTTGCCTAGGAATGAGGGAGGAAAAAGGGAAGGGTGGGAGCGAGGGATTCCTCGGGGGAAGGAGGCAACTTTGGGGGGCAGTGGTGAGGGTCACTATCTTGATTACAGTGTCTGCTTAACAGGTGTGTGCATGTGTCAAACTCACCAGGATGTACACTATAAAATACACTGTTTACCCAGGTCAAATTCACTTCAGTAAAGCTGCTTAAAAAAACAAATAAAACAGATGTAAAAATATATTTACACTCTCTGGGCTCAGACCTAGTTTAGGGCGACATGGCTGAACACACCAAGAATGTCGGAATTGTGGGCAAATAGGGGACCCGTTATGGTGCCTCCCTCAGGAAGATGGTGAAGAAGATTGAGATAAGCCAGCACGCCAAGTACACTTGCTCCTTCTGCGGCAAAACCAAGATGAAAAGACGAGCTGTGGGGATCTGGCATTGTGGCTCCTGCATGAAAACCGTCGCTGGTGGAGCCTGGACCTACAACACCACTTCTGCCATCACAGTAAAGTCTGCCATCAGAAGACTGAAGGAGTTGAAAGAGCAGTAGAAGTGCCACCGTTTGAAACACTGGTAGCCTATAATAAATGGGTTAATTTATGTAACAAAATTATTTTGACTTGTTAAATTTATTAATTAGATCTTTCCATTTACGTTGCATTAATTTTGCGTTCCAGAGGACTTGGAAATTAAAAATCCTTCTAATTTTTGTTGGAAAAATATATATATATATATATATATATATATTTACAGGTCATATTCCCTACATACAACTTAGGATACCACTGCATATGCACATGCACGCACGCGCACACATACACACACACTGACAACAGGCACATCAATTAAAACTTAAAGCCCTAGTGAAGAAAAGCTCTTTCTTAGTTCCTCTCTCCCTCCCCTTCAACTCCTACACTCTCATTTAAAGAAGAAAAATAAAATCAATTAAACCATAGCCTTAATAAAAAGAAGTAAATCTTCAGGTTTTGTTTCAAAATATGTGAAAAATGGCAAGGAAGGAAAATGATGACTTGGCATAGAAGGCCAGCTAAATAGTCCTGAAAAGAAAATTGGGGGGTGGGGGGGGGGGGAGAACACTTAGAAAAGCCAGAGGGAGAATTTCTTTTCCAATAAAAATGAATTTGCATCGAAATACCTTCTATGAGCTAGTTCTACCATTGTCATATGTCTGCTAGTCAATACAGCATAAATAGCAAGTATTAAATATTGTTGACGGTAGGGAGGCAGTAATAAACATGACAAATTCTCCATACAAAATGTATCAAACCGAATCACTGTATCTCTCAACTTGCCATCCAACAGGTTTAAAGCTACCTCCCTTTGCCACCCTTTGGGATCTGTCTATGAATATAAATCATAATATTTATCTAAGCTGGCACTTTCTTCCCGAAAAGTTCCACTCCAATTTCCAGGCTTTAAAAGTTTCTTCTAGGTCAAATCAGTTCACGAAAAACCTCACAAAACCGCTCATTTGTCCCCTCACAATGGGAAACCGTTGGGATGCGCACATTGCTGGAAATCAAAATTACGGTCTGAACAGGCAGGTCATCCATCACGGAGCTGGGACCCAGCCCTCTAAAACACGAGAAACTAAGGAATTTCTGTCTCAGGTCAGTAGAAGAAGTACGATGATGCCAAACATGTATCTGCCGCACATCTTTATCCTTCTCTTAGCGTTTTAGGGGTTTGGCTACTTCCCTTCTAACATCTCCAGTCTTCCAACCAATAAGATGGCTGGGTTATTTGCAGTGACAAGAATTCAAGAGCAACAGCTTTTTTTGGTGAGAAAAGCTATATTCAACTTTGTGCTAGGGTACCTGAGGTGACAAAGCTGGGATTCCAAACCACACAGGCTGGCTCCCACCAAGCTCTTGACCATCACACCATATTACCTCCTGTGCTGAAAGAAATGCACGGGCGCAGGCCAGAACCAGATAGCCAAAATAAAATCTCCATCTTCTCCCCTTTGGTGCATCACCAGAGAAAGTATTACTTAAATCCTAATTACTGCATTTTTAGTTGCTAAAAATAACAAGGGGAAAGAACAGCAACCTAACTTTCAAAATCTCCCAAGGCATCTGCCATTTTATGATAATCACTTTATCACATTCAGGCAGACTGTGTATATTGTTAGGAGGGAAGTTATATAATAATAGCATCTCATAATGTTGTTCTGTAGGCAATGTTTGCTTCAAAGCAGAATTCAGAAGGATAAAGCAATGTAACGAGAGAAAAAGGCAGAAAAAGCAACATAAGACCAGGAACAGTAAGGCACTAGCTTCAGAAAGCATCAAGAACCAAAAAGAAATTTTATGTGCGGTGCTCAATAAAAAGATCCTCTAAGTTTATTAAACTACTTACCCCACCAGGAAAAAAGAACCATGTGGAACAGGGTAAAAAATAAAAGAAAGAGAAAGAAAGAAAGAAAAAGAAAAAGAAAAAAACACTCATACAATTTATTATAAAACTGGATTTTTGCCTTTAGTTTCCCACCAATAACTGAGTCCCCTTGGCCAATCCCTTTAAGCGTTTTAGCCATGAATTTACTAAAGAATAAAACGTGTTTAAAGCTACCTCCTGGAGTGCCAGCACTCTTTGCTCGTCAGGTAACATGTGCAGTTCACTGTATTTTTATGTCCCTCTCCCATCCTTTCCTTCATCCATCTCTTACAGGCTTTCTCAATCTCAGCACCACTAACATTCTGTACCTTTAGAGACAATGATAGGTTGCTTCCCACACCGTAGGATGTTTAGAAGCCCATCACTGGCCTCCCCGCTACTGCAGGCCAGTAGCACCCCCTTTCCAGCAATCATGGCAACCAACAATATTTCCAGACATTGCTATCTCCTAGGGGAAGCAAAATCTCCCCAGTCAAGAAGCCTCATATCCTGGTGACAAGTACAGCTCTAGATGCTGGAGATACTACAATGAACAAGACACATAAGATGCCTGTCCTCAGGAAGCTTACATTCTAATCCCCAGGTGGGAGCTAAGAAGATTCATTTTGTCGTAATTCTCATCCAAATGAGCTATTCACTATCAGTGGCAGATAGGGAGACATTAACACATAGATTAAGCATTAATTTTATCCCTTTATCAACTAGGGACAATAATAATGTACTTCACAGTTTAAGAAAAAAAATTTTAAGCAGTGGTTAAAAATAACTTATTTAAATAAAATACTCAAAAATAGGTAATACACATCTATCCATTGATAAATTTAAATCTCATTAAAAAGTGGAACAACCAGGGACACTGGGGTGGCTCAGTTGGTTGGGGTGTCCGACTCTTGATTTTAGCTCACGTCATGATCTCAGGATTGTGAGATTAAGCCCCATGTTGGGCTCCATGTTCAGTGGGGAGTCTGCTTGAGATTCTCTCTTTGCCCCTCCCCACGCTAGCACTCTTTCAGGCTCTCTCCCTCTCTAAAATAAATCAATCAATGGGGGGGGGGGGCAAAAAAGTGGGACAACCAGGTAACAGGCTTTCTAATATGTTACCACTACGATGTATCTTGGAATAAATCAATATCTTAAAAACATTCTCTGAATCTAATGAATTCTATAGATTTAACTGTTTACAAGAAATCTGACGGCTAGAGAAACACATTAAATGACACCAGGACACAATCTGCCATTTCTACTTAAAAAATGACCCAGGTTGGGACCTGGAGGACACAGTCAGTTGAACATCAGACTCTTGGTTTCAGCTCAGGTCAGGATCTCGAGGTTGTGAGACCAAGCGCTACACTGGGTTCCGTTCTCAATGCGGTGTCTGCTTAAGACTCTCTCTCTCCCTTTCCTTCTGCCCCGCCCCTCACCCCCTCTCTAAAATAAACAAATCGTTAAGAAAATAAGAATAAAAAAAAGAAAAAGGAGCCAGGTTTATAAAGAAACATACAACAATGCTGAGGGAGAATAAAGCTGTGCAGAGGCAGGTGACTGTGCAGATTAAAAGTGACTTAAAACATATCAATCAAATGAAATGTGTTGACATTATTCAAACCCTGTAGGAATTTAAATAAATATGAAAAGACCTTTTGAAAAACAAAATCAGTAAAAAAATCAAACATGGACTCCGTACTGGATAATATTAATTCTGTTGGGTATGATCATGGTATTCTTTTTATCTTTTATATTGTCTTTTTTAAGTCCTTAGCTTTTTGTAGGCATATACTTACAAATCTATGGGGGCAGCAATATGACATTTTAGAAAATCCTTCAAAAATTATCCAAAAGAAGTAGCAGGTAGGGAGATTGAAGAAACAAGAGGGGTAGGACGTTGATAACTATAGATGCAGGGTAATGGGGCCATGGGGATTCAGTATACTAACCTCAATGGGTTACCGACTTGGAATTTTTCAAATGGAAGGATTGCGTAAAATATGAAATAGGGAATAGCAGTTTATTTCATGTGCTCATTCAAACCCAAATAAGAGATATCTGAAACACAATCCTATGTGCTGGTGACCAAGAGTCAGTCCTGAGGGAGCACTGCCATGGGTCTGCCACACAAAGATCAAAGTCCCCCCCGAGCACCACAGCAGAGGAATTACAGTCATGTTCTTTTTTCCATTCTTTTACTCACTTCTTTTTTCCCCTCTCGTGGTATTGTTCATCTAATCTCAAGCTTTTTATCATTACATTCCTTTCTTTTTTATACAAAGGGTAATGACCTATAGAGATGCTGAACCCTTGTCTAACCCTGTCCTAAATATCTTCCATAATAAATGTAAGACTTGAGCTTAACTTCTCAAGTGAACTTCTTTTTGAATAACTTTATATTTACGTGTTATCGTTAGAAGCCTCTAAGTTCAATGATTTAAATTTAAACAAACAAAAATCTTCAATTTTGCCTAAAAGATTAAACGAATTCAGGAAATAGCCTTCTTCCTCACTGTTTCCTAACACTTATCTCCTAAAACTCAGGTCTACCATAGACATCATTTCAAAAATCAAGTCTACTCCAATTGTGTTGCAACTTACCTAACAACTGACATGCAGCTACTACTTGGCACACTTTTGAAGACACAGATCCCACATAAATGTCCCCCTTTCTCCTAAGGTTTAACTCAATGACTGATCTCTCCAGGCAGAGTCTGCATCTGCCGTGTGTTAGATGCCCAGGAGCGCACGCTTCCCTTCTGTCACTGAGAGGAGCTTACCTCAAGTACTGTTTTAGGGCACTTGTTATTGTCTTCACTTCCCAATCTATGGAATTCTCCAGGTCCACCTCATTGCATGTTTTTACGTCTAGTGAACAAGCAAGCAAAACAAACAAACAAACAAAAAACCAATAATTAGAAACCAGAACATTCAACACCCCCCCGCCCCTGAATGGCTCACAAAGCTTCCACTTTTAAATGGCCAAACCACAAATAATTAATTCTGGGATTTCTTATGAAAACACACACAGTTTTTTCTGGGTTAAGCTGTGTTCTATTATTCGGTGGCTCAGTTGGTTGAGCAGCTGCCTTCGGCTCGGGTCATGATCCCGGCGTCCTGGGATCGAGTCCCGCACCGGGCTCACTGCTCAGCAGGGAGCCTGCTTCTCCCTCTGCCTCTGCCTGCCATTCTGTCTGCCTGTGCTCGCTCTCTCTTCCTCTCTCTCTCTCTCTGACAAATAAATAATTTTTTTTAAAAAAATCTTATTATTAGACACTCCTAAGCAACTTCAGATCTGTCGTGGAGATCAAAGGATCAGGACAAGATGGAGCTGAGAGAAGGGGAGGCCTGGAAGAGTGGGACATTTCAGGATCCCCAACTCAAAGCATACACAGCCATGATGACCGCGATGTGGACACTTATTACTATACTGAAGACAATACTCAGCAGCCGTGGCTTCGACTGTGTGGCACTGGCAGTGTCTATATATTTTACTGTGTCTCGGGTGGCATTACGGTCATCACACGTGTTATGACAAGGGAAACAGCACTGTTAACAGCAAAATGGCAACACGTCAGTGGGAAGAAAAGGACAATAAGTTTGGTCCCATGCTTCTAAGCTCTGGACTCAACATTATTACCTTTCTGCAGATTAGCGCATGAGCCACCAAAATAACAATACAATGATACGCCCAGTAAAACTCAACTTTCCCATGAACATCACAGTTAATACGCTCATCTAAGAAACACTTATCAGAAGCCTCTATGCAAAACTTCTGACATTCATTCTGAATGAAACCAGTTTTCTTTGTCCTAAAAGTGTTAATGATGTGCTTCTTCCAAATGCCCTTTCACATAGCTAAAAAAGTAGATAGAAAAAGATGTGGGGCTTAAACAAACAAACAAACAAATGGGAGGGGTAGGGAGGTAATAAAGTCTGAAAAGGAGAAAGTTAGCCGTAGTTGAAATAAAAGGAGAGAATGGTGCAAAAGGGAAAGGCCAGTACTCTGGATAGGGTAATACCTTTAATCCTTCTAAGGCTGGACTACTGCACCCGGCTGTTGGCTTGGCATGGCGGGGGTGGGGTGGGGTGGCATGTTATCACAAACCCGGGCTTAAATCCCGTCACCACCCCGAGTAGCTCTCTACATCACCCAAACCAAGTCAGTTCCAAACCTGTCTGAATTTCAGGTTTTTGTCTGCACCATGGAAATCAAGTAAACGCTCTCGCAGAACTCTGAAGAGCGGCAAAGCACATCAGGAATGTGTACAGACTCCCATAAATTGTTTAAATGAGTAGGCAATTACCACAGCTGAGTCACTAGAAGTATAAGCGTTCAGAGGTGGTTCCGACTCAAAGGGTAGCAAATGGGTTATGATGAGTGATATTAAACAATCAACAGAACTTGCCTGGTTTTCTACACTCCTATCATCCAAAGGAAAAAAATCAGACATTCCTGGAAGAGATTTTATTTCTCCCTCGCTCTGGAATGATGTTTCAACTAAGACCTAAGAAACGAGTTGTTTCAGGTTCCTTTTTTCCCGCCCTTACACTGTATTTGTCTATATAGAGGAGGAAACGTCTTGTTAGTTATTTCCTCCTGAAAGGCACTGAAAAGAAAAGCCTGTCAGAATGGGACCCCTGCGTTCAGGCAGACACGTCACTGATAAAGCTTGGGCTTGGGCAGGAGGAAGGATAGAAGGCGACTCAATGTTACTCTCAAACTTTCTGAAAACAAAGTAAAACCGGAAGTGATGATTCTTCCACAGCCATAACATCGTACATAGGAAGTCAATTACTCCAAAGTCTGGAGACTTTTTAAAGCACTTCAACAGTTCTTGATTACAGCGACTGACAGCAACGTGCAATAAACTACAACAATGGCAATTGACACTGATTACATTTTGATCAGTTCCTACAATTCAGAACTCATTTGTTACTGAGCTTGTCAGACAAGCTGCAGATACATTCAAGAAATCAAATTAAGCACCCTGATTAGAGGTGCAATCCTTTATAACTAGGACTAAATAATTCTGTTCTAAAGGCTTTGCCAACCAATTACTTCAGTAACTGAATATTCTCTCTCTCATTAAATCAATTATTTAAATCTCATTTTAACATACAAGTCAGATAACATTTTCAATCAACTTGCTACTGGAAAATCAGCATTTTAAAATCAGGAGGCTTCTAAAGGAAATCTTTTATTTTCATCTTTCTATCAAATAATCAGTCTATATTTTGAGGATAATATTCTTTCTATGGAAAAACAAGCCATCCTTTGAATTCACAGGATAAGAAGTAGCTGTCATATCAGAAGCTAATGACTACACAGTGCCCATGGTACTAATCCTCTATTAAATTTTCACTGTTTTCAAATAACTCAATCATCCCTAGCAGTTCTTTACAATCAGTGGAGGCACTGGGACCAGGTACATTTGCTAATAACTTATTTGGGATTCAAACTTACAAATGCACCTGAGTGTTCATATCAGAATATATGTTCTACTTTAAACAAGGAAGGAATTTTGCTTCCTTTCTGACCAAGGGACAACACCCTTAGGGATTAGTTAAAACTCTAACAAGCACAGATACAAATAGTTGACTTTTTATTTGGGCTAATGTTTCATAATTATGTAACCAGTGTTCTTTTTTTTGAAACTGGAAATTTTTGGCCCCACCTAAATACAAAGTGCTGACACCCTTCTGAATATTGACTTGGGCCCCACTTTAAAGTACTTGATGGAGCACGCTGATTGAATGAATTTTGAGGACATTCTTTATAATCAAAATCAGAATTTTTTTCACCTACATTACTTTTTTCCTCCAATCTATATAAAAAAGTTGTCCTACAAATAAACAAGGTAATATTTTATACAGTAAAACTTCTAAATTAGTTTTATTTCTTGTTTTCTATGCTTCTGTGTCTAAAGATAAAATCATCCAGCCTGTTTTGCAAGTTAAATTTAGAAATAACCACCAAATTCACCAACACACGTAAGCTACCACCACATTTTTCTCACCATTTCCCCACCCTGCTCTGATGTTTTCATTGTTCAGTGGGGAGGTGGGAAGAATACTGACAGTTCTAACCCATCTCAGTTCATACCTACCAATAGCTATTGTCATTAATCTGTTATATTCTCACCCCATTTACTAAAAATCCATGACTCACCCAAAGACACCTCATCTGATATTTCTCCCTTCCCTCCCCAAGTGCTCCAAGTTTCTATTTAAACAAACAACTTTTACAAAACTATGTCTGTGCATGCCCTCTGTTAGAGCAAAAGGGGAAGGAAAGAAAAACGCCTGGAAAGGGGATGAAGACAATTGTTCACTTGGGTTGTTTTTTGTTTTTTGTTTTTTTTAAACTTAAGGAGGTTGGTCCAGGAAATGTAGCAGACCTCTACCTTCTGCTCCCAGAATGGAAGACGACTGAGAAGACAAACAACACCCATCACCATGACCTGACCGGGAGGAGTGGAGATGACAGGCCTATTTAGAGGACTCTGTATGGTCCACTGTCATTAGGATTTCTGGTTGGCAGAGAAGAAGAGAGAAAAATGGGTGGAGGAAAAGGGGGTGTGGAGAGAAGATGGGAGAGGAAAAGAATGGAAAGAAACACTTCTTATTTTAATCTTAAATACAAGGAGTGAAAACACACCAAAAAACAAGACAGGTGAAGAAAGCATGCAAGATACTAAGCATGCATCCTTTCTTTAGAAATTATCACATTTACACAAGCATACTTATATACTTAAAACATTTCAAACAATATACAAATATGTTACATAGAAACTGGCAATAACAGAAAAACATCCAAGTAAATAATTAGCTCTCCAGAACTAAAGAAACCAAGTAAATGGAAGTTGTCAAAAAAATAGTAAACGTCTTGGAATTTTTCCTCAGATACTAAAAAATTAATTTCTTGTCTCTACAAAGAACAAAAGCATTACACAGAAATTGTACTTTGAAAAATTCAAATTTGAGATAAGCACTACCTAGAGAAATGGTAACCTAAAAAATAAATAATAATAACTGCCTAGTACCACAATGGGCAGTAAAATCATTAGAACTAACTCCTCTAGAGGGGAGGAATTATGAATGCATTTAAAAGAGCAAAGCTAAAACTCTGGTGAATTCATCCAATTTTTTTTTTCTCTTTAAGATACAGAGCCCTGGAACAACATAGGGAGGTGAGCAAAGATAGAAACAAAGAATGTCCAGGGGACAGGGTATACACAGATATGCAGAAACTCTAAAATCCCTTTTTGTGGAAGAGGTATAAATTACATGTTTTGAACACTTAGTGAATCAAGATAGATTTTTTTTCTTTTGATGGAAAGAGATCTCTTAAAGGAATTTTAAAATGGGATACAGTTAATAAGTCTATTCTGTTAAGAGCTTAAAGTTTGAGTTGGTAACAAAGCAACAAGAAAGTGGTATTAATCCTAATAAAAATGCAAGGTTTGTGACTGGCAGTTTTAAATTCATACTAGGAATTATCTATGGATTAAGTAAAAAAAAAAAATTCTACTCTGTAGGACCAACCCGCCCACCCCCACCCTCCTGCCCCCCATAAGGAGATAATAAGTCATTATCTTTCCCTCTCATCAATTCTTCAACTTCCTAAAGAATTACTTCTTGGGGGCGCCTGGGTGGCTCAGTGGGTTAAGCCGCTGCCTTCGGCTCAGGTCATGATCTCAAGGTCCTGGGATCGAGGCCCGCATCGGGCTCTCTGCTCAGCAGGGAGCCTGCTTCCTCCTCTCTCTCTGCCTGCCTCTCCATCTACTTGTGATTTCTCTCTGTCAAGTAAATAAATAAAATCTTAAAAAAAAAAAAAAAAAAAAAAAGAATTACTTCTTGGGAAAACACAGCATTTTCTTTGTGAGTAGCTGAAATCGGGTTGTATCACGCTTGTATCCCCGACTTCTCTGCTCTTGAGTCTCATGGAAAGTGAAAACCATTTTCCAGGTCATGAATTTTTGAGGGTTTAGGTATTTTAAAACACCTTGCCAGTTCAGGATTATCTTGAGACATTTCCCATGAGCAGAGGAAACTACCACCTTAGTTCAGGGATGCAGATCAAGTGGGATTTTATGAGATTAAGAACAACTTTTGAGACAGCTTAACACTTCAGCGTGACCACAGAGACACCCTTGTTTGAACTTCCCTTGAACATGAACAAGATAATAAAAATAATGCTAGGATCCTTGTGACCAATTTACTGCCAAAGTGTGCCTTTCAGCCAAAATATCCCCTTCTGATACCAACAGTCTTCCAATTCTAATCATTATTACACCATCTTGGAAATGAGAGAAGTGTTTCTAATTTTAAAATTAACTAAAAGCAGATGCTGGAGTCCCATTAAATTCTTCCAGCTGCTACTGAACCACTGGCAACCTGAGTCTATTTAATTTGGAGCTCACTAATGGTAAAAAGGAAAATCTGACTGCCAAAATTACACACCCAAGTTAAACCAGAGAGGCAGAAAATGAAAACAGCTCATGAAAGCGAATGTATTCTAAGACAGCTCTCCAACTGATGATGGGCAATTTTTCCTGCGGTTAATAGCTAAAAAAAGGTTATTGCTTATTAAATCTTTAATTCAAATACAGCCAAACAAGCAATCCTATCTGCAACATGTCAGTTGATTTGATTCATCTTGGTTTATGCTTCTGAAAACTGAGTCTTCCCTACAATGCTTTAAGATGCAGACAGGTTTAGATGCATTGACAGCATACCTAAGGGCATTGTTAATATTGATTAATTAAAGTGAGATATCAAGTTAATTAATATTTAGCAAGGTCAAAATGACAGATTGGTTTGACATGCAGGCCCTCAAGCCTGATGACTTATCATCACTCCTCAAGAGGCAGCCTGCTTTGGGGTGGGGAGAGAAGTGGGGCCCCTTATAGGTGGCACTGAAATGACAGCAGCGTGTAATGTAAAAGCGCTTTGTCATTCACGTAATGTCTGGGGTAATGAAATGAATTCACTTTCTGGCTTCCTCTAGCCTACGATGCCAAAGAACACTGTGTTATCAGCACAGATGGAGCAGGCATGGTTCTGGAGAAGAGCCTGGTGCAAACTACAAACAAGCCACTGTGAATACCAATGAATCCCGGAGAATCAGATCCTTGCTGTCAAGTGACAGTTTTGGAAGCAACATAAAAATGAGTGAGTCCCAGTGGTCTTGTCCAACCAAATGTACTGTCAAGACTCTGGACAGGCAATTTGGAAGCCCTGCAAATCGCAGAGGCCTGCCTGCTACTCTCCTCTGAGAAGCAAGAGCAAGAAGACCTTCAGCCATGAGCCTGCGTTCTTTTTCCACACCCCCCTCCCCATACCATTTCTTAATCAGTAAAGAGGGAGTAGATAATCTGTGCCGAGGGGAACACTTATCTACTTCTCTGCATCAGCTATCTCTGCTCAGGAGAAAGCTCATCCAGGCAGGACAAGAACAGAATGGATTCACAAGTATGCTGTACATTACTATGAAAAATTAAGTGGTGAAGTCAATGAACATAAATAAATAATGCATGGAAAATGATTAGAAAAGAGGCATACCCATCAACATACTGAGAAGTCTCTGGACCTTTGAACTCACCCCCACAACTCTGTACAATCCTTGGTCATTTATACCTATTGGGAGAGACAAAGTTGTTAGCAAAATACAAGACTGTCATAGTTTAAAAGCTGGCAACAAACAATTGCATTCAGAATCTTTGCTAACTCACATTAGCAGCATTCCTGTTGACTATAAAAATAACGGTTGACAAAAGCAAGTGTTTACCAACTTGTTTTAGCAGCTTGGTATTCATGAGTTATGGTTGGAAAATAATCTCATAAAAACAATGTTCCATGTGGACAAAATGTAATGAGTCAATGTTAATGAAAGAAGTTCCTTAAGTAGTACTCATGTGTACCAATGCATTCTGTAAAGATGCATTGTAACTTTCATGTCTATTATGTTTACTTATTCTGGACGTTTTTCTTGAGAAGTTTTAGCCTTTTAAGAATAGCACGGTGTTAATTAGTATACAGAAAGAAATCATTATCTGCATGATTCTTTAAGACCATGGAAATGCATTCAAAACTAAGGCAGAACTGTTTTTGTTTTTGTTTTTAAGAGCTGTTATATGCTCTGTCCAGAGAGGAGCTCTGAAACTTCGAAGGAACATTACTACAAAGTATACATTGGAATAAATCAAGTCACAGCATTCTCTGCAGAGCCAGGGGATACAAAGTATCTCTTTGCACAACAGACAAGAAGTACAGGCAAGAAAATGTACTGTCCGACATAATTTAGTATATTGAATACATGGCACATTTGGATTCTGATTTGAATAAACCAACTTGTAAAAGGGCATTTTTGAGGCAATTAGGAAAGTCTGAGTGACATGAAGATTAGCTCAGAAAATGTCCCCATTTTTTTAAGGTACATACCAAAAAGCGTGAAAGGAACCTATCTGAGATTTCCTTTAAGAGCAAAGAAGGGACAGATGAAGCCATTTTAGTAAACCTTTATAACTGTTGAGCCTGAGTACTAGGAATACAAGAGTTGACTGTACCACTCTCTACTGTTTTTATGCTTGAAACCTTGCATAATAAAATGACTTTCAAATAAACAAGACTTATCTTTATTTCTCAAAAGAATTACAGCTTGCTCCCTGTGTTTGCGGTCTGCACCACCAATGTTAACACTAACAAGAACACAACGGGCTGAAAGGAAGATGATGCCTCTTATCCTCCAAGTTTCCAAAACAAAACACCACCCAAAAGGCCATGGAATTTGCCCAAGCAAGCTTACTTTCTTTTTGCTCCCTGCATGGGTGATGAATAGAATACCAGACAGATTCTGGTATGGAAGGATTCCAGTGAAGGCTCAGTCACTCCTGAGCTCTGAGACCTCGGGCAAGACGAGAAACTTAGCTCTGAGTCTTGATAAGGTATCTGAGATCAAGGATAGCATCTTGCACCTTGTGTTACGGTGGGAGGATATTGTGACGATATTAACACACATACTGTCAGTTCTAACACACAGCACACATACACGCTTTTATTATTCCTTGTAAGAAAACAAGTCTTTATTTTCCTTTTTCTCTATTTTGCCTTTCATATATTTCTCCTTAATCATCTTTCAAGCTTCTCAAATGTCCTTCTTGTCTATTATAGGCAAAATTTTGCATCCCCCCAAATTCTATAACCCTCACTACCTCAGAATTTCACTGTTTGGAAATAAAGTCTTTAAAAGAGGTAATTAAGTTAAAATTAGGTCATTAGGGTAGATCCTAAACCAATAGGACCAATGTTCCTATAAGAAGTTGGGACATACACAGAGGAGAAGACGATGTGAAGACACAGGAAGAAGATAAATCATCCACAAACCAAGAAGAAGGGCCCTCAGAAGAAACCAACCCTGCTGACACATGGACCTCTGATTTCTAGCCCCAAGAATTCTGAGAAAATAAATGTCTACTGTTTAAGTCACCCAGTCTGTAGTACTTCACTACAGCAGTCCAAGCAAACATATACACCTTCTCTCTCAATTATCTCCAAAGAGCTCAAAAAACCAGAAGAGCAAAGGCTAGCCTTTCAGTCTACACATATCTGTTCTAAAGGTGCTTTGAAAGCTAAAGAATCAAAGCAGCAGAGAGGCATCTTCCTGATGGGGAGGCTCACAGACTCCAAGAGAGAGAGAAAAATTCAGGTCAACCCTGCCAGGAGTTGATAAAAAGGAAAGGAAATTGTCCAAAAACACAAAGCTCAGAGTTTGAGCCCACTACAAGAGAAAAGACTGGGCTTCATTCCTTCCTTCTCCTAGAGGCCAGAAGGCCATGTCCAGAGAGTTTAAAATACCAGAGGATTTGTTTCCTCAATACTCCTCTATTTAAGAAACCTAAAATAATTTGACCTCAGTGCCAGAAGCCAAAAGAGTAAGTCATATTCTGCAAACAAACGTGTGTCTTTGAGAAGGGCCTTAGATACATAGAGAAATGAAATAAGAATGTTACTTCAGCAATAATCATCACTCTGTGCTGGTAATTACTATCAGATAATTGATCAAGTTCAAATTCATCAACCTGAGAGAAGCTGAGTTAATTGCTAATGCATAATGAAAGGTGCAAGGGGGAATTGATGCAACTCAACACAGTTTCTACTTTTTTAAGGTGAAATTTAAATAAACCTTATATCAAAGCAGCTTGGAAACAGCCTGTAAAACACACACACACACACACACACACACACACACACACACACACACTCAAATCATATAGGATTTTGGTTTTTGTTACAATGTCCTGAAAAGCTCTGAACTAAGAAAATTGGAACATACTTTTTATCTATGAACACACACATCTTATAAAAGACAACAAATAAATACATTTGAAGAATAAAAACCAATCAATATGCCAAGTGCCATGAGTGAGTTTATCACACAGTCTCTCTGGCTTCTCTTCCACATTTTCCCCTTTCAGCCAAAGGAGTCACTATGTCAAATCGCCAAGTATTAGAATTTTGAAATTTTCTCTGCTTCCTCTTTGTCACTTTCCAAATTCAATAGGTCAGTGTGCACAATTTCTTCAAACTTCAGACTAATCTCTGCTCCTTCAACACAGTCTTGAATTTTATACACACACATTTATTAAGGCATCCTTGCAGGGAAGCACACATGACCATAATTCATTCTGAACATCATCAATTTTTTTGTTTTTCAAACAACTTTGATTATCTAAGTTCTCTTCCATCCTGTTTAGGAGTAAGCCATCAAAAAAAAAAAGAAAAAAAAAAGAATAAGCCATCAGATCAAGTCTCGATTCCAGAACAAGTAGGCAAGGCATAAACACATAAATACCAGCATGGGCCCTACCTCACCTACCCACATTTATCATGAACTCTTCACCTTCTCAGAGCAGACCCCAGATTATCACCCGGAGAAACTAAATTCATTACTTCCTGAGGTAGAGGGCTCATCTAACAGAAATGTTCTTCCCTTTCTCTTCACAAATTACTCATCTGTCAAGTATTTATTCATCAAATACGTACCAGGTGCTGTTCTAGCTGCCCAAGATTCAACAGTGAGCAAAATGAAGTCCCGCCTTTCCTACCATCAGCCAACAGTGATATTCCCTTTCTCTGAACGGGACTCATAATGAATTCCTCTTAACACCTGATTACATTTTAAACAAGCCCACAATCTCTTATTTGTAATTCCTAAAATAAAAATCTGAAGGCTTGACCTGATATCAGATTATTTATGTCTGTATTTTCCCCCACTCAGTGTAAATAGTCCTAATTAAGCATGTTAAAGGTAATTTCCACACACAACCCAACTGGAGATGTTATATACTGTCTACAATACCTTCCTAAAACACATCCAGCCTCATGATTTTCATACATGTGTTCTACCTTCACTTTCCAAATACATAGAGACATGGAAAGATACTAGGTCAATCTTGGTTTTTGTTTTTAATAGCTTTCATGGTGCCTTGCAGAGAATGGTTGAGTAAAGAAGAGACATGGCCAAGGTGATTTGACTTGAAATTAACTTGGAACTACTGAGATAGATTGGACTTCGTCTAAAACAGACACTGCAATTAGGAACTAAACACTTAAAATATCTAAGTTATTACAATCTTTTCAGGATATCAACATTCTCTGATGTCATTACTACAAGACTTTCTAACTTTGGACAAAAATTTGTCACCTGATCAAAATGTTATAGACCCTAAGTTTTTTTCTTTTAATAAATAAGATTGTTTCTGATCAGAACTAAAGAAAGGGTAAGTACTCTCCGTTACCATGATGAGCACCTGCTGACAGCTGTCCCTGGGCAAAATGGACAAGGTGAAATCGAATGTGTCTTCCTTCCCACACCTGTCTCCTCCAATCTCACACAGTCCTATCACTGAGCACCAGCCACATCTTTCTTGAGGAGAAAGTTAATAAGTGGAAATGAGTCAGATTTCATCATCATCTCTGCCCAACAGCTTTCCTCTCAGAGCCCAGATGATGCTGCCAGAACTAGAGTCTAGTCTAATCTATAAAACACCTGACAGAACTACCCAACACCAGGGGGCACACAGAGGCCATGGTAGGTGGGCTGGAGAAGCAAAAAAGTAAGATGCTCTGGGACAATAGAAGAATTAGATGCAGAAGGAAAAGAAACCCAAAGAAGGTGGATAAGTTCAGTTAAACAACAGAGGTGGGGGCAAAGGCTGGAGTGGCTGCAACTGGCAAATAAATGTATTGAGTAAGAAGAAAACAGGAAGTGGCATTTAGAGTAAAGGAAGCAGAAGACAGAAGACAGATAATTAAAATACGCATGCACACACAGAGGATAGGTCAACAAAGACCAGAATGAAAGGAAGGAGAAACGGGAAATAAGTGAGAAGATAACAGACTAGAAATTATATAACATTTAAACTCTTATTAATTTCATAAAACATTGTGTACTTACTGTATTTTAAGCACCAAGGTAGAATAAAGTGAAGACCAGGTAAAATTTAGAAGAGAACTAAAATTAAAGAGAGAGCAACTTGGGACCAACACAGCCATAAAGCCTTGTCTTTCCTTTCCCTTTCTGGCTTCAGGAGCAGATTCCACACCTGGTAACTCAAGATTCTTAATAACTTGCAGGATCCTCAGCACATGGTATACATTTAAAAAATGAACTGGATAAATTCATGGATAAACTGGATAAATGACTAAAAAATTGATGACTGGGGCACCTGGGTGGCTCAGTGGGTTAGAGCCTCTGCCTTCAGCTCAGGTCATGGTCTCAGGGTACTGGGATTGAGCCCCACATTGGCCTCTCTGCTTGGCAGAGAGCCTGCTTCCCTCCCCTCTCTCTCTGCCTACTTGTGATCTCTCTGTCAAATAAATAAATAATTTTTTTTAAATAAAAATAAATGACAAGTTGATGGTTGATCTATAAAGTGATAAGGACAAAAAATAAAAAGGGACAGAAAAGGTTATTTGTTAGTAGAAAAAGATGTAACAGTATAAAAAGAGTAAGACTCAAAGTGGAACTCTAAATACTTTTGATGATAATAGGCACAAAATTATTAAAAAGAATTTTCTAAGTGTATGATTCTACAGAAATAAATGACCATATGTTATGGGTCTATCAACTAACATTCATTCAGTTCTCATATAGTAACGAGCGGAGTGCTTGGCATGGAATGAGGGAATTGATCAATATTTGTGGAAGGACTGAGTCATTTATTTGCATTTGTGCTAGCTGACAACAGGGTCAATGACCTTAATAAAAGGTCATTAATATCCAGACTCACATTCACGGAATTTACATCAAAAGCCTGCCACATGCCATCATTAATAAAGCATACACACATGCATGCACACATGCACGCATAAATATAAATGTAGGTCTACATGTCCCCCAGTGCCACAAAGATGAATTCCCCTTTGGGTTACGTAATGAACAAACATATAATTGTATGCATATATAAATATTAATCATAGTTGGAAGTATGTTTTATAATTATATATAATAAATATTAACTAACCTTGAGAGACTCTTGAAAATAAAAGGAAAAAAGCACGGCAGGTGAAGTGACTAGGAAAAACTCGTGAGGAAATGACCCAGCAACAAGGCTAAGAATGATACGCTATAAAGGTGACCCCAAAATTAGCAAGGAGGAGGCTCATGAATAGTGCTTCAGGTCATCAGTGAGTTATAAAAAATTGATAATGTGTCCCTTACATCTATTTATAACTAATCCCCAATACACACTCTATTTACATGGCTGCACAAATCTAGTAAGTACTTTCCAGGCTATCCACATAACTGGGTTACATAAAAATAAACAGCTTCGTACACAAAGATGCCCTTCCAAGATACAGGACAATTCATAATACTTCAAGGTTCTGTCAAAAATACACATTTTATTAAATTATTTTTAAGTATAAGCAGGCAGAACCAAGAATCATCTGCTCTAGTCCACCAAAGGGACATACCATTCAACATCATCAATTTAAAAGAATGGATTTCTAGAATTCTAGAACTCTTAAACTTTGGAAGAATGATGCATGGTTTTTAACACGTCCAAAGAATTAAATACTACAAAAAGGGTAAGAAACAGATTTTAAGCCCTGAAAGAGAAGACTGACTAGAGCTGAGAAGAACATTTTAAGCTTTCTAGATCTCGGTTCCCTCATCCAAAAAAAATTAAAAAAAGCATAATCAGGAAACACAAGTGTGTTGAGCTTAAGTTTGTAAGATGAAAATTATTATGAGTTAAGGTTGCTGACGTCCTGGAAACTTCCAACTGTACCACTACCTCCATTGTACAACCTGGTAAGTTGCTCATTCTGTGTCTCAGATTCTTTATCTGAAAAATGAGGTTAATGGTGGCATGGGGTTGTCATGGAAATGAAAGGAGACAACATGTATAAAGCGTGTGCATGAGCCTCACATACCAACCACTCATCACAAGCGTTAGTTGAGCATAAAATTCAAAATCAGTATCAGAACAGCTAGGTACAAGCCACAATACATGTTGCCCTGCCTGAGGTGTGTCGTCCATATACCATAAAGCACAGGTTGAGAAGAGGGTCAAAGTTTATTCAGTATGCATGGGCTCATGGAAATATGAAATTCCTGTTCCCCGATCACATTTGGAATTTCTCCCTGATAGGACGATGATGTGGGCTGCAGACAGAGAAACATTACAGACAGACAGCCACTGTCTGTGGGGGACACGACTCCTGTGAAGTTGGGGTTTCACTCTCAGGGGCCTCCGCACACTGTTTTCAGATAAATCCACTTCTGCACTGCGTTGGATAGCCTCTCCACCAACAAGGACTTTGAGGAAAGGTATCGTGATTTCATTCACATGGTATTCCCATGCCTAAACTAACCCTGGACCGAGCTCAGAAACCCAACAGCTCAGCGCGCAAGGGCCACAGTGCCCACTGAGGCCTCCATTACAACATCCGCCTCCATTACTGCATCTCATCCCAGCAGAAGCCATGAGTATGGGCAAAGTGCAAGGCCAATATCTAATTCCAAGTCCAGACCAATATTTTTGGAAGCAATGATCACTTCAGGACTCTTCAGACACATACAGGCTTGACGCGAAGACTCATCCTTTCAAATCCAAGCCTCAAGTACGAAGGGTATTTGGTTTATGAGCTGCTACATTGATATGAGAGCCAGAACAGAATATACATTCCTAGTATTCCATGTGGCCAGGCTCATTTCTAGTTCCTAGCCCACGTGAGAAGCATTTTTGCTTCAGACAACCCCTAGACTTGCTGCTATTCCTTGAACAAACACCCAAACCGGTGGGCAGGGCACCTCCAGCAGGGCTGGGAAGAAACCACAAACTGACAGGAAGTTTCCTCTTTCATTAGTAATACTTGGGGTCCCGAACTCTCCCCACAGGTCTGACGTTTTGCTGTCCCAGATCTGACAGATCTAGCTACAGCTCATTCAATGTGTCCTTCCATGTCTCCTCACAGTGTAAGTCCTGGGGAAAGGAGTGTCTCACAGCCCCTGGGCCGCCTGGCAGAACTGGCCGCCCATCCTACCTTCCTCTCACCTTACTCTACTGCCACAGGAGAATTCTGTCTTCGAGGCAGGAGATGAAGATCCAGATCCCAGCTCTGCCACTTTCTAGTTGTGTGAACTATGACAGGTTGACCCTTAACGTATTCCAAGCCTCAGATCCTCATTTGCACTTGAGCCTAATAAACAAGCTCCATCTCCTCAACCACCTACTGAGTTTTGTAGGCATTGGGTGAGCTACGGTACATGAAATACTTGGAAAACAAAATGCCATTTATTATTAGGGCTTTAAATAGTGTCAGATGCAGATTCCACATTGATATTATGTCTTCCACTAAGAGACTTTCCAAGGTGCTGCAAGGATTCTCGGCAAAGGGGATAAATCTTTCTTGGGCTGATGGTGCCCCTTCAGAAGTCCATGATGGAGCTGGTAAGGAAACAAGAAGGCATCACTTTAGAATGGCTTCACCTCAAATCTGGATGAGCACTTCGGAGACTGACACTTAAACCTCCCTGCTCCCCTCTTCTGCTGTCTACGGTTTCAAACTTCCTCTATTCTTTAAAAATTTGTCTAGGGGCATCTGGGTGGCTGAGTCAGTTCAGCGTCTGCCTTCCACTCAGGTCATGATCTCAGGGTCCTGGGATTGAGCCCCGCATTGGGGTCTCTCCCTAGTGGGGAGCCTGCTTCTCCCTCTCCCTCTTCTGCTCCCCCTGCTTGTACTCTCTCACCATCTCTCTGTCAAATAAATAAAATATTTAAAAAATAAAAATACGTCTGTATTCTTTCGTTTATCTCCAGCAACCTTAGGAAATCAGCCTACAGAGTCTCCATCTCCTCATGTTCATGGATGTTGAGAGCATCAGCACTAAAAACTCAGCCTTGGGTTTGAGTTGCCACCTAATGCTTTCTAGCTGAGCTTAAACACAAGTCAAATCACACCTCTTGGCTTCAGGTGCTCATGTAAAATGGAGAAATATTATCTCATAGGGTTCTTGTAAGAAGTACAACCTGTCCAGCCTGGCTACTCTCTAGCTTCTTGCCTCCCAACTCTTCACCCAGTGGTTCTTTTCTTGGTCTTCTTCCTGCCTGAACTTGCTAGAGCAGTTGATTGACATAGGTATGGTATGACTTTCTCTTCTTCAGAACTGCCCCTCTTCTAGATTCCTTTATATCACATTGTCTTGGGTTCCTTTTCTGATCCGTGACTATGCTGTGTTCCTTAAGTATTCTTTTTTTCCTCATACTCTCTAAATGCAAAGATCCCCCAAAGATTCTGCCTTTTGCCCCCTTATCTTCTTCCCTCACCATCCACCTGGCATGACTTTATGACACTCAAAGCTTCACCTCTCTGAAAATCATGCCCACCATCTCTTCTGTCGCCTTCCTTTTATTTCTGATAGAAATGCCACAGGCACCTTGAATTCGTACCAGAAACCAATCCCAATCCCTTTATTCCTCTCAAACCTACTGCTCCTCCTGCATTCTCTGTCTTGGCTAAACGTGTCTTCCACCTACCTTGGCTGGAAAGCTTACAGTTTACCTTCCCTTTGCCCTACCTTCTACAGCCAACATGTCATCAGATTTTGTTTTTCTGCCAAGTCTCTCGTCCTATCCATCCTTCTTTCCATGGCCAACGCCCTCAGTTAAACCTCCATCAGCTCTTTTGTGGATTATTTCTAAAATCCAACCAGGCATCCTGCCTGCCATCCCCTCCATCCCAGCTGGCTCCCATTAAATCTACTTCCTCCCATTGAAAGATGTGAACACACTCCCGCTCAAATCTGTCAACATCTCACCACTGCCTATAGAGACCAGGCAAGCATGCAGCACAGCCCTTGGGATCTGCCACACTCTGGCCTCGACTATTCACGAAGCATCTTTGTCACATTATACCCATCCACCCCCTCTGCCAGCAATACCCCAAGGCAGGTGAACACCATCTGTTCCACCATCTCCCTCTGGAACAAAGAACAGGTTTGCCTGCAACCTTGGAAAATATAGATAGTGTCTCCATCTAGAACAAAGGGCAAGCATGCTTGTTGGCCATAATAAAAGACTCAAGTTTCCCAAGTTCAGAGGCTTTTTGCTCTTATAATATGCCCCTCTCCACAGTGCCCTTGGGAATCAGGGACCAACACAAAATTTACTACTCTGGCTACTGAGAGTGGTAAACTATCCTTCATCTCTGATCCAGAAGTCTTGAGCTTTCTACTAGCAACCATGAAACTGCAAAATAGCTTGTTCACATGAAAGCATAAAATCAGGGCCTTCACTGCCTTGAAACTAGATTGAAGATAATCTTTAAGAAAAGGAAGCATATCACCACCATTTTTCTCTTCCAATATTTTTCCTGTAGGAAACACCCCAAAAGAATCCCATCTAACACATGCATGCCCAGGAATACATAAGTATCAAATAAGCTGGAATGGATGGAACAGCTAAATAAAAAATAAATGCATTTTATTTTCAAACTCACTCATGCAGCTTAAGCTTAAGGCATCAAAAAATTTTACTTAAGTGTATCAGAAAAGAGACTCACTCAAGGCAGAAGTTGGCTATTATTTTTTGCAAGACTCTGTTTCCTCCCTTCTCTACACAGAGCAGAACATCAGGAAAGCCCTAAAGGTGTCTCGCTGCTGCCATCTGTCTCTCCACCTCAGAGCAGCTGCGACATCAGGGACTCAACCAATTTTGGCCAACTCTGGGCAGTCTCTCTTAAGGGGAGCAGGTGGGGAAGCGGGGAGCCTGAGGTAATCTAAAAGCCATGGTCTTCTTCCTGAGGCTCTTTCCTTTCTTCACTGCCTCCCAGCCACCTTCTCACTCAAGGGTCCACAAGACCCTAGGAACAGAAGAATGAAAGCCAAAGCAGTTACTGTTACTGCTTGTTACAAGCAGCACATAAAATTACTAAAGTGAACGTAAGTGATTTAGTTCCCTATGTAAATTACTATTTAAAAAAAAAAAAAATGGTAAACTAAACTAAGTTCCTCAGTGCTCCCAGAGTCCCAGAGCCTTGAATCAATAATGGAACTACTTAATTGTGATTGGCCTCTATTCGCAGATATATCTCTAAACAAGTGACTCAGATTTACAGAGTACTCCATGTGAGCCAACGTCCCAAGTTCCTTTTTCATTCTCACCACCTGCCCGCAAAGGAGATGCCACCATTATCCCAGGTGACACATGATAAAACCAGGTCACAGGGAGTCTAACCCGCCATGGTTGCAGAGCTAGTAAGTGCTGAAAGATATTTGAATCAAGAATGACCTTTGAGCTCATGCCCTTTAGGACTATGCTAAAAGTGTTGACAGAGCCTTGCAATAATATGCCATGGACCTCATCAGGATCTGAACCAAACCCAGAGAACCTAGCACGCCTACTCTGGAGCAAGACCGTTTAACCGTTTTTCCCTATTAACTTTATGCAACCACTCATTTGGAAACTAATAGCTTTGGAAGCTTATTTGTTCTTAAATAAGATTACTAATTAAGAAAATGAATAATCCTGACTCGCCTGAATTTAGTATTTCAGTTTTGCATTTGCATTTCTGCAGACACCACAAGACTCTCTGGTTCCCTCCCACATAAGACTGTCCTCTGTTATCCACCCACTCCCATCTCACACCCATTATGATTAAAAAAGAGACAGTGAGCGAGAAACTCAAGTTTGCTTGCTGTAAATTTTCTGGGGACAGCTGTTCTTTATTTTCTTCATTTTGCATATAATTTGCCCTTGGCAATTTAAGATTAGTGTGCAATCATGGTAAAATATGTTGCAAGTTCACTCTGGGCATCTTCCCTCCCACAAAGACTAATAACTGAAGTTATACAGCCTCATCTTCTACCAGGCCCATTCTCGAGACCCTAGACAATTCCAGGGGTGCTCCGGAAGTGGAAAAACCCTCAGGCTGACTTCAAAAAGATTTTCCAAAAACCTAAAACTCTGTTTTTCAAAGAAAGAGAAATTCACTTTTACATACGACAAATCAAAGACTGACACATCTTAGACGAGGCTTTCTCCTTCTACCCCATGAATTCACAGCTTGTTACAGTGCTGAACTGGATAACTGACAGCTTGCCTAGACCGACATTTTAATGCCATACTCTAGAAATTAAAGTGAATATTCAAATTATTCACATATGGAAGATTTTTTTAAGAGAAACTTCATAAACAAAAGTAGCATACAAATTTAGTTTTAAATCATGATGATTATTTAAAAAACAGCAACCAGAGGAAGTTTTTAAGCAAGAGTCTTACTTTGTTTTTGTGTATTTTACAATGAATGCACGCACCTGAAAAACTAGATGGTGTGCAGTTCCAGAGAAAGTCAACATACTGGTCGTGGGAGTTGGTCCCTTCATAGGAATGGGAGTAATTTACTTAAGAAAGTCGTGTAATTACTCTCCAAGCTCTGAAATCATAAAATGCTTCAACATGCAACGTGACATATCTTTCTATGTCTAAAGTATTACCAGTAATTCTAAGAGATGCTGACATAAATTCACAAAGGAATGAAAACCAATCCTACATGTTATTCAAAAGTACTAATTCTAACCACATATAGAAGAAAAAGTCCTTCCAATAATTTTACCAACTGCTGGAACCCATAATTTTCTGATGTGGCATTAGTGAAATCTCTGAAGACTCAAGCAAACACAACTGCTTACTGAGTTCTATGTATGTAAGACACAGACTATATGCAGAGATGAGAAAAGGCAAGCAAAGAACAAGATTTTCTTTTTCACTCCAAGGAAACCATAAAGTTCCAGAAACAAAATAAATAGATCAAATATAATTAACAATATCAGACAATATAAGTGCCAAATGAGGAACTTCCTTTTCATGAGGGTTCAAGGGAGAATGGAAAACATTAATGAATATCTACTATATACAAAAGTTAGCTCTAATCTTCACAAATGTGGGTGTGGGTAGACAGTGTGAATGAACTTCCTAGTCACCATTCTTCTAGAGACTAAGGGTCCAAAGGGTTAAGAATCTTTCCAAAATGCCTACCTTACTGCATCATTTTAGAGTGTAAACCTGACCACTCTTACCAGCCAACAGAGGTGCATACCTTCTGCAGAGCAATCCAAGCACCTCTCTTCCTCTGGTCTCGCCCGTGACCCCCAGGTCCCAGATGCATCACGCTCTGTCAAACATCTACACTTCAACCCTGCCCACCAAAATCCTTCCCGACACCCCACACTTGTGCACCTGTCTAATTCCCCCTTGTCCTTCAGAATGCAGCTTATATGCTGAGACCCCAGGGAAGCCCTGAGTCAGTGGTGATTCAGAGGCTGGGGGTGGGGTGGGGGGTAGGGACAGGGCAAATGAGCCCATCATATTCTCCATCATCAGGTGGCAGAGACGTGGTGGCTACATGGCTTTCAACCTAGACACAATGGAGGAAAGGTGGTGTAAAACAGCTTGAGAATAACCAGGTGTTTTCCCACAAAGGAACAAACTACTACAGGGCACCAGAAACTAGGCATCATATAGAACAGCAGGTAAAGGGGCTGGAGGGAAGCACGCAATCAGTGAACAGCAGGCACCATGAACACGTCAGAATTTGCCTTGGATCCATCTACAACATGCTGGAAATCTGAAATGCCCTTGGCTTCTGCCTGAGACTTGGCCATGTTGAGCCATTTTCTTATTTCTTCTCTCAACTGCACAGTTTAGGATGGAGGTTCTACCCTACATCTGCCAGACTCACACTCATAATCCCCAAAGCTACATGGATCCATGACCCAGAGCCCTCAAAAACTCTACTCTCTCAGGAAACCATCATGGCTCCGTCTACCTACCTCCTAAAAGCAGAAGGTGAGAAAATTCCTGTTTCCCTTCAACTGTTCTTATTGGAACTTACATTCTCTACAGCAGAGGCCCAGCTACCAATGATTACGGTTCAATGCAACTGACTGAGCCCAGGAATCTGCATTTTCAAGAAGCACCATTGGTAATCTTGATACATGACAACAAGTCTGTCATGGAGTTTTCTTGATATCCTCTGTTTTCCAAACTAAAATCTGAAGGTGAAATGCCTTGCAGAACTCTGATCCTCTACATAAGACGAAGTGCGAAATGTGACCCCTGCTTCATCTGCTAAATCACTGGGGTGCCTCCATGCTATCTGACCCCACTGCCAAATCTCCCATCCCAAATCAGTTGCCTGCCCTGCCGGGTCCTTCAACCTAGGCAGAATTCTGGGGCTCCTTTGCACTCAGTCATCCCACAGGTTCCTACCAAGACTAGTTTCCAAATTTACCTTAAAGCCTCCTACTCTGCTATCCACCACCCTCTAGGACTTATGATTCCAATGTGCATCAATATTTAGGGATCATGGCTTTAGGAAGGCCTTCAGCTTGGTATGCATAAGCAGTAATTTCCTAGCAGTAGTCAGTTGGCCTGAATCCATGAAGAGCCAGTACAGAGCATTTACAAATATTTAGTAAATGGCTGAAAGATCAGGTCATCTGACTCCCACATACCCCTGAACTTCATGAGCAAACAACTCTATGGCAATGATGAGTATGATTTGTTAACTGAGGCTGATATTGTAGTGAAACAAGTTTCTTCTTATCTCAAAAGCAGAGTAACTGCTAAAGAGCCCCACTCAGACCAAGATGTGAGCATCTGCATATGACAGCATATATTGTTCATGTCTACACAGATTACATATCAGTGTCATGTACTGGTATCATGCTAGTGCCATACATATTATCTTAGTGTCATATATACTACATCTGTTGTCAAAAATACGTCAGTACACTAAAAATGTTATCTCTTCTTGGGATACTGAGGACCACAGCAGATTTTAGACATTTATTTGATGCTTTCCAAATATTTCAGTGATGACCACAGTAGATTTTAGACATTTATTTGATGCTTTCCAAATATTTCAGTGATGTCCCAATTAAGTAATAATTAAAGTGCCAAAAGTCATCTTTATGAGAACATATTAGAGAAAAAGGCACACGAATGGTTTTAATCCAAATACATGAAATGGTAGTTTTCAGATAATAATACTCATGTTTAAAACACTAAAAGCAGTGATTAGAAATAATTTTTCAGTCAGATTTCATGAAATGCCCCTGATCTTTAGGCATATAGGTCCATAAAATACACAGTTGTCATTAATGCTATTCACCAAATATTTCCAGCTCTCTGTGTGTTTTCCAGAGTCTCCTCCAGAGTTAGTTCAACCCAAACTCTTTGGGGTCGAGTGGGGCATAAGGCTTCTATTGGCCAATTAGCTGTAAGTGAATGTAACTCGCTTGAAGGCCAAACCATTCTACTTGCTGGCCCAAAACCCTCCAGAACCATTTCCCTCTGGCACGGCAACCAGGAAACTTTAATTTGATTGGTTTGCAAAGGCAACCAGGAACCCATAAGCCAAGGTACTGGTGATAAGCAAGGCCCTCCTACCAATGCTTGAGTGAGAAATAAGTCTTGCTGTTTTAAGCCATGGGAACTTGTGTGCTTCTTATTACAGGACATAGATAGCTACTTTATTCTGATGAAAAAAGTAGGCAACCATACCTGTAGTATTTAAAAAAAAAAAAAATCAACAGCCATGATAACTGATTTGGAGGAAATCATTAAGAGCAATATTCCTTTAAGGAACTTAAATTTTAGGATAAAAGCCTCAGAGATTCTACAATGTTTCTCATCACTTTTAATAATATAATCTGACCATTGATTCTTCTACATTGTTATTAGTCTAATATTCCATTAAAAGCAAAAGACTCCATTCAGTAATGGAAGACCTTTAAGAACAAAAGATTTGAAAAAGAAAAACATACGCTCTTTGTTATTTTTAAGTGAGAAAATCTAAATTAAATTGTGTAAACTTGGGGTGCCTGGGTGGCTCAGCCAGCTAAGTGTCTGCCTTCGGCTGAGGTAATGATCTCAGAGTCCTGGGATTGAGCCCTGAGCTGGGCTCCCTGCTCAATGGGGAGTCTGTCTGTCCCTCTGCCTGCCCTCCACACTCTCTCTCTCAAAAAAAATAAAATCTTTAAAAAAAAAATTGTGTAGACTCATTCTTCTGCTAAAAAATCCAATAATCATAAATTTACAATAAAAACATATTCAGTACAGATTCTAGTATGTATATATTCCATTCAATGTATATAACACTCCATAAAGCCATACCTACACTCCATAAAGCCACATCTACCAATCAGAAAGCATTCAAGGTAGATTTTAATCAGTTCAGGCAGAAGCCAGTATATATAAAACATATCCTTTGGGGAAGGAACATAATTTATCAAAATAATAAGCACACAAGTGATACAATTAAGGTGCTTCACTTCAGGAACTCAGGGGAAAGAGAACCATGAATGATGAAATGAGAGATATGAAAATCACAGTATTTTTATCTAAATTTTGGAAATGTGTGAAGCACTAGAAAAATGAAGAAATCTGTCAGCTCAACTTGAGGGCACGCTGAAATGAAGGAAAATCTGTTCCAGCCCAAATTGCCACTCTAGGAGAACACAGGAGAAAAGGCAATCTGTAGCTTGAGCTTTTACTATCGATGGGCAAATCCCCAAACCATAAAGCGGCTGGTCTTCTTCTGTCCTCTGACACTCTCATTTCAGACATGGCAGGCACCTGGCTTCACCACAAAGACCTTGTTTTGAAAGACAGTATAAAGGCAATGCCTCAACCCACAGAGTCAGCCAAGCCAGGACTGGGATATGCAATATGTGAGAGTGAATTAAATATCCATTTATCCATACTTCACTAGGTCTCTAAACAAAGAGAAACTCGACCTCCTGAAGGAGCCTATTTTGTAATGTTCAATATTCCATTCCTTCGAGGTCTGCTACCATGCCTGCAAAGTGCAAGGGTCCTGTTTTTTGAGGAACTACAAAGAAAAAGTTTCTGGTAAGGGGAGGGAATAGTGTTCCTTAAATTTAAAATGGAAGGAATCCAAGTATTTATCAATGGGCAAATGAATGAACACATTATGGTAGATCCATGTAATGAAATCAAGCCTAGCAATAAAAAGAGAGGAGCTAGGGATACACCCAAAGAGATAAGACTCAAAAGCATTATGCTATAGACGAAACACTATACATTACGATTCCATTTATATGAAATATAAATGTAATATAAATTTATAAATTTATATTTATATTATATATGAAATACAAATTTTAAAAAGGAAGAACTAAAGTGATAGAAAGCAGTTCAGTGGTTGCCAAGGGCCAAGCAAGGAGTGGGGATTGACTACAAAGGGGCACAAAGGAATGGGGGAGGGGAGGAAAGCTAGAAGTCTTCTATGATTGTTACTTCTGTGTTGTGGCAGGTACACAAAAGTACATTTACGAAAGTCACCAATTTCTACAAAGTCGTGAATTCTTTTTCATGTAAAGGACACTTGGATGAAACAGACTTTTTAGGAGGCCAACAAGACAGTGGAAGGTGAGACTAACTTAATAGTGAACAAAAAGTGATTCATATTGGCTGTCCAGCACTGCTGATTCTTCAAATGCTGCTCATTTCAGCTCTGACTTCAAGTCTCCATGGGGGCGGGGGGAGGTAGAAATATAAAAGTAAACAGAAAGGAAAATCCTACCCTGTCATGATAAAAGGACAGCTCAATTTCTGACGACCAGAATGTACATTATGCATTGATGTATTCCATGCTACACTCAACCATGCAACAGGCATTTTAAATGATTCTTAGATTTTACATACCTATAGCCTTTCATGAATAAAATGATTCAATCATGTTACCTCGTGTTTCAACTGCACTGATACATTTTCTGAGAATTGTGAATCCCATCTTATCCAACTGTGCACCTAAAAGAAATACAGTTATAAAATATTAAGGGCACAATGAATTATTTACATTTCTCTTCTTTACAAAAATAGAAAAAATTATTTAAATCCAATTTAATTTTTATTTCACTATTAAAAAAAGCTAAAGGCTGTGTGTTCCCTGTTTAAATAATGTAAATGAGAATTTCATATATTTAGAGAAGCACTTACTGGAATATTAGGACATCTATTACCAATAATTTATAAATTTATAATATAAAATAATTTTTATATTAATAAATACAACTTATTTTAAGCAGTGGAAAAGAATGTGGTACAAATCTTTAGGGGGGTGCTTGCTTTGGCAGCACATATACAAATCTTTAGGGGGAATCTATCTAAAGGTGGTTAAGATACATTTTGCCACAATTCTACCACCACCTCAGGATTTTTTTTTTTAAGTTATATATAAGTGAAGTAAAATACTTGACAGAAAAATAACACAAAGCTTTTTTTTTTCCTTACACCTAAAGAAAAAGATTTTTAGGGGTACCTAGGTGGCTCGGTTAGTGAAGTGGCTACCTTCAGCTTAAGTCAAGACCTCAGGGTCCTAAGGTGGAGCTCTACGAGGGAACCTGCTTCTCCCTCTGCCCCTCCCCACCCAGGGTCATGCTCTCTCTCCCTCAAATAAATAAAATCTTTAAAAAAATTTTTTTTCAGCACTTCTAAGATTATTATTTGGAGGAAAAGAAGGTATTATTTGGGCCATGAGCTTGAAAAAGAATTTCACATTTCATGCCATGTTCTAAGTGTTTAGTATTTTATTATTTTCACAATGAATTTAAAACAAATGATGCATGTAGCAGAAAAAATTATTTTTAAAATTTCCTCTTTTTTTTTTTCTAAAATAGATGCTTGCCTGTGATTAGGCTGGCACACTGGAGTATCCTAATAAAAGATGTTTCTTGTTTCAAAAATGAAATCAGAGAATTGAATACATGAGTCTATTTAGAACGAGGGAACACTAGTATTAACGCTTGTCTCTCAGAGGTGATAGCACAAACAATCCATGAATATAAACTGTGCAGGTTGAAATGCTAAGGTTGAAGAGTACTTTAAGGAGAACAATTGAGCAGTGGTTTACTGTTTAAGGATCCACTCTTCACAACATCTTATGAAATGTTTAGCAAAACTATTTTTCAAAAAAGTACATGTTATTATTTCTCTATTAAAAAAAATGCAACATGGGGGCTTAAGTAGGTAGGAGAAGAATAAATGAAACAAGATGGGATTGGGAGGGAGACAAACCATAAGTGACTTTTAATCTCACAAAACAAACTGAGGGTTGCTGGGGGGAGGGGGTTTGGGAGAAGGGGGTGGGATTATGGACATTGGGGAGGGTATGTGCTTTGGTGAGTGCTGTGAAGTGTGTAAACCTGGTGATTCACAGACCTGTACCCCTGGGGATAGAGTATTATGCCTCCATCAGAAAGGATGAATACCCAACTTTTGTAGCAACATGGACGGGACTGGAAGAGATTATGCTGAGTGAAATAAGTCAAGCAGAGAGAGTCAATTATCATATGGTTTCACTTATTTGTGGAGCATAACAAATAGCATGGAGGACATGGGGACTTAGAGTGGAGAAGGGAGTTGGGGGAAATTGGAAGGGGAGGTGAACCATGAGAGACTATGGACTCTGAAAAACAATCTGAGGGTTTTGAAGGGACGGGGGGTGGGAGGTTGGGGTACCAGGTGGTGGGTATTATAGAGGGCACGGATTGCATGGAGCACGGGGTGTGGTGCAAAAATAATGAATACTGTTATGCTGGAAATAAAAAAAAAAAATCAGAAAGGAAAGGGGGAAGGAGATAAGGAATGGGAGGAGGGAAGAAGAAGAGGAGAAAGACGGGGAGAGAGGAAGAGAAGAGGGTAAGAAAGCACTTCAAGTAGGTTTACAACCAGCAATTTTCAATGGTAGGCTCGAGATGTCTTTTACTCAAGCACTGGCTCAAATGAAACACATATCATGGTAATTTTGAAATAGTGTGTTAGAGAACACACTGTACACATGTGATAAACACAGCCTTAATTTCTCCAAAAATATCCAAAGTAAATTTACAAAGAATCCAACAACTCTGATAATATTTTTGTTTCATCCCTGTAAAAATCAGTATCAGAGAGCTAGGCTGTATGTTCCTCAAGCTCATATAATGCATGTGAAGATCAATGTCCTAGAATATCTGAATTTGTTTGATTGCTGTTATTTTCTAAAGTGCAGTGATTTGCTACTTATATAGTCCATACTCAGACTTAAAGGATAAAAAAATATCAAGGGTCAGGGTGAGGGGGTTGCAAACAGGGGACCTGATGAACAGCTCCAAGGGAGCTTATAATTTAGGAAGCTGGAAGGTGCATCCCTGAAACTGCTACATGTATCTTTACAGCTATGAGAATGAATAACAAAGTAGGTTGTGGAGGAAGCATTTTGGGTTTTGTAGAGAAAGAGAAGAAAAAAAAAAGTCAGAGATGGAAAAGAGGAAAACTAATGAGGATTACAGCAGTCCAGGCAAATCTGGGTCGGTCCCCGGTAGGTCAAAGAGAATCCATATATTATTTGGAGGACTAGCTTAGAGAGGGTACAGAGCACTGAGCAACAGTCTGACATCAGTAATGAAAAAGAACGAACTCATGAAAAAGGGGAACAAATGGTCCTTTTCATGAATTAACACTTACTTCCTTCTGGTCTTGGGATGATGGCTCTATTAAAACTGTGTAACAGCTAGTAAAAGAGAAAAAAGGAAAACAGTATTTTTGACACATTAATATAAAGTCTTCAAGTAAGCATGCCTAAGACTATGCCAAAAAAAAAAAAAACCCACATCAATACTGGTTAATTGTATATTAATATGCTCAAATACTGAGATAAGTAACAATAAAGGGCATCTCTGAGTCAACTTTGTCTCTTGCAGTAGCAAAAGTTAAGATGAAGGAGCTATGACTCTTTAGGAACTCATTGGAAGTTTATGTAAATTTCAAATGCTCAAGTTTATAGGTACAGAATGACAAAGGAACTGCTGCATTCTAAGCCATAAGATGAAGCTCATTTTTTTCACCACTGTTAAAATCTGTTATTTCCTTAAGAGATGACTCTTGCTCATAATTTAAATGACTATATCTGAAATAGCTACGTGCTAATTCCAGGCTGCCTCTAAGAACTTCAGCATTGACCCATTATTTGCAAGGCATATGTAACACCTGAAAAAAAAAAAAAGCAACCTTAAGTGTCTTCACATAAATATATAGCTAAATATTTTCTTTCTGCAGATTTGCCTTTGTCTGTGTATCTCAAATTAATTACTTGTTTCTTTGCTCTAAAAGAGAGGTTATATATGTCTTCAAGGTTACACTGCCTTTGACAACAGATTTATTTCTCAAAGACTTAGTCATGTGATCTTTATGCTACCCAAAGTCACTTTCCAAAGCACTTCTTGAATCTCTGGGGAGAGAAGTCCGAGTCACTGCATTGCCTTTTCTAGAGAGGATCAGTATAATGTGTTGTGGATCTCAGTAACCAGAAATGCTGTAAATACTCCTGATTCCTAGCTTAAAACCTCAAGGACAAGACAGAAATAAAACTATGGAGGCTAAATGTAGGTCAAATACAATAAAATAATAGGCAAATTTGGATTACTACATTTTTGTTTTCCCAAACATGATATATTCTCCTTTATAGCATGTATTTTTAACACATATACTTTGGGTTTTCATTTTTCAAACACTGAACCTGGACTGCCACACACACTGTGGCCCAGCTCCCCGGCCCCCATACCCTATACTTCAACCAACATGTCTGTGACCATCAGATAACATTATCTTTTGCCAGTTTCACAACTCTATTCTGACACCTCTCCTTCTCCTATATATGACCCCTCTTTCACGTTGCAAGGCACTCTTTCCCTTTCTTTAAACCCTGCTAAGATGACAGAATGCTTTCCAGTTAAGCCCACCTCATTACCTGCACGGCAGTTTACTTAGAGTCATAATATTTTCAGCAGAGTTTTTTAAATTGGTTCTATGGTGTTTTCTATAATTATTCTAAGTCTCCAGTTCAATAGGTGATCTACCAAATTCTCAATTCCCAAAGGCCCCTGAAACAAAAGGGGCCACTGAAACAAAAACTGTGCTTGAATGAAGTCGCAAACAGACTGAGTTCGTGTGCCTCTGGATCTCTACCACGACCTTTAATTTATTCTTCACACCAATCACACGAGGTGCGTTCACTAAGGCTACCTTTTCCTGCATACCCTAAACAATGAGCCTGAACCAGAAACTGTTAAATCAAGCAAAATAACTACAGCAGTTGCTCATTGCCCCATATTTACTGTTGTGTCTCCACTGAGATCAAAATGAACCGCAAGAATTTATTGAATTCATCACCCAAAGAACTGTCAGGTAAGAAAGGAAAAAAAAAAATGAGCATTTTCACGACTCCCTCAAGCACAGCAAATCTGAGTGGCAAAGTCAAGAAAAATCAAAAGTAAAATCTAGGGACACACAGGTCCTCCGTGGGCGGCTGCGACCTCCAGCCAAACAACTAGAACGCAGAACACTTTCAAGAGGACTCAAAACACCAGCGTCAGCGGGGAACTTTTTTTTCCGAATACCATAAAGCAAAAATCCCATAAAAAGGAATACAAGTCAAAGTTGAAGGAAGTGGACTACAATTCCACCAGTGAGGGTTCTTACAGCTTCTTTTCCACCCAGAGCTTCCAACCACTGCTTCCGTTCCTCTTCGGAGAATGCCTGCATGGTCAGAGCAGCGCCGGGCCTGAAAGACACCAGGAATGCGGCAGGTGAGCCCGGAGCTGGTAAAACAAACCTCGTTTCCACCTTCTCATGTTTTACTGTGGGGAGAAGCAGGGGTGAGTGTTTAATTTCAACAGAAGACACATAACGTACAATGTACCGTCTTAACCATTTTTAACTGCACAGTGCAGCTGTGTTGTGTACGCTCACGTTAACAGGAATCCAAACCCCAGAACCCTTCATCTTGTAAGACTAAAACTCTGTACCCATGAAACCACGCCCCTTTCCCTTCCTGCCCAGCCCCTGACACGCTTCCCTTCTACTTTCTGTCTCTATGACTTGGGTTACTCCTAGGTAACCCTTATAAGTGGAATCATGCTGTGTTTTCCTTTTTGTAACTTGCTTGTTTCACTTATTATGATATCCTCCATTTTCATCCATGTTGTATCATGTGTCAGAATTTCCTTCCTTTTTAAGGCTGAGGAATATTCCTTGGTGCGTATGCACTGCATTTTGCTTATCCACTCACTTGCCCATGGATACCTGGGTTGCTTCCACCTTTTGGCTATTCTAAGCAATGCTGTTGTTAGCATAGGTGTACAAATCTCTCAAATCTCTCACCTGTCAGTTCTTGTAGGGATATAGCCAGAAGTGGAATTACTGGGTGTGACATGATAAGAAATAACGCATTTGGTCTCTGACTCTGTTTCCTGGAACAAAGCTCCTAATACTCTTGGAATCTCCAAAATAAACGTCATTTTATATACTAATGAGATAACAGAGCTGGGAGCTTCAGGACAGCCTCAGCATGGGGGCTGGTTGCCCGGGGAAATGTGTGACTAGGAGATTGGAACTTTTAGCCCCACTCCCCGACACCCCTCCCAGGTGGGGGAAGGTGCTGGAGATTGAGTTCAATCACCAATGGCTAATGAGTCAATCAACCATTCCTACACAATGAAGATTCTATAAAATACTGCAAGTATCAGAGAGCTTCCAGGGTAGTGAAAACATGGAGGCACTAGGAGGGTAGCATGTCCAGAGAGGACATGGAAGCTCCAAGCCCCTTCCCCTATACCTTGCCTTAGGTATCTCTTCATCTGGCTGTTCATTTATTTCCATTAGAAAATCCTTCATCATAAATTGGCAGAAGTAAACAGTCTTCCCGAGTTCTAGGAGAGCTGTTCTAGAAAATCATCAAACCCAAGATATGAAACCCCAATTTATAAGCAAGCCCTTACTCTGAAACATCTTCATTAACTTGAGGTAGTGCCAAAGTTCAGTTAAGCTTTAGGATATTCGGTCTCTGCAGAGAACTGGAGACTTGCTGGGTATGGTAAAACCCACATATTTGGAGTACAGAAGTATCATTTGGGTAGGGAGAAATAATTTTGCCTCCCACTGGCTCAATGGTAATTCTGTTTTTAATTTTTCCAGAAACTGCCACACCTTTTCCACAGGAGCTGAGCTATTGTGCCTTCCCACTGACAGTGCATAAGGCTTCTAATTTCTCCACAGCCTCACCAACACTTGTTACGTTATTATCTCTCTCTTTTTTTTTTTTTTTAAGTAGCCATCATAATGGGTGTGAAGTGCTAGCGATGACTAAATTTTATTTATAAAAGAGATACATGCTTAGTGTTACCCAGGCACGGATAGAGTGTAAAACCAGAATAATCATTTTCCACCCCATCCCAATTCTATGTTCAAGAAGGCAGACTGTTCACCATTTGGTGTTTCCTTCATATTTTTTTAGAGCCCTGTGTTGGTCCTCTGGGCCAAATTATCTCTCTCAGTTCAATTTGTTCAAAGATTCAGCCAGAAAAACTCTTTATACCAGGAAGAAATAACTAGGTAGAAAAGCCACTGATAACGCCTCTTCACCTGGGGGCAGTTTCTCGAATGAAACAGATTTTGAATATTTGATTCAAATATTATGAATTAGTATTCGAAAAGAACTTTTCTGGCAAAGAATTAAAAGGCAAAACACAGAAAACTAGAAAGTAGATGGCTGAAACAAAAAAGTAAATATTAATTCCTGTTGGACACGGAATATACTTTTTAAAGTTATCACTCTTGTGGTAGTATTTCGAAACTCAACTTTTAACTAATGGGTCATCTTTTTCAAGTAAAGCAAGCAGTAATAATCAACTGTAATTCAATCATCACTGCAATTTTTATAAAGTAAAAAATTTTTACTGTAAAGTATAAAGTCCTCCAAAAGCAACGAGCCAAATGTGAGTAAGTCGTCTTCCCCACCCCCACTCACACGGGCATTGTGCTCTCCCCCCACATGATCCTTATACAGCACAACAGAAGTTATCTGCTTAGGGTTCACTACAAAGTAACTAGAGCTACAACTGATAGGCTCTTGTCTACAACCATATTCTCCAGACTGAAATTTGTACGGGGGGAGAGGGGGAAATCATCACCATTCCCCCACCCCTAAATAGCAAAATGACTTTTAATTGTCTACCCGACACTTTTTTGTCGTGATTCCACTCTTCCATCACCTTGGCACCACACAGTACACACCCAAGGTCCCACCTCCTCCCGCTCTACTACACACAGCATCTTTTTGGAGCAAGAATCAAGGCAAGATGCCCAGACAACCAGTCTGTTTCAAGAAGTTCCTTGACTGGGACGTGAAGATTTTGGCCCTTATTCTTAGTAACCCACACTGGGCTCAAGGGAGTTAATTAAAATTGTGAGGGAAAACTTCAGATGGCACGAATGTTTTTCTTTACATTCTTTAAGTGATAAAACAATATTTACATATGGGGGTCTCACGTCTGCAAGAATGCTCCATTCTTGTCAAGAAGGAAAAATATCTAGATACCTCTCTAAAACAGAGATGTATTCAAACATTTAGTATGCAATTAAGGGAACAAAAATATAAAATGTAAAATGAGATGTGGTAGCAAATACGTAATAGAAAGCAGACAGCTTCTCTAGTCCAGGAATGGCAAAATCAGCAGAGAAAATGGGACAGAAGGCCAAACAAGTCAACTTCTACCACAGAAAGACACAGAGTCTACATTCAGTTCAATAAACATCAAGTGAGCGCTTACTATGCTTTAGATCTTGTGCCAGGAGCGCTGGGCATTGTTTATCGAATACCTTACCATTGACTAGGCCCTGAGCTGGGCCTCCCACCCACAAAGGGCTTATTGTCTAAAGAGAGAAAGAAGAAGGTTTAAAAAAAAAAAATTACAAATAATCTATTAATTACAATAATACAGAGTCCTGCAAAAAGTCAGCTACCTAGGAGAAAAAGAGGGAGTAATAAAGACATCAGAAGATGTATGCCCAAATACAAAAGCGTTCAACTTCAATGATGTTCCATTGTCAAGAAGACATGACTGAGTTCAATTGTTGTCAAGAAGACTTGACTGTGGCTAATTCGGCTGCCAGTCTCAGAGGAAATTTCAACATTCAAGGTGCTATAGGGGGCTAAGAAAGAGAAAGATCTTACCTAGCCCTGGAAGTCAGGCTTCCTTGGGAAAGGGACATTAACCGAAGGCCTTAAGGATACATGGGCCATGTCAGAGCAGCCAGGGCCAGAGTTATCCCCCAAGCCGAGAAGGCACACAAAAGAAAAGGAACATACCTTGGAGGAGCTGGGTCAGCCTCATCAACTGTCCTCCCACCCAGCTGGAGAGGAGCACAGAGGAAAGCTACAGAAGCAGCCTGGGGGTCCAGCAAAGGGATCCTTGGCTATGCAGAGGATTTGATTTATCCTACATGTCACCAAAGGTTTTTAGTAGGGGAATAATACGATTGAAGGTGTATGTGAACTCAGCTGCTGGGTGGAAATGGACTGAAGACAGGCAAGAGCTGGCGTCAGAGGCTTGTTAGCAGAATGAGGGGATGAGTTGGAAAGGCACAAATGAAGGAAAATATGCAGGAACTTGGAAATAGGAGGCCACTTCTCTATGCTCTAGGCACCACCACCACCAACAACAAAATCAACAGTGAAGGACAGGTCGATTACAATGTTTCACCAATAACTAGTAAATAAATAGTAAATATTTAATACAATAAATAGTAAAGGGATTCCATGAAAGTCAAAAAACAACTGTAGCAAATAAAGACTTAATACTTTTACCCTAAAAAACAAAAACAAAACAGACACTGAGGCCTGATGAGATTCCTACGTTTTCTACTTACTTTTTTGTTTCCCGCTAAGATTCTCCATGCATATGTGAGGGGAAATAACACTTACTACACATAGATGGTTGGATATTCATGTAGAGGGGCAAATAGAGATGTTGGATAAGAGAAACGATGACTGGTTCTGGTAACTTGAAACACAAGAAAAAAGTGTTGAATGATGAAAAGTCTAAAGAGTCATGAACTAGAATTACAGATCGCACAGTAAGCGGGGGCGGCGGGGCGGGGACTGCCAGGCTTCCAGTGAAATAGCCAGAGTACTTCTGTATAATACCTCAATGCATAAAAACCAAAGTATTATTATATGCCTTGTCTCCAAGCACAATGACTCAAACTTGAACCACCTAGCCCTTCATGGAACACAGAAAACAAACTAACTTACTGAAAGATGAGAGATTAAATAGAAATATATCACCTACAAGGAGAGGAGTCTATTCCTGTTGCATTTTGACAAATAATAGCATGGTAACTCAAAACAACTCCCCCTTTGCGAATTAATTCATCACAGTACACATGTTCAGAACACTTCAACTTGTAACATTACAGACAGGGATCAGTCACTAATACTACATAAAGCCGGGTTCCCATCCTATCACAGAGATGGCTCACATTCATCCCTCATGGCTCAGCCCTCACCTCTAAAACACTAGTGTAGGAAAAGTAAAAAATAAAACATGCTTTAAATATTTTTAATTTCTCAAGTTTCTTTTACTAATTAATTGCTAGGAAACCATTTTGCAAATATGAGACTTTAGGAAGCAGTGGACACATTTTAAACTACAATGTTAACAACATCTCACTGTTAAACCAAACCATAAAAATTCCTTAGTTTTTGAAATAAAGACATGTTTTATTCATGAAGTTTACTGGATGTATAGAATGACACAGTGAATATATGGATAGCAAAGAACAGAAAATACTAGTATGCTAGAATATTCCCAATTGCATCTTCATTTCATGGAGAAGCTACGGTAACATCAGTGATGCCACTGGAGCTGGAACTAGAACTGACACAGTTGTAATTTTTGGTTCTTGGAGCTGACACTGCTACCGTGTACTACGTGGTCCACTGAGGACACAACATTCTCTTCTTCATCAGAAAATTCATTTCAACCAAACTAACATCTGAGAACCTCATATGTGCCAGGCATTGTGCTAAGCTCTGAGTAATTTACCACACACAGTAAGCAAAACAAATTCTTAGCAAATACAAAAGGAACAGTGTGATTTTCATAAAGAAAAAACCAATGAGGGAAAAGAGCGCCACTTGCCCAGATAGTCTATCTTTCTTTTGTTAAAACCGTAACTGTTAAATCTGTAGAGCACAAGGTAGAGAATTGAAATCTGAAGAAAAACACTTAGGTTAAGCAAGTTCTTGTTCTTAAATCAGCAATTCATCTTTTTTCCTTCACTCGTTAAGAAAATATGCATCACTCTGCACTACTGAGCACTACAGAGGCCCACACATGAGAAGCAGTCTAGAGACCTATTATCTATATTCTACATTTGACCCCATATCTATTAATTCTCTTTCAACTGCATTTTTTGTAGTTCAATCAAAGCATGTGGAAGAACTTTGTTTTCCTTATATTTTATATGACAGCTCAACGAGCTTATAAATTAAGAAAACGTAAGAAATAAAAACATCCACAAGACATTTATGCGATGCCAATTAATGAGATTTTGTAAATAGAGAAGTTAAGAGAACAAACTAAGAAGCAGCTATCAAAACTTACAATGGTAACAATTAGGAATATTCTAATGTTTTTCTAAGACGAATGCTGAAAAGGAAAAGGAAAAAGCAACTGGCACGTTGTAAGTCCTGCACTAAATTTTACTATGAGAAGGGGAAAGTGCCAAAGCCAAACCAAACACTTTCTAAAGTTATAGAAACATAGCTGTCATAATCAGTTTCTTACAAAGATTCCTGGGGGAAAAAATTTTAGTACCAACCTATGAATCTTACATTTTTCCAGAAATGATCAAAGCAAGGTGCATGATTTTACTGAGGGTGAAAACTTTATAATAACTTCTTTCTTCTGTCCACCAAAAAAAAAAAAGTTTCAAATAGAGGAAGTAAGCATTGATATAGTTAGAAGTATGATTATTTCCTCTATTAAAAGTGAATTCAAACCATTAATCATTAGAGAACTGCTACTTTAGAACGCAGAAAGTTTTAAGAGAACATAGTTCTTTCCTAACAACAAAAGGATGGAGAACCTATGAAATCAGTGTTCAAATGAAGACTGCAGAACTGAAGATGCAAAAACAAAACAAAACAAAAACCTAATGAACTAAAATGCAGACAGCAACAAGCCCTTTCTTAAAGAGAAAACACACACACATGTAGACACAGCTACTTTGATCCTTTGAGAAGCAACAGACAAAGAGGAAGACAGCAGAGAGGAGGGCAACAGTAGAACTGGAGTCTGAAAGGCAGAGTTTGGGTGAGTGTGAGGGTTTCAAATCCCTATAAAACCGAGATGCAAAGAGAGTCTGAACCCATCCTCCAACTCCCTCCCATGGGACTTCATCAAGTGCTCAGGAGGAAATACTAGAGCAGAGCTGAGACCCACCCCCATCCCCTGAGGTTTGTGTGTTAAGTATGAGGGGCAGAGCAGAAAAACCTCCAGAGAAGGTCTGATGGTGTTCTCAAGTCACATGGACCCTTGAGAAACAGAATCTAAATGAAGTAACAACATAGATTCTCAGCTCAACTGCCAACTAAAGGGACAGCCCTGCACATTAGCAGTCCCACGGAAGAAAGGGCATATCCTTTCCCAGTCATAAATATTACTTACTTTCTTTCTACTGCTCTGTTACAATAGCTGGCTTTCAACCAAAAAATTATGAGGCATGCAAAGAAGGAAGAAAATGTAACCGAACATAGACAAAGCAGTTAGAAGAACCAGACTCTCAGAAATAGCCCAGATATTAGAGGAAGAAAAAATCAGACTGAACCTATGAACGGCAATATGTACATTAAAGGATCCAGGGGCGCTCTGGGTGGCTCAGGGGGTTAAAGCCTCCTCTGCCTTTGGCTTGGGACATGATCCCCGCGTCCTGGGATCCAGCCCCGTGGCAGGCTCTCTGCTCAGCGGGGGAGCCTTCTCCCCCCACCCCCACCCCCGCTGCCTACTTGTGATTTCTGTCAAATAAATAAACAAAATCTTAAAAAAATAAACGAATACAATCTTAAATAAATAAAGGACCCAGCATACAAGGTGGCCCACATGCATAACCTGATGGGAATTTCAGCAAAGAAATGAAAACTACTAAAAAGAGACAAATGGATATGCAAGAAATAGAAAATAAAAAACAGTCATGAAGAATTCAGGAGGGTACCTTTCATATGCAAAAAAAAACCAGTCTGGAGTCAGTGTCTGCAACCATCTCCTTTATCTAACTTACACTCAAGAAGGCACTATTTTCTATGCCCTAAGTCACCCAGGACAACCACCCCTAGAGAAAACAGCCTGCCAATATTATTCAAACTAGTCAGTCCTAAATTGCTTCTCCTTCTCTGCCTTGCCTTTCTGTGAAAATCCCAATAAAGACTGGTCTGGGATATTTTTTCTCACTCCTTCCTGACTCCTGACCAAAACCTGGCATTCCCCATGTGGTCCTATGTGGCATAGCATGCCCTGTTCTCTTGGAAACTCTTAATAAATGGTCTTTCAGTGTTATTGGTCTGTCCACGTCATCACTCAGTCACTTCCACAAATTAAAATACTGCAGGTACAACCAAAACAAATACCAAATGATCAGAGATAATATAACTGGAATCCCAGAAACTGAAGAAAGAGAAAATGAAGAAGTATTTGAAGAAATAATGACTTAGATTTTCTAAACTTGCTGTGAAATATAAACCCAAATATCCAAGAACTTCAATGAACCCAAAGCAAGATAAAATAAAGAAAGCCACACCTATGCAGGTCATTTAAAAAAAAAAAAATTCTTAAGAGCAGCAAAAAGATGACATACAGGGGAATAATAAGAAAGATGGATGATTTATCATGATGATAAAAAAAAAAAAAATGGGAGGCCTGAAGAAAACAGAATGACTTCTTTGAAGTGCTGGGGGGGGGGAGCTATTAATCTAGAAATCTATATCTATCAAAAATGAAAGCAAAATAAAGACATTTTCAGACAGATGAAACATGAAGGAATTCTCCAGCAGATCTGCATTATATGAAATGCTTAGATTAACTTAGCCTAAGGAAATTAAGGGAAATGGCACAAGACAGAAACTCAGATCTATAGGAAGAAACGAACAAAATCAAAATGGATAAATATATTGATGTTTTTTAAAAAAGAATCACATACACAAATAAAACATCAAATTTTTAAAAGATTACTAATTATTGATTTCATAAAGTAAAAATAGTAATGTATATTGTGTTCATAGTGTACACAGATTTAAAAATGTACATATACAGAAGCATAAATAGAAATAGAAAATGGAATATTAAAAGACTCAATTCACTAAAAAGAAAGCAAAATAGGAGCAGAAGAAAAATAAGACAAATAGAAAACAAAACGAAGGGGCATCTGGGTGGTTCAACTGATTATCTGACTTTTTATCTCAGCTCAGATTTTGATCTCAGATCTTGTGAGGTTAAGGCCCACATTGGGCTCCACACTGGGTGGGGGCCTACTTTAAACAACAACAACAACAAGGTGGTACACTTAAACCCATACAATCAGTAATTATATTATACATAAATTAACTGAAACCTTGACTAAAATGCAAAGACTAAGTGGCTAGGTTTTTTAAAATCAGGACTCAATAACGACTACTTATAAAAAACAAAGTTTAAACATAAAGGCATACAGGTAAAAGGAAAAAGATGAAAAAAGATATACAAATGGCTGCATCAATATCAATCAAGGTAGATTTCAAAATAAAGATTAGCAGGAACAGACATTTCATAATGATAAAAAGGGTCATTTCTTTCTTTCTTTCTTTTTTTTTTTTTTTCTGAGAAAGACAGAGAGCATGAACTGGGAGGAGGAGTCAACAGAGAAGCAGACTCCCCAATGAGTGGGAGCCCAACATGGGTCTCAATTCCCAGATCTGGGGTCATGATTTGAGTCGAAGGCAGACACTTAACCAACCGACCCATCCAGGCATCCCAGTAAAAGAGTCATTTCATCAGTAAGATTTAACAACCATAAAAATGCACCAATGCTCAAATCTCAAATATTCAATATGTGAAAAAAAAATTGGCAAAATTAAAGGGAAATTGGCAAATTCTAATCATAGATTTTAACACCCTTAGTTTAGTAACTTACAGAATATTTAAAAATCAAAACAATATAGAAGTCAAGCAACACTATCATTAACTTGGATCGAGATGACATTTAGAGAACACTATATCCAACAACACCAGAAAACTCATTGTTCTTAAGTGGACATAGAACATTTACTAAATAGACCACCTTTGGGGCAGTGAAACAAGTCTAGTAAAATTCCAAGTGCTGATAAAATAGAGTATGTTCTCTGACCAAAAGAATATAAAGGAAAAACAGAAAATAATTAAAAAAAAAAAATAGAAAAACAGTAATAGTACACACAGAAAAACCCCCAACCATTTGGAACTTGTAAAACTATTCCCAAATAACACCTGAGTTAAAATACAACATTTATGTCCTATTCACATTTAAAAATATATATATATATATATATTTGCAACTGAATTACAATGAAAACAGAACACATAAAAGTTTGTAGGATGAAAAAAAAACAGGATGCAAACTAAAGCAGCTCTTTTAAGAAAAATTGTAAATTTAAATGTCTACATTCAGGTGCACCTGGGGGGCTCAGTCAGTTATGTGTCTAACTCTTGGTTTCAGCTCAGGTCATAATCCCAGGGTTGTGAGACTGAGCCCTGCATGGGGCTCCCTGCTGGGTGTGGAGTCTGCTTAAGATTCTGACTCTCCCTCCTTCCCTCCCCCACAATAGGCGCTCTCTCAAAAAAGAAGTCTACATTCAAAAATAAAATAGAAAATCAAAACTTTTATCTTAAGGAGCAATTAAAAGAAAGACAAATTAAATCCAAAGTAAGTAAAATTAAAAAATAAAAATAAAAGCAGAAACCAATGAAATATAAAATGAACAATATGGGTTATCTGAAAAAACAATCTAACAAACTGATAAAGCTCTAGACAAGACGTCACAAAAAAAATGAAACAAAAATTCCCATATCAGGAATAAAAAATGAAGTACCATTACAGATCCTACAGATATGAAGTAGTAAGAAATGAATACTACTAAGAAAGGCATGTTAACAGAGACAATATTTCCTTTATTCAAGGAAATAAATTCTTTGGAACCCCAATTTATAAAAGCTAAGGAGAAAAGATCAACAACTGGCCAAACTAATCCAAAAGAGAGAGGACCCAAATTAATAAAATTATGATGAAAATGGAGAGATCACGACTAACACCAAGGAAATAGAAGCAATCATCAGAAATTATTATCAACAGCTATATGCCAATAAGTTAAGCAACCTAGACAAAATGAATGCATTCCTGGAAATCTACAAACTTCCAAAACTGAATCAGGAAGAAACTGACAACCTGAATAGACCAGCATCTAGTAACAAGATAAAAGCAGTGACCAAAAACCTCCCAAAAAACAAGAGCCCAGGACCTGATGGATTCCCTGGAGAATTCTACCAAACATTCAAAGAAGAAATAATACCTATTTTCCTGAAGCTGTTTCAAAAATAGGGGCAGAAGGAAAACTTCCAGATTCTTTTTATGAAGTCAGTATTAACCTGATCCCCAAACCAGGCAAAGACCCCATCAGAAAGAAGAATTTCAGACCACTATCCCTGATGAATATGGATGCCAAGATTCTCAACAAGATCCTAACTAACAGGATCCAACACTACATTAAAAAGATTATCCGCCATGACCAGTGGGATTTATCCATGGGATGCAAGTGTGGTTCAACATTTGCAAATCAATGCCATAGAACAAATCAATAAGAGAAGAGAGAAGAACCACATGGTCCTCTCAATTGATGCAGAAAAAGCATCTGACAAGATAGAGCATCTGTTCCTGATTAAAATTCTTCAAAGTATAGGGACAGAGGGAACATTCCTCAACTTCATATAATCTATCTATGAAAAACCCACAGCAAATATCATCCTCAATGGAGAAAAGCTGACAGCCTTCCCTTTGAGATCAGGAACACAACAAGGATGTCCACTCTCACCACTGCTGTTCAACATAGCACAAGTCCTAACAACAGCAACCAGGCAACAAAAAAATGAAGGATATTCAAATTGGCAAAGAAGTTAAACTCTCTCTCTTCACAGATGACAGGATACTGTATATGGAAAACCCAAAAGACTCCATTCCCAAACTACTAGAACTCATACAGCAATTCAGTAATATGGCAGGATACAAAATCAATGTACAGAAATCAGTTGCTTTCCTATATGCTAAGGAAATGTTGAAAAAGAAAAAAACTGGCATCACGTTGCCTGATTTCAAGCTTTACTACAAAGCTGTGATCACCAAGACAGCATGGTACTGGCACAAAAATAAGACACATAGACCAGCAGAACAAAGTAGAGAGCTCAGATATGGACCCTCAACTCTATGGTCTAATAATCTTCAACAAATCAGGAAAAAATATACAGTGGAAAAAATACAGTCTCTTCAATAAACGGTGCTGGGAAAATTGGACAGCTATGTATAGAAGAATGAAACTCAACCATTCTTTTATACCATACACAAAGATAAACTCCCAATGGATGAAAGACCTCAACATGAGGCAGGAACCTAACAAAATCCTAGAAGAGAACATAGGCAGTAAACTCTTTCACATCGGCCACCACAACTTCTTTCAAGACATGTCCCCAAAGGCAAAGGAAACAAAAGCCAAACTGAACTTTTGGGACTTCATCAAGATCTAAAGCTTCTGCACAGCAAAGGAAACAGTCAACAAAACAAAGAGGCAACCCATGCAATGGGAGAAGATATTTGCAAATGACATTACAGATAAAGGGCTTATATCCAAGATCTGTAAAGAACTCTTCAAACTCAACGCCCAAAAAAAACAGATAATCATGTCAAAAATGGGCAGAAGACATGAAGAGACACTTCCCCAAAGTAGACATGCAAATACACGTGAAAAAATGTTCATCATCATTAGCCATCAGGGAGATTCAAATCAAAACCACATTGAGATACCACCTTGCACCAGTAAGAATGGCTAAAATCAACAAGACAGTAAACAACAAGTGTTGGAGAGGATGTGGAGAAAGGGGAACCCTCTTATACTGTTGGTGGGAATGCAAGTTGGTGCAGCCACTTTGGAAAACAATGTGGAGATTCCTTAAGAAATTAAAAATAGAGCCACCTTATGACCCTGCAATTGCACTACTGGGTATTTACCCCAAAGATACAGATGTGGTGAAAAGAAGGGCCATCTGTACCCCAATGTTCAGCAATGGCCACAATAGTCAAACTGTGGAAAGAGCCAAGATGCCCTTCAACAGATGAATGGATAAAGAAGATCCATATATACAAAGGAGTATAATGCCTCCATCAGAAAGGATGAATACCCAACTTTTGTACCAACATGGACGGGACTGGAGGAGATTATGCATTAACAGGTTCAAGAAAAATATTCAATGATCATTTTGATAGACAATAACAAATATTTGATCAAAATCAGTATCTATTCATCATTAAAACTGGGAACAGATAAAAGCTTCCTCAACATGTTAAAGGCATCTACAAACAATCTTCAGCTAACATCATATTTTATAGTGAAATAATAAATACTTTTCCCCTAGGATCAGGAATAAGGTTAAGATTTCCAATATCATTTATCATTTTATTAGAGGTATTGGCCCTGCAATAAGACAGGTAAAGGAATAAAAGACATACAGCTTCAATCCAAAAGAAAGCTATTTTATTCACACATGATACCATTGTGTACATAAAAAAATCATGAAGACATCTGAAGAAGAAATAAGTCAACTCAGCGATATTGTAGGACACAAAAACCAAGTGCATTTTTATGTATTAACAGCACTTTGGAAAATGAAAAGTAAAACTTATTCTTTAAAAATAACATTTAGAAACATAAAATACTTAGAGAAATTAAATGAAGGTGCCCATAACCCCTATATTAAACACTATAAAACATTACTGAGAGAAATTAAAGACTAAATAAATGGTAATTACTCAGGAATTATTAAAACTCTGTATTGGTGATATTGAACTGTAGGCTTTTGTAGAAATAAACTGTAAAATTTATATGGAAATGCAAAGGATCTACAATAGCCAACCAATTTTGAAAAATAACAGAGGACTCACAACTGGCTTTGAGACTTATTATACAGTTACAGAAATAATGATGGTGTAAAACTGGCAAAGGACAAATAGATCAATGGAACAGAACAGGGAATCTAGAAATAGACCTACACACATAGTCAAATAATTTATGACAAATATGCCAAAACAGTTCAATGGCACCAAAGTCCTTTTCATTGAATGGTGCTAGAAATACTGGATACCTACATAAGAAAAAATAAATAACACTCTACACATCACACCACCACCCGAAATCTTCACAGGTTGCAAACAAATTTAAAACCTTTCTAAGAAAACATGGGAAAATATCTTCATAATACTGGGATAAAGATTTCTTAGAGCAAAGAGCTCTATCAATAAAATTTTTAAAAAACTGACAAGTTCAGGGGTGCCTGGGTAGCTCATTCAGTTGAGTCTCTGACTCTTGGTTTCAGCTCAGGTCATGTGGTGAGACTGAGCCCAGAGTCAGGCTCCAAGGTCAGCTCAGAGTCTGCTTCAGATTCTCTCTCCCTCCCCTTCCCCATCTGCCCCTACCCCCACTCACACGTGGCACTCTCTCTCTCTAATAAATAAAATCTTTAAAAATAATTTATAAATTCAACTTTATCAAAATTAGGGTGTTCTTCTCATCAAAAAACACTTAAGAAAATTAATAGGCAAGCCAGATTAAATATTCGTAACTAATATCTGTTGAAGGATTCGTATCCAGAATACTTAAAATAATTCCTACAATCCAATAACAAAAAGATCAACAACATAATTTTTTAAATAAGCAAAATATTTGAGGGACGCCTGGGTGGCTCAGTTGGTTAAGCAGCTGCCTTCGGCTCGGGTCATGATCCCAGCGTCCTGGGATCGAGTCCCACATCGGGCTCCCTGCTCCGCGGGGAGCCTGCTTCTCCCTCTGACTCTGCCTTCCACTCTGTCTGCCTGTGCTCGCTCTCGCTCGCTTGCTCTCTCTCTCTGACAAATAAATAAATAAAATCTTAAAAAAAAAAAAATATTTGAATAGACAATTCACAACAGAAGAAATAGAAAAAGCACATGAAAAATTATTCAACAACAGTAACCATAATTAGCTAAAAAGAAAAAGACTGTCATAGTCCAAGGTTGGTAAGGGGGTAGCAACTGGAACTCTCATATATTGTTGGCAGGAGGAGAAAACTACCCTAAAAAACTGTCAATTTCATAAAAAGCCAAATATACATAAATATATAGGTACACACACACACACCAGCATTCTCACTCCAAGGTAATTATCCAAGAGAAATGAAAGTATGTGTCCATACTTCTATACAATTGTTCATTACAACTTTATCCACAAAAGCTAAGAACTGCACTATGATCCACATTTCAATGTCTGTCAGCAAGTATTTCAAGAACAACTTCATATTAATGTAAATTTAGTTTTCCATTTAAAAACTGGAACCAATACAAAATGTGTCTTTCAACAATTATCATATGATTTCACTCATAGGTGGAATTTAAGAAACAAAACAAGAGTAGCATAGAGAAAGGGAGAAAAATAAAACCAGATGAAATCAGAGAAGGAGACAAACCATAAGAGACTCTTAACCACAGAAAACAAACTGAGGACTGCTGTATGGGAGGTGGGGTGGGGGAATGGGGTAACTGGGTGATGGGCATTAAGGAGAACATGTGATGTAATTAGCACTTGGTGTTATATGCAACTGATGAATCACCATATTCTACCCCTGAAGCCAAAAATACACTGTATATTAACTGAATTTAAATAAAATAAAATTTTAAAAGTATAATAAAATTTCAGTATGCCACTATCAACTACCATCTTTAGGGCAAAATCTTACACACTGTGAAAAACACAGAAGCTCAGAGACAAGAAATGCTGTCTCTAATTCTATGTAATTCATTTTCTACCAGCTCTACCTAAATTCTTTTAAAATGACTTCCTTTCCTAGTCCCTCTACAGTAGAATCTAAGAATTCTTGAATGATGCATCAGCCCTGACAGATCCCTTCACATTCTGGTTTTATTCATCCCCTGAACTATAACCAATTAAGCTGTTATATTTTTTTAACTGAAATATATATCCCATAAATAGAGTCATTAAAAACAACAATGACAATAACAACAATTGCCTTCAATTCCACAAATGTGTTGGGGTTGTTACCTTTACAAACTCTTTAAAGCTGGGCTTTTCAACAGCCACACAGGGATATATTGAACCAGATGATACTGTGTTGCGGAGGACTGTCTTGTGCTGGATATTTAGCATCAGGGCTGGCCTCCATCCACTAGATGTTAGGAGTGACAATCTCAGTGTCTCCAGACACAAACACTCACAGTTGAGAACTAGACTTAAAGAATTATCTCAATATGTTTTCTCAAGACTTCCTATGACTCCTTCTGCCGTGGGCAACCCATCCTCTGAGTTTCTAAACTGTTACCAGATCTTGAAGATCCAATTTAACCATCCATTTGTCTAGCAAGCTTTCCCAGCCAACCCCACTTCTACTGCTTCACAGCCCCTAAAGCACCTCAGACCTCTGAAACGCTCTTGGCCTGTGAGTTCCCTCAAGGTCAGGCCTTTTAGTTTCTCATTCTTGCCTCCTAAGTGCCAAACACAGTCAACGATAGTTTAGATATCTGAATGACATGCTCTATAAAATACTCACAAATGCTACCACAGTTAATGTGCTACAGAAACATTATTATTCAGCCCAACTGCATGGGCTTCTGGAAGCAACCTGTTCTTAACTCACTTTTCAAGGGACAAACAAGATGGTACCATGCACATAGCTGTGAAATAAAGTCTTCGGCATAGCAGCATGCAAAAACGCTCATTGCTCCAGATACTCAGGCCACTGCCTCCACACACTGTCATCATGAAAACATAAATGAGTGAATTAAAAAACAACAAGTATCTTGCCACCCTTCAAGACAAATATACTAGGAATCAGGCAAAACCAAACCAAACAGAGTATCTGAAATGTCAGATTAATGAGAGTAAAATGGGAAGCATTTTCTTTAAGCAGCGCCTGAATGTGATGTGTGGGAGAACCTCGCACAATGGTAATTATTTATCAAGCAAATGTGTGTGGGTCACAGCACAATGAGGCATGTGATAAGCATGCAAAGGAAGCAAAAGCACCTTATATAACAAAATTGTTGGGGCAGGAGGAACGGATGGTGTTTCGTCCTTTAGAGAAGAAAGCTGCATCTTCTGATATGCTACAGCTTGCCAGGGAGAAACTAGCCACCCAAAATCCTCTTTCCCCCCCCCGAGAAATGAGTGACATGATCATTTCGCAGCCCATGGTATCTGGCATGTGGCTGGTCTGAGGTACTGAATGTTTGTATCATTTTAAAAGCCTTACTTTACTTATGGTCCTTATTTGCAGCTGTGTTTTTTTAAGCTCTACTGAAATACAATTCACACTATCAAATTTACCTAGAATATATAATTCAACAGCTTTTAATATATTCTAAGAGTTGTATAACCCATCACCAAAATCAATTTTAGAACATTTTCATCATCTCCCCAAAATATTCCATACCCATTAGCAGTTAGTATCCATTTCCCTCAAAACCCCCAGCCTTAGACAACCACTAATCTACTTTCTGCCTTTAACAATCTGCCCATCCTGGCTGTTTTATATAAATATAATCATATCACATGTAGTCTCTTGTGACTCACGTATTTCACTAAGCATGTGGTTTCCAAGGTTCATCCACATCATAGCACATGTTAGTCTTCATTCCTTTATATTGCCAAACCATATTTCATTGTATGAATAGCACATTTTATCTACCCACTCATCAGCTGACAGACATTTCGGTTGTTTCTACATTTTGGCTATTATGAATAAGGCTGCTATCAACATACACGTACAAGATTTTTATGAAGATATAGGTTTTCATTTCTTTATATATATATATATACACATACATATGTATATATATGTGTATATATATATATAACTAGAAGCAGAATTTCTGGGTCACATGATAGCTTCATGTTTAATTTTTTTTTTTTAAGATTTTATTTTTAAGTAATCTCTACACCCAACATGATGGGGCTCAAACTCAGAACCCTGAGATCAAGAGTCACATACTCCACTGACTTTTTGAAGAACGCCAAACTTCTTCTCCAAACAGCTACACTCTTAAATTTCTACCACCAGTGTATGAGAAAGATCCATTTTCTCCACTCCTCACCAATACTAGTTATTATCTGATTTTTTAATTATAGCCACCCTAGTGGGTGTGAAGTGGTATTTCATTGTTTTTTTTTTATGTGTTTATTTATTTATTTATTTATTTTTATTTTTTAAGTAGGCTCGATGCTCAATATAGGTCTTGAACTCATGACCCCGAGATCAGGGGTCACATGCTCTACTAAGTGAGGCAGCCAGGCATCCCTCACTGTGGTTTTGATTTCCTTAATGGCTAACTCTGTTAAGTATCTTTTTAAGTACTTACCAGCCACTTGTACATTTTCTTTGAAAAAAAAAAATGTCTAATTCAAATACTTTTTTACCCATTTCTTAGTTGGGTTACTTGTCTTTTTATTATTGAGTTATAAGAGTTATTTATATATTCTGGATACAAGTTCCTTATCAGATATACCATTTGCAAGTATTTCTCCCATTCTGTGGGCTGGCTTTTCACATTTTGGATGGATTTCTCAGCACATGTTCCTAAATGTTCTTAGCTGAAATAGTCAAAGCAAACTTCTGGTGAGCCGAGAGGAGGAAAATGAAGCACAGATCCATTTAACATTGATAAAGTAGCAGTGGCTAATTGGACCCCCACCACCAACCATTCTCTCTTTCATTGTCAGTGACAGATTCCCCCCAAATCAGAAGAGCACATGGATGTATGGAAACAAAAGACAGCAACTTCCCTGACTCAGCATTTCCCAGCCTCCCTTGCAATGAGGTATAACCACACAATTCCATTCACATTGTTATGTGATCAGAAGTGTTATGTTCAACCTCTACAAAGTGTTCCTACAAGACACAGTGCTGTAGAAGTGGAATCTGGGATCTTGGACCTAAGGTGACTGGGAGGTTAAGCCCCGCACAAGGGGGAGCTAGATCTGGCACCAAGAAGCATGATATCCACCCTGATCTGACCTCCTCTAGGTTCTCCAAAAAATGGGAACAAATAAACTTTTGCACGTTTAAGCCATTTTACTTTGAGTTTTTCTGTTACATGCAATCAAACTTGATCTCAACTCGTGCAACAATTAAGTGAAAGCTCTTGATTTATAGCTACATAAATCAAATGCAAGCCCAGGCTCCATTCTGCAGTTTTGGAAGCACTGACTCTTGCCAAAATGTTACTGTTTTTCCAAACCAAGGAGTTAAAAAAAAAACAAACATCAAAAATTGATAACAGGAAAGATGACAAAATATGTTTATGTTAAGCATATGCAATCAATTGTGAAATTACTATAGGAAAGTACCCAATAGGAATTCTCTACAAAATCCATCAGAAACCCATTTACAATACCCACCTGTTCCATAATGGGTTAAGTTTATTTTTTTAAGCAAAACAAAAAGCGAAAACAAAAAACCACTGGAGCTCACAGCTCTGCAGCATGGTACAGAAGAAAAGGACAGCTGACTGACAGCTGCTTGATTGAATCTAATCCCAGTTCTGTCACTTCTAAACAACAATTCAATTTCATTTAATTCAGTACAAATTTGGTGAATGCCCACCATATATAAAGCATTACATTTGGTACTGCAGTACCAAGTAATCCTAAAACAGGGTTTCTACCCTCATGGAATTCATAATCTAATAGACAAGGAACAAATTCCTTACAATTCCCAGTAGTCTACTTGGCCAGGAACTGGAGAAATAGACAAGAGAAGAGCAAGTCTCATTCACTAATAAGCTTTCAAAACCCCAGAATTAGGGAAGTGACCTCAAAGTACCCTCACGCTCCCTCCAAATTTTGTTTCAAAAGTGGGCAAGAGGGCAGGGAGCTGGTAGCAGAAACCTAACAGCCCCATAAATACTATCCTTTGGTAACATCAATTCTGAATAGATGTTTCCCCGCTTAAAAATAAGGAAATAAGCAAACACAAGAAGAGTCAATAATTTAACTCAAAAGTAACATAATCCTAGAGACTTGAGGAGACACATACATGAAGAAAGTTATTTTCTAAGTTAACCAAAAAGCTTTGGAAAAAGACACAAAATAAACATGTATTATTTTTGAAAAAATATTTCTATGATATTAGTATTTACATAAGACTGAATAGACTTATATAAAATGTTAGATCCTATAAAGGGACTGTTTTCGTTCCAAGAATCTGGGAAAATTTACAAAACAAACAAGATTTCCCACCTCCACACTGTTCAAAATGCATCACAGAAGCAATACTGAGAATACTGAGTAGGCAGCCAGATAAGAACCTGAAATTCAGGGAAAATATGTAGGTAGAGATAATAAATGCTGGAGTTACCAACATAAGGATGGCACTTAAAGCCATGAGGCTGGACAAGGTAAGGTTGAGGATGAGGAAAAGAGCTCTAAGATGAACATCAGAGAACTCCAACATCAAGAGGTCTGGGAAAACAGCTAGCTGTAAATGAGTCTAAGAATCAAAAAGCCAGTGGGGTGGGAGAAACGATTGGGCAGATATGATGTTCTAGAAGTGAAGCAAGTAGGTCGTGGAAGAGAGTGCGACTGGCCATGTCAGATGCTGCTGCTAGCAAAGAAGAGGAAAGACAGGGGCACCTGGGTGGCTCAGTGGGTTAAAGCCTCTGCCTTCAGCTCAGGTCATGATCCCAGAAGTTCTGGGATCAAGCCCAGCATCTCGTCAGGCTCTCTGCTCAGCAGGGAGCTCTCCACAACTGCAGTGGAGAGGAGAGGCAAAGACTGGAGACGGCTCAAAAGAGAATAGGAGGAAGAAAATATGAGACCTTAATACAACAGCTTTCAAAGAAGTTTTGTTGTTTATTAGAGGAGAGAAATGGGCAATAGACAAAAGGGAAGACTGGTCAAGACAGGGTCTTTCATTGGTGATAGTGGTGGCCTATTTTTTTTTTTTTTTAAGATGAATGAAAAAAAATGTTTTGTGTGCTGATGAGAATAATCCTGTAGAAAAGGACATCTGCAGGTTAACAAGAAAGAAGACTGCTTCAGTGATATTGTGGAGTAGAAATATAGGATGAGAGAGAAGTGAACAGAGAGGCTCAGGAACACAGCTCGTACAAAGACGAAGGGAAGGCAGGGTGTCTGGACACAGTGATGGAGGGGGCGTTTATGGCAGTGGATGATCTCTTTGCTTCTACTTTCACAACAAAATAGGACACAAAATTATCAGAAATGAGGCAGTGTCAGAGGCTCAGAAAGAGAAATATATGAAATATTCATCAACGAGGAGAATGAAGGAACCAGAAAATGTAACACAATTAGTAGTTAGAATTAATGGCTCATGTGGCTAGTGGTCATGAATCTGAAGTGATCCTGGAGAACACGGCTAAATATGTCTCTCTAGGAAGAGAGAAGGCAGAGTTTAGTTGGGGTTGTTCTGGCAAATCTAATAAAGGAAGAGAAAGACAATAGAGCATATTTAAAAGAGTGACTATAATGACTGACCATGAAATTAAAACCAGGTTAGAAAGGAAGTGAAGGTGTAAGAAACTGAGTAACAACAGGCTAAACTGACGAGAGAGGCTCTAAGGATACTTACCGAGAAAGAAGCAGAGAAACCCAAAAGGTGGTGCCAAACAGAGAAAGCCTTGTGGCTGAGACTCTTGGGTGGTTGCTGGTCCTTGGAATGACAAGACCTAAGCAATGACCATGACAGCGAATGGCTGAGGTTGGGTCAAGGACAAGACGAGTGAAGGAGAGGAGTTCCAGGAGTCAAGAAGCAAAGTGCTGAAAAGGATCATCTCAGGCAGTATTGAAATCACCAAGAATTATCAAAGGAGTAGAATTGGAAACAAACCATTTAAGTAGCTGAAGATTCTAAAAGCAGCTCAAAACACAGGAAAAAAGAAAAATACCGACAGCAGAGTGATTCACTTTGAGAATGAAACCATGTGAAGAGGAAGGAAGGAAGGAAAGAATAAGATAGCCATAGGAATTTAAAAAAAAAAAAAAAAAAAAAGAGCAATAGCTGAAAATGGAGAGGTCCAAGAAATTTGGGGCAATGAGCATGGTGTAGCCATGGGGGGGTCCAACATTGCCAAAGCTGCCAATGCTATACGCAGTCTCCCACCGGGTTTCCTCCTGAATGACCCACAGCAATCTAACTCAACATGACCACAGCTGAATTCATTGTTTTTCACCCTTGGGCCTCCTTGGTTTTCCATCTTAGCAAATGGCATTACCTAGTCGTTTAAGCCAGAAACCTTTCTCTCCTTTGCTCTATACTGCAACATTCAATTTGTCTCTAAATTTAGCTCTAAACTTCCGGCTCAGAGGGATCCCTTAGTTTCCATTCCCACGGCTACCAACACTAACACAGCGCCTTTCATCTATCCTTGCAGCCTGCAGGCTTTACTCTGCCAGAGTGGGTTTTGAAAAATATAAATGCCATTTAATGGACTGAACTAAAAAACCTCAATATCAGGCTACTGACCCCATCTCAAGCCTCTTCTCCTACTCCTCCCGGCTGCTCCAGTGTTGCTGGTCTCTCTGGGGCTCTCAAACGGACCACATCTTCCCTTGACTCCAGACCTTCACAGGAGCCATCCACTCTGCCTAGGAGTCTCAAGCCCAGCTGACTCCAAATAATCCATCAATCATCAGTTAGATGTCAGACCTCCTATATGCCTTTCTTCGACCATCTATCTAGACCAGATTAATGGTCCCCCAGCCACGATTTCCAAAAAAGCAGCTCTGGGTATCAACAGAAGTAAATTAGAGATGTCTACAAGGAGGAAGCTGAAAAAGTAAGGATCCAGGCCCCCTCACCCTACTTCAGTAAGGGAACTTTCTTTTTTGTTTCACATATACATAAATGTAAGATTTTATTCGAAAAGCCTATAAACCTTATAAAGCAGTTTAAAAACCACTAGATCACCTCTAACATCTCCTGCCCCCTTCTCTATTTGTAAAGTATTACCCTATATAGGCAAAAATAACTCCCCAGTAATCCCTGGTCAATCTAGGATCATCGTTGACCAAGTGCATTTGGCATGATCAAGTCTTAGAGAAAATACGGGGTTAGGCAAAAACAATACACGCTCTATTAGAATGATATATGAAAGCCCTAGAAGTGTCCTGCTTTCAAATCAAATCAGATTAACCCCATTACATTTTCTGGTAGCAACACTGCTGACTCACCTCTGTCAGTTATTCAGGGACTGTCACAATTACAGATGATACTCAGACTTATAGTATAGTGGCTGAGAGGTAGAATGGGCTCCAGAGGCAGAATGCAGAAGTTCAAATCCCTGCCCTTCCACTTACCAACTCCATGCCCTTGGGAGAATCGCCTAAGCTCTCTGTGGCCCAGATTCCAATCATAAAATGGGAAGGATGATACCTGCCTGACAGGGCTGTGGTGAGGATTCAATGAGATAAATCACAGATGAATTCAGAACACTTGGCACTGTCTGGCACTTAAGACCCAGTAAATGCCCACTACAGGTTGACACCCGCAGATGCTCAAGTTGTACTGCACAGCCTGAAACTCTTCTTAAGGTCTCTGAACCCGTCCTTATTGGCCTGAAATTGAACCTCTTCCACAATGACATTCTCTTTCATTTTATTCCAGTCTTGGCAAAATGCTTGTTCAACCACCTTTCTCATGATGGTGCCAAATTTATCATGGTGCCTAGCGGCATGCTTTTTATGTATGTGGTCTCAGTTCATTTATTGGAAAGGAAAGCATAGCTCTCCCCTCTCTGCATCCAACCCATACACTAGGCTCCATCATCCGAGGGAAAAGGAAGCCTTAATTATTTTTGTATTCATGGATCCTGACATGAAATGAACTTTTATTACAGAAATCTTATACTGTAAACTTTTGTTATACAACTAAGAAACAGCCTTCTCTAAAGACCAGTGTTGCCAAAACCAGCACTGGTGAGGAACCACCATACTGTCAGACATTACTAAAGAAATATCCTATGAGTACCAAGATTTTTCTTAGTAGGACAGGAGGACACAGAAAGAAATGCCAGAGAAGTAATATTATCAGAAGTACATTTTTCTTTTTTTTTTTTTTTTTTACTCCTTCCTCGCTGGCAAAGATTCTTTTATAATAACGCAAAGTCATACAAGGGAAAAGATAAGCAGTCTTTAAATAACAGTTTGCCTATGAGCCTCCATCACATACAGAATACACACACCGAAAATTCCCACACACAAAAACGAATATTGTTCTGCATTAACAACCCACCATCTCTCGTCAGCTTTGTCACCCACTTCCTCACTTTCATTCATTATTCTTTCAGTGCCACAATTAGGCTTCCATCAACAATGAAATGCTTCAAGGTAATTTTTTAATTACTTATTAGAAGGACTTCAAACTCCAGCCAAGTCCAAGCTATCACTCCACAACTAAACACAGAGACAAAGACTAAACAGGTCAAAATAAATACAAAGCCTGGAAATGTAACAAGATAAAATTCTTTCAGGCCAAGGAAATCTCAGTTTCAATTAACCTCTGTTTTTTAAATCATTTTTTATAGTACTCTTTCATTAAGTGCAAGAATTCTAATAAGTTACCGGTCAGCAGCTTCCACATCGAAGCAAAATCTTCTGTCAATGGAATCAGTATGCCTCTTGGTACATTCTTTCAAAAAGAACACCTCTCCATCTCCCTGCAAAAAATCATTTTAAACATCCTCAAAATTATAATATAAGCACACTAAAGAGCCCTATATTGGGGAGGGGGTGCCCCAAGGTTCAAGAGTTTTTTTTTTTTAAAGATTTTATTTATTTGACAGACAGAGATCACAAGTAGACGGAGAGGCAGGCAGAGAGAGAGGAGGAAGCAGACTCCCTGCTGAGCAGAGAGCCCGATGCGGGGCTCGATCCCAGAACCCTGGGATCACAACCTGAGACGAAGGCAGAAGCTTAACCCACTGAGCCACCCAGGCGCCCCTCAAGTTTCAAGATTTTAAGTCCAGTTATCCTATTCTCTTTCAAACAAATCTGTTTAAACACTATTTATAATCTTTCTTTTTAAGACTTTATTTATATGAGAGAGAGAGATCGAGAGAAAGAGAAAGCATGAGTGGGGGAAGGGGCAGAGGGAGAGGGAGAAGCAGACTGGCCGCTGAGCAGGGGCCCAAAATGGGGCTAGATCCCAGGACCCAGAGATCATGACTTGAGCCAAAGGCAGATGCTTAACTGACTGAGCCATCCAGGCATCCCTATTTATAATTTTAATCATTTATGTCATCCTCTTCTCCTTAAAGTTTTCTAGATCTTGCTTTGATTACAATAACACTAAACCAGACCTCGTGAGCACTAATTTTAAAAGACAGATTAACAACAGTTTCCCCATGCCAGAATATTTGCTATTCTTTTATTACACTCTTTTTTAAAAAGAAATACTTTTTAATTCATATTATGTGACACCATATGAAATAGGCAATATGTGACCATTCTTGACCTATAAAAACTTCAATTCTATATGAATCTACCTAAAAGGTATTATGTATCAAAAGGCCAAGTAGCTACTGTGATCATAGGAAGCAAGAACCACTCAATCAATGTGGGTTTTGTTTCCAGAGAAGATCATTCTGAATTCATATTTAATTTGTTTTAATATGGCACTGTTTTACCTCGCTAAACCATCCAAGGAAATAATGGAAGCAATGCAGGAACACAGGTTCTAAGGAAAAAACTCTAAGACCCCATGTACCTCCTTCTAGAACATTTTTATATTTTCTAAAATAGGAGAATCTCCAAGTAATATTAAACAAACATTCAAGTATGCCAATATTCAAAATGTCACAGTCATGTGACATTCTGAAATACACTTCTATTCTGAAGCGTATTTTTTATTATGTGATGGTTAAACAGAGACATCACTAAGCAGACATGCATTAGCACCTGAATTAGTCCTGACAGGAACCTTATACTCAATCTTAAGCCCAACAGCCTTTACGAGTGATATCCTCACTTCTTCCTCTTCTCCATGGGCTTGATTTTCCACATCTATTTCATTATTACAAAAACTATGCCTGTATTATAAGCTGTTTTAAACATATTTCACGAAGAGGCAAAGTATCTGTAAACAGAAACCCAAGCAAAATCATGCCCATCTACCCAACAAGCTATGTCTTCCCCCCTTTTTTAATGTGTTACCAATTGTATTCAATATTGGTGGAAGAGCTTTGCCTCCAGACTATCAATTATTGCTATGAGGTGCCATTTCTTTTTTTTTTTTTTAAAGATTTTATTTATTCATTTGACAGGCAGAGATCACAAGTAGGCAGAGAGGCAGGCAGAGAGAGAGAGGAGGAAGCAGGCTCCCCACTGAGCAGAGAGCCCAACGCGGGGCTCGATCCCAGGACCCTGGGATCATGAACTGAGCCGAAGGCAGAGGCTTTAACCCACTGAGCCACCCAGGCGCCCCTGAGGTGCCATTTCTATTTAAAACCCAAATAACGATCATCTTCCCTACAGAGCCAATTCCTGAGGTCTTTTTGCTATCTTGTGTTTTTTTGTAATTTATTTCTGTGGGAGGAGTAGTTAACTAACTGGGAATGGCCTAAGTGAGAACTTTGTAAGTCTAAATGTAAAACAACAAAATTCACTACAAACTATCTACTATACAATGTTTTAGGGCTGTGAATACACATGTGCATATCAGATCTTTGCAAATACCATACTGACAGAACACTGATTTGTGAAAGCTCATTACACGTGTTCATTTTATCCTCCAAGAACAGTGACATAAAAGGATTCTAGTCCTGACCATAAAAACCCATACATACAATCCAAAACCCACAAAAATTGTTGTTCATTGGCCTACTTTATTTCGAAAGAAAATAAAGATTTTAATCCTAAAATCAAAATATAATGTCTTTATCATTAGAGAATATAAACACCATTAAAATGTCAGCCTCGGACTCTGGGTGGCTCAGTGGGTTAAGCGTCTGCCTTTGCTCAGGTCATGATCCCGGGATCCTGGGATGGAGTCCCGCGTCAGGCTCCCTGATCAGTGGGGAGACTGCTTCTCCCTCTGTCTCTGCCCCCATCTCTGATCATGCTCTCTCTCAAGGAAATAAAACCAATAAAACAATGAATAAAACGTCAGCCTCAAAAACTACCTCTCATATAGAACACATAATATATAATCAAATACTTACAAGTTTTCCCCCAGATCTGTGCTCAAACGGGATTATGTTGAACTTCTTGGCAGCTTTCCGATACATGCAGTAGTGTTTGACCCAACTGGAACCAAACGGAGCAGGCCCTTCAACAAGAAGTAGAACTTTACATTTTTCCTCATAAATAAGCAGATACACAGAGTTTCAAACATATTACTAAAGAGGAAAAACCCATTAAGCAGCAACTAATAAAGCTCAAGGAAACAAACCAGCAACACTGTTGATTCCAATTTAAAAAGCAAAAAAGTAGGGAAAATAAGAAGGCTAAGAGATTATTTGAGAGAAGATTCAGTACTTTTCAGCAACAAAGCAATGGAGTTGAAGACATACTCTTCAAACAGTTTGCAGACTGGGCCATTATCTTACACCTAAAAATCTCTTCATTGTGAGATATATTTTTTGTTTATTTCCAAGTATTAAGATCTCACAAGGGTTTCAAGTATTCCATTCAATGTACGTGATGGGTTTGGATTCGGTTCTGGCCTCTCAAAATGATGCAATCAAAGAATCACAATGCTGAGAAAAAGCATCTAGTCCAGCATCTACAAGAGTGTTAAACTCACTATAGCACCTTGGTAGGCAGCTGTCCTTACTAACGCCGGTAAAGCTAAGCTTTAAAATGAAAACTGAAGCACAGAGAGGTGAGCTGTTCACATACAATCAGAACATTCTCAGAACCTCTTTTTACCTCTTGTAAAGTCAGTCTTATCACCACCTGAGCTCTTGGAAGACAGGGGTCTGTGTCAGGAATACCTAGCAATCTAGAGTTTCAAACACCAGTAAAAGTCCAATCATAACAAAATTAACTCCCCAAAGAAGTTGACAGTTGTATATTTTACCAAGTAAAGATTAAAAAAAAAAAAAAAAGGTAACACCTTTTATCACCATCATTTTGCCTGCAAACAAAATTTCTATACCTAAAAATGAAGAAGGACAAGCTTAGGAGGGAAAAAAGAACTCATTCAAAAGGAATCCACTGAGCTTTAAAAATTAGCCATTCACATTGTTTTGGGGGCAGTGAGGAATGAAAAATGTTACTAGACCATAGTAAATCTCACCTCAGGTCATCAGGAGTGCAAAGACCAAAATCCAGGGACCACTGGTGTGTGTGATATAAATAGCTAGTATCTGTATCCTATTCTATGGTTCAGAACATACTGTGCAGATATTTCACTAAATACTAAGAAAAATAGATGAATGGATGGTTCATTATTATCTCTTTAATTTTAAAGAACTTAAGCTTAGACCAAATGCCCAAAAAATGACAAAGTCTATCCTCAAACTGGAGTCTCGTTCCCTAATACCAACATCTTCCCATTCATTAAGCCACTGTCCTTTCCTGACTCCCATCTAACCTGAGCATATAGGCCTTTCCACAGCTGTCCACACTCCAGGTAATATCCTAGATAGCGTGACACGGACTGACAATTCCAGCATTCAGAACCTGTGATCTAGGGAAATTCTCTCCATTTTCTCAACGGTGCTTCCATTTTCTCAATGGTAAATGGAGTAATAATAGTAATGGAGTAACCATAGTACTGTGCACTGCATAGCGGTTTTTTAATGGATTAAATGAGACAAGGTGTATAAAAAGTTTAGCGAGGTATCTGGCATGCAGTTAATAAGAGTAGATGTTGCCCCTAATGTTTTCATTCTGTTCTTCCAACTAGACTCAGCCCACTTCCTCTCAAAGACAGTAAGTTGAACAACAGTTATAAATCTAAAAATTAAAGTCTCCTATAACTTTCATCAGGGGCATCTAATACAAAAATTTTATCCTTCTTATGTCTCCAACCTACACATTAATTTAGTTATTTCCAATTCAAAACAAACTGAGGTTAAAAAGCTAATGCATCAGAAAGATTCCAAGTTCTGCTCGCCATGCAACTGCTCTTTGTGAGACATGAAGACTGTGGGAAGCCCAGACTGAATAAGGACAAATGGAAAAAGACCCACTGTGCCCGCCACAGATGCATTAACCTCACTTGGAAGCGTAGCTACCCCACAGCTCTTCCCTGAGTACACTCTCCTACTCTAGCGGTCAGTTGAAAAGTCTTGTAAATCAGCCACACTACTGAAAACTGAAGGGCGCTGGGCTACAGTCAGGTGTGGGAAGGCAGGAAAACAGCAAATACAGAAACATTTTCGCATTCGCCTCCCGTCTACTAAACAGTACTCGGGTTCTACAGTTAATGAAGTAAAGTTTAAGAGCTGAACAGTTAAAATACGACCAAACTATCAAAAAGTTTGTAAGAATTTTTAGGTGCCTTAATTTTCAAAATAAGGACACTTTATACACCGCATATCCACTGAGAGCAACAATACTAAAAATTCCATGAGATAAGTTAGACTGCCATCTAGGACTATTTTTTATAGCCATCTGCAATCACCCTGATAATTTTAGCAAGAACAAATGATCTCAGATCGGTGTGGAAAGAACTGATGTAAAGGAATAGGAGGAATATGTCCCTGTTGACTTGAGCATGGAGAAGGAGGGCTGTGGGAGGGGGAGGGTGTGCATATGTATATGAATGTGCATATGCGTGTGCGTAGGTGATAAGGACGGTGAGGGATGAAGGGAAGGGAGGAAAAATACCTCGCCTCGCTTTCAGCCTTACACCAAGTTCTGGCATCCTTATAAGCAAGTTTTAGCCAAGTGTGATGCAGAATTCCAGGGTGCATCTGGAAAGTGGGGTGCTCCTTGAGTTCCTAATTTCACTGTCCTCTCCCGAGAGCAAGAATGTGTTTTCCCCAACAATACAAAATATACCTTCTAAGACAAGAGCGGGCAAAGGAAGTGGTAGGAATAACTGTTCCAAAAAGGAGTAATTACAGTAAGAGTTTTAAAGTAATTTTTCATTAGTCATTTATCACTGCTGGAGGTCCTCTTACTTTTTTCCTGTACATACAAGTAGCCTTCTGCCGTGAACTGACTTGCTCGTTTATGGTCCTTGGGATTCTGTCTTATTTTGTTCATAAGCTCTTCCACTTCTGACCTTGTTCCTTCAAAACGATTCCGTGTCTGAAATAGATTAAAAAAATATATATATAAGTTTTAAGTTCTCATATGACCTCTTCCATGTACATTTTTAAGTCTCTGGATAACTATAATTAAATGGGTAGGATTTTTCTATAAAATTCTTGAAATATACCCATCATTTCCAGTGTGTCTCTTTGTGAAGATTACCGCTAAAAGAAAAAAAATTAGTGGTAGAATAGCTAATAGAGGAGTCTAAGCTAAGGTAACTGAAGGTTCTTTACTCTTGAAGCTTTGAACACCAAGAATGCTTGTGTTATTCAACATAAGAATTCGTAGCTCCACATCCCACAATATTACTAAATCTTAGATTTTTTTTTTTTTAAGTAGGTCATAAAAGATCTGGGAAGTCTTTCCTTTGCACAATCAATCTGACTCACTAGTATTATACCAGCAGTATTAGGTACTCAGAACCTAAAAAAGTTAATTCTTCTCTGCCAACTGATAAATATGAGGTCATTTTTTGCAGGTCATGGTAGTTGCACTTGAAATGACATTTCTCAGATAAAGGAGAGCGGGGGAAGGAATCTCATGTACAAATAATGTCTTTGATATCTGGAGAGACAAATCACATTTCTGAAACCCAGGAGACTTGGAATGCTAATATCTCTGTCACACAGACACAGTGGAAACATACATGCAAGGTGAAGTGACGAAATTACCGAGGCAAGCATGATGAGTCAGCACCGCCAAGTTTCTGGACATGTCTTTTATCCACACTCTAAAATAACTGTATTAACACCCAAAAACTGCTGATGTGAAATTGTGAAGAAGTGGAGATAAAAAAAAAATTTTTATTGAAATCCCTCCCCTCTCCTCCCTACAATGAAAGAGGTTACCAAGGGTCCTAGAACAGAAAAATGGTAGAATGGTACACATTTTTTTTAGGGGAATGGGAGTCTGATAAATGTGGATTGCAAAGTGGAAAACTTATCTGAAGATGCTTACTTTAAACACAAGCAGAGTACGAAAAAAAATATATACACATATATATATATGTACTAGAACAAAACGCAGGATTGCAAGGAGGGTGGGACTCATCTATTCACGGCCGGTCCCCTCCTTCCCTTCCTATTTCTCATGCCTCCAGGATTTCTTGTCCCCATTTTAATACCAATGATACCCTGATTTTATTTATTTGCCTCCTTTGTCACTTTACTTAGATTTCTCTCAACCCTCACTTCTTCCTGAATGTGTGTCTGTGTGTGAATAATATTTATACATATAAAGACTTTAGAGAGATTGCAGGTTTGGTTCCAGGTCACTGCAATAGAGTGAATATTGTGATCGAGCAAGTCAAATGAATTTTGGAGTCTCCTAGTACATATAAAAGTTATGTTTACCCTATACTGTCGTCTATTAAGTGCACAATCGAATTATTTCTTTAAAATGTACATATAAAAAAAACAAAAAAAGTACATATTTTACGTGTAAAATGCTATTTGCTTAAGAAAAAAAAAAAAAAAAAACACTAACCATCATCTGAGCTTTCAGTCATAATCATTTTGCTGGTGGAGGATCTTGCTTTGATATTGACGGCTGCTGACTGACCAGGGTGGTGGCTGCTGAATGCTGGGGTGGCTGGGCCATTTTTTTTTTTTTTTAAAGATTTATTTATTTTTTTACTTGACAGAGAGAGAGATCAGAAGTAGGCAGAGATCTAGGCAGAGAGGAGGAAGCAGGCTCCCTGCTGAGCAGAGAGCCCGATGTGGGGCTCGATCCTAGGACCCCGAGATCATGACCTGAGCCAAAGGCAGAGGCTTATTAACCCACTGAGCCACCCAGGTGCCCCTGGGGCAATGTTTTGAAATAAGATGACAATGGTATTTGGTAGCATTTTGCCCATGATAGAACTTCTTTCCAGATTGGACTCAACCCTCTCAAACCCTGCTGCTATTTTATCAATCAAATTTACGGAATGCTCTAACTTCTTTGTTGTCATTTTAACCAACCTTCACAGCATCTTCACCAGCAGTAGCTTCCATCTCAGGAAGCCGCTTTCTTTGCTCATGCATAAAAAGCAACTCATCTGTTCTAGATTTATCATGAGATTGTAGCAATTCAGTCCCTTCTTCAGGCTCTACTTCTAATTCTGGTTCTCTTAGTGTTCCCACCCCATCTGCAGTTACTGCCTCCACTGAAGCCTTGAACCCCTCAAAGTCATCCTTGAGAGTTGGAATCAGCTTCTTCCAATCTCCTGCTTATGTTGATACTTTGACCTCTTCCTATGAATCACGAATGTTCTTCGTGGCATCTAGCTTGCAACGGTGGGCTTAGAAAATTCAGTAAAGCACGCCGTTAACAGATGTGCTGTCATCCAGACCTTGTTGTTCATGCCATTCACAGAGCACAGGTGGAGCAGATTCGGTCTAACGCTCAAGGGCTCTAGGATTTTCAGAATGAGCACCGGCTTCAACTTAAAGTCATCAGCTACATTAGCCTCTGACAAGAGAGTCAGCCCATCCCTTGAAGCTTTGAAGCCAAACATTATCAACATTGAAACCTGCTGTGTATGTAGCAAGGCCACCTTCATGAATTTTCTTAGCTGGAGCTTCTGGATGGAGCTACTTGCTGCATCTTCTCCATCAGCCCACGCCACTTCGCCTCACACTCTTCCATTAGGAAGACAGCTTCTTCCCTAAAACCTCATGAACCAATCTCTGCCAGCTTCCAGCTTTTCTTCTGCATCTTCCTCACCTCTCTGAGCCTTCACGGAACTGAAGAGAATTAGGGCCTTGCTCTAGATTAGGCTTTGGCTTAAGGCAATGTTGTGGCTCGTTTGATCTTCTATCCAGACCGCTCCAACTCTCTCCACAACAGCAATAAGAGTGTTTTGCTTTCTTAGCATCCATGTGTTCACTGGAGTAGCACCTTTAATTTCCTTTAAGAATTTCTCCTTTGCACTCACAACTTGGCTAACTGTTTGGGGCAAAAGGCCTAGGTTTCAGCCTATCCGAGCTTTCGACATGTCTATCTCACTAAGGTTTCTTCTAGCTTTTGATTTAATGTGTGACTCTTCCTTTCACTTGAACACTTAAAGGCCAATATAGGGTTATTCACCGGCCGAATCTCAATATTGTTGTGTCTCAGAGAACAGGGAAGCCTGAGCAGAGGGAGAAAGATGGGGGTAGGTGTGGGACGGCTGGTCAGTGGAGCAGTCAGAACACACACACGTTCACTGATTACGTTCACTATCGTATGCGGGCACAGTCTGTGGCGCCCCAAAACAATTACAATAGTAACAGCAAAGATCATGGATCATGATCACAAATGTAACAATAAGGAAAAAGCCTGAATTATCACGAGAATTACCCAAATATGAGACAGGCACACAAGGTAAGCAACTGCTACTGTAAAAATAACACAACATTGTGTGACATAGATTGCCGTAGACCTTCAATTTGTAAAAAACAAAAACAAATAAACAAAAAAACCCCCACGGGATCTTTGAAGCTTACAAAAGCAGAGCACAACAGAGTGAGGCATGCCTGTACATACACACAGATACAGATACGTGCATGCCGTGTGTACAGATGCTGGCACGCGCGCACACGCACACACACACGCACACACTTGCACACACGTAGACATTCCTGTTAATCTCATGAGTTGCACCCAATACTTTCGTTACTTACAGTAATGCTCAAATTGTCCTGGGATTGGACCAGCAGGGGCCCCTTCTAGCTAAATCTTGAATCTTTTGAGACACTCCCTTAATTGTGTAATTCCTTACTTTCTGGTCCCAAAAGGAGTCTGATACTTTTTCTGTCCCAGTCCTAGAAGCAATGATTTTTCCCCCCCTAGAAGCCCTTCTTCCTTTTAGTGGAGTGTAGTATTTAGAAACCAAAATCTGGTCACAGTGTGCCACAGTTAAAGGGGTGTCACTACTTCTGTGTTCTTGGCAGACAGAAAAACTACACAGATGTATATATATGTACACAAAGATAGGTGGGGTTTTCCTTTACATACATACATTTCTATGTGTCGCTATACTAAAAAACTCACATGTTCACACCAACAAGTATAACCCCAAACCAATACTCCAGTTTCTTTCTAGCCTATCCCTTCCCAATTTGGAAAATTTGCTTATTTATTTGACAGAGAGAGAGAGAGAACGTGCATGAGCACACACAGGCAGGGGGAGAGGCAGAGGGAGAGGAAGACAGAGAATCTCAAGCAGACTGAAGCAGGCTCCCTGCTCACCCTGAGATCATGGCCTGAGCCAAAATCAAGAATCAGGAGCCTAACTAAACCACCCAGGCACCCCTCCCTTCCTGATTTGACACATTTCTTTCCAGAGAGTGAGAACTCCAGCTCCCATTATTCTCAATCTATTTACTTACTTGTTCAATGAACACATCTGCTCCATATAATCAATCTCCCAAACACTTCAGCCGCCTCTTCTGCGAGCTGCCTCTCTACCCTCCCCACCCCCCATCATCCCCACTTTGCCTGCTGCAGACCTTGCCGCGGAGTACCTACCACCTCCCTTACTGCCCGACTTTCTCAGATGCATACGACTCTGCACTGGGGAGGGAGGAGAATGATTTTACCATTTTAGGTAAATTATGAATAAGAGTGAAAATTGCATTTTTTATTTTTTTATAAAGATTTTATTTATTTATTTGAGAGAGAGAGCATGGGGGGGTGGTGGTCAGAGGAAAAGGCAGACTTCCCGTGGAGCAGGGAACCGGACAGGACTCAGTCCCAGGACCCTGGGACCATGACCTCAGCCAAAGGCAGACATTTAAGCAACTGAGCCACCAGGTATCCCTACATTTTTTAAAATTTGAATATAAATAATAGAATGGCTAGAAACTCACAATCTCCAATTCTAAGTTCCAGGTAAATATTATCATCAAATAATAATAATGTTAGACTGGAAACAGTACAGTAAGTGACCCGTAGAGTGTTTACTCTGTGGCTGGCACAACTGAAAATACTTTTTGGTGCTTTAAATCTTCAAAATAACCTATAAGATAGTCTGTGTTATCCATTGTCAATAAAAAGGAAAAGGAAATTCCTTTCCTAGCATGCTTTCCTAAATATATTTCCAAGTAAACCAGTCTTAAATTAAGGCTTATAAATTAAATATATTATTACATCACCTCTTTGGGAGGAGGATTCAATTTGAGGACCAGGCCGGAAATCAGACACATTTGAGTATGTCTAGAAACCTGGTGAGTCAGGCTTAACATAGGTTCACTCCCATAGTAAGGGGAAAAGGAAGACGTGAGAGAGAAGGAGCTTTACACAGTGTTATACCCAGAAATAAAGCTTCCAAGGCAGAGGGAAAAGGCTGATTCCAAGCACAGATAGCCATTTTAAGTTTTCCCATCCTCGCCCCATGACCTCATTCAGAGAGGAAAGGAAGGCAAAGTATAATTAAAAATAGAAAAAAAGGAGAGTTCCTTGGTGGCTCAGTGGTTAAGGATCTGCCTTTGGCTCAGATCATGATCCCAGGGTCCTGGCATCGAGCCCTGCAGTGGGCTCCCTGCTCAGTGAGAAAAGAAACTTTCGGGGCACCTGGGTGGCTCAGTGGGTTAAAGCCTCTGCCTTCGGCTCAGGTCATGATCCCAGGGTCCTGGGATCGAGTCCCGCATCAGGCTCTCTGCTCGGCAGGGAGCCTGCTTCCTCCTCTCTCTCTGCCTGCCTCTCTGCCTGCTTGTGATCTCTGTCTGTCAGATAAATAAATAAAATCTTTAATACAAAAAAGGTTTCATGAACAGCTGTAAACCATGAGGGTGGGTTCCATGCAGCCCTGCTTTAGTAACCTTGCAAAATAACATAACAGAAAAGCGGTAAGGCCCTACACACACACACACACCCTCACTGTAATCCCCATATTCCCCTCAAACGTCCCCATGCAGAGGGAGGTGGCAGAAAAAGGAACAGCAGGCAACAGACCCCAGGTGAAAAGGTAATAGAGTCTAAATCCCATGTAAGATACCTTCTATGGGGATGAGGGAAACACAGTTTAGAACTGGTAAGAGGAGATTCACCCATGGGGCCTAAATCTTTGTTTCTACAATTGAAGGGACTCTTGTGTTACCCACAAATTGCTGAGGTCTGGGCAATACATTCCCCAGCTCCTATGTTAACAGGCCCCAGACATGCGGTGAGAGACCCATTTATATCCCAGCACAGAATCTGAAACCAACCACCATGGTAACTTGGAAGGAGTCCACCCAAGTTCCAATGCTGGACCTGACCCAAAAGCAGTAGGACAGCAGGAAGTTACTGTCCTCAGTGTCCTCATCTGTAAAATATGAATGACAAAATCTACATCATAGGACTTCTATGAAGACGAAATGTGCAAATTCCAAATAAAGCACACGGGTAATGGCTGGTCCACAGTAACAAAATAAATGTAGATGACATTACTACTACATACTACGATGACTATTACAATGTCACCATAAAGTAACAGTTATTCCCTGTCAAAGGATAAAGGAAAATCTTCAATATCAGACTAACAGTTAATTGTTGTAAAGCTGATTGTAAGTGAAAGTATACTTTTAAAAATTTTTTCAGAATATAAAAACGAATCCACAACATTATAAAATAGGAAGAGAGAAGGAGCATAAACAGTCCTGCCTTGGGGGCAGAAAGAAAATGTTTAAAAGCGATTAAAAGTGACCATAAATCTATCCCTCAGAAATAAGCACTTTCATATTTTTACACAATCACTTCCAATCCCTTAAAAAAAAAAAAAGTAATTTATTGTTTTAGTGTTCTACTTTTCTCACAACACTGTAGCAAAAATATTTGGGCATATTCTTAAAATCTTAACTATTCTTAGGCTCTTCTGGGGATTCTTCATGAATTCTAAGATTTCTCAAATTATATTTCCTTCTAGGAAGAATTCTATTCTAGTGTCTCTTTCCCCACATTCTTCTGGGGATAAAGATAACAAAAGTTTAAATTTAGTTTTTTAAAATATACTTCAATTTTGATGCAACTTATATTTTTCTTGAAAATCTATTTTCTAAAAGCCATCTTGCGGTTTTGCTTTTCATGTTTTACTCTGGATTATGGAAAGTCGAAGAGGAATAAATTGCTTTCAAAAAAACAAAAGAGGTGTTACCATTTTTACAACAGAAAAGGTGAAACCAGATGGGGAAAACTAGGTTGTTTTCATTTTTAAGTAACTTTTACCTTTTTTCTGATTTTATAAAAGGATCTTGCTGTTTTTTACTACAAATACTTAAAAGTTGACCAAAATTATCCATATCTTTAGAGCGCACAGATAGTTAACGTTAAGATTTTAATATTTGGGTCTACTTCCTTAATAGATAAATATACACTGCATAAAAAAAAGACATATAACTGGGATTTTTGTAATTTGTAGTTTTCTATCGCCAGCCTTTTCCCTTTATTACACTAAAGGTTGGTATCATCAGGGAATGAGCAAAATGGCCAAGAAATGACCAAAGCACAGCAACACTCGGGTACAGTGGGCGGGTACCACGGAAGGAGTGGCCCACGTTTCAAAGGTGTTGGCGTTTCTGAAGGGAAAAGAATGAACTAGGAACAAACAGAAACAGCAGAGACACCTGGACCAGGTGTTCTCAGAACTGCAGGTGAGGTGGAAAGAGAAGGCTCTGGATGAAAGCGTTCTGGGAGCAGCAACAGACACAGAATAAAAGAGGTGAGTATTTAGAGAAGAGTTCTTAGGGCCGTTTACTGATGAGGACCCTTGAATTGCAGAGGATACAGAGATGTTTTCCAGCCAACCATTCTTTGCCCATTTCTCTATGGGAAATGACTGTTATCAAAGGTAAGTTAACTTCAGAATGTCGTAAGGATATTAACCAAGTTATTTTCCAAACCATTTTAAGGGATAGCTTATTTTTAGGTTTTGCTTCTAAAACTTCATGACAGAGCATTGCTCATTTACACTGAAATATTTAATCTCTCAAAATCATTCTGGTGTAAATAAGGTAACCATATCCCTTGTACTACACAGGAGTGTTACAGACTACGTCCATCCACAAGCAAGCTGTGCAGGGATAGTTTCATGGAAGCACCTGGGAGACACGATGTACCCCACCCCTCACCCCAGACACCGAGGCAGAGCCAGCTTTGTGGGCACATAGCTTGTGTAACAACACAGGACCTTGTGCTCAGAAAGTCACATGCTTGGTTTAACACTCTGCTGTTACAGTCTTGAAATTCCTCATTTTTAAATAAGGACCCTGCCTTCCCATTTACACTGGCCTCAAAAATTATGGAACCCATTCTGCCTGAAGGTTCTCATCCAGGCCAGCCCTGCATTTGACAGATGACATCCAGACAGGAGAAGTAAATTTCCACAAGTTATACAGCCAGGTGGTAGAGGAAAAAAAAATCGAGAGTATAATTAATCTTCTAAACCAACTATACTGCGTTCTTTCTACAAAACTGCATTCCATTCTCTGCAAAAGTACTCTGAACAATCGCAGCAACATTAGACTATTCTACTACCTACAGAGACAATTTTAAAATTAGAACTAATCCATACATACAGATAAATTTTGACGTTTTTTTAGAATTCTGTTCCACTATAGTCACTGATAGTGGGGGGTGTGAGTGGGGGTGGATATTCTTTTAGTTATTTAACCCAGCTCAACATCCAAATAATCTCCAAATACAAAATGATACTTGAATTACCAAAAGAGAGAGAGAGAAAGAGATTGATCTACACTCCCAAATGTAGGGAACTAAACAAAAACTTAGAACCAAAATCTACACAAAACCATTCTTCCTCAGTCTCTATGATAAGATTAAATTCAAAGTCAGGCCCAGAGTCCCATCCTTCATATGTCTTTCAGGATGAGCTAGAATGAGCTTGTCCCAAAACTCACTTACTTTTTTTTTCTCTAATGAGGTCTAACATTATACTAAACATAACCTGAAAAGAATTTCAATGAGGACACTTTCAAAGTCAACTTAAGTGCTGAGAGGAAAAACATCCACCACCTCCTGATCAATATCATCTATGTTATACTATTTGATACTGCTCTCCTAAATCATAAACCAACAGGAACCATGAACTCAATACATTAGTGAGTATGCATAAACACAGGGAAGAAATTCCTCTTGAACCAGATGCCTACTTGGGATTAAAAGCCAAGTAAGATATGCAGGTAATAGAAATGAGATCATAATAACTGAAATGCCTTACATGTAAAGTGGAGTGTTCCTTTGTTTGTTTTCTCCACGAAAGACTGAGAGTTATATAACTAAGTTTACCCTTACAACTATCCCTATAGAAGGCAATATGGTGACAGTAACACTGCTTTAGGACATATTTTAAAAGTTATTAAGAGAGTAGACCCTAAAATTTCTCATCACAAGAGAAGAATTCTTCTGCAGCTCTATGAAGTGGTAAACATAAACTAAACTCACTGTGGTAATCATTTTGCAATAGGTATGTCACATCAATACACTGTACAACTGAAACATATACATGTATATGTATGTATATGAATTCATCTCAATAAAACTGGAAAAAATAATAAAAATAAATTATGGGACTCCTGATTAAAAACGTATACCTAATGACTTACCTGAAAGTTAGACAAGAAAAACACATTAAAACAAATCTTAAAACAAATTCACTATCTTAAAAAAAAAGAGCCACCAGGTGGCAGAATTCCTGAGCCTCACCTAATTGAAGAGCAGTTTGTTACACTGAGAACTGACCAGAAGGTGGCAACGTAGCCTTAGTTTCTCGACACCAACAGCTCAGCCTGGTCTTAGCTTAAGGCTTTTCATATAGCAAAATGAGAACACACATCTCAAACATCCTCTTATACTAGAAAGCTTTCATTTCCTTACATTCTGAATGTTGATCTGTAGTTCCATCTTGTAGTGATTGAAGTCTTTGGCAAGTTCATGGCCCTGATGATAGAAAGTAAACATTCCCTGAAAAAATGACAGCATCTAAGACAAAGGGAAAAAAAAAATGACATTAGCACAAACAAAAAACTCAGGGTGGAGGTAAAAAAAGAATAGAAACTTCTACTGGAAGTAAGATAATTTAAAAGTCACTGGAATTCAACTAAATCTAACTACATATTATTTATTAATTTGTCCTTTTACAAAATGAAAGGTTTGTGATTTTTCCTTAAAAATCAGAGCCATTAGATAGCTTTGAGAATACAGTGTTCTGGAGAAATGGAGTTCTATATCACCCATTTGTTCTTTCAGTCAAGAGAATCTCTACATTCATTAATAATTGAAATCTTATCACCATAGGTCAATATAATCTATAATGAAATTGAAATCACAGAAACGAAGAGCTAGAGGCTCTCTCCAGTGGCATTCAGCGCAGTGCGACTTCTCTCTGGTGTCTATGGACCTTCAGAGACTGGGGCAGAGACGGGTAGAAACAGGGTGATCATTAAGCTCTGAGTTCTGACCTACCCCTCTTGATTAAAGGGCACCTGCCTCTGCCCAACATGTGAGTGAATTTAAAGTGAGAAAAAGTGATTTGGGGTCAGAATTAGGGAAATTTTGAAATTCAATTTCCTCCTAATGTCGTGTTACACAAGTTAGGAATCTGGGACTCTAATGTCAAGTGGCCAGTAGGGGTCAATCCCCAACTTCAGCTCTGTTATGAGACCTTGAGCAAATTACTGAAACTTTCTGTACTTCTATTTCCTTATTTGCTTAGTGGGATCATAAAAATTGTCTCCTTATGGAGTTAGTATGTGGAATAAACACATGAGCATGGTGAAGTATTAGAACAACGACTTGAACAATGAGCACTGTAAATGCTCAATAAATGCAGGTCTTCATTAGTATTTCACATAAAAGAAAGCTTTATGGAGATGAATTTGTCTGTTTAAAATAGGTTAATTCTAGGGGTGTGTGGGTGGCTCAGTCACTTAAGTGTCAGCCTTCAGCTCAGGTCATGATCCCAGACTCCTGGGATTGAGTCCTGCATCTGGCTCCCTGTTTGGCAGGGAGCCTGCTTCTCCTTTCCCTCCCAGCTTCATGCTCTGTCTCCTATCTCTGTCGATATCTCTGTTTCTCTTGATTAAATAAAATCTTAAATAAAGAAATAAAGTTAATTCTATTATCTAACTAGACCACTGCTTCTATGAATGCCGATTTTAAGTTTATCATTAGTGGTTGGTTTTTTTGCTTCTCAAAATCACACATGGAATGAATAATTGTATGGGATGTAAATTCTATCTCAGTAAAGCTTTTTTTAAAAATCATGGGCAGGGGCGCCTGGGTGGCTCAGTGAGTTAAAGCCTCTGCCTTCAGCTCAGTTCAGGATCCCAGGATCCTGGGATCGAGCCCTGCATCGGGCTCTCTCTCAGGAGGGAGCCTGCTTCTTCCTCTCTCTCTGCCTGCCTCTCTGTCTATTGTGATCTCTCTCTGTCAAATAAATTAAAAAGAAAAATAAAATCTTAAAAAAAAAAAGAAAAAGAAAAAATCATAGGCAATAGCACCTACATTAAAATTAATCTTGAGAATCATGAATTCCAGTGTTTCTTGGGTTTTTTTCACTAAAACCCACAGTATGAATTACACTTTACATATATTCATGTGTCCATACACATTATACACACACACACACATACACACAAAAAAATACATATATATAAAGAACTGAAGCTATTAGAACACATCCATATAAAGCACAAACAGAAATCACATGTCTGTACACAGGTCTATAGATTAGCCAGAGTAACTGACAAAATAGTTTCAAATGCTTCGCCTGCTGGTTCTTAATTTAGGTTGCCATAACTTACTTGGGTTAGAAATAATTTGTTACTGATAATTGTTCAAAGTACCAAAATTTGGACTGGTGTGCTTGCTTCCGAACAAAGTCGAGCAAAGGAAAGATTATCCATCGAAACACCACTGTCTCTCCCAACCTGACATTTATGTCGCAGGACTTTTCTTTAAAGGGCGGACCTACAATAGGGTGGCCGAAATTGCACCTGACTGCCGAGTCCTTGAGAAATAATATTCCCTACATGTTGCTGTGCCAGTAAGGCTGAGAACCACGAATTTGTAAGGTGATTCCTTGACTCATGGTGATGTGTTCACCCTTTTTAATTTATGATGCTTTGCGCTTCACGCGTATGCACAATGGCCCCCAGCAATGGTAAAATCGATCCAGGAAGAAAAATGTTTCTATTATATCACAAAAATCTAACAATGGAATAACCTTCTGTGATACTTACAGGCTCCACAAACTCAAACTTCTTTCTTTCCTGGATTTCCTGAAGCTTACATACATATTCAAGAGACAGTTCATAAAAGTGCTGCCGATTCTGCTCCACTTGGATATCTGCCTGTGGTAAAGCAACAGAGGCTGGTTAAATCAGAGATGGTGAGGAATGAAACTCTTGATCAGAGGTTTACAACGCTCTAAGCCCCATGCCAAATATGGCCCCCAGCCTGTTTTCCTACATAAAGTTGTACTGGAACATAGTCACAGCTACTGGTTCATATCTCTTCCATGGCTACTTTCCTGTTGGAGCAGCCAAACTGAGTAGCTGCAACAGGAACCTGACTGCCTACAAAAAAAAAAAGTAATTTTTACTATCTAACTCTGTAGAAAAAGTTTGCCGGCGCCTGCCCTTTATGAGATTGACCCCAAGGATTGAACATCAAATAGTATGGCTCTTCATGAAAAACTCACCCCAACCCCAACTGATACCCAAGGTTGAACCCTACACGCACAGTCAAAATCCCATAACCATTATTTCCATTGACAAACCCTCTAAGAATACAGTTGACTTGGGAAATCTAGTCACCTCAGGACTCATGACTGAAGGCAGGCAGTGAGGAAGTGGCAGCTAGGGTACCATGTCAAGAATCTGGTTCTCAAATACCATATGATCTAGTAATTCCACTTCTGGGTATTAACCCAAAGGAAGTAAGAACACTACTTTGAGAAGACTGACTTACTGCAGCATTAGTTACATTAGCCAAGACAGGAAGCAGTCCAAGTATCCACTGACAGATGAATGGATAAAGATGTGGTACATATACATACTATGGAATATTATTCAGCCACAAAAAAAAGAGTGAGATTTGCAGGGGGGGGGGCGGCAATCACTGGCAACAACATGGATGCACCCAGAGGCTGTTATGCTAAGTGAAGTCAGTCAGAGAAAGATAAATACCACATGATTTCATATTTGTGGAACCTAAAAAAAAAAAAAAAAAAAAAAAAAAAAAAAAAACCTAAGGAACAAAAAAGCAAAACAGACCCGTTAAAATAGAGAACTGATGGTTGCCAAAGGGGAGGGGGAGGGAGGATGGGCAAAATGCATAAAGTGGGGAGGAGGTACAGGCTTCCGGGTATGGCAGGAATGAGTCATCAGGATGAAAGGACAGCCTAGGGAATATAGTCAACAGTACTGTAACAGTGCTCTATGATGACAACTGATAGCTGTACCTGAAAGTGATGTAACATTGTGTGTCCACCATACTTCAATTAAAGAAAACATAAAAGAACCTGATTCTCAAAAAGTACCCCTGGGGATAAAAACCCTGGGATAAAAAAGGGATAAAGTACCCCTGGGGATAAAAAAAAGCCAGGACCCCTGGGGATAAAAATACGTTATATGTTTATTAAAAATAAATTAATTAATTTTTTTAAAAAGATTTAAAAAAAAAAAAAAAGTAGGCCAGGGCATGAAGCCCATCTATAGATAATCCTGCTCATAGGCTCTCAAAATGTGTCATCCTCTGGGAGTAAACAGACACCGATGGTCAGGAGACTATTCCAGGGGGTGGGGGTGGGGGTGGGGAGTTCCAACTTATTTTGTCAACTAGAAGGGACCTGGGGGAGAAGCAGGGTTCCATGGGGGAACAGAAGAGCAAGAATGGTCATCCTAGAAACCACTCTTACAAGGCATCACAGGTTTCCTAAGTTGGCCAATTTTAAAAGTATTTATCCAGACATCTCTCCAAAGAGTATATATAAATGGCAATTAGCACCTAGAGAGATGCTCAAAATCACTAAGTATTATGGAAATAAAAATACAAGATACCACCTTATACCTATCAAAAAAATAATAATAATAAACAAAACTAACTTAAAAAAAAAAGAAAAGAAGTGTCATTGACAATGTGAAGAAACTGGAACCCTGTGCACTGTTGGTGGGAAGGCAAAATGACGCAGCTGTTATGAAAAACAGCATGGCAGCTCTCCAAAAAAAATAAAAACAGGATTATCACATGATACAGCAATTCCATTTCTGGGTATATACTCTTAAAAACTGAAAAGAGGAACTTTAAAAGATTTATATAACCCTGTTCACAGCAGCCTTATTTACAAAAGAAAAGCGGCAGCAACCGAAGTGCCCACTGACAGATAAATGGCTAACAAAATGTGACATACAGATAGAGATAATATTATACAGCCTCAAAAAGGAAAGAAATTTGGGCACATGTTATAACATGGATGAACCTGAGAACATTATGCTAAATGGAATAAGCAAGTCACAAAAGGATAAATACTGTAGGATTCCACTTTTTTAAGGTATGTAGAACAAACTGATAGAGACAGAAAGCAGAAGGGCTATAATCAGGAGCAGGGGGTAGGGAGCTGGGGAAGTAGTCTTCAACAGATACAGAGTTTCAGTCTTTGGAGATGAGAAGAGCTCCAGATATGGAAGGTAGTGGTGGCTGCACAAGATCGTGAATGTGCTATGTGTGGAATAAAGCACAAAGCTTCTAAAGCCTCAGAAGGTCCTGAGTGGCAGGACTATCTTTTGTACCCAGATAAAGAGCCCCTCTGGAGCATACCTGCATTTATGCTACTGAGGCGGCAAGGTGGGGTTTCTACAGAGCACAAGGAAGACTGATTAATCAGAGGGCTGGACCTTTCAGTCCTGCACACTGACCTCTGGCAATGGGAGGCAGGAGGGGCACTGGAGCCTAAGCTCTGTAAGAACTCCGGAACATCCACGTGGCCGGACACATGTGAGTGCATCCCCACACCCCAGTTCCATGGGGACAGAAGTTTCTGTGTCTGGGACCCTTCCAGCCCCCACCCTGTGTGGCTATTCATCTCTAACTTTTATATTATTCTATATGATAAATCAGTAAATATAAATAAGTGTTTTATCTCGATTCTGTGAGCCACTCTTAGCAAATGAATCAAACTGGAGGAGGGAGATGAGGGAACATCGAATTTAGAGCCAGTAGGTCAGAAGCACAGGTGATAACCTTGATTTGTAGCTGGTATCTGAAGAAGGGACTGTCTTGTGGGACAGAGCCCTTAACCTGTTGGGACTGATGCAGTCTCCAGGTAGACTGTGAGAATTGAGTTAATTGCTGGGTGCTGTGGAAAAACACATATTCAAACTATTCTTTTTGCCATACCAAGCAAAAGTGACTTTTTCAACAAATTTCTATTTGATCATCATCTAATTTCTGGCCATTCCTGCTGTAAATGTGTAACATATGAGAACAGACTAATCTCAGGCAAAGGTAGTCAAAATATGTACTTCTCTAGTCATATGTACTGAAATATAATCATTTGACTGCTCAGAAAATAAAAAATATACTTCAAAAATGAACAGAAATAGATTTTTCTCAAATCTCTGATACCTGTTCTAGGGCAAATATTAGTTGGAATTCAGGAATGTGGATGGAAGTAGATGATATCATGCCCAGTAAATGTAGAGGTTTAGGTAATGGTCCTAACAGAATTACTGAATAGCCAGCCTGCTCTCTGCGACATTATCTCCTATGTTATTTTCATTTGATACAAGGAGAAAGAATGATTCAAATTTCTATGCCTTTGTTGGTACCACTCTCAGCAACCTTTATAAACATCCCCAGCACCTCAACTCGGTTCACTGCAGATGAGGAACACATACACCAATGCTAAGATCAATGAAGATCCAAAACTAACCTTTTACTTTTAAAGAGCACCCCCCCCACCTTTAAACCTTCACACTTTCAACAGAAAGCTGATTTAAGTGGGAATCTGCACATTTGTAAAGCGCATACAGTCAAGATAGGACAGAATATACAATTTAAATGAAACTAAAACTATTCATCTTGAAGATCTCTTCAAATTTCTGATTTGGAGTTTAATTATCCTGGGGAATGATGAAATTAGTGAAGTCCCAGCTCACTGAGCAAGCACTTCACCCTTCTTCATTCAGTAAATATTTATTAAGTGCCTCCTCCCTGACTAGCAATGCTCTAGGTGTAAAGGATAGAGTACTGAATAAAACAATGTTGCTGCCCTCAAGGAGCTTACAAGCGAGTGCAAGAAGCCATGGAACAACCAAATACACAGTATGTCTAATGGGACTAAGAGTATGAAAAAAATCAAAGCTGCGTAAGGCAGGGGGCACCTTAAGTAAGATGTTTGGGGACATCTCCAGTAAAGTGGAGTCTAGGTGGAGAGTATTTGAGAGTACATGGAGGAGTAAAACATGTGAGTCTAGGCTGGAAACGTACTAGGCAGTAGGGACAGCAAAAGCAAAGGACCTGAGCATGGAGTAGGCTTGTCCCAGGCCAGTCAGGGCAAAGCAGCCCACGTGGGTGTGAGGACAGGACGGTGGGCCCTGGGCCTCTGGAGACATTAATTAGGGAGGGTCTAGGGCAGAGAAGCAACATAAAGACAGGCTCCCCCTGCTCACTGTATAGAATGTAAACTACAGGGATACGTTGGTGTGAGCAGGGAGATGAATTAAGAGGTCTTTACAGTAATCTGCATAAGGGACACCAGGGGCATGGGCCAGGATGATGACGGTAGGAGTCAGAGGCAGCTATATCCTGAGAATATCCTGAAACTGAGGAAAACGCGGGCTGACAATCTAGATGTGGTGTAGGAGAGAAAGGGCCAAGGATGGCCATAAAGATTTTGCCTGAGCAACAGCTCGAACGAGATACACAATCAGAGAAGGAAGTGAAGATGGAAATTCACTTGTAGCACAGAAAATAATTTTTTCTAAAGCAAAAATCCTTTCGGAATACCTGAAAAGAAAGGTAAGAGGAGAAGACAGGTAGAAAGCCGCTGGCATAAGGAGAGCTAGTTAAAACAACAGCTGTCGTTTCAAAATGGCCAGAGGGGAGGAGATGATGGAACGTTTGTAACATCTGTATGGTTTTCTACATAATACGGACCAAGCAGAAAAGGGGCCCTACCTACCTACAGAATTGTTAAGTATGGAATAAGTAATATAAAAGCTCATTTCTCTTATTTTTCTTTTAAAGATTTTTTATTTATTTCAGAGTGTATAAGTGAGAGAGAGCGTGCACTTGTGTGTGCGCGCGCACATACACACACACACACACACGTGTGGGGGAGGGACAGAGGGAGAAGCCAACTCCCTTCTCAGCAGGGAGCCTAACGGGAGGCTCGATCCCAGGGTCCCAGGATCCTGACCTGAGCCGATGGCAGACTTAACTGACTGAGCCTTCCAGGTGCACCCCCCGCCTCCTCTTTTATAAACTGTCGAACACCTTCCAAATGTCAGTCAAAATTATTAAAAAGGGAAGAGTAAATGTGACATGTGGGGAATGTCAAAATGACCCCCCCACACACACACACACACGGTGTGCAACTACGCATCTGGCATTTAAATATACTGGAGCCAATGCTGTTAGTGTCATTTTTATGATAATTCAATTAGTGTATATTATGCCCAGATTCCTTGTCTGTTTAAAAATAAACAAATGAGAAAAAAATCACACTTTTGTGGAATGAGTCAAGATCCCAACAGCTGCAAAACACCATTATTTTTAATGAAAACATATGTTCCAAATTGCAAGCCACTGAGTTTCCACTCAAGTGTGTGAGTGAGAAAACACAAGTGCCAGAGAATTTAGACAAGAGAAAGACAGAGAAAATGAGAGATAAGATATAAATTCCTTTCTCCTTACACATGGCTCCCTCCAAAGGAAAAAAAAAAGAGTCTATTAACACAAGTAAAACAGATTCTCTCCTCCCAATGATGCTGAACTCCTGAATCTTCAGCGTTAAAAAAGATTAATGCTGCCTTCACATAAAAGCAAAATGGTAGATGAGCTTATTAAATTCAACTCATTTCTTCAAAAAATCTTGAAAGCCAATTAATGAATCTGTTCCTGAAAATAATATATCTGTTCTTCAGTAATGCCAGATAAAATTGTTCCTGTGAAAATATATTCAGAACCAAAAATGTTAATACTATGAATCTCTACTGAATTAATCACTGTAAGATGTATTCATTATTTTGTGTCTTGTTCCACAAGAACTCTTTTCTTTTTTTTTTTTTTTTTTTTTTTTTTTTTTTAAAGATTTTATTTATTTATTCGACAGAGAGAGATCACAAGCAGACAGAGATAGAGGAGGAAGCAGGCTCGCAGCTGAGCAGAGAGCCCGATGCGGGGCTCGATCCCAGGACCCTGGGATCATGACCTGAGCCGAAGGCAGTGGCTTAACCCACTGAGCCACCCAGGTGCCCCAAGAACTCTTTTCTTAATTCATGGTGATACCCGTTCGTTTTCTTTTTCATCCCTAATAATCCTAGATGAAAAGTTTACAAAAGAAAAGCACATTTTAAAAAGAAAAGGTATGCACTCCTTACTGAAATGTAGAAACAAATAAACAGAAAAGTAAAAACAATACCTCTTGTAAATGTGAGTCTTTCTTTTTGGCTGATAAATTCAAATGTTTATCAATTAGACTATAGTTCTTTTCCGTCTCTTTGTCAAACTTCTTTTTTTCTTCCTACAAGTCAGAACACAGAGACAACTATGATTAAACAGGGGGGAAAATGCATACATACAGTTTATCTACTGAGAAGCTCAAAATAGGATTAGTATCTAAAAATAAATAAAGTACCACTAAGTGTGATGAAGTTATCTGAAAAATCAATCTATACCCAGGCTACTGCTTATTCATCCTCAAAACAGTGTTAGGACTGAAGAGTCACTTATCTTTTCTGTTTTTCCTTTAATGGGCTTTTTATGGAGCACGGTATTTTTCAATACTTACACTTAGTGTTTAGAAGCAAAGCCATGTCACTTGTCCCTCATTAAAAGAAATAATAAAAAGAACAACACAGGCTTAAAACAGCAAACTTGTGCAGACTTTGGCAAAGAAATGGGATTCTCCTAAAACTGAGTACATTTTGGTCTAGATTTTTTTTAAAAAAATCATCATCACAATTGGGGAAGAAAAAACAACTTGGGAAAAATTTTCCTTAATTGTCCAGTGTGAATTTAATAATAAGACCCTCTGATCAGAAACATCTTTTTTCCGAAACCTTCACAGTGATTTCTGTAACATCATTCAGAACATGTATCACTAGGTCAACAGGGTGTAAAGTAACGCAGATACCCTCATACTGAGACTCAGTGGTGTGACGTTACAAACATTTCTCGAGTACTGCCTAGGATTAGCATTTGCTTTTCTTTTGTTATAGAAGTTTTTGAGAAAACAAGTCTCCTAATTGTTAAATACAGAAAAGACAGACTATCTTCCCTAACACTGCCTGCCAACTTAAGTGGATTTTCAGTAAACATTTCTGAGCACCAATGAGAGCTCAGAATGTCCTCACACTGTCAAAATGTTTCCATTAACTTCAAATTCTCCCGAATTCTCCAAGGGCTCCTGGAAAGGAACATTCCCTTCCCTATTTTCCAACTTCTATCTTCTAAAGCAAAAATAATCTTTTCTGATATGATCTTTTTCCTGGTAGGCAAAGCGACTGAACAAAGTGTGAAAAGTCTATTTCTTCAATTTTTTTTTTTTTTAACCCCACCACAAGGAACTACAAACTGCTATGTGGGCTCATCTAGAGACCCTGAACTCATCCCACACTGAGGGAAGACAGGCAGTCTCCAGAACAGACATTTCTTCCCATTTCTACTCCAAGTTTAATTACAAACTAGCTGCACAATTTAGGGGGAAAAAAAAGTAACAACACAGAACCTAAGTTCTCTTACTGAAAATATAAGGATTTTTTTTTTTTTTTTTTTTTTGGTACTAGCTCATTCTTTGATCCAATCCTAAAGTTCTGTGATCTGATGGTTCACCTATGTGTGACAAGAGTCACACTTTTAGAAGCACATTTTCTTTATGCTCTTAATTTGCAATTAGTAAGAAAAAAAAGTTTAAGGCATTAATACATGGTTACTCTCTTTTCTGCTTTTTATTACTACACTCTTCATCAACTGTTTTGGTGACTAACAGAAAAATAACGTAAAACAAACATGTGGCCATCATTTCAGAATCTTCCACTATTTTAAAAAGTTGATGTGGTGGAATGCACACTGCGTTAGGTGTGAGAAGACAGATCCTGGTCCAGGCCACTTTCTACTGCACCAGCGTCACAGCGTTCTCTGGGCATCCCCTTCTCCCGTGGAAACAAAACAGGAAGAGAAGTCCCGCCCCTGCGTTCACCACAAGAGGACTGCTAAGCCGGATCTGATAGGAAAACACATTTACTATCCGCACAGATTCATCCTTCGCAGGAATACTGAAAATATTTTTACTCATTTGATTTCATGTGAATCACAGAATGGGACAAAGGAAGCAGTGATGCTAAAATCAGCAGTCAAAACACCCAGCACACTCAGCAGTTGTGGGGTTTGTAAGTTAACACGTGGGTAAAGTTGAGAATGAAAGAAAGCGGGGGTATCAAAGGCTTTGTGAAGAAGGAATTCAGCCAAGAAACAACATTCCTCCCACCAACAGAGTGGAAATGCATTCGTTCACACACCGTACGGTTGTGCGGTTTTGTTGTTAAACCTGAAGACTTAAATAATTATTTCTTCTTGCATTTTCTCTCAATGCTGTTGCTGTTTCTTTGTGCTCACGTGGCTTTTGTGCTGAAATAATACAAATTTTAAAAGGGACTATCTTCAAGTAGCACTCAGTAAAGAACAGCATTTTTTCGTCAACACTGCTAGAGCTGACATATGTAACATAGATGTGTGTGGAGATATATATATATATATATAAATGTGGAGAGAGATATATAATATATAAATATTTATATAAATCTATAATTTATATAAATCTATAATTTATATAAAGTGGAGATAGATATATATACACATATATAATAAATTAAGTAACTTATGACAAAAGGATCTATGAAGGATCGAATCTAATACAATGAAAATTTCTTTTATAAAAACAGCAGTACAAATTCAAGTAAGTCTGAGCCAGGTGCAATGAGTTTGTATCTGAACTCAGGCACAAAAAGTGAAGCAAGACAGAACTCATTAAAGAGAGGTGCAATCGCTTCTCAGCCTTTTGGCTAAGATCAAGTGTAGGAGAGGTGGGGGCTATGGAAAACCAGATCGTCCACAACTATTCTAGAGGGGAAGGTGGCTATATCATGGCTCCAGCAGATTTTTACCATGTGGGAATATAGGCTAATATATAAACCATGTCCTCTGATTTTTCTGGACCAGCTGAAAAATCCAAAGATTTTTAAATGGTGCCAACACTTTATTTTTGTTTTGTTTTTACACTTTCACATGAGTAAGCCAAGCAAAATTATGTTTACAGGTGAAATATGACTCACTGAAATTCAGTTTGTAATCTGTTACAAAACCACCCATCCCCCCCCAAAAAAAAGGTAAAGAAGAGCAATGATTTAAAACAGGAAAACTAAGTAAGTTGTATGCTATATAAATGGTAAAGAATCCAGAGATTTTTAAATGGTGCCAACAGTTTATTTTTGTTTTGTTTTTATACTTTCACATGAGTAAGCCAAGCAAAATTATGCTTACAGGTTAAATATGACTCACTGAAAGTCAGTTTCTAATCTGTTACAAAACCACCCACCCCACCCCAAAAAAAGTAAAGAAGAGCAATGATTTAAAACAGGAAAACTAAGTAAGTTGTATGCTATATAAATGGTAAAGAAAGATCAGAAACCTATGAAATAGGGGCGCCTGGGTGGCTCAGTGGGTTGGGGCCTCTGCCTTCAGCTCAGGTGGTGATCCCGGGGTCCTGGGATCAAGCCCCGCATCGGGCTCTCTGCTCAGTGGGGAGCCGGCTTCCTCCTCTCTCTCTGCCTGACTCTCTGCCTACCTGTGATCTCTGTCTGTCAAGTAAATAAATAGAATCTTTAAAAATAAATAAATAAAAAAGAAACCTATGAAATAAAACTTAAGTGACCAGGTGTCTTCAATATGTTAGAAGTAAACATATATATATATGATTTTATCATAATTCATTGGGTAAAAAAATATTCTTCAGCCAATGGTGTTGATATAATTAGTTAACTACATGGAAACAGAGAACCACATGTCATATGAAAACTAATTCCAGATGGACTGAAAGAGTCACAAGTAAAAAATGAAGCCATAAAAAAGAACAGTTTCATCAGATCTCAGAACAGAGGCATACTTTTTGAGCAAAAAAGAAATGGGAGAAGACATAAGAACTTCTAGATATTAAACACACACACACACACACACACACAATAAACAAGCTAAAAGGCCAACCACAAAGCAGAAGAAGAGACAATTAATATATTAGAAAAGAAGCAAATATTCCTAATGCATAAAACATTCTTAAGGTTAAGCAATTTTTTTGCTAAAATCATTTAATATTCCCATTGAAAAATGAGTAAGGAACATATAAAGAACTCATAAAAACTTAAATATTAGTGTGAATTGTCCACATTTCTTTAGGGTACTAGAATTTGGGGGTTTTTTGTTTTAGAAGAAAGGGAGGAAGTGTTTAAAGTTCCCAGGTATCTTTTTAAAAGGTTTTGGTTATTTCACAAATTTCCTAGGATGAGGAAATGGAAAGATTTATTTTACAATGATACACGTTAAATAATAAGGCATGCCTAGTCTGGAGAACTAGCTACTTTCTCAGAGATTCCAACTCCCCCTCCCTTACTTAAATAAGAAAATGGGAGTAATATCACACATTCAAGAAGGAAGATTCACCCACAGGTAATACACCCAGCAGGACACCTTCTCACATGGAATCCTGATATCCAAGCCAACCAGAGTTTTGCCATCCCTATTCTCCTCCTCCCCTGATCAACCTCCAGCAGGTGCAGGTGAAATGCCACCTCTTCCAGGAGGCACCCCTCTACCATGTGGGGGCATAAAAACAGCACTCCCCCCCTAAGTCCTAACCAAGTGTCACCTATATCCCTGCCTGACACTTTATTTGCCTGATCCAACCCCACAGTCCCCCTTTCTGTAAAGTCCCGTCAACCTATTCAAAGAAATAAGAATTCGGCTTTTCTCCCCACAGTATCTAGCAACTGACACCGCACCCAGGAGACACCCATCACCCATCGGAGGAGGAGAGAAGGGGGAAGCTATGGCTGCAGAGGTACCAACAACAACAAAGCTGACGGGCACCCTGGGGTCCCGTGCAGTGGCCCAGAGTCACCTACCCATTGCCTTAGCACTACTTGGCCAGAAGGGTCACATGGGGCATGTTATCTCTGCAGCTTGCATGCAGAGAGTGGACAAAAACCTGAGCAATTCGTTTGGCAAGTTGGTGCAGCACAAGCTGTAAATGGGGCAATAAAATAAATCATGACTCTGTATGCCAGACCCTACTCTAGACATGGGAAATACATCATCATGTTCATGTCATCCTCACAAAAAAACCTCCCGAGGCAGGGGTCATTCGTCTCATTTTAAAGATCAGGAAATTGAGGGCTAGAGGTCGTAAGTAACTCACTCTGAATTGCACAGCGAGCTAAGGGGCAGATGTGGGATTCACACGAGAAGGAGTCAGGTCTTCCTGAGAGACGTGCCTGGAACTCCAAAGATCAGAGGGCATGTTCCAGAGCACCTATGCTCACCCCAATTATGGCACTTTTTAGTGTATTTTTATTGCTTTTCTATTTGGCATCTCCCCTCCAGAGTTGTCAATTTCTTGAAGGCCAACCAGCCACAGTTTTAATTCACAGTTGTACCCCAGTGCCTCCTGCCATGTAACAGGCCCTGGGAAGTATGTTATCACTAAAATGAAAGAAATGTAATTAAATTAAATCAGCATTTTTTTCTGCTTTATCAAACATAATTTGAGAGATTATTTAGGTAGATTTGCTTTTTACCCATATTTTGCTGTCATTTACAGAATCCTGGGCAATCAACTTTTATTAAATATTTAGTCATTAGATACATTCTTAGAAATACAAAAGGCATTTGGTGTGAGGGCCAGTGAATAGCTGAGGGAGTTATAATATACGAAATGAACATCTGTTTCAACCCTTCGGGTTAATTTTTTACTCCATGGGATAAAATGGTAATGGGCTCTTTCCAACCCAGCATTTGAATAGGCTCTATTATCAATATAGTTTGATTGCATCTATTTGATATTTGCATGCTGCCCCTTGCTTAAAGCCACGTTGTCATAACTGAATTGCTCAAATACCTAAGAGGAATTTTTAATTCTCCCACCATAAGCCTTCACAAGCTAGGGTACTTCTTGGAGATTTTACACAACTGACTAGGCTCCTGCATTGGTCAGTACCTGTACTAGTCTCCTGTGGCTAATTCAGCATTTAATGGGCAGCGGCTACGGACAGTGCTGTGCAGACACTGGGAACAAGTGAGAACCCGAGGAAGGAGAAAGAGCTGCAGAGGAAGTAAAAGCTGATCTAGGCCTTGGAGGGAACTCTGACGAGTCACCTCATGTGACACAGCACAGAAAGACTGGTGTCCTGCAATGGGAAATGGAATTTTTCCAGCAGAGAGGAGAAGCTGGGAAACATGGAAGAAAATCCACAGAACCTACAAGAACAAAGGAATAAGCCCAAACCAAACAGAAGGAGAACAAATCCAAGTAGAGGCAAATAGTAGAAAAGAATAGTTCAGGGCTTTTAGAAAATTCAACCTGCAAAAAACACCTAACAGTTTAGATAGTATGAAAACCACAATTCAAATTCATCACAGGGATTCTGGAAACTGGAGAAACCAAGACTGAAAGGAACAGAAAGAGCTCTAGTTGAACAGGCAGACAGCAGGACACGCCAGGTGGGGAAGGAGAAGAGAAAGACATCAACATTCTGATAAAGATATTTTAAACACTCTGCTGTGGTCAACTTTTAAAGGTTTTTTTTGTTTGTTTTAATCCCCACCACCAAAAAAAAAAAAAAAAGAAAGAAAGAAAGAAAATAAGAAAAGAAAAAATAAAAAAAAAAAAAGCATTATTCTGTTTTTAAAAAAAGACTTTTAACCTAAGAGAAATAACCTAAGTCATTTTTTTTAAGTATCCCAGTTAACCAGTGAAAACAAAAATATGTTTGTCAAAACATGATTTAAGGGATGCCGGGGTGGCTCAGTCAGTTAAGCCTCTGCCTTCGGCTCAGGTCATGATCCCAGGGTCCTGGGATCGAGTCCCGCATCAGGCTCCTTGCTTGGCAGGGAGCCTGCTTCTCTCTCCGCCTCTGTCTGCTTGTGCACTCTCTCTCTCTCTCTGACAAATAAATAAACTGTTTAAAAAAAAAAACAAACATGATTTAATATTTAGGAAGCACAGATGTAGAAAACCAAGTATACAGATGACAAACCCTCCCCAGGTTCTCCTAGAATGATCAAAATAGACTATTTATTAGATACCTTATATAATAAGGCAGAGTTGAGGCTAGTAGAAAATAAGGAAAGCACAGCCTTTTCTCTGAAACACTGAACAATCTAATGAAAGAGACAGGTGTTTATGTAGCACTGTGTCACCTAGAAAATCACCTTTCTCTACTCTGTATTATATAAAACTGTCAGTAAAAAAGGGCTTCTCCCTATGACCCACAAGGACTGGCTGCCTCAAATAGTATCAATGATGTGAAAGCCAACATACATACTGTACAGAATAAGAACATGGGACAAATCCTTCATAAACTTAAAGCCAGGAGAACGATGAAGGAATTAAAAAAAAAAGACTTCAGGATGGAATCTGGCCACTAAACAACTCAAGGCATAGACTAAAACTACTAAAATAACTTCTTCTTTTAATATGGTAGTCTATCCTACCTACAAGATGTACTTTGAACAAGTACAGCATCAGGAATGGGGAAAGTTTCAGAGGGAGGAGCTGTCCATCAATAGAAAACTCAGGTCAGAAATTTATAACATCCCAGTAGGGGACTGCCTGGATGGCTCAGCTGGTACAGCATGGTCTGGCAGGGTTACCAGTTCAAGCCCCACACTGGGGATGGAGCCCACTTAAAAACAAACAGGCAAACAAACAAACAAACAAAAACCTCGTAGGGTAGATGGCAAATAAAAAGAAAATATATTAACTAAGACATATTCATTTTCCATTTCTATAATACATCCTCACTGACCACCACCCTCACTCAATCAAAAATACGAAAAATAAGAAATGGACACTGTTTCCATTCCATACCTGCCAATGAAGTGTAAAAAAAGAAAGAACCAAGATGTTCAAGATTTAGAACAGAATCATAAACTACAAAGTGGGACAGTCAGATCCCCAGATCTCTCATTTTACAGATTAGGAACAAAAACCTATTACTCGCCCAAGGTCACAGGTGTGAAAGCAGAACTCCAGTGACCTGCTGCAAAGCCAGAAGACACAGTCAGCCTGGTGCAGCTCAGCAAACAATCCCAGGAAGGGGACGAGGAGGGTAGCCCCACTAACCGCTCTCAAAACACAGCCCTTCACTAAAAATGGTAAATACTATACCAAAGGGAAATGTCTAATATTTTAACAAGTCACTTAAAGGAGAACTGATTCTATAAATAGCAAGGAAAATGCTGGTAACTCTTTGGGCCCAACTGTATAGCTACAGCCCTTGAAGCCACAATGTGCATCTGTACAAAAGGGTTTTAATATTTTGTTTAGGAAGATAAAGGGAAAAAAAAGAATCATATCCCCAAGCCATGTTGGGAAATGGGGGTGTGTGTGTGTGGGGGGGGGGGGGTAATACAAATATAAAAACTCTCTTCCCTACCTAAAATTGATGTTATTCTCTTCCAGGCCAAGCCAAAAATAGTCAACACACGAATGTTATTTTTGGTTCCTCAAGTGAATACATAAACTTCAGGAAAGGCAGGTGGAAATTATTTCTCTGGGATAATTTCAAAGTTCTGTTCACAAGCTTGAGAAGTTGCTACATATATTCCAGGCTCCCTGTGGTCAAGTCACCATATTATTCCCCGAAATCCTGGCTAACTCCCAGATCCTGGCGCACAGGCTGCGGGGTTACTCATCCTTGAATCCCCGACACCTAACTATACTGGCACATAACAGGAGCTCAATAAATCTGTGCTCAATGGAAGGAAATTATGTCCCAATAACCCCAATATTCTCTTCCTAGTTTCAGTGTCATCACAGTGTAGCAGCGTTTCTCATCTTGAACCCTCATATGCGGCTGCACTTCTCCATAAAACGAGGGCATTCAAGGAAGCCACTGCACTCCCTACAGAGGTAAGATGTTTCTGCTGGGAGCAAGTGTGCCTTTTGGTTAAGGATGTTTTCAAAACTTGTTACGGGAAGGTGTAGCCAGAGAGGACTAAAGGTTTTACTCTCCGGCCCAGGTGTTTTGGTTTTGTTTACAATTTCATATTGCCCAAAGGGCAGAAAGCACATTGAAACATAAAACAACAGATGGTTCACTCCAGCATCTCCTTTAAAGCTGCCAAATGTGAAGAAAGTGTACACTTGACGCTGTTCCTCTGAAACAGCCCCTCCGTCTTCCCTTTACAAGTGCACTCAAATTAGACACAAACCTTTACTGCTCCAAGTTGTTCTTTTCTGAATTTTTCCAAGGGTTTAATCAGGGTTTCAGTTACACTTAATGCCTAGAGGACAAGAATGATAACAAAAGAACACAGTATTAGGTTTCCCAAAAGGGAAAAAAAAAAATCAGTATTTCATTTCCCTCTTCCACCCCACCCAGAAATAAAATGAACAACATATTTTAACTACCTTATCTCACCCCGCCAATGCAACCATTAAATCACTTCTAAATTTATTAACACGCTAGATCTCCATAAATATTTTCAGGGAAGAGGAGGTGGGGCAAAGTGCCAGTGAAATGTGCAACACAGCCCCAACACAGCTCTTTCTTCAGGGAAATAGCAAGAGGGTTGTCTTTAAACAACAAAGGGGTCTATCACAGTCATTAACAGAACACTTCTGTTTGAGTTTTTTTTTCCCTCCCCCTCCTCAGAAATTTACAAGTCAATTACATTCCTTTATTAGTTATCAGACTACATTATGTGAAGGCCTAGGTTTGTGTGTTACAAGTTTAAATACACTCAGTCTTTCTGAAATTCCTCTTGAGGGTTTACAGTATATCAGCAAAGCCGTCACTGCAGCTCACAGCAAAGTCAATATTGGGTGGGCTGGCAAACAGCTCCTACATGATAGGAGCCACACACGGACTCCAACCACAACTGCTCTCATTCTTAAAGTGACTGGCTTGGGGCTTTTCATTTTAAGACAGAATATACAACAAACAAGGCTGAAAATCCAAACAAGAGGGAACAACTACCTAAGGAAAATGCATTTAACAATATGCAGGTGGAGAATGGCTTTCTCACCATGTATTTCCAGGATATGGAAAACATCCAGGATAGAAAAGGAAACCTCAAAATACTTTACAACAATGTGCCACTGCCTTTTTTTTTTTTTTTTTTTTTTTTAAAGAAAAGTCCCCTAGAAATCCACGCTTTAAATTATAGAAAGAATAAGTGACTTAGAAAAGGAAAGGATTCTGGGGCACCTGAGTGGCTCAGTGGATAAGCATTTGCCTCAGGCTCAGGTCATGATCTAGGCTCCTGAGATCCTGCCCTGAGCTGGGCTCCTCTGCTTCTCCCTCTCCCTCTGCCCCTCACTCCCCTCATGTTCTCTTGTGCTCTCTTTTTATTTTATTTATTATTTATTTGAGAGAGAGAGAGAACACAGCAGGAAGGAGAGAGAGAAGATGCAGGGCTTGATCCCAGGACCCTGGGATAATGGTCTGAACTGAAGGCAGATGCTTAAGGACTAAGCCACCCAGGCAACCCATCTCTCTCTCTCAAATAAATAAAATCTTCAAACACATTTTTTTCTAATTAAAAAAAAAAAAGAAAGAAAGAAAGAAAGAAAAGAAAAGGAAAGGAAAGGATTCTGAATTTAACCAAAGGCTCCTTTGCAATGTTCCATTAGGTAAGCACTTCTCCCAAAGAGACCGTTCGAACGGTGAAACAGGGAATCCTCGAAAAAGTGACTGTGCCTACTTGAGATGTCTAGAAGTTGAACTCTTCCGTGGGCCAGAATCTAGGTTCTACTCACTCCCACTATGAAAACTTGTCACTTAGGTATCAAGGAGCTGGGGCAACAGTGAACTACAAGAATTAAGAGCAACAACTAGTCAAGGGAAAGGGATCATTTTCAAACTAGGTTCATTTTATCCTCTCTACACTGTTGAGCATGTGACCTACAACAAGGGCAAACCAGAAACTCCTCTGCACTAAAGAAGAGAGCAGGGACAAAGCACATGCCAGGAATCCCAACCACTCAGAACAATAGGGAATACCTCCAGCAGATAGGAGAGGGTCTGCCATACATTTCCAAAGTGACCCAGCTCACACACAACCTCTCAAAATAATTTAAGGCACACTTCTATGAGCACCAGAGTCACTGTCTAGCTTCCACATCGTGTTCCTGCATAAACCTACATATAAATATACACGTACATAAGCTTACATATAAAATATTCACATACATCCTCCATGGTGGCTGGCCCACTCAAGAAAGAAGCCAGCCCAGCAAGCCATGCTGGGAACACAGGAGCTAGGAACCACTCAAGTTTACAGAAGACAGGAGCAGAGATTCCAAATCATATAAGTATGAGCCCTAAAAGTACCAGATGGGGTCTTCCCCATTCCAAGCTGCCATTGCAATAAACCTGTATTTCACGAAACAAGTATTTGCTGAGCGTTCAGCCTCAGGTACTGAAGACACGATGATGAACAAAATCAGTCCAGTTTCCGCCCTCCTGGAAGTTACTGTCTAGCACGGGAGACACAGGATGCACTCATGAATGCATAAGTAAACATCTAACTGCAAATTCTAGGAATCCCTTCCTATGGAGAAAAGCAGGGCTAAGGTGAGGAATATATTAGAGGATTTATAAGGAAAAAAAGACTCAGGAGAGTTCCATCAAAGAAATGACATTTAAGCTCAGATCTGAAAGAGGAGAAGGAATTAGGGGTGCAGAGAGCAAGGGAAACAGTTTCCAGCCTGAAGCCAGCAGAAGTCAAAAGGCTTAAGGTGAGGAATTTGTGTATTACAGTAACTAGCAAAAGGCTCGGGGGTGGGGGGGAATGAAGAACAGAGAAGTAGATGGAAAGAGAGGAGTGAAGGCAAGGGTGTGGGAACATGCAGGGCCCTGAGGGTCCAGGGAAAGAGTTCTTTGATTTGGGGCATGATGAAAGCCACTGGAGGGTTTTAAGCAAGGCACTAAAACAATGATTATTTAGATCTTTTAAAGATTACTTGGGGTTCTCTGAGAAAAAGAGATTAGAGGTGAGGAAAACTAGGAGGAGAAAGACTTGCTAGAAGGCTTCTAGAATGGCACATACAATAGAGGATGGGGGGTTGGAATAACAAAAATTTTTCATAACAAAAACTGAGAGGAGACCATTTTCAGAGATATTTGCAGGTAGAATCAAACAACGTGGGAAAGGAGGGCGTTTCCAGGATCACTCCCAGATTCCTGCTACAAGCAACAGTATACACAAGAATACTATTTAGTAAAGTAGGAAAATTTTGAGGAAAAGCAGCTGGGAGCAAGCACTAAGGCATTACATTAAATCTGAGATTCCAGGAGACATCCCAAGGATAGTAAAATACGTAAATGCCCACATGAAGAATCCAGAAAAGATGGTTCAAAATCTCGAATGTGGGGAGAAGATGAGATGCTGTCCACACATGGGTATGGCCCTGTCACAGGAGTTGGGCCCTGTCACAGGAGTTGGGCTCCTCCCCCGCCTCGTTAACAGGAAGTAAGGAGAACACGAGTGTCAGTACAAATGAGCATGCAGATTTCATGAAGAGAGGCTGGGGACCTGCTACCTGATGGTTCTTTTTTCTATGACGTACAAGGCAAGGTCACTTACTAAGAGAGTTTGGACATGGGGAAAAGTTTGCATAGAGAGGAGAATGAAGGAAAGAATCCTCACAAACAGTGAGCAGGGTACTTCCTAGAGAAACATGAACACTTACAGGCAGGCCTACAGGCCCTTTGAGATAAGCAAGCAGGAATTTGTGCAGACACCCATCGGCCCCCGTTGTGAGATTTTCTCTAGTGAGGCAGGGAGTAGGTGAGCAATGAGGGTCGTCCCTGGTAGGCGGATCTCCAGGAGACATAAACTTACCAGCATCACACTGCACAGGCAAGCTGCACAGATGGGACTCTGACTGGGTAAGGGAGGACTTCTGGAAGGGGATAAAACAGACCTGAGCCCAAAACAGGGCACTGGAGCTCTTCAGGCAAAGAATAAGAGTAACGAGGAGGGGAAAATGGAAATCTCAGGGCATAGAGCTGCAAGCAATCTGGTATCACTAACACAGCTGAAGAGATCCAATGGGCTCCGCTTGCCATCAGAGTAGGACATAGGAAATGCCCTGTGAATGCTAGATGTGGGCATTAATAACATGGACATGTGAAGGCCTTTTGAAATGTGAGCCCTAAAACTCCAGATGGTGGAGTAAATGTCCTTTAAAAAGACCAGGCCACAAAGATTACACATGAGCAATTGTAGGTCATTAAGTGTGTCCTTCACTTGGAGAATTAATTTGATGCAATATCTGACTCCCAAGGTCTAACACTGGTGTAGGAAAAGAATATAAGGGATTTCTGTCTTACTGTTTGCAGGTTAACAAAGAAATTTCCAGAATAAGGAAAGGAGTACCTGTTTTTTCCAATTTTCCAATATCCAATTTTTTCATTAAATGTTTTGATTGAAATATTATTAAATTTAAAATTATCTTTTTTTTCCCTTAAAAAAAACCTGGTTATGTAACTTCTGAACTGAACGTTAAGTATTCTGTTCAAGAACAAAATAACAGAGTGGCGACTACATGCTTCAGTAAGGCAATGTTGGTTGAGCAACGAAGATTGTTTTCTTCTTTTTCTCAAAATAGACTGGAGACTCCTTGGAATCTCTCAGTTCCTTTTATAAATTTCACAGAAGTATTATATAATATTTGTTAGTAATGAGTGTTACTAAAATGTTCTAAGGCCAAAATGTGATTCTTCTTCCCCAGTGAAAAATGAATACCGAGTCAAGGACTACTCCTAAAACCCTAAAGGAAATTACTGTGAAAACAGTACCCCAACTTGAAAGAGACAACTGAAGTAACAATACAAAAGTGTTCAAATACTAGGAGATTAGAAATCAATCAAGTCATTTAAAGAGAAAAAGAAAAAGCAAACACAGATTATGATTTTAGAATCCACATATAATCTTATATAACCATATTTTTCCCCATAAAATACTTGAACAGGCCACAAAAGGAAGTCATAAAAAGCCGTGACTAATGAGCCTTAGAAGGGATTTTGGATAGTCTTGCTTAGAAACAGAATGCATCTACCTGAACATAAAACATGTTCATTTACCAGTTGCTTTCACCTTAGGGCAGGAGTCGGCCAACTTGTTCTACGAAAGGCTGGGTTGCAACCACTCAGCTCTGCCATTTGCACAAAAGCAGCTGTAAACAGTCTGTAAGTGAATGAGCAGAGCTAGAGTCCAGCAAAATTATATGTACAAAGACTGGAGGCAAGGCGGGCTTGAGCCAGTTAGCCGAACCCTGCCTTAGAGAATCATCTCAAGTATCATGGCCAAAGATATGCTACTTACTCTCAACCAACTGTATATTTTTTAAATATACATTTACAGTATTTGAAGGGGACCAAGATTTAGGAGGTAAGATTGACTGCTGGATGAGAGAACCACAGTGCAAGTAGCTGTCTGGCTGAAAAGAGGGATTCAAAAGTGATGCTGTAGAATTCAGCTGGGATAAGCAATCTAGTGGTTTCAATACTAACAGGCAACTGTTCAAGTGTAAAACTATAGTTTTTTTTTAAAGGCAAGATCTGTTTTTGTATTTTTTTTTAAAGATTTTATTTGACAGAAAGAAACAGCAAGAGAGGGAACACAAGCAGGAGTGGGAGAGGGAGAAGCCGGCTTCCCGCTGAGCAGGGAGACGGATGCGGGGGCTCGATCCGAGGACCCTCATTAAGTGAGCTAAAGGCAGACACTTAATGACAGAGCCACCCAGATCCCCCTCAAGTGTAAAACTATCTTAATAATTTATGTTAATTTAATAGCAGGCTTTAATAAGGGCTTTAGTCCCTAAAAATGAGTTAACTGAAGTCAGCATGAGTCAAAGGAATCATAAGTTGCCCTAAAAAAGAATGAACACATACACTGGATATGTCCAAACCAAACAAGGCAATCATTCACCTGTGTCCTATCTCAGTAGCATGGGTACTGCGGTTCAAGAGAGATTTTCTAACTGGAGTGAAGCAGGAATGTGCCCAGAATGGTACAACAGTTTAAGAAGAATAAGAAAACCGGAGGTATTGGAATTGGTCTAATGGGGAAACGCTATAGATCAGATTCTGGGATTGCCATCAAGAGGAGCTCGGTAAGACCTGCACTGAGAGACAGCTGGCCTGGGAGACCTCTGGGGTCTTAACCAGCTCCAGGATTCTGTGGGAGTTCAGAGAAGCAGAAGCACAAGGTACATCTCAATGTTGAATGGCCAATCACAGAATCCATTAACACTTCACAATTCAAAGTAAAAGAAAAGGAGTATTTTGTAACAGCCTGGGGAATTAAGTTTTCCAACTAGACCAGTCTGAAATCCCTTTTATTAGGTACCTGGAGGTGAGAACTTAAATGTCTAAAAAGAAAAGGAAAGGTAGGGCAGTATCTCTGCCTGTCTCCATAGTTGAAGCAGTCACCAGGAAACCTGTTGACAAGGGACAGCTGACAAGCACAAAATCAGACTCTGCTTTGGAGAGAAACTCTGCTGCTGCTTTGAGTTTCCCCATTTGAGATCGAAGGCTAAGTTCTGATTCTAAATCTAAAGAAAATGGGGCCTGGGCCTAGAAACCCATATTCAGTAAAAAGGCAAAACTACATTGTATGAGATCTTTAGTAACATTTTTTTCACGCCTCAGTCTCGATAAAACAGTGAATAAGTCCATGTAAGTACTAAACCATGCCTTTCTAATCACTCAGTACTAACAAGGATAGACTGAGTCTAATGAAACAGAAGGAATTATGTCTGTTCCCCATGGCCCTTGTTATTTTAAGCCTGGATTCCAAGTGTTCTTAACCCCAGAGGAATGCATAATCTGAGAGCAAAGGAGAATTTCCACTATTTTCTCCCATGACCTTCCAGATACTTCCCATTTCATTAAAGGGAAAACTCTACTTTCCAACTCCCCTATCAAGAATAGCAGCAAGAAACCATGTATCAAACATATGTTTCTTACTTTCTTCTTGAAACAGAACCTCAAGAAAGGGTGTCAAGGAACTATTATATATATCTGAACAAAAGAAACATTCTTCCCAAAATTGTCTCTCAGGGAAAAAAAAGGACTTAACCCTATATAAGAATTCTTACAGTCTCCTTAAAGAGTGTGTTTTCCATTATTTTGATCAACAAAGAACTCTTAGAGGAATCTTAGCCTTAACCCCCCCGCCTCCACCCCACCACCACACCTAGTTTCAGATCACAAAAGTGTCTGGGTCACAAAAACAAGAGGAAGCTAAAAAATTTAAGAGATGCAGTTATTCTGGAGAAAACCTCAAATTTTAAGAGTTCTGTGCTTTTGTAAAGACCACTTTAAAAGAAGTAAGAGTGATTAAGTCATGAAAATACATCTGTATTACAAAATCTGTAAAAGAGACTGTCCAAATGTGCTACAAATGAGCACCTGTAGCTTAAGATAAAATGTCCAATGAAAGAATCAGAAAGGAATTTTTTTAAAGGTGCCATATCTCAAAGAACTCAGACAATTGTGGCCATGAAATACTCTGGATAGGTATGCCAAAAAAAAAAAATCAGAATATATCAGTGATAAACATACTAACATAAAAGGGATCAAGACTTGGAATAACTTTTTTATGAAGTGGGGAAAAAAATTCTAAAGTATACCTCAATAATTATGATTTTAGGGACACCTGGGTGGCTCAGTCACCTTCAGCTCAGGTCATGATCCCTGTGTCGGACTCCCGGCTTCTCCCTTTGCCCCTCCCTCTACTCATGTGTACACATGTGCACACTTTCTCTCTGACAAATAAATAAATGTTTTTGAAAATTTGATTTTAAAATACTGCCACATATTTAATCAACTACATCAAAGTAAGCATATGATTATCTAGTAGACAAACATAGGCATATTTACAAGTGTGTCCATTCGAGCCATCCCAAAACATTTTTTGTTTAATCTTCTCACAGGAAAACAGTGTTGCCGTACAATCAGGCATAAACATTATAGGTAGTGCATATCTGCCCTTTGGGATACACAACACTTAAAACACCTTCCTATGTTTGAGAATTCTACCAAATGAGGAACAGTCCACCTTCCACTATAAAAGCTGGAAATGACAGACCCTTGTTTTCCCAGCCACCTGGTAGTGAGGTCGTGGGACCTGGCCAGAGTTCCACTAATGAGATGCTCCCACCCCAGACTTGGATTTGGAAGCTAGAACTTCAAGAAACTAGTGACCAGAGATTCTGGTGGGTGGCAGCGCCATCGTTTCCAGAAGGAGCTGCTCCACAATCACCAGCAGGGGCAGCGGTGCTGTTGGGACATGCCATGTTGTGCACACCCTGCAGCAAACAGTACTGACGTTCTTCTCCAAACTGGGTTCTACAAGTGCAACTCCGGCCATCATTCCTGGTTCCCAGAATCAGATAAAGATCCTGCAAGCTACCACGTATGATTCTTTAAGATTTTATTTATTTATTCATGAGAGAGAGAGAGAGAGAGAGGCAGGCAGAAGGAAGGCAGGCTCTCCGAGGAGCAGGGAGCCGGATGCGGGGCTCAATCCAAGGACCCTGGGATCATGACCTGAGCTGAAGGCAGACGCTTAACTGACTGAGCCACCCAGGTGCACTACCAAGTATTCTTTAAATTAATTCCCATTCTGTTCAGAAGACTTAGACCTTGCAACTGAGAATCTAGACTAACAGAGCATTGGCATTTGTTTAAATTGCAGACCTTTCAACAATTGTCAAAATGCAGCACTATCACTTCAATTCTTAAATAAGTTTTTTAACCTGATTAAACCAGATCATTTTTGATGAATTAGATTACTTCCCATCCACACTCATCCTTTGCAATCTCTCTTTTTCTCCATCTAGCCAGTCTCTCCCTGGACTGAGCCTTCCTCCATCAACCTAGACTTGGGTCCTAATAGGAAAATTAAAATGCACAATAAAGCCCTCCTATTTTTCTAGTAGCTAAAATAATAAGAGAAAGAAGGTAAAAGACTCTGATGCTAAGAAGAAATGAAAACATTTAATTGGTCGTTCTATGAGAGCCTTGTCACAGTGACAAGAGGCCAATATTCTCTCATGTGGGCTTGGTCCTAATCACCAGTTCTGGTTTTAGACCAGAGAAGAAAGCAATTCTCTTTTGTTACCTGAATATTCTCAACTTTAAAAAAAGAGTAACAGTTGCTCTACCTACTTAACACAGTTAAGTGTTTAAAAAAAAAAAAAAAGGAAGGTAATGCCACACTAGAAGCAATTTTAACTTCCAAACAAATCCCTGGATGTTATTTTATTTATGAGCACAGCTCAAGCTAAGCTAATCCTTCTGGTGGAAACAAAATTAAATTTTAGAGCAGTGGTAGCTCAAATTACCAACTCAACTTGGTGAGAATCTTAAACCCACATACGAAGGTCTAACTGGGACATAGGTACAGACATGCAATAAATTAATTCTATAGAGTTTAAACCTGAAAATTAAGAACCAATTATTGGGAAATAGTTTCTTGAATGCCGGATTCTTCTAGGCCACAGCAGTCCCATGTAACAGGTTAGAAATTGTAATTAATAAAATATACATTCTAATTTCACTAGATCAGTCACCACATCTTTGCTTTCTGAAAGTCCAAGAATAAAAAGTTGCTAGAGTTTTTGACTACTTTCAATCCTAAACTCTAAACAGAGCCTAACAAAACCAGAGGACTTGAGCTGAAGTTCTGACAATTTCTTTTCTCTGGCTTAACTCCCTGAATATTTGGCCATAATCTTGCCCTCAAAAAAGCTAAGCCATTACATCACAAAAGTTTAAGCTTCCCTTAATGTCTCTTTTCTACAAACAAATATCTTCGTGTTTATTTGAAAGGAAAAATAAAAAGGAAGCCCTGCATCAATTTTGAAAGCCATTCATTAAAGGTTGCAATTTTACTCCAATTATTTAAATCAAATAGACTCTAACAATAAAGTTTTTTTATTATTCTTAAGAAAAACTGAGAATTTTCAAAGACTGGGTATATTATGAATAAATTAACCTAATAAGGACATTAAATAAGAGATTTAACCTTGATCTTCTTTCCCTCTGTGCATGAGGGACAATAAGGATCTAGCTTCTTCTTTTTTTTTTTTTTAAATAAATACCCAGACAGAACAATCTGAGAAACAATAAAATCCCACAAAAGTGAGGGAAAGAGGAGCCTGACAGAAAGCTGCAAAAGTTTCACAAGAGAATTAAAAATTTTATTTTTTAGCTTTAAATAAGAGAACATTTTATTTTTTTTTTAAAGACTTTATTTAGGAATGCCCGGGTGGCTCAGTGGGTTAAAACGTCTGCCTTCAGATCAGATCATGATCTTAGGGTCCTGGGATTGAGCCCTGCATCGGGCTCTCTGCTCAGTGGGGAGCCAGCTTTCCCTGCTTTCTCTACCTACTTGTGATCTCTGTCAAATAAATGAATAAAATCTTAAAAAAAAAAAAGATTTCATTTATTTGACAGAGAAAGAGTGAGAGAGAGAGCACAAGCAGAGGGAGCAGAGTGGGAGAACCAGACTCCCCACTGAGTAGGGAGCCTGATGCAGGGCTTGATACCAGGACCCCAGGATCATGACCTGAGCTGAAGGTGGCCACTTAATGGACTGAGTCACCCAGGGGCCTCCAGAGAATATTTTAATTTCTGAAGTGAACTATAAATCAGAGGCATAGCACCTAATGGAACCTCATAAATCAGGCCATAAATGATTGAATGAAGGAAATATGAGAAAGACAGAGAGAAGGAGGGGAAGGTGGGGAGACCTGTTCAGAAAAGAACGTCTAAACCCTTGGTCAATGGCAAAGAGACTAATCATCAGCCCTTCTGTGCCTGGGCTATCGGAGTGGCCGAGACAGAAAAGGAGTGCGGGAGGCAGGAAGGCTCTCTCCTTCTCCACTAAGCAGTCAGCAGCTGAGTGCCTCATCTCCACAAGGACCTAACATCTCACTGCATCCTTAAGTGCTAGAACACCACCCAGCTCCTAACAGGCATTCAAAAATATTTAGTGTACAAATGAGATAGGATTCGCCTACAAATTTAGATAACATGAAGAATAGAGTTTCCACAGAAATTCAACACTCCCTGCTGATGGGGACCATAGGAACCATGAATACCTGTGCTGAGGCTCCTCTACACATGATCTCCATTCAAAACCGTCTGTTTCTGTATTAAACCACATCTCAACGAAGCAGACAACACAACCAGATGAAAAATGCCAGAAATGTATTAGGGGAAACATCTGTGAGAGAACATGGGGAGGCTGGAAGAGCTGTCAGACAGTGATGCAGGCAGGTCTGACCCCGGGGAAGGAGACAGGGAGGGAAGGAAGGTCAGATGGTTGCGGGGACACGGGTTAGACTGCAGGGCAGTTCTAGGGAAAGTTCAGCAAGGTCATCGGGGAGTACTGAGCCAAGGCTTCCTGTCAGAGGACTCCAGGGTCCCCAGGAATGAGCTGCTTTTGTACCCCTGCTGTCTCGGTCACCGGCTGGGGGCAGCCTGTGGGAGGCATGGCCTTCATTCTAATGCAGTGATGGAATCATATAGCCCCTGGGCCCAATGGTCCCTTCGACTCCCTGCAGTGGTAGAACTGAGAGGTGCCTATCTGCCATTGCACCTAAGGTCCATATTCCTTCCACTACACTATCATGGCCACTGGTATACCCCTGGGCCTCTCGTAATCCCCATCACCAAGGAATTTCTTTATTTCATTCAATCCAACATGACACTAAACAAGACACTCCAGCAGCACCTGGAGTCAGTCAGTCAGTTAAGTGTCCAACTCTTGATTTTGGCTCCGGTCATGATCTCAAGGTTGTGAAATTGAGCCCCATGTCAGGCTCTGGGTTGGACGTGGAGCCTACTTAAGATTCTTTCTCTCCTTTACCCTCTGCACCTCCCCCCACTCACGAGCACTTTCTCTCAAAAAAATAAAATAATAATATTGACAGTATTTTTCATATACTATTTTGAAATATACTTTTCATATACTTTTCTCCTTTTCATATACTATCATGGAAAAAAATACTGCTAATGAAATCTTGACTAAAATTGAATACTCAGAACCTTGACATTTATTGAAAGAGCTCTTTGGTAGATTTATATCATGTGTCCCTTTCATGCATACATTAAAAAAAAACAAAAATAAAATATATCTAAGATATTTCTAAAACTTCTTCAGACTCCAGCTCTTCTGAATCACTTTTCATCTCTGTCACCAGTAGCAAGTTTTGCCCACACATTTTTTTCTTCTCTGTGCCATCAAGAATACTGGAGATACGTTACTTCTTTAAGGGCTGCTCCACTATGGTATGGGTCCCAGGATCTTCTACCAAGATGAGAACACCCACTCCTTAGGTATTTGCTGATGCTGGCACTTCTTTGACCTAACTAAAAGGCCTCGAAAGGTTTTCAAACATCCACCAGAATTCATATTTCTTCCTTAAGTGGCCAAGTGGTTTGTTGACTGAAATGTTGGCAGAGAGGGTGGTTTACACATGTCCAAACAGGACAGGAGAAATAACAAAATTCACATTTCTTCAAGACTGCTGCCTTACCGATGGCAGCTATAAGGATACATTTCCATTTCACCCATGTTTAAAGGTGGAGAAAAGGTTGGTAAATCTTACCAGGGGCTAAAGGCAAAGAACAATGCCCTTGGGCTACCAGGGGATAGGAGATTCTCTTTTCATCACTGTCACCAACTCCTTTGTGAAGTGATGTGGATCAAATCACTCCATCTCACTGAGTTCCAGTTTCCCTTCTTTTTCTTTCGGTAAATAAAAAGGTTAAAAGTTTCCCTAAGTGCTCTCTCAGCTCTTTGTTTTAGGAGCCAAGGCCGTACTTTTGAGTACTTCATAACTGGATCTGACAAAAATATGTCTCTCACAAAACTGTACATTCAGCTGAACTTAATTCCCACTAATGGAACCAACTCCTCTCCATAAGACAATGAAATGAGTGGGCTGGTCACATTCTGTGTCTGTTGTTGGTGCGTGTGTGAGGTTGGTGGGGGGAAGGGGAATGAGGGGGGGTCCCTGTGTCCTCTTTGCTCTTTCATGTCAGTAGTAACTGGTTTATCAGAAGAGCTGATTCCTCAGAAGCAGAGAGCAAGCCCAAGGACATAAAATATAGGAAACATAAGTTTCAATAGGGAAGTAGAAGCTGATGATGACAAGGCTTCGAAACCACAGATGACTCTGAGTCACCAAGATAGGACACCGAGTCATGAGCAAGGCCTTCCACGGAAAGGGGTCCACCAAGGAGCCCAATCCTCTTAAAATATCCTCACTCACTTTAGAATTCTGATTTGAGTTAGTTCAGACTATAACCTCTATAAGATTCTAGGTTCATCAAAATCCAACTGGCAAAAGCTATCTTCCTAGAAAACAGGTTTCACAATGACATCAGCATCTGACTGAATTATAGTGAGTTTACAAGGAGGGGGTGGGGGAGAAGGGATTTATATGAAAATAATAATAATAATAATAATGTCAAATTGTAAGGGTCAGTTCCAAGGAGTGAAATTCTTCATAAAGTTAGGTCATTAACAACTTCTCAACTAAACTCAGAAAAGTTTTCACAAATAAGTTCAAGATGGATTTTTTTCCCCATCTGAATATGCTTTCCATCAGAACTTCAGGCAAAAAAAAAAGTCACTTTAACTGTAAAAGAATTGATTAAAACAGGCTTGATGTACCACATAAAATATAACATTTTTAATCAGATGAAACTAAAGGTACAATTTTTCCAATGGCATATGATGCCTTAGGTACTTACATTACAAGAACTCATAAGTAATGCTAAACACAAATTAAGTAACACTGAAATTCCTAACAGCAGAAACCTGTTCTATGAAATTAAACTAGATATAGTTCAAAATTCTTTGGAAACAACACACGAAAGCTTAGGGGGTTTTGGGGGGTTTTTTTTTGTTTGTTTGTTTGTTTGTTTTAGAGATTTTATTTGTGTATTTGATAGAGAGAGAAGTCACAAGTAGGAAGAGAGGCAGACAGAGGGGTAGGGGGAAGCAGGCTCCCCACTGAGCAGAGAGCCCAAAGCAGGGCTCAATCCCAGGACCCTGAGACCATGACCTGAGCCAAAGGCAGAAGCTCAACCCACTTAGCAACCCAGGTGCCCCAAGCTTAGATTTTTAAAGTCTAGTTTAACCTCCTGGTAAAGAGAAAGTCATCAAAAAGCAATTTACAGCGTTTCTAACTTTCAGACTGCTCTAGCTCCAAGGTTAGGAATGCCAGAGGAGACTTCACTGGCACCCTGAGCCAGTGGTTCCAATTTAAGCACGCTTCACAATAACCTGGAGGGCTTTTTGAAACACACTCTGAGGGGCTGCACCCCAGCGTTCCGGATTCAGTAGGTCTAGGATGGGGCCCCGGAGTTGGCATGTCCAGCATGCCTTGGGAACCACTGCCCTAGAGTGTACTGATGAAAGGACAGCATGAAAATTTCTCCCAAAAAGCTCATTTTAACCAACATGTTATTTTAACAATATCGTGACACATTTCTGAAAAAAGAAAATAAAAGTTTGGAGCAAAAATCTGTATCAAAAACCCTAAAAGATACAGAAATCACTTCAGCACATCACTCTGTGAGACACTTGAAACGATGAAAGAACGATGAGAAGGGAGTGAAACAAGCAGGCAACTGCTGAGGAAACACGCCGTTGTGTCTTGCCTGGAACCACCTAAACGATTAACAAAAGCCTTCGGTGCATTTCAGCCCAGAGCCTTCTTTAAGGGGACATAATCACCCAGAAAGTGTTCCCCTACCCTACTTTTCACAAGAGTGAAATCTGTGGTGTAGAAAAACATGGGAGAGAGAAAAAAGAAAAGGAGGAAGAGGTCCCAAAAGCCTAAAGAGTACGTAAGAGAACTGTTTAAAATAGATTAGATGTACTACAAAACTAAGATAAAACTAAAGACACAATCTTCCCAATGGCATGTAATGCCTGAGATACTTATCACATTTCAAGAACTCGTAAGTAACGCTAAAGACAGATTAAGCAACACCAAAATTCCTAACGGCAACAGGGTCATCTTGCTCAAGGAGGAAAAGGGATGCAGCTGGTGCATAAGACACTGTTGGCACTTCACCCTGCTTGGCAGCCCAGCAGGCGCCCAGCCCCCTCGGGATGAGAGGCAAGTGCCTTTTGTGCACCATCTGGCAAGCTCTGCCTTCTCTCTCCAGGCATCCCCTCTTCCCTGAAGATTTCCTCAACCCCTGGGCCTTTCACAACTGTCCTGATTTTCCTCAATCCTCAGAAACATGTTTAGGAAAAGGATAGAAACAAAAAAGTTATGATCAAAGAACCCATGTAGAGAAGTAAACACAGCACGAAGGGCTTTTAGAAGAGCATCACACAGCCTGCGGCACTATTTTCAAAGTCCTTAAATTCTTGGACAGTTGCCCATCTCAGATAAGGACGCCATGTCCCGCCATGCCAGAGAGAACATCTCCAGAATTCTGGCTGTGAAACACACAGTACTTTCCTTGGAGAACACGCACAGAAGTGAGCTCAGCAATTCTGGCCACAAATAGTACCAAGCTCCCCAAGTCAGGTTACTCACTTACACAGTCAAGGCTAGGAAAATTATCAGTAAAAACTACTCACTTGAAAACACTACCCTGAAAAAGTCAATATTGGCCTTTTAAGGGGCATGACACATCCATTCACAGAAACTGGACTTACATGCAGGGGCTGGGGGGAAACACTCTGACTTCCAGACTGGCCTTCTTTCCAGTTCCCTCCCCAACAAAATTGGCTTTAATAGCCACAGAGCCAGACACTGGTGGGAAATATGCAAACATATGCCTCCCTGTTTCCCAAATTCTACTGGTTTTCCTCACAGGGAAGAAACTAGTGCTTCACTTCTATCTTTTCTTACTTGAATAACTCCAGTTTACCTGTCAACTCAAGTATGAAATGGTGTCCCCAACATGCCTTCCCCGAATTCCCCGATAACTGTTACCACATAGCATGCTTTGAGCAGCCTCTCCCAGTGGACAGCTAACCACATGAAGGTAGGAACTATGCCCTTGTCTTTAAAACACCTAGCACAGTGTTTGGTATGTAGGAAACACACGGTATTTGTTGAACTATTTATATCTAAGCCTATTGAGGGATACAGATCAGTCTCAAGTTTGGGGGGGGGGGTGCTCAAAACCAACAAAGAAGAACTTGTTTCTTATTGTTGAGCTTCTAGTCTGATGACTTTATTCCTTTTTTTTTTTTAATATTTTATTTACTTATTTGACAGAGATCACAAGTAGTCAGAGAGGCAGGCAGAGAGAGAAGAGGAAGCAGACTCCCCACAGAGCAGAGAGTCCGATGTGGGGCTTGATCCCAGGACCCTGAGATCATGACCCGAGCCGAAGGCAGAGGCTTTAACCCACTGAGCCACCCAGGTGCCCCTGATGACTTTATTCCTAAAGCCAAGCATCCTATTTTAACATTTACTTAAGAAATGGAAAGCTTTATAAAGTTTTCTGACATTGGCCTTTGCCTTCTAAAACACTAGATTTAAAATATTTTTTCACATTTCAATGACTCAGTCTTAATTATGAATATCTAATTATTATGGCACAACATCATTTAATTTATGACTTCAGAAAATACTACCTGTTTTTGTTTTAAAGTAGGCTCCATGCTCAGCATGGAACCCAAGGTGGGGCCTGAACTCACAACCCAAGACCAAGACCCGAGCTGAGGTCAAGAATCGGACACTTAGCCAAATGAACCACCCAGGTGCCCCTGATTGCTTTTAAAGATTAAGTGACCACTAAGATTTTGTTAAATCTTGGAACGAATTTTAGAATATTTCTACCTCTATTTTACAGCTGTCATTTTGCATTCCTTTTTTAATATGTGGCTCTGTACTGCTGGTGTGAAATAACTTTAACATGTGTTTAATGTAGATTTTTCATTATGTCACATAAAAGATGAAAATGAAGTACTGTAATGATAGAACTGATAACCATAGTACTCTGTATCCTTTTTTTTTAAGTAGCCACCACACCCAGCATGGAACCCAGTGTGGGGCTTGAACTCATGACCCTTAAGATCAAGAACTGAGCTGAGATCGAGGGTCAGATGCCCAACCAACTGAGCCACCCAGGCACCCCTATGTGTAGTAATTTTAAGTAAAACAATAGTTTTTTAAAAGTTCTCACAATACACTGGCTCCCATTTAACTACTTAAAGACCTTCCTCATCTCTTTGTCACAATTTGGGGAGGTATGAACTTCTTAAACCACACGAAGGCCCTCCTCTGTTGTCTCTGCTCCACAAACTCCAGCTCAAACACAAGTTCTTCTACAAAGTCCTTCCTAACAAGCACAGACTTAGCTCTTCTCCACTTCATGCAAGCCCATCTATACCTGTGTTATCACACATAGTAGAATAGAGGGGGTTTTTTTTAAGGTTTAAGAGGATAAGTAAATACATGATTTTAAAAAGATGTATTTAAGAGAGAGAGAGAGCATGGGAGTGCAGAGCCTAATGCAGGTCTCAATCTCATGACCCTGAGATCAGGATCTGAGCAGAAACCAAGAGTACATTGGATGCTTAACTAACTGAACCACCCAGGTGCCCCTTAGTGGAATAGAATTTATTTTATTTATTTATTTTTAAAGATTTTATTTATTTATTTGTCATGGAGAGAGAAGCGAGAGCAAGCACAGGCAGACAGAGTGGCAGGCAGAGGCAGAGGGAGAAGCAGGCTCCCTGCCAAGCAAGGATCCCGATATGGGACTCGATCCCAGGACGCTGGGATCATGACCTGAGCCGAAGGCAGCCGCTTAACCAACTGAGCCACCCAGGCGTCCCAAGATTTTAATTCACTTTTACCAGCTGATCTCCAAAGCCACACTGAACACTTCCTGACAGAGGTATCTTATCTTATTCAAAGTTTAAGGCTAGTGTCTAATAAACCATCAAGTTTTCTTTACTAAGTGTTCAAAGCTATTTAAAACGAAACAAAGGTAGCCATGACTCGATGCAATTTTCTTGGTTAGAAAAAGTGACACCTGATGATCAAGATTAAACAGAAACACCAAAAGAACAGCAATATGGGTTAAATATCAAACTCTTTTGCTTTTACTATTTTGTTATTAACCCATAACTTAGGAAGTAGTAATATTTTAAAGGTATTTTTAAAGTGAATTAAAAAATATCAGGAATCCTTTTCAAAGGAAAAAAGGAGAAAGAAAAACTTACAGATTAAGAGAGACTTAGAAACTTATCAATCAAGGGGCACTTGGGTGGCTCAGTCAGTTAAGCATCTGCCGTTGGCTCTGGTCATGATCTCAGAGTCCTGGGATCCAGCCAGCGTTTGGCTCCCTGCTCAGTGGGGAGCCTGCTTCTTCCTCTCCCTCTGCCAGTCCCCCCTCCCCACTCGTTCTTTTCTGTCTCTCTCTCTCAAATTAATAAACTCTTTGAAAAGTAAAGAAACTTATCAATCAAATGCAATGTGTTTGGAGGCAGATTCAAACAAACCAACTGCTAAAGGCAGATGTAAATGGGTATCAGAAAAATCTGAATACAGCCTAATTCTGTAATATTAAGAAATTAACAGCTTGTCTTTAAGTGTGTTGAGGATACGATGGAGCAAAACGAGAATTACCTTTCAGAGCTCTGTAGTAGAGTATTTATGGATGAAACGACAGGATAATGGGATTTCTGTCAAACTCACTGGGACAGGGAGTAAGACATATGGGAGAAGTAAGATTGCTTGTGTGGCAACCAACTGAAGCTGAATATTGAGCACACATAGTTTAATTATATTTTTCTCTCTACTTTTCATGCATGCTCAAAATTTTCCAAACTGAAAAGCTTAAGAAAAAAAGAAAGAAAAAGGCATTAGGTGTCTTAATTCTATGGTTGGTCATAGCTTCTCCCTCCTACCCCCACACCCCAAACTGCTTTCTGGCTTTGAAGAGTTTCGGGCTAAGCAGCAAGAGTTGCTGTTCCCCCAAATGGGTGGTAACACACTGTCCCATCCCTCCCTGAGGTTCATGACCTTGTGCAGACAACATCCTATTCCTACTTCCACCCTGTACTGGAAACCCAGCCCCACCATGCTCACCCTATCTAAGAGACCCTATCAACCCCCATCATAGGTGAAGACTAAGTCAAGATGCCAGCTATGAATAGCTCTGAGAACCATGCTTGTCTGACAGAGATCAGACAGCCTGGAACTAAGACCACGTTCATCTCAAGGAACATGAGACAAAAACAGAACATCAAGACAGGAAGTAGTCACACAGTATTTCAGTGGAGCTAAAATCCGGCACCAGTCTTCCCAGAACCCTCTTCCCTTTAATGCCAGGACGCCTCTCACAGTTCTCGGCAGTAAAGGCCTCCCCTCACCACCCCAGATAAAATAGCATCCCGCCCCACTCTCTGACTCTAACTACTAACCCTACATTATTTCATTCTGTAGGACTTACCACTGCCTGACCTATATTATATGCTTATTTATCACCTCCCCTTCCCAGGATGCAACTTCCATGAGGGACCTTGCTCATCAGTTTGCCTCTGTGTGCTCAGATTCTAAACAGTAACTGGAACACAGAAGCAGATCAAATGTGCATGTGCAGAATGCTGAGGATCTTAGAAGTACAATTAAGTATCAAGGAGGGCTGAGAGCAAAAAAGCCGATACCTATACACATAAACTAAGACCACACCCACATCCACTTTGTGTTGTAGACAGGTAATGTCACAGCACAATTTTTATTCACTATCACATTTAGACTTTCCTAAACTGCTAAAAATCAATGACTTGGGATCACACAAATAATCACTGAATAGGTCAGTTTGTGCCCAAAAAACCTAACGGGACCACAGTACCTTCACGTGCCCTCTACAATATTTACCATACATGGACATTACGTCAGGAAGTAAGGTACAGTGCAAATTGTACTAGGGCTTTTAGAGGCCATATGTCCCCATCACTTTTTTTTTTTTTAAGGTTTTATTTATTTGACAGACCGAGATTACAAGTAGGTCAAGAGGGAGGAGAAAGCAATCGCCCCGCTGAGCAGAGAGCCCGATGCCAGGCTCGATCCCAGAACCCTGGGATCATGATCTGAGCTGAAGGCAGAGGCTTTAACCCACTGAACCACCCAGGTGCCCCACCCTATCATTTTTAAATAAAAAAACCAATACTCTCCCACTTCTTCTTCCTCTCCTGCCACTCAACCAGACGGAAATCCCACCACCACCACCCCCAGCAAGATTAATTACTGTAACAACTAGGAAGCTGACCAAAATGGCGGGTGGTTCAGAGTGCCTGTCTCTACGCCTCAGCTGCCGTGTGATCTCGGGCAAGGCACGACCCTTCAGTTTCCTCAATGGCAAAACAGGGGCAATAACAGAATCTATATCACAGGGTTTACTCAAGGATTAGATGACATACTAAATTCACAGCTTAAGCCAGTACCAGTCACAGTGAAGGCTATCTTGGCTATCACAATCAGTATTATTATTACAACCACATCTGAACCTCATACACTTACACTTGAACATAATTATAGCTAGTACCCATTCTCAAGGACACAGAAAAAATAGTTGTCACTTTTTAAAGTCTAAACACCGGTGAGAATAGATAGTATATAATAATCTGGGGGCAATTCGACTATGAATCTTTATTGAATAACAGGTATTAGGAGGGATGTTTTTAAGAATGGTGAGAAAAGGGGCGCCTGGGTGGCTCAGTGGGTTAAAGCCTCTGCTTTTGGCTCAGGTCATGATCCCGGGGTCCTAGGATCAAGCCCCACATCGGGCTCTCAGCTCAGCGGGGAGCCTGCTTCCTCCTCTCTCTCTGCCTGCCTCTCTGCCTACTTGTGATCTCTGTCAAATAAATAAATAAAATCTTAAAAAAAAAAAAAAAGAATGGTGAGAAAATATGATTCAATACCCTCCAAATCCGTTGCTGAGTGTTTGTTAAATAAAATCACCCCCTCAGTGCACTCAGCATAGCATCAGGCATGTGGAGAGAGCTAGTATGATGAACTACCATGACCACAAATCTCAAGGCAAAGTGGGATTCTGAAGACTACCAGGCCCAAATTCTCCCCCATCACACAACATAAAAATCTGCAAAACTACAAGTCAGGCTCCAACATTGCTCTGCTGTCCCTCTGTCTCTACATAAGCTTTTCTGCCTTCATCTTCTGGGTACATGAATGTTCTGCCTGAGACTCAATTTCAACAAAAGGGCTCCACTGCTAACAAAAATCTAGAAAGCACTGCTATAGTCCAAACCACTATTTCATGGATAAAGAAACGGCCTTGTTCTAGAAGTCCCACAACTTGTCCAAGATCTTACTGTAGTCAGTACCACTGTGAAACTAGAAATCTAGGCTCCTGAATTGTCATCCAGGGCTCTTTCCACTATTAAGTGTTACTTCATCTGGAGATAAATGCATCAAAACTTCTACCAGAGGGACGCCTGGGTGGCTCAGTTGGTTAAACATCTGACTTCTGATTTTAGCTCAGATCACGATCTCAGGGTCCTGGGACAGAGCCCCAAACTGTCATAGTCAGGCTCCACACTCCGCAGGGAGTTCTGTTTCCCCTTCTGTTCCTCCCCATGCTCACTCTCTCAAATAAATAAATAAAATCTTAAAAAACTTCTACCAGAACCAGCTTCTAAACCCAGATTTTCCCCGCTTAAAGTTGAATTTACTAATTTATATCCCACAACTCACCATAATTTCTCTCTGCTCTTCCAGATTCTTCAAAAAATTAGAAAATTCACGTAAGGAAGCATCTACAAAAATAAAGTTATGATTATTTGGTGGCCAAAGCAAAGGAAGGCAAACCATAAACCTCACATTTACATACCTATGCAGCGTTCATCATCTGTCTCTGCATCACCAATAAACTCAAATTTAAAGTCTCTGAGTGAATGTGCAAACTTCCGCTGGGCTGCTGAAAGACCTAGAAAGAAAAAGTTTATGGTTACCTGAGCTTTAAGTCCAGATTTAGAAGAAATGTATTCCTCCTAAGATCACCAGAGCTGTAGAGCTCTCCACCCAATCTATGAGGAGGCACAACCTAACTCTTGCCAAGGGGCCCATTGCCCTCAATCTGGCACGCTCTGGGATGCTTCTGTCTTTGCTTCTAGACTCTGGCACAGAACAGGTGCTGAAGAAATGTTTACTCCCTCCCCCACCCTCTTCCTCCTCAGAGATGTGACTGCTCCACATTGTTCCCATTTCCCAAAGCTCTTTCCCTATTGCTGCGCACTCAGGTCACAACTTGCCCAATTCAGAAGTTCACACTATGATTAGGAACACACACACCTGACGGTTTCTCCCAGGGCTGTATGAGAACTGGCTGGATGCCAAGGTTTCAAATATAAAAGTATCAAAGCTCAAAGTCAGCCAGTCAGATGCCCTTAACTGACTAGCAAACTCCAGCCACAGAAACCCAGGAGGATCAAAGAGTTTTCACAGAAGACAGCAGCATGGAGGTAACTAAAGGCCAAGCTTAAATGGTAGGAAGAATTTATTCTGCAAAAGACCTGTAGGTTCTCGTTTTTTAAACTGGAGATGAATAGAAAATAGTATAAAATGACACTGCAGTTTCGTTGACCATAGCCAAGACACAGAAGCAACCTTAATGTCCATCGATAGATGAGTAGATGAAGATGTGGTTTATATATACAATGGAATGTCACTTAGCCATAAAAAGGAATGAAATCTTGCCATTTGCGACAACACAGAGGGAACTAGAGGGCATTATGTTAAGTGAAATAAGTCTGAGAAAGACATATCACACTATTTCATTTATATGTGGAATAAAAATACAAATCAAACGAAAAGCAAAACAGAAAAAGATTCAGATACAGAGAACAAACTAACAGTCACTCGAAGGGAGGGGACTGGGGAGGATGGATGAAATAGGGAAGGGAACTAAGAGGTGTCATCTTCCAATTATAAAATAAATAACACCCAGGGGTGTAAAGTATACCATAAGGAATATAGTTAATAATACTATAATAACTTTGCATGGTGACAGATGGTAACTGACTTATTGTGGCAATCACATCATAATGTATATAAATATTGAATCACTATATTGATACTAACACAACTATTCCTCAAAAAAAAAAAATTAATAGGAAGTACATACAAAGAAAAAAAAACCCTTAAAAATGGAAGACTATTTCTAAAATAGGGTAAACATTTATTTTATGGGCCATAGATCATGTTAGGTAATTTTATCTCATTCAATATTCATATACAAAATAAAGATTATCTTCATTTTACAACGGGGTGCAAAAGCTCAGAGATGTTAAATAATTTACACAAAGTTACACAGTTACTACAATAGCAAAGGCTTGATTCTATTCAGGCACTATTTGCACAAAGCCATGCCCTGCCCAGGATACAATCCTGCCACTGGTCTAAAGCACTTTCTAGGAAGCTGCTCAGTGACTCCTGAACTCCTTACACTTCCTGTCTCAATACTGTGAATATCAACAGATTGTGTTGAAGTTTCATGTCAAGAAAATTGAAAAGTTGAAAAAAATAAAATGCAATCCATAACTGCTGGTCAGAGTACTCATGCAAATAATAAATATTGACAAGAAAGGGAAGCTAAGAATGTAAAACACTGAGGACTATTTTAATGAGATAGTAGAAGCAATTTTTTTATTTTAGTCATTGACTAAACAAGAAACAAAAGCAAAAGATTCTTATTTTTACATTAGAAAATGCTATCTGATTTTTTTTTCTTTTACCAACTCTTTACATCCAATCATTAAGTACAAAGGCTCCCCCAGTGACTCCAGTGACCCCTCAGCAGTAATTGCTTTCTCTCACTTCTCCAACTTTCTAGTCATGTTCATCAGCTCTTTCAGCTACTGTCATGGCTTGGTTTTGTTTCTTAATGTTTTTCTTAAAGAACTGTATTTTTTTTAAAAGATTTTATTCATTTATTTGTCAGAGAGAGAGAGCATAGGCAGGGGGAGCAGCAGGCAAAACAGGCAGAGGGAGAAGCAAGCTCCCTGCTACACAAGAAGCCCAACGTGGGACTTGATCCCAGGACTCTAGGATCATGACCCAAGCCCAAGGCAGATGCTCAGTTGACTGAGCCACCCGAGTGTTCCAGAAGACTATATTTTTTACAACAATTTTAAATTCCTAGCAAAATTAGGCAGAAGGCACAATGACCCCCTGCCCACACACACATGCATCACCTCACCTATTATCAACACCCCCTCGCTATCATGCTTTTTGAAACTTCTTTCTCCCTCTACCTAATTCATGTTTTGCTTGTTCTGCTCAAATCCTTTCTCTCATTAAAATAGAGACTGGAAGAAATAAATGTGAAAGGCTAAATCACAACACTTTAAGAGGATCATATAGGATTATAATTTCTTACCCTTGGCATATGGGAAAAAAGCACACACCGTAAGGTAAATTGTGATGGACTACAAGCATGGAGACAATTCTCCACCCCTCCATGTAGACACTGCTCTTTCTGATGTGACTCTGCCACCCCTCCAGCAATTGGGGGAGTCTCTCTTCCCACCCCTTGAATCTAGGCTGGTCTTAATGGCCCACAGGGTGTAGTGGAAGTGACACTGTGCAAATTAAAAGCCTCCATCTCAGGAAACTTTGTACACCTCTGCTCAACTCTCTTGGAACCTTCTGCTTTCCATGTCAACATGCCCAAGCTAGCCCACTGGTTCATCAGACCTCTGGCCCAGTCCCCCACTTACTGTCCCAGTGGTCGGATGGCCAGCCCACAGAAGCAGAGCTTTCCTGCCCTCTATGCAGGAACTCATCCAGACAAGCCAAGTCCAGACTGAAATAAATAAAAGACTGCTCTTTAAGTCACTAGGTTTGGGAATGATTTGTTACAAAGCCATAGATAACATAGAAAGATTAATGGAATTTGTGTTAAGCTTTAAAAATTTTTAAGACATAAAAAGAGTGAAGATAAGCACATACTCAGGAGGCATAAATAACAGCTATAAATCAATGAGGCAGAAATTCCAATAAAAAATTGAACAAAACACTTGAATAGGCCCTTCACAAAAGGAACTGAAAGAAATCTAAATGGCCTATAACCACATGAAAAGGTGCTCAAATTCATTAGCGGCAGTAAGTAAAAATGAAAATCTCAATACCTCACTAACACTCGCCAGACTGGCAAAAATTAGTCTGGCAAGCCCAGGTGTTAGAGTAATCCTTTATGTGGGACAATAGAAATCCTTACATATTGCTGTTTTAGAGTAAAAATTGGGGGGCACCTGGGTGGCTCAGTCGTTAAGCATCTGCATCTGGCCAGGTCATGACCCCAGGGTCCTGGAATCGAGCCCCAGTCTCCCTGCTCAGCAGGAAGCCTGCTTCTCCCTCTCCCAACCTCTCTGCTTGTGTTCCTGCTCTTGCTGTCTGTCTGTCTGTCTGTCTCTCTCTCTCTTTCACATAAATAAATAAAATCTTTTTTTTTAAAAAAGAGAGAGTAAAAATTGGAATACTTACTATTTAAGTACTTTGACATTTTCTAGTAAATTTGATGATATCCTACAACCCAGAAATTATCTTTCTAAGTAATTTCCAAGATAAATTCTTAACACATGGGCACTTGCAGACATATACCAGAAAATCTGTAACAGAACAATCACAATAATAGCCAAACACTGGAAAAATCAAATACCAATCAAGCATAGAACTGAAAATTACATTACAACCATATACTATAGGGTAAAAACAACTATAAATTCACATGTCAACACAGATGACTCTCAAAACTTGGACAGAAAGAAGTCACACACAAAAAAATACACACAGTATGGCTCTTTCATATAAAGTTCAAAACAAGCTACACTGTATTTTGAATTTCATACACAGGTCACGAAATTATAGAAAAGCAAGTGAGTCATTACCTCCGAAGTCATACAGTACCTACCACTGGGGACCAAGGACAGCAAGACACACAGAAAATGACAAAGGAATTAAAGGTATTTTAGTTCATAACTGACTGGTGAGTCTGTAAATATTTGCTTTATGGTTCTTGTTTACAATGTAGATTTGTTTTGTATATCTCTGTATTTTTGCCATAATCTCATAACTAAAAATAATTTTTTTAAAGATTTTATTTATTTATTTGACACAGAGAGAGAGAGAGTGTGAGAGAGAGAGAGAGAGATCACAAGCAGGCAGAAGGAGAGAGGGAAGCAGGCTCCCCGCTGAGCAGAGAGCCAAATGTGGGGCTTGATCCCAGGACCCTGAGACCATGACCTGAGCCGAAGGCAGAGGCTTTAACCCACTGAGCCACCCAGCCGCCCCTAAAAATAAAAATTTTTAAACCATAAACCTAGCTATTTAGACCATTCCAAAGTAACTTAGTTTCTACTGTAATCCAAACAAACATCTAATTATTCTGACACCCTTAAGCTGCTCCCTCCACCTGTAACACTCCCTCCCCACCCCCACTGGGCTGCCTCCTTCATAACCCTGATGGCTCAGCCCATTCAGTCCTCCTCCCTACCATCCTTCCCCCCCAGCCCTAAATCCCTCTCTATCCTATAGCAGATTTTTCTTCATAGTACTGACTACCGGAAACTACCTTCTTTAGTCACAACTTACTCAGCGTCATCTGTTTTCCTACCCTACAGTATCCTGACAAGTCCCTGAGGCAACAACCAACAGTCTTGTGCTTCCTTATACCCCTGAAACAGGGACCGTAACAGGATTTTCCTTCTGCATTTCATGCATTTATGTCCAGATATTACTGGTGTGTGGGTTTATCATTTTGAATCACTTCATGTTTTTCCATTTTGTTAATGTATATTTACTTATAAACACATTTTATATATAATATTCATATAAGATATAAACACTAGCATAAATCATACTTTTCCCCTCTGGAGCTGTTTCCTGCAGTGTTTTATCCAAATCACCAGGTGAGGCATACTTTAAAGACCATGTTTTGGGGTACCTGGGTAGCTCAGTGGATTAAGCATCTGCCTTCATCTCAGGTCATGATCCTAGAGTCCTGCGCAGGCATCCTGCTGGGTGAGGAGTCTGCTTCTCTTTCTCCCTCTGCCTGCCACTCCCCCTGTTTGTACTCTCTCTGCCAAATAAAATCTTTAAAAAATAAAATAAAACAAAGACCATGTTTCCTATGGCCAAGGCAGGATGCTCTTTAGAAAGTTAAAACTTAAAGGCACCAGTTTTTTAGCATTTCATAGTACCTAATTTCATTTTAGTTTAAAATGTTTGCAATAGCAGATTAAATTTGGGTTCATTTGCACAGCTAATGTATTTCTTCCTATGTAAATAGCACACTTTTCTCTCTTATTAAGTCCTAAGTATTACAGTCACAGTAATAATTTATTTTAAAATAAATGGTTCTTCTTTTCTGTTGACTTCCTTCTGTTATTATTGGAGTTCATTACGCAAAATTTTTATTGTTTAAAAATTTGACCATACCAAACTCCATTCCTTTTAAGAATCACAAATTTAATCACATTTCCATCACTTTTCATTTTCTTCTCTGATGTAGTTTATAATTCCACAGCTATCTTCTGCCTCTCAAACATAACACAAAAATCATAAGACAGTTCACCATATTTAGTACAGTCCATCAAACAAGCACAAAGATGCTCTGTGCGAAGGATGATGCTTCGTCATTCCAGTATCACTGCACGTGAATCTCAACCAGTCTGTAGTGCTCACGTTACAAAAGCTGGCCACATTCCTCCACTGGGGCGAAGGTGGCGAGGGGCCGCTGGATGGGAATACCCTGACGAGTGCCTGCTCTGTGCTAACGGACTTACAGATACTACTTCACCGACTCCTTAATCAGCCAGGAGGGCAGGCGTTGGTGTCACCTTCTTTTTACAAATGGGTTAAGTTCAGAGATAGATCAGTGACTTGGTCAAGGGCACAGACCGCTTCAGACGGCTAGTAATAAGTTCTGCAGGCAAAGGATCAACTCCAGTCCCTCAAGCTTCTCCCAATGTCCTTTCCAACACATCATGCCAACTTTCAGAAGACGGAGTGTTATTCCTTTGCCCGGATCTCACCCAGTTATCAGAACGGTGCGAATAAAGATTTGTAATTAACAGGAAAATTTGCATACACAGGGCTCCATGCCCAGGTCCTCTCCAGCCAACTAATTCCGGAGCACTGAGAATGAAGTACCTTGAAGGTACAAACAAAGCACAGCAAACGTAAAGAATTCATGCGATCTGTGCTCTTTCAAATGAACCTGCCCCTTCAGAGTCCCCCAGACTAGAACTTGTACGTCTTCAATCCGCAGACAAACGGAAGAATGCACAGGCAACAGAACCCTTCCCAGGGTTAAGAGCTGTGTGGGAGATGAGGAGTTCTTTTGGAGACCTTGTGGGTTTGAGATGTAGGGCACCACGTGGACAGATGTGACCACAGTTTCAATCCAGGTTCGAACAGCCTCCAGACAGTTGCTGGCCCAAATTGCTACAGCTCACCCTTGCTGATTTTAGAAGTGAGAACATTTTCTTTTTCCCCCCAGAATATCCACCCATTAACAGTTTTCAGTGAGGACTGTGAACTCTGAGACACATACAGACAGTTAGAAGAGGTGAATGGGAAGCCTCTCTGTTCAGGTTGCTCTAGCGTTCCTACACTTTGAGGCTGCCTTCTGCACGAGGCACAACCAGGGAAATGGCAGGCCCCACTCTGGTGATAAAGCCTGCGGCTAGGGTCTCCAGCAACTGCCCATACCACCGAGCAAAGCACGAACAGGGCCACTTGAGGAGATGTGGCAGCTTCTACACTTTTGGGCTTCAGAAGAATGAAACGGCAAATAAATATATCTTTCTTACTCATTAAGTCTGAGATTCAAGACTGCACACTCCATAGTGGATGCTAAATTAGCCTTTTTTTTTCCAACGAGGCAAACTGCACCTAGATGTTCACATTCCTCTGCATGTAGAGACCTAAGTAACTGGTTATCAAATATGCAAACATTCTGCCAAGAGAAGCTCTGCCACCCTTTCTGCATATCAAAACAGGTACCAAAATTCTTCAACATTTTATTTAGACAGGAACAGGGTACAGATTCTAAGAACTTAATATCTTTCATGCCAGATTCATGCCAAGGATATAATGCCGATGTTAATCCAACTTAACTCGGCAATGAAACAAAATTCCTCTAGGCCTGTAAACTGGCTTCACATTTTCCTCCTTCTTTTCCAGATTCACACAACTGGCAGTGGCACTATATCCAAGAACAGCACGAGGGACTCTCTGTACGAGTCAAATAAGAAAGTAAATAACTCACTTTGTAGATTTTTTAAATGATGCAAACATCTCATGAGCCCAAAATGCATTACCGGGCTAGCCGAGGCCTGAAGGCCAAATCACAGGCTGTTCTAGGAGCAGGAACTGTTACAGAAAGGCATTCCTGGCTCTGACTCCAATTCCAGCCTTACTGCAGTGTGCTTAGAGTAAGATCTTCTTACTCACAGAAAAAGCAGCTTCTAAAGTCACTAGAATATTCCAGACTTGAACTGACAAATCTATGGGGTAGAAGAAAATAAGAAGAGTCCACAAAGACGCGTATGCCTTGGAGCAAGCGCATAAACCAGGAGTACAAGACCCAAGACGTGATAACAGACAACCAGATGCTGGTAGCCAAAATCATTGCAAACAACACGCAGGAAAGGGGTGGTCTGAACACTGCAGAGAATCCCATAGGCAGGTCCACACTGGGGACCACCACCCAATCTTCGCCACACTTTATTCCAAACTTCAAGTGTTCTGTACACATTCAGTAAATGTGCAGAGGCTACGCAGGCTAGGTTCTGTGTACAGAGAGAATCCCAGTCACTTCAGGCCATCAGATAAGCAGGGCACATGACCATCACCTGGCCTACCAGCCTGCAAACTGTCTTTGGCCCCAGATATAGTTGTTCAAAGAAAATCTTATTTACGGTGCGAACAGAAAAGTCAGCAGACAAGTATTCGTTTCCCACTGCTTCTATAACTAATCACCACAAACTTAATGGCTTAAAAACAACACAGATTTATTCTTATAGTCTTGGAGGTCAAAAGGCCAAAGTCAGTCTCACTGGGAGGCATTCCTCTGAGAGGCTCTACAGGAACATCCATTTCTTTCCCTTCTCCAGGTTCTAGAGGATGCCCAAACTCCTTGGTTCAGAGGCCCCGGCCCCCAGTCACATCACTCTGGCCTCCGCTTCTATCACACATCTTCCCTGACTCTTTCAAGGACTACTGTGATTACAGTGGGCCCACCATCCTCACCCAGGATAATCTCACCGCCCCAAGCCCTTTAACTTAATCTGATCTCCAAAGCTCCTTTTGCCAAGTAAAATAACATATTCACAGTTTCCAGGAAGAGAAAGGGACCTCATTCTGCCAACTAGACCTTCTAATGTCAGATACTCTCCTAACCACTTTATATTTATTGATTGCTTCAAGTACCCCAACCACTCTAAGAGACAGGTATTATTATTATGCCCACTTTACAGAGAAGAAAACTGAGTCACGCAGAGGTTAAGCAACTTGCCCAAGATTATACAACCAGTAAGTAGTAGAACCAAGAGATTATCAAACCTGCTCAGGTGGAGGTAAGATAAAGATCCCGCTCAACTGGTCCCCATCTCCCACAAAGGGGTCCCCAATGAGAACTCACCCTGCAGAAAACTCAATCTGAAAATCACTGACAGTCTCTCACCTTCAGTATACAGTTGGGAAAGGAAAGCACAACTTTGAACACCGAGTTCAGTTTCACACACCTAGTTCAAGGTCAGCACTAACTAAAATCCAAGTTTTAGTACAGAATCCTGCTTTCAGGATAACCCAGTGTTGCACCTGTTAGGAAGGAATACATGGTCCAGCAGGGGGACAGTACGCCCCAGAGAAAGGCTGCAAAGGTGGGGTACATTCACACACAGATGGGGAAGGGGACCGAGGTGACGTGCTTAAGTATGAAAAAGAATATTAAGCTGAACACCCTCCCAAGCTCCACCCTCTCTGATTATAATTCATAGAGAATAAGAACGGCTAAGGGGCCAACAAGCATTACAATCACAGAGCTGCATGCGGATATTTGCATAGCTTGACATTTCCAGGGAAATACCTAAATCTGAGCATCAAAAACCGATGGTTCCATAGATTTACTTATTTGGCCACCGCTTTCGTTACAGTTTTAATCTGAATCTCTCAAACCCTCCAGTTATTACCACTGGTCCCCCTACTCCCTGCAGTCTTCTGCTCCTCTGCCTCACATACGTCAAACATCTGCGTGGCCCCTGGAGGCACTGGGATTCCACGTCTGGGCCTAAATTAAAGAACTTTAGCAGGGAACATCATCTTAGAGACAACCTCGACTAATGATCCTATTTTACAGATGAGGAACTGATGGCACAGTGTAGAAGCAGTGTGGATAATAAAAAGAAAGGCAGAGCTGGCTTGAAATATTGGCTCTGACATATCCCAGGTGTGGCTCTGGGCAAGATGCACTGTATGTATCAGATTTCCCATCTATAAACTGAAAATACACAGAATGTCCCATCTAAGGAACATGTGACCTCTCACTTTCCCTTCGAGAGCAATATGCTTGAGCCAGAGCCTTCGCTTCCTACACTGGCAGGTTTCGTGGCACATGACCCTACCCAAACTTCTCCAGGGCTGAGTTAAGGAAGATAGACAGGTGACCTAAGAACAGTCCCTACAGGCCAGGCAGAGACACAACCACGTGGAACATGTATATACGGAACTGAAGAAATGAGGTAAAGCCCACAAAATGTAAAACAACTGGGGGGTTTACAAAGGGGTATGCAGATGGCCGTTAATCTATCCTTGCAACTCGTGTAGTAGATATTCATAAAACAAAATCATTAGCACAAAAGAATAAAATGATCACAATGTATTACAATGAGAGAAACAAGGACACCCACACATCCCTGAGTCAATGAACCATTTTGTGGTCCTTCCTCCCATCTACACTCCCTCTCTCCTATACTTCCAGGAACCCAAGCGGCCTGAATTCCAGTTTTCCCTTCTCAGCATCTCATTCCATAGAAACATTATTCTCTGCACCCACACTCTACTCATGTTGTGGATTTATCCAACTTTGTGCCAGGCAGTGTTCTAGACACAGAGGTGAGGTGAGAGTGGGTAACAGGCCAAGGCGAGACAGAGGAGTAGAAAGGGAGTCGAGAAGACAGATAATAAAAACATAAACCACAGTCTGTAGGGAGCAGGTAACTGCCACAGAGAAACCTGAAGAAAGGTAAGGGAAATGGGAATGCCTGGGGAGAGGCTGGGTAGATCTGAGTTGATGGTGTAGAAAATATGGCACCAAAGCAAAGACCTGAATCATGCAAGGAGCTAGCCACACAGATAACTGCCTTTCCAGACAGAGGGACAGTCATACACAGACCTGCCGAAGCCAAGGAGGGACAGAGAAAGCAATAGGCAAGAAGGGCAAAGATCAGGGGGGCCAGTTCAGAAAGGACTTGACTTTCTATTATGAGTAAGATGGGGAGCTCTGAACATTTAGCAGCATCACTCTGGCTGCTGTGCTGTAAACAGACTGAAGGTAGACAAGAAAGGCAGAAGGAAAACAAGTTAGGAGGTACTACCCTGATCCAGGGAGAGATGACAGTACCTCTTTAAAAAATTTCTGGAAACTGTGCCAACAACTGGTAAGACTCTGGGATCTCGACCTAGTGAGCTGAGGGATCTACGTGCAAAAACTTCCCCAAGAATAGCTATCACTTTTGAAACTTCTTGATTTCGAAGCCAAGAAAGTCTGCTTTATAAGTGCTTAAAACGAGTAAAGTATTCTTGTTGCCATGTTACGGGTTCCATTGTGCCCCCCCCCACATTCGTATATTAGAGTCCTATCCTGCAGGATCTCAGAATGTGACTTTATTTGGGGAGAGGGTCTTTATAAGTGTAATCAAGTTAAAGCTGGATCATTAGGGTAGGCTCTCATCCAGTAGAACGGGTGTCCTTCTAAAAAAGGGGAACGTTAGATGCAGACACATCGAGGGAAGACAAGGTGGAGCTGTGGAGGATGATGGCCATCAACAAGCTAAGGACAGTGTTCCAGGCCACTGTGAGGAAAGCCTCCCACAGCGCCCAGAAAGCACCAGCCTGAAGACACCTCAGTTCTGGACTTCCAGCCTTCAGGGCAAGAGACAATACATTGCATACGTAAGCCACCCAGTCTGTGGTAATTCGGTATGGCCGCCCTAGCAACCTAATTCAACAGGATTCTTCTCCCCCACACTTTTTTAGAAAAATAAGGTGACCTGGGGTTAACAGTAATACAGGCGTAAGAACACTATCAGTAAGTACTGGTCTTACAGATCAGGGATTTAAGCTCTGTAGCAAAACAATATTATTCAAACATTCTGGTCACTGACTATAGTGAGCTGCCAAACAAAGTGGTTTCCAAAATGACCAAAGAAAGGGGAGACAAAAAGAAAAACAAAACCACATAGAGGGGATAATGTCAAGACAAGCTACCGTGTTAACCACAGTACATGCTTAAAGCCCAAAGTAAACAGGTGTAGGGCGTGCGGTGTCAGGTGTTCTTGTGGTTCATGACTGCGAGCCTTCCCGCTCTCCTGCCATGGGAGCATCACCACGCCGCAGACACGAAAGAAAAACCTAGTTGCCAGCCAAAGCTAAGGGTAACTATGTAACTCTCGTTCCCCTCAAATGCTTTAATCATCTGTTTCCTTTAAAATAATCTTTTTTAAGTAAAACAGGAGTCTCTGTAAGGGGGAGCTAAAACCTCTTCTTTTGTGTCCCAAGATAAAACAGGATCACAAGAGCTAAAAGAAATGCCCCAAAAAATGACCCATGACTCATATCACTCACTTGGCACAGCCAAACATGTCATACAAACACCAGGATGTGACAGTTGCCCTGTGGAGTCTGTGACCCCCATTGGAAAGAGATCCCCATGATGTCACATACCGCATACACACTGAGGGGTCCAAATTACACAGTCCACAAGAGTTCCATGGAAGACAAATTCAAAAGAAATGTGAAAGTCATCAGGAAAGCCCAGCATGGAATGGGCAGCTTGAAGAGGGTCCAAATAAATGAGTTAAATTCATATCACTTTAAACCACAGAGGAGACATTCCAGGCAGTAGGAACAAAATTGAGGGGAATCCTCCAGATTCCCAGATGGGAATGAGAAAGACTATCTATACTGCACCCCCTGTCTAAATTAGAACCTTCTGAAGACAAGAAATAAAGACTCAAATAATGAGAATACAATAGCAAAGAACCCAGAAAAATTAAGTAAACAACATGTCCTTACAGAGAACTCGCAGCATAGCCTGCCATGGGATCTCCTCTCTGGACCGTTGCCATTAACACTACTTGGCTTCTGAGTGTTTACTTTTTTCTCTCTCTCTCTCATGTTCTCTGAAGTGGAGCTCTTACCTGCTTTTCCCTTGTTTCCCAAATTAAAATTCTCAAGAGAACAAAATGTATCCAGCTCATTTTTTTTTCCCCACAGAAGGCCATGACAGAAGTAGCTGTCTAGTGTGCTACCCCAAGCAAGTCAGCCAGCTCAGGAAGAAGAGAGGAGGGAGGTCCTGTGGGCCTCAGAGACCTTTCTCAGCTGCGCCTGTAAGCAAAGCCATTTCCCCTTATAGCTGCTGTGAAGTAGGTAGCAAATGCCAAGCGTGACAACTTGGGTACGAAGCCAAAGAGGACAAAGTACTTCCTTTAAAGGTCAAAACTACTTCTGAAGACTTTACTATGTCAACCATAAAAATTCCACAAAATGCCCCTAAAGACAGAAACCAGTCCATCTGAAAAACCTTAGTAGGCAGGGCAGAAGTATACGAGATGGACCATTTTAGCCTAAGAAATTATGTTTGACATCAGGCAGTTTTAACAATCCTAATAGACTAGAACATGGGTTCGGATCCAGTGCTTCCAAACGGTGAAAATGTGTACAACAACCATCCAACAGTTACAGAGCTCGTCCTTGACACCGCACGCCCTACACCGTGTGCTGCTGGCTACGAGGAAGATCTCTACCTGTATTAGTTCCTTTAACCCTCACTATGCCCAGTTCGGCACACTTTTTGCCACCTTATTTTAAAGACATGCACCAGAAGACACAAACGGGTCACACTGAGTTAGATGCTAGAGCAAAGATTTGCTCCAGGTTTCCACCTAAACCACAATACACTGCTGCCTCCCCACAGGTAAAACTACGCAGGCCACAGATGGGTCACAAGATTTTTGCCTTACGATGCTCTTATAAAATATATGTAAATCATCAAAATGTCTGGATTGTGTTGCAGCATTAGAGGAGAAGTCAAGAATTTTTTTTTCAAGGTTGTATGGGCATCTCCACTGTGTGGAGGACAAGTTGGTCTTTGCACCTGTGGTCACAGGCCTGGACCTCGGGAGCTCATGCGGGACCCACACTGTTCCTGGAAGGTGAATGGCTTTGGCCTCGCTGGCCTCTACAAGTCAGACTCTGACAGCATCAGACACATGAACACCAGGAGCTCTGCAACCAGTGGGGATGGGAAGGGTCCTGCAAGCAGGCCTGGAAGTGGAGTTGCTCTGACTACAGAATTTCTAGCAACACCACTGCTACAGTGGTGGGCAACCTGGGGCACAGGCAGCTGGAAAGGCTCCCACATAGAAGGCCCTCGAAGACAAGATGATACCTCTCAGCTCACTCCCTGGCCATCTACAGTGGTAGCTAAAGGCTGGCCCTGAGCCTGGTTCCAGGGGCACCCGGCAGAGCTTATCACAGGGCACAGCCGCCACCTGTGCCTGGCCCACCAAGGCCACTGCTCCCTTCATGCTGCTCCCCAGAGAGGCAGGCTTCACAGCTGGTTGGGGCCCAGGCTTGGTCTCCATACTGTGTGCAATGATTTCTGGGAAATTTTGCTATAGTGATGACACTGTTTTCAGTGTTTTCACTGTTTCACTGTTTTCCGAGAGTTCTATCTTTTATTCAGAATGAAATTAACTTTTTTTTTTTTTTTTTTTTTTTTTTTTAGTTCTGGGGAGAAAAAAAAACAAAAAACAGCTTTGTGGACAGTTCCTAGGAAAGGAAAATTAAACAAGAAGAAGGACAGGATAAGAAAGCTATGCAGAGGAACCCGCAGCCAACAGGAAGAAGGAAAGAGTAATTGGAAAAGCCACTCTTAGAAAACAAGTACCAGCCAGGCAGTTAGGTCGAGGTATGCTTCTTGGTTTCCTGCTTCCTGAAGGGCAAAGTCAACATGTACCAGGACCCCGGACGGCAGGATCCGCACAACCCAGGCCTCTTAGAGCAGACAGACACAAGTCTGGGCCTCCTGAAAACTAGTCATGTTTAAAAAGGAAAGAGGTTTGGACACCTGGGTGGCTCAGTCAGTTAAGCATCTGCCTTCACCTCAGGTCATGATCTCAGGGTCCTGGTTTGAGCCCTGCAACAGGCTCCTTGCTCAGGGGGGAGCCTGCTTCTCCCTCTGCCTACTGCTCCCCCTGCTTCTGTTCTCTCTCTGACAAATGAATTAATAAATCTTTAAAAAAATAAAAAAGAGGAAAGAGGTGTTATATAAATAAATAGGGCACAGTCAACTTGTAAATCCTGAAAGCATGAGAAAAGTACAGAAGTGCACATCTAACAGTTTAAGAGTCCTCCCGCCCCATCTTAAACAATGATTTTTTTTTAATTTTCTAATTTTCTGTATTTTCAAAATATTCCTCATCTAGCATAAACTACTTTTAGAATTGGGGGAAAAAAACAAGTTAAAGCCAAGACAAAACAGAAGAATGGATGGGCATGCCTGGGTGGCTTAGTCAATTACGTCGTCTGCCTTCAGCTCAGGCCATGATCCCAGGGTCCTGGGATCAAGTCCATTGGGCTCTCTGCTTGGCAGGGAGTCTGCTTCTCTGTCTCCCTGTGCCTCTCCCCCTGCTTGTACGCTCTCTTCCTCTCTCTCTCTCGCTCTGTATCAAATGAATAGGAAAATCTTTGGAAAAAAAGGGAAGGGAAGAGAAAAGAAAAGAAGGGAAGAGAAGGTATGGTATTTGGGGACAAAAAAGAAGAATGCATGATATCTGATCATAAGGATAAACTGAGGTATAAGACAGCATGGCTGTGATGGTAAATTTTATGTGTGAACTTGACTGGGCCACAGGATGCCTGCATATGACATGAAATATTCTTTCTAGGTATGGCTGGGAGATGTATCCAGAAGACACTAGCGTATCAGTGGGAGACTGAGCAAAGCAGATGGCTTTCCCCAATGTGGACTGACATGATTCAACCACGAACAAACAAACATTTTTAAAAAATTAAAATTCACTAGTAATGAAAGAAGGAAAGAAAACCTGAATAGCTTTTCACCTGATGGCCAATATGATGTCAGCGAAATCAGTATTTGCAAGCATGTGGGTAAATAACCTTTCATATATTGATAGGAGAGAAGAAAATGAATCTGCAGCTACGGCTCACTGTTCCTCCTCTCTTCCTCCCCCTAAAAGAGGAAAGAATGCAAACAACCTGCCATGGCAGCAGACCCATTTCTTTTATATCTATTTCAAAAAAAAAAAAAAAAAGGGTAATATGTGTGCAACATTTCCAGAAAAAATGCTCAAGATAGCCAACATGACTACTGTTAACAGCTGAGGTCCCAACCTCTGAAAACTGACATACTTTACAAAGTAAGGTTAGTTGTCCCTCAAAAAAGCCTCATCACAAAGCTCCCTGGCCTGCAACACAGCACAGTGATTGAGAGTACAGGTTCTGGACGATGTCCAGACAGACTGGGGCTCACACAATGGTGCCCGCAGGGACCAGATAGGTGGCCCTGAGCAGACAGACATCCCTCCCAAGCTTTGCCGATAACTTGGGAAGAACACTGGTTTTCATATAACAAACTGTAGTAAAGGAAAATAGTGAATCAAAAGATTACAACTTTATCCTGTCTGAATAAGAGTGGTGAAACCAATTTTTTTAAAAGGGGAAGTCAAGAGAGGAAGCCAAGGTAAGGTGAGGAAACAACTGCATTTTAGGTATTTCACAAAGTAGCAGATGAACAAACAAATTCTGGAAGCAACTAAGAGAAAGGTCAAGGCCAGAGATTCTCATTGTCAATTATGTGCAGAGAGGTAACTGAAGTGAATTTTCCTTGTCAGAAGGAAAAAAATAGAGAAAATCTGGAGCTGCAAATAAAGAAATGAACCATGAAGGACACTTACGATAGACAAAGGGGGAGGCAGAAGAAGACAGAGAAAAGACAGGGCCAAAATGAGGTAGGGGTGTGCAGAATCAGAGAAGACACAAAATTGGGAATGCTCAAAAGTGGCAAATGTTTTGCAAGGCTGGGGATTTGGCAAGAAGTAGCTCTCTGACAAATCATCCTGACTCCTCCCTTTCCCTTAGCCCCCTACACACCCAGCTCTACATCTGAAATATCCCATGGATCTGCTCACTTTCTCAGTCTCCACTTCCCAAGAGACCAGCTAACATCCTTCATTCACCAAACTATGTTACAGAAAGTGTTTTTGCCACAGGGAGAGTTAGCACAAAAGGAAAGAAAAAGTTGAACTAGAAATGGAAAAGTTCCAAAAGGAAATATTGGATTTCATGTTCTACAAACCAATAAAGCAAAGATATAATCATTAAAAATTTAAGTAACCTAGAAACCCAAGGATCAAATCTGTAAATTACAAACTTGATTGATAGATACCTTCCAATCAAGCCTAAATTATACCTCAGCTCTGGACCATGACTTCATAATTCCTGAGAAAGGTTACAGGTAAATGGAAGTTCATTATTCCATTTGCCCAAAATTTTTTAAAGTTAACTTTTTTTGTACTTTCTCATCTTTAATCTTTATTTCCTTGATTTCAAGTATTTCTATGGTATAAATTGCTATTAATGGACTGACTTTATTTTCTCTACTCCAACGAGTTTAATCCATAATTTTGGTTTAAATATTTTCCCCTCTTTTGGTGTGGCCTCTTTTTTGGATTATGATTTTGAATTTTGTATCTTCTTAAGTAGTCAAATTTTTCCCATTATTTTGAAGAGGCATCTTCAACCATTTGCATGCTTAAAAAAGGACCCATCATTTACATCCCTGAACATTTTAGAAGAAAACTAAACTATTTCCAATTGTCCTAAACTTTATTTTTTTTTTAAACTTAATTCTGGCATCTCTGAGTTATTCTGTTCCTTTGTTTCTCTTTCTGTACATTTTAAACCACAGTCTCATGTCATACCTTTTACTTAATACAACCAATCATCCCTACCATTTTTCTTTTTCACAAGTTTACCTATCATTTCAGAATTATCCTTAAAAGTAATAAGCATCTACTATCATGTGGGGTGTGTTATACAAAATTCACCCCTCATCCTTAGAATCATATGACAAAGGTAAATATTATGTCTTCATTTTGTAGACAGACGGTGGGTAGGGAAACAGAAGTAAAATAGGTCACAGAGGAAAACCGGAAGTTAGCCGAGGTCACTCTTGATTCCCAGCTCACGTTCTCCTCGTTCCTAAACTCTGGTAGAACTACTTGCTCGCACACTAGGCAGCACTGGGCTATGGCGGTTTGACTGACATACCAAATTAGTGTAGCACTACCTCACCTTTCAAATCTACCTGAGGCTTGGAAATCTGAGAGCCACATGGCTAAGAACTAGGTGGCAAAGGAAGGTTTGTGGTGCCCTTGGGCAATGCTATTCAAGGTGCCAGCCCATGTACGGTTGGTCCCAGGGTCCCAGAGACCCAATAATTTGGACAAAACGTAAATTAATGGAGCACACCTGTTTAGTTTGGCTGACACTATTTTACAGCAAGACCTTTTTTAAAGATTTTCTTTATTTGGCAGACAGAGAGCATGAGCAGTGGGAGGGGCAGAGAGAGAAGCAGACTCCCTGCTGAGCAAGGACCCTGATGCTGGGCTCGATCCCAAGACCCTGAGATCATGACCTGAGCTGAAGGCAGAAGCTGAACCGCTGAGCCACCCAGGCACCCCTACAGCAAGAACTTCTTGATAAAGGAAGTCAGCTTATCGTAACCAAAAGTCTGTGGACCAGGGGCGCCTGGGTGGCTCGGCGGGTTAGGGCCTCTGCCTTCGGCTCGGGTCATGATCCTAGGGTCCTGGGATCGAGCCCCGCATCAGGCTCTCTGCTCAGCAGGGAGCCTGCTTCCTCCTCTCTCTCTGCCTGCCTCTCTGCCTACTTGTGATCTCTGCCTGTCAAATAAATGAATAAATAATCTTTAAAAAAAAAAAAAAAGTCTGTGGACCAGCATAAGTCTACAGGCTTCACTTTGAGTAGCACTGACCTACAGCAGCATTTTTCGAAGTACCCAGAGCAGCATTTTTCAGTGCACCATCTGTGATTTAGTGGGTGATAAAATCAGTACACTGAGCCATACCAGCATTTTTTAATAGTAGAGAAAGAAAATAGAGTCCTCTGGTTTACAGAGTTAAAGACAGGTAGGGCATTACAATTAGCTAATACAAAAACACTTTTGAACAAAAACAGGTAATTCTTGTAAGGCAAGTATAAAGGACTCATTGGGTGAGGGTATAAATTTTATAAGTGAATATACATTTCCATTCATGGAGTGGAAATTATTGTGTATGTACAAAATTTATAGGCTTCTTTTTTTTTAAGATTTTTTTTTAAATTTATTTACTTGACAGAGGTCACAAGTAGGCAGAGAGGCAGGCGGGGGATGGAGGGGGAAGCAGGCTCCCCGCTGAGCAGAGAGCCCGATGTGGGACTCGATCCCAGAACCCCGGGATCATGACTGAGCCGAAGGCAGAGGCCCCAACCCACTGAGTCACCCAGGCACCCCTGCAGGCTTCTTTTAAGTGTACTGAGATGGACTGGGACAGCTCTTGGATTAGCACTTTGTATTAGCACTGGATTTACCAGGCTTGTTATCCACTCTGTAAGCACTACCATGCAAATAATATCATTAATTCTAACTTCCAGATTACTCTTTCGCTTTGGTTTTCTAAGAACTAGCTTTGCTTTGCTTTTTTCTTTCTTTTTTTTTTTAGAGAGAGAGTGAGAATACATGAGCAGGGGGAGAGGGAGAGAGAGAAAGGGAGAATCTCAAGCATCTCCACTCAGTGTGGAGTCCAATCCCACACCCCCAAATCATGACCTTGAGCCAAAACCAGAAGTCAGATTACCAACCAACTGAGCTGCCCTGGTACCCCCTAAGAACTGGCTTTCTAAAAAATAAAGAGAAGCTGATAAATGAGTTCAGAAACACCCAACTTTTATATATCACATTCATACCTCCATACAGCAAAGGAGAAACCCCAAAGTATAGAAACTAGGCACTTGGAGCCATCTCTGAGAAGGAGAAACAGATTCCCAGAGATAACATGAAACAGCAACACAGTACAGCGATTAGGAGCCTCCATTCCTTATAGCCAGCTGCCCACAGACTACCTTTCCGGGTTCCTGCAAGCATCCAAGCTTGGATTCCTGACACGTGGTTTCTAACATGGGTAAGGGCTCCAGAGACAGATGTTGTGCTTCCTACTCTACTCTTCCTACTCTACAAATGAGGGAACGGGCATAGAAAGAGTAAGTGAAGATTCAAATTAAGAAATGTCCCCTCTCCACATGAATACCCAACCTTTGTATCAACATGGATGGGACTGGAAGAGATTATGTTGAGTGAATTAAGTCAAGCAGAGAGTCAATTATCATATGGTTTCACTTATTTGTGGAGCATAAGGAATAACAAGGAGGACATTGGGAAAAGGAGAGGAGAAGTGAGTTGGGGGAAATCGGAGGAGGAAACAAATCACAAGAGACTGTGGACTCTGAGTGACAAACTGAGGGTTTGGGGGGTGGGGGTGAGCCTGGTGGTGGGTACTAGGGAGGGTACATATTGCATAGAGCACTGGGTGTGGTGCATAAACAATGAATTTTGGAACACTGAAAATAAATTTTTAAAGTAAAATTAAAAAAAAAAGAAATGTCCCCTTTCCATACATGATATTATACAGAGCATATAAAACAGTTATTTTTTTATACAAGCTTGCTTTTATGTTTTTAATTTTTAGGCCTTTTTTTTTTCTTTTTTTCTTTAAGAGAAAACATTTCCAACATGAGTAAGAAAGCTTGGGGCCACTGTGTTTAGTTTGGACTACATTTTAAAAGGATGCTGGCAAAACAAAACATCCAAGAAAAGTTATCAGGATAACGGGGATTCCAAAAACCCTACCAATTAAGACAAAAATCTTGGGAAGGTTCCTGAATTTTGAGGGACATCAATTAAACCAGTTCTTAGATTCACCACACATGGTCCTAACAGACTCATCCAAAAGCCAATATAGGTAGAAGCTAACAGGAGCAGATCTGATTTAAAGTAAAGCAGAACTTGCTAAGTGTAATATAATGGGCTGTCTCACACAGCAGGCAATTATGAGACATCACCCTACTGGTATGGTAGCGACACCCTGCTGAGAATGGGACTTCAGAGCAGTGGTCCAAAAAGGTCCTGCCCTGTGCACTTTTTTTCTAAGCCAATCAACAGCTTGTGAATTACTAGCACTAATACTTTCCTACCTTTATAGCACACTGTGAGAGTACACATATAATGGATTAAGTAAGACAGGTTTGAAAATTTAACCATCATACTGTATAGGATTTTTATGAAACTTGACTCCATATTCTAAGCAGCTGATTTTAGCATATGGATTGCCTATGGTAGAGTTTTATCATGAGTGACTGGAAAAGTTCTCCAAAGCCCAATGTTAAATTCCTCTCTTCAGCGCAGAGACTCTACTTTCCAGAAAGACTGCGTAAGTAGGGAAGAGGGAAAAAAACACCAAAGCAGAAAGAAAGAAACTTAGTATACAAGGGGTGGAAAGGAGGCAGAAATGCCCCCCCACCAAAGACCCCTTCAGTCAGTCTTCATGACAGAAATGACATTTAAAAGAGCCAGTGGATAGCCTTCCTCGTTGTATCTCATTCTTGCTGTGCCTCAAGGAAAGGTCCCAGGGGAAGAAGTAGATGCTTCCCATCTCAGATCTCCAAAGAGTCCTGGCATCAGTTCAGCTCTGACCCTATCTGCTCTAAAGCCCTGGAGACGTCAAAAAATTTATAAACAACTGAACAGTTAACATCTGGGTTTCTCCATTTCTCCAGTTCTGAGATGTAGGAAAAAGCGTTGTGGGGAAATACTGTGAGAAGTAGCTAGTCTGTGGAGTACACAAAGATTATCTGATAATGGGGCGCCTGGGTGGCTCAGTGGGTTAAGCCGCTGCCTTCGGCTCAGGTCATGATCTCAGGGTCCTGGGATCGAGTCCCGCATCGGGCTCTCTGCTCAGCGGGGAGCCTGCTTCCCTCTCTCTCTCTCTGCCTGCCTCTCCTTCTACTTGTGATTTCTCTCTGTCAAATAAATAAATAAAATCTTTAAAAAAAAAAAAAAAAAAAAAGATTATCTGATAAAAACGCACAGAGGTGGGGCGCCTGGTTGGCTCAGTCGGTTGAGATTCTGCCTTCGGCTCAGGTCATGATCCCAGGGTCCTGGGATCCAGCCCCACATTGGGCTCCCTGTTCAGTAGGGGTCCTACTTCTCCCTCATCCCTCTCCCTCCTGCTTGTGCTATCAAATAAATAAAATCCTTTTAAAAAAAAAAATCTTAAAAGGCACAGAATATTAAGCAAGGATGTTAATTTGTTTGGATAATGCCACCAATCTTAATTGTATTTTTTACTCTTTTTGAAGTAGAATATGAATGGTGGTGATAACCAGTGATGGAAATTTTTTGTAAGAAGGATCATTTTATAAGGTCATTTGGATATTTTATAGCAAAAACAGGAGGTATGTTATTTTAGACTTTATTAAAAATTTTCAGTTTTAAAATGGGGACAAATATACAGCATGTCATTCAATCTCAGTCAATATAATTTAAAATTGAATCTTTTACCTTGCATTCTGACAGGTTTTTCATTTGGGGTGTTAATCCTTCAGTGTGCTAATGTTTTATAAAGCCCAGAACACTACTGCACTGCAAGGTTCCCTTGTTTTCTCCTCTAGATAACTCTCTGACTCAGTTTGCTACAATAAAACCAATAGTAGATTCCTCACCAGGAGCCAAGTTCTGGTCTGAACTCTGCAATTAACTAGCAGTGGGAACCCTAGAGCAGTCACTTAACCTGACTGGGTCTCAAGTTTCCTTACCTATAAAGTAAGAGAACTCAATGACATGATTTGCTAAAGGTAAAAAAAGAAAAAAAAAAAGTTAAACTTCTTAACATTTTTAATTGCTTTTAAAAATCCAACATTTAAGAATGAATGACAAGAGACAAGATAGAACAGACTCATTTCTTTCTATTCCTTTCTACTGAGCACTATAAATCCTGGAAATATTGAAAGACAAAACCAAAGAACTCTGAAAACTGGTAAGAAAAAAAGCAAACCAGTCTGTAACTTCAAGACTAGAGGAGCAGCATAACAGGAAAGGACTCCCTCCTTTCCCTTGTCCAGAAGACCTTGGGAAAGAATACATTCCTGCCATGCGAGGAAGGCAGCCACTCAGACCCATTTCTAGTCCCTGTCCTAACAATAGATGGACCACGTAGATTCCTACCCAAATGAGAGTTCCTCTAGAAACATGAGACAAGCCCTATACCATCCAAAAGGGGGACCTATCTGAAACCCCACCAACAATAACCAACTAGGGGAACCAAGACATATGCCCAAGGACAAGTCAACCCAACAAGAACCCAGTCACAAGTGGCCCAAGAAGTCTCTTTGGTCCCACAGGCCTGGGATCCACTCCTTTCTCATGTCCAGAAGACCTTGAGAAAGCCACAGAGCACTAGTAAAAAGATCTCACCTCAGCAAGTGACAGGATCAAGGTGACCCTCTGTCCCACACAGGCAGTGGGGATTCTATCACTTTCAGGGAAGCCCCAAGTTTGCAGGAGCCTGCATCTACCTGCCCTCTACCCAGACACCCAGTGCCCCAGCCTAGGGAAACCCCTTCTCTCCCCACAGCCAGTGTGAGCAGGGAGCAATGGGAGCTCCAGTAACACCTCACCACCAACCAAATTAAAACACAACTACAGAGGCTCTAAAAATTAACCATCAGTGGAATCCTGGCCCACAGTGTAAGTCAAGAACCTGTGTGCTAAAACCCAGATAAACTAACTGCTAAAATAGAAAATTTAAATGGGACACTGAATATCCTAAGAGGACTAGGCAAAACAGAAGTAATAAAAAATCATCCACTGGGGCACTGGGATAGCTCAGTCAGTTAACCATCCAGCTCTTGATTTTGGCTCAGGTCATGATCTTAGGGTTGTGAAGTCAAGCCTCGACTCAAGCTCTGAATCAGGCTCTGCACTCAGCAGGGAGTCTGCTTGAGATTCTTTCCCACTCTCTTCCTTCCCCAGCTCACAAACTCTCTCTCTCTAAAAAAATAAATAAATCTTTAATAAAAAATCATCAATTATACCAAGAACCAGAAAAACTACAGCTTGAATAAGAAAAGCCAATCAACCGATGTTAACCCTGAGACAAATATTGGAACTACCTGAAAGGATTTTAAAGCTTAAAAGTGTTCCAACACTCAATTATAAATTCTATCAGACAAATGAAATTCTTAGCAAATTAATAGCAGTTACAAAAAAGAACCACACAAAAGTTTTACAACTGAGAAATACACTAATAGAAAGTAAAACTCACTTGATGGGCTCAATAATAGACTGGAGAGGACAGAGAACAGAATCAGTGAACTTGAAGAAAGAACAGAAGAATTCACTCAATCAGAACAGAGAAAACATGCTGAAAAAATGAACAGAACCTCAGGAATCTATGGAACAACAAATGATCCAACATTTGTATCATTAGAGTCCCAGAGGGAAAGGAGAAATAGAGTTAGGCTAAAAGTGTATTCAAGGAAACAATGGCTGAAAACTTCCCAAATCTGGTCACAAGTACACAGATTTAAGAAACTGTGCAAATTCCTGAATCAGGATAAATTCAAAGAAAGCCATGTCACAGGGTCAACAGTTAATAATAATAATAATACAACATCATAATTAGACACAAAATATCTTGAAATCAGCCAGAGAAAAACAACAGTGTCTTTCTCATTTGAAACCATGGAGACTAAAGGAAATAGATTTTTCTAGTGCTGGAAGAACTGTCAAAAGCAAATTCTATACCCAGCAAAAGTATCCTTTGGGAATGAATGGCCAATAGACACTCTCAAACAAAGGGAACTAAAAGAATATGTCACTAACAGACCTAAAACACAAATGACTATTAAATAACTAATTATATATTTCAACAGAGAAGATCCACAACAGTCTATGAGAAACCTCTAACTCCAGAGTTTATAACTAGGGAGAGATGATATATACACAACAAAAATACAAATAATAACATCAAGTATCGTGTAAGTGCCACAGCCAGCACTAAGATGGTTTAGAGGTAGGTGCCAATATTTTGAGCTGCCACCATCAAAGACAATTTCGCAAACAAGTCATGACTTGCACTGGCCCTTGAATAATGCACTACATGTAAACAGAGCTGCTGAAAGGGTGTATCCATCATGAAAATCATGCACACAAAACTGAAGAGATAGATGTGAAAACAGATGGTGTATTTAAGGGGCACTGCATGCAGGACGTATTCGTCCAACAGGTAACAAGCCTCTGATCAGGGGACAAAAAAGAATCGGGCACAATTCCTAGCCCTCACGAACTGCAGACTTCAGGGAACACAATGGAGGGTACCACTAATTCTTCCTGGGAAAGGTAGGGGAGGTTGCACAGGGCTGGTGACAGCTGAGCTGGATCTTAGCACATGAGATGGAAGTGACATATCAGCAAAGGAGAAGGTACATGGGGCCATGAAAATGACATACAGAACCCAGACATACAGTAGAATGACTTAAGGCAGACTGAGGTCAATGCTAAGGACTCAGGCCAAGAAGCTAGATTTCCATTCGAGGAGTGATATGGAGCCACGGAAGAATTTTAAGCAGAGCAGTGAAACCCTGTATAGAATCAAAGGAAAATAAAGGGGATTAGAGGAAGGCAGGCCAGTTACAGATCACTCAGTTTACTTCAGTTCAACAAAAATGTGAGTCTATTATGTGCCACACGTAGATATTTACAGCAAAAAGGTGAATGATTCCCATGCTTGTTCTTGTAAATCAAGGAGGAATCAACGTGAGGATGGAAAGGAAGAGGACACAGTCACTTCAGAGCTAGAATCAACAGGACTCTGAAAAAGAGCCGTTTGATGTCTGGAAAGACAAGAGGGAGGTTTCTAAGTTAGAAAGGATAGAATGGTGTAACTAAGGGCAGCACTCCCATTCCAGAAATAAGGAAAGAGAAAGGACAGCAGCATTTGGATGGAACACCCAGTATGGATTTATGCGATTCCCCTAAGATTCAGTGCTGGTGTCAGATCTTCCCAGAGGACCCTCCTGGCAGCCTCTCTGTTGTGTTCAAAACAAATCAACAAACAAAAAATAGCTCACAGCTATACGTGGATACATTTTACCACAATGCATTATACTTAGACATGTGTATCTCCCACTAGATTCCTCAAGGGCAGGAATTATTATATTCATCTTTGTATCTCTACTGCATGACACTCAGTAGGGTTTTAACAAATGTTCAATGAATGGAGAAAATATAAGAAACTTCGTGCTATAATAAAATCATCACAAACTTATTTTCCATTGGATTCTTAAATCACTCCTATTCTACTATAAGAACGGGGGAAAAAAAGTTTAAACAAACAACTCTAGGTATCCTAGTTCTGTTTAAAGGGCCTAAGAAAATTAATGCATATTCCCCAAAAGCATAAAGTATAACATGATAAAGGTCAATGAAAAGAAACAGTCTGAGGCTCTAGCACAGATTCATTTGGTCACCTCACATTCAGTGAGCACCTACTACCTGCCAGGTATCATGGTGAAGAAAAGACAGCTGCTCCTTTCCAGAGGTCCACACTCCCCAAGTTCCCTTTCTGAATCACTGCACTAGAGAAGGTTTCTTGAAAAATGTTTTATGAAGTTCTCTGAAGGACTGATCCACACAAAGCATGCTGCAGAACCCACCAGCAGGCCAGAGGGAAAGCTCTCCTTCAGGCAACAGGATGTAAATTTGGACTACAGCAGAACAGAGATACTCTAATAAGGAGTTTCCCAAAAAGGAGGAGGAAGAAGAAGGCATAAATATGGCAAGAAGAAAAAAGCAAGGACACTGCACATTCTCACAAGGCACTTTGAAAAGTTGACCACACAGAAACTACAAAAGCCACACTTGACTAGCAGCTGCTATGTTAGCCACAGGGGAAATTAATGTCTATTAGCTGCTATACTTACATGGAACTGATTATAGTCAATGGTAAAGTAGCTGGAAGCTCAGAAACACACTTTAACTATTTAAAGTGATTTTTTAAAATTTTATGGTAAATATAAATGATAACATGGTGTAAACAATCCAAATATCCATCAGAAGCAGATCAGTTAAATTAATGGTGCTGTACGTACATGACAGGACACCACAGGGACGTTAAAAATCATGTTTTGCAAACACTCAGTGGTAGGTTCTGTAATATGTTCATTACTAGTTGCACGATGTCAGGTTACTCTGACCTCTCAGCCTCAGTTTCTTCATCTGTAAAATGGGGATAATGGAATATGAGGCGAGTAGAGGAATAAGCAATCCAAAACTATACACATATTATATTGATTCTGTTTCCAGAAAATACAGAAATGAGAAAAGAAACATTGCTTCTGGAAGTCAAGGGGGCAAAAGGGGGCCTCCAGAATGTCCGAAACGTTCAGCTTGTTCTTGTGCTGACTACACAGGTATATACAAATCATGAAAGTCCATCCAGTTGTACATATACAAAAGTATACTTCTCTCTATATATACTAAATTCCAATAAATAGTTTTAAGAACAAGGATAATTATAGGTTCCTCTTCATAGGGACGATGAGAGAATTAAGATTATGTTGTAGAGATTAACTGTACATAAAATGTTTACCACCTAATATATGGGTGATCACACAGTAACCATTAGGTTCTCTTGTAATCCCTCCCAAAACTGACCAGCATTTAATAGGGAAGCTCTATTAAATGTCACCGAATGAATAAAGTCCTTGGGCCAAATGAAATCAGTGCCAACCTCTACAATCCCAAAACTATTTTGAAAATTTACTAAAGCACTCACTTTGCACTTTTCACTGTAACTATCTGTGCTCAAGCCTGTCACTCCCCTACACTTAAAACCCCCTAAGAACAAAGCACATGGTAGTCTTTGTATCCTTCACAATACACAGAACAGCGAGATGCTCAATAAATGAATCTCTGCTGACTCTGTGATTTGCCGAAGGTTCTAATGCAGGAATGATTTGAAAATTGTGAAGAACTTTAATTGCAAAATAATATCTCTTCTAGCCTTTATATTTTAATATGTGTTGAAAATCCACCTTGTAGATGAATTTTAGGTTCTGTTAAAGATGCCCAAGTATTTTTACTTTTCACATGTTCATTCATTTCAAAAATTCACTGACATGTAAACGTACATAAGATCACTTACATGGCTATGTTCCAAGAAGCTTACTACAAGGAGGAAGACAAATAGCACAGATTTGTTTCTGGAAGACATCTCAGCAGAGGAGAATCACTCACTGTGGATTGGTTTTTAAGCTCATTTCTTGACTTTGTGACTCCTTGAATATGTGGGTAGTATACATTTGAACCCTAAGAAGTACAGAAACACCTGTGCTTCCTAATTTTAAGACAGGATCAGAGCATTTTTATCCTCTACTCAGAACCCAGGCTGAGATGGACAAACTTCTTTATACTTCTGTGCTGGGCAGGCTTTTCCTGATCTACTACTTCACCAAGCGTGCAGCCATTGGAGGGTCCTGGCTAACCATGTATGAGGTAAGATCCCAGGTACAACTTTTGGCTCAAGGCTTCATTCTCTCTCCCCATATTGGTGTTAAGACCCTTATTATTGGGGCACCTGGGTAGCTCGGTGAGTTGATCCTCTACCTTCGGCTCAGGTCATGATCTCAAGGTCCTGGGATCGAGCCCCACATTGGGCTCTCTGCTCAGCGGGGAGCCTGCTTCCGCCCCTCTCTCTCTGCCTGCCTCTCTGCCTACTTGTAATCTCTGTCAAATAAATAAATAAAGTCTTAAAAAAAAAAAAAGACCCTTATTATTGACCCTGTGTAAGACTCAACTCTGGGGAGTTTCCATGCTTTCTTTTCATAATCACAGCTTTGGGTGTGCCTGGGTGGCTAAGTTATTAAGTGTCTGCCTTCAGCTAAGGTCATGATCCCAGGGTCCTGGGATCAAGTCCCACATCGGGCTCCATGCTTAGCAGGAAGCCTGCTTCTCCCTCTCCCATTGCCCCATTTCTATTCCCTCTCTTGCTGTGTCTCTGTCAAATAAATAAATAAAATCTTTTAAAAATTATATATATGTATATATACATATAAATAATCACAGCTTTGCATTTAAAAGGATATTCTATTTTATCCAGCATCACTAAGTATTTTGAAACTGAAACACATACTCTATATTTTTATTTTTTATATTTTTATGTATTTATTTGACACAGAGAGATAGAGATCACAAGTAGGCAAAGCAGTAGGCAGAGAGAGAGAGGGGGAAGCAGGCTCCCTGTTGAGAAGAAAGACCCCGATGTGGGGCTTGAGCCCAGGACACTGAGATCATGACCTGAGCCGAAGGCAGAGGCTTAACCCACTGAGCCACCCAGGCACCCCCTACCCTATATTTTTAATACACCTTTGACCAGGTGTCCCAGAATTCCCAACAGATAATGCTCAGTTGAAAAGGAGCTCACAATCCAAAACTAAAAAGCATGCCCACAGGGGGGAAAAAAAATTGACCATGGACAAAACAGAGTAGACACTATAGAAGAGCAGGAATTAAACCCATGTGAGTTTTAAATAACAAACCTGTGAGATACACTATAAATTTAAAATGATTATAGGCATAAAAGAGAGATGTTTCACATGGACCTAAGCCCACCTGGCGATCCAGCAAATATCAGGCCTTTTCATAAACACTGAGGGCCTCCAACAGTTAGCAGGGCAGGCTATGTGTTCCCCTTGCACCCCTTTCATACCAGCAGGCATAGCACAAGGAAACCAGACTTTACTAGCCAATCCCACCAAACCAACAACTGTTCACTGATGAGAATCACAGACACAAAAAGAAGCTCCAGAGCAACTAGACCCACAGCCTGTGGGAATATGAATGGTACAACTCTGAGGGGGAAATGGCATTAGCTAACACAGTTAGACATCAGAGTATCTAATCGAGCATTTTCAGTCCCATGTCATACTCAAGAGACTGTCTTGATCATGGCAAGATTCACATACATGAATGCTTCTAAAAGAATGGTTCATAATTACAAAAAAAAAAAAACAATCTGAAAGCAATCCAAATGCCTATTCAAAAGTGAAAGAGTAGAAAAGTAACAATACAGGGGAATGTTCTACGGCAATGAAAACTGACTAAAGTCAGTGCAACAACTTGGATAAATCGGGCTAATAATGGGGGATTGAGAAAAGCAAGGCTCAGAAGGAAAACCACATACAGAACCAGATGCCAAGGAAGGATGACATTCAGGACAGTATATACGGGGACAGGAGGCAGAGGAATGGAAGGGAGAGAAGCATGGGCAGAGGTAAGTTGTCGGCAGGGTTTCAGACTTTCATGAGTTCTCAGGAATACATTCTATTAAAAATAGGAATGAAGAAGCAGGTCATGCAAAACCAAATGGTGATACTGTGTCATGAATTAAGGATTATGATCAATCCACTTCTCTGTGACCACCACAACCGGTAAAGAAGTGGGGCTATGTGACAAACAGGCAATTCACAGAAGCAAAAGCCCAAAAGGCCAATAGATATGTGAGAAGATATTCAACCTCACTGCAGTCAGGGAAATGCAGTACTAAAGCTAGAAACAATAATAAATCACTTTACAGCCAACAGATGGGTGAAAACTCAAATGTTCAATAGAACCAAGTACTGGAGAAGACGCAGAGCCATGAGATCAATGATACACTGTAGGGGGAATGCAAACTGTCTGCCATGTCAAGCAATGTGGCACTGTCTAGTAAAGCTGGAGATAAGCCTGGGGTTGAAGACGCTCACAAACTATAACCCAGCAATTACACACTTACTTATGTCCCCAGAGAAATTTACAGGACAGGTATGAGAATGTCCACAGCAGCGCTATTTACAATAATGAAAATCGGGAAACATTCCAAAAATATCTGACAACAAAAGAACAGACTTATAATGTAGAATAATCAGCAATGGGATACTATATACATCAGTTTTCTTAAAAAGAACTAGAGCTATGTATCAAGGGGAATAAATCTCAGATAACCTGGCTGTTATTTCTCTCAAGGTACAGGAGAACATATAGTTTGCTATTATTTTCATAAAGTTTTAAAAATGACGCATATTCTATTGCTCATAAACTCATACACACATAATAAAAGTATAAAAACATGGATGGCATGATATACCCCAAATTCAGGATAGTAGTTACTCCTAGAAAGGGAGAAAGAGACATAAGACAGGGAGGCGTGTATAGGAATCTTCAATTCCCAGTGATGTTTATTTTTCATATTAAAAAAATTTTTGGACATGTTTCCTTCAAACATTAAGATCTGATAAAGCTAGGTTTGAGTACTTATATATTTATTATATTATTTATATATTATGTATGTTATAATATTTCCTACAAAAGACACACAGGACAAGACTGAAACCTGATAAAATGTATCTGAAAGAAGACAGGAGGAAAGTAACTATATGCCACTTTAGTACTGGCTACCAAATGGTTCAAATAAATAAAAAGCTTTATTTTATTCTTCCTTTGGCCTAGAACCCAGCACAGGGCCCAACTTGTAAGACGTGCTCAAATAAGCATTTGTGGAATAAAGACAAGTAGGTAGAAAAAAGTCAAATTCTTAACCTAGTCATCTCTGGATGTTTTCAAAAGCCTTTAATCATGTCTCTGAATGTTTGTAAGCATGAGTTACAACTACTGATACACTGGACTGTCTCTTAAATTGAAAACATACTTTCTACCAGATAGCCAACCTATTTTTAAAAACAGCATCACTATGTGTTGTGGACTGAGTCTTATCTGTGTCTCCCTAAAATTCATATGGTGAAGCCCGAACCCCCCAGTGTGATGGAGTTTGGAGATGGGTTCTTTGGGCAGTAACCCAAAGAGGGTGGAGCCCCATGATGGCATCAGTGCCGTTGTAAGATGACCAGAGATCTCCTCCCGACACTATGTCAGGACACAGCAAAAAGGTGTGCACACCACGAAGAAGGCTCACACCACGAATAAATCCATTGGCACCTTGATCTTGGAATTCCCAGCCTCCAGAACTGTGAGATATAAATTCTGCTGTTTAAGCCGTGCAGACTATGAAATTTTGTTATAGCAGTCCAAGATGACTAAGACACTAGGATTAAAAACAAAACAAAAAACCTTTCTGCTCTTTATGCACACACCTTCATAAGTGGTAATAGAAAGCACCTGCTGTGAGCCCACAAAAGTCCCCGCCAAAGAGAGGGGATGAGACTTGCACCATCCAATTTGGATCCTGTCTCCCTGGACCAACAGGAATGCTCTGATTTTAAATGACTTCCACCATTGTTTTACACAGAACAAGTTTATTTTATTGGGGCAAGTCCTAACCAGGAAGGTCTGAGGTCTGGCACAGCTGTGGGACACAGGCAGGGCAGCTGATCTCTAGTTAGCTGACAAGAGTATCTAAAACATGACCCTGGTCCCAGGGACCAAAGGCTCTTTGGCTTCAGAATTCAGTGTCCCACTAATCAGGCATTTCTGCACCTCTCACTTAAAATATGTGGACCCTGGGGCCCAATGGACACTCCCCACTTACACAGAAATAGATACCTTGACAAAATAGTGCTTAGACTGTAATTATGCCCCGCTGAATTTAGGATTATAGTTAAACTGACTCCCTCAAGATGGACAGGAAAGCAGATAATGCTTCGAAAAAGAGCCTCTTCCCCAGCCCCCGTCCCAAAAGCAGTTGGAATAGCTAAGAGGGAAGTCCACCCTCCAAATGAGCAGCGACCATCTTGCCATCATTTTTCACTGACGTCCTTGGTCCAGTGAAAACGACACTGGTTGATGCCAACTGTCGCTGCTGTCACAAGAACTGAATGGACTTACGGCACCAGCATCACATTTATGGTTCTTTGATAAATATCACTGACCTTCTAATTTGGACCTACTTTTATTCCATGTGAGCGACTTTCTAGATGTTTTCAGCTTATCAACAATGAAGCATGAATCTGTCCCCAAGCATACAAGACTCTAGCTCTCCTCGTGTCACAGGAATCTACCAAAGCCCTTAGAATCGGAGTTCTCTACAAATATTTCATAATACTACTATCCTCATTTTTATCAACAAGAAAGACCTAGCATAGGGGCGCCTGGGTGGCTCAGTGGGTTAAGCCTCTGCTTTCGACTCAGGTCATGATCTCAGGGTCCTGGGATCGAGCCCCACATCGGGCTCTCTGCTCAGCAGGGAGCCTGCTTCCTCCTCTCTCTCTGCCTGCCTCTCTGCCTACTTGTGATCTTTCTCTCTGTCAAATAAATAAATAAAATATCTTTTAAAAAAAAAAAAAAAGACAGACCTAGCATAGTATCATTTACTGACAACACAGACTACTACTGCTGCTCAAATCATATTCGTAGAACATTGTGTAGGTTGGCACAGGTGATGTGCAGGGCACTACCCTTCCCAGCCCTGGGTGCTGATGCCCCCTCCCTTCCCGCCCCTGCCCTCACCCCCAAGCTTACAGACATATGGAAAAAGGGTGGCACTTTCAGAATTTTTCCTTCGTACTTTCATTTAACTTCAGAAGTACTTACTCTTTTAAAGGAAAAAAAAAAGAAAGCTATTATGTTGTCTATATGGAGTCCTGGGGGTATGTCTGGTTTGTGGATCCAGAGGGAAGGATGCCTAGACAGGAAGAGCTGATAAACTTTGGAGTACATTCTCATGATTTTTTTTTCATATCTGGGAACTACTTAGATTTCCAGACAAACTTAGTCCTGGTCTTTCCCTAAGCCCTCACTCCTGAACCTACTCGAGGGGCCCACTTCACAGCCTCCGTGCCCTTCTCTCTCGTGCTCTAAATCGCAGTCCTTCTCACCCCTCCAGACCTGATGCTCCACACGAACCCCAGCCACGCTGCTGCTGTGCCTCCACGGGGTACCTGACTTCTGCTAAGGTTACCATATTGGTATTTGTGGTATCAGGAGACCAGAGTCACGGCTGTTACTTGATATGCTGTGCACACACGCTGATAGGAACTCAGTGGTCAGTGCTCACGGGACCAGGTAGCTCAGGTAAAGTGCCCAAAGGACAATAAGGCAATGGTCATGAGAACAGAGGCACTGCAGCATGAAGGCAGGAGGTTAGCGCTTCGCCCCTCTGGGGGGCAAATGCCTTCAAGAAGTGCAGAAGTGAGACCAAAATGAGGCTTTTCTCAGTCTAATCCCGTCAGACAAACTGCTGCTGAATCAGTCTTCCCAGTTCCAAAAGCTTCTCCTGCTCAGAATCCTGCCAGTCCACCCACTGCCTAACAAACAGAACCCAAAATTCCTTGGCTGATGTTCGCAGCCTTCCAGAGTTTGGCAAGAACACACACTCACTGTCCACCCGCCCCACCCTCTGCCGTCACCCCACTGCAGCTGAGAGAATGATTCATTTCTGCTTCACCACTCCATCGTCCCCCTCTGCAGAAGACGTGTGGCCTGTGCTGATTTCTAAATTAAACATACCATCCTCCACCAGCTCTGTTTAAACCTCGCCTTTACCTATTCAAATACAGACCCCTCACGGGGCCAAGTGCATCTCAAAGGCCGCGTAACAGAAGAAAAAATCCAGTACTACTTCTACCAGGAAATCGCACCCGGTCCTCCGGGGTCGCGCCTGTCTTCTCGAGGCCTACAGCACCTCACATGTGTTACAGCCCTGATCTTCTAGCTTCCATCTTGCTTATTGGCTGGGGAGATAAAAAGAGTGACTGAGAGACATTCTTCAGCATAAGGACTGAGCATTCTGGGCCCCTTCAGAATGGGTAAGGGAGTGCTTCCAGAACAAAGGAGTGGCTCCCCATGTATCACAGGCTGCCAGGAAGTTAAGACATTAAAAAATGCATCCACTACACTGACTCAAAAGGGTGTGACCTTGATGAGGACAACAGTCACTAGGCAGAAAAGACGACAGTGGTCTGAGCTATGAAACAGCAGGAGGCAAATGAAATGAAGACTGAACACAGACTCGTGTGTACCCACTTCTCCTCCATCCATATCCCCAAATAACTTCAACAGGTCCAAGAGAGCAATTATTGCTGAATAATTTAAATCAGTGTTTTATATATAATTTATTTATATATATAAATATGAATTTTAATATGTTAAGATATATCAATATATATTATATATTATGTATATTTATTTTATATAGAATTTAAATTTGAATAATTTAAATCAATAAATTAAATCAGATACAAAAACCAATTTGTGCCATCCAGTATACATGACCTCCATTGTATCACCAAGAATTTAAGTTACCATTTTATCCTCAGTTATCCTTTGACATAGGAAAACTTTTCTCCTCCCACACTGCAAATGAAAATGTTTTTTTTTTTTTTCCCTCTTTTGCTCCTACAGATGGGAAAGTATCTAGGTTAAGGGACTGAATGAACAGGAAAGAAGAAGATACTCCCTACATGTTTTGAGTCACTACTTTTCTCTGCTATTTGTAAGAACTAGACTTCTATAACAAGGGAATCTTCCGTAGGGTCCTATACCTTACACTCCCCATTCCCAGGGAATGACTTGCGGTGTCACACAACTAAAATACTGGTATTGCCAGATCAACAAAACAAATATACTTAATGACACTGCCTGGTAACATTAATGCAAATCAGTTATCTGATATCCTGTCCCAGCCTGAGAGAGGCTTCCAGGCACTCCAGCTGCCTTGTCATAAGGCAGCTCCACAGAACAACCGACTTGCAGGCTCCATTTAAAACTTTCACAGCTCCCTAGGCAAGGGTCTCCTTCCGTGTGTCTTTAACCAGAAAAAGCAATCTTGCACTGGAAAGTTAACAAAACCAAGAGCTTGTAAGTGACCGACCTCAGAAAAATTCTTGTCAATAAACATGAACACACCAACCTCAGTTTTCCTACAGCCAGAAACAAGTTTATCCTGTAAAAGACATTCACGGGCTCAGTCTTTCACAACTAACTTGGGATATAAGAAACATGTATTCAGTGGTAAATTATGAAAATAGGGAGCGGTTTGCATACCTAAAGGATTAAGAAAATGAGTCTCATTTAAGAGTCATACAAATAATATATTATTTGTTAATTTAAAAAAAAGTCATTTATGAGTCAAACCTTGATAGTTACTTTTAAACCCACTGTAATACTGAAATCTCACAGAGGACGAAAATCCACAAGAATTGGCCAAAGTCATGGCTAATGACAGAGGAAAAACTATCTTCAACAGACTTCATACCGCATTTTACGAATAAAGATCTCAAATATGACAATGTGGCACCGGGAAGGGAGATGGGCTGGATGACTTTTCCAGAAGCATAAACTGCACTGGACGTGTGTCCTGGATACCAGGCACATACGTCCATTTCGGGGGTGTCCAAGGAATTCAAGGAGGTGCTTCAGATATCAAAAGCCCTATGTCTGCAAGACTCATGTTACAGATGGTACAGGCTGTTAATCTGAAGGTCATAACACAGCTTCCCCTGATGCCCAGCACTGTCGAGTCATCTTTCAAAAACAACGAGGAACCTCAAACAGTGAATGCTAAATCTGGGGCCAGAGAATACAGAGAAGCAAAATGGGGCACTGGATTACAGCCGCAGCAAATGATACAAAATAGCACAGGCCATCATTAGAAAACCGGGAAATCTCAGAAAGCAGAACTCCAGCAGTGCGATTTTATTTTGAGGTACACTCCTACTACCAAATGCATGAACTCTCATGCTTCCATCTTAAGGCTGAGGCATAAACGCTAGAGGAGCTCAACAAGTCAATATTCAAGAGTATTCTCTCCTTTTATCTTTGATGTTACTTTCTGAGTGTCATGCTTCTAATAACATTTTTATCTTCCCGTTAGAACATAATCCCCCATATACTGCAGTGCTGCCTGTAGTCTGTCATATTTAAAATGAGGAAATCTTTCCTGGGTCTTCTGAATCTTTAGAGACAGTGGAACTGGAAACAACTGAGGAATGCTCTCTAAACAGGAAGTCCTTACCCATACATTAACTTTCCAGAAGTTTCTTCTTTCCTGTTTGCAAACTGGTCTGGCCCCTCTGAGCAAGTTGTAACAGAGGCAGTAATGGGCACCTCAGACACAGGGCTGGCGTGCGGCATTCAGACACGGGCAGTGACTGAGCCAGTTACCACACAGGCTTTACAACAAAGCACAACAAAGCACCTTCACTTCATCTGACCCACTGTCTACACACACAGTTCTCTCAAAGCTGATTTCTCAGCTCTAATTCTTGCTGAGGTAAGGAAGACTTTTTTTTTTTTCTTTTTTGCTGACAACCATTCCACAACGTAGTATTCTGTAACTAGTAGCTGACTGGTCAGCTGCAAAGCTGACTCACAATAGCAGAACCCACTCCTGAAAATGTGCTAGTTTCATACTGGTGATAAAAATGCATAAACCACATGAAAAATGCCACGGGCACTCCAATATGTTCTACAACTGTCACCACAGACATAAAGAATCAGGTTCGTCATGGAAACTACACATAGCTAACCATCCCAATATTTGTTCTTTCAACCATACTGTGCGAATTATCAATAAAAACAGTTAAGGATTTTCATGGTCAAATATATCTGTGTCCACACTCCACACACCCACCACAGCTAAATTTAGTAATCCCAGTCTCGATGAGACATTCCCTCTACAGCAACGTGAAACAGGCTGCATTAGCAATAAAAGTGTTTTCTTTATTCCTGTGTTGCTTCACTGTATTGCACCTTTGTTGTCCAAGGTCAGAAGAGAAATACGAAGTGGTAAAAACTAGACTTAGTCCCTTAAAAAAAAAAAAAAATTTTTTTTCACTTATTCCACAGTACTTCCAAATCAGAACAAATCAACTCTCCGGATTTTTCAATTTAGAAATTCAAATTTAAAATAAATGCCTACAATTTGGCAATACATATCAAGAACTATACAATCTGGGGTACCTGGCTGGCTAAGTGGGTTAAAGCCTCTGCCTTCGGCTCGGATCATGATCTCAGGGTCCTGGGATCCAGCCCTGCATAGGGCTCCTCTCAGCGGAGAGCCTGCTTCCTCCTCTCTCTCTTTGCCTGCCTCACTGCCTACTTGTGATCTCTGTCAGTCAAATAAATAAAATCATTAAAAAAAAAAAAATGAACTATACAGTCTGACCCAGTTATTGTATTTCTAAGAATCTGACTTTTATGAAGGTACTGAGAGGTACACCATGATTTACTTATTTTGCTTTTATTCCTGATAGTAAAGAGCTGGAAAAGAATTGACATTTGTAACATCATGTAATTAATGAAATTGTGGTACATTTATGAGATGAAACACAATTACCCATTAATAGTATCTTCAGCACAATATTTAGTATACCAAAATACTCCTATGTTGTATTTTATTAATATGAAAGGGACTGTTATCATTTTTTCTTTCTTTCTTTCTTTCTTTCTTTTTTTTTTAAGGAGAACAAAAAAGTCAAACTATGAAAAAGCTTAGAGCCTTGGGAAGGAGCTACTTCCTGATATTAAAGCAGGTCCCACATTTTTTTAAAAATAGGTATATGTAACCTGAGTATCTCCAATATCTCGGGTGACCCTATGACCAGGCTTGCCAGGTCCAGGCCCAGTGAAAATATTAACTGTATCCAGTTTGATCAATAAGCTAAATGGTCACCACACCCTACCCTAGTGGTTTCCAGGTCCCTGGTAAGGTCACTAACAGTCATTCCCTAAGTCTGCAGGATCAATGGCTCCTATGGCCAAGTGGCAGACCTGAGCCCTTTCTTTCTCTTTTCCCGCTCTCTGGAATTCCCAAAGGTGATAGGTGGAGGAGAAAGGGCCTACCTCCACTCCAAAGTCAGGCTGCTCTCTATGCCTCTGTCTCTCTAGGTTTCCTTAACCCACTCCACCGTCACCAGACCCCGTCTCAGAGGAGGACACTCCAGCAACACGACCCTAGGCATCTGCTCACCCAGCTATGCCTTAAGTTCTGTCACTAGCTGCATCCACTGTCATCTGTGATGTCCTACTCCATGGCTGCTGCCCTGCTTGGGTCACCCACAGGATGAGGCTGACCTGTCACTGACCTCAACTGTTTCCTTCTCTCTCTGCATGACAGGCAAGTGACTTCCCCTCCTCGAGTCCCTCTCTGTGGACTAGGCAAGGGGAATCCCACAAAAGAGCTGTGTGGTCCCTGCTGTGACACAGTTAATTCAGTCTGTTTTTCCCAGACAAGAATTCTGCCAAAGGCCCTTGAAGCCTCAGGAGGACAGAACCAGGAGAAACTGAGATGAGCACAGTATTGGCTCATCAGAAATACAAACGTTGCCCTCTTCATTTCAGGCCCGGCTTGCCTGAATCCTTCCTCAACAATGCTGGTATTCTGTTTCATTCTCAGGGGAGCTGCTGTCACTACCAGTCATCCGGCCTCACCCAAAATATGGGGGGTAACCAAACACTAAAGAGAGGGGACAGAAGAGAAAATCTGTCACTCAACTCCACACACCAGCATACTGAGCCTCAGCTCTGACCCAGACAGGCCCGACTCTACTGCTGAATACACATGCAGTCATGCAAAAACTGAGGGGAATAAATGAAAATATTACAGACATGATTTACAGGTAGTTCGCAGCTGAGTCCAACTTCTTATTATATATTTATGTTCCAAATTTGTTTTTTGGTTTTTCTTTTCTTTTTTTTTTTTTGTAAGTAATCTCTACACCCAACGTGGGCTCAAACCTACAACGCCAAGATCAAGACTTACATATTATACTGACTGAGTCAGCCAGGAGTCCCTTTTCCAAATTTAAAGTAATAAATTTATTTAATAAATTAATATAATTAATTATAAAATTAAGAAAATAGATTTAATTACTTTTTTAAGTGAGGGAGAGTGCCTGGGTGGTTCAGTGGATTAAGCATCTGCCTTCGGCTCAGGTCATAATCTCAGGGTCCTTCACTTATACTTCGACAAGGATATAAGAGTCCAGAGTAAATTACAGTGTGAAGGCTAAGAGATTTTCAAACGATATTCTCCCATTTAAATTTGAGGATAAGAGGAAATTATGTTGAGAGACAGGTGACCACCTGTGTAGACTCACAAAAAGCACAGACATTTAAAAATGGGGAAATTTTATAGACATGAAATATTACACAGACCTTCACTTTGAAAACAGCATAGACAATAATCTTCTTGGAAGAAAAGATAATTTGGGGTGCCTGGGTGGCTAGGTCATTCAGTGTCTTCCTTCGACTCAGGTCATGATCCCAGGGTCCTGAGATCAAGCCCCACACTGGGCTCCCTGTTCAGCAGGAAGCCTGTTTCTCTCTGCTTGTGTTCCCTCTCTCACTGTCTCTCTCTGTCAGATAAAGAAATAAAATCTTTAAAAATAAATAAATAAATAAAGGAGCCACTTAACTTGCTGAGCTTGATTCCTTAAAAAAAAAGGGGGGGGGGAGAAGATAAACAATTTAAACTCAGTTTAAAAATAACTGGGAAAAGCAGCCACCTCTCTGATTTCCCCTTTATGGCAATGTGACCACGACTCCCCAGGCTCTGGAGCTGAAGGAAATGTTGGGTCACCTTTGTATACTTCCTCTTTCTTACCTTCCAGATCTTTCTTTAAAATCCAATCCTAAAATAACTCGTCCGCTGGACACTGCACAACCCTCCAGCTTTTCTCCCATCTCCCTGTTACCCAGTAAACTGGGAAAGGAGTTGCCAACAATACTATCCTGATAAAATTCTCCTATGGCTTCTCACTACCCACGATCAAGCACCAGGTCCTTAGGCTGGCACTCCAGACCTCAGCAGGACTTTTACTTTGCACCCCCTCAGAACAAAGCATGCATGGGAACAGTGATCCCTGCAGCTGGCTGTAAGGGCTGCCCCAGCCACCACCTCTGCTTTAATAGAGCTCCGCCCGCAGCACTGTACTTGCTCCCCTACAGCCCTGGTTCTCAAGGGCAGTCCTGGGACCAGCAGCATCAACATCACCTGTGAACCTATTAGAAATGTAAATTATAGGGACCTACTGCAGACCTACTAAAACAGGAACTTCAGGGATGGGGCCCAACAGGTGACTGATAGTGTAAAATTGAGACCCACTGTCCCATAGAAATCCTCTAAAGCCACCATCCCCAGGTTACATTCATACTTTCCTCTTCTGCCCCTCAGTCACAGAACAGTCTCCTCCCCACCATCCAACTCCTCCATCCAACTCCTGGCCACCCTTCAAAGCACAGACCAAGTTCCTCTTCCACCATAAAATCTTTACTGATCTCTCTAATGTGTTCTTCCCTTTTGAATGCCAATGGAACCTATGGTCTCTACCACTCACTCAACCCCTATTAAAATGCAACAGAGCGGAAAGAGGACAACACCTCAGACTTCTAGGGTGGGAATTACAAACTTCATAAAATGTGCTGACTTGAGGCAAAAAGTAATGACATCCAGGAACCACGGGTTAAGAAGGATTCTGCAGCTAAACCCAGGTAGGAAAAGGACATTTCAACTAGCGACAGCCCTATGAGCAGTTTTCTTTGGAGAGTAGGGACAATGCCATAGCTTACTTACCACAAATGTCTCTTTCCTGCTCTAACGTTTTAACCCAAAAGGAAATAGAGGGAAAGGGCTCTTGAAGACCCAGAGACAAAACAGACTACAGGAAGCAGGACTTTCTGAGTACCATTTTCCCTGCAGGCAGGTCTCCAACATGTCTGAGAGAGCAGCCCAGGCCACAGCAGAAACAAGTTATGCTCTGCCCCAGGTTAAAGAGCTGTAGCACATTATAAACCCAATGCATATCGTGCTTTTTTTCCAGAATTCCATAGTTATATTCTACCAGGTGACATGAGGGACAAAAAGACCCATTTCCTGTCAAGAATGGTAACACCTGCCATAGGACAGAAAACACCCAACTTTTCTCTGTCTCAGAGTTTAGGAAATTCACACACACACACACACACACACACACACAAAATCATGTCTAAGCCAGACTCAGAGACTAGGGATCCATCAATTGCAAGTCATTTTGCTCTTCTTAGTGCCAATATTAACAGACCCCTCTAAGAGGATCTTCCCCATTGCAAACCTATGCAGTGTTTGAGCTGACATGTATCTCCACTCCACCTAAAGAGTAAGCAACTTGAGGACAGGAAGCAGGACTAACTTTGTTTCTCACATTATCTAGTTTAGTGCCACACACAGACTGTGATGAAAGGTAACCACACACGGGCTGGACCTACAAAACTCTTTTCTAGTTTTAGGGCTCCAATTTCTAAAGACACCTCCCCACATATATGAAACAGAATCTAGATTTTAGAAAGTTAGGTCATTAAAAACTCAACATTTATGGTACAATATAGGCTCCAGTGTATAACCTCATGGGTGTTACTCAAGGTAACAGGGTACACTCCTGCACTTCATATTACTATTTAGATATGCAAGCTGTCCCCACCAGAGGTAAAGACACAGTCAGAAATGACACATGCATGAATCACCCTGGAAGCCCAGGGTGATTCACAGATCTGCCTGACAGAATGGCTACAACTCCAAGCCTTGGGTTCAACATGAGGCCAAGTTTGAAAAACACACCCTAAGCAGACAACTCTATCTGGCCACACAGGCTGTCATTTAATTAGCACAGCAAGGCTACCAAACTTCTCCATGGTGAACAGACATAGATATGTAGATATCTATACATAGATATGTAGTTGAAACGCAGATCTGACACATCCATCTTGAAACAGCTTAACCTGAATATATACTCAAGTCCAAATGAAGAAAACCAATCATGACGGTGACCAGTGCCTCATAGTACTTTCTGCTGCCAGGTCAAGCCCAGCCAGAGTTTTTCTGGACTAGTCAGTGACGAATATAGCCAAGCACCTACCCCCAAAGCCTCCATGTGACTGCAGGCCACAAGGGAAGAGAGCAGACCTGTTCTCCCCCAGCACAGAACCTATCCTAAAGCTTTCAACATGCCCTGGCAAAAGTCCCCGACACTCTAGCAGGATCAAAATGAACCACTATATGTCATCTGAGCCTCCCAGAAGCTAAGGGAACAGTCTATGCTCCAGGGCAAGTCCCAGTGTATAAGCTTCTGATGCTGCCCTGTGAGCAGGGTAGCTGCCCCCTCTCAAACCTTATTTCAGCAGCCACAGAACTCCTGGTCAGCCTGGATTAAGCAACAATGCACAGGGATGCCAACGGGTCTGGAGACTTTCTTTTTCACAAATGTATCAAAAGTTCCAGAACAATAACTCCTAGTCTGTGTGCTGTCTGTGGAGGTATCACAGGTGGTATTTGAGGGGAGAAATAGGCTTCACATTGAATCAGAACAACCATTATAACCTCATAACATCTGCAAAAGGATAACTTTCTCATCAGTAGGTTATATCTGTTGCTCACTGGTAGGTCTACAGAAGGTACAGGTACCAGTTAATAAGCTGCTGTGCAGACACTAAGAATTAAGAAGGAACCATATTGTATAATACCATACCTTAGAAATCATCAAAAAGTTATACATCGGGATAATTGCAGAAGCAAACTTCTGAGTTCCTAGATTTGAATCTGGATTTCAGTACCAACATGTTCAACATACTTACCCTTTCTGTGCCTCAGTTTCCTAGGGTGCAAAATGGAGATGCTGTCATGGCGAGGACCGAGTAACTCATTGTTCGTCCTATCTGAGGATGATACCTGGTGCCCAGCAAGCACCCCACCATCAGCAACTGCCACGATCCTGGTGTGCTGCACCTAGTTTTTTTTTACTCCATAACCCTGAGCAAGAAGAATGAGAATCTCCAGGCTTCAGAGGAGAAAACTGAGGTTCAGTGGGAGGTACTGATCTATGATAATATAGTGAGCGACAGAGCAGAATTCAAATCCAGGTCAGCCTGACTGCAGAGCCTGTGCTCCTTCCATATTCCCACAGCCTTCTGAGTGAACCAAAAAAAGACAAAAGTCAAGGTGATTATTGTGCCAACAATAATCACCATACTCTGCCTGACCAGCCCTTGTTACACTACGTCAGCTGGGTCCCTGTGACAATGAGGTTTAGACCAGGACCTTGATGTAACTCTGGGAAAAAACCTGCACCATCACCGGCCCTCGGGCCAGCCCCGAGACAGCAGGCACGGCTTTCCTCCAGCAGCCTCCCATCTGCACAGCTTGGCCCTTGCAGAGAAGCCACCTCCATGAGACTGAGACAAACGTGAAGCAGCAAACAGCAGGAACCGTCTCAAGCCCCCTTTATTTCTGTATGGCTCCAGACTGGCCAGGAGGCAGGATGCAAGCTTTACACCTGGACTCCACAGGTGAAGATGTGGAGGGCCAGAAAGGCCCATCAAGGGGGAAGAAGCTATAGTGAAGTGTTAGCATGGAGGAGACACAGCGCAAATGCTGCTTGGCATCAACTCCGAGTCCCACAGAGCTCAGTCAACACCAAAAGGTTTATCTTATCTCTGCCTCTTCAAGCCCAAGGAAAAAAAAATTAAACACACATAGGAGCATGAGTAAAAGCATTATATGAAGGTTATACAATCTCCCACAACACACAGGCAGCAAGCTCTCTAACTCCCGGGTGGTCACCGTTCCACAAAATAAAGTCACAGGACATAAAGAGGGTTTAAAGGTTAAAACAAAAAAATTAAAGATGTTAGAGAATGGAGAGCACTGATGAGAGAAAAAGATAAGGAAAACTTTGATCTCACAATCATCCTTCTCACCCTCACCTGAAGCCATACCTGAAACCCTACAGACACAAGCCCAGGTCACGTGCACCACCTACGCTCTTACACACAAACCAAACCTGTCAAACAACATCAGATACCTACAGAAACAAATTCTTCCATGAACACTCCACCAGGAGCAAGAGTTCATGCTTACCTAGCCTGGGGACTGTAGAGTTTAGATGGAGAACTTGGGACAAATTAGGTCAGGGATGGACAATGCCACTGGGTATCAACCTGGTCTGCTCAGGGTCACATATGAGTTTTTAGTATGTGCTAAGATAATATTAGCGGTCAACACTTAGGGCTGGCCCGGGTGCCAGGCACTAGGCCTAAATGCCTTACATATGCTAATGTATTTCATTCTTACAACACCCCTATGAATGTGCTATTATCATGCCCATTTTATAGCCGAGGAAACTGTGGCTCTGGCTCTGAGAGGTTGGTAACCTGACCAAGATCACATAGCTTGCAGGGCAGGCCAAGGGGTGTATCCCCCAGGCAATCAGGTTCTCTTGTGTGCCTAACCTGATGCGCAGCTTCATAGGTGTCTTCAAAACATATTTCAGGCTATGCTCTGGAGTTGATCCAGGACTAAATGCCTGAGAAAAGGGAGTAACCCTTTAAACGAGCTTCAAGGAGCTCTAAAACGCATCTGCTTTAGAGCCATCCATTTTCTTTCTTGCTTCCATCTTTTCTTTCTTTCTTCCATCTTCTTTCTTCCTTGTGTTGATTCACATTCTGAAGACCTGAGGTGGAGAACCAAGAACACTCTTTCCCTCTCTGCCCCATAGGGATTCCCTAGCATTCCACTTTGATTTATGGCTTGTTTCAAGAGGGAGCGCATGCTTTCTAACAGACTGTTTTAAGCTTCACCCGTGAATCACTGTTTTTCAAGCCTTACTTATGACATCATGGCAACGCTGAACACCACATCCTACAAAACATTACAATGTTGGTTTATGTTATAACTCAGAATGTAACATTTGGACATATGTTTTGGGGTTGATGCCGAACACAAACTCAAAAACATAACACTGCTTCCCAAGCTGTCACTGGGCAGCTGGAATCCTCAAATATGAAGCTTTCCACTGCCCCTCTTTGTTACACTGGCTAACATTCCAGGGATGTTTATATTAGTCAGCCCAAAAGCCACTTTCCATCCAATAAATATGATTTCTCTTCCCAAGTGGTGTATGGGATACAGCAAAATTCCAATTGTGGTAAATTGAGTGAAATTATGATAAAGCTTCATACAGTGTTTAAATGAAAAAAATGATAGCTTGAACACACATATGAACATTCATGAGAATACGGTCATGCTCACCCACAGTAAATAAGCGCATTTTGGAAGGGAAGAATATTATTTTAAATATTTTCAAAGAATCCTGTCTCGATAACATATTTTAACTCTTTTTTTTTAAGATATTTATTTATTTATTTATTTATTTATTTATTTTTTTATTTGAAAGAGAGAGAGACACAGTAAGAGAAGGAACACAAGCAGGGGGAGTGGGAGAGGGAAAATCGGGCTTCCTGCCCAGCAGGGAGCCCAATACACGGCTGGATCTCGGGACCCTGGGATCATGACCTGAGCCAAAGGCAGATACTTACTTAATAACTGAGCCACCCAGGCACCACTTAACTGTTTCTTAATATAAAGAAGAATATCCCTTCCACCAACCAAAAAAGAACACTAAAGTGAAATGCAGAAGACATTTATTCAGATACTTTGTACTTAAAGTGTTCTTTTTGCCACTTAACCCCAGTATGCAGGACTTCTGTCAAAACCCTCTCCTAGTAGATTTCAAGAGTTCCACCTAACCCCCTGTATATTGCACTTGGAATTCTAATCAGTTCCGCCCACCCAATGACTCAAACTGAAATATTAAGATATGAACAGCTGCACTCATCTACCACACCAAGAATAGCTTTCAGGAAACCAAGCTCCAGTTGGAAAACGACACTTAGTACATGTTCTCAACTTGAGAGAACACTGGGGGGAAACTTCTCAATAGTTAATAATGAAAAGGCCCATAAAAGATTTGTAAGTAACACTTATACATAGTGTCTCCCAAAAGTTAACAAGTGAAATGATTTTGTGACCTATTATACCCTAGGATTTTGAACTCATGTGCATTTACTTGGAATTACCTGGATGATACACCCTGGCTAATGCCTTGTCAGACATGATCCTTCAACAGAATATTCTCAGAGGAATTACCACTCATTCACCATGAGGCACAGGCCACATGGTACGGGTCTGAACACAAACAGTAAGTCATTCCAAGCCTGCGCCCGTTTTCCTTTCACATGACTTCCTCACTCGTCTATCGCAGCCTGCCTTAAACCTCTGGTCTGTGTGTGGAAATGCGGTTGTGGTGGGGAGAGGGTATTGATAAGCGAAGGAAGGGGAGGGACGATGGGGAAGAACAGGTCTAAATAACATAAACCATGACATCTGAACAGTGTCAAGTGGCTGAAACATGCTCTTGGCAGTTGGAAATGCCGAAAGAATCAAGGGAGAGAGGAAGTCAAAGCACATGGCTGTTCTCAGGAGAAGCCTGATACTCCTGCCAACGGGAAGGGAAAGGCCCACGGACTTTCAAACTCGAGATGATGTCCTGGTGGATGCGGAGCTGAAGAAGAGAGAACGTCCCGAAAGAGAGCATAGGAGCCTCGAAGCAAATCACTCAATTTGGCTGCATGAGTGGGGGGTAAAGAAAATGCGAAGCCTCTGGAAAGAGACATCTAGATATTCACGGCACCACTCACCAGTGTTTACTTTTACACTTGGCTAGAACACAAAGAAAACAAGATTCCATCCCACCTCTAGCATGGAGTAGGTTAACAATGAGTATGCACTAAGCTCGTACTCAGGCCCGACCTTTGTGTATTTCATTTAATCCTCACGACAATACAATATTTGAGCATATATTATGTCCATTGCTCGTATGGGCTGATGAATTGTGTCCCTCAAAATTCATGTGTTGTAGTCTTACTTGCCAATACTTCAGAATGTGATTATACATGGTTAGACATAAGGTCTTTTATTTTTTAAAACATTTATTTAGGGCGCCTGGGTGGCTCAGTGGGTTAAGCCGCTGCCTTCGGCTTGGGTCATGATCTTGGGGTCCTGGGATCGAGTCCCGCATCGGGCTCTCTGCTCAGCAGGGAGCCTGTTTCCCTCTCTCTCTCTCTCTCTCTGCCTGCCTCTCCATCTACTTGTGATTTCTCTCTGTCAAAATAAATACATAAAATCTTTATAAAAAAAAAAAAAAAACATTTATTTATTTATTTATTTATTTATTGACACAGAGAGAGAGAGAGATCACAAGTAGGCAGAGAGACAGGTGGCGGGGTCGGAGGGAGCACGCTCCCTGCTGAGCAGAGAGCCCGATGCAGGGCTCAATCCCAGGACCCTGAGATCATGACCTAAGCCAAAGGCAGAGGCTTAACCCACTGAACCACCCAGGCCCCCCAGAGATAGGGTCTTTTTAAAAAGTAATTCACTTAAAATGAGGTCCCTCAGGTGGGCCTCAATCCAATCTGACGAGTGTCCTTATTAGAGAAGATCAGGACAGAGAGACATGCACAAAGGAAGACCACGTGAAGACACACGGAGAAGGCAGCCATCTCAGCCCAGAAACAAGGCATCAGGGAACACCGTGCAGATACTTAATCTCCAGCTTCTAGTCTCCGGACCTGTGAGAAAATAAATTCATGTTGTTTCAGCCACCCAATCTGTGACACTTTACTATGCCAACCCGAACAAATTACCGTAACTGCTGTAACAGAAAAAGACACTGAGGCCCAGAGAAGATAACTTGAACCGAGGTCACATGGTTAGTTAGAATTTGAATCTAGGTCAAAACACATACTACTCTCTACAAGTTGAATACATAGCCTGGCACAAAATAAGTGCTCAATAAATACCAACCACTCTTTATTTACACCAAATGACTATAAACTGGAATGCGGGATCCCCACATAAAGCCATAATATACTGCAATAAGGTTAGTTCCTAAGTGCTGTGATAGACAAATGCTACTGTAGCAGTGATTCAGTGCTTGGGGTTAAGTCCAGAACTGGGATAAATGCCCCAATTACATGACTGATGAAGCAGCACAGGTGAGATGGATAATGACCTGGCCCACGGTGGTGATGGTGACGGGCTAGGGAGGAAGAGCTCCCCTACGAATGCACACTACATCTCCGTGATCAAAGGGGACAGATTCATCACACTCTTTTGTCCCTGCTTTCCTTGGGCTCTTTTGTTATCCGGAATATGTGCATAAACAGTGGGAGGACTTTTCAATACTCCTCTTTTTAATCATTAGTCCAAAGCTCTATTGCATATTCCATGGTTAGAGAAGGCAGCCCTCACTTCAGCCTCCTCTCTGAAACTCCACAACACATTTCATAATCCCAACCACTGGTTTTTAAACTGGGATACCAAAGAAAAACAGATTTCCTGATAGCATCCTGCAGTTTCTTATATGAAATGATCAGGAAATAGGGCATTCAACCAAGAGGGGGGAAAAAATCACAAATAGATTCTCAATTTTCAAACAATTAGAAGACAGTAAGTATGTGACATTAAAGCTGTACTGAATGTCATCTTGGATGACTCAAAAGAATTTTGTGGATCCTCAGGGTAATCATTCCAAGTATTAATCATCGCTGTAGAAAGAATCTCTTAATATATGGAAATTCCACGGTAGCAGAATGTTAGCTAATAGGGAATTTGAGATGTACATAAGCACTGTGACTCCTATTGATGCATAGTTTATTTTTAATGTCCATATTATGAAGAAGACAATACAGAACAGAGACATATAAGAACCTAGATGTCTATAAAATTTATATTTCTTTTTTTATTTTATTTTATTTTTACATTTATTTTCTGATTAGGGGTTTACTTTTAAGTTTAAAATTATGGGCCAGGATAGGTAACTTTCATTTTTCTTTCCTTCCTCAAGAATGTTTACTGAGTAACTTCCCTGAAGACCAGAACTACTGTACTATACATGAAACAGCCTCATCACTGAAACAGATTGGTGCTACCTGAAGAATATGGATATAGAGATCACCACTGTGCTATTCATCCTTTCCCTCATTTTTAAGTAGTTAAGTATTTAAATCAAAACTTTCAAAAACAGCAAAGGTGATATAAAACTCTTACAATTTCTAGAGTCTCTATCATTCATTTATACTTAGTATTTGGCAAAAACAGGTTTTTGAAAAAAATGAAAATTTTTGGCAGAGAAGATTCTTAGAATGAACAATTTTATTATGAGGATATGCTAAAGTCTCTTCTGAGAAAATTAAGTAAAATTCACTAAATTTAAAGCATCGATGACTTTTTCTTAATTAAGCAGACAGCTGTGACAGGAAGGAGGAACTGGCAAATAAGTCACTAACAAATCTTCACACTGACATTAACAGTGGATTCTTTAGGATTATTTGGCAATAGGTTTGCAGTATTTCCAGACACTCAAAAACCCCTTCTATGTTCTTCTCCTCGGGAAGTGTTTCACAATATAATAAAGCAATATAAGCACTACCGCGCTCAGGTCCATGATTCATTCAGCTTGAGATTAGGCTAGCAACTGTAGGTGGCAATAATAGGGGGGTGGGGGGAAGGGTTGCACAGGAGCGAAAGCCCAGAGAAGAAAAAGCTGCCACCCAGAGGAAAATCACATTGGTGGGAAAGGAATTCCCACCAAAATTATGAGCCTCTCAAGGGCAGGAGCCATAATCTAACTGTTCCCGAATATTTGGCAGCTAGGGTACCAGCCAATTAGAGATGTTTATTCAGGGTCGGATACGTGATCTAAATCAAATAAATATTTGAAAATCATCCCCCCAAAAATCAGTAAACTATTAAGAAGGAATAATCCATTAGAGTATGATTTTCATCCCTGAAGACTTAGGTAGTAATGCCCTAATATACATAATATCCTTCATCATTTCTATAACCAAAATCTTTCCTCCATCATACATAAATGCTCTAATTTATCTGTCCTGTTCTTTAAGAACCATTCCCTTGATCATTCAAATATGGTATTCCCTAATTCTCCACCCCATCAATTATTATTTTCAAATTTGCAATTTATTCCAGGGAAAGGACTTCGGTTGAGCAAAAGGCATGGGTTAGTGCAAGAAAACTGTAAAAGTTTTCTGTTCTGTTTTCAACATGATTCTCAATAATCTTTTCATGAATTCTGCCTTTTTATAAGAGTAAATATGACCATTTTTTTGTTTAAAGATTTTATTTATTAAGAGAGAGTGCACACAAGCAGGGGAAGAAGGAGAGAGGATCTCAAGCAGACTGCCCACTGAGCGTGGAGCCCAATGCAGGGCTCAACGTCATGACCCTGAGATCATGACCTGAGCCAAAATCAAGAGTCGGACACTTACCAACTGAGCCACCCAGGAGCCCAGCAAATATGGCCATTTTTAAAAAAATTTTTTTTAATTTATTTATTTGACACAGAGAGAGAGATAACAAGTAGGCAGAGAGTCAGGCAGAGAGAGATAGAGAGAGAAGCAGGCTCCCCACTGAGCAAAGAGCCTGATGCGGGGCTCGATCCCAGGACACTGAGATCATGACCTGAGCCCGAGGCAGCGGCTTAATCCACTGAGCCACTCAGGCGCCCCAAATATGGCCATTTTTAAAAGATACTGTCTACGCAGCCATCTCAGAATGCCTTTCAAAATTCTAACTCTAGATCTTCAGGGAAACTGAGTTCTCACTCAGAGTGCCAACATAAATCTTTCCACATGGGTTTTCTGAGAGCAAAATCTGTAGCTCACACACATTAAGGCTTCACTTGTATTTCATGCAGCCAACTTTGACAACAGTAAGTGAAGTTAATATTTCACAATATTTATCTCTGAGAAGCTAAAGGGTGTTTTGAGAAAAGAAATCCTGGTTAAATAAACTTAAGAATTGGTGGGTTTAAGCAAAGTGAAACAGATTTCTTTATGGCCAGAATTCTTTTACTGTAATCACGTGTGTAGTGTATCTCCAGGACAGGATAGAACATGTCATGTGTTACAGGAGGACTCAGTCTTCTGAGACTGTTTTCATGGAGCTTCTATCAGAAATGGGATTCCCCAAAAACACACTGGGGATTGCTGGATTAAATCCTATCTTGTGTTTTACTTCAGGAGACCCAACAACAATAGACAACCCAATACTCTGCAGCCTGTCTGGAGGGCAGATGGATGTGGCACATTGAAATACACGTATACACATACACACTTGCCCCCATTCCAAAGTGTACTTAATGATAGCATCATGATACGGACATACTTTGACTGTGGCTTATGCAAACTTCATTCAAAAATATTTGCTAAACCGATGCTGAATTACACCTTGTGAAGTGCCGGGGCTAACAATTAAAAGAAGAGAAACTGTCATGAACACGCATATTTCTCCACTTCCCCAAAATGTACATGACATCAGGATTATCCCTAGTCGATTCTAAGTGTTAACTTAGAGTCTGTGAATACCTACAGGGGTTATAATCTGACTTCACAGCATTTAAGTGCCCTAAATTAATAAGCAAGATTATATGTATCTGTGCATTTTTGTGGAAAGACAGCTCTTGCTTGTACTCAATACTCAAAGGTTTCTGTGCCCTAAAATATATTTTTTTAAAATACTCCCGATGAACAGTCTTCCAGCATTATTCTGGTAATATTTCCAACACAAAACAACTGCATTTGTCAAATCAAGATCACCAAAAACACTGCAAGTTGTCCTGATTAAAATATTTCCGGTAAGTCCTGACAATGTTATTAGAATCTGAGCACAAACAAAAGTGACACTTGCCATTTTTCTTCCTAGTCTGATGGGCTGGTATCTGGTGAGTCTGCAGAATTTATATAAATGTGTTACCAACAAAGCATTCTAGAATGTTATTTAAAAATAACCTATAGGTCCTCAGGATATTGATCATATCAAAGCTGCTAACGGGTGCCTCAGTGGCCCAGATGGTTAAGCGTCTGCCTTCGGCTCAGGTCATAATCTCAGGGTCCTGGGATGAGGTCCCACATCAGGCTCCCTGCTCAGTGGGAAGTCTGTGTCTCTCTCCCCCTCTGCCTCCCCTCTGCTCATGCTCACTCTCTCTGTATCTCTGTTTCAAATGAATAAATAAAATTATTTAAAAAATTTTTTAAATAAAATATAAATATAAAAGCCTCCTAACAAACATTTGCTGGATTAATTTATTCCAGATTTAGAGGTTTTTTAGCTCCAGTGTCACTATTTTATTACTGCAGGGGGCCGATGGGAAAGGAGACCGGACTTCCCAAGTCACCTCTCATAAAACAACCACTTCAGATACAGTTAAGAACAGCGATCCTCTCTGTGTTGTTTACTGACCTGGCTTGCTCAGGACTAGCTGAGGCCAAGCTCTCCAAACTCAAGTCTCTCCAAAAGTAAAAATGCAAAACATAAGCTCCATAAAGTGGTACAGCCGTCCCTCTACTTTCCAACTCCCTGCCATTACTCCTTCACCAAAACCAACGCTGTCAATGTCCCGAATATACCTTCTATTCTGCCACCCTGTGTTCTTCTGAGTCCTACACATTACTCAGTCAGTTGCTCATGTCCCACTTCACATGAAATCTGTCCAACCCCAGTCAGTACCCAGTAATATTATTATCCAGTAATCTATACCAACACAGTGTTTCTCAAAGGGCAGCCCAAGAAACTGCCTCATACTCCAGAGAGAATGTGAGTGGAGATCAGGAAAACACATTTTTATTTTTCTTATTTTTTAAAGATTTTATTTATTTGAAAGAAAGAGAGAGCATGAGCACGGATTGGGGAGGGGCAAAAGGAGAGGGAGAAGCAGACTCCCCGCTGAGCAGGGAGCCCGATGTGCGGCTCAATCCCAGGACTGTGGGATCATGACATGAGCAGAAGGCAGATGTTTAACCAACTGAGCCACCAAGGCGCCCCAGGAAACTACATTTTTAAAGAGCATCCTAGGTGAGTCTGACTCTCACTAAGGTTCAATAATCACTCCCTATGTAAGATTTAATTCACATCTATACCAGTTACTCTCAATCCTGGCTGCACATAAGAATCACCCGAGGAGCTCTCAAAACTACCAAAGCCCAGGCTTCATCCCAAAGCAAGCAGAATAAAATCACTCAATCATTTTATAAGGCACCAGCATTTTTCAAAAAAGTTTCCCATTTGATTCTAGTGCATAATGAGAACGGAGAAACACTGTTGTGTAATATGTATCTTGCAATGAATTTTATACATACTTATTATGGGTCTTTTGTTTTTATATTGTATCATTAGTTGGTTTACTCATTCTTATTTTCCTTCTGTTGGTGTCCTGTCACAGTTTATGTCTTACCTCAATTGTTAAAATCTGTTATCATTCATAATTCCCAGCAAATAGGGCAGAGAGTGTGTGAGTAGCAACAACCAATCTTGAATTAGTAACAATCTGCCCTTCTCCAGTCCACGTGGCCATGAAAAAATAAATCATTTCTTTGTTTGGCTATCTCACCAAACCCATCAACACTCATCTTCCTTTTCCTACACCCCACCAGACCAATCATTCTGTATCTGCCTCAACTAGTCCTGATGAAGTACATCAGTGCCAGGGGAAATGATTTACACATATATCAAACCACACTGCACCCATTAAATATCTTACAATTTTTTCAATTATATCTCAGTAAGATGAAAAAAAATAGCAACTGTAATCAGTAGGAGATAGTAACATATTAACTGGTATCATATTTACATTTCAAAAGGAGTAAGTTTCTGAAGCTGGATAATCTGCGGTTTCTGATCTAGGCGCGAGCATGAAAAGAGTCAAGAGAAAGAACAGAACACACTGCTGCTGCTCAGAACAGTAAAGCAAATCGTCCCTCATTCAATTCAATTCATTTAACTTTTTCTTTTTTTTCCTTTCTTGGTCCTAGCAAAGCCTTCTTAATATCACCCTGAAGGCTGATTAGCACCCATCAGAACAAAAGCTTAGGAAGAGTCCAGTACTGTGCAAGGTTAACTAGCCCACATACTACAAATGGCCAGATCTTCCAATTCAGACTGTTGGCTCCTACTAGGTTGCAGAATCCCATGCAATTATATTTTATAGTGGATAAATGTAAAGGCCTGATGTAATGGCTACATCCCCGATGAAGGCCTTCCTTCCACTCAGGAAAGACTTCTGCTCCTCTGGAGAGGAGGAGGAGCAAATCCAAACCCAAGTTTTTAATTAGAGAGGAACCACTATGTATTGCAACAAACTCATGTGGTTTGAATTGAATGCTGTTGCCACACCCATTCAGAAAATACCAAAGCAGCCACCTACAAATACAAAACACACATGAGACACACTTGGGGCCAGTGAAGAAATTATTTATAAGGCGGAAGCCCTAGAGAAGGCTTTGACAGTTTTAAACAACACTAGGCTGCTGTAAAGAGGGTTACATAACTTCATCAAATAAACCACCTCTCCGAAATAATCGCCCATAAATAGCTTCTTTCCAGCTCTCAGGTGGGGGCACTTCATGCCCAGGCTTTTGTGAAGGCACGTAATGCCCAGGCTTTTGTTCCCATCCACAGTGTCCAGCCAGAGGTCCCATCTCCCAGCCCTGAGTATCCCCTATCCCCTGCACAGCAGCAGGGTGCTTCTATCACCCCCAGAAGAGACTAACACAACCCCCCTTCAACACAACCCCCCGTGACCTAAGGAAACTGGTCACGAATGAGAACATCTCTTTGTCTAGTCCTGTACTACCAATTGATGAACAGGCCCTCTCAAGTCAGCAAATTAGTAGGTCTTTTTCTTACAAGATTTGTTTGCCTTTCTAAGTTATTTAAGATGAAAGAGACAGAACAGGAGACTTTCAGGGGGAGAACTTGGGGGAAAATAAGAAAGTCTTAAAAGGAACCCAGTCTGGAAAAAAGAGAAAGAGAGAGAAGATATGAATGAATTAGGGTCGGGAGGAAGTACAGCCATCCGAAACAAGAGGGGCAATGGGAGGAGTCAAAAAGAGCAAATGCTAAAATCAACAACAAAGAACCTCAGGGTTTCTCTGACACACTGAGTCTCTCAGAAGGCCAAGGATGGACCAGGGGGACAAAGAGACAAACCCTTTATGTGAAAGGACTAGCCTGAGCCTCAAGCGAGCTGGATTCTACCCCTGACCCTACCAAGTAAAAAAGCTTGTGAATCTGGACAAGCTATTAATAAGCTCTTCAGATCATCATACTGTCATCTGTAAAATTTTGTGTCAACTGCACAGGTACTAGGATCTGACAGAATTCCCTCCTCCTCTGTTTTTTGTGAAAAATAAGGAGCTAAAACCATCGCACTGGTAGCGGGAAGCTTAACAAATGCATTCAACAGATATCTAAACACCTGCCACACACTGGATATTTTAAGTCAGGCAAAAGACGCTGCCACAAAGCTTACATTCCGAGAAAAGCAGACATTAAGACAGATATACAAAAATATAAAAGATATCAGGTGATAAGGGCTGTGGCATGTCATAGGCAGGTAAGGGGGAGAAAGAACGAGGAAGGGGTGCCAAATTAAACGTTGTGGTCAGAAACGCCTCACCTTGAAACGTGGTAAAGTGCAGAAGCATGTTACACATTATCAGCCACAAAAAAAAAAAAAAAACAAAAAACAAAAAACAAAACAAAACAAAAAAACCCAAAACCACAAAAAACCTGTAGCCCACAGAGTCCAGGGCTTCTTTTCAGGATGAAAAAAGTGTTCTAAAACTGATCGTGGAGGTGGCTACACCTATATGTGAACTTGTTTTAATATGTACACTTAAATTGTACACTTTTTTTTTTAAGATTTTATTTATTTATTTGATAGGCAGAGATCACAAGTAGGCAGAGAGGCAGGCAGAGAGAGAGGAGGAAGCAGGCTCCCCGCTGAGCAGAGAGCCCGATTCGGGGCTCGATCCCAGAACCCTGGGATCATGACCTGAGCCGAAGGCAGAGGCTTTAACCCACTGAGCCACCCAGATGCCCCTAAATCGTACACTTTAAATGAGGGACTTATATGGTGTATAAATTGGATCTCAATAAAGTGGTTAAAAAATATCAAGCACAAAGTATTAGCCAAAGGCTTTAGCATATGTAACTGCACATCTTTTTTTTTTTTTTTAACAGATTTTTTAAATGTTTTTTATTTGAAAGAGGGAGCATGAGCACAAGCAGAGGGAGAAGCAGAATCCCTATTGAGCAAGGAACCCAGTGAGAGACTCGATCCCATGACCCTGGGATCATGACCTGAGCAAAAGGCAGATGCTTAACCAACTGAGCCACCCAGGTGCCCCTGCACTACATTCTTTATAAAGTGAGATAGAAAACAGCTCCTCCCCATATAGAAATGATTATAAAATGCAAAGCAAGCTAAGGCACGTGTACTAGTTACACACATAACTAAATAATTGTGCCTTCCCCTCAATCAGCCCACCCTTCCTCTTCCAGGCCCCAGTGAGATGGCAGTCTTGGACAAACCTGTTCTGTATCACAGGTTACAGCTGGCTGGACAGGGGCAGGCACCAGATCCAAGAGCAGACAACCGACAGGTGGGTTAGTGACCTCCCAAGAGCTGAGCCAGACAACCTCTCCCCAAACAAGGACAATGGTAATTAGCTGGGCCAACTAGATTCTCTTAGGAAGCTGACTTAAGAATACGGAAATTACCCAGATGCATAGTAGAGGAAGGTGAGGCTGCTGGCACACTTAGAGAAGCAGCCCACAAGTAAGCCAAAATTGGAAGGACGCAGAAACTACGAACCAACAAAAGCTGTGGACCTACACGGTTGGAAGTAGGTAAAGATGATGGCCACAGAGTAGCCTAGACTGCGAAGACCAGCTGGGTCACACAGCCTTTAGCACAACCTGGACAGCCCTGTGCTCCCAGTGGACTTTCTGGTTCTGGTCTCTAATGTTCTCCTAATGCACCAAGCCAGAAACATGAGCTTTGATTTAGCTTTTTCAGCAAATCTTAGAAGCCCTGGACTCCTGCTAACTTTCCTTTGGCATCGCTCATTTCCCTCTGGCATGTTCTCTCCCTCTAGTTGCTCTGCCACCAACCTGGACCACAGCCCCTGTCCTCCAAGTGAGCAGGACAGCCCTCCACAGGTTTCTCTGGTCCCAGGCTCTCCCTGCTCTACACAAAGGAGTACCTGATTATTTTCCCTTTAAACAGCGTATTTCCCTATTTCCTACTCCCAAACCCCAACAAGTCCCCAGTTCTGTTTCAGGGCAGAACTTATTTCCATACTCATCCTTCCAATAGGTCTTAATATTTTCCACTAAATCCCAAACAGTCTTGGGTATTCAAGCTGTTTCCCCTTCCCAGAAATTTCTGTCCTTTGCATCAGCCCGTGCTCTGCTAACTCTACCTTCCATATGGAGGCTTTTTTTTTTTTTTAACCATACTGCATATACATGAAGGCCCCTCTTCTTAAAATCTGGTGAGAAAACACAGCACTTAATTCCACAGAAACCTTTGTCTCATGTTTTTCACTTCCACATCTGGACTGCAAATTCTAATATGACGACGCATGATATTTTTGCAGCCCTCTCTCCCTCCTTCACCAACACCAATTAACAACAGAGTTCACATTAACAGTGCTCAGTGAAGCCCTGTTGATTAGCTAAGGTTAAGTAGAGAAACACTACTAAGATCCTGAACTGTTCTTGGCAGGTCCAGAAATTGTCTCATTCAACAGTCATTCCAATCTTCTCTTCCCTCGTCCTCCTCTACGATGAAGGCTGGTCCAGAAACAACCCTTTCCTAGACCTCCGGCAGTGAGGGGAGGCCACCCGAAAACTGAGGCCAATGGCATATAAGCAAAAGCCAATGGATGATTCCTGGGAAAGCCTGTGATACATACTTTTCCTCCTTACTACTACTTCCTCCTCCTGTTGCCCTAGGAAGAGGGTGTAATGGCTGGGCCACACTGCAACCAGAGGAAAAGGCCAAGAATGTGTAGAACCCTCAGCCTTCACAATCAGCCAACAACAACCTACTACTGAATTATTAGGAGAGAGAAAAAAAAAATCACCAACTAGGTCAAGGTCTGTCTACTGTTACATGCAACCAGCTGTGACTGATGCATTGCTCCTCAAGACAGAGCCTCCTCTGTGGCTGTTCGGTGTGTGTTTTGTCTTTGGTTTATTTGTGCACATCTCTACTTTCTTTAATGATAGTCTAGCCTCTAAAAGAGACAAACGGGGGCGCCTGGGTGGCTCAGTGGGTTAAAGCCTCTGCCTTCGGCTCAGGTCGTGATCCCAGGGTCCTGGGATCAAGTCCCGCATTGGGCTCTCTGCTTAGCTGGGAGCCTGCTTCCCCCACCCCTCTGCCTGCCTCTCTGCCTACTTGTGATCTCTTGTCTGTCAAATAAGTAAATAAAATCTTAAATAAGTAAATAAATGAGACAAACAGAAAAGTATCACCAGCACTATATGAGGGCAAGAGAAGGACAAGAGGGCAGCATCTATTTGCTATGTTTATAAGACCAAAAGCAAAGCTACTCCCTAAAATATCATATCAGTAGCTTGCCAAAGAAAAGGCCAAGGATGATAATATTTTCAAAAAGAGCCATCTCTTTCTTTTTTATAACATAGCACTGATATTCCTATAGCTAGGGTCTCTTCTTGTTTACAGTTAAATGGGATGGAATGCCTTACAATTTTCTAGGAAAAATTAGATGAGAAGTGATGCTGTGAACACAGAATGTCCAGACTAAGTTTCACAAGAACTGGTTATGTAAGGAAACATTTTAACAAGGAAAAATATGACAGTCTGTTCTTCTTAAAATAACAAGTACTTCTAATATCACAGTTTTGGTTTTGCTTAACCCATTAATATATTTGCTTGTATTTTATCATTACTGTTTGGGAATTTTTTTTTTTAAGTTTCTCTTTTAATCACGGGTGTTCATCAAGACAATTGTACTCCTGAAGCCCCATCATCCAGTTCATCCATGCCCCCTACGCACCTCTCCTCTGGTAACCATCAGTTTGTCCTCTGTAATTAAGGGTCTGTTTCTTGATTTGTCACTTTCTTTTCCCTTTGCTTGTTTCATTTCTTAAATTCCACATGAGTTAAATCATATGTTATCTGTCTTTCTGACTTATTTCACTTAGCATTACACTCTCTAGCTCCACCCATGTTGTTGCAGACGGCAAGATTTCATTCTTGCTGAAGGCAGATTAATATTCCATTGCATCTACATATACACCACATCTTTTTTTTTATACATTCATCTATCAATGGATACTTGGGCTGCTTCCATAATTTGGCTATTGTAGACAATGCGGCTATAAACATCGGGATATATATATCCCTTTGAACGAGTGTTTTTGTATTCTTTGGGTAAATACCAAAAGGTGTGACTCCTGGGCGGTAGGCCAGTTCTATTTTAAACTTTTTGAGGAAACGCCATACTGTTTTCCAGTTGGCTACACTAGTTTGCATTCCCACCAACAGTGCAAGAGGTTTCCTTTTTCTCCACGACTTTGCAACACTTGTTGTTTCCTGTGTTTTTTATTCTAGCATTCTAACAGGTGTGAGGTGTTAGCTCATTGTGGTTTTGATTTGCACTTCCCTGATGATCAATAATGTTGAGCATCTTTTCATGTGTCTGTCAGCCATCCAGAAGTCTTCTTTGGAGAAATGTCTTCCACTTCTTCTGCACATTTTTAAATTGGATTATTTGTTTTTGGGGGTGTTGATTTTTATAAGTTCTTTATACATTTTGGATACTAACCTTTTATCAGATAGGTCATTTCCAAATATCTTCTTCCAGTCGGTAGGTTGCCTTTTAGTTTTGTGGATGGTTTCCTTCACTGTGCAGAACTTTTTTATTTTGATATAGTTCCAATAGTTTATTTTTGCTTTTATTTACCCTGCATCAGGGGACATATCCAGGAAAATACGTTGCTATAGCTGACATGAGAGAAATTACTGCCTGTGCTTTCTTCTAGAATTTTTATGGTTTCAGGTCTCACATTTAGGTCTTTAATCCATTTTTATTTTACTTTTGCTTATGTGTAAGAACTTGGTCCAGTTTCATTCTTTTGCATGTTGTTGTCTGGTTTTCCCACCACCAATTGTTGAAGAGAGACTGTTTTTTCCCATTGGATATACTTTTGAAAAAATATATATATTTATTTATTCATTTAAGAGAAGGCATGAGCAGGGAGAGGAGCAAAGGGGAAAGGAAAAGCAGACTCCATGCTGAGCACAAAGCCCAATTCAGGGCTCAATCTCACAACCCTGAGATCATGACCTGAACTGAGATCAAGAGTTGAACGCTTAACCAAGTGAGTCACCCAGGCATCCCTCCCATTGGATATTCCTTCCTGCTTTGTCAAAGACTAATTGACCACAGAATTGTGGGACTGCATGGGAATTTTGTAAAGCTATCATTTTGAAAGGATTTTAATATTTCTCCAGGAACTTTGTTTTTTTTATTTTTTTATTTTTTATAAACATATATTTTTATCCCCAGGGGTACAGGTCTGTGAATCGCCAGGTTTACACACTTCACAGCACTCACCATAGCACATACCCTCCCCAATGTCCATAACCCCACCCCCCTTCTCCCAACCCCCCTCCCCCAGCAACCCTCAGTTTGTTTTGTGAGATTAAGAGTCACCTATGGTTTGTCTCCCTCCCAATCCCATCTTGTTTCTTGATTCCTCTCCTACCCCCTTAACCCCCCATGTTGCATCTCCACTTCCTCATATCAGAGAGATCATATGATAGTTGTCTTTCTCCACTTGACTTATTTTGCTAAGCATGATACCCTCTAGTTCCATCCACATCGTCGCAAATGTCAAGATTTCATTTCTTTTGATGGCTGCATAGTATTCCATTGTGTATATATACCACATCTTCTTTATCCATTCATCTCTGGATGGACATCTAGGTTCTTTCCATAGTTTGGCTATTGTGGACATTGCTGCTATAAACATTCAGGTGCACGTGCCCCTTCGGATCACTACATTTGTATCTTTATGGTAAATACCCAGTAGTGCAATTGCTGGGTCATAGGGTAGGTCTATTTTCAACATTTTGAGGAACCTCCATGCTGTTTTCCAGAGTGGTTGCACCAGCTTGCGTTCCCACCAACAGTGTAGGAGGGTCAGGAACCTTGTTCTATTATAAATCAATTAAAAGAATGTGCAACCTAACTGTGCAGCAAAATTGTTATTTTTGTCTTTCTTCTATTAGTTTTCATTAAAGGAAACAAATTAAACACTAAAACCCCACCTTTTATTCATGTGTAACAATGAAAATTTACCCATACTATTTATCTCTATGTGGAAACAGACTAAACCAAAAACAACAACAACAAAAGTATGCAATGTTCAGCATATTAAATAGAAACAATCGTTAAGAAGTGACAACAGAGGAGCACCTGGGTGGCTCAGTGGGTTAAAGCCTCTGCTTTCGGCTCAGGTCATGATCCCAGGGTCCTGGCATCCAGCCCCGCATCGGGCTCTCTGCTCAGCAGGGAGCCTGCTTCCTCCTCTCTCTCTGCCTACTTGTGATCTCTGTCTGTCAAATAAATAAATAAAATATTAAAAAAAAAAAAAAAAAGAAGTGACAACAGAAAGTCAACCAAAAGAAATACCCTTCTGACAATAACCATGCTGAGCTTTCTCTGCATCCAGAGGCAGTTTGGAACGCTTGGAAGAATGGGCACGCTAGCCCAACTGTGCCCTAACTCCCCCTAGGTCTGACTTCACACTCCAAACATTTATCAACTGTAAACCAAAACTGCTTTTTCTTTTTTTTAGGATTTTATTTACTTACTTGACAGAGAGAGATCACAAATAGGCAGAGAGGCAGGTAGAGAGAGAGGGGGAAGGAGGCTCCCTGCTGAGCAGAGAGCCCGATGTGGGACTCGATCCCAGGACCCTGAGATCATGACCTGAGTGGAAGAAAGAGGCTTAACCCATGGAGCCACCCAGGTGCCCCCAAAACCGCTTCCTAACCAGAAATACAGCAGCTTTTACCTCCTGAGCATTAGGACTTTCCTGTTTTCATAAGATAAAAAGTACTCAGTGGGAATTTGCAGAAGAGCTGGGATCATAAATCGATCAAAGTTACACAAGAAGGGGCGCCTGGGTGGCTCAGTGGATTAAGCCGCTGCCTTCGGCTCAGGTCATGATCTCAGGATCCTGGGATCGAGTCCCGCATCGGGCTCTCTGCTCAGCAGGGAGCCTGCTTCCTCCTCTCTCTCTCTCTCTCTGCCTGCCTCTCTGCCTACTTGTAATCTCTGTCTGTCAAATAAAATAAATAAAATCTTTAAAAAAAAAAAAGTTACACAAGAAACTTCTGCCTCACATCAGCGGCTCCGGAGCAGGACAGGAACTAAAGGGCCTGGATTCTCACATTATTATCTGTGTCTTCACTGGTGTCACCTAAGCTCTCCAGAATTCAAGGACTTCCAACATCACAGGAGTCAGAAAGGCATTTACTCAAGCAAGTATTAATCCAAGACCTAAGAACCAGGTGTGGTGCTAGGCATTAGGAGAGGACCGCAAGGAGACAGAACCTTCAAAGGATCTAGAGTTTACTGGAATCTCGAATGTGAGCAGGGTGAGGGGCAAAGCTTTCAGAAATGTTCAGTCTTTATTAAGACCAGCAGTAGAAGACAAATGGAAACCCCCATCACAAACAATGTCACATCATCTTTATTCAATCCACTAATTTCTCTACTTTAATTTTTAAATGAAGCATCAGGAAGAAGGGCTTTCACACGTGTAAATTAAATTGCTAAGTCTCAAAATTTGCTCACTCTCCTCCACATCTAAATTTTCCACATATATGAATATGACATGAGCATCATGAAAATAGTCTCAAAAGCAGAAAAAAATCACCCTTTAAATATGACTTCCAAATTTACTTGTCCATAAATACTGCAAATAAATTTTTAAAATTACTACCATGGGGCGCCTGGGTAGCTCAGTGGGTTGAGGCCTCTGCCTTCAGCTGGGGTCGTGGTCCCAAGGTCCTGGGATAGAGCCCCCGCCACGGGCTCTCTGCTCGGCGGGGAGCCTGCTTCCCTTCCTCTCTCACTGCCTGCCTCTCCACCTACTTGTGATCTCTGTCTGTCAAATAAATAAATAAATAAAATCTTTTTAAAAAAATAAAATTACTACCATGTAGGGCTCCTGGTTGGCTCCGTGGTTCAAGCCCTGCATCGGGCTCTCTGCTCAGCAGGGAGCCTGCTTCCCCCACCTTTCTCTCTGCCTGCCTCTCTGCCTACTTGCGATCACTCACTCTCTTTGTCGAATAAATAAATAAAAAGCCTTTTAAAAAAAATTACTACCATGTAAATCCAACACTATAAATGAACTTCAAGAAACCAACAGGGAAGACAAAGCAGATAGCTAAAGGGGCCACCTGGAAGGGTTTGGCATTCCTTCCAGTTCTGTGGCACACGGTTAGAAGACCAGACTTTAATTCTAGCTTTTTATATGGAAACTGAAATTCATTATACTCAAGATTTATTAAAAAGCCCCAAAATAGTTTTAAACTAACTACAATGTCTTCTTAATACTGTCTATGACTCTACACAAAATTCTTAAACTTCTGGGTAGCAAGTTCTTCCTGGATGAACTAGGAAAAAATCTACTTCAGTGTAAATGCATTCAAAATACATCACCAAAAAGAATGAAACTGCACCCAGAAAGAAAAGAAACGGTCATTGCTTGTGAAGGAAATAAGATGCCAATACAATTTGGGGCATTAAATAGCAATAAACGTAAGCAAAGGTTCAAATTGGCATAAAGCATCCTTTTCACAAAACAAAGTATTTCTTTCTCTTTAAGGGAAGAACTCCTACAGGCCTATCATGGTAAGCCAGGGAAGCTGAAAATGGCAACAGTATCAGGCTGTCAGAACACATCAAACCCACACACCCTTAGGATCATTAACCATAACATTACTTTTAAAATTCTGCTTTGGTTAAAAAGCCAACAACATTAAGGTTTTTCACTTCTTCTAATACAAGCAGAACTGTATGGCCACTATTCCAGAACATCTGAAAATGACCTCCTTTCCCATGACTTTTAATAACTTGAAGTTTCTTTCACCTTCACAGAAATTTTTTAAATTTCCTGAAGTGCGCTTTGCAGACATAACTGCACCACCCTGTGTCTTTACACAAGATAACTCTGTAAATAAGTCTTGTGAAATACTATGTAAATGGCAATAATGCATGTTGTGAAAACTACAGGCTTCAGAGACAGTGTGTAAGTGGCAGGGGCCACACAGCTTTCTGAGTAAGTGCTGTTGGGCAAGTAACTCAACCTATCTAAACCCAGGTTCCTAAGTTGCAAAATGGTATTCGCACTAAGAATGAGCGCACCAAATGAGACTAAGAGAAGTAAATGTTAATTCATGTGAGAGGCTTACATACTTATAAGTGCTAAAAATGAACAATAAATAAAAACATACTATCTGCTACTACCAGAACCACCAGTATTATCCTTACTCTTAGTAAGCTTCTATGTTTTAGGACATCTCAGTTATTTTTTTTTTAAGATTTTATTTATTTATTTGACAGAGAGAGATCACAAGTAGGCAGAGAGGCAGGCAGAGAGAGAGAGAGGAGGAAGCAGACTCCCCGCCGAGCAGAGAGCCCGATGCGGGACTCGATCCCAGGACCCCGAGATCATGACCCGAGCCCGAAGGCAGCGGCCCAACCCACCAAGCCACCCAGGCGCCCTGGACATCTCAGTTATTATTTTCTGACAGCTCAACTGATAATTATGAAGCAAATTAAAGCAAAATCTAGTATCTCCAACTTAAAACAAAAGTAACCTACTCACTGCTGTTTTAAGTTGAAGATATCTTAAGTGCAACTTCATTTAAACAAATCAAACAAATAAAAATGGATACTCACATACACATCCCAAAAATAGGCTGGGAGAGGACTATTCCTTTTAAAGGAATCATCACTGATTCCTCTTAAATAATAAACACAGTTTGGTGACATCTAAACTATGATTAGATTATATACACACACATAATGGAACCCACAGAGCTGATTATATATTAATTCCACTCCAACTTTCCTTCCTAATGTAAATTCTGAGTTTGGGTACACATTCAATAAACACATCACAGTCTGGCACGCCTCACTCTAAGGTAAGGTGCCCTCCATCACCTTCCACAGGTCAAATCCTCACCAGCACTAGCTTCCACCAGGGAACCCACTCTCCCTGCTCCTTTCTATTTTGCTCTCACCGCATACATTAAACTGAGGAAGTACATTACTCAAAACTACACACTCAGCTTTAAAGCTTTTGAAATGAAAACTTCAAAGTCCCAAAACTTAAAGGTCTTTACAAAGTTGCCTCTTTGTTCTCTGGACAAAGAAGCACTTTTTAAACCCGTTTGTTCCATGATTGTCAAGATAAATCAGTACTGCAGACACCCATAGACAGGGCCAAAAGGCAGTGCACCGCCTTAAAGCCAACAAAAACTGTTAACTGTGGTTAAGTGATACATCCGGTTTCTGGATGTATGACTGCTCATCAACAATTCTGCATCGCCATATAAGCCTTTTAGACAGTAACAATTAAGACACAGCAGTCAATTCTCAAAGATTTCAGAGTTTACATCATAAATATGCAATTTAACCATCACAATTCCCCTAAACTAGCAATGAAAATAGTCCAAGTAGGTCATTTACCTACTTTCAAATCTTTATTTTTTTTTAAGATTTTATTTATTTGACAGAGATCACAAGTAGGCAGAGAGGCAGGCAGGGGGTCGGGGGGACAGGCTCCCCACTGAGCAGAGAGCCCAATGTGGGGCTCGATCCCAGAACCCTGGGATCATGACCTGAGCCCAAGGCACCTGCTCTCATTTCTGTTCAAGAAAAGTTTTCTTTCCTTAAAAGGAAAAAAGAATGTAAAATTGCTCAGTCTACTGTGTGAGATGAATTATACTCACAACATCAGTTCTTCTTAGCAATACTTTATTTCTCCAAAACTAAACGGAAGCACTATACCATGCAAGAAATTTCAATTAAGCCAGCAAATCACTATTTAATTTTTGAAATATTTTCCTGGGCTATCACAAATTAAAATGTTATAAATATTAGCTATGTTAGTCTAAGCTTTTTTCACAGTGATCAAAAAAAAAAGTGTCACAGTCACTCCGTATTTTAGAGGTAAATTACAGGAAGGCACAGAAACTAACTGCCTCACTGTATCAACCACCTTAACCTTGTATCCAGGCAAGTCGCACTTGATTTCTATTCTCTCATCTCTCTTGCCCTTTTCAATTTTATTTTAAAGGAATCAACCAAGCAATGGGAAAAACAGAAGGCAACCTTACTCTTTTTTTTTTTCTTATCATATATTTCCTTTTTTTTTTTTTTTTTTTTAAGATTTTATTTACTTATTTGAGAAAGAGAGCTTGTACAAGCAAGGGGAACAGCAGCAGGCAGAAGAGGGAAAAACGGGCTCCCCACTGAGCAGGGAACCCAATGCTGGGCTCAATCCCAGGACTCTGAGATGGCAACTTCAACCAAAGGCAGGCACTTACTGACTAAGCCAACCAGGTGTCCAAAACTTATTCTTTTTTTTTTTTAATTTACTTGAGAGAGAAAAAGAAAGCAGGGGGAGGGGCAGAAGGAGAGGGAGAGAATCCCAACTCTGTTGAGCACAGAGCCCAAAGCAGGGCTCGATCCCATGATCCTGAGATCATGACCTGAGCAGAAACCAAGAGGCAGATGCCTAACCATCTGAGCCACCCAGGTACCCAAGGGCAAACTTATTCTGACTACCTTCTCACAGCCCTCTTTTGCCCCATGAAGCCCCTAGGCCCAGATCAAAATAAGTCTAGAAGTCAGTTTCTTTTTTTTGACAGAGCAATCACAAGTAGGCAGAGAGGCGGGCAGAGAGAGAGGAAGAAGCAGGCTCCCCACTGAGCAGAGAGCCTGATGCGGGCTGGATCCCAGAACCCTGGGATCATGACCTGAGCCGAAGGCAAAGGCTTTAACCCACTGAGCCACACAGGTGTCCCCTAAAAGTCACTTTCAAAAATGTAAGTTCTCTTACATATTAGCTGTCTGCTCCTTTTCCAGCATTCTACAAATCCCTTTGCTATGAGCCTTAGCATTCTGGTAAAGCAATTACTTGCTGCCTGCTTCTTCACCCCAGTGGGGGCACAGAACTCAGCTGGCCCAAGTATACCATCTGCCGTGCTCAGTAGCGGGTCCAGGCTGGGCAAGTAACCCAGGACTGAAAGGGCCTTTAGGGAAGGCAACCACAGGTCCAGGTTTTCCCTGGGACAATCCCAGTTTATCCCTGTTGCTCTGGCATCATTTTATTCTCAAAAGTGTTTTGTTAGACTATATGGTCAGTTCCTCAGCCACAGCACAATTAACTTAGAGCTGGGCCATTCTTTGATCCTGGGGGCTGTCCAGCGCATTGTGGGACACTCACCAGCACTCCGTCATTGGCCTCTACCTCCAGATGCCAGTAGCACCTCCTAATCAGGACAACCAAACATGTATCCAGGGGTGTCAAATTCATCCATTTGAGAACAAGTCCTCTAAGGAAAAGGAGTCACTGTTCTCTAAAATTCGCAGAGCAGTAAGAAAGATAGCCTTAAGCTATTACCACCATGCAAAGAGTGCCCATTTGAGGGTCAAGCCAACGGAGGGAAATGCCCGAGATATGAAGAGTGACCTGATGACACTGTTGGAACCCCTGGACTCAGGTGTACCCAAAGCAAGCCCCACTCCTCAGACTTCACTTATGTGAGCCCAGAAATCTCTTTTTTGCTTCAACGATTTTAATTGGATTTCTCTCACTTGCAACTGAAAGAAATGAAAGAGGATATACAGCCTGTTTTATGTCAAAAATGTATGCTGTCAAGAAAGAAAAAGGGCTCCGGGGCTCCTGGCTGGCTCCGTGGGTTAAAGCCTCTGCTTTCAGCTCAGATAATGGTCCCAGGGTTCTGGGATCGAGCCCTGCGTTGGGTTATCTGCTCAGCAGGGAGCCTGCTTCCCTCTCTCTGTCTGCCTGCCTGTGATCTCTGTTTGTCAAATAAATAAATAAAATCTTTTAAAAAAATTTTTTTAAATAAAGAAAGAAATAAAAAGGGCTCATGGGGCGCCTGGTTGGTTCAGTCAGTTAAGTGACTTCAGCTCGGGTCATGATCTCAGGGTCCTGGGAATGAGCCCTGTATTAGGCACCCTGCTCAGCAAAGAGTCTGTTTCTCCCTCCCCCTCCCCCTCACTCTCACCCTCTACCCCTTCCCCGCTCGTGTTCAAGCTCTCTCTGATAAATGTTTAAAAAAAAGAAGAAGAAGAAGAAGAAAGAAAGACAAAGAATTCAAATTAATTCTGAACCCTATCCTACACTTTCCACAAAAAGAGACCATGAACTCTAGTTCCAGGGACACAAGCAATGAACTTCTCCACTAAGGTCCTAGAGTCCCTCCCTTTGAAGAGCTGGAGAGCCTCTGCACCTCATCTCCAGGGGCAGAGTGTGTCTACACTCAGTGCAACCAGGCCTAAAGAAAGAGGGGTGCCATTTGCACACCACTGCATCTGAAAAGTTACAGTCTATTTCTTCCAGAATCATTCCTAAACTTGTTAGAACCTAAGCAGATAGCTAGAAAAGAGGACAAAAAGATATTTTTAAATTGCTGATAATTGGGGCGCCTCGGTGGCTCAGTGGGTTAAGCGGCTGCCTTCGGCTCAGGTCATGATCTCAGGGTCCTGGGATCGAGTCCCGCATCGGGCTTTCTGCTCAGCAGGGAGCCTGCTTCCCTCTCTCTCTCTCTGCCTGCTTCTCCATCTACTTGTGATCTCTCTCTGTCAAATAAATAAATAAATAAATCTTTAAAAAATATAAAAAAATAAATTGCTGATAATTACATTTTAAACTCTTACAGGTTCTATTCCTCCTCCTTTCTTGGACAAAAAGGCAAAAATCTGAAGTCCTAGAGTCTCTTCCTAGACGATGCCAGAGGCATTGTCTTCTCTGTAGGCATTTAAAGAGAACCAGCATGATTCCACAGAGATAAAATGGAAAAATCAGCAGTGTCACTCTGTGAAAAAAAAAGGTGTTTTTATTTAATATGTGACACACACACACACATACACACACACACACACACACACACACATAGAGTTTAAAGACTGAATAAAGTATTCAACTTTAAGTGCCATCAAAATAAAAAGTCTGGAATTGAGGCATTTGTTAATGTTGATGATGTTTATCCAGATGTCTTATCCCCACCTTTTCTCCCCATACACCTACCATTACCTTGTCTCAGTTTAATGTCTAGATTCCACCCACCCACCCCCATTTCAAATAGAGTATGAAATGAAAGTCTTATAAGTCATGTATTATTTATTAACCAGAAAAAGAATGTGGTGGAGGAGAAATTAAACCACAATTAACTACCAGAAACTATCTTGTCCTCCACCTCACAGAGAAAATAAATCTACTGGTAATAATTTCTTCTAAGTCTTCAACAAATCAATAAATTTATGTGAGCCTGCATCCATCTTTTCCATGCCTTCCGGTATTGAAGTAGATGAAGGGTGTGGTCCTGCCTTCACCTGGGCTCTGAATCCCATTTTCTATAGGCAGAAGTATGTTGTAGTCTGGAATACTCCCTGAATCTTCAGTCTCTCCTCTCTGTTGGATATCACCCTCTGCATGTTCAAATCTCCCTCATTAACCAAGAGTTTGGGAGAGCTATCCATACTACAGGATCCTTATTTCCCTTACACCCTTCCTCTCAACCCTCTATGTCAGAGTCTCATCCCTGCTGTGACATAAACTAATCTCCCAGTTACTACCAATGTCACTGTCCTTTTTTGTTTCCCCAGGATAACATACAGGGTCATATTAGTTTCAGGTGTACAATATAGTGATTCAACACTTCCACACATTACTCAGTGTTCTTCAGGACAAATGTATTCTTAATCTCTGTCACCTATGTCCCCCATCCTCCTACCCACCTCCCCTCTAGTAACCATCAGTCTGCTCTCAATGGCTGAGAGTCTTTTTGTTTGACCAATGACACTGCCTTAATGCAATGTCACCTGTACTGCTGGTACTGGTTCTCTTTGTAAAATGACCTTTTCGCCTCCCTCCTACCTTCTGCGTGACATGTGCAACCCTCGCCAGATTTTCCATCTCCTCCCTTCCCCTATCCCTTCCCCTACCCCATTGCTACTGCTCTCAAATCTCCTTCTCAAGCTCTTCTTCTACCCACCCTTTAAAAGTTGTATTCCTGGGGTGCCTGGCGGGGCTTAGTCGGTTAAGCGTCGGCCTTCCGCTCAGGTCCTGGAATGCTGGATCTAGCCCCACGTCCAGCTCTCTGCTTAGCAGGGAGTCTTCTCCCTCTCCCTCTTCCCCACCACCACCCAACTCCCGCTTGTGATCTCTCTCCTTTGCTCTTTCTCTCTCTCTCTCTCATTTACTCTCTCAAATCAATAAAATATTTTAAAAAAATTAAATTAAAAAAAAAAAAAGAGTCATATTCCCCAGGATTTGCCCAGCCTCCCTGCCTTCTCACTTTACGCTCCTTCTCTGGGCAGGTTTGCTACTGTTACACGGTGTCCTTTCCTATCTATACACTGTCTCCAGAATCATTACCTTCAGCTTTAGGCCCTGTTCCTGAAATACATACTTATAAAAGAAGCAAACTACTGAATGTGTCTACTGGATAGCTGAGAAGCATCTCAGTCTCAACATAACCAATCCAAAAATGTCTCCTCTCTCCCACAAAACCTGTTCCTCTAGCTGGACTACCTCCGTGAATAGCACCCAACTGCCCAGGGCAGGAACAGAGGAATCACCCTGGGTGCCTCCTTCCTCAACCCCCGCACCCAATCACCCACCACAGCCTGCAGCCTCTGTATTCTCCTCCTCGAGAATCTGCCTCTTTTGCTACCAAAGTCTCTGCCCTAGAGGAGCAACCTCCCATCCTCCAGGTCGTCTTTCCTCAAATTCACTCTCACAACCACTGCCTGTCGGACAAACTTCTCAAACGCAATTCTGATATTGCCAATCCCCTACTGGAAATGTTTCCATCACTTCCTCCTGTGCTTCAAATGAAGTGTGAAGACCTCCTTAACATCTTCAGCAGGCCCTTCCCAACCCTGCACCTGTCCACTCTGCAGCCCCATTGTTCTCACTGTGCTCCTGCCCCACCCCCAGCCCACCGGTGGTGCTGCTCCACCAACCATGTAGCACACGATCTCTCTGGCCTCCAGTCCTCTTGCATGCATTTGACCATGCTTAAAGAACCCTTCTTCCCTCTCCTCAGCATGGAAAGCTCCTAGCCTCCCTGAGGCCTCAGCTTAGAAGTTGCTTCTCTCTTGAAGTCTTGACTCCCTAAATAGTCCTAACTAGGGACATAGCATCCCAATCTTACTCAACAGAGTGACAAGACTTAATTAATCTTGCATCTTCCCCACTAGAACTCTGACTTCTGAACAGATACACAAGGTCTTTATTCACTGCTAAACCTCTAGCAACTTGCCCACAATAGGTGGGGTTTAATGACTTCGGATGACACTTTGTCCCCTCTGTCATAAATGAGGTTATTATAGTGATGACGGTGAATAGATTTTTAATTTTTTTTTCCTATGCTTAGCAAACACATTCAGGGGTCATTATGAATCAGTTTTCTAAGTGCTTTGGAAATAATTAACTAATCTAATTCTAGCAACATTTAGGGAGATAAAACACTACCCACATTCCACAGAAGAGAAAATCAAGGCACAAAGGAGTTAAACAAGTTGCCCAAGATCACATAGTAAATCTGACATCAAAGACCATGCTCTTCAATATTTTTGCTATGCTGCCTTTGACCTGCATTTCACAAAAGAAAAACAAAACTATCTGTCACAGTGACAGAAGTCCTATCTGCCAGATTCTCCAATAAAAGTAATGACATGTCAACGACACTCCACTCCCTTGTACTTCTTTGGCTTGTCCCCAGAACTTTCAAGCAAAGAGCTTAGTAATCCACTGTATTTCAACATGCTATTACAGCTGGTTTCTTCTATTTCATAAACGTGGGGCCTATATTCAGCCCTATACTTCAAAATACTGTTAGCCTGAAAGAGAAAGGAAAATGTATTCATAGACTATTTCTACCATCTCTACCGGTAAAGCCACAACTATCTCCAAGTACAAACGAAGTCAGAATGGTGCTCTTTTGATGACAGCTCCTACAGGGACCAGACACAGTTCTGAGATCCTTTACTATGGAATACTAGGATTAAATAATGCCACCCCATCAGACAGAGTTCCTACTATCTCCACTTTACTAATAACGAAACAGAAACTGAGATGGGATGCCTGGTCAAGTGTCTGCCTTTGACTCGGGTCATGATCCCAGGGCTCTGGGATCAAGCCCCACATCAGGCTCCCTGCTCAGTGGGGAGTCTGCTTCTCCTTCTGCCACTCTCCCCCTGCTCGTGCTCTCTTACTCTCTCTCTTTCTGATGAATAAATAAGATCTTTAAAAAGGGTGGGGAGGGAGTGAGGCACTGAGGGTTTAAGTAATTTGCCCAAAGTCTCATTCGTCCAAAGTCTACCAGTCTACACTACTAAGAAGTAGGGGAGCCAACTTTACAGTTAGAGATAAACATATGCATCTTTTTAGAGAGTATTAAACATCCTGTATTCAGACCTGAAGTGACCTTGCTCTGGCTAAATGGATTTCCTCCAGCCACACACCTCACCATGACTCGCTCGCTCCCAGACAGTGGCAGAACACACACCTTGATACCCAAGGGCAGACAGTGCCAATGGGTGAACAAGCCAACAAGGAAGGAAAAATCACACTCACCATTGAAATATCAAGTGGCACAGGATTAACATCTTCCTCAGGAAACACAGGGAGGAAATTCTAGTTCAACCAGGGAGGCAGGTCTCCAGCAGGAGGAACAGGGGTGTGATACTGGTAGAGCTTAGGACTTAGAGATGCCTGCCCTTAGAATGTAAAGTGTCATGGGTTTTTCAGCATGTGTGTGTTTGTTTAAAAGAAAGGGATGTCGAGTCTTCCTCATCACAAAAGTATCCCCTTGGCAAGTCTACAAATTATGTTCCTATATTATGATAATCAAATAAAGCAGGCTGTGGTTCCCGTTGCTTTGAGGGCTATCGCAAAATACCAACCAATCCCTGCCTAAAAATCACGTTCCTCTGACCTAACTAGACTGACAGTTACCAGAGGTCTTACTGCACACTGTGTTTACGAATATAAATCTTTTTTTTCCTCCAGATACCAATATCCGGTCTGATTTCAAGGGAAGTAAAATGGCCTTAAATTTTGTTTGTGATTCAGACCAGTGACTGAAACTTAAACTGGTTTGCTCCGATTATCCAGACTAAGCTGATAATTTATCAAAAAGAAATTTTACCCAAGGACTTCAAAATTCATGGGCACATTATTTGCAGATTATTGTCAAAGCCAGAGTTTTAAAATTTATAAAATTAATTACAATAAGGCTTTCATGCTGCATAAATTCTGTAATAAGTTGCCTGGCAATCAAAAAATGCATGAATATATGACACATCATAGAACATCTTATACTTTTATATAACATCTACAAAACATCAATTAACAAAGTCTTCTGAAACACAGTTTGGAGGAAAAAGAGGTTGAACTAAATGAAATAGAGCTACGCATGTATCCACACGGATAAATCTCACAAATATGAAATTGAGGGGAAAAAAGAAGTTGCACATATAGTATCAGAACCATTATATAAGGTCTAAAAACATGCTATTATCTAAGAATTCGTACATATATATTAAAAGGTCTAGAAAAAATAAACACCAGATCTGAGATAGCTGCTACTGTTTAGGAAGAAGGACGGGTTGCTACTGGGGAGAGGCAGAGAGTAAGCTTTTTTCTAAACTAAGATGTAAATACAGAAATGTTTATTCTGAGATTCTTTACACACACACACACACACAGAGTATAGTTTTAACGAGTTAAGAATAGAGCTATTTCCATATGTTTCTCCACTAACATTTACAACCACTTGTATCTTAATGAAAAAACATGTTACTTGAAAGACAATTTATACAGTGTGCTTTCAATGAGTTAAGAACACAGCTATTCCTATATGCTTCTGCACATGTTTACAAAAACTTGCATCTTAATGAAACAAGATGTTAGCTGAAGGACACGATTACACACACTGTAGTTATTATGAGAGTCTCTGTATTTTCTTATATTTCTAAACTATCTCATAATTTTGGTAAGCAAAAAAGCCTAATGCCAAAATATAAGAACAAAATGAAAATGTATTCTACTAAAGTGTGGGAGAAGGAATGGGAAGCAAAGGAAGGAGGAGGGAGTGGAGATTAAGAGACAGAGACCGATGGGAAGGAAATGATACTGTTCTAAGGAAAGATTTGAATGTAATTGATTCTAAATCAACCAATATCTGAATGCCTATACTTGCTATACAAACTAGAAGCCACTTTTATTCATGATAATCATCCCAGGAGGCCTGAAATTGTGTCAATTGTGGTCCTTGTGCAGAGCTAATAACAACAGTCTCCCCACTGGATCATGAAATAGACACACATTCCAGATAACCAAGATTTATCATAATAACTTCCCTTAACACAAGACCGCAGTTACACCCCTTTATGGGGCCAGCTAAGGATTGTGGTTAAGGCTTTCAGAGTCAGACAAAAGTGGGTTCACATTCCAGCTCCTCCACTGACAAACTGTGTGATTTGAACAAGCTTTCACACTGTACCTACTCACTGCCGCATACAGTCAGCAATCACTCAAAGCATAATTTACGGTAACCTAACACAATACTCAGTGTTTTTATATCCTTCAAAATTCTTGCTTATGACCCAAGAAATAAACAAAATCATAAGGTGATAAATAGCTATTAGAGTCACAAACTCCTAACAGCCTCTTTGGGAATTTGTTGAGGAGACTTTGAGGATTCTTTCATAGAGAATGAATAGGATTACCTAACAAGTCCTCAGTACAGCCCTCTTAGAGAGGACTCTGACTCCCTTGTCTCATTGTGAATTTCCAATAGACACAAACACTGTCCATTACTTGTTAGGATTTCCTGCAGATGAAACACTAACATTAGTATCCTCTAAAAGTATCACTATAACTGTTAAGTCTCCTCATTGATGTTACCATCTCAGTACCTTGAACACAGCTCTGTCACCTTCAACTCCTCCTTATCAGTCCTCTAGCTGCTGACTGCTTGAGCCTCACATGCAGGGGTTCATGAGATCTACAGCAGCCTCACTGACACCCTCTCCATCTTCAAATCCTTATGAATTGGAAATAAATTCTGAAGAATATTTTTCCAAGATACCATTTAGCTTTGATTCATCAACTTATTCTCCAGATTTTTCAGTATACTGCACTACATTCAAACGTTGGAAGCCTTCCCAGAGTTTGACAAATTTGGGTCTCCTTTTGGTCACTGCTAATAAGGATATGAACCCATATGGTCTTAGGGGTAATAAGCACCAAAAGGTTACATACTAGTCACTAGGCCAAGCAGCCATTCTTCAGACAAGAAAAGGACCTTGATATTAAAACATATGCCTGCAATTTAGATAATACATCATAAGTGTTAACATTTCACATCCGAATGTTGATTCTAAATGCTTTACACGTATTAACTCCTTTAATCCGATGAGCAACGCTATACAGTGGATAGAGACAACATAGAGAAAAGCTAAGTAACTTGACCAGGACCCCACTGCCAGTGAGTGGTCGAGGTAGGATAAGGACCCAGAAAGACCAGTACCCTCAACCTGTGCTCTTAATCTTCTAAACTGTACTGTATCATCGGCTACTTTAAAACACATAAATGCCCTCCTGACTTTCCCTCTCCCGAAAGTCAATAATGCTCCCTGGTCCCCACCAAAATAACTAACCAGAGGGAGGTGGTCAGAAGACGCCCACCAAATGGGAAGGCAGGGAAAAGGCAATATGTTAGTAAGACATGGAGAACATTGGATGACTAGCCCATAAAACATTCTAAATGAACATGGCTGGCCAGTGGAGAGCTCTAAACAGAAACTATTCTATAAGGGCACCTGGGTGGCTCAGTTGGTTAAGCGTCTGTCTTCGACTCAGGTCATGCTCTCAGGGTCCTGGGATCAAGTCCTGTATCAGGCTCTCCACTCAGTGGGGAGCCTGATTCTCCCTCTTCCCCGCCCCCCTGCTTCTGCTTCTCCCCCTACTTGCTCTCTCTCTAGTAAATAAATAAATAAATAAATAACTCTTTTTAAAAAAAAAACCAAAAAACCTATTCTCTATGGAGTCAAGGACTACCTGTAGTGAGTAAAGTATATGAAGCTTTAAAGCCTGGGTCCACATCCTAGCTCCAGTCTGAGAGTTTTTCTACAGCAAGTCTGCATTCACCCTGGAGACTGGCCGACCTTACTAAAACCCCAAGAGTTGAAGACTTATCCAGGAGGTGCCCTGAACTGTTGGTGATTTCTTTCTGACAAAAATACATATGAGTATTCTTTACCATTCAGGGAAAAATTATATTCGTAATTTGTCAACTTTTTAAGTAACATTTCATTTCTATACCTCCCTAAATTCCACTCAATAGCAGCATCAGCATGAAATTTACAATTATACTCCTTCAATTACACTCCATCAAAACTGGGGTATGAAAAAAAAAAAACAACTGGGGTATGAAGTAGCAAAAAACAAAATTCAAACTGGCTTAGGTCATTTAACAACATATCCAGAGCTGGGCTTTTGACATAGAACAATCTGTGGCTGTGGCTCCCACAATGATGTCAAAAACCCAGATACACTTACCTCTTTGATCCACAGTCCTTACCTTGGCTCCACTCATTGGTCCCAAGATGGTGGTAGCGCTCCAGGAAACACAACCAGATATCACAGAAGAGTAAAGAACCTTTTCAGCTTTTTTTTTTTTTTTTAATATTTTATTTATTTATTTGACAGAGAGAGACACAGTGAGAGAGGGAACACAAGCAGGAGGAGTGGCAGAGGGTGAAGCAAGCTTCCCACTGATCAGGGAGCCTGATGTGGGGCTCGATCCCAGGACACTGGGATCATGACCCGAGATGAAGGCAGAGATACTTAACAACTGAGCCACCCAGGAGCCCCTTGGCTTTTTTTTTTTTCCTTAAGATTTATAGATTTGAGAGAAAGAGAGAGAGAACACGAGTGGGAGAGGGAGAATCTCAAGCAGACTCCCAGCTAAGCACAGAGCCTGACACTGGGCTTGATCCCACAACCCTGAGATCATGACCTGCGCCAAAACCAAGAGTCAGACGCTCAACCAACACTGCCACCCAAGCACCCAAAAAGCCGTTTTTATGAGTCTCCTCACAAAAAAGGAAATCTTTTCCAAAGTCTCCAGCAGCCTTCCTATCATGTCTCACTGGCCAGAACTGAGAAATAGCCTCATTCTTAAACCAGTCACCAGTCCAGAAAATAAGTTCACCATAACTGAGTTAGAGTCCTGCGACTCTTAACCCTGACCACATGTTTTCATAGCCACCCAGGTGATTCTAAAGATGAGCTGGGCCTGAAAAACTGAGTTGAACTAATTGGAATTACCTGCAATCACCTTTCCCTGTGTCTCCTGAGAAAAGGTATAGACACCTGAACAAAATTCAGATAGTCAGAGAAGAATAATGCTGGATGGGCAAACAATAGAGTTTACACAACCCCTCCATATGTGTGTCTGCAAAACACTTTCACACCATTTTATTTAATCCTCAAACTGGGCTTTCAGCAATAGTACCATTTTACAAATAAGGAAACTGAGGCTCAAGTTGGCAAAGTGAAATTCTTTTAAGTCTTCCAAACTTCTATATATTCCAATTCAATAGCAACTTGGGAAATTTCCCCTAAAAGGGATTATTGTGCGAACAATTTCTCTGAAACATTTAACATAAAGAAAGCAAAAAGAAACTTTTATGTTGTCCTAAAGAAAGCAAGGCAAAAATCAAGGAAATATTAAAGGAAATAGCAAAGCAAAGATTAAAATACCAAGGCCTAAAAAAAGTACTAAAACCAAGACTTGGAAGACTCCAATCCTAGGATTGGGCGCCTCTAACATCCTTCTCCGTATCTGTGCTAAAAGCAGGCTCACTTATCAAGGGCTCTCCAGCTTAACACACATCAAGAGAGCTAGACAATCTAAGCTTACTAAAGAACATTTTATATAACTGTATAAGTGTTTAATAACTGTAAGGACTATTTGCTTTAAAAAAATTTTTTCCCTCTGAAAACAGAACAAATTCTCTCAAGACTGCCTAATGTAAAATTTGTGAGAAAAGCATATATGATCTATTTCTGTTCCTGGCAAATAAGCTAAACATTTCTATGAATCATAAGCATCTGAAACTATACAGACAGCACATGAAAGGCTTACAAAAGGAAAGACTGTATTAAAAGAGGACACTGGTTATTCTAGGAAAGGAAAGGCGTGAAAAAGAAAAAAGACCAAAAAATCAATTTAAACAAAGACTCCATTGAACTGAGTGAATGATCTCCAAATGTACCACATAAATCAGTGATCCCAGACTTCTCTGTAGCTCCCGCCTACCCCCACTGTTATGTCCACCCTACACACAGATGTCAAATCCTGTCTCAAAATCAACTCTTTCCCATTATGTCAGCCTTCTGCTGACAAACCTCAGTGATTCTCCACAGGATAAAGTCCACATTCCTCACCTCGGTTTTATGACCCTCCATAATCTGAAACTGACCTCTCCCTACACCTCATTCCTAGCTGGTCTCCTCATGGTCCTTAAGCACTGTGGTGTTCCGGTTTCTTCTCAGCTGTTTTCAATCTGACAAGTTCTACAAGGTTCTATTCCTTCCTTAAAACAAGTGCCCAAATTGCCAGTCACATGTCTTTATTCTAACCTACAACAAACTCTTGTTTCTGGCAAAGTTAGAATACTTGCTCGTCACTATTTTTTTTTTTAATTTTTTTTCAAGATTTTTATTTATTTATTTATTTATTTATTTGATAGGCAGAGATCACAAGTAGGCAGAGGGCAGACAAAGAGGGGGGGGGAAGCAGGCTCCCCGCTGAGCAGAGAGCCCGATGTGGGGCTCGATCCCAGGACCCTGAGATCATTACCTGAGCTGAAGGCAGAGGCCTAAACCACTGAGCCACCCAGGCGCCCCTCGTCACTATATTTTTAAACTTTTATTTATTTTTAACATTTATTTATGGGGTGCCTGTGTGGCTCAGGTCATGATCTCAGGGTCCTGGGATCAAGCCCAAAGTCCGGCTCCCTGCTCAGGAGGAAGCCTGCTTCTCCCTCTCCCGCTCCCCCTACTTGTGCTCTCTCTCTCTCCCTCCCTTGCTCTGTCAAATAAATAAATAAAATCTTTAAAAAAAAAAAAAAGAAAGAAAGAAAGAAAAATATTTGCTTATTTGAAAGAGAGAGCATGCGTATGTGGTGGGGGAGAGGAGGTGGGAGGAGAAGGAGAGAATCTCCAGCAGACTCTGTGCTAAGAGCGGAGCTCAACACGGGGCTCAATCCCAGGACCCTGAGCCCAAGCCAAGAGTCGGTCACTTAACGACTGAGCCACCCAGGCATCCCTTAACCTTTTAATATGTGTGTGTCTGGGTATCCTTTGTTTCTTTAAGAAATTAGCACAATGCTACAGGAGTTCAAACACATTCCCTAAATTGGGCTAATTCAACTACATGATGATAAACTCAAGGACAAGGGTTTCTGGCTTATTACCTCTTTGTATCTCAATCCCAATATTTAATAAATCATAGATGCTAAATATTTGCTGATTGCTGCATCACTGAACTTAGCAGTCAGCCTTCAGGTCCCACAGAGCCACCTCCAATTTCTTTAAATATTTATGGAATACTCAAAACATCATGACATCAAAACTACATAAAGCCAACAAGTATTTAGTGCATGCAGGAGACATCTTACAGGGCAATTAAAAACAAATCACTTAAACTCACAATTCTGAAAATGCACCAAATGCCATTTATGCACAACGGAATATAAGACACCTGAAAATATAATCAGTCTGACCCAGGTGATTGCTGTTCTTTCTGCAGCTCCTCTCCCCACCTCACATCCTTCCTTGACTTCTTGACTCGAAGATGTTAGATAGAAAGTTTAACTGGTCAACTGGTTAGGCAAATGACTGACCTACACTGCGATTTCCAAACACTGCATAACGTTACCAGTACCTCTAAGAAGTAGGACAAGAGAAACCGAACACAAAATAATTAAGTGACCTGTTCAGCTGTCATGTGGCCAGGCCCTAACCAACAGGAAAGGTGAATTAAACACAGGTGTCCTGACTTAAGTCAGGTGCTCATAGTCTTTGATATGAACTAGAACTACACTTTGAGGAGCAAGTTGGGCAAATGCAGGGTCTTCCTAACTGGCCTAAAGCATGTAAGCTAAAGCTATATTTTTGTTGTCTTCTGGGAAGGACTTCAAGTTAATCAAATATAATGAGAAAAAAGATACTTTTGGGTTGCTCTTTTTTTTTTTTAAGATTTTATTTACTTATTTGACAGACAGAGATCACAAGTAGGCAGAGAGGCAGGTAGACAGAGAGGGGGAAGCAAGCTCCCTGCTGAGCAGAGAGCCAGACTCAGGGCTCAATACCAGTACCCTGGGATCATGACCAGAGCCAAAGGCAAAGGCTTAACCCACTGAGCCACCCAGGTGCCCCCTTGGGTTGCTCTCTTAATAATGATTATAAATTATGTTTCTTATGGTAAAGGACAAGAATCAAAAGGAGTAAGACAGCAGTTGACAAATTCAAGAAAGTCTACATTCTGGGGAGGAAGGCTGACAGCTGGCCCCCCAGATGCACCAGCTGCTGCTGGAACACCAGGCATGTGTCCTGTTGGCAGAAGAGCTTACATGCAGTCACATAAATAGCTTTCTACCAGTGGCCAAACTCGCTTTGCCATCTGCCTCTCCCCATACCAAAGGCTCCCTCCTTATCATCCTAACTCTAGAGGGAGCTGCTACAGCCAGTAAAAGAGAAGGTACACTCCCCCAGCCAGTGACACTGGTTAACACCAAGTACAGAGGAAAGAGACCTCTCCCTCATGTTCTCAGGGGCGCTCACATGTACACACACACACAAACTGCCTTTCTTATTCCTGCCTACATATTTATAACCCCTCCCTACTTCCTACCCAACACACATACCTAATGCCAAGACACTGGACAGTCATCAACCAAGTAAGCCTACTTGTCACATATCCCAAACAAAGTGATTCCCGATCCTCATTTTGCATCACCAACAAGGTCACAGAACATCATCCAGACATCATCCAGAGCAGTGACTAGCTTCCAGAATTACAGGGATGGCTCACTAAATTCTTCCCATTAAAACTTATTTCAACTCATTCATTAAATGAATATTTACTGTTCCAGGCACTGTGCTGGGTTCTTGAGACGGTTTTATTCAGCATATTTTAATCTTCCTTGATACAAAATGGTGGTAGAGGGGAGAGTGATATGGAGTATTTTTCCTAGAGATGATATCTGCAAACAAGTGTACAAGAGACTAACTCCCAAAGCTGGGAATTACTGAACTGAGAAACTAGAAAAGTGGTAGAGACCCTAACAACACAGATTTGTGAAGCTGGGTACTGCCCTGTCCCTCGTCTGCTGTCTTCTTAAGAGGACACTCAGAGGTATCATCAAAGGGTTATGGACCACAGGTGTGCTCAGGCCGCCCAGCTCCTCACTGGAGCTAAAGCTCCCCGCCCCACCCCCCCACACCCATCCAGCAGCATCACCAACTCGGTGTTTCAGCAAAAATTTTAGATCTCCTAGACTACCCTCAGATACAGATGTTATCTATTGAGATCTATTTCCTCGGTGGCCACTTCCTAGTTTTTCAAAAAGCAAGAAAAGAACAAGGAAGGAAGGCATCAAGCCCGACGTGGGTGGAATTCCCTAGTTGCAGGCAACGCTGGCTCCGGCCAAAGGGTAGGCTGCCTGCTCGCCCTTTCAAGTCCCAATCTTTGAACCCTCCCCAGCGCAGGAGGGAAAGAATGTGCGGAAAGCAGCACAACGCCAGGTGAACTTTCTGGTTTAGAACAGTGGAGGATCCGGGCCGAAACTATCCGAAAAGATCAGAAAATGATAGGGTAAGGGTGCAGTTGAAGGGACTTTTGAGTAAATCACGCAGCAGGTTTTCAAAGAATCCCCAGGAAAGTCCTCTGGAGAGGTCACGAGGCAAAACGAGTGAAACTGAGCTTTAGGGAGCAATCCCACCTGACCTCGGGCGGGTGGGGCAGGGAACTGCAGGCACCGAGGGGTACCCGGCTGCGGGCGGAGCTCTCCCACGCACAGCTCCTGCCTCTGGCTGCTGCTAAAGCACTAGGGGCGGGAAAGGGGACTGGCCACCCGCTGCCTGGGGAGCCGGGCAGGATAAAGCCCGGGGCCTCCCAGTCCCCAGTCTCCTGTTCCGCGGCCAGCGCACGCGACTGCCCGTCTCCCTCCCGCAGAGGCTCCTCCCGGCCTCGCCGCTCCGCAGCCTGCCCGCGCCCACGTCCCTCTTACTTTTGGTCGCTGCGATGAGGTTCTTCCCGTCCTTGATGAGCTCTTTTATGAACTTGTTGGTCCTCTCGAGCTCCGCTTCATGGGCGCGGATCCTCTCCCTGAACCACGGGCTGTCCAGGTAGCAGTCGCTGAACTCCAGGGGCTGCAGCCCCATGACTGCCGCGGTCCGCCGCCCGCCCGCCGCGCACTACGGCCGGAGCCGGGCTGCTGTGCCGTGGCCAGGTGCGGGACGCTTGGGCAGGAAGTCCCGGAGAGGCGCGCGGCCCCGGGCGAGCGAGGCACGGACGTGTCCCTCGGAGCTGAGCCCGGCCGCCGAGGCGAGCGAGAACCGCGGCGCCCCAATCCCGGCAGCCCCCGCCGAGCCCCAGGCGCCCGCGGCCCCGCCCAGCCCGGCCCCCGCGCCGCACACCCTCCCCGAGGCGCGAGCCGGCCCGCCCCGGGCGCCTCCCCGGCCCGCCCCGCGCCCCCGCCCCCTCTCGCCCCCTTCTTTATCCTCCGCCTTCCTTCTTCCTCCCTCCCTCCCTTCCCTTCCCTTCCCCAGCACACTCTTCTCCTCTTCCCCCTGCGCAGTTGCCCCTCCTCTTCCTTCCGAGCCTCACTCAGTCTAGAATTTCGTCCCGCGACTCTCCTCCACCCCCGGGGCGCGTGCCCCTCCCCTTTCACCGGCTCCCTTTTTGGGGTGACTCAAAGTCAGCTCCGCGAGGCCGGGAACTCGACGGGGAAGGGGCGTCTTCCTAGCAGCCTCTAATCCCCTCCGCCGGGAGATCGCGCTCAGATGTCTGACTTGCGAGAGGAAACGATTGACTCATTGATCTCATTTATTCTGGGAACGACCCCGAGCTGTGGAAGTTCCGCACGCAGGACTCGCTTTTCTTTATCCCCGTTCTTCATCTCAAGTAAAATGCATGTTAAATCTCCGCTTTAATTGAAAGCTTTACCCGAGCAGGGAGAGCTTGGGGGCCGGCGGCTCCTATTACACTCTTCTGCGTATCTACACAGAAGGATTTGGAGGGAAGGAGCGGGTGGATAAACCACTGAAGAGTTGTCTCTGTTGTATTCAGATTAAATTTGCTTGGGTAGGTGGAGATGATCTTTATTGTTCTAAAAATAACCACTAGAAAACAAATGCCAGGTTTCACGAGGTGGGGGTGATGATTAAATGAGAATTTATGTCAGTACTCATGGAAAAGTATCCTGTGTATTCTGAAACAATTCAAATGTGTCTCCAAAAAAAAAAGACATTTTAAGTAGTTGAGATTTATACTTAAAAGTTGCCGTAACGAACAACCGATTTCTTTTTATAGTGGCAACTAGCGATTTATTAAGCTATTATGTGCCAGGCACACACCGGGAACTCTACATACATTTTTCACAAGCTCTCAACATATGTTTACATATCCAGGTTTATTAAAGATGTTAATATCCTCCAAGAAACTTCAAACTGCTTGTTTAAAACGTTCAGGCTCCGCTCTGGGTAATTAAGAATCTGTTTGGACAGCATGTTGTTGGAGTGTAACCCTCAGGAACAAGTTAAATAAGCCTCCTACTCAATGAGCTCTTTTGTTACAAAATAGCACCGCGTGCGGCAGACCCAAAGAAAAACAGATAAACATTATTGCTTTAACGTCCATCCTCCAGGGAGTTCAAAATGTTTTACAAATAACTTTTAGGCATTGAAAGCTTCGGGTCCTCCTAAAATCAGCAGGGAGCTGGATTCTACAAAGCGGAGAGAAGAGGCAAATAAAGGGGGGAAAGATACAAGAATAAAAGGGATGTAAATAAGCAGGACCTGGCAAAACAGAAACTGACTCAATCCTCTAGACAGAACCCTAACCGTATCCTCATACACAGCAGGTGCAGATACTCATCAATGTACTAAACATAAAAATAACCCGTGAGCCAGCAACTCCACTCATTGGATATATACCCAAGAGAAATGAAATCCTATGTCTGTACAAATACTCTTTCCAGTAGCATTGTTCTTAAGAGCCAAAAAATGGAATCAACCCTAAAGTCCAACAACTGATGAATGGAGGGATAAAGAAAATGTGTGTATCCATACAGCAGAATATTAATCTACTAATGGAATATTAGAAAAAATTTACTGATGCATGCTATAACACAGTGAACCTGGAAAACATGTAAGTGAAAGAAACCAGTCATAAAAGACCATATATATTATTCAATTCATTTGAAACATCCAGAACAAGGAAATCTGTAGAGTCAGAAAGTGGATGAGTTATTGCCAGAGTCCGAATGGTGGTGTGGGGGTAGAGTGTTTTCTTTGGGGATGATGAAAAGAAACTTAGATTTTGGTAATGATTGCACAACTCTGTAACTATACTGAAAATCATTAAATTGTACATGTTAATGGGTGGAATACCTGAATTACAAAGTTAAAAAAGGGGGTGGGGGCTATTCCAAAAATTCCACTCTCTCCTTATTAGTTTCTACTCCCAGCCACAAAAATTCTGGTTCATTCAGTGTGGCCACTTCTTCTTTAGATATTTAGATATTTGGAGGAAAATGAGTTGTTTAAAACAATTTTACAACATCACAAAAACAATGCTACCTCTGTCTTTACACGCGCACACCCCAAAACAGTGTTAAAGAGCGGGTGAATATGAATCTTAATTCAACACTCAACAGGTCTACTGTGATCACCAGGAGTGGAAGGCCTAATTAGTTTAGCTTTATTCAATTACATCTTGTGCAGTGCCTAGTAGAGATGATCAGTAACTAGAAAGAATGAGTATGGCCAAGTCAAGGGAAACCTTATGGTACAGTGGAAAGATAGAAATTTAGGAGCTCCCAGTCACCTTTACTACATAACAATTGTACCAGTTTGGCAAAGGTAAATTTTCTGTAAATCTCAGGCTTGCCATCCATGGCATGGAGAGGATGACTTAGCAACTGCAAGTTGGTTGAGAAGATTTAATAAAATTGTTTTTGTAAAGTACCTGCTGAAAGTCATGATACTGATGATCAATAGAAGGAGGAGAAAGTTTGGAGGATAGGCTGAAAAGACAGAGGAGGAAGAGGAGATGAAGATTACATTCCATCAATATGGGGAAAATGGTGGGGGGGAGCAGGCAGCAGAATCTATTCTAAAACCACATAAGACAGAATTCAAAGAAAGTGATCACAAAAGCAGATACTAATGGGTTTCTGGGTCTTATTTTTGTTCATTAATTCATTCATTCTTCCCACAAATATTTGTTAAGTTTCTATACATATTATGTACTATGTGTTAGGTGCTGGTGATACAGCAGTACACAAAACAGTGTCTGTCCTCACTGTGCTTTTGTTCTCTGGAGGGAAAAATGACATGTTAACTACCCCCCTAACCCCCTCCCCACAAATATATATCTAATTTAAAATGAAAGTTCCATACAGTTAGAGCATGTGAGAGATTATAATCGAGGGCCTGATAAAAATGAAGAGTGGGGTCAGGAAGATTTAACAGAAGTGTCATTTAATCAGTGACCAGAAGAATCAGTAGGAATTCACCATTAAGTAGAGGGCTTTGAGAGCAAAGTAGTCCAGGCATGGAACCAGCCTGCGGAAACCTCTGGCATGGGAAAGAGACTGGTACATTCAAGAGACAAAAGAGGTCAGGCGGCTAAAGCATGGTCAGTGAGAAAAACTGGCTCAAGACAACACAGGGGCGCCTGGGTGGCTCAGTGGGTTAAGCCGCTGCCTTCGGCTCAGGTCATGATCTCAGGGTCCTGGGATCGAGTCCCGCATCGGGCTCTCTGCTCAGCAGGGAGCCTGCTTCCTTCTCTCTCTCTCTCTCTCTGCCTGCCTCTCAGTGTACTTGTAATTTCTCTCTGTCAAATAAATAAATAAAATCTTTAAAAAAAAAAATTTATAAAAAAAAAAAAAAAGACAACACAGGTGGTGGAGGGGAGGAAGGGGCCCAATTGCACGGAGCCTCATAGGCCATATTTATGATTTGGGGTTGTATTGTAGTGCTATTCAGAGCCTTTAAAGAGGTTTCAGCATGATGGGGATGTGATTTGGTTTCTGTTTTCTCTCTAGCTGCTGGGTGGAGAATGGGAGTCCAGAAGGATGGCTTTTGGAGTGGTCTGAGCAAGAAATGGGAAAGTTTTAACCTCTAAGTAACAGTGGAGACAGAAATAGATCAAAATATATTGTAGAGGGAGATTCTGGGAGTTGACGATGGCCTGGATATTAAGAAATGAGGAGGGTGTGAAAGATGGCCCCCAGGCTCTTGTCATGATAAGTAAGGTGGGTGGATATGAATTTCACTGAACATTCACTGAAAGGAAAACAGGGGATAGAGAAGTCCATGTGGTGGTGGTAATTAATGATGACTGGGATGGGCAAGATCAGTTTCAGTTTCAGACTCATTTTTAGATGCCTGGGAGACATTCAAGTATATATGTCAGGTAAGCATTCTTATGCTTTGCTAAATGCTTGGATTAGCTAAGGATTTGAAACAATGCAAATTGGTCAGGTTCCAGTCTAGATAAAATAGAGGTTAATACAAATGAAATCTTCTCTTTATGTAGGTTTTGCTACATACAATGTTGTCTTTCCCTGATGAGTAACAAAGTTACCACATATAAACTCAAACATGGCTTCTACTTAATCTTTGGATATGTTTCAGGCTGAGTCAGTTAGAAATAGGTTCAGACACACTGTAACAGAGAAATGTAAAATAACAGTAGTTTAAACCATAAAGAGTTTATTTCTCTCTTATGTACAGGAAGTCCAGAAGTAGATAGTCTAACGGGATTCCACAGTCCCCAGGGAAGCATTGGGTTCCATCCTCAGTTTCACTTCACAATACAAGGAGGCTCCTAGAACTCCCTCTGTGTGGGAGGAAGGGAAAGGATAAAAGTGTACCCCCCACGCCCAGCTAAGTCAGCACTTTGGTCAGCCTTCCAGCAGGTCTCAGACATTTTTGTATTTATCTCATTAGCCAGAACTTAGTCACATGGCCACACTTCACTGCTTCACTGCAAGGGAAAATGGAAAAGGTGGTCTTTTATCCAAGTACACTGTCACCTAAGTAAAACTTGAATTTTTTTTTTACAAAGAGAAAAAGGACAACAGATTTTGAGCAGAGACCTAGCATCTCTGCTGCAGGATGACAGCTTTATGAGTGAGGCCCATAAATTATAGCTATGGCAAAACATAAATGATACAAAGAAATGCAAGATAAATCTTAGAGTGTCTTCCAAATTGTATCAGACTGCTTTTTCTCACAAGTATTAAGGGGGGAATTTTCAAAATAATGTAAACAAGAAATTATTGGACCATATCACTAAAATCCTCCCTGGAGAGCTAAGACAGGGTTCTGTAGATTTATCACCACTCCAGCTTCACTTTTCTGTGATTTGCTCAGCTCTGCACCAGCTAAGTATTGACTTTAGCCTCTTGGACACTTCCTTTCTGAGAATCGAATGGCTTCATCATTTCCAGATTTGCCTATAAACAATGTTACTTCATACACCAGAAAGATGCTCCCCTATCACAACTACTTCCATCAGGGCATCAGACCAGTTTAAGAGACTGCCATGACCTATCTCAGTTAAACCCGGAGGCTTCTCCCCTAATGCTCACTGAGGCAGGGTAGGGATGATGCCAAGTTGCTTAGGCCACCCAGGGGCCACCCTTTGAGCTGGGGGTGACCACTGCAGGTAGGCATCATACAGTCTATTGAGGGCAGAAATTTAAAAAAAAAAAAAAAAAAAAAGGTAGAGGAAGGGTAAATTCCCTTTCTCTGTTTGAGTTGAGATGTCCATCTTCTCCTATCCCCAGACACTGTTACTCCTGGTTCTCCTGCCTTCAGACATGGACTGGGCTTTCACCATTGGCTGTCCTGGTTCTTCAGCTTGCAAATGGAAGATCATGGGACTTCTTGGTATTATATATATAAATCCTTTGAGCTGAAGGTGGGTTAATCTACCAAAATATGATGATGGTATACAATGAGTTGGTGAATGAGGAATCGATAAAATATAATGGTCAAAGTTGTACAACAATGTGAATATACTTAATCCCACTAACCTGTACACTTAAAATGGCTAAAAATGGTAGACTTTATGTTATGTGTATTTTACCACAATAAAAATAATATAAATATTTATAACCACAATAAAAACATGTATTTTTACATATTGCATTGGTTGGTTCTGTTTCTCTGCAGAATCCTGTCCAATATACTCTATATCTCCCAGGAGTGCATTGGGTACATGTGTGTGCTGTGGAGAAATTATTACTCATGCCTCTAATGTTAACACAGTACCCACTATATGCCAGAGAGGACCCTAGAACCAGACAAAGTAAACAAAATGAGCACTTTCGGTAAAAGGTACAATTCATGTCCTAATGGATTAATGTCTCCAGTCAGGGAGAAGGAACATATTAAATAATTACAAATATAAATATTCAATGAAATCACTGATAAGTGCTAGGAAGGAGCTGTCCATGATGCTATATATAAGAGGAATTTGGCCTTTTCTGAGAAATTAACAACTGAGCTGAGATCTGAAGAAGGATTAAGTGGATATGATCTAGAGGGGGAGAAACATGCCCAGTGAAACCTTGGTCAGAGAGCTAGTACAAGAAACCAAAACGGCCATGTGGCTGGAGCACCATGGGCTAAGATGCAACTCCTGGAAAGGGAGCGAGTGCCCATCCATCTGCATCTGCACCAGGCTTAGCAATTTTCCTCCGGATTGCTAAGCATGGGTTCCAGAACCCCCTAGGGTTTCCCGATGGCTTTTAAGGGATGCTCACCTTTTCCAGCACCTTGAGACATAACTTGGAAGAATTTAGACCCCAAGAAAGTACTAGAACTATTCCACTTAAGGTAGTCAGCAAATATTGGGGCATTTGGTTGGCTCAGTCAGTTAAAGCATCTGACTTCTGCTCAAGTCATGATCTCAGCCTCCTGGCATCCAGCCCCTTTTGGGCTCCCCGCTCAGTGGGCAGTCTGCTTCTCTCTCTGCCTCTGCCTCTGCCCTCCCCCATTGGCATTCTCTCTCACACACACACAAATAAATAAAATCTTAAAACAATATATGTAGCAAATATTAAGTACCTGGAATGAGCAAGGCACTGTGCTGCAAGAAACACCAAGGTGTTTCCTGGTGAGACAATTTCTAGGTGAGACAATTCCTAATCTCAAGGCATCTACAATGTGGTGAACTCTAGCCATGGGGAATAAGCGACATAGGGATAATTATAAAACAAAGCACACTGCTGCTTCCAAAGGACTCAGCTCACATTTGGAGTTAGAAGAAACTGGCTGAAGAACATGTGGGCCAAGGCACACAACCAGTACCCTTCTTGGGTGGAGTGCCCTGCCAGTGAAATCACTGATTTTCCTGCCTCTGGGTTTGGAGAGAATTGGCAGGGAGGAGAGGGAGCTGGGCATATCCTATTATATATGCTGATACATATCAGCGGCCACTCCCCACTGCCCACAGATCCCTCCAGCAAATGCTGCCCTCTTTTCTAGAACATGTGAATCAATTGACCAAAGCAGAAACCTTGTACTTTGTTTCATCCAGATAGCAATGGATATTTAAAAAACATTAGTAGAAGGAAAGAGGAGAGCTCTAAAGAGTATGCTTTTCCCAGGACCGCAAATGCCCCTTATATGACCCTGAGAAAGGTTTCACAGGGTGACCTTCAACTGGGCAATTATCCAATTATGGGAAAGCCAATCTACAATGATTAGAGGCATACTTTCAGAGTCCATCAGCACTTAAGTAAAATGGAAAATGAAAAAGGTTTAAATACTCGTGTGTTACCTTTTGACCCAATAATACCAGGCCTGATCATTTGTCCTAAGAAAATAATTATTTTTAAAAGTATCTGCTCAGGGCTATTTGTTGCAAGAAAGAAAACAAAAGGAAGCAATCTAACAATTGTAGAATATTAAAATAAATCAACACATCAACTCAACAGATTAATGAGAACATGGGCTTTGAGGCCATTAGAATGATTACTTTTTTTTGCTCTTAATGGTGGATACTGGCATCTTTGGAGGCTTAGCCTTCCTTCCCACTTAAAAAGAGCATCCTGATTTTCACCTGGGTAACTATTTTCCCACACAGCATGGAGTCTTGGTAAAATTCATGTGCCTGCTTCACATGAGGGAATCCAAAGAGATCCCTGGAGATTCCTTCTGCTAATCCTTCCTCTCAGACCTGCAATTGCCAAGGGTGGGGCACCTGCCCTAAGCTCAGCCAACCAGATTCTTTTTCCCAGGCCTTTGACTCTAAAGTATAAAGCACTGACAAATGAAACAAAGTTCATCTGCTCCAGCCAAGAGTGTCAAAAGAGACCTGCTGCCTGGCAGTCTACCCAGCTTCCTGTTCCAAGGCTGATATGCCAAGCTGTTGTCCTTTCACAATTTTCCATGGGGTGTGTCATTTTGAAATAGAGTTTTATAATAAATAATTGCATTAGAGAGATTTTATGTATGTATGTATGCATGCATACTCCTCACTGCCAGTGCAGGACTTGAACTCACAACCCTCAAATCAAGAGTCAGATGCTTAGCTGACTGAGACACTCAGGTCCCCCATCATGGAAGAGAATTTTAAAATTAAGCCAAGATGGGTTCCTGGACCTCCATCCTGTGTTTGAGCTGCCATGATTTCATCTAGTAGTGCATGACACACATGTGTAGTGAACACAGTGAACAGAGTTCTTACTTTGACAAGAAGGAAGTCTGAAAGATGACCAAGGATAACCTATCTCTCTTTTTTTTACCTTCCCAGAAGCAGTGTAACCAACACACTTTCAAGAAGGGCACTTATGAGTCTAATGAAGCTCCCTGGGCTATGATCAGGTAGAGACAGTTATAGTTAGAGTTACTCCTTCTGGGAGTTTACACCACTACTCTTGGCTGTTTAATATATCAGCCAATTTTAGAAAGTTTCATGCAATAACCTACAAGAGGAATAAAGCTGCCAGGGCATCAGGGTCAACATGATTCATAAAAATGTTCAGGTTAAGTATAAGATACAAAAGAGAATGAGGGTTTAGGGGAGGAAGCAAGATGGTGGAGGAGTAGCAGACTAAAATGACATCAGTTCCCAAGAGTTCAGTTAGGTAGTTAGCAAACCATTCTGAACACCTACAAACTCAGCAGGAGATAGAAGAGAAGAAGAGAAGTGCAGCAAACATAGGAACAGAAAATTGACCCCTTTCTGGAAGACAGGACATGCAGAGAAATGAATCCGAAGCAACAGGAAGATAAAGCTGGGGGGCAGGGGTAAGACTGACTTCCGTCAAGTGAGAGAGCAGCGGAGCAGAAAATCGGAACTTTTACAAGTCTGCTACACTGAGGAACCTTGCTCCAGAAGCTAAGCAGGGGTGGAGCTCTCCCAGGGAAAGTGTGGTCTCAGGACCTGCGGGGTCACAGAAAGACGGGGGGTCCCTGAGTGTGGCAGAGTTCCCAGGTATCGGAGTGGGGAAGTTGGCTACAGAGACAGAGGCAAGGAGTGCACTCTCAGCTCGGGGTCACCTTAAACCATAATTCATAGCACAGTAGGGCCATGGTTCTTCAAGCAGGGACCCCACAAATGGCAGATCCAGAGAGACACCCCCTCCTTCCTCCTCCAGAAGAAGCAGTGTGGGAACATGCGGCAGGTATCTGCTTGGTTTGGAGACTCCAAATGGGGCCGTGGACCAGAATTAGAAACATTCAGTAACAGGCTGACTGAGCCCAGAGTATGGCCAGAGATCAGGAAGATAGGAGGGATTGATTGCTTTCCTCTGAGGGTGCACTGAGGAGTGGGGCCCCAAGCCCTCAGCTCCAATGGGGCTGGAGACTGAGAGGTTGCCATCCTCATTCCTGTCCTCCAAAGCTATACAGAAAGTATCCAGGGAACAAAAGCTCCCAAGACCAAAACAGAGCAGATTACTTAGCATGATCACTAGCAAGGGTGGTACAATTTTGCCTCAGGCAAAGAAATTTGAGAATCACTGGAACAAGCCTTTCCCCCAGAAGATCAGCAAGAATATCCAAGCAAGACCAAGTTCACCTATCATTGAGAACTGCAGAACTCCAGATCTAGGGAAATGCAGCACATAGAATTCATGGCTTTTTCCCATGATCCTTTAGTCTTTCAAAGTTAAATTTCTTAAATTTTATTTTTTTTATTCTATTTTTTTTTAAATTTCTTCTTTCCTACTTTAACATTTTTAACTATCTTACCAATACCTTTTTAAAAAAATATTTTTAAATTTTCATTGTTATACTCATATTTTATCTCTTCATTGTATTTAACATTATTTTGTGTGTATATATAGGTTTTTTTTCTTTAAAATTTTGGGATACAATTTCTTCTAATAAATATATCCTAAATCTAGTGCATGACTTTGTTCTAGTCTCCAGCCTGATCACATTCTCTCCTCTTTCTTTTCTCTTTTTCCAACCAACTTCTTATCTATCAATTCCCTTTTTAGAATCATTTTTGATTTTCATCTTTACAGTCATATTTCATCCCTTCATTGTGTTTACCCTTACTTTTGTGCATATATATATATAACTTTTTCTTTCTTTAAGATTTTGGGAGGTAGTTTCTTCTAAGAGACCAGAATACACCCTAAATCAAGTTGCTGGCTCTGTTCTATTCACCAGTCTAATTAATATATATATATATATATATATATTTTTTTTTTAACCTTTCCCCCCTTTCTTCCCCTCCCCCCCCCCCGCCCAGTTTTCTGGGATTTTTGCCACCATTTTAGTATTTTTTTCTCTCATTCATCTATTCTTATCTGGATAAAATGACAAGGCAGAAAAAAATTACCACCAGAAAAAAGAAGAAGAGGCAGTACCAATGGCTGGGGATCTAATCAATATGGACATTAGTAATATGTTAGAACTAGAGTTCAGAATGATGGTTATCAAAATTCTAGTTGGGCTCGATAAAAGCATGGAAGATATTAGAGAATCCCTTTCTGGAGAAATAAAATCCCTTTCTGGAGAAATGAAAGAACTAAAATCTAACCAAGTTGAAATTTCAAAAGCTATTAATGAGGTGTGATAAAAAATGGAGGCTTGTACTGCTGGGATAAATGAGGCAGAAGAGAGAATTAGTGATATAGAAAACCAAATGATGGAGAATAAATAAGCTGAGCAAAAGAGAGACAAACAACTACTTGAACACTAGGGGAGAATACTAGAGATAAGTGATACCACAAGACAAAACAATAATAGAATAATTGGGATCCCAGAAAAAGAAGAAAGAGAGAGAGAGGCATAAGGTATCTTGGAGCAAACTATAGTAGACAATTTCCCTGATATGGTAAAGGGAACACACATAAAATCTAGAAGGCACAGAGAACTCCCCACAAAATCAATAAAAATAGGTCCACACCCCATCATCTAATAGTAAAACTTACAAGTCTTAGCGACAAAGAGAAAATCCTGAAAGCAACTCTAGACAAGAAGTCTGTAACATAAAACAGTAGAAATATTAGATTGGCAGCAGACCTATCCACAGAGATGTGACAGGCCAGAAAGGACTGGCATGATATATTCAGAGCACTAAATGAGAAAAATATGCAACCACGAATACTATATCCAGCCAGGCTGTCATTGAAAATAGAAGGAGAGATTTTAAAAAGCTTCCAGAACAAACAAAAATTAAAAGAATTTGCAAACACTAAAATAGCCCTACAGGAAATATTGAAAGGGGTCCTCTAAGCAAAGAGAGAACCTAAAAATAACAGACCAGAAAGGAACAGAGACAATATATAGTAACAGTCAATTTACAGACAATATAATAGCGCTAAAATCATATATTTCAATAATTACCCTGAATGTAAATGGGCTAAATGCTCCAATCAAAAGACACGGTATCAGAATGGATTAAAAAAAAAAAAAAAAGACGCATTGATATGCTGTTTACAAGAAACTCATTTTAGTCTCAAAGACAAATCTAGATTTAAAGTGAGGGGGTAGAAAATAATTTACCATGCTAATGGACATCAAAACAAAGCTGGGGTGGCAATCCTTATATCAGATAAACCAGATTTTAACCCAAGACTATAACAGATGAGGAGGGACACTATATCGTACTCAAAGAAGTCAAACTCTCACTCTTTGCAGAAGATATGATACTTTACATGGAAAAGCCAAAAGACTCCACTCCAGAACTGCTAGAACTCATACAGGAATTAGTAAAGTGTAAAGATATAAAAATAAATGCACAGAAATCAGTTGCATTTCAGACAGGAGAAAGCGAAATTAAGGAGTCAATCCCATTTACAATTGCACCCAAAACCATAAGATACTTAGGAATAAATCTAACCAAAGAGGCAAAGAATCTGTACTCAGAAAACTAGAAAGTGCATATGAAAGAAATTGAGGAAAACACAAAGAAATGAAAAAATGTCCCATGCTCATGGACCGGAAGATCATATTGTGAAAATGTCTATGCCACCTAAAGCAGCCTACACATTTAATGCACTCCCTATCAAAATACTATTGATTTTTTTTTCAAAGAAATAGAACAAATAATCCTAAAATTTATATGGAACTAGAAAAGATCCTGAATAGCCAGAGGAATGTTGAAAAAGAAAGCCAAAGTTGGTGGCATCACAATGTCTGACTTCAAGCCCTATTCCAAAGCTGTCATCATCAAGACAGTATGATACTGGCACAAAAACAGACACATAGATCAATGGAACAAACCAGAGAGCCCAGAAATGGATGGTCAACTAATCTTCAACAAAGCAGGAAAGAATGTCCAATGGAAAAAAGACAGTCTCTTCAACAAATGGTGATGGAAACATTGGATAGCCACATGCAGGAGAATGAAACTGGACCATTTCCTCACACCACACACAAAAATAGACTCAAAATGGATGAAAGACCTTAATGTGAGACAGGAATCCATCAAAATCCTTGAGGAGGGGCATCTGGGTGGCTCAGTGGGTTAAAGCCTCTGCCTTTGGCTCAGGTCAGGTTCCCAGGGTCCTGGGATCAAGCCCCGCATCCAGCTCTCAGCTCAGCAGGGAGCCTGCTTCTTCCCCTCTCTCTGCTTACTTCTGATCTCTGTCTGTCAAATAGATAAATAAAATCTTAAAAAACAAAAAACAAAATCCTTGAGGAGAACACAGGCAGCAACCTCTTCGACCGCAGCTGCAGCAATTTCTTCCTAGAAACATCACGAAAGGTAAAGGAAGCAAGGGCAAAAATGAACTACTGGGACTTCATCAAGATCAAAAGCTTTTGCACAGCAAAGGAAACAGCAACATAACCAAAAGACAACTGACAGAATGGGAGAAGATATCAAATGACATATCAGATAAAGGACTAGTAACCGAAATCTATAAAGAACTTATCAAACTCAACACCCAAAGAACAAATAATGCAATCAAGAAATGGGCAGAGGACATAAACAGACATTTCTGCAAAGAAGACATCCAGATGGCCAACAGACACATGAAAAAGTGCTCCACATCACGCGGCATCAGGGAAATACAAATCAAAACCACAATGAGATACCACCTCATACCAGTCAGAATGGCCATTATTAGTAAGTCAGGAAATGACAGGTTTTGGAGAGGATGTGGAGAAAGGGGAACCCTCCTACACTGTTGATGGGAATGCAAGCTGGTGCAGCCACTGTGGAAAACAGCATGGAGGTTCCTCAAAAAGTTGAAAAAAAGCTACCCTACAACCCAGCAATCGCACTACTGGGTATTTACCCTAAAGATAAAAATATGGTGATCCAAAGAGGGATGTGCACCCGAATGTTTATAGCAGCAATGTCCACAATAGCCAAACTATGGAAAGAACCTAGATGTCTATCAACAGATGAATGGATAAAGAAGATGTGGAGTGTGTGTGTGTGTGTGTGTGTGTGTGTGTGTGTACACACAATGGAATACTAGGCAGCCATCAAAATAAATGAAATATTGCCATTTGCAATGATATGGATGGAACTAGAAGGTATTATTCTGAATTAAATAAGTCAATCTGAATTAAATAAGTCAATCTGAGAAAGACAATTATCTTATGATCTCTCTGATATGAGGAATTTAAGAGGCAGGGCGGGGGGGTTGTGGGGGGTAAAGAAGGAAAAAATGAAACAAGATGGGATCGGGATGGAGACAAACCATAAGTGACACTTAATCTCACAAAACAAACTGACGGTTGCTGGGGGTGGTGGTGGGGGAGGGATAGGGAGGCTGAGTTATGGACATTGGGGAGGTATGTGCTATGGTGAGTGCTGTGAAATGCATAAGTCTGATGATTCACAGACCTGTACCCTTGGGGCAAATAATACATTATACGCTACTTAAAAGAAAAAGAAAATGAAGGCTTACTGGAGCTGCCACAGAACATATAGAGAAAATTCGGAACTCCATGGCTATAGTTATATAACCAATATTTAACTGTTTCATAACCATTTTTTGGTACCAAAAAAAAAAACCCTTTTGGCAGAAATGAGCTAAGAGAGAGGGCATGTCTAATGAAAAATTAAGTACTGATTTCCCATTTCTCAATAAAGTTCCTAATGAACTTGTGAAGTGTTTGCCAATATTTATCATCCTCCATGGGACATACACAATGATACATGAAAACCAGAGGGCCCAATGTTACTGAAATGTTCAGTACCTACTTCAGAAGTTAGAATATATTAAGAACACTGGGCCCAAGGATGGCAATTTATCATGTTAGCCACAATATACTACTCTGTAACATGTGTCTTTTCCCTTAGATCAAATTACTACTCTTCTAAATTAATTGTTTTCACTTATTCCAGAATTTCTTGTGGCAATCCATAAAACGAGACATTAATGTGTGGCTTTTACAAATAGGAAAAAAAATGCAAGTCGTTAAATGAAGCCAACTGTGTATCAGTAAGGATAGAAAGGAAAATGTAGAACTTCTGGCACTCTCCTCTCTCTTTAGGTAACATGGGAGAAATGTACCTGTCCCCTTCACTGTGTTATTAGTTGTAACCAAGTACTTAGAAATGGCACATGCCATTACAGGCTTGAAGCATCTGATTGCTGCCTCAAGGCTCAACAGCACTTTCTTGCCCTGCCTTGGCAGTAACCATGCAAACTATGAATTGATTATACGATTGGGCCTGAACCTCTGAAAGTTTGAGAAACAAGTATACTCGCTGACTGGCATAGAATATGTAAGTTGAATGAGAAGTAAACTCTTGTGTAAGCCACAAGATTTTGGAGTAGTTACCATGGTACAGCCCGTCCTATCCTAATACAGAAGAATTCTAACATATTAGGAAGGAGAAAGAGTGCTGTTGATGGGATTGAATAACAAACAGCAAGATAATGGTAATATTGTTTAATATTTTTTAAAGATTTTATTTATTTGTCAGAGAGAGAAAGAGACTGAGCAAGCAGGAGGAGAGGCAAGCCGATGGAGAAGCAGGCTCCCCGAGGAGCAGAGAGCCCAGTGTAGGACTTTATCCCAGGACCCTGGGATCATGACCCAAGCCAAAGGCAGACACTTAACTGACTGAGCCACCCAGGTGTCTCTTTAATATTTATTTTTAAATTTTTGTTTAACAGGTGCAGAGTGTCTCTCTGGGATGATGAAAAAGTTCTGAAAGTAGTAGTGATGGCTGTGTACATTATGAATATACTTAATGCTACTGAATTGCATACTTGAAACTGGTTAAGATGGTAAATTGTATGTTGTTTATATTTTACCACTATAAAAAAGATCACCAATATAAAGATTTTCTACCAAAATCTTCCAGTAATTATAAGGGTTGGAAAAACAGCAATTCACATACTGTTGTTGAAAATATAAATAGGCACCTGGGTGGCTTAGTTGGTTAAGCGGCTGCCTTCAGCTCAGGTCATGATCCCAGAGTCCTGGGATCGAGTCCTGCATCAGGCTTCTTACTCAGCAGAGAGTCAGCTTCTCCCTCCCCCTATGCTTGCCACTCTGCCTACTTGTGCTCTCTCTCTATCTCTCTGTCAAATAAATAAATAAAATCTTTTAAAAAAGAAGAAAAAGAAAATATAAATAGATACTTCTTTCTAGAGGCTCTTTTGGTGGTGTTATTATTATTATTATTTTTTTTTTATTTGACAGAGAGAGATCACAAGTAGGCAGAGAGGCAGACAGAGAGAGAGGAGGAAGCAGGCTCCCTGCCAAGCAGAGAGCCCAATGCGGGACTCGATCCCAGGACCCTGAGATCATGACCTGAGCCGAAGGCAGCGGCTTAACCCACTGAGCCACCCAGGCGCCCTGGTGGTGTTATTATTGAAATATCATGCCATTAAAAAAATATGATGCCATTGATCCATCTATTCCTCTTCTGGGAATTTAACCTAAAATTTAAAAATCATAATTTATAAAATTTTATGTTAAATGATCTTAACCATGGCACAGTTTTATTTCTTATTTTTTTATTTTTTAAAGATTTTATTTATTTATTCGACAGGTAGAGATCACAAGTAGGCAGAGAGGCAGGCAGAGAGAGAGAGAGAGGAGGAAGCAGGCTCCCTGCTGAGCAGAGAGCCCGATACGGGGCTCGATCCCAGGACCCTGGGATCATGACCGGATCCGAAGGCAGAGGCTTTAACCCACTGAGCCACCCAGGCGCCCCCATGGCACAGTTTTAAAAGCCAAAAATGTGAAATATTCTAAATTTGACCATGGTGGGTTGGTTAAGCAATTTAGGGTATATTCATACTATTGAGAACTATGTAGCTATCTAAAATTATAGTATTAAAGTATATTTGATGAGAAATGTTAAAGAAATGCTCTAATATAACATTGAATGAAAAAGATATGAAGTCTAGGGCTCAAGTTGAGTGATAAGTTCTTAGATGTAACCTTAGTTTGACAGCATTGATTCTTAATGAATCTATGATGACTTGGTTTCTGAAATCATTTTCTAAGGTTGTTAACTGTGGTTACATGATTATACCTACAAGTTCTCTAAGTATCGCAGGATACAATTTATCTGGGTATCAAAAATAAACTCATTAAAATAACTCTATTAATTAAATTGTTTCTACCTTCTTTGCATTAATATTCCTTCCTACCATTACCTTCTCATTTGAAGGTAGTTTTTGAGAGAAGAACAGAGAAAAAGAGGCTTTGGTTAGTTCTGTTTTCTCTGTTATCTTTTAAACATTACATCATCTTTCCCCAGTGTCTTTATGTTTTTGTTCTTGCTATGAACATGACCTTAAAAGGGCCCTTCCCACCAACCACCTCCCTCCTTTAAAAAAAAAAAATTGTTATTAACATATAATGTATTATTAGCCCCAGGGGTACAGGTCTGTGAATTGTCAGGCTTACAGAACTTCACAGCACTCACCATAGCACATACCCTCCCCAATGTCCATAACCCCACCACCCTCTCCCTACCGCCCCACCCCCCAGCAACCCTCAGTTTGTTTTGTGAGATTAAGAGTCTCTTATGGTTTGTCTCCCTCCCAGTCCCATCTTGTTTCATTTTTTCCTTCCCTACCCCCCAACTCCCTACTTTGCCTCTCAAATTCCTCAGAGAGACCATATGATAATTGTCTTTCTCTGATTGACTTATTTTGCTCAGCACAATACTCTCTAGTTCCATCCACGTTGTTGCAAATGGCAAGATTTCATTTCTTCTAATGGCTGCATAGTATTCCATTCTATATATATACCACCTCTTCTTTATCCATTCATCTGTTGATGGACATCTAGGTTCTTTCCATAGTTTGGCTATTGTGGACATTGCTGTTTTAAGCATTCGGGTGCATATGCCCCTTCGGATCAGCACATTTATATCTTTAGGGTAAATACCTAGCAGAGCGATTGCTGGGTCATAGGGTAGCTCTATTTTCAACTTTTTGAGGAACCTCCATGCTGTTTTCCAGATTGACTGCACTAGCTTGCATTCCCACCAACAGTGTAGGAGGGTTCCCCTTTCTCCACATCCTCACCAGCATCCGTCATTTCCTGACTTGTTAATCTTAGCCATTCTGACTGGTGTGTACCTCCCTCCTTTTTTAAAAAATATTTTTCAGGGGCGCCTGGGTGGCTCAGTGTGTTAAGCCGCTGCCTTCGGCTCGGGTCATGATCTCGGGGTCCTGGGATCGAGTCCCGCATCGGGCTGTCTGCTTGGCAGGGAGCCTGCTTCCCTCTCTCTCTCTCTCTGCCTGCCTCTCCATCTACTTGTGATTTCTCTCTGTCAAATAAATAAATAAAATCTTTAAAAAAATATATTTTTCACTTCCCTGAATTTCTGGATTCTGCTTTTCCTGGTATTGTTATTCAAGGGTCATGCCACTCTCTAGTATTTATGTAAATGTACATATCTTCCCATCATTTCATCTTTTGGCCTCAGTAAAGGAATGCCTCTAAAGTCACTCTTGGTGTTTTCAGATATCTCTTTTATTCTTCCCTATTGGGATTATTTAAAACAATAGTATTCAACCTGAGTTATAAGAGCCTTTGAAAGTATGTGAATACTTTTCAAGGAGCACTGTTGGCAGGGAATATTTTATTTCCAGATCCTCAACTTCTATATGTCCTTTTTTCTTAAACTGAACTATCTGAAAAAGCATTTTGCAAGTTCTCCTACCCACCTCCCCTTTCACAGTAACCCTTATCTCAAGGAGGAGAAGGTAGAAAAAGCACACTGCACGTTCATTCATCTGCAACCTTGTCCCAAGAATGTTAAAAGCTCCAGGGTACCAAGGGGACACTTTGAAATATTTTTTTCTGGAAGCCTTCTGTAATGATTAATCCATCACAGTGAATTAGTCTTTCCCTGTCTTATGCACATTTCTTTTAAAGGTGAGGTATGGCCTTAGAAGCCATCCCACTGAGGTACTCTAAATATGGCATAGAGTGAGATGGTAGGAGTGATGACAATCTCCCTTTATTAACTTGCCTTTCCCATCCTTAAGTATGATTAAAAAATATATGGTTCTTGAGGATGAGACTCATGAAAACAATAAACACAAGGTCTTTAAAGAAACACTGAACACTAAAAATAGCTCTAACTTTTTGAAAATAAGCTTTTTCTTTTTCCAGTCTCTTCTAAATTCTCTCTCTCTCTCTTTTTTTAAGATTTATTTATTTATTTGGGAGAGAGGAAGAGAAAGCACATGCACTCACGTGCAAGTGTGAACAGGGGCAGAAGGAGAGAATCTTCTAGTAGAATTCCCTCTGAGAACAGAGCCACTCCTGGAGCTCAGTCTCACAACCTTGAGATCATTATCTGAGATCGTGACCTGAGCCAAAACCAAGAGTGGGACCCTCAACTAGCTGAGCCACCGAGACACCCCCTCAATATCCCCTTCTAGAATGTGGTGTCAGCTGAAAAGAAAAGCACCTTTGAACAGATTAGTCATGCTGATTAGTTAAAGTATAACTGGAATGCATATCTACTAAGATTTTTGAGACATAATGGATAAAGCCTACGAGAAAAAGTTTATGTGATATATTTCAAAACAAGTTTCCATTATTCAAAAAGCAAGTTAAAACCTATTCCATCAATTCCTATCATGAAATAGTTACTGATTACTAAATGAATCTTCTTGTGCCTCAGATTCCTCCTCTGTAAAATGGGGTTAATAATCATATCCCTTCACTGAGTTGCTTTGGAGACTAAATGAGTCAACCTATAATCTATGCAAAGCACACAGAAGACTGCCTGGTGCTCTTCAGGTAGGAATGCCCTCCTCCCCAGTCTTGACTCTTCTCTTTGTACTCACTCTCTTGGTGATCTCACCCAATCTCCTGGCTTCAAATGTCATCTATATGCCAAGGATTCCCACATTTATACTTCCGCTACCTGCTCACTCTCAAAGTGTAGACTCATATACTTAACAGCTTACTGGACTTCTCTACTTGGATACCGAATAGATATCACTTTCCCTCTCTCCTAGCTGAATTCTGTTCCTCCATCTCCCTCAGCCTGCTCCTCCAACAGCATTTCCCCTGCCCCTTGATCTCAGTGCCATCCTTCCAAATGCTTAGGCCTCCAAACTTGAGTAAATCTTCACTCTTTACTTTCTCTCTTACTCCGTATTCGATGTCTTCCTGAAAAAGAAAAAAATCTATCCAGAATCTGACGACCATTCACTACTTCCATTACTGCCTCTTGCTGCAAGCCACTCTGATCCATCTTCTGGATTACTGCTATGAACTCCTAACTAGGTTTCTTGTATGAATACATCCATTCAAGCACATAAATGTTAATTTTTTAGAAGACTATAAAAATACACATCAAATTGTTGGCAGTGGCTATCTTAGGGTGGTGATCATTTAAAATATTTGCCTTTGGGGGCGCCTGGGTGGCTCAGTGGGTTGGGCTGCTGCCTTCAGCTCGGGTCGTGATCTCAGGGTCCTGGGATCGAGTCCCGCATTGGGCTCTCTGCTCGGCGGGGAGCCTGCTTCCTCCCCTCTCTCTGCCTGCCTCTCTGCCTACTTGTGATCTCTCTCTGCCAAATAAATAAATAAAATCTTAAAAAAAAATTTGCCTTTGATCCAATAGTATTACTTATGGGAACTTATCTATAGGAAACAACGACAAACTAGAATGTGCCAAAGGTTTGGGGGCACCTGGGTAGCTCAGTTGGTTAAGCATCTGCCTTTGGCCCAGGTCATGATCTCAGGATCCTGGGATTAAGCCCTGTGAGCCCCAGCTCAAAAGGGAATCTGCTTCTCCCCTTCCCTCTGCCCCTCCCCCTGCTTATACTCTGTCAAATAAATAAAATCTAAAAAAAAATAAAGAATGTGCCAAAAGTTTAAGTTCAAGGATTCTAGCTATAATAGCTACAATAGCTAAGAATCAGAAATAGCCCAAGTGTCTAACAATAGGAAAGTAGTTTAATAAATTATATTATAGCTTATAGCTAGATGATAGATTATCTTATATGATTGAGATTTTTTAAAAAAATTAATAACATCATTAGAGAAAAAAATTATGAAATAGCAAATATACTATGAGATTAACTTTGCAAAGTGAAAAACACATATGAAGAGAGGAAAAGGCATGGATACATACTAGGAAGGATGTATACTAAAATACTACTAGCCTTTATCACATAGGAAACACACATAGAAACACAAAAAACTAGCCATGATCTACAGCTGAACAGTTGTGAAAAAGCCACCGCTTCTCCATTAGTACACCTTCTTGGAATTCACAAACTCAGAACAAATGTGCAAATTCTAATCAACACTTCCTGCCATGTTCTGCAGTGTCAGCTTAAGCAACTGTCTCTTTTATAGGCTGCAAATGCACTCATAGAACATGTCACATGAATAAAAAGATATTTTAACCCCGAATTTGTTGTAACAGAAATGATTCTTATACAGCATACTTAGCAAATAGAAAAAAAAAAAAAATCCCCTAATGCTTTTAGGAATTTAGGCCTTTTAAGTCTTTGCCAGATTAGGATGGGTTAACCTATTTTTTGCAATGACTGATAAGACTTTCCCAAGAGCTTCTTATCAGTTTTTAACCTGTTAGAAAAAGTTGTTACGAGAGAGAAGTTAAGTTGCTTTGGCATGCTCAGTGACTAATAACCCAGTTTTTAACTCATAGTTTCTCTTGGTTTTTAAAGGTTGAGCTTAAAAGTTAGTTCTCAGAATTTTGTTTCATCTGTTTTTTGTTACTTACAGAATGAAGTGATCAAAAGAAGAAAAGAAATTCTAAAGTCACAACTGTCTCTCCTATTCCAGTCTCAGTCATCATCTTTACCAGAGAGAACATTAATATGGTTAAGAAGGCTGCAAGTCTTCTCTTGATTCTTTACTTAACTAAGACATAAATACCATTAGAACTACCAACTTATTTTCAGTGAAAAATAAAACAAACCAACAAATAAAAAGCAGAATGCAGAGCTCCAAAGCAACATAATGAACCACAAGGCCATCCAAATTACCTGAAAGCCAAGCCTGCAGATTTTTTCGTGAATGGAGTAATCAAATTCAACCACAAGAGTTGTCAGATTTGTCATAAAATTGACTAACTTCAGTACATTTCTTTGTTTTATCACTTAGATATAAGGCTGCCCTTAAAAAAACCCCACATATTTACAAATGAGAACATTAAGTTTTACAGGACTTTGCTGCAAAACCAGAACTGTATTACAATACTACCACTTTGCTCTTTTGGAACATAAAACACAATTTATCAAATAACAGGTCCCATGAAAGAGGGGAAGATCTGATTATGTGCTTATGAGAGCTTGAGACTTTCTTCCTTTCCTTCCGTCATCCCTCCCTCCCTTCCTTCTCCCTGTTTGATCTTTTCCTTTCCTTTCCCTTTCTTTCTTTCCTTTCTTACTTTCTCAGACTATTTTGGTATACTCCGAGAACAACTGAAATTCTTTTGTTTTACGGAGAGAGAGAGAAAGGCCAAACATATTAATGAAAACATGAGCTTCTTACAAGTATCAAAACAAGGTTGGCTTGGAATAAGTATATGCAGTAAGGTAAGAAAGGCCATCACTACAGGCAGGCTGAGTCTCTACACCAAGTATGCCTACTGAATTTAAAATCTGAATGTTAATGACCTCTAAATTTAAAAACCTCCATGAGGTGTGAACCCTTGTTTTCTTAGTACAGTTAATATTATTTATTTTTAAATTCTATTTTTTTTAACTGAAGTATAGTTGATACACAATATTACATAAGCTTTAGGTGGACAATATGGATTCCACACCCTTGTATGCTGTACTCCCCATGAGTGCAGCTACCATCTGTCACCACACAAGGCTATTACAATACCATTGAGACTATATCCCCTACACTGTACTTTCCATCCCCATGACTTATTCATTCCATTATGGAAACCTGTACCTCCAAATCCCCCTCCCCCATTTTGCCTATCCTCCCACTCTTCTCTCTCTGACAACAGCCAATCTGTCTCTGTATTTATGGGTCTGTTTCTGCTTTGCTTGTTCATTTGTTTTGTTTTTAGATTCCACATATAATGAAAGCATATGATATTTGTCTTTCTCTGTCTGACTTACTTTACTTAGCATTATACCCTCTAGATCCATCCATGTTGTTGTGAATGCCAAGATTTCATACCTTTTTTTTTTTTAGATTTATTTGTTTTTGAGAGAGAGAGAGAGAGAGAGAGAGCACAAAGAGGAAGGCAGAGAAACTCAAACAAACTCCACACTGAGCGCAGCGCCTTAAATAGGGCTTGATCTCATGACCCTGAAATCACTACCTGAGCTGAAAAGAGTCAGATGCTCAACCAGTTAGGCGACTCAAGCACACCAAGATTTCACTCTTTTTTATGACTGAGTAATATTCCATTGTGTGTATATCCCATCTCTTCTCTATCCATTCAGCTACTGATGGACACTTGAGTTGCTTCTGTATCTTGGCTATTGTAAATAATGCTGCAGTAAATGTAGAAATGTATGTATATTCTCAAATTAGTGTTTGTTTCTTCAGGTAAATACCCTGTAGTGGAATTACTGAATCATATGGTATTTCTGTTTTTAATATTTGAGCAACCTCTATTCTGTTTTCTACAATGGCTTCACCAACTTACATTCCCACCGACACTGCATGAAAGTTCCCTTTTTTCCACATCCTCATCAACACTGTTATTTTTTTTTTCTCTTTTTGATACTAGCTTTTTGATACCTTTTACCTGATAGGTAAAAGGTGATATCACACTAGGGGTTTTTCCTGCATTTACCTAATGATTACTGACGTTGAGCATATTTTTGTGTACCTGGTAGCCATCTGTATGTTTGTTTGGAAAAATTCTATTCAGGTCCTCAGCCCATATTTTAAAAGGTTTTATTTATTTGAGTCAGAGAGAGAGAGTATGTGAGCAGGGGGAAGAAATAAAGGAAGAGAGGGAAGCATACTGAGCAGGGAGCTCTACACAAGGCTCAATCCCAGGACACTGAGATCATGACCTGAGCCAGAGGCAGACGCTTAACTGACCCAGCCACCCAGGTGTTTCCTCCCCAGCCCCTGGCCCATTTTTAAATTAGATTGATTTTGGGTTGTTTTGTTTTGTTTTGGTGCTGAGCTATAGAGTTCTTTATATATTTTGGATAATTAAACCCTTATTGGAGATATCACTTGTGAATATCTTCTGTCATTCAGTAGGTTGCCTTTTCACTTTGTTGATGGTTTCCTTACTCAGCAAAAGCTTTTTATTTTGGTGTAGTCCCAATAATTTTTTTGTTGTTGTTATTGTTTTTGCTTTTGTTTCTCTTGCCTAAGGAGACATACCTAGAAGAATGTTGCTAAGACGAATGTAAAAAAGATTACTATTTATGTTTTCTCCTAGGAGTTGCATGGCTTCAGATCACACATTTAGGTATTTAATCCATTTTGAGTTTATTTTTTGTATAAGAATGTGGCCCAATTTCATTCTTTAGCATGTAGCATGTCTCCAGTTTTCTCAGCACTGTTCATTGAAGAGATTTTCTTTCCCCCCATATTATATTCTTGCCTTCTTTGTCATAGATTAATTGGCCACATAAACATGGGTTTATTTCTAGGCTTTCTATTCTGCTCTGTTGATCGATAGGTCTGTTTTTGTACCAGTACCACACTGTTTTGATTATTATAGTTCTGTAGTATATCTTGAAATCTGGAATTGTGATACCTCCAGCTTTGTTCTTTCTCAAGATCGCTTTGGGTATTAAAAGTAATATTCAAAGCTTTGGTCTTTTGTGGTTCCATACAAATTTCAGGATTCTTTGTTCTAGTTTTGTGAAAAATGCTGCTGGTATTTGATTAAGAACTGCACTGAATCTGTAAATGCTTGTGGAGTATGGACATTTTAACAAAATTATTATAATCCACAAGCATGGCATGTCTTTCCATTTGTTTGTCATCTTCAATTTCTTTCATCGATGTACAGTGTTATATTAATTTCCAGTGTAAAATATAGTGACTAAGCAATTCCATACATCACCCAGGGCTCATCACAAGTGGACTCCTTAATCCCCCATCACCTGTTTCACCCATTCTCCTACCTCCCTCCCCTCTGCTAACCATCAGTTTGTTCTCAACAGTTAAGAGTCTGTTTCTTGGCTTCTCTCACTCCCTTTCTTGTTTTTCCCCTTTGTCTATTTGTTGTTTCTTCAGTTCCACATTATGAATCAAATCGTATGGTATTTGTCTTTCTCTGACTTATTTTACTTAGTATTATACCCTCTAGGTCTATCCACATGGTTACAAGTGGCAAGATTTCATTCTTTTTTGTGGCTAAATAATATTCCATTATACATATATGCCATATCTTCTTTATCTATTCATCTACCAATGAACACTTGGGTTACTTCCATAAATTGGCTATTGTAAATAATGCCGTCATAAACACAGGGGTGTATGTATCCCTTTAAATGAGTGTGGGGTTTTTTTTTAAGATTTTTTTTTATTATTATTTATTTACTTGACAGACAGAGATCACGAGTAGGCAGAGAGGCATGCAGAGGGGCAGGCAGAGGGAGAAGGGGAAGCAGGCTCCCTGCTGAGCAGAGAGCCTGATGCAGGGCTTGATCTCAGGACCCTGGGATCATGACCTGAGCTGAAGGCAGAGGCTTTAACCCACTGAGCCACCCAGGCGCCCCAAGTATTTTTGTATTCTTTCAGTAAATACCCATTAGCATGATTAGTGGATCACAGAGTCATTCTATTTTTAACTTTTTGATGAACCTCCACACCATTTTACATGGTGGCTGTACCAGTTTGTGTTCCCACCAACAGTGCAAGAGAGTTCTTTTTTCTCCACATACTTGTCAACACTTGTTGTTTCTTGTGGTTTTGTTTTTAGCCATTCTGACAGGTGTGAGGTGATATTGCATTGTAGTTTTGATTTGATTTCCCTGACAATCAGTGATGTGGAGCATCTTTTCACGTGTCTGTTGGCTTTCTGGTTATCTTCTTTGGAGAAATGTCTGTTCATTTCTTCTGCCCATTTTTTTTTTTAAGATTTTATTAATTTATTTGACAGACAAAGATCACAAGTAGGCAGAGAGGCAGGCAGAGAGAGAGGAGGAAGCAGGCTTCCTGCTGAGCAGAGAGCCCGATGGGGGGCTTGATCCCAGGAGGCTGGGATCATGACCTGAGCCGAAGGCAGAAGCTTTAACCCACTGAGCCACCCAGGCGCCCCATCTTCTGCCCGTTTTTAAAAATTGGATTGTTTTTTGGGTGTTGAGTTTTTGTCAATTATTTATATATTTTAAATAGTAAACCTTTATCAGATATGTCTGTCATATGTAAATATCTCTTCCATTCAGTAGATTGCCTTTCAGTTTTGTTGATTGTTTCCTTCATTGTACAGAAGCCTTTTATTTTGATGTAGTCCCAATAGTTTATTCTTGCTTTTATTTCCCTTTCCTCAGGAGACATATCCGAAAAATGTTGCTATAGTCATTGTCAGAGACCTAACTGCCTGTGATCTCCTCTAGGATTTTTATGGTTTCAGGTCACACATTTAGGTCTTTAACACTTTTCTTTTTTTTTAGTAGAATCCATGCTCATTGTGGAGCCCAACACAGGGCATGGGGCTTGAACTCACAGCCCTGAGATAAAGACCTGAGTTGAAATAAAAACTTGGACCTACGTGTCCAGTCTTTAACACATTTTGAATTTTTGTGTCCAGTTTCATTCTTTTTCATGTAGTTTATCGGTTTTCTCAACACCATTTGTTGAATAGACGATCTTTTCCCACCGGATATTCTTTCCTGCTTTGTCAAAGATTAATTGGCCATGTAATTATGGGTTTATTTCTGGGCTCTTTATTCTGTTCCATTGATCTATGCGTCTTTTTTTGTGTTAGTACCATACTGTTTTGATTACTACAGCTCTGTGATATAACTTGAAGTCTGGAATTGCAATGCCTCCAACTTTGCTTTTCCTTTTCAAAATTGTTTTGGCAATTTGGGGTCTTTCGTGGTTGCATATAAGTTTTAGGATTAAAAAAAAAAAAAACCTCTTTTAATTTCCCATTTGTGACTCTGGGGTGAAAACCCCGATCCTTACCCCCAATCCCAGCTACATGTGTATGATCTGACATCAGTGAAGTGGAGGAAGGTGGTTGCAGGGCTGGCCCGCCAATTTGCACAAATCTGCCCCCATCTTTTTAGGGCAGGGAGCTCGGACGTGGTTGTACTTGTACTGCTCTAGGGCATCACTGAAGCTCTGACACAGGGACAGGTCACTCTGAGTGTTGGAACCGTTCAGGAACTGCTTGATCTCAGAGGCACAGGGCCCCATCTACAGTGGCAAGGGGATAGAGTGGATGGGGACCTCCTGAGTAGCAGGCTGGGTGGGCTCTGAGTTCACCTCACTGAAGGCTCTGGTCAGGGCACTACCCACAATGTGTCCCGTAGCCAATCCCAAGGCCACCTGAGTGGCCATGAATGCCATCTGTCCCATCAGGGTTTTTCTAGTTTTTTTTTTTTTTTTTTTTTCGTTTTTTCCATTGTGGTTGAAAGAGAAGCTTGATATGATTTCAGTCTTTCTAAGCTGATTAAGATTTGTTTTATGGCCCAACATGTCATCTATCCTGGAGAATGTTCCATGTGCATTTGAAAAAAATGTGTATTCTGTTTTTCTTGACTGGAATGTTCTATGTATAACTGGTAAGTTCATCTGGGCTAATGTATTGTTCAAAGATCCACTTCTTTATTTGATTTTCTGCTTGGTTGATCTATCTATTGATATAATGGGGTGTTAAAGTCCTCTCCTATTATTGTATTACTGTCAGTTTCACCCTTTATATTTGTTAATATTTGTATTATGTATTTAGGTGCTCCAATGTTGGGTGCCTAGATATTTACAAGTGTTATATCTTATACTTTTGTTGACTCAATCCCTTTATCATTATGTAATGCCTTTTTGGCTCTTGTTAGTCTTTGTTCTAAAGTCTATTTTGAGTGACAGTTAACTTTAAAACTACAGTTTGTACAACAGAGGGTGAATATTCCACCGATTTAAAAAGTGACAGATTCCAGCCGAAGTATCTCAACCATTGGTAACCAGCAAAATCAACTGATCTTCAGCCCCCTCTATATAGTTAGGAGCCACTTCAGTGGTATTTCCAAACATAGAGAAGTAAAAAGAGGACTTGTTTGTCAATCATCATCAAAGCCACAGAAATACTAAAATCTGAACAAATTAAACAGTTGATATTTGGCATCTGGGTACCTTCAGCAAATTTAAAGGGCTTAAGCAAAGAGGGAGTAAAATTCATTACTGAATTGAGGATGAATTTCCTGCATTCTTTAGTGCATTACTGCACCTAAGCTCCTTTTCATTTAAGACCCTATAACTTGACCTTCTATGTAAACTTTGCAATTTACAGATTTAAACTCAGTCAACCCAGGAGTTTGCCCCTCACTCTCCTTTTCTTGGGATTTGTATGTTGTATTAACCCAGAGTCAGCTGGTCCAGGATCTGCTGGGATAGGTAGTTCCCTCTAGCGTATGGTGGTCAGCTCCCTTCCCTCTTGCCTATCATCCGCAACCCCATCCTAACCACAAGGCCCCTCCCATTCCGCCATCCCACTCAAGCCTCTTATGTGCTGCTTTGGGGAGCTCAGGAAACAACTGTTGGATGCTCAGTATCCTGGAGGATGGGTAGGCATGTCTCATTCACTCTGCTTCAGTGTGGTGAGCAGGGGCCTTCTCAATGAGGTCTGCTGGAAGCAAGGTGAAGATCCTCTCGCCTTTAAGGTCCTTACTGTCTTCTTCCAGGACATTTTCTGTCCTCTCAGCTGACTCACAAGAATGAATGGGGGGTGCCTTTCATAGGCACCTGCCAGCATCTAAATTACAGTAACAGGCCCTCAGATTCTCTTCTCCTTCCAAGAGGCTGAACATCTGTTTTCTTCTGGTAGACAACTTCATATCTCATAACTCTCCAGCTGATGGTGTAAACAATCTGCCCTGAGTTCTCCAACCTTTAACAGATTTAAAACTAAAATAAATAAATAAATAAATAAAAATTCCCTTGTTTCTTCTTTTAAGAAACCTTCTGTTATAATAAAAAAAAAACCTACTGTTTTGGCTTTGATTCCATTTGGATTTTCTCTGGAGAAAGTTTTGTAAAAATTGACTGTATAAGGTCAAAGAAAAATAAAAGTCACTCACTAGAAAACTAAACAATACCACCACCACCAACAACAAAAAACCCCATTCCGAAACTTAGTTGTCTTGTTTGTTCTTAGCTATGTTTACCCTCATCCTGAAGCCATGAATGCTATTGATTCAGTGGGCAAAAGGGGAGGACCAGTGGTGGAGGAGGAAAACCAAAAAGCCTGTGAAGAAGAGAAACATCTCCAAATTGTGTCCCACCACATCCATCAGGAAGTGTGTTTTTTGGTAAATATGTGGTACATGCCAATCAGGGTAATCAGGGGTGGTACAAGCCCTCTAGTGGGCACTTGAAAATGCGCAGGACATTTTCAATTGTCACAGTGACTTGGAATTCACTGTTATCTGGTGGTGGGGGCGGGGGGGATAGTAAACAGCCTGAAAGTGCCAGACAGTTCATACAAAATGCCAATTAGCTCCCTGCTGGCAAATACCGAAGACATTCTTCTCTGTTGGGGCTTTTTCAGTCCCTGGCCCAATCCATGTTACTATCTAGTACAGCACCAAGGTCCTCCTTTTAGGCATCAGCTCCCCCTCCCCGCCGCCTGCCCTTTGCTTACTTCTCAGAGCTTGAATCTTTTCCTCGTCACAGTTCTGCAGGGCTAGGCTGACTCCCCGTGTACTCTTTACATGTCTCCAGCCTGAGCTGTCTTGGGGAGAAGCAGGGTACTTGTCCAGGAAGTATTATTTAAGTGTCCTGTCCTTTAACTTCAGGTTTCTCTTCTGTCCTAAAGTACCTATGGAGTGGTTTAAGGATTTGACTCTGATCTGCTTGGCCCCTTTTCAAAGCAGAAATATATAAGAGTTTTTTTTGCCTCCCATGATTGTTCCTATCATTTCTCTATGCAAGAAAAAATGTGAAAGATCCTGTATTTTAGTCCTGCCACTCACTCTAAGACTTTGGGCTAGTCATTGAGCAGCCTGGGCAGCTAAATTTTCTAATTTGCAAAATTGAAGGAATTGGGCTAGATGACTTGTGAAAGCATTTAATCTCTGTGCTTCCGTGGGAAAAAAAAAAAAAAAAGACATTTATTCTGATCTGGCGCATTTCACATTTCTACCTTCACATACATCTTTTGGGCTTTTTGCTCATGAGTTAGTAGTCAATGGAATCTTTATGAAAGGAAATGGTAATAATGAAACTAGATTTTTATGTCATTTATGGCTTGTATTGGTTAATTATTGAGTTATATATGGTAAAAAGAAATACATCTTAAATTATTATTCTGTTTTCTATAAAGAATTAATCTCCCATTTATCCTTATTTTATTAATACATTCAGGAAATATTTGTTAATCACCTATCGTGTTTCAGGTGCTGTTCTAGATAGAACAGTGTTGAAAATATAAAGTGAAAAACAAAAGAAACTCACTGCTTTTATATTGCTCATATTCTAGAGCATCAGTTCTCAAAGTGTTGTCCTCACATCCCTCCAAAATACCTTATAGGGTCCAAGAGGTCAAAACATTCTTTAATAATGCTACAGCATTATTTGACTTTCCCAGTGTGTCACATTTGCAGTGATCATATGAAAACAATGTTGTGTTAAATTGCAAGTGGCTTAGCATGAATCAAGGCAGTGGTACCAAATTACTAGTAGTTCTGTACTCTCTAGTACCACACATTGGCAGGAAAAAAAAAAAAAGCCAGTTTTATTTAAGAAGTTTTTACTGAAGCAGTAAAAATTACTAACTTTTATATTAAATTTCATCCTTCGAATACATATCCTTTTAATATTCTGGGTGACAAAAAAGGAAACATACAGAAAGCACTTCTGCATACAGCAGTATAATGGTTGTCTTGAGGAAAGGCAACTAGCCACTTTTTAAAAAAGATTTTATTTATTTATTTGAGTGGGGTAGAACACAAGCAGTGCGTGTGGCAGAGCTGGAGAGGGAGGAGTATGCTCCCTGCTCTGACTTCCGGCTGGATCCCAGCACCCTGGGATCATGACCTGATCCAAAGGTAGACGCTGAACTGATTGAGCCACCCAGGCACCCCAGAAATAGCTGCTTTTTAAAATGAATCCCCACCTTTATTTGAAAGAACTTAAAGACAAACTATGGTTATTTAGACTTGAAAATATGGTGGACATTTTTCTGTCAATGAGCCCAGCAAACCTCCAACTTCTATGAAAATAACTTACAGTATTTGTTACCAATGAAAATATTCAACTTTCAGATAAAAATTAGAATTTTGGAAATTGTATCTACCACTGTTAGACTGATCAGCTTCCCAAGACATAGAGATTTTCTGATGAGAGATTAACAAATATGACTTTTTAAAATAAAGCATGACAAAATGTGCCAACATTAGGAGCATCTACATAGCTCAGTGAACTACTTCCCAAATGACTAAAGCACAGTGTTATAAAATCATGCCTGAGTTATAGATTCATTAAAGGTTAAGATAAACCACAAAATAAATACCATATTGTAATTAGCCTTTAAGAAACTATTACTTATTGGACACGGGTGTCTCAGTTGGTTAAGCATCTGACTCTTGATTTCAGCTCAGGTCATGCTCTCATGGTTGTGGGATTGAGCCTCACATCAGGCTCCACACTCAACACAGTCTGGTTGTCCCTCTCCCTCTGCTCCTTTCCTCCTATGTGCTCTCTCTCTCTAAAATAAATAAATAAAATCTTATAAAAGAAAACAAAACTATTACTGTTGAGTATTATAACAAAGAAAAATATCCTCAATTATCCAAAAATGTTATTAAAATGCTCTCCGCTTTTACAACAACATATCTGTGCCAGGCTGGACTTTTTTTTTTTTTTTTTTTTTTAAAGATTTTATTTATTTATTTGAGAGAGAGAGAGCATGAGAGGGGAGAAGGTTAGAGGGAGAAGCAGACTCCCTATGGAGCTGGGAGCCTGATGTGGGACTTGATCCTGGGACTCCAGGATCATGACCTGAGCCAAAGGCAGTCACTTAACCAACTGAGCCACCCAGGCACCCAGTCAGGCTGGTCGTTTTTTTTTTTAATAAACTTCAGTTAAAACAGCATGTTGCACCGATAGAATGGGAAGTAGATATGAAGATCCAGCTAACTTTTATTGACTTAGATATTAAAGAGACCTGAAAATGTAAAACAATGCCACTCTTCTCACTACGTTTTGTGTTTTGGAAATTTAATATTTTTTATAAAAATGTTATGTGTGGTAATATGTAACAAATGTATCACTGTTGTTTCAAATAAATATTTTAAAAACATCTTTTTTAATATCCAATAAGGTAAATAAAATAGCTATAACTCACATAAACAAAAGCCCCTTGGTACCCTCAATAATTTGGGGGAATGTAAAGGGATCCTGAAGCCAAAAAGCTTGAGAACCATTGTTCTACGAAAAACCCTTAAGTTCAATGTGCCTTTGTATGATCATTGACGTAATATCTATGATAAAGTCACTATGAAGAATAATTACTAATAATTAGTGAAGTATTTTGTGATTTGTGCAAATATTGAATGAATGCTTGATATCATAGCTCATTAAAGAAAAATGTAAAGAGAATTTGTTATAATAATAAAATAAACATAGGAGAAAAGCTTTATGACATTTCTTGGATATGACACTAAAAGCAAAGGCAACAAAAATGAAAAATAGAAATTGTGTTATATCAAAATGAAAAATTTTATTCATTGCTTCAATAAAACCAGGTAGGGAGCTAGATGCAAATTCGTGGCTTCTTGACCCCGGGATCACAACCTGAGTGAAGGCAGATATTTAACCAACTGAGTCTCCCCAGCACCCAATACTAAAGACTTTTAAACTAAAGATCCCTTGATCATGCTTCCCTAGTCCTACTATTGAACTGGAATTTTATTTACTAACTTTGGTTATCTCAATATTGTCATATATCTGTAAGTTCTCATTTTTTCCCAATTTCCATTTTTCTTTCAATTTTCTTTTTAAGATTTTATTTATTTATTTGACAGACAGAGATCATAAGTAGGCAGAGAGGCAGGCAAAGAGAGAGCAGGAAGCAGGCTCCCCGCCAAGCAGAGAGCCCGATGTGGCGCCCCTCTTTCAATTTTCTTTTACCTAATTGTCTAATGATTCATTTTTACTTGGTTCTTTTCTTCATCACTAGCAATTTATTTCTAAATAATCTTTTTTGGGGCGCCTGGGTGGCTCAGGGGGTTAAAGCCTCTGTCTTTAGCTCGGATCATGATCCCAGGGTCCTGGGATCGAGCCCCACATTGGGCTCTCCGCTCAGCAGAAAGCCTGCTTCCTCCTCTCTCTCTCTGCTTGCCTCTCTGCCTACTTGTGATCTCTGTCTGTCAAATTAATTAATTAAAAAAAATCTTTAAATAATCTTTCTTTCTATCTTTGGAACAAAACCCTTTTAAATCTTCCTTATTCCTAATCCCAGGACTGATTTTCTAATTTAGGCTTGAATTAGCTCATGCCTGAATTATTTTAAATTCTTTTATCTTGCAACTAGTATCAGAGTAATTTTCTAGTGTTCAAGAAATGTGAATTCTATCTTTATTTTCTTTTAAAGATTTATTTTTTTAAGAGAGAAAGAGAGAGCAAGCATGAATGGGAGGGCCAGAAGGAGAGGGAGAAAGAATCCTAAGCAGAATCCACACTGAGTGCAGAGCCTGACACCTGGCTCCATCTGAAGACCTCAAGACCACAACCTGGACCAAAACCAAGAGTCAGAGGCTTAGCCAACTGTGCCACCCCAGTGACCACCCCCCCTTTTTAAAAAATGAATACACACAATTTCTTTTTATTGCCTTGAGAGTTTCCCTTGTATTATTCTCCAGTTTCCCATGATTTAGACCCGTTCTACACTCTTGATTTTATTTGCCACTGATGCTCAACTGAACAATAAATAGTTTCTGTAGAGACAGCTTTCTTCACTCTCTCCAGCATCCATTCTCAGATTTTTGCTTCTGCTTTGTTGGTATCTTCTCCCGGAAAAATACCATTCCCCTTATCTCAGCATATCCCAAATACTACCTATTCTTCAAGACCTAGTTCGAGTCCTATCACCTTCCTAAAGGTCTATGCACTTGTTGTAGCCACTTAAAATGAACTTATAATGCAATTTTTAGAGAAATTAAGAATTGAATTGGGAGGATGGAGAAGATGGCAAAGTGGGAGGGCCCTGAGCATACATCCTCCCACGGACACTGACTCTACAACCACATACAATGCAACTCACTCTGAAATCAACCTAGAGACTCATAGAACAGCTCTTCCACAGATAAAAATAGAGAAAAAGCCACATCGAGAAGGGCAGCAAGGGTGGAGATGGGGTTAGAACCCATACCTCCTGGAAGTCCAGTGGCCCCAAAATGGGAAGGATATCATAGACACAGAGGTTCTCCAAGAGGAGCAAGGGGATCAAGCCAAAAATTTGCACCTCCTCATCTGCACTGGGAAGACAAGCAACAAGCTCCCACAATATTTCAAAGCCAATATCCGGCTTTGAAAACCAGTGGGGCTTACCTCCAGGAAACAGTTATAGGAGGCTGAGACTCTGTTCTTAGTAAAGGGCCAATGCATTATATCATGTAATCTGAGACCCAGAACAGAGGCAGCAGTTTGAAAAGTGCTTGGGTTTCATGATCCCAGCGTCCTGGTATAGAGCCCCACACTGGACAACCTGCTCAGTAGGTAGTGGGCTTCTCCCTCTCCCTTTGCCCCTCCCCCTTTTTTGTGCTTTCTCTCTCTCACTCTCTTTCAAAGAAATAAATAAAATCTTCTTTTTTAAAGATTTTATTTATTTATTTGTCAGAGAGAGAGAGAGGAGCGAGAGTGAGCACAGGCAGGCAGAGTGGTAGGCAGAGGGAGAAGCAGGCTCCCCGCTGAGCAAGGAGCCCGATGCGGGACTCGATCCCAGGACACTGGGATCATTACCTGAGCCGAAGACAGCCGCTTAACCAGCTGAGCTACCCAGGCGTCCCAATAAAATCTTCTTTTAAAGTAGTGCCTGAATTATATGTGAAGGAGATTTATGGACTAATTTTAAGGCTTGTGGTAAAGGGGTAGAAATCTGTACAAACTTTGTCAAGGAACAGAAGTGATGGTAGGCACCATTTTTATAGTTTATCTTCAGCTAGCTGGCCAGACATTGGTGGGAGCTAGTTCTGACACTGTCCATCTACCTTGAGAACACCACTCACACTGATCTGGTATTCCCCTGTGAACCAGTCCCATCCATCCACCCACCCTGAAAGGCTGACCTCCAAAGCAGCACCCACCATGCCACACATGGCAGAGAGCTTTGGTCAGGACTGGTGTCTACCAAAAGCAACTGCCCCCCTGCCCTATCCAGCAAACATCCCTGGCCAGGACCAATGCCCCTCCAAAGCACTAATTGCCCTGGGTTGGGGAAGCAGACCCACCCACCAGCACAAATGAAGGCCTCTCAGCCAGTCATACCAGGAGCCAGCCCTGCTTACCAGTGTGCCCACAGTAGTCACAACTGATCATTAGAGTCAACCAGGCTGGGGGTCAGCCCTGCCCACAAATGTGCCCACAGCATTCACAACAGGAGGGTGCACACAGCCTACATAGGCTTTACGTGCTGTGGTTCTGGTGACCTGGAAGACTGGGCTTCTATAGAAGGCCACTACTTTCAAGACCAGGAAACATTGCAGAATCACCTAACATACAGAAAAAGCACAGATAATCAGACAAAATGAGGGGTCAAAGAAATACGTTCCAAAAGAAAGAACAAGAAAAGACTCAGAAAAACAACTAAATAAAATGGAGATAAGCAATTTGTTTGAAACAGTTCAAAATAATGGTCATAAAAATGCTCACTGGACTTGAGAGTAGATGAACTCAGAATTTCAACAAAGAGATAGAAAATGCAAAAAAGAAACAATCAGAGCTGAATACTACAATAACTGAAATGAAAAAATACACTAATGAAAATCAACAGCAGATTAGAGAATGCAGAAGAATGGATCAGTAATCTGGAAAACAGAGCATTGAAATCACCCAAACTGAAGTGCAAGAAGAATTTTAAAAGAATTTAAAAAGTAGGGTAAATTGGTGCACCTTGGTGGCTCAGTTGGTTAAGCATCTGCTTTTGGCCCAGATCATGATCCAAATTCCTAGGATTAAGCTCCATGTTAGGCTCCCTGCTTGGTGGGTAATCTGCTTCCCCCTCTGCCTCTTCCTGCTCTTGCTTATATTCTCTCTCTCTCTCCCTCAAATCAATCAATCAATCAATCAATCAATCTTAAAAAAAAAAAAGTAGGGTAAGTTAAGGGGTCTTTAGGACAACATCAAACACAGTAACATTTGTGTTATGGGGGCAGAAAACCCTAAAGACTCTACAAAAAAAACTGTTAGAAATAACAAATGAATTCAGCAAGGCTGTAGGACACAAAATTAATATATAGAAATTGGTTGTGTTTCTATACACTAACGAAATAGCAGAAAAAGAAATTAAAATATAATTCTATTTGCAATTACATCAAAGAGAATAAAATATCTAAATAAATTTAAACAAAGGGGTAAAAGATCTATACTCTGATAGCTATAAGACAATGACAAATAAAATCAAAGACAATAAAAATAAATGGGAAGGTATATACGTTCATGGATTGCAATGATTAATATGGTTAAAATGACCATACTCCAAAAGCAATCTACAGATTCAGTGCAGTCCTTAATCAAATACCAACAGCATTTTTCACAGAACTGGAACAAAGAATCCTGAAATTTGTATGGAATGACAAAAGACCAAAGCTTTGAATATTGCTTTGAACAGCCAGAGCAATCCTGAGAAAGAAGTACAAAGCTGGAGGTATCCAATCCTCGATTTCAAGATTCACTACAAAACTATAATAGAACAGCATGGTACTGGCACAAAAACAGACCCCATAGATCAACAGAGCAGAACAGAAAGACTAGAAATAAATCCATGCTTATATGGCCAGTTAATCTATGACAAAGGAGGCAAGAATATAATATGGAAGAAAAGACAGTCTCTTCAGTGAACAGTGCTGAGAAAACTGGACAGCTACATGCAAAAGAATTAAACTGAACCACTTTCTTATGTCACACACAGAAATAAACTCAAAATGGGCTAAATACCTAAATATGTGATCTGAAGCCATACAACTTCTAGAAGAAAACATAGGTACTAATTTCTTTGACATCAGCCTTAGCAATATTTTCCTGGACCTTCAGGCAAAGGAAACGGAAGCAAAAACTAACTATTGGGATTACACCAAAATAAAAACCTTTTGCAAAGTGAAGGAAACCATCAACAAGAGAAAAAGGCAACTGACTGAAGGGAAGAAGATATTAAAAAATGATATGCCTGATAAGGGGTTAATACCCAAAATCTATAAAGAACTTCTACAACTCAACACCAACCCCCCCCCACTTAATAATCTAATAAAAAAAAAATGAGCTGAAGACCCAAATAGACTTTTTCCAAATAAGTTATACAGATTCCCAACAAATCGTTGAAAAAATGGTCAACATTACTAACCATGAGGAAAATTCAAATCAAAATCCCAATGAGATATTACCATACACCTGTCAGAATGGCCATATCAAAAAGAAAAAAAATAACTTTTGGCAAGGTTGTGGAAACAAGGTTGTGGAACACACGGGATCATATGTTCCCAGTGTTGGTGGGAACATAAATTGGTGTAACAAGTATGAAAAACAGTATAGAAGTCCCTCAAAATACTAAAAATAAAAATATTGTATGTTCTAGTAATTCCACTTCAGAGTGTTAACCCAAGGAAAATGAAAACACTAACTTGAGGCACCCCTATATTTATTGCAGCATTATTTACATAGCCAAGATATGGGAGCAACCATAGTGTTCACTGAAAGATGAATGGGCAAAGAAAAGGTCGTATGTATACACACATACACACACACACACACACACACAAATATTACTCAGCCATGAAAAAGAGTGAAATCTTGCCATTTACAACAACATGAAAAGATATAGAGAGTATTCTGCTAATTGAAATAAGTCAGTCAGAAAAAGACAAATGCTGTGTGATTTCACTTACATGTGGAATCTAAAAACAAGACAAATGAACCAAGAAACAACAACAACAACAAAACAGAAGCAAACTCATAAACACAGAGAACATACTGGTGACTGCCAGAGGCAAAAAGAGTGTGGGGAGGATGGGTGAAATATGTGAAAAGGATTAAGAGGTACAAAATTCCAGTTATAAAATAAGTAAATCATGGAGATAAAAAGTCCAGCACAGGGAATAAAGTCAATAATATTGTGATAACTTTTTATGGTGACAGATGGTACAACTAAACTTACCATGTGAGGACTTTTTAATGTATGCAATTGTCAAATCACTATGTTGTACATCTAAAACTAATACTGTATGCCAACTACAAATTTTTTAAAATGTTAAAAAAACACAAGAATTGAATAGAGGCTTATATTTTCTCTAATTTTTCATGTTAGTTTCCTCTCCAGAAATTGTAACCCCTGCCAGATTATTTTTCTCCCTTATAACATATATATAGATATAGATATACTTATATACATATGTATTTAATTGAGATATACTTCACTTAACATAAAGTTATCCATTTTATTTTATTTTTTTAAAGATTTAGTTATTTTGAGAGAGAGAAAGCACAAATAGAAAAAGCAGATAGGGAGGGAGAGGCTAGCACAGAGCCTGACACAAGGCTCGATCTCATGACCCTAAGATCACAGGCTGAGCCTAAACCAAGAGTTCAATGCTTAACAGACTGCACCACACAGGCACCCGAAGATTTATTAGAAAGAGGAGAGGGGAGGAGCAGAGGAAGAGAATCTTCAGGCAGACTCTCCACTGAGCATGGAGCCTGATGTGGGGCTTGATCCCACAACCCCTGATATCATTACCTGAACCAAAACCAAAAGTCAGATGCTTAACTGACTAAGCCACCCAGGCATCTCAAAATTTACCATTTTAAAGTATATACTCCAATGGTTTTTAGTATTTTCACTATGTTGTGTGACCATGATCACAATATAATTTCAGAACATTTTCATCACCCCCCCAAAAGAAACCATATTCCCATTAGCAGTTACTCCACTATTTGTTCACCCCTACCCTAGAGCCCTAGAAAGCTATTAATTTGCCTTTTGTCTCTATTTCCTATTATGGACATTTCATGTAAATGGAATCATACAATGCAAGGAATTTTGTTACAGTCTTCTTTCACTTAGTGTATGTTTTCAAAGTTCATCCACGTTGTAGTGTGTATTAGTACTTCATTCCTTTTTCTGGTTGAATAATATTTCATGTGGAATCTAAAAACAAATTGTATATGGCTATACAATTTTTTGGTTCACTCATCATTATTACATATGGCATGTTTCCATTTTTTGGCTATTATAAATAATGCCACTGTGAAAATTCATGTACAAGTTTTACTGTGAACATGTTTCAATTCTCTCAGATATATACCTAGAAGTGGAATTACTAGGTAATACAGTAATCCTCTGTTTAACATTTTGAAGAAATTTCAAGTGGCTTTTCAAAGGGACCACACAATTTTGCATTGCAATTTATGACAGATCCAATTTCTCCATATCCTCACCAACAATTGTTACTGCTTTAAAATTTTTTTTTAATTCTTTAGAGAGTGTTATCTTAGTTCCAGGTGTACAGAATAGTGAATAAGCAGTTTCATATAGTGTTCATCAATGTAAGTATAGTTAATCCCCTTCACTTATTGCCCCCCTAGTACCCCTCTAGTAATCACCTGTTTGTTTTCTATAGTTAAGAGTCTATTTGGGGCACCTGACTGGCTCAGTGGGTTAAGCCTCTGCCTTCTGCACGGGTCATGGTCTCAGGGTCCTGGGATCGAGCCCCTGCATCGGGCTCTCTGCTCAACAGTGCGCCTGCTTCCCCCTCTCCCTCTGCCTGCCTCTCTGCCTACTTGTGCTCTCTCTTTCTCTGCCAAATGGATAAATAAAATCTTAAAAAAGAAAAAAATAAAAGAGTCTATTTTTTGGTTTGTCTCTTTTTTCTTTCTTTGTTTTGTTTCCTAAACTCCACATGAGTGAAATTATATGGTAATTGTGTTTCTCTGACTGACTTTTTTGCTTAGCATTATGCTCTCTAGATCTATCCATTTTGTTGCAAATGGCAAGATTTTGTTCTTTTTATGGCTGAATAATATTCCATTGCATATGTATACCTTATCTTCTTTATCCATTTATCTGTCCATGGATATTTGGACTGCTTCCATAATTTAGTTATTGTAAATAATATTGTAATAAACACAAGGGTATATATTTTTCTTTGAATGACTGTTTTTGTATTCTTTGGGTAAATACCCAGTAATACGTTTTCTGGATCATAGGTTAGTTTCATTTTAATTTTGAGTTTGTTACTGTTTTTTTGGTTATAGCCATCCTAGTGTGTACAAAGTGGTATCTCATTATGGTTTTGATTTGCATTTCCCTGATGACTAATGATGTTGAGCATCTTTTCTTATGCTTGTTGGTCATTTGTATATCTTCTTTGGATAAATGTCTATTTAGATCTTTTGCCTATTTTTTAATTGGGTTATTTGTCTTTCTTAGTTGAGTTATGAGAGTCCTTTATATATTATGGATATTAGATCCTTAACCAATATATGACTTACAAATATTTTCTCCTATTCTTGATAGTGTCCTTTGACACACAATAGTTTTCAACTTTGATCAAGTCCAATTTATTTATTTTTTTTGTTCTTTTGCTTTTGGTATCATGTTTGAAAAACCAATTCCTGCCCAGATTGGACTCAGTAATGAATTCTATCACTTAAGGAAAAAATTATAGCAATTATCTATAATCACTTTCAAAGGACAGAAGAAGAGAGAATACTTAACTCATTCTATGAGGTCAGCACTACCCGAATACCAAAACCAGACAAAGCTATCAAAAGAAAAGAAAATTATAAGGGGCTGCCTGGGTGGCTCAGTCGCTAAGTGTCTGCCTTCGGCTCAGGTCATGATCCGAGGGTCCTGGGATCAAGTCTCACACTGGGCTCCCTGCTCAGTAGGAAGCCTGCTTCTCCCTCTCCATCTGCCCTTCCCCCTGCTTGTGTTCACCCTCTTGCTATCTCTCTCTTTGTCAATTAAATAAATAATATCTTCAAAACAAAACAAAACAAAAACAAGAAAAGAAAATTACAAGCTAAAATCTCTCATGACCATAAGTATAAAAATCTCCAATAAAATATTAGTAAATCAAATTCAACAATGCAAATCAAAGTCAACAATATATAAGGAATTATATGCTGCAACTGAGTGAAATTTACTCCAGATATGCAAGGCTGATTCAAACTTTTAAAATCAACTAATGTAATTGAGCACGTCAACAGGCTAAGAAGAAAAATTATATGATCATATCACAGATCCAGCATTTGACAAAACTCAATATCCATTCATGACAAAAATTCTCAGCAAACTAAGAATAAAGGGGAATACCTTCAACTTGATTAAGAAATCTACAAAACCCCTAAGCTAATGTCATATTTAATGGTGAAAAACTAGAAGCTTTCCTGCTAAGATCAGGAACAAAGCAAAGATGTCCCCTCTCTCACTACTCCTTTTCAACCTTGTAATGAAGCCCTAGCTAATGCAATAAGACAAGAAAAGACAATGAAAGGTGTATGGACTAAGAAGGAAGAAATAAAATGGTCTTTGTTCACAGGTGACATGATTACTTATGTAGAAAATCAGAAAAAACTGACAAAAACTCTTCTGGAATGTCCTACAGCAACGCTATAGGACACATTAATATACAAAAATAAATCACTCTCCTATATGCCATCAGTGAACAAGTAGAATTTGAAATTAAAAACATCATCACTTATATCAGTACCCCCTCAAATGAAATAATTAAGTATAAATCCAACAAAATATGTACAAGATCTATTTGAAGAAAACAATAAACCTCTGATGAAAGAAATTTAAAAACTGAATAAGTGGGCAGAAATTACATTTTTTTTAAAGATTTTATTTATTTATTTGACAGACAGAGCTCAGAAGTAGGCAGAGAGGCAGAGAGAGAGAGAGGAGGAAGCAGGCACCCTGCGGAGCAGAGAGCCTGATGCGGGGCTCGATCCCAGGTCCTGGGATCATGACCTGAGCCGAAGGCAGAGGCCTTAACCCACTAAGCCACCCAGGCGCCCCAGAAATTACATATTTAATGAATAGGAAGTTTCAATATTATCAAGATGTCAGTTCTTTACATCTTGATGCATAGATTCAGTGTACTCCGAATAAAAATCCTAGTGAGATATTTTGAGGGCATCAATAAACTGACTGCAAAGTTTATATGGAGAGCTAAGAGACTCAGAATAGCCAATATTGAAAAGGAAAAACAAATTCAAAAGACTAAATCTATCTGACATCAAGACTTGCTATAAAACTTCAGTAATTGACACAGGGTGGTATTGGCAAAATAACAAATGATCAGTGGAACAGTTTAAAGAGCTCCAAATTAGATCCAAATAAATACAGTCAACTGATCTTTAATAAAGGAGCAAAGACAGACTTGTCGACAAATGGTGGTGGAACAACAGGATGCTCACATGTTAAAAAAAAAATCTAGATGTAGACTTTATACCCTCACAAAAATTAACTAGACTTAGGTATAAAATTCAAAACTATAAAAACCTTAGATGATAACATAGGATTAAATCTACATGACCTTATGAGTGGCGATAACTTTTTAGAAAGAACGTCAAAGACTCAATTCATGAAAAAAAAATGGTTAAATTGGGTTTTGCTAAATTTAAAAACTTATATGTGAAAGACACTATCAAAAGAATGAGAAGAGAAGCCACATTGTGGGAGAAAATATTTGCAGAAGGCGTGTCTGAGAAAGGACTGTTATCCAAAGTAAACAAATAATACTTATAACTCAATAACAAGAAAAACCAATGACCTGATTTTTAAAAAATGGGCAAAAGATATGAACAGACAACTCATCAAAAAAGATACACCAGATGTCAAATAAGCATACAGAAAGATGCTTCTCGTTATATGTCAGTAGGAAATTTCAAATTAAAACAACAAAGAAATATCACTACACATTATTAAAACAGCCAAAATCCGAAATGCTTACAGTACCAAATGTTGGTGAAGATGTGGAGCAATGGGAACTTTCATCCATTGCTGCAGAGAATGTGAAATAGTATAGCCACTTTGGAAGATTAGAGGCTTCTTAAAAACTAAACATAGGGGGTGCCTCGGTGGCTCAGTGGGTTAAGCCTCTGCTTTTGGCTCTGGTCATGATCTCAGGGTTCTGGGATCAAGCCCCACATTGGGCTCTCTGCTTGGCAGGGAGTCTGCTTCCCCCTCTCTCTCTGCCTGCCTCTCTGCTGGCTTATGATCTCTCTCTCTCTGTGTCAAGTAAATAAATAAAATCTTTAACAACAACAACAACAATAACAACAACAAAAACCTAGGGGCACCTGGGTGGCTTGGTGGGTTAAAGCCTCTGCCTTTGGCTCAGATCATGATCCCAGGGTCCTGAGATCGCGCCCCGCATCGGGCTCTCTGCTCAGTGGGGAGCCTGCTTTCTCCTCTCTCTCTCTGCCTGCCTCTCTGTCTACTTGTGATCTCTGTCTGTCAAATAAATAAATAAAATCTTAAAAAAAAAAAACCTAAACATAGGCTTTTTCTTTTTAAGATTTTATGTATTTGACAGAGAGAAAACACACATAAGCAGGGGTGTCAGCAGAGGGAGGGGGAGAACCAGGCTCTCCACTGAGCAGGGAGCCCATTGCAGGGCTTGATCCCAAGACCCTGGGATCAGACCTGAGCCGAAGACAGATGCTTAACCAAATGAGAAACCTAGGCATCTCATGATTTTTTTTTTTTTAAAGATTTATTTATTTATTTGAGAGAGAAAGAGAAGAGTGTGCATGAGGGAGGGCAGAAGCAAAGGGAGAAAAATCTCAAGTAGACTCCACACCAAATAAAGAGCCCAATGCCAGGCTCCATCCCAGGATCCTGAGATAATAACCTGAGATGAAACCAAGAGTCGACTACTTAAGCAACTGAGCCACCCAACTGCCCCCAAAACATAGTCTTAACACACAATCTAGCAACCATGCTCTTTGTTTTTTTATCCAAAGGAGGTGAAAACCTATGTTAGGGTGGCTTGTTGGCTCAGTTGTTTAAGTGTTCTGACTCTTGATTTTAGCTCAGATCATGATCTCCAGGTCATGTTCATGGGATCAAGCCCTGCATCAGGCTCCCTACTCAGTGGGGAATCTGCTTGGGATTCTTTCTCTCTCTCTCCCTTTCCCTCTGCCCCTCCCCCCAACTTTCTCTCTCTCTAAAATAAATAAATCTTTAAAAAAAGAAAACTTGGGGTGCCTGGGTGGCTCAGTGGGTTAAAGCCTCTGCTTTTGGCTCAGATCATGATCCCAGGGTCCTGAGATCGAGCCCCGCATCGGGCTCTCTGCTCAGTGGGGAGCCTGCTTCCTCCTCTCTCTCTCTGCCTGCCTCTCTGCCTACTTGTGATCCCTGACTGTCAAATAAAAAAAATTTTTTTTTAAAATTAAAAAAAGAAAACTTATGTTCACACAAAAATTTGCATTCAAATATTTATGTCAGCTTTATTCATAATTGCCAAAACTTGGAAGCAACCAAGATTTCCTTTCGTAGATGAATAGATAAATAAATGGTGTACATCCAGAAAATCACATATTATTTAGTGCTAAAAAGAAATGAGTTATCAATCTACTAAAAGATATAGAGGCACCTTTGATACATATGAGTAAATAGAAGTAGTTTTGGAATGGCTGAATGGAATGGAATGAAGAAGTAGTTCTGAAATGGCTATATACTATATGATTTCAACCATATGACATTCTGAAAAGGCAAAACTATGGAGACAGTAAAAAGAGGAGTGGTTACCATAGGTTAGAGGGGAAGAAGGGATGAATAGGCAGAGCACAGAAAATTTTTAGGGCAGTGTAGCTATTCTGTATGATACTATAATGGAAGCTACATGTCATTATATATTTGTCAAAAGTCATAGACTATATACCAGGAGTGAACCTTTATGTAAATACAGACTGGGTGATAATGATTATATTAACTCTCCCATTCCCTAAGATTGGCTGATGTCACTGCTTATTACAGTTCTGTTTGTTTAGTGACTTTCTTTTTAAGATTTTATTTTTAAGTAATCTCTATACCCAACATGAAGCTCAAACCTGTAACTATGAAATAACAAGTGGCATGCTTTACTGACTAAGCTAGCCAGGTGCCCCTGTTTCTGCCTCTTCTTGAAGTAATTCTGCAGTCTGTTCTTTGTTGTATATAGCCCCTTAAAGTATCTGTTACAGTAGCTTAGTGACCAGCTAAATGATTGATCAGAGATTTCCTTAAACACTTGGAACCAAAAAATGTCCCAGTCTTTGAGGAGAACCCATGTGTGTTTGTCGTGCCATCCTTTCGACATTCACCAGGCACTCTAAAACTCTGTCCTTCTTTCTTAGAACCTCAAAGTCAGCAGGAAGTGAGAACTTAGGGCTTGCTTGGGTCTTTCCTGAGCGTGCACACCACCCTAAGCATGTGTTTGGCCTTCTAAATTCTTAGGAGCTTTGTAAGCCCTTACAAGACACTCATAGCCCAGTCTTTCTGAATTGTCCAAGTTTACCCAGCTATTATTTATCATAGCAGGCATAATAACCCAAGATATTATACTGTAAATGTTTTCGACAAATGCTCTGTGGGAAGGAGCTTTAGCACTAGACTAGTTTGGAGTTAGGCAAAATAAAGACAAGTCTTTGAGCCAATATTCCAGGGAGCCACCAGACATGCTTAGAACAAAATATAGCTGACCCTCGAACAACATGGGAGTTGAGTGGTGAGCCCCTTCATTATCCCCCCGGGCAGCTGAAAACCCAGCTATAATATTTGGTTCCCCAAAAACTTAACTAGTAATAGTCTACTGTTGACCAGAAGCCTTACCAATAACAATCAACCCATACTTTGTATATATTATATACTGTATTTTTATAAAAAAGTAAGCAAGAGAAAATATGAAGATAATAATAATGAAAATACATTTACAGTGCTGCATTTATTGAAAAAATCTATATGTAGGTGGATCTGTGCAGCTCAAACCCATACTATTCAAGGGTCAACTGCAATTAATTACAATTCTTTGCTTATGAAGTATGTTTTGTTCCCTCTGGTATCAGGAATGCAGGCTCTTACTCTCACAGCTACCATTGATCTGAGGAGCAGAGGATAGGGATGGCACAGTTTAAAACACTATATGTTTCACTGTTCATATTAAAAATAAGCCCTTTTTCCCAAATAAATATTTGACAGCTTGCCATAGTCCTTTGGCTAGTTTTTAAAGTCACAAAAAAGTTAATTCTGATCATTTTTCATTATTTCATTTGCCTATTTTTCATTTGCTTTTATAGGGGGATGAAATTTGGAGTATGTTACTCTGCTATTTTCACTAATATAACCCCAGGTTGTTCTAAACACTGATAGCCTAGGGCTAAAAACACTGTAGGTAACATACATCTTTTACATCTTTTTTGAGATAGAAATGATCAGGAAGTTGAATTTTGTGTTCAGAAGTCAGTTCTTCATAGAAATTCTATCTTTCAACATCTTTAAAAATCCAGGCTTATGATGGTTGTTCAGTTAAGGAGATGCTCAAAATTAGATTGTATACCTGCTGTAGGCAAGGTCAGACCTAGATAAGTTTTGCCTCTAATATGATCCTCAACTTTTCAGATTCTTAAATTCTAAATAGTTAACTCAAATTCTTAGAAATGATTCACATTAACCCAACTCACTAAAAAGCTAGTTTAAAAATCATAACATCAATTAGTTCATAAAGCAAACTATTTCTGGCAAGATAACCAACATCAGCCCATTTTTTTCAGGTCACTGTTTGTTAGTGCCCTTGGAAGAAACCAGTACAAAGAACTGCTGGTGAGAGCAGTGTAGAATAATGTATTTGGGTGTTCTTGTAAAATATTTCTTCCAGCCAGGGTATCAGAGAGAACTTCCATCCCTAATTCTAATCCTCATGTGTGAAATGTCAATTACAGTGACTGCCTAAATGTATGAAATTACATATCCATTTGAAAAGACAAAAACCAATACAATTTTGGCTTAGACAAAAAAAAAGTTTCATGATTCACAGAATCCAAGGAATGGCTGAAGAACCAAACCATAGGAAGAGCAGAAATGCCATTACTTCCTTCCTGTCCTTGTTGGACTTTATTCTGTGGGTCAGCTCTATTCCCTACTACTGCAGCCTGGTTTTCTCTATATGCTGAGGAATGTGGTCACTGATGACTCCCAGGCACTACATTTTACAATTGGGCTATTGGAGTGCTCGCTTCAGCACCACATATACAATTTGGCTCCCCCCTTCCCCCCCCCCCAATCCTATTAGAAAATAGAAGGGCTCTGTTTGAGTTATATTTTCAACACTGAAGAAACCAATTATGGCCAAAAAATTGGGAACATGTAAGAACATGGGAATTTTCCCACAAGAGTCATGGAGATTAAGCTGACAGAGGAATAAGTATGGCAAATTGTATTATTGACTTACTTGTTCTTCCCTTTCCATGTACATGTGACTTGAAGTGTCTCTTTCCTGGTGAATATATATCCCCTGCCCATTAAGGCTTAGCTTACTCATATGACATGCTTTAGCCAATGGAGTGAAAGGCCATGACATACAACACTCTCTTCATTAAGGGGCATCATGATTTTTGGGGTGCCTGGCTGGCTTAGCTGGAAAGGCATACAACTCTTGACCTTGGAGTTGTGAGTCTGAGCCCCACCTTGGATGCAGAGATTACTTAAATAAACAAACAAACAAACAACCAAACAAGTAAACAAATAAAGTTATTTTTTTAAAAAAAGGTATCATGAAACAGGTTTCCCATCATGAGAATGGCAGGTCTCACATTAGAACCTGCTTCTCCAATCTGGAATCCAGGATGAGATAAGACACGGTGGACAGTAGATTACTTCCCAAAGCCTGAAGCATCATTGTAGGCAAGTTGTAGTCTGTATGTAATATAAGAAAGAAGTACTTTGTTTTGTAAGCCAGTGAACTTCAGAGTTGTTTGTTATATAGCATAACCAGGAGAGTTGACAAGTGCAAGCAGTTCCCAAAAAAAGAGAGGGGAGATGCTGGCTGGTGAAATATTAAATTACTTAAACATTAAGTTACTTAATACATTCACTATAGATTTCCCTGGAGAGATACCAATAAATTCCAACTTTCCGACTCTCATTTTTAATAAGTCACACAAAAAAATCCTCATAAAAATGAGTTGGAACACAGCTTCTTCCTACTATCTGAAAGTGGAATGTTCCTATGAAATCTGTAAGCTGAAATGGCATAAACTGAAGAGTATCCTCCACTTTCCAAAAGTTTGCATTCCATCAGTTTGCTTTTACCAAAGCCCCTACATTAATACCTGTTTTCACTAACCAAAAGAAATCTGAAGAGGACTTTATACCTGCATATTGAAAAAATAAAACATTTATATTCCTTATATTTATCTATTCTATATGCCCTTACCCTGATTGATTTGGGAAAGACACTGGTCCTACTGGCAATTCATTTATAAACCATTCCTTAGAATAGTGCATTTTTACAAAATGATCCATCTTACCCAGGATTTTACCTTCATCCACTACTAATTTCAGAAGATTCTCCCAGAGGATTTGCTGTTCTCTCTTCATTATATATTTTGGTTTGAGCATTTCCACCCTCTGCACATTTTCCCAAGGATAATAACCATTCACACAACTTCAACCTACCAATATAATTAAAACCTCCAAATATACTTCTAGAGCAAATCTTGCTTGTGAGCTCTAGATACATTTTCTTCCCTTCTCACTAGACATCTTCACTTGATATCCCATTGATATCTAAAACACGGTCATTTAACTCATCGTCTTTCTCTTCAAATCTTTGTTGTTGCTGCTATTGCCTGAATTGACTACCCTGGTCAGTAGACCACCATGTCCCTAGCTGCTCACGCTAAAAGTTTTGGCATAACCTTAACTTTTCCCCCTTTCTTTATGTCCTTGGTACTCCTATAATGTAATTGTTTCAAGTCCAATAGATACTGTTCTCTACACATCTTCTGAGTCTTCCTTTCTCTGATCTTCCTGCTACTGCCTTTAGCTTAGTTCATCACACATTTCATTACCTTTTCAGTACCAGTCACTATTTTGAATGCTGGAGACAAGGAATATATAAAGGTATACTTCCTAAGGCCTAGAACTCACTTTTCAGTCAGGAAGACAAACATATCATTTCACTTACATAATTGGGTGAATGCTAAGATAGAGCTATAGACAGGGGACTATGAGAAATCAAAGAAAGAATGCTCCTCCTAAACTAGCAATTTCTGGAAGGAAGAATCTTGAACTGAATAGGGGTGATACAAAGTAACTGAGCAAACTAAGATGGAAAACATAGGGAGAAAAAACTACTTTAGCAAAGGTGTGAATGGTGGTAGTGAAGTAGGAAATGTTAAAGATTGAGGCTAGAAAGGTTAAGTGGAAACCAAATCACGTATCTGGACTTAATTAAGGAACCTGGATTTAATCTTGTATGATTGTAATTTCCCCCTTAGAGAAAGCGTCTCAGAGTTCGGTGAATGGTTGTGGGGGGGATGGGCAGAAGGCCAACTGTACTTTATGGCTTTGGTTCAGATACCTACTTTAATCAGAGCAGCTCAGCTAACTTTCACACCATCACTTGCAAATACTTCCCTTACCTAAAGGTGTTGGATGCTTATCAAAACAATACAAATAAAGAGGGTGGAGAAGATATCTTTGGCTTGGAAACCATGTGGACTAAACAGTTCAGGAACTCTACTCTGAAGACAAAGCACAGAATGAGACATTGTTATTATTTCTGCATTGTTTTATGGCTTTTTCATGGTTCACATTCAAATAGTACTCTGCACAAAAAATAGGTCATAGGAGTCTACTGTGAACATTGCTTTCCATCAGGTTCTAAGAACCTGTTCAGAGGGCTTGTTATCACAGATGAAGATCTATCCTTTAAGATCTACTCTACCATGAAAAACACTGTTTTTGCTCCTTTTCCTTAACTCAACTGTGGGAGAAAACCAAATTAAGCATTTATTGTTCAGCTCTGAGACAGATGTCAGTTTATTTGGGAGGCAGTCGGCAGAGGAGGAAGGACTTGTCTTCCTACCCCCATTAAAGTTCTCTAGATCCAAGCTCTGTGTTAAGACTTACATGACTGGTGAACAGATAGTTACTGGCTCCTCTTGAGTGGAAGCCTGGCGCCTCTGAGAACAAGTAGAGTCTTCCTCCAGGGAAAGCTAAAGTAGCAACAGCAATAATTAATATTTAATTGGGGGCTTCATATGTTTCAGACACTTCAAGTGCATTAACTCATTTACTTTTTAAAACAAAGCTAAGGTACAAATACTGTGTGATCCTCATTTTATGAATGAAAAAATTCAGGTACAGAAATTAAGGATTTTAACTCATTCAAGATACCTAGAGGATAAGTGGCAAGGCTAGAATTTAAACACTGACTATCTGGCTCCAGTATTTGATCTCACAATCACTGAGCTATAGTGTGTTTTTAAGCGGGTCTTAAGGAGAGTCCTTTAAGGTAGAGGATGTAAAAGGCCAATTCCAAAAATCCTAGCCTATGACCATGGCTTAGATTTTTTAAAGTCAATTTGTCTCATCTTCTACCTTTGAAAGAAAAGCCTGTACCCTGATGGTCCAGTTCCTCCAAGGTTGCTACAAAAGAAGTCGGGGCTGCATCCTTATCAGCTCATTTACCTCTAAGGGCCAATCTTAAGTGGCTCAACCATTTTATTTTGCCCAGAGTGGACAATATAACAACAATCTTTTGGCATTTTGTCTCTAAGGATACCAGATTATCTTCAATTCATTTATTCAAATAATACATTCTAAACCAAACCATCTCTGTATGTAAACCTACACATTCAACACAACACTTTCCTAATGAAAGAAGGTCATATTTTTAATTAGGATTTAGGAAATTTTTGACACAAACAACTAAGAAAAAGGTTTGTAAAATACAGTCATAGGTTTTGGGGAGCCACTGAATGGGGAATTTGTGTTTTAGATCATTCTAGCTACAACATAAAAGATTAATTTAAGGAGTGTGTAAACAAAAGCTGGACGATGAAAAGGCCATTATAACAGACAACGTGAAAGATTAAAAGAACAAGAAGACAGGGGCACCTGGGTGGCTCAGTAGTTAAGCATCTGCCTTGGGCTCAGGTCATGATCCCTGGGTCCTGAGATTGAGCCCCACATTGGGCTCCCTGCTTGTCAGGAGGCCTGCTTCTCCCTTTCCCACTCCCCCTGCTTGTGTTCCTGCTCTTGCTGTCTCTCTTTCTCTGTCAGATAAATAAATAAAATATTAGGAGAAAAAAAAAGAACATGAACACAGAGAATGGTAATAAGCATTGAACGGACAAGGCAGAGTTAAAAAAAAGATTTAGTGAGTAAAAGAGGTAAAACGTAGTAAATTTTGATGGTTACTTTCCCTTTGCTCTACTGAACCATTTTCCACCTGTCTTTGCTCTATTCTTTGCTCTGGAGGGCGTGACTCTATAGGCTGTATCATCCAAGCTCCCTTTCTGGCTGGTATATTATTGAGGGCTGGAGGACAGTGAGAGACAAGGACAGTAAGAGTAAAAGGTCAGGGAATTCTCCTCTACTTATAGTACACCTCTATTTCAGTGGCCTCTCTTCCACAGCTACAGCTCTTTCTGGGTTCCAGTGATATAGTCTTTTTATTTTGCTTCCTTGGGACAGGGGATGGTAATAGCGTCCAGCTATTGATGTTCTGTGGGTATCTCACAAACTCTACCTCTGTAAAATGTCCTTCGATTAAGCTCTCTAGAATTAAGCCCTTTGAATCTTTTTCCTGCAGAGACCTGACTAGTCATGATTGATGGGGAATAGAGAGAGGATTACAGAGAACTGAGGTGACTCTGGGCTTTAGATTCTTTGCTCCCTAATGGATTTTAGCATTTTCCTGAATGCTCTGTGAGGATATGCTCTGTCCAGACTACCTGGACTCTGTCCCAGTACCAGTATCTTGATAGGTATCCCCAGCAGGGGCTTTAGGCAGGTTCTCCAGAAGCAAGCATGGTACTTGGTACACAGCAGAACTTAATAAGTGAATCTTCTCTTACCTTGTCCTTGTACATCCAGATCCTGAATTTAACACTGATCTAGCTATTATTAGAGTTTTATATTTTGAAATGCTACGAGCAATAGAAAGGGGTTATTATAAAACAACAACAAAATAATCCTAACTTTAGTAAAACAAAAAAGATTGAAGAAACTGGGAAAATTAAGCATTGGAAATGTATCATTGCAAATTTCCCTGCCCAAGCAGCTGGTTGATGGTGGTAGTGTTTTGTTGCTCTAGTTATAATTTTTTTAATCGAACAAGTAATTCAACATGATGAACATTCTATTCTTCATCACATAGCAATCACTTCAAAAGAATTTAGAGAATCTTTACAATTCTAGTTAAGCCATAAAAAAATTATATTTCTACTCCCTACATTGCCCTCACATTTTATAGTACAATACCTTAAATACTTCAAATATATCAGATAAAATAGAAGTCTGCACCACATTCCCACCCCTACCACACACTTTAGACTCACTCAGAGAGCTTTTTTAAAAATACTCATGTCCAGGGGTATCTGGGTGGCTTAAATGTTGAGCATCTGTTTTAGGCTCAGGTCATGATACCAGGGTCCTGGGATAGAGCCCCACAATGGGCTTCCTGCTCTGCAGGGAGCCTATTTCTCTCTCTCCCTCTGCCTGTCACTCCCCATGCTTGTGCTCTCTCACTTTCTCTCTGTCAAGTAAGTAAATAAAATCTTAAGATAAAAAAAAAAAGGACTCAGGTTCAGACCCTCTCCCTGCCCCTCCCCCCCAGGCCAATTAAATCAGTATCTCTAGGTACAAAGACTAGACATTGATATTGTTTAAAAGCTCCCTAAACAATCTTCAAATGTAAGAGTTCAGAACAGATCTCCAAACCACAAAAGAAAACAAACTAAATTACACAAAAAAGTATGAATCTCCACAGAAAGTATAAACACAAGATACTTGTCTCCAGCAAGCTTTTTATCCCTTGTTAATGAACTTACTATGAGCCCTTTTTTTGACTGTTAACTTTCAACTTTCGCACATTGTAAAGTTGATAGAGCCTTTCAGTTGGTTTTACTTCCTTGTTTGGCATGTGTGGTTTGTTGACAAGCTGCCCAGAACAGGGTAAAAGAAAACCTCATTAAACTTGCCTCTGAGTCAGCTGTGGTTTTCTAATCAGTGGGGTTTTTCTTGGCACACTAAAAGATGGTGAGCTAGAACACATAAGTGAAGGAATCAAACAGACTCTCAAAGGTAATTTAAGATAATAGTTTTGGTTGTGAGGTGGGAGTGGGAAGAAGGCAGTTGGAAACAAAGGAGTGATGCCCTCAATATATTTTTATTTTTTATAAACATATATTTTTGTCCCCGGGGTACAGGTCTGTGAATCGCCAGGTTTACACACTTCACAGTACTCACCATAGCACATACCCTCCCCAATGTCCATAACCCCACCCCCCTCTCCCAAACCCCCTCCCCCCAGCAAACCTCAGTTTGTTTTGTGAGATTAAGAGTCACTTATGGTTTGTCTCCCTCCCAATCCCATCTTGTTTCATTTATTCTTCTCCTACCCCCTTAACCCCCCATGTTGCATCTCCACTTCCTCATATCAGAGAGATCATATGATAGTTGTCTTTCTCCACTTGACTTATTTTGCTAAGCATGATATCCTCTAGTTCCATCCACGTTGTCGCAAATGGCAAGATTTCATTTCTTTTGATGGCTGCATAGTATTCCATTGTGTATATATACACCACATCTTCATTATCCATTCATCTGTGGATGGACATCTAGGTTCTTTCCATAGTTTGGCTATTGTAGACATTGCTGCTATAAACATTTGGGTGCACGTACCCCTTCGGATCACTACATTCGTATCTTTAGGGTAAATACCCAGTAGTGCAATTGCTGGGTCATAGGGTAGGTCTATTTTCAACATTTTGAGGAACCTCCATGCTGTTTTCCAGAGTGGTTGCACCAGCTTGCATTCCCACCAACAGTGTAGGAGGGTTCCCCTTTCTCCACATCCTCGCCAGCATCTGTCATTTCCTGACTTGTTAATTTTAGCCATTCTGACTGGTGTGAGGTGATATCTCATTGTGGTTTTGATTTGTATTTCCCTGATGCTGCATGATGTGGAGAACTTTTTCATGTGTCTGTTGGCCATCTGGATGTCTTCTTTGCAGAAATGTCTGTTCATGTCTTCTGCCCATTTTTTTTTTTTATTTTTTTTAAAAGATTTTATTTATTTATTTGACAGAGAGAGATTACATGTAGGCAGAGAGGCAGGCAGAGAGAGAGAGGAGGAAGCAGGCTCCCTGCTGAGCAGAGAGCCCAATGTGGGACTTGATCCCAGGAGCCCGGGATCATGACCTGAGCTGAAGGCAGCGGCTTAACCCACTGAGCCACCCAGGTGCCCTTCTGCCCATTTCTTGATTGGATTATTTGTTCTTTGGATGTTGAGCTTGCTAAGCTTTTTATAGATTTTGGACACTAGCCCCTTATCTGATATGTTGTTTGCAAATATCTTCTCCCATTCTGTCAGTTGTCTTTTCGTTTTGTTAACTGTTTCCTTTGCTGTGCAAAAGCTTTTGATCTTGATAAAATCCCAATAGTTCATTTTTGTCCTTGCCTTTGGTGATGTTCCTAGGAAGAAGTTGCTGCAGCTGAGGTCGAAGAGGTTGTTGCCTGTGTTCTCCTCAAGGATTTTGATGGATTCCTTTCTCACACTGACGTCCTTCATCCATTTTGAGTCTATTTTTGTGTGTGGTGTAAGGAAATGGTCCAATTTCATTTTTCTGCATGTGCTGGTCCAATTTTCCCAACACCATTTATTGAAGAGGCTGTCTTTTTTCCACTGGACATTTTTCCTGCTTTGTCGAAGATTAGTTGACCATAGAGTTGAGGGTCTATTTCTGGGCTCTCTATTCTGTTCCATTGATATCTGTGTCTGTTTTTGTGCCAGTACCATGCTGTCTTGATGATAACAGCTTTGTAATAGAGCTTGAAGTCTAGAATTGTGATGCCACCAACTTTGGCTTTCTTTTTCAATATTCCTTTGGCTATTTGAGGTCTTTTCTGGTTCCATATAAATTTTAGGATTATTTGTTCCATTTCTTTAAAAAAAAATGGATGGTATTTTGATAGGAATTGCTTTAAATGTGTAGATTGCTTCAGATAGCATAGACATTTTCACAATATTTATTCTTCCAATCCAGGAGCATGGAACATTTTTCCATTTCTTTGTGTCTTCCTCAATTTCTTTCATGAGTACTTTATAGTTTTCTGAGTATAGATTCTTAGCCTCTTTGGTTAGGTTTATTCCTAGGTATCTTATAGTTTTGGGTGTGCCCTCAATATTTTCAAAGAAAACTTCAAGTCTCAAGAAGTAAAATCTACATTCTGCATTTGTTTTGCAACATGTTTTTGAGTTCTTTTAATCAAATAAATACTCTTTCAAAAAGGGCTGAGAAAGAATTACAATAAATACAGTTGACCTTCAATAAATATGAACTATCTAATTCTAAGTCTTAATTAGAAATGAGGTAATAAAGGAAAATAGTCAAAATATATTCTTTATTCCATTTTGTTAAGGTAACCGTATGTCCCATGTTATTTGTATTAGTTCTATTTTTTTCAAATGGCTTACCCTTTGATGTAGGAAAGACGACATTAGGGTTTGAAGCCAACAGCCAAGAAAGAATGCTTGAGATGTCTTTGGTGCAAAAAAGTGATTTTACTAAATCACAGGGACAGGACCTGTGGGCAGAAAGAGATACAATGGGGTCATGAGGAGTGGCCCATTATATACTTTCAAGTTAGGAGGGGATTAGGGATAGGTAAGTCTCTAAGGAATTTTGGAAGCAAGGTTGCCAGGACCTACAGCGGGCTAACTATTGTTGGGAAAAGTCATTTATTACTGTCTAATAAAGCCTTACTCATGAGACCCTTCAGATGTGTGTCAGTGGGCCATGTGCTTGGGGGATTGTTGGAGGCAGGCCCCTGGGCAGGGCGGCCTCTGCCATTAAAAGATGGCACCTGTCTAGTTGCCAGGTTAGGATTGCCTCGTGAGACTAAGCGGAACGCCCAAAGAGGAAGTAAACAGCATTGGTTGCTAGCGAAGTTGTTCGTTTAGGTGCACAGCCTGATTTGCTCCCTCCTGTACCCTGCTCGCTGATTGGTCATGTAAGCGTATATAAGTGTGTAGACTTGTGGAAATAAGGAAAGAGAAGATTCATCCGAACCAGGGTTCTTGTCGTCCTTGCGGGGCGAGGGTGATAGGGTATGATTGCCATCACATATCTTGAGGGAGGTTTAGAGATAAAGGAAGTTTCCAAAGGAATTTTTATACGTTAAAGTAGACTTACAGGATCCTGGTGTGGGGTGGCAGGGGGGAAGGGTTGGTCAGACTATGATGGCTTTTTGCCCTTTACAAAGTATTAACATCTAGGCAGTTGAGTTCCTAGAGGAATGTCATTCTGCCTGTTTCAAGGACTTGTCAATGGGCTGTAGGTAGTAAGGAAATTAAAAAAATTTTTTCTGACTTTGTTTCACACATTAACCTACATAGTGGCCAAGCTATGAACTACAAAGAAACGTCACTTGTGCTTTCTCTATGAAAATTAATCACATTTTAACTCAGTGCAACTTAGTAGCTCACAGAGGTAACTGAAGGATTTTACAAATGGCAGGAAGCACCCCTTGCACTTTTTTAAGCAGTAGTCACTGTCTACAGGATGATGCCGTAGATGATAATGAAACAAGGCAGGTTGGCTCCTTTCATTTCTTCTCTGCCTTCTCTCCACTTCCTGCCAAGTCCCTCCTGCATCTCTTAGCCTATATTGGTAATCTATGTCCACATTAAGCTTCATGAAGTTTAGGTGTTTGAGGGATGTAGGTTATCTCAATAAACCAATAGAGCAAAATAACAAAACAAAGTAAAACAAGACAAGAGAAATCTTGCCACTGTAGAATGGGAAAGGATGCCCTGGACTACAAGATACGCTGTGAAGTGAAGTAATTCAGCTGAATCAAGGACTCACAGAGGTGATTAGAACAGTGACCTCTAAGTGATTCCGCATTAACCTAAATTCTCTGCAGAGAAAGTCTGGTAGGTCTCCCTCTGCATTCTGAAGGAGAAGCTAGCCGATTACTTTAGACTATTAAATGATATGAGTTGTGTACATTTCTGATCAAGTGCTTGAAGGTGTTAGTGACCTAATTTTTATTTTAATAAGCCAGGTAAATTTTAAATAACTCTAGATAATACTAACAATGGCTAGCATTAAATATATCTTATATATAAAATGCTTTTATACAACTCATTATCTCACTTGATGGTTGTAACAAATTTTGGTCCAAAGTAGGAAATACAGCTTTGTTAAGCTTTTTTACAAATAATGCTTCTTAAGGAAAATTGGATGGGCAGAAAAGGTCAAGTTTGAACTAGAATGCTTTTTTTTTTTTTTTTTTTAATTTTTAAGTTCAGTGATCTTTTCCTGCTCTACTGCATTCTAATGTGGGTCCCTGCAGGTTTCGGGGACTAGCATTTCAGTCTTGTTAGGGAAATATATAGTTACATCCTAAATTGTTTAGTACAAAAAGTAGCAAATCAGAAGGGGAGAGAAATAAGGACCTCAATGGTTGGGGAAATCTACAAAACCTGGTAGTATGATAGGTACTTTCCATTAAAAATTTTTTTTAGTCCTTACTGTGAGCTAGACTCTGCTAGGGGCAAAGGTTACAAAAATGGTTAAGAATAGTTACTGTCTTTGAGGGACTTTCTAAGAGAGCAGGCTACAATCTAGTGACCAGGACTCCGAAAAATTGATTAGGAACGACTTTGGTAGGTGCTCAGAGGAAGGGTGGTTCAGATAATCAGATCAATAGAGAAGGCAGAGACTTGGAGGAGCCCCCAACGTGTTAGTTCGATATGCAGATGCTCTATTTGTTGTTTTTTGCTAAGTAATCTACTCACCACTGGTATGTGTGAAAATGAAGACAAAAATGACTGCTTTCAAGGGTAATTCCCAAGCTCATCCCCTTTAAAGTTTTGAATCCATCTCTTAAGGGCCACACTTGAAGGTAGAAAAACTTTATGTATTAATATAATCACTGTACAGCGGTGATACACCAAACAGTGAACTAGACCCTAAACTCGTTTTAAAATAACTCATGGAACGTGGGTTTGAGCCACGCCTCGGCCACCAACCTGCTGTGTGACACTGCGCAAGTAACTTCTCAGGGTGTCCTCGTCTCCGTCTTTAAGATTGTGATTTAGGGGCGCCTGGGTGGCTCAATCGGTTAAGCCCTCTGCCTTCGGCTCAGGTCATGATCCCAGAGTCCTGGGATCGAGCCCCGCATCGGGCTCTCTACTCAGCCGGGAGTCTGCTTCCTCCTCTCTCTCTCTGCCTGCCTCTCTGCCTACTTGTGATCTCTCTCTGTCAAGTAAATAAAGAGATAAAAGCTTAAAAAAAAAATTGTGATTTAAAGGCCCACCTCATGGGGTTTTGTGAGGGGGATTTAAAATAATGCCTGTGAAAGCCTTTGCTCTAGCACCTCTGAGGTACGTTTGTTGTCTCGGGGTTCTTTGCAGTCTTGCCATTTTGAGATTTGATGAATCAGGACCCAAAGGTCTTAAGCATCACCGCGAACGCCTGACCTTCCCTCCTCATAGCCACTCACGTCCCTCACGGTTAGGTGCTGCTTCGCGTTGACTGGGTCTGCATTGTGAGGTCTAGCAGTCGAAGTCACACACTTCTGGCCGACAGGAAAGAAAAAGTTCGGTTTCAGTGCGGGAGAAGAGGGAGAGAAGGAGGAGGGAAGGGAAGACGGCGAGAGTACCACAGAAGACCAGCGAAGGCACGCTTCGCGCACGCGCACTGGCCGCCCTACGCCACGCTTCCTGCGGGAGGGGGCGGACCGCGACGTGCCCACGTCGGGCGCACTGACGCTCGCTTGGCGTGCGCCGGCGGCCGGTGTCGTTAGTTGCGGGGTTGGGAGTCGCGGTCTGTGGAGCCGGCCTGACCGGGGGGAGGCGGGGCTTCTGTTTGGCGGAGGTGGGGGCGCACGGACGCCGCAGAGGCGTAACTTTCCTGTACCCGCTCTCGCGCTCTTTTTAAGTCCCTTGGAAGTGTGGCCATCGGGACAGTTTGTCGTACCGTTTAGCCAAACATCTTCTCTTTGGTCATAGAAGCGCAGGTTTCAGGGCGGTAGTTCTGGCATGCCGAACTCGCGGCCCAGGCCCCGTCGGGGTGCCCGGAGTGGCGGCGGGGCAGCCGGGCGGGAGGAGCTGGTGTCGCGGTCCTTACAGAGCGCAGAGCACTGCCTGGGCGCCCAGGACTTCGGCACCGCCTATGCTCACTACCTCCTCGTCCTCAGCCTGGCGCCGGAGCTGAAAGACGACGTGAAGGTGAGGAGGAGGTCGCTTCTTAAACTTGCTGGCAGATCTGTGTTCTTCACGTAAAATAAGTTGGGGGAGGTGGGTGGCTGAGATGGGTGTCAAGTGGTTGCTATTAATATTTACTGTTCATGCTTGACTTCTCTTTTATTCAGGCCCGCAGTCAGCCCATCAGAAAATCCTGTAGGCTCCATCTTTGAAATATATCCAGAATCTGACCACTTGTCACCACCTTTTCCCCTTACTACCTTGGTTAAAGCCTCAGTCATTGGTTGGCTGTTGCGGCAGGCTCCTAACTAGGCTCCCCCCCCCCCCCCCGTAGGCTGTCCCAACACAGCCTGCGTGAGCATTTCATAACAAGTCAAACGATGTCACTTCTTTTCAAAACTTCCATTTTAATATAAAGGCTGTATTGCAAATAAGGCCGCAAGGGATCTTGTCCCTCCTCCTGTGTCTAATTCTAGTATCCCTGCCTCAGGACCTTTGCCCCTGGCCCAGCTGTGTGCAGGAGTGTTATGGGTATCTGCAGTTGAATAAAGTTTGGAAGTAGCCTGAAGTTATCATTTGATGATGCATTCTTTAACCTTCAACTACTGGATTGTGATGGTTATTGTTTAAATGCTGAAAAAATCTTCAGGTTATATTAGAAACCAACTTAAATGATTTCACTTAATTTTGCGTTCAGTTTTCAGCCTCAAGCTACTTGCTTTATTTCACCCAGCATTTCTCAACATTAGCCTTACTGACTTTGTTGATGGCCTGATTCTTTTTCTGGACAGCTGGCCTGTGCATTGTAGAATGTTTAGCAACACTGTTGATTTCCTCTACCTACTAGATGTCAGTAATGTCTAGATGTTTGTGGTTAAGATAAATTTATTGTAAATTTCATGAGCAGCTGGCCCCAAGAAGGAGAAGGTGCTATGTTGAGATACAGTTTGCTCTTATAGGTAGGCAGCAGTAGAATCAACCCAAGTGGTGGTTTCTTTCTTTGTTCCTTAGGTTCCTCCTTTGTCAAACAGTGAGAATACCTTTTTTATAACTGTTTAGTGCACATCAAAAGTATATCTAAAGCCTGTATTTGAATGCCTCATGTTCGGTAGGGTTCAGAAACCACTTTTGTTTCCTGCAGAACGAAGGCAATATTCTTCGTGTAGGCTTTAGCAAAAGATCTCTTTAGTCTTATTTTTCACTACTCTATTCCCCATGCCCACACTTCAGCCACACCAAGCTGGTTACCAGTAGATTTCCTGACCCAGTTCATATCATCTGTGCTTTTTAGGGCCTGATACTATAGACTCTTCTTGCATATCCTTCTCTCTAGTAAACTACATCAGAATTCAGTTACGAGTATCAACTCTTCTGTAAATCTCTGAGGATGATGTAAAATGTGCTCACCATAAAACTGGCATGACTAAAGCCTTCCCTCTTTCGATGGTGTTGTGATGTGGAGAATAGCTGGAGGAGGTGAGATTGGAGCTGGGGACAGTGCGAATGCTGTTACTGTGGTCCAACAAGTATTAGAAGGCCCAGACTATGTTTTAACAGTGGGAATGGAGAGACGGTGACAGATTTAAAGATGTTAAGCTATAATTGGCTGGGTTTGAAACTAACTGCATTGGAGTTAAGGTAGTGTTAAATAAGATGACTCAGTGTTTTGAGATTGGGTGGTATCTTAACCTTATATCCTGTGTGAGAGGAATATAATAGGTTCACTTTAGAGCATTTTGAATTTTTAAAAATTGCGTGTTTAATTTCTCCCAGCAAGTCTTCTGTGAGGACTGGAACAGGATTTATGTTGTTCATTGCTGTGTATTAGCTCCAGTTCTTTGCATACTGATTGTTCAGGAAATACTTGAGTTGAGCTGAATTTGAGATGGATGAGGGTGCAGTTCCTTGTTGAGATGACTGATAGGAAGTTATGTTGTGAGTCAGGTTCAAAAGAGGAGAGAGTCTTGATTGGAGATGTAGATGTTGCTTCATCCTTCAATGCATGGTTGATAGTTATTGCAATTGGATGGGTGAGAAAGGAGAAGGCAGCCAAAAACAACTCCTAAAACATAGGAGCCCACAAAAGAGAGGTAGGTGGAGAATGTGATATGATAGCTAAGAATGGAGAGAGTTTAGAGTGGTCATACTCTCTACTTCTGCATGTTATTGCTATATAGGTAGTAAAATTCATTTATGCATTTGTTTATTTGGCAAGTTGTCTACTAAAACTAAATAAAATTTAAAGTAATCAGTTAATAGTAGTTAAGTTCTGTTCTCTGTGGAATCATCAGATGCTGTATGTTCTTCATTTATGCTATTGACTAAATTACTGTTTTCTCTTTCAAATAGGAAACTTTTCAGTATACACTGTTTAGATGGGCTGAAGAACTCGATTCTCTCAGTCGAACACAAGACTTACTTGGTTGTTATGAACAAGCTTTGGAACTGTTTCCTGATGATGAAGTGATTTGTAATAGTATGGGGGAGCATCTCTTCAGGTCTGTAGTGATTTTAGTATTACTTGTTAAGAATTACTCTGTATCAGTCTTGATCAGGGATAAATCACATAGTAATTTGAAAAGGAAAGTTTAATATAAAGAATTATTAACTATGACCAGGGATCAGAGTAATGAAGGATTGGCCAGTAAGAAGTAGAGAGAACTCAAAAGAATATAAGAATAGCAAATATAATATGTAATAACAGATTAATTTTAGTGTTATATTTGTGCTACATAATAGCCATTGCCCCAAGAGTTCCCCTCCCTGGGCTAAGATCGAGACCTTGTTGGAGAGGACCAAGGTGTATGTTGCAGGATGGCTGTGAAGTAAGTCACTCTGGTACCTTGCCAGGGAACTTGTGAATCTCTTCGCTGGATCTGGCTGGAAACTTGCCATTAGAAATTCTGTCCATTCTCCATAAAAACTATAGAACTAGGAAAACATGAAAACACCCAGTTTTTGTTTTGGATTTGTTTTATTAAATTTGGTTTTACTTTGTACAAATTATCAGGAGGCTTCTTGTAAGAAACAGCATGCTAATGTCCTGTTCTATATAGTGAGATCATTTTACATGTTCCAGCAATTGTCCTCTAGTATTACTGCTTTGTTCATCCAATCATATTAAGTTTTATTCAATGAAAAGTTCTATAAAGGAAGTATCTTTATCAAAATGTATTAGTCTCAGGGATGTAGCTATATACAGTTTAATAGTCTTAATCAGCATGACTTGAAGAGTGAAATAAGTACTCCTTTAAGAGACAAATATTTGACAGTTTCTAATTGTAGAGTATAATAATAACTGGGAATATGAGGCAGATTTTTCAACTGAGGCTTGTTTGCTCACACTAACAGCTAACCTGATCCTGATACACAGATTCCATCTCTACTAATTAGCAATTACTTGCCCTTTAAATGAAATTTAGCTTAAGAAGATTTTTAAATAACTTGTCACATTAGTTAAAAGTATACATTTTAATTTCAAAATTTTCTTTAGTTCTTCAGTCCATATAAGGGAAGTTAGTCTACAGGATTCAGTTATATTTCCAGATAATAGGCATGTAATGATCATAATATTTTAAAACTAATGTTTAGGATCAATTCAACAGAAAATTGGAGCTCTGTACACTTTTGATGGATCATAATTTGGTTACCTTACCTATTGTTTTAAGATATTAGTCTGAGCAGTTACCAATTACTGAGACAATGCTTGTTTGCTTTAGGAAATGTAATTATGCAAAATAATTGAGAATTCAGAACTTGTGAAAGTGTGAATGTGGCTTTTGCGATATAGTTTGTCTTTGTTCTTTACAACAGTGGTTCTTACCTTTTGTCCTTTCTACTTCCCTCATCAAAAACAGTGGGTCACTCACTCTGCACTAAGAGAATCACGGCTCCAGGAGAAAAAAATTTCCTGAGTAAACGATAGCTTTCCTTTCTTCCTTCCTTCTATTTGTGAAATACAATATGTGTCTGGAAAGTCTTAACTTTACAACCTTGTCCAATAGTCCAATAGCATCAGATTTAAACAAAACATTCAAGTTGCTAATTGGGAAGATATTTCTTTTTCTCTAGATAAAAAAAGGGTGGTTTTATAGTTTGTTGATACTGACACATGTGTTGGGTCTATCAATATCAGATAGACTTTAATTGAGTGTACCATATATCTTTCAGATTAACATTATGGTTTAAGAAAACTGAATGATGGGGCACCTGGGTGACTAAATCATTAAGTGTCTGCCTTGGCTCAGGTCCTGGGCTTGAGCCCCACATTGGGCTCCATGCTCAACAAGAAGCCTACTTCTATCTCTCCTACTCCCCCTGCTTGTGTTCCCTTTCTCGTTGTGTTTGTCTCTGTCAAATAAATAAATCTTAAAAAACAAACAAACCTGAATGATATTTTAAGAATCAAAACTTAAGGGAAGCACAAACCCCAGGAAATTATTAGGGGCAGATTTGGCATTGATTCAGCAGATTGTTGATATTTAAACATTCTAAAATACCCATTGCTAGTTTTGTCTCACTGAGTAGTGATTATGTAAAATGTGTTTTGTATTGTATTTTGTGTAGTGTCAGTTGTAGAATAAGATAACCTGTCTTCAATATACTTAAAAATAACAGATACTAACCTTAAACATTTTTATTTTAACCTTAACCATGAGTGTCAGTCATTTGACATAGGGCCATTACCTTTTGTTAGAGTGTAGTTCCCTGTTTGAAGTTCCACAATGTTTGTTTGTTTGTTTGTTTTACATAAACCATATCTAGAATGAATAGTCTCATTTTCAAATGCTTAAAAGTTCTCACGAAGAAATGTGAGCGTAAAAGGGTTTTACTAGCCCATGTCTCTTCAATTTGTGGACTACACACTGGGGCAGGTCCACAGATTATCAGTCAGCGACAGGTAAGTATAGAAATTGAGCGTAAGTGTTTAGAAATGTATATAGTATTTTGATACTGCTTTAAATCCAAGCATGTGATCAGGGAGCTCACTTGTGAAAGAAGAGGATGGACCAGTTAGGGTGCTGCTGAAATCTGGTGGGTGAGTTGCATGCTAATCACATGCAATAGAACTGTATTGGTCTACAAATATTTATGTAATCTAAAAAGGGGGAGATGGATTCTTTACTACAGAAAGTTCCAGAAGCCCTATTCTAGATAGTTCAGTAGTTTTCCCGCTTTTATTGTTGATTTGCTCACATCTAATTCAGTTGGAACTTTTGGATGACTCGCCTTTGATTTTTATCAAAGCATTTAGCTTCATGTTCTCAGAAACAGTGGCTCTCTCTTTGCAGTTATGTTTATTTAGTTTCTATCATATATATTTATTATATTTATATAATATATATTTTATATACTTACATATTAAATATGTTTAATTGAAATATTTAATTATATGTAATTATAATAACAAGTACAACTGATAAAAACTGGTCTGGCTCTTGATAATTCACTCAGTTGCTGTGAGAGAAGGTATACAGTCACACCCCGTACTAGCTTTAGGCATTAGTATGTTTTACACAGGAATGATTTTTAGAAAGCACTGGTTTTCTAGTGAGTTAGTTAAATGCAAGATGACTCGGAGAGCTTCTACTGTATTTTAGTACAATAGTAATTTATAGTCAGTTTCCTAGAATGCATAAATACGATAAGCGTTCAGAAAGGAAAAAAAAATGATCATCCTTACAAAAGACTTCTCATAAATGATGGTGCTTGTAATGAGTAGGATTTGGGGTGCTGGAGTGATTCTTACGCCTGATAAGTGGCATGAACAAAGGCACAGTAATTGATATCATAATAACCGAACATTTTGTCTGTCATTTTTTACTGTAGAATGGGCTTTAGAGATGAAGCAGCTGGCTATTTTCATAAAGCAGTAAAACTAAACCCTGAATTCAATGATGCAAAGGAGAATTTTTATCGTGTTGCAAACTGGTTGGTGGAACGCTGGCACTTTATCATGCTTAATGACACCAAAAGGAATACAGTTTATAATGCAGCAATCCAAAATGCAGTTTCCTTGGGGTCCCAGAGTGTTTTGGACATTGGAGCAGGAACTGGAATACTAAGGTTTGTTGTAATTGTGTTTTAATTATATGCATACACACACACACAGACACACAGACACACTAAGGTAAATTAAAGCTTTTTACCAAATATGGAAAATTTAACAGTGGAATTTAAAAATAGAGTTCAATTTATTTCTCATAATCTTATGACTATTCATGTAAACTACTATTATTGTTTTTTTCACTGTAAGTATTTTATCAAGCACTGGACACAACCAATAAGAATTTGGGGTTACTATTGAAATTTTGAACAATGCCTTTTAAGAGTACTTTTTGCATTAATATTGTGTTTGAGTCTAATTGTCTAAGTTAAAGCCTGTCGACATTTTTCATCTCAATTATGTCTTCTTAAAAACATGAGTATCATGATTTATTGTATGATTTGTTTCTTGATAGGGTTCATTTTTTTTTTAATGTGGAATGAATAATGGTTGTGTTAGTTAAAGAATAAAAGGAAAAAAGCATGTCTAAGCCTAATAATTCCACTAAAATTGAAAAGCTGCAGTGGATTATTTTTTCTTGATGGAATACTTTTACCCCTTGCAGCATGTTTGCTAAAAAAGCTGGAGCACGCTCAGTATATGCTTGTGAGTTATCCAAGACCATGTATGAACTTGCCTGTGATGTAGTGGCAGCAAACAAGATGGAAGCAGGAATCAAACTCTTACATATGAAGTCACTTGATATAGAAATTCCAAAACACATTCCTGAAAGGTATTATATAATTTTTATGTAATATAATTTTATTTTTATAATTTTTTTAAAAATTAAGATGTTTCTGTTTAGAGCTTCTAGCCCAAATAAAAATTCTAAAATCCTTATATTGTAAAGATAGGAATATGGGATCATTTAGCATAAGATGGATTTTCTAAGATCATATTCTTGATAAAAAATATTTAGAGAGATCTTGGGAAAAAATCTTGTGCTAAGATATTTACTAAATATACTTGACCTTTAGCAAGTTACTTCTGTTAATTTTAGTATTCTGGTTTTGAAAATGGATACTATCTCTTGTGTGGTCAACTATTTAAAAATTGTGGGTAAAAATAATACAAGAGTAGATCTGGCTTGATGGACTTGTCATATTTTGTGTTAACCTTGGCTAAAATGAAAGCCGTCAAAGTATTTTGGCCTGGCTCCTTCAAATGCTTTTTTTTCATAAGCCTTGGATTTTTAGTATATCATCTCACTTTAATCATTATTGCAAGGGTGATGGAATTTTAGAGCTGGAATGGATTTACAAATCATCTGGTCCAACACTATCATTTTTGAGACAGTTTTCTTTTCTTTTTTTTTTTTTTTCTAAAGATTTATTTGACAGACAGAGATCACAAGTAGGCAGAGAGGCAGGCAGAGAGAGGTGGGGGTGGGGGGAGAAGCAGGCTCCCTGCTGAGCAGAGAGCCTGATGCGGAACTCCATCCCAGGACCCTGGGATCATGACCTGAGCCGAAGGCAAAGGCTTAACCCACTTAGCCACCCAAGAGCCTCGAGACAGTTTTCTTAATGTAGCACTTTCTTTAATACCTCTCCTGGGTGGTCTGTCTTCTCATCTTACTTAAATTCAATTTATATTGAAAGAGGACTTTTATACTCTGTTGTCATTTGGACTGTGATTTTTAAAAGTCTTCTTCCATATGTATAATAATATTTGTTTACTTAATAATTACACTTTCCAATGGACTCAGCATTGATTTTTATGGAAGAAGTCTTATTAACTTGTTGAAGCAGAGAGACATATTTTGTAGAAATAAACAGTGTCCTGAATTATCGTAATCCACTCAGGCTACCATTACAAAATAACCACAGACTAGATAGCTTAAACAACAAACATTTACTTTTTCACAGTTCTGGAAGCTAGAAGTCCATGATCAAGGGTGCTGGCAAATTTGGTTTCTGGTGAGAGCTCTCTTCCGAGCTTAGAGAGTTACATTCCTGCCCTTTCCTCTGTACATGTGAGGACAAAGAGAGATCACCTGTGTCTTTTCCACTCTATAAGGATACCAGCCCTGTCACATTGGGGCCCTACCCTTATGACTTCATTTAACTTTAATTTTAATCTCCTAAAGACCGTAGCTCCAAATGTAGTCACTCGGGAGTTAGGGCTTCAATTTATGAATTTTGGTGGCATGAATCAGTTACCTTAATTTAACCTTCATTTCTTTCACAGATAGTGTTATAGAAGGACCTGTGGGTTTTGAATTAGGAGATAGGGATTCCAATACTAACTCTGTTTTAATTTATTTTGACCTTGAGCATATCTAGAGATTTCAAGATACTGGATTAGATGATTGAGATACCTTCCAGGTTTTAAATGTATGCAACCATCAATACTGAAAATTTTGTGTAATTAAATAGTATTGGGTTTAGGCACTTTGAGGGATACCAAAGTTTCTTTTTCTTTCTTTCTTTCTTTCTTTTTTTAAAAGATTTTATTTATTTGTTTGACAGAGATCACAAGTAGGCCGAGAGGCAGGCAGAGAGAGAAGGGGAAGCAGGCTCCCTGTGGAGCAGAGCGCCTGATGCGGGGCTCAATCCCAGGACTCTAGGATCATGACCTGAGCCGAAGGCAGAGGCTTTAACCCACTGAGCCACCCAAGCGCCCCATACCAAAGTTGTTTCTGTCCTCAAGGCACCTATAATCTAGAGAGGAAGATAAAGAATATTCATGAAACTTTTCTTTATCTTTTAATTACATAAATAAATGTTATTGGCAGTAAGTGCTAAAGAAGTTCAGAGAAGGGAGAAAGTATTTTTATGTGTCTTTGGGTGAAATTTTCTAGGAAGAATGGTCAGAAGATCCCAACTCTGTGGACTTAAGCTTTTGTGAAAACTCACAGGGAGTAGGTAAAGCAAAAGAAGCAACAAGAGAGCTACAGTGAATGTGTAAGAGGTAAACATGGATAATGAAGGGAGAGAAAGGATTTTGAGAGGGAGGTCTTCTCAGGTCCATTACATGTTATTTGTAGATTAAGGAAAATTATAACTGAGAAAGATTACTCATCTTTATAAGTAGGGGAGTTATTTACGATAGAGAATATTTTTATAGAGTGTTGGGGATAAAAATCCATTTACTCACCAAGAAAAAGGGGACTGGTAAAGATAATGGGTATGAAGTACTCTTAAGAATTTAGGCAGTGAAAGAATCATCTGAAGAGGCCCCAGGGTCATGTGAAGGTTGTATGTCTCCCTGCCCCCAGAGGGTGCCAGTGGAGAACAGAGGAGCCTGTGGAACAGTAGAGTCAAGTTCCTTAAGATCTGAGGGTAGATACTAAAAAAGTAAAATGTAGTAGAACATTTTATATGTGAACTGTTTCTATAATATATTTTTCCTTTGTTCTCTCAGCTTTGACATCTTTACTTAAATAGCATGATATTTTACTTACATATATCTTTAAAAAATCGTTCTATAGAGTGTCCCTAGTTGTAACAGAAACTGTCGATGCAGGTTTATTTGGAGAAGGAATTGTGGAGAGTTTGATTCATGCATGGGAGCATTTACTTTTGCAGCCAAAGGTAAGCAGCATGAAAACACTTAAATTTGATTAAGAACTCATTATTTCAGTAGGTATTTATTGAGCCCCTTTGTGTACTGTTAAGCAGTATAAAATACATTCTCCTATCAAGGTTTATACTATATAGTTGGGAAGAAATCCATGCAAAAACTAGTTTAATCATGTAATGTAATGTACCTCCATGGGGTAGATAGGCCATAAAAAGACTCCAGGAAGGAATTCATAGTAATTGAGGCTACACTGTGGGACAGCTATTGTGGAATTCTTGAGTAGGATTGAGAAAGGGAAGTACTTTCAGTCTCAATAGCCCTCACTGCTTGGATTTTTGGCAAACTATCAAAGGGGAGTGTAGCGATAACTGATTTGGTGTGGGTTTAAGGTACCAATTGATTGGACAGGACTAACTCTTAAAATTGCCTGTGTTTTGCAATGAATTTCTCTAAGGTGGCCCATGAGTTATAGATTGTTTTTATAATATGTAATGTGAATGAAAGTCTTTTAACATGTCATGAGAATTTACTATTTACAGAAAGTGATTTGAATTTAAAATACCTAATTAAAGGCTGAAAAGAAGAGCAGTTGGTCTTTCAAATAGGTAGTAGTGATTTTGGTTTCTCAGTTAGTCATACCCAACAGTTTTTGTTGTGTATAGATTTATAGCTACCCTCCTCTTCCTATTTGTTGAAAAAAACATGTATACATATATACATATACAAACACACATATATAGCAATGAAAGTGAAATAAATCTTTAAAATAAAATTAGTATTAACATGGCATCACATTCATTGTTTTTCATTTTTTAAATTTACTATGTTTTTATTTAAGTACACTGAACGTACAGTGTTATATTAGTTTCAGGTGTACAGCATACTAATTCAGCAGTTCTGTACATTACTCAGCGTTCATCACAATAAGTGTACTCTTAATCCCTGTCACCTATTTCACCCATCCCCCCATCCACCTCCTTCCTCGTAACCATCAGTTTGTTCTCTCCATTTAAGTGGTTTTTTTGTTTATCTCTGTTTTGTTGATGTTTATTTCTTTCTTAAATTCCACATATGAGTGAAATCATATGGTGTTTCTCTTTCTCGGACTTATTTCACTTAGCATTATGTCCTCTAGATGCATCTGTATACTTGCTAATGGCAAAATTTCATTCTCTTTTATGGCTGAGTAATATTCAAGCTTTTTATTGAGGTATGACTGACATACAACATTATAGTAGTTTCAGGTATAGAATGTAATGATTTAAAATTTGTATATCTTGTGAAATGATCTCCACAATAAGGCTAGTAAACAAAAGAAGCTTTTCAATTTCAATTTTTTTTTAAGATTTCATTTTTAAGCAATGTGGGGCTTGAACTCACAACCCTAAGATCAAAAATTGCATGCTTTACCAACTAAGCCAGCTAGGCATCCCCCAAAGAAACGTTTTAATTAAAAAAAATTTTTTTTATAAGATTTTGTTTATTTTATTTTAGGAGGGGGAAGTGAGCAGGGGGAGTGGCAGAGGGAGAAGGAGAGAGAGAATGTCAGGTAGACTCAGCTCAGCGTGGAGCCCAGTGTGGGGCTCTGTCTCATGACCCTGAGGTCATGACCTGAGCTGAGACCAAGAGTCAGACATGTAACCCACTGAACCACCAGGTGCCCCATAAGAAACTTTTTAAAGATTTTGGGGCACCTGGGTGGCTCAGTGGGTTAAAGCCTCTGCCTTCGGCTCAGGTCATGATTCTAGGGTCCTGGGGCTCTCTGCCTGGCGGGGAGCATGCTTCCTCCTCTCTCTGCCTGCTTCTCTGCCTACTTGTGATCTCCGTCTGTCAAATAAATAAAAAAAATCTTAAAAAAAGATTTTATTTATTCACTTATTTATTTGAGAGGCAGGGATAGCATGTGCAAATAGGGGGAGGCGCAGAGGGAGGAGAGGATTGTGTGGAGTCTGGGCTTGATGTCATGATCCTGCAATCATGACCTGAGCTAAAACCAAGAGTCAGATGCTTAACCCAGATGTCCCCACCAAAAAAACCTTATTTATTTATTCATTTTTATTTTATTTTATTTTTTTAAAGATTTTATTTATTTGTTTGACAGAGAAGAGGAAAGCACAGGCCAGGGGAGCAGCAGGCAGAGGGAGAAGCAGGTCCCAGCTGAGCAGGGAGCCCAGTTAGGGGCTCAATACCAGGAGACCCAAGCTGAAGACAGTTGCTTAACCAAATGAACCACCCAGGCACTCCTAAAAAAACTTCTGAAAGAAAAAAGTACCTTAACTTGTTTATCCTTACCTGTTGATTTTAAAGTTTTTTTTCTTAATAATTTTCTTTCTCATAATCATGCACACATATTTTTACATACATGAGTATAACTGAATATAATTTTTATTGTTATATTTTAGAGCAGAGGTGAACATGGTAATTGTGAAAAGTATGGGAAAGTTATACCAGCAAGTGCTGTCATATTTGGGATGGCAGTAGAATGTGCAGAGATAAGAAGACATCATAGGTAAGTGGTTACTTAAATAGTAAATACTAGAAAACATTAATTTTAAAGAGTAAACTGTACTTGAAAGTTTATTTAGTGAATATTTATTTGGATGAGAATTTGTAGTTTTGTGACCTTTAAATTCATGATGTGTGTTCTAGTCTTAATTCCTTGTTTACCTTTTTCTTACTTTCCTTTAAAGTGTAACTCTAGGGATGCCTGCATGGCTCAGTTGGTTAAGCATCTGCCTTCTTCTCAGGTCACGATCCCAGGGTCCTGAGATTGAGCCCCACTCCACAGGGAGCCTGCTTCTCCTTCTGTTTGCTGCTCCCCCTGCTTGTGCACATATGCTTGCTCACTCTCAAAAAAAAAATCTTCAAAAAAAAAAATAAAGTAGAACTCTAGAACTAAAACCAGCTTTTAGTTTCTTAGTGGAAAATTAATTTTGATACAACTTAGTATTTTTTTTATTTGTGGTAGATTAAAGAGGCCCCCTTCAATAACTTGATAGTACTAAAGGTAACATATAAATATTTTAAGACATAGTGATGAGTAAAAGAAGAAAATAAAAATTATCCTAAACTCTTCACTGTTAGATAGCTACTTCTCATCTTTGTTGTATACTCTTCCTTACTTTTCTGTACATGTTACAGGGTGATAAGGAAGTAAAATAGTTATTGGTAGTGCATAGGGCACCAACCAGACAGTCAGTGGCCTTAATGAATAGATTGGCTGAATTAGTGTGCTGGTTGAGTGTCTGTTCTGTGTAAGTAAAGGTGTGTGTATATCAATTTAATTTTGTTTCAGAAGTTTCAGTAAGTATGTTTGCTTTTTCTTTGTGAGCCTCTTCATGTTAATAGATATGCTTCGTGATTTTTTAAAACCAATTTCCTTTCGTTCTGAGTTTAGAATTTTTAGGTGCTTCTACTGTTCTTCATATAAGAACAAGGGTAAATATCTTCGTACTTAGAACTTGGCTTTATTATTTTCTTGGGATAAATTTCTTAATAAAGAATTGAGTTACATAAAATCTTATTTAAAAAAAAATTTTAAAAAAGATTTTACTTATTTGACAGAGAGAAATCACAGAGAGGCAGGCAGCGGGGGTGGGATGCAGGCTCCCTGCTGAGCAGAGAGCCTGATGTGGGGCTCGATCCCAGGACCCTGAGATCATGACCTGAGCCAAAGGCAGAGGCTTAACCCACTGAGCCACCCAGGCACCCCGAGTTACATAAAATCTTAAAAAAAAAAAAAAGAATTGAGTTAAAAGGTATGTATATTTTTCAGTTTATGGAGACACATTGCTGAGTTGCCCACCAGAAAAGCTAGGTTGTGTGTTGCTGAGATTTCTTCCTATAACATGATTCTAGATTCTTTGCCATAAATAGTTTCTCTTTATATTTTATAGTTAAGTCACTAAAATTGTTTGCCTAAGTCAAATAGAAATTGACTGGTGTCTACTATTTTGAAAAAGGATCCCTTTATCATTGATTCATTTACGTAGCAAATAAGGGTCTGACTATACAACAGAAGCACCAGCAGTTTTTGTAAACATAAAAATGCCACACGTTTTGTTTGAGTAGGTCTGGGTGGGTGAGACTGGTATTTATTTTTCATGAAGCTCAGTAGTGTGGGTTGAGGACCATGAAGAAAGGTGCTGAAAGATAAAGAGGTGAGTGCTACCATTTTATCTGGTAGAAACAATTTTTTTTTTAGGATTTTATTTATTTATTCATCTGAGAGCAAGAGAGAGCGTCAAAGTGAGTACAAGTGGTGGTGGGGGGCAGAGAGAGAGGGAAACAGAATCCCAAGCAGACTCCACACTGAGAGTAGAGCTCATTGTGGGCTCTGTTCCGTGGCCCTGAGATCATGAACTGAGCTGAAACCAAGAGTTGGATGGTCAACCAGCTTAGGCACCTAGGCACCCCTGGTAGAAACAATTTTAACTACTGTTATAAAAATCACTGTTTGGAACCTAAGTAATTGAATCTTATGCTTATTTGAACAAGCAAATTTTTTAAGAATAGCCAAGAAAAGTGAGAAATTTGCCTTATTAGATACAAACCTCTAGAAATAAATAACACTGATGTAGAAATTGAAAAACAGATCAGTGGAACAAAATAAATACAGACCTTGGGGGGGCACCTGGGTGGCTCAGTGGGTTAAGCCTCTGCCTTTGGCTCAGGTCATGATCTCAGGGTCCTGGGATCGAGCCCCGCATCGGGCTCTCTGCTCAGCAGGGAGCCTGCTTCCTCCTCTCTCTCTGCCTGCCTCTCTGCCTACTTGTGATCTCTGTCTGTCAAATAAATAAATAAAATCTTTAAATAAATACAGACCTTGGAATTTATAGGAATTTAGTAATGATACAGATGTGGTATTTCAGATCAGCAGAGAAAGGATGAATGGAGATAGAGATATTTTTCATATAGGGAAAAACATTAGGTTCTTACTTTAATTCAAGATGAATTAAATATCTAAGTGTAGAAAATTCATTGAGTGATGAAGGCTTTCCAAAGGAAAACATAGGATAGAGTCTAAAAGCCATAGAAGAGTGACAAATTTGACCACTTTAAAAAAATTTTAATATATTTTGTGAAAGCATGTGTAAATAAAGTTAAAAGACAGTTGGCAGGCTGAGATAAAAACTTGGACTTTTACAACAAAGCATTAATATACTTAAAATTGTGAATCAGAGAAATGGAAATTAAGTCAATATGACATTTTTTTGAGTAATTATATTAGCATTAAAAATGATAATATCCTGTTTTCTCACAGGTGTGGGGAAAACGTATACACTGTTAGTATAACATTTTAGTAGCTCTATTTGGCATTATCTAAGAAAACTAAAGATCTGTATAGTCCTTGACCTAGTATTTCCACTTCTGGTAAGCTGTCCTGATAAACAAACTTACATGTGTGTACAGAGATGTATGTATAGGGGTGCTTAATGTAATGCTGTAATTGGGGAAAAAACTATCTAAAGGTTTATTAATAAGAAAATATTTCAGTAATTTTTGATAAAACATTTGCCTAGTACAGTACTATGCAAATGTCATAAAGAATTATTTAAGGTACATGTACAGACATGGAAAAAAGTTCACGATACACTATTAAGTGAAGAAGACAAGGTATAACCATAGGATCAGTGAGCATACCTGACACTAGGTCTTGGTTTCTAAATTCCATTCCTTGCCAAAGGGAACTATAGCTCCTTGGATAAATGGCTGCTTCCAGGATTAGGGTAGGACAGATTCAAGATGACTCTGAAACATTTTGCGTTGGAAATTAAGGAAGTACTAAAAAAAAATTATAGGCCATTAAAAGGACATAAAAGCATGTTTGGAAGAGTCTCCCACTGGCCAAATCTGAGAGAATTTAAGCACCAAATACATATATACATAAGGGCATTTACAAATTAAAGCCCATTGAATAAAATAAGAATCCTTAAGTTCCTACTTATAATAAATAGATTAATAAATTCATAAATGGGGACAAAAGGACAGTTCTTTGCAGCAGGAGAATGTTGACTAATAATAAAACAAATGTTGCAAAATTATTGTTTGCAATCCCCATGTAAAGATGGGAGCAAAAATTATGAATGGATCAAATCAAAGGGGGGAAAATTTAATGAAGGTCAAGATATTTGTAAGTTTAAAAGTATCTTCTCACAAATAATTTGTTACAAAAGGAAAAATGTTGATTACACAGGGAAAAAAGCACATAGCATGTTAACCAAGTGATCAAAATTAACATCACCAGTAAGATTCTTCTAAATCTGATACTTTAAGGATATATCACTTATGTAATATTACACCCAAAATGTATATAACATATACATAATTATGAAAAAAAACCTCTCTCTTTGCTGTTCCGCCTGCAGAAGGAAGGGGAGGAGCAGACTCCTTGCTAAGCAGGGAGCCCAATGTGGGGCTCGATCCCAGGACCCTGAGATCATGAGCCGAAGGCAGACACTTAACTGACTGAGCCACTCAGGTGTCCCTGGAGTATTTATTTCTCATAAAATGGTGTGGCTAAAATGTACATGAAATGGGTTTTTTTTTTTCCCAGTGTAGATTTTTATTGACATCAGAACACTGTTAAAACAAGTGCATAAACCATAAATTCATGATTTCATGAATTTTCACGACATTGATACACTTGTGTAACCAATGATCAGATCAAGATCCAGAACACCACCACCCCAGAAGGTCCCCAGGAAGAAACCCCTTCCAGTTACAGGTTCCCTGTCCCCCATTAGAGTAACCACTATCCTGACTTCTGACACCATAGATTATTTTGACTGTTTTGAATTTCGTACAAGTGGGATCATACAGAGTAAGTTTTTTTGTGCCTGACTTCTTTTTTTCAACATCCCTGTTCACTGGTGTATAGTTTGCGCTTTCTCATTCATGTATAGTATACCAGTGGATGAATATACCCAAACTTTTGCTTTTACTGATGATGGATATTTAGGTGATATCTAGTTCCTTGATTATTGGAAATAGTACATCTGTAAGCATTCTTGAGCATTCTTTTGGTGATTGTGTGTATGAATTTTTGTTGGCTTATTCCCAGAAGTAGGAAAGCCAAATACCTTGAGGTTCCTATATTAGGAGTGAATCTAGAATGGTTACGTTCAGCTTAAGTAGATACTGTGAAAAGTCCTCCAAAGTGATCTTACTAATTTTATACTCCTGCCAATAGTGTATGAGATGGTATCATCACCAACTCTTGGTATTGACTTTTTCCCAGTTCTAGTGGTTGTGTAGGTGTTAACTTCATTTCCCTGGTGACTAATGCATGCTTAATGGCAATATGTTCTTTTGTGAAGTGTCCGTTTACGTCTTTTGCCCATTTTTTCTTAAGCTGTAGACATTTGAAGGTTTATTTTGGATATGAGCCCTTTTTTGAATAGATGTTTTATAAATTGCTTCTACTCAGTGTGCCTTTGTATTTTTTTAAAGCTGAGTAGCTTTTGATGAAAAGAGTTTTTAATTTTATTATAGACCTATTTGTCATTTGTTTTGCTTTATAGTTAGTGATTGTAATGTAATTGTGTTTAAACTTCTGTCAGTAAAGTGACTTCATTTTTATGTTTATTTTTTCTGGATTCAGTATTAGATGGTGTTACTTGATTCTATAACAAAAAACAAAACAAAGAAAAGAAAACATCTTTCTCCCTTCTCCTTCTCATTTTCCCTTCTACCAGGGTGGGTACTAAGAATGTTGCTGGGATCTGTTTACCAACAAACGTGAAATTTCAGAGTCCAGCTTGTTCTTCTGTAGATACTGAAGAGACAGTTGAACCATATACAACTGAAAAGATGAGTCGAGTTCCTGGCGGGTATTTGGCTTTGACAGAGTGCTTTGAAATTATGAGAGTAGATTTCAACAATCTTCAGGTAAAAAAAAAAAAAAAAAGAAAAGAAAAAGTTCACTTATAATTTTTGAGCATTAAATTTCAAGCATTCTTTAAAGTAATACATAGGACAGTCTTATTTTATGAATTTACATGGGATTCTACTTACTACATATAAGGAAAATGATTTAATTATAATCAGTATTTTCTCCTGAAATTATGTACTTACTTTAAATACATAGGAAAAAAAAATCCCTAAGGTTTGTTGGGAATGTATAATGTGACAGGTGCTTTCACATGTGTTCTTAGATGGTTTTTACAACAGTGTTGCAACCATAATTATAGTTAAGATTATCCTTGTGCTATATAGGTGAGGGAATTGTTTCTTACATTAATTTTCCCCAAATTATGCAGGTGTGAATGCAAGAGTTATAACCTAGAGTTTTCTGACTTTCTCAATGTCATGCTGCCATTTTAGCTTAACCGTATTCCTTGAAAAGAACAGTAACCCAGATCTCTAGATTGTATCTGTATCAGAGTGATCACCCAAATCAGTTGCCCAGAAATGAGAGGTTCCCAAGACATGGGACTTTCAGTTTTAGACTAGGACAGTCTTGGGCAAACCAGGACAAGTTGGTCCCTATGTCTCTATCTGTGTATGTATTGGTGGGTGGTGGGCAGATGTGCTGCATAAAGAAAATACCCAAGGAAATTGAGAAAGGTTACACAGAGTCCTTCTCTGAAGATCATTAAGGTTAGATGAGATGTGTCTGGGGACAGAAGACTTTGTGAGGGCCATTATAGCCTGTGATCTTTACAATTCATAAATTTAATATAATTTAATCCCCTACTAATTGCTACTAGGTTCTTCTTAAGGTGGTTTGGAGCTGTATTAACACTTTGACATTACTTACTGAAGCTGAGCTTCAAGACCATTTCATTTCTGATGTAACAGTTACAGTAGGGAACAATATAGTTATAGTTGCTAAATACTCCAAAGCTGTTGTTTTCTTATTTTGAGCTTTTCTTATGTTAATTTTTCTTTGCCACAGTTTAAAAGAAAACGACACTTTAGTTAGGCTTTAATTTGGAAGTAGTATTTACTTGTTTAACACTTTCAAGTAATAAAGAAGAAAAGAAACAGTGTATGTCTTCCTTTTTAAAATCTAGGTCCTATTTTCCCCAGACCACGAGTTTGAGGTACATATTTTCAGACTTGCTTTTCTATTCTTCTAAACACACACACACACACACACACTTTTTAAAAATAAAATCCCTGTTTGTTTGCCACTTGCTGCCTTCATTCAGCAGTATATCATGAACTTCTTTCTTTTTCCTTTTTTTTCTTGTCATGGACTTCTTTCTACATCAGTATTATGTATCTGCCTCATTGTTTTTAATAGTTACACAGTATTCTACAATGATAGATGGGAGCTTTTCATCCAGTATGCCTCAAATGGCTATGGGTGTGTAAGGATATTTATTGATTTTCCTAAGGATGCTGGGCAGATGTGAGAATTTACAGAAATGGAAAGTGATATGATATTGGTGATATGATATATACATATTAAATATATATTAAATATATAAAATGTTTTCATTCCTTTTGTATTTTTGTCAGGAATTAAAAAGTCTTGCAACTAAGAAACCTGGTAAAATTGGTATTCCTGTTATTAAAGAAGGCATACTAGATGCTGTTGTGGTTTGGTTTGTACTCCAGCTTGATGATGAACATAGTTTATCCACAAGTCCTAATGAGGAAACATGTTGGGAACAAGCTGTCTACCCTGCACATGACCTTGCAGGTATATCTTATCTAATTGTTGTTTGTTTGCTTTTTAAAATCTTGTTGCTTTAGTCCTGTAAGCATTTGAATTAGTGTAAAAAAATTTACTTTGAATAAGAAATTTCCAGTCAAGGGAGATTGGTTAAATTTTTTAGGACTTACTTTTTATTGTTTTGAAAAAGATTTTATTTATGTGAGAGAGAAGAGAGCATTCAGGCTTGAGCAGGGGCAGGGATAGAGGGAGAAGCAAGCTCCCTGCTGAGCAGGGAGCCCATCAGGGCTCAATCCCAGGACATTGTGATCATGACGGATCATAGCGGAAGACAGCTGCTTAACAGGTTTGAGCCACCCAGGTGCCCCAGAACTTTCTTTTTTAAAAAAGTAGTTTTAAATAATTAATACATGTTTTAAGAAGAGAAATTAAAATGTAATTGCTGTATACCACTGAAAAATACCTATCATTGGGGTCCCGGGGTGGTTCAGTTGGTTGAGTATCCGACTCTCAATTTTGGCTGGGGTCATGGTCTCGGGTCCTGAGATTGAACCCTGTGTAGCGCTCTGTGCTTAGCAGGAAGTCAACTTGGGATTCTCTCCTTCTCCTCTCCCATTGCTTGTATGCATGTTCTCTCAAATAAATAAATAAATCTTTTAAAAGTGTGATTTCTTTAGCTCAGATTACTCTGGTTATCCGTAGATAAGAGAAATGCTAGTCTGTTATAGAACAGTGGAAAAGTACTAGGGTAGGAGTTCTTGCTGCTTGTAGAATCTGTGGAGCCCCAGGTGATAAAAGTACGCGCGCGCGCGCGCACACACACACACACACACACATACACACACACACAGAACAAAATTTTGCAGTTTTAGAGGGTTTATAAATTCACAGACTTCCCTAGAGAAGTCTGTTAAAGATATATATATATGTTTTTAAAGATTTTATTTATTTATTTGACAGAGATCACAAGCAGGCAGAGAGGCAGGCAGAGAGAGAGGAGGAAGCAGGCCCCCCGCTGAGCAGAGAGCCCGATGCGGGGCTCGATCCCAGGACCCTGAGATCATGACCTGAGCCGAAGGCAGCGGCTTAACCCACTGAACCACCCAGGCGCCCCTAAAGATATTTTTTGTATAGAAATTTTTTTACCAGCAGTATGGTGGATTTCAATATAGTTTACATAAGTTGTATTACATAGAAAAATTCTACCTTTTTTAAGTGGGGGCAGGTAATACGTTTCTATTTTTGTGTAGTTTTCCTAGTCAAGGATCTAATTTGGCAAGATTGTTACATCTTGGAATGAGTATAGTTTTTTTTTTTTTTTTTAATTTTTTATTTTTTATAAACATATATTTTTATCCCCAGGGGTACAGGTCTGTGAATCACCAGGTTTACACACTTCACAGCACTCACCAAAGCACATACCGTCCTCAATGTCCATAATCCCAGCCCCTTCTCCCAAACCCCCTCCCCCCAGCAACCCTCAGTTTGGTTTGTGAGATTAAGAGTCACTTATGGTTTGTCTCCCTCCCAATCCCATCTTGTTTCATTTATTCTTCTCCTACCCACTTAAGCCCCCATGTTGCATCACCACTTCCTCATATCAGGGAGATCATATGATAGTTGTCTTTCTCTGCTTGACTTATTTCGCTAAGCATGATACGCTCTAGTTCCATCCATGTTGTCGCAAATGGCAAGATTTCATTTCTTTTGATGGCTGCATAGTATTCCATTGTGTATATATACCACATCTTCTTGATCCATTCATCTGTTGATGGACATCTAGGTTCTTTCCATAGTTTGGCTGTTGTGGACATTGCTGCTATAAACATTCGGGTGCACGTGCCCCTTTGGATCACTACGTTTGTATCTTTAGGGTAAATACCCAATAGTGCAATTGCTGGGTCATAGGGCAGTTCTATTTTCAACATTTTGAGGAACCTCCATGCTGTTTTCCAGAGTGGCTGCACCAGCTTGCATTCCCACCAACAGTGTAGGAGGGTTCCCCTTTCTCCGCATCCTCGCCAGCATCTGTCATTTCCTGACTTGTTTATTTTAGCCATTCTGACTGGTGTGAGGTGATATCTCATTGTGGTTTTGATTTGTATTTCCCTGATGCCGAGTGATATGGAGCACTTTTTCCTGTGTCTGTTGGCCATCTGGATGTCTTCTTTGCAGAAATGTCTGTTCATGTCCTCTGCCTATTTCTTGATTGGATTATTTGTTCTTTGGGTGTTGAGTTTGCTAAGTTCTTTATAGATTCTGGACACTAGTCCTTTATCTGATATGTCGTTTGCAAATATCTTCTCCCATTCTGTCAGTTGTCTTTTGATTTTGTTAACTGTTTCCTTTGCTGTGCAAAAGCTTTTGATCTTGATGAAATCCCAATAGTTCATTTTTTCCCTTGCTTCCCTTGCCTTTGGCGTTGTTCCTAAGAAGATGTTGCTGCGGCAGAGGTCGAAGAGGTTGCTACCTGTGTTCTCCTCAAGGATTTTGATGGATTCCTTTCGCACATTGAGGTCCTTCATCCATTTTGAGTCTATTTTTGTGTGTGGTGTAAGGAAATGGTCCAATTTCATTTTTCTGCATGTGGCTGTCCAATTTTCCCAGCACCATTTATTGAAGAGGCTGTCTTTTTGCCATTGGACATTCTTTCCTGCTTTGTCAAAGATTAGTTGACTGTAGAGTTGAGGGTCTATTTCTGGGCTCTCTATTCTGTTCCATTGATCTATGTGTCTGTTTTTGTGCCAGTACCATGCTGTCTTTATGATGACAGCTTTGTAATAGAGCTTGAAGTCCGGAATTGTGATGCCACCAACGTTGGCTTTCTTTTTCAATATCCCTTTGGCTATTCGAGGTCTTTTCTGGTTCCATATAAATTTTAGAATTATTTGTTCCATTTCTTTGAAAAAGATGGATGGTACTTTGAAAAGAATTGCATTAAATGTGTAGATTGCTTTAGGTAGCATAGACATTTTCACAATATTTATTCTTCCAATCCAGGAGCATGGAACATTTTTCCATTTCTTTGTGTCTTCCTCAATTTCTTTCATGAGTACTTTATAGTTTTCTGAGTATAGATTCTGTGTCTCTTTGGTTAGGTTTATTCCTAGGTATCTTATGGTTTTGGGTGCAATTGTAAATGGGATTGACTCCTTAATTTCTCTTTCTTCTGTCTTGCTGTTGGTGTAGAGAAATGCAACTGATTTCTGTGCATTGATTTTATATCCTGACACTTTACTGAATTCCTGTATAAGTTCTAGCAGTTTTGGAGTGGAGTCTTTTGGGTTTTCCACATATAGTATCATATCATCTGCGAAGAGTGATAATTTGACTTCTTCTTTGCCGATTTGGATGCCTTTAATTTCCTTTTGTTGTCTGATTGCTGAGGCTAGGACCTCTAGTACTATGTTGAATAGCAGTGGTGATAATGGACATCCCTGCCGTGTTCCTGACCTTAGCGGAAAAGCTTTCCGTTTTTCTCCATTGAGAATGATATTTGCGGTGGGTTTTTCATAGATGGCTTTGATGATATTGAGGTATGTACCCTCTATCCCTACACTTTGAAGAGTTTTGATCAGGAAGGGATGCTGTACTTTGTCAAATGCTTTTTCAGCATCTATTGAGAGTATCATATGGTTCTTGTTCTTTCTTTTATTGATGTGTTGTATCACATTGACTGATTTGCGGATGTTGAACCAACCTTGCAGCCCTGGAATAAATCCCACTTGGTCGTGGTGAATAATCTTTTTAATGTACTGTTGAATCCTATTGGCTAGTATTTTGTTGAGTATTTTCGCATCTGTGTTCATCAAGGATATTGGTCTATAGCTCTCTTTTTTGGTGGGATCCTTGTCTGGTTTTGGGATCAAGGTGATGCTGGCCTCATAAAATGAGTTTGGAAGTTTTCCTTCCATTTCTGTTTTTTGGAACAGTTTCAGGAGAATAGGAATTAGTTCTTCTTTAAATGTTTGGTAGAATTCCCCCGGGAAGCCGTCTGGCCCTGGGCTTTTGTTTGTTTGGAGATTTTTAATGACTGTTTCAATCTCCTTACTGGTTATGGGTCTGTTCAGGCTTTCTATTTCTTCCTGGTTCAGTTGTGGTAGTTTATATGTTTCTAGGAATGCATCCATTTCTTCCAGATTGTCAAATTTATTGGCGTAGAGTTGCTCATAGTATGTTCTTATAAGTTTGTATTTCTTTGGTGTTAGTTGTGATCTCTCCTCTTTCATTCATGATTTTATTTATTTGGGTCCTTTCTCTTTTCTTTTTGATAAGTCGGGCAAGGGGTTTATCAATTTTATTAATTCTTTCAAAGAACCAGCTCCTAGTTTCGTTGATTTGTTCTATTGTTTTTTTGGTTTCTATTTCATTGATTTCTGCTCTGATCTTTATGATTTCTCTTCTCCTGCTGGGTTTAGGGTTTCTTTCTTATTCTTTCTCCAGCTCCTTTAGGTGTAGGGTTAGGTTGTGTACCTGAGACCTTTCTTGTTTCTTGAGAAAGGCTTGAACCGCTATATATTTTCCTCTCAGGACTGCCTTTGTTGTGTCCCACAGATTTTGAACCGTTGTATTTTCATTATCATTTGTTTCCATGATTTTTTTCAATTCTTCTTTAATTTCCCGGTTGACCCATTCATTCTTTAGAAGGATGCTGTTTAGTCTCCATGTATTTGGGTTCTTTCCAAACTTCCTTTTGTGGTTGAGTTCTAGCTTTAGAGCATTGTGGTCTGAAAATATGCAGGGAATGATCCCAATCTTTTGATACCGGTTGAGTCCTGATTTAGGACCGAGGATGTGATCTATTCTGGAGAATGTTCCATGTGCACTAGAGAAGAATGTATATTCTGTTGCTTTGGGATGAAATGTTCTGAATATATCTGTGATGTCCATCTGGTCCAGTGTGTCGTTTAAGGCCTTTATTTCCTTGCTGATCTTTTGATCTTGGATGATCTGTCCATTTCAGTGAGGGGAGTGTTAAAGTCCCCTACTATTATTGTATTATTGTTGATGTGTTTCTTTGATTTTGTTATTAATTGGTTTATATAGTTGGCTGCTCCCACGTTGGGGGCATAGATATTTAAAATTGTTAAATCTTCTTGTTGGACAGACCCTTTGAGTATGATATAGTGTCCTTCCTCATCTCTTATTATAGTCTTTGGCTTAAAATCTAATTGATCTGATATAAGGATTGCCACTCCTGCTTTCTTCTGATGTCCATTAGCATGGTAAATTCTTTTCCACCCCCTCACTTTAAATCTGGAGGTGTCTTCGGGCTTAAAATGAGTTTCTTGGAGGCAACATATAGATGGGTTTTGTTTTTTTATCCATTCTGATACCCTGTGTCTTTTGACAGGGGCATTTAGCCCATTCACATTCGGGGTAACTATTGAGAGATATGAATTTAGTGCCATTGTATTGCCTGTAAGGTGACTGTTACTGTATATGGTCTCTGTTCCTTTCTGATCTACCACTTGTAGGCTCTCTCTTTGCTTAGAGGACCCCTTTCAATATTTCCTGTAGAGCTGGTTTGGTGTTTGCAAATTCTTTCAGTTGTTGTTTGTCCTGGAAGCTTTTAATCTCTCCTTCTATTTTCAATGATAGCCTAGCTGGATATAGTATTCTTGGCTGCGTGTTTTTCTCGTTTAGTGCTCTGAAAATATCATGCCAGCTCTTTCTGGCCTGCCAGGTCTCTGTGGATAAGTCAGCTGCCAATCTAATATTTTTACCATTGTATGTTACAGACTTCTTTTCCCGGGCTGCTTTCAGGATTTTCTCTTTGTCACTGAGACTTGTAAATTTTACTATTAGGTGACGGGGTGTGGGCCTATTCTTATTGATTATGAGGGGCGTTCTCTGAACCTCCTGAATTTTGATGCTTGTTCCCTTTGCCGTATTGGGGAAATTCTCCCCAATAATTCTCTCCAGTATACCTTCTGCTCCCCTCTCTCTTTCTTCTTCTGGAATCCCAATTATTCTAATGTTGTTTCGTCTTATGGTGTCACTTATCTCTCGAATTCTCCCCTCGTGGTCCAGTAGCTGTTTGTCCCTCTTTTGCTCAGCTTCTTTATTCTCTGTCATTTGGTCTTCTATGTCACTAATTCTTTCTTCTGCCTCATTTATCCTAGCAGTGAGAGCCTCCATTTTTGATTGCACCTCATTAATAGCTTTTTTGATTTCAACTTGGTTAGATTTTATTTCTCCAGAAAGGGCTTTTATATCTCTCGAGAGGGTTTCTCTAATATCTTCCATGCCTTTTTCGAGCCCAGCTAGAACCTTGAGAATTGTCATTCTGAACTCTAGATCTGACATATTACCAATGTCTATATTGATTAGGTCCCTAGCCTTCGGTACTGCCTCTTGTTCTTTTTTTTGTGTTGAATTTTTCCGTCTTGTCATTTTGTCCAGATAAGAGTATATGAAGGGGCAAGTAAAATACTAAAAGGGTGGCAACAACCCCAGGAAAATATGCTTTAACCAAATTAGAAGAGATCCAAAATCGTGAGAGGGGAGAAAGGGGATAAAAAGAGGTTCAAAAAGGAAGAAAGAAAGAAAAAAAAAAAAAGAAAAAAGAAAAAAAAAAGAAAAGAAAAGAATTTAAAAAAGAGAAAACACCTTTCAGAAAGTGGCTGTTTTTCTGTTTCCAGAATTGCTGTTCTTCTTCTCTTCGATCTGCTGATGGATTTTCAGGTGTTTGCAATCTTTAGATAAGCTATCTAGCTGATCTCCGGCTAGCTGAAGCAGTCTCAGCCTGCTGCTTCTCCGCCATCTTGACTCCTCCCGGAATGAGTATAGTTTTGTGGCTAGTATGGTGTTTTTGGAGCCAATCAGGTAGACTTGGATTCAGGTCTTGGCACTGCTGCTTACCAACTTCCTGGCTGGCTTGCTGACTATGTCTGAGAGCTTTTATTATTTGATATACAAAAATAGGATGATGCTGCCTACCTTGCAGGATTGTTGTAGGGATTTTAAGAAATAATGGACAAGCATGCCTGGGTAGCTCAGTCAGTTAAGTGTCTGCCTTTGGCTCAGGTCATGATCCCAGAGTCCTGGGATAGAGCCCCAAGTTGGGCTCCTGCTCAGAGGGGAGCCTGCTTCTCCCTCTCCCTTTCCCCCTCCCCCTGCTTGTGTTTCCTCTCTCACTGTCTCTCTGTCAATTAAATAAATAAAATCTTTAAAAAAAAAAAAAAAAGTGTCTGCCTTCGGCTCTGGTCATGATCCTGGGGTCCTGGCATTTAGTCTGGCGTTGGGCTTCTTGCCTGGCAGGGAGTCTGCTTCTCACACTGCCTGCCGCTCTACCGGCTTGTGATCTTTCTTTCTCTGTGACAATAAATAAATAAAATGTATCTTTAAAAAAAAAAAGAAATAATGGATGTAAAATGCATATCAGCCACATAGCAACTGGTACTCAGTTAGTAGCATTTTTTATTTGAGTTTATTAAAAATTTTAATTCCAGTATAGTATATGGTATTATACTAGTTTCAGATAATCATTGTAATAATTGAGTAATTCTCTACATTACTCAGTGTTCATCATAAATACACTCTTAATCCTCTTCTCCTGTTTCACCCATCCATCTGCCCCCGCCCTTGGTAACCACCAGTTTGTTCTGTATAGTTGAGTCTGTTTTTTCATTTGTCTCTTTCTTTGTTCATTTATTTTTCTTAAATTCCACATGTGAATGTACTATGGTATTTGTCCGTTTCTGACTGACTTATTTCACTTAGCATTATGCTCTCTAGATCCATCCATTGTTGCAAGTGCAAGATTTCATTCTTTTTTATGGCTGAGTAATATTCTATCTATATACCACATCTTTTGGAAACATTTTTAAAGTTCCAGTTAACATACAGTGTATTTATTAGTTTCAGGTGTACAATATAGTGATTCAGTACTTCCATATACCACTGCTCATCACTTGCTCATCACAGCAAGTGCACTCCTTAATCCCCATATCCCCATCACCTGTTTAACTCATCCCCACACCCTCCCTTCTATACCACATCTTCTCTATCCATTCATCTATCAGTGGACACTTGGGCTGTTTCTGTACCTTGGCGATTGTAAATAAGGCTGCTATGAACGTAGGCATTAGTGTTGAATTAGTGTTTCCATATTCTTTTTGGTATTCATTTTCATTATTCATTCTCATATTCCACTACCCAGTAGTGGAATTACTGGGTCCTAGGGTAATTACAGTAGTTGTGTTTTTGATTTATTGAGGAACTCCCATACTATTTTCCACAGTACTCCCACCAACAGTGCATAAGTGTTCCTTTGTCTCTACATTGTTGCCCACACTTCTTGTTTCTTGTGTTTTTGGTTTTAGCCATTCTGACAGGTTTGAGGTTATATCTCATTGTGGTTTTGATTTGTATTTCCATGATGATGAGTGATTTTGATCATCTTTTCATGTGTTATTTTTTATTCTTTCTAATAGTTAGAAATTGGCTTTCTGGCTTTGGATGGGCTTTCTTCTTTTAATCTTTCCTAGGGAAAGGACATTTTATTTTTTATCTATTTAAGTTTATTTATTTTTTAAAAGATTTTATTTATTTATTTGACAGAGAGAGATCACAAGTAGGCAGAGAGGCAGGCAGAGAGAGAGAGAGGGGGAAATGGGCTCCCTGCTGAGCAGAGAGCCCAATGTGGGGCTCAATCCCAGGACACTGAGATCATGACCTGAGCCAAAGGCAGAGGCTTAACCCACTGAGCCACCCAGGCACCCCGGGAAAGGACATTTTAAATGTGTAAATAAGAATAACCTATATTTGCAACTGGTTCTAAAGCTGATAAGAAGGAATTGTGATTATACATTTACATTTAAATTTTTACCGAGTTTGAAAGCTCACGGATAAGAGCATGATATAGTCTTTATTGTAGGACTTAATCCTTCCTTATATTATCAAATTCTTAAACATTCAAGTGTCTAAATATTTATAGTTAGAAATATATTCTATTAAATCCTGCCTTGTTCTTCTGGAAATTTCTTAGAGAAAAGAATATCCCTTTAAGCTAAGGTGAGGGTTTGGTTATTGACCCCTTTCATTTATCTTTGTTATTGTTGGCTTCATTACTGAAGAAGATTAAGAGTCCCCTGGAACCCTTCCCCCACCCCCTAATATGGAGATGATGATAGCTAGTGATTGCACTAAAAGCGCTGTAGTACTACTGGTTGGAGTCTAATAGTAGAGATCTTGAATCTAATCTCTCTGTTATGCTATAAGTTAATTGTCTTCAAATTTAAGTTTTTGGCTAAGAAAGCTGGAGTGATTTTTCCTGGTTTTTGTAGGAAATGAATGAATTAATTCACTTAATTCTATTAAATCAATAGATGTAATCTTTCCTATAGTGATTTCAGAATAGGGGAGGGTGGGGGAGTTTGTATGATCCTCAGACTTATAAATATATTCATCAATTACAATTGTTTTCTTTCTTACTATTTTATGGAGACTACCGGATAAAACGTGGGGACCATGTGATGATGGAAGTGTCTTGTCAAGATTGTTACTTAAGAATCCAGAATATCAGTGTTTTTGGTCCAGAATGTGAATTGGATACTGGAAAAAATTTTACCAAAAATAAAGACTTGCTCACTTTAGGAAGTGAGGCTGAACTCTGTAGTGCCCTGGCTAACCTTCAGACCAGTAAACCAGATTCTGTGGAGCAGACATGTGTATTGGAATCCACAGAAATTGCTTTGCTTAATAACAGCGTCTATCATGAAGGCTTTAAGATGGCAATGAAAAAAGTATTGTCTTCATTGACTCCAGAGAAACTGTGTCAGGCCATGGATACTCAGTGTCAGAATGAGATGAGCTGTGGAAGTGAAGAGAGTAATTCTCAAGAGATTGTTCCTGAACCTTTCTATGTGTTAGATGTGTCTGAAGGCTTCTCTATTCTGCCCATAATTGCTGGCACACTTGGGCAGGTTAAACCTTACAGTTCTGTGGAAAAAGACCAGCATCGTATCACTCTGGACCTCATATCTGAAGCCAATCACTTTCCTAAAGAAACACTTGAGTTTTGGTTAAGGCATGTGGAAGATGAATCTTCTGTGTTGCAAAGGCCAAAATCAGACAAGTTGTGGAGTATAATCATATTGGATGTCATTGAGCCATCTGGGCTCATTCAGCAGGAAATAATGGAAAAAGCAGCAATATCCAGGTAAAACACAAAATATAATTTTTGGTTTTTGAGCTTAAATTCATGTAAATTCTTTTATTCTTTAATGGCATAGTTGTACAAATGAGTCATGATCATGTATGTTCCTTAAACATTGCTTTTCAGGATATGTGACATTATCCCTTTCTCTTTGTGTGCATGTCAGTACTCATTTTTTTTCATCTAAAGGATATCCTTCTCTATAGGTGTGAAGGAGAGAGCCTGCTTTGGGATTGGACTGCCTGTATATAGTATAGAGAATTAAGTAGAGGTTTATAAGAACAGAAAAGATATTCAGGGTAAATAAGGAAAAAATAAAATCTCACCTTTATGATATAAGAAATATCTCTAATGGGGCACCTGGGTGGCTCAGTCAGTAAAGTGTCTGCCTTTGGCTCAGGTCATGATCCCAGGGTTCTGGGATCGAGTTCCAAGTCGGGCTCCTTGCTCAGTGGGGAGCTGGCTTCCCCTCTTCTTCCATCTCATGCTCTCTCTAGCTGTCTCTGTCATTATCTTTGTTTCTCTCTCTCAAATAAATAAATAAATAAAATCTTAAAAAATACCTTTAAGAAACATATAGTACACATTTGATGGTATATTGGTAGAGTGAAGTGCTTCTTATAAACAAGTCCCAGTCCTCTTAGGTCTTAAAAACTTTATTTTATAATACAGTTTTCTCTCCAAGGTATTTTCCCTTCAGTGTTGGTTGGTGGAGGCAAAAATTGACCCCATATTTTTTTTTTTTTTTTAAAGATTTTATTTATTTGTTAGAGAGAGAGATACAGAGCGCAAGCACAGGCAGACAGAGTGGCAGGCTAGAGGCAGAGGGAGAAGCAGGCTCCCTGCCGAGCAAGGAGCCCGATGTGGGACTCGATCCCAGAACGCTGGGATCATGACCTGAGCCGAAGGCAGCTGCTCAACCAACTGAGCCACCCAGGCGTCCCGACCCCATATTTAATATTGAAAGCAAATTCAATTAAGCTTCACAGTCCTTTAGATGTGCTGCTCAGATCTGAGTGCCTATTGGCCATTTGTATATCTTCTTTGGGAAAATGTCTCTCAAGGTTCTCTGCCAATTTTTGAGTCAGATTTTTTTTTTAATTGAGTTTTAGGAATTCTCTGTGTATCTCGATATTAATTGCTTATCAGATAATTGACATATTTTCTCCCATTCTGTGGGTTGGTTGCCTTTTTACTTTATTGAGAGTGTCTTTTGATATGCAGAAATTTAATTTTTTGATACAGTCCACTTTGTTTTTTGTTTTACTTTTGTTGCCTGTTTTTGGTGTCATTTCCAAGAAATTATTGTCAAATGCTATGGTCTAAAGCTATTCTCTTATGTTTTCTTTTAAAGGTATTTATAGTTTTAGGTCTTATATTTAGATCTTTGATCCATTTTGATTTAATTTTTGTATATGGCATACAGCTAGGGCCCAGCTTCAGTCTTTTGAGTATGGTTATCATATTAGTAGAAAGGATATCCATTCCACATTGAATGGTCTTTTTTTTTTTAAGATTTTATTTATTTATTTGACAGAGAGAGAGAGTGAGGGCACAAGTAAGCAGAGGGGCAGGCAGGGAGAGGGAGAAGCAGGCTCTCCACTGAGCAGGGAGCCCCATGTGGGGCTCCATCCAGGGCCCTGGGATCATGACTTGAGCCAAAGGCAGTCGCTTAACTGACTGAGCCATCCAGACGCCCCTCACATTGAATGGTCTTGACAGCCTTGGCAAAAACTATTTTAGCATATATGTAAAGATTTATTTCTGAAGTCTTTAGTTCCATTTCATTGATTGCATATCTGGTCTTTATGCCACTACCATCCTATTCTTTATAATAAGCTTTATAATAAGTGTGTTTTTAAGCAGCTAAGTCTTTTTTGTTGTTGTTGTGATGGTAAAAAAACATTAAATTTATTATCTTAACCATTTTAAAACAATATTTTATTTATTCATTAGGGAGAACATGGTAGGGGAGCAGTGGGAGAGGGAGAAGCAGACTCCCCACTGAGCAGGGGACCAGATGCAGGAGGCTTAAACCCAGGACCTGAGCCAAAGGCAGATACTTAACTGACTGAGCCACCAAGGATTCCTAGGTGGAAAAATCATAAAACCATCATAACCATTAAAAATCATTTAATGATTAACCATTAAAAATGTTTAAAAATCATAACCATTTTTAGGCATACAGTTTAGTAGTACTAAGTAGTACTAAGTAGTACTAAGGTGTATTCACATTATTGTACAACAGATCTGTAGAACTTTTTCATCTTTGAAAACTAAAACTATAAGCAACTTAAACTATAAACTCCTTGCTGGCAACCCCTTAGCAACCACCTTTCCAATTCTGTTTCTATTTTTTTGAGTACTTTAGATACTTCATATGTAGAATCATACGGTATTTGTCTTATGTAACTGATATATTTCACTTACCATAATGTCCTTAAGGTACATCCATGTTATAACAGGTAGCAGGATTTCCTCCCTTTTTTTTTTTTAACTGCCTAATATTCCACTGTATGAAGATGCCCGTTTCATTAGCCATTCATCTGTTGTTGGACATTTGAGTTATTCTGCCTTTTAGCTACAGTCAGTAATGGTGCGTGAATATGAGTATTCATATATCTCTCTGAGAGTTTGCTTTCAATTCTTTTCATATGTATCTAGGGGTGTGGTTGAGTCATGGTAATTCCGACTTCAGTGTTGCAGCTTCCTTGGTGTTACGGCAAGTCATGGTACTAGTCTCTCTGCGGTACTGCACACCCTATGCTCCTTAACCAAGCCAAGTGATCTCCTTTGTCTATCAGAGATCCCAAACTGAATCCCATTTTTTGTCACTGCTTAGGTTCATGCAAGAGAGAAATGAGTCCCTTGGACAGCCCCCCACCCAAAGTCATAATGTTGGATATATGCTCCAACATTTTTTTGGAGCATATATCTTTTCTTCCCAACAAGAAGCAAGGAATTGGGAGTTCTCTCTTGATTATACTATGCTGTATGTGCTTGGGGAAGGGACTATGGCAAGTAAATGTGATACATTTTCCTACCATTTTCCATGTCGTTCTTTCTGGCTGTGCACTGGCCTGGGGTGTAGGAACCTCCTGACTGGTTTCTAGATATCTCAGAAACAGTTTAGTCTGTGTGTTTTTGTTAAGTGTCTTTGGGGAGAGGTGAGTTGGAGGCTTCCTATTCACCGTTTTGCTTATATGGTCATTTTCCCTGTACTTTGTAATAAGTTTTGAAATTGGTAAGTGTAAAAACCTCCAACTTTGTTTTTGTTTTTTTCAAGATTGTTTTGGCTATTCTGGATCCCTTGAAATTCCATATGAATTTTAGGATGGTGATTTTTCTGTTTCAGTAAAAAATGCTGTTGGGATTTGATAGGGATTGCATAAAATCTCTATAGCTCACTTTGAGTAGTATTTATATTTTAACAACATTTTCTTCCAGTCCATGAATGTGGGATGTCTTTCAGTTTATTCAAAAAAACAAAACTCAAAACAAAAAAACAAAAAAACCAAAAAAAAAAAAAACCCTCTATTTATTTATGTGAGAAAGAGGGAGTTGCATGTATGCGCAGGAGTGGGGAGGCGGGGTGGGGGGCACAGAAGGAGAGGGACAAGCAGACTCCTCATTGAGCAGGGAGTCTGACATGGGGCTCAATCCCAGGACCCCAGAATCATGACTTGAGTCGAAGGCAGATACTTAACTGACTGAGCCATGCATTTGCTTCTATTTGTGTCTTTCCAGCAATGTCTGTAGTTTTCAGCTTATAACTCTTTAACCTGCTTAGTTAAGTTTATTCCTAAGTTGATGCTATTATAAGTGGGATTGTTTTCTTAATTTCTTTTTTTGGATTGTTCATGCTAGTTTTAGAAATACAACTAATTTGTGTGTGTGTGTGTTGATTTTATATCCTGCAACTTTGCTGAATTTGTTAGTTGTAACATTTTTGTGTGGAATCTTTAGGAGCTTCTAAATATATGATAATGTTGTCTATGAGCAGAGATAATTTTACTTCTTCATTTCTAGTTTCTTTCTTTCTTTTTTTTTTTTTTAAAGATTTTATTTATTTATTTGACAGACAGAGATCCCAAGGAGGCAGAGAGGTAGGCAGAGAGAGGAGGAAGCAGGCTTCCCGCTGAGCAGAGAGCCCGATGCGGGGCTCGATCCCAGGACCCTGGGACCATGACCCGAGCCGAAGGCAGAGGCTTTAACCCACTGAGCCACCCAGGCGCCCCTCATTTCTAGTTTCGATGCCCTTCATTTTTCTTGCCTGATTGCTTCCTTTAGGACTTCCAGAGACTATGTTGAATGGAGGTAGTGAAATTGGGTATCCTTGTCTTGTTTCTGATCTTAGTGGGAAAGCTTTCAGTCAGTCACATTTTATTTAAATGGAACCTTTAAAGGATTTTTTAAAAAGTTATAAAAACAATTTAGCAGACAATGTGTTCTGTGTTATAATAGAGGGAAACAACTTATGTAAAGCTACCAACTCCTCTTCCCTGTGTTTCTTAGTAGGGGGAGGCATCCTATTAGCAGTTTGAGTGGGACAGTTCTTTTGTTTTTTTGTTTTTGTTTTCTTCTTTCTTTCTTTCTTTCTTTTTTTTTTCCACAGTTCTTATATAGGAGTGTCTTATAGATTGCAGGATGTTTGGCATCTCTAGGCACTAAATGCTAGAAGCACCTGTCATCATTGTTTTAACCAGTATTCTTTCCTCTCCTCCAAATACTTCCTGAGGAACAGTGGGGAACCAGTGGTTCTTTCCTTTAGCCCAAGCTATTGTACATCCTCCTTACCTTACTTATCTTGATTCTGGGGCTAGAGGTATGCAGATACTCTCACACAGGCTTGCTGTTACTACTTTAGCCTCTAACAAAGAGGAGGTCTCATGCCTGGGAAAGAGGGTGCAATTAGTGATTGGGAGAATAAATTATGTCTGGGATAAGGGATCTCTCTCACCGGAACTCCTCTCAGACACCATCCCTCTCCAGCTGCCCTCCCGACCCCGGCAAAGCGAGGGAAAATGAGTCATTTCACAGATTTCAGTATGTAGTTTCTAATTACTTTCGTAGTTATTGTTGTAAAATGTTTAGTCATACTAAATTAGGAGAACTTTTTTTTGGTACTTTTTTTTATTAAATTTAAACCCATTTAAAAACATCTTGTGTTGGGTTACAAAGAAACTGAAGGATTTCTTCTCTTCAGAATTTTTGCCATTTATGGTTAAACTTTTGAGTTGGAATGTATTTTTTCACCCCTGAAGGCACACATGGTTTAGAAGTGCTATTTGGCTTTGAAGAAGATTCCATTGAGGAGTCTGGCAGCTCCAGTGGCAGCTCCAGTGGCATAAGTGACAACAAAACAATGTCAGTAAAGCTAAGCATAGTTGCAAGGCGATTACTGTTTTATCTAACGTAACTAAGAAGCCTTTCTGTTAGGACAGTAATATTGAGGTAAGGATTTGTACAAGATTTTAGATTAAAATAATGGGACTACAGCCTTTTAAAATAATTTTCATATACTGCCTTTGTGTAGTATTTATCTCTGGCATAGTCATTAGTACTTGATTCAGCCTTTTATAACTTTTTTAACGTTCAGCAAGTAAAATTTTGATACTTTGTTTGGTTTGATTTTCTGAAATGATTTTAAGTATTGCCCTGCCTTCCTCTTTCCCATAGATTTTTATGGTTAGAAGATTGACTTTTAACCTGTGTGCTTTTTCAGCTTGCAGATTTCATAGTACAGTAACCCTCTTGTGTTTTTTGGGGGGTGGAGGGGATTAGTCAAGCAGCATAAAGCTCTGTGGCTATCTGTCATTTGAGATCTTGTGCCCTTAAAAAAAAATTAGATCTGGTTCTATTTATTTATTTATTTAATAGATTTTATTTATTTATTTGACAGAGATCCCAAGTAGGCAGAGAGGCAGGCAGAAATAGAGAGGGAAGCAGGTCCCCCGCTGAGCAGAGAGCGCAATGCAGAACTTGATCCCAAGGACCCTGAGATCATGACCTGAGCCGAAGGCAGAGCCTTAACCCACTGAGCCACCCAGGAGCCCCTGATCTGTTTCTATTTAAACAGATCACACAATTAGCAAATAACTTGAGAAAAATTTAGTAATATGAATTTTCAGATTTAAACCTGATCTATTTGAGGAAAACAGGTTTCTTCAGTTTTTTGGAAGGTAAATTTTTATTTGGTTTGCTAAAGACATAGGAATTTTGTTAAGAGCTATGTAATTTTACTAATTCTAGAGATTAATTTCTACTAGAATTTACCTAAAATATTAGAAGTTGATAGGAAAGCAGTAACGAAAATAAGCAAAGCATTGGGGTCAGGATGGAATCCTTTTTTAGGCTAGTCTGTACTATATAGGATTTATTACAATGTAAATGATTATGTACTTATATTTACTGAAGAGAGATTATCCTGATTTAGGATCATGACTTGTCTCGTTATATTTACGAATCATCTCTAACTTCCTTGCTGATTCTGTGTTCTTCAAATGATCTGGTTATGACATGGCTTCTGATTTTCTAGCTAATCTTTAGAGAGAGCTGTTACAAGAACAGTCTGTTTACTTATTGTAAACTTTTCCATCAACTTTTTATCTTGAAATATTTCAAAATTTCAAACTTAAGAAAAATTGCAACAGTGAAAACAAGACTGCTGTTTTGTCTTTCTAACCTTCACTCTTTAACATTTAGTGTGTATCTCCTTAGAACAAAGGCTTCCTCCCCTACATATCACAATAAAATCACACTCAGGAAACTTAGCATTGATAAAATGCTATTGTTTAATATGTAGTCTATATTAAAATTTCCCCCATTGTCCCAGTAATATCCTATATTCCTTTTTCTTCTTCCCAATCTATGTTCTAATCAAGGGTCCTACGTTGCATTTAGTTGTCATGTCTTGTTATAATTTGCCATTCTGGTTTTAGATACAGTATTTTTAAATGGTTGAGAGAATCAGTTGAGTAAAAGACAGAAGAATTAGTGATTTGAAACTAATTTAGGAGCAGAAATGCCAACGTGGTTTGAGGAATGGGTGTTTTATATAAGTTTGTCAAGATTTTAATGACCCATTCAGGGAAACTACATAGCATAAAATTTTAGTAATTTGTAGGATAAATGTTTTTTAGTAATTTTAGTAACTTGTAGGATAAATGTCTTGGCAAAACCAGACCTTAGCCTTGTGTTATTATAAATAGATCCTTACTAATCCTGTGTATTTAAGAGGAAAAATTTACTATCAAAGATACATATGATAATATGAAGTCCATTTGTCTATAAATAGCCTGTCCTAGAAGTTCAGGTAGAAACCAGCTTAGAATGTTCAGTAAAAATGAGGGATTTAATGTGTGACTGTAAATGTGGCAAATGAAAATAATGACTTGGTTTAAAGTCCTTTAAAGTATTCTCCCAACTGCTTCATTTGATGGTAGTAGAAGACCCACTTACTGCCTCGTGCTTCTCACAGCTGAGGCGTGAGGAAGCAAGACTGTATAGGTGGACATGGGAGCTGCCTTGGTTTAAGAGCCCTAAACTTCACATAGGAACTAATAGCTCCTATAGGTGTAGCAATAGGAAAACTTGGTTGCAAGATAACCACCCTCAGGGAAGCCAAAAGGTGATAACAGCTTCCCATCAGGCGCTTATAGTTTGTTCATGGTTCTCTCAGTCTAGATGCATTCTGCGTACTAAGAGGCAATTAAAAAAACTTTGTCCTAAGCAGTGTTGCTGATCACACTAAGATGGCTGATATTCTTCCTTTATGGGATTTCCAGGGAATCAAAAGATGAACCCAAGATCAGTTGTAGGAGGAGAATGGGTTTTGTTAACCCTTTACTATCACTCTTCCTAACATCCTTTACTAGAACATTTTAATTTTTAATTACATTTTTTTCTTTCAGTGTTTAACTTTTTGTTTTGAAATAATTTCAGACTTACAGAGAAGTTAAAGAATAACAAAAATCTTTTAACAACAGCAGCAAAAAAGAATTTTTAACATACACCTTATAGCCAGATGCACAAACTGTTACTATTTTGCCACATTTGTTTTATTATTCTCTCTGAACTATTTAATATTTTTTAAAAGATTTTATTTATTTATTTGACAGAGATAACAAGCAGGCGGGGGGGGGGGGAGCAGAGAGCCCGACACGGGGCTCGATCCCAGGACCCCGGGATCATGACCTGAGCTGAAGGCAGAGGCTTCGACCCACTGAGCTACCCAGGCGCCCCCTCTCTGAACTATTTAGAATAAGTTCCAGATATTACGTTCTCTTATCCCTAAATACTTTGGTGTATATTTCTAAGAACAAGGATATTCATATATATAACCATCATATAGTTGTCAAAATCAGGAAGGATGGCCACAATACCTATGTTTAGTGTACAGTCTTTCTCAGATTTCACCATTTGTTGCAGTAGTATCAATTACAGCTTTTTTTTGTTTCTGGTTCAGAATTCAGTTGAGGATCACATACTGCATTTAATTGTCCTCTTTAGTCTCCTTAATTCTGTAACAGTTCCGAAGTTTTTCATGACATAAACAGTTTTGTAGAGTGTAGGCCATTTATTTTTTAGAATGTTCCTCATTTTTTTTTAAAAAAAAGATTTATTTATTTATTTGACAGATGGAAATCACAAGTAGGCAGAGAGGCAGGCAGAGAGAGAGAAAGCAGGAAGCAGGCGCCCCGCTGAGCAGAGAGCCTGATGTGGGGTTCGATCTCAGCACCCTGGGATCATGACCTGAGCTGAAGGCAGAGGCTTTAACCCACTGAGCCACCCAGGTGCCCCATTTTTTTTTTTTTAATTAGGTTTGGATTATCCATTTTAGAGAGGAATCTTACGCAAGTCTTGTCACATTACGAGGCACATAGTATTGCTTTATTCCATTATTGTTGATGTAATAATTTAGATCAGTTGGTTTAAGTTGTATCTATCAAGTTTTTCCACAATAAATTGCTGTTTCCCTTTCTAATGAGTATGTCACTTGGGGGATGGGCAACACTTTGAGACTTTGTAATATCTTTTTCCTAATAAGACTTTCAATCACTAGTTTTAATATCAATTGATGATCTTCCTAAATCTAAAGACCTATCCAGCCAGCCAGCTGGTGGTTTTTCTCTTCCATGGATCAGTGGCCACATTGACTTTTTGGGAAATTATTTCCAGTGGTTTACCACTCTGAACTACCAGTCAATAACATAAAGTCTATTAGATTCTGTACAATCTGTAGCCCACCAATTCATTCTGATTTAGTTATTGGCATTTATAAAATGTTGGGAATCAAGTCAATTTTAAAATATTTTTCCTTCTCTAGGTGTTTGCTACAATCTGGAGGCAAGATCTTTCCTCAGTATGTGCTGATGTTCGGGTTGCTTGTGGAATCACAGGCACTGGTAGAAGAGAATGCTGTTCAAGGAACAGAACGCACTCTTGGATTAAATATAGCACCTTTTATTAATCAATTTCAGGTAAGTGTTTAGAAGTTCAGCCAGGTGGCTGTTACCCCCATCTACCTTATCTTTCTCTGTAGTTTTATTGAGACAGTGTGTTTAGCTGGATTAGGATGGTAATCAGTGTCCTAGAGCAAAGGAATTTATGAGTGAAAATCAACCTAGAGATTAGAATAGTCAAGTCTGTTGTTTCTACTAACAAAAGGCTACAGATATTCCTCTGAACCATTGTTACAAGCGAAAAATAGGTTCCTAGATTTAGTCGGAAAAAGGGTGCTTCTTGTCTAAAACAGGAACAGCCAGAGAAAGACTGGCATTCTAAACATGAACTCTTAATTACACTGAAACTCAGGTTAGCAGGTGATAGGTATAAGCAGCTCATGTCTAGACAGTCAGACTGCTGTGAGTAGGAATGCAGGAACCTAGGAAACTGGAGCTCAAGGCAAGGGGGTTAGTTGTTATTTGGGAAACAAGGACTCAAGATTTAGTGCTGGCAGAGGCATTAGCCTCAGAATACAAATTTGTGAGCTAAAATTGTGTGTGTGGGTGGAGTGTCTAAGGGAAGAGGTTTGGGGTTGAAGACAGAGGTAGGAAGTAGGTGGAATACTGATATGTAAGCCAAAGCAGAATTTTGGGAAGTAGATACATCTTTAAAGAAGTGACGTCTAAAACTTTTGTCTAATGGCTATACATAGTAAAGCTTTGAATATACAGTTAGATCTGTGAATAGTACTTGCTCAGCAAATATAAGTTTTTTGAGAAAATGCTTTTTTTCCTAGGGCTGGCTAACTGAGATTTTAGTGTTTGTTTAATCTCAGATTTTGGAGAGTTTAATAAGGAGAATATACTTATCAGAAGACAGAAGTTTAGGAGCACCTGGCTATTTCGGTTGGAGGAGTGTATGACTCCTAATCTCAGAGTCTATATGTAGGGTATAGAGATTACTAAAAAATAAATCAATTAAAAAAAAAAAGTTCTGGTTGTTTGTGTGGTTCAGAAATACCACTACCTCCTTTCTAGCTTATTCCCCCTTGATTTTGGTGTCTATAATTCTTTGATTCCATCAGAATCTATGATATTTTGATCCTGCCATCATTTCACTGTATTTCCCATTTTATATCCTCTCTTCTAAGGAAGAGTGTGTATTCCATGGTCCATATACTTTTCATATACCCCTTCTCTTTAGTTTTTGTACTGGCCTAGGAAAATCCTACCTTGGTTAAATCCAGCTTTCTGCCTTTTCCACACCAGTAGCCCTGCAGCTGAGTACGCAGACTTTGGTCTCTCTTCTGCTTGTGACTACTCATCTCAAGAGGCAGGTTGCCTGGTAGTTTTACATTTCCTGGTCCACTTACTCATTTTCTTAGGTGATATTGTCTCCTCTCTTCTAATATGATAATTATCTGTTACATAGACAACTGAGTGAACCAATGAAACAAAATGAGAGGTGTTAAAAAAAAAAAAGAAAAACTACACAGTAGTCCTCCCTTATTTATGGAGGATACTTTCCAAGACCCACAGTGAAAACCACCAGATAGTACTGAACCTATCTATATTGTTTTTTTCGTAAACATACCTATGATAGTTTAGTTTATAAATTAGGTAGAGTAAGAGATAACAATAACTAAAAATAGAATAATTATAATGTGCTGTAATAAAGCTTACAGGGATGTGGTCTTTTTCAGAATAGCTTATTGTACCATATTCACCCTTCTGTGATGACGTGGGATGATAAAATGCCTCTCGTATCCTCTCATTGATATCCTAATGAGATCATGTGAGGGAAATGATGTAAGTGTTAGGTTACTATTGACTTGATAGTTTGTCAGGAGGAGGATCCTCTGCTTCTGGACCTTGGTTGACTGCTGGTAACTGAAGCCATGGAAAGTGAAATCACAAAGAGGACTGTACAGAAAATAACAGAAATTTATTCATTCAACAAATGTGTACCATATTTGTGCTACTTTAGGTTTTGGGAATATAGCTGTGAATCTAAGAGATATGTTCCTGCACTCATGGAGCTGTTCAGATTGACAAACACAAGATAGATAATAAACTAGTAAAAAGATTAGAATGGTGGTGGTTAAAAGTGCTATGAACATAAAGCAGCTTATGAGATAGGGAATGGGGGTATGTGATAAACTATTTTATATAGGTGATGACTAAGGAAAGGGCTCATGGGTAAGTGATATTTAAGCAGGGAACTGAAGAAATAAAGAAGCAAATCGTAAACAAGTTAAAGGACCAAAAAGTGCAGTGACCTGCGGCAAGAGCATGACTGGAGTGTTCAGAAACAGCAGGTCAGGTAAAAGATGCAGACAGAAAAGTATTAGGAGCCAGATCTTGTACAGCCTTTTGGTCCTATTTTACTCTAAAAAGGGTGGAAGATACATGGCAGGTATTGAACGGAGGAATGACACCGTGTATATTGTTTTGAAAGTTATTGTGGTTACTGTGTTAGAAGTAAACCACTTGTGAGAGCAGGCAAAGGTATTACGGCAGTAATCCAGGTGAGAGGTGGTAGTGACTAATTTGGTAGCAATGTGGAGGTGGTGCCAAGTGTTGTGATTGTAGAGACATTGGAAGGTAGGTTGTGGTAGATAGTATGTGGGTACGAAAGCACCTGGAAGAATAGTCATCATCTACTGAAATGAGGAACATAGCATGAGGATCAGGTTGTATTCATGTGTTTGTGGAATCATTGAACAGTAGGAAAATAATTCAGAGAAAGATTGAGGCTAGAGATAAAATTTGGTACTTAAATTTGATAGATGAAAAAAAGAATTGGTAGATGATATTTAAAGCCTGAGTGAATCACCTTGGGGCTATGTAGAAAGAACTGAACTCTAGAGAATTCATGAAATGATGAGCTTTAGATGGGAAAAGTAAGAATTAGCACAGATGCCAGGAGTGGCCAGGAGGCTAGGTTGAGAAACAGGAGTGAGGACAGACTATGAGGGTTAGAGGGCATGTGATGAGAGGTTACAGGAATCTAAAGCTTCTTCTGGTGATTGATACAAACAAGGATAAAGGGCAGGGAGTCCTGGAAATGGCATGGAACTGCTGTGTTGTCAAGGCAGGAAAGGTTAGATGCCTTCAAGGATGCCGAGGGGGAGAGATTGATAGATCTGTGTCCACTGCTTCACCATGCACAGTTGCTCTAATATTTTACTCAAAAGGAAAGAGGGTACTTTCTTTTTTTTTTTAATCATTTTTCCCCCCAAAGATTTTATTTATTTGACACAGAGAGAGATCACAAGTAGGCAGAGAGGCAGGCAGAGGGGGAGGGGAAAGCAGGCTCCCTGTGGAGCAGAGAGCCCGATGTAGGGCTCGATCCCAAGACCCTGGGATCATGACCTGAGCCGAAGGCAAAGGCTTAACCCACTGAGCCACCCAGGCACCCCAAGAGGGTACTTTCAAAACAGGTTCCCTTTTTATTTCAAATGAAGAGACTAAAAGTTGCTAGTAGGAATGTTCCACTGATACTAATATTGATGGAACACATTATAGTGGTGGCTCTCAACCTTGACTGAACTTTCAGAACTATTGATACCTGGATCCCAACTCCAGATCAATCGGAGATGTGGCCTGAGCAGTTGGGGGCTTTTTAAAACCTCTTCAGGTGATTTTAACTTGGCAGCCAAAGCTGAGAACCATTGCTTTATACAAATAAACTTTATTTTCCAAGTGAAATCCACTATTAATTATTTGGTTGAATTTGGCATATTTTCTCAAATAGTTGTACTGTTTGCTTATTAGTTCATCTTTCACACATAAGCACATCCTGGGTTTAAAATTTCTGGAGCTATTTCACTTTAGTAAAAATTTGTGTTCATCCAAGACAAGATCTGTCGATAATTGAAAGTATTTAACCTACGAAGCCTTGGTTCTTTCATCCTTACAAAACTGGGAATTAAATGAGGTATTAGGTGTATAAAGCATTATATCCTATTGATGCAAGTATGAAGTAAGCACTAGAGGGTACATGGCCACAAAAAGAATTGAGTAGAACTGAAAAATTTGTATTTTCTTTAGGTACCTATACGTGTATTTTTGGATCTGTCCTCATTGCCCTGTATACCTTTGAGCAAGCCAGTGGAACTGTTAAGACTAGATTTAATGACTCCATATTTGAACACCTCTAACAGAGAAGTGAAGGTAATACAAAATGATTATTTTTTTCATATTTAGGATTATCTTAAGCTAGGTAATACTTAATGTACACAAAATAGTTTTTGCCACTTTCGTTGACAATTTAAATGTTATGTTTTTTTCTAAACAATATCTTAAAAGGAGCTTGAGTAAATACTAGTGAATACAGTAGATTGGTATTAATTTGAATTGGGTGATTAAATCTTTATAAAATTTGGAGCTAAAATTTACTAAAAAAACAGACTTACTTATCCAGGTCTACTCTACTTACTCTGATAAAATTTTCATGATTTCTTAATTTTCATAGGTACACATTTGTAAATCTGGACAAGTGACTGCCATTCCCTTTTGGTATCATATGTACCTTGATGACGAGATTAGGTTGGATACTTCAGGTGAAGCCTCCCACTGGAAACAAGCTGCAGTTGTTTTAGAGAATCCTATCCAGGTGGAAATGGGAGAGGAATTAGTACTCAGTGTCCAGCACCACAAAAGCAGTGTCAGCATCACAGTAAAGCAATGAAGAGCAGTTTTCTAATGAAAAACTGTCCAGGTAGAGCAGCAAGTACACAATTCTGGTCTGAATTAGTAGTGGAATTGTAATGATAAAATGGGGGTATAAAGATTTAATTCCTTGTAATGGTCAAGTATTTTTTAAAAATTGATTAATAAAGTATATTTAAAAGATCTTAAAGAGGAGCATTATTACAGAGATATTGTTGCAGACTTCCTTTCTCAAAAAGACTGTCAGTGATTTTCCAAATTAGCAGTTTGTTTTTATTGCTTGGTTGTACTTCACAGTGGTTTCAATTTTGCTCAATACTCTAGTCTACACTCTAGCTATAATGACAAGGGATTTGAGTCCCATCTTCATGCCAGTAAGTAGAGCAAAACTTTTAATTTTTAAGGTATCTTGGTTTCTTTGAGTCCAAACTTCTTAATTGGGATACATCAGAAAGTTGGCTGCCATTAAAGACTGAGGGATATGGTTACTTGTAAATTTGAAGCCTGCTTCTTTTAAATACTATACTTCTGAAACTCCTTGGGTTTTGTGTTTTGAGAATGCGGACTTCAATTAAGAATCTAAGCTATATGCTAAATCTAAGAGAGTAAAAGTTAGGGATGAAGTAAAATCTATAGATGGCATTTTTCCTGGTCTACTTCGGCAAAGAAAATTTAAAAAAACTTGTAAATTCAAGAAAGAGCTAAACCCAAACCAGTGTTTTTAAAAATTTTGGTCTGAATGCATAGTAAGAAATATATAATTGGCCCAGATTTTAAAAAGACTTGCAACAGGGAGATTAATAAGATAATCGTGCCTTGTATTTACTGTGTGCTCTTTGTAAGGAAGCCACAAAAAAATTAAGATGCACTTTCTTTCTACATTGCCTATTCTCATCGCTTTACTTTAAATAGAAGTGTTTTTAAGAGTGGAAAGAATGAAGACTGCATTTAATTACTGTGAACCAGTACATAAATGTGAATGTGTGTGTGCATAAATATATGAAGCAAAGATTTTGAGAAAAATATTTATTCTTGCTATGTTAACAACCTACACTGGCACTTTCTAAATTTCAGTATAGAATGTTAAACATTACCCGGTGGGTTGTGATTAGCAATTAGAGAAACTCCACCCTGAGTAATAAATGTCTCTGAAATAGAACCTCCACATCTTCTGACTGTGGTTTAATGAGTAATTAAGAATACTCAGCCTAGCTTTGTTTGCTGACACCCTTCAAAGCACTAAGGAAAAGTAGACTCTATTTCTTTCTCTTTTTTTTTTTTGAAAATATTTTATTCATTTATTTGTCAGAGGGAGAGAGAGAGAGAGAGAACACAAGCAGGGGGAGTAGCAGGCAGGGCAGGCAGGCAGAGGAAAAAACCAGGGTCCCTTCCAAGGAAGGAAGGAGTTTAATGCAGGAATTGATCCCAGGACCCTGGGATCATGACCTGAGCTGAAGGCAAATGCCCAACCAGTTGAGCCACCCAGGCATCCCTAGACTCCATTTCTATCACAAGGTTCTTATTTATTCTCTTAGTCTTCTATCCAGCTTATTTTCATCTAAAAGTCATGGATAATCTGTTAATCTATTACCAGTGTTGCAAATAGGATTTTTAAATAGTAGTTGTTTTAAAGATTAATATTAGGTCCTACTTAATTCTCCTGAAAGGAACAGAAGACACAGGTGTCTTTTCATTTTAGGTATGCAATTTCTAAACTTTAATCTTTCTGGACTTCTTTTTTGCTGTGCCTCTAATCAAGAACTTTTTGTAAAAATATTAAGGGTTTATGTTTAAAGAATGAGAGACAAAAAATTGCAGAAAATAAATGATAAATTCTTATTTATTGAAAGACATCCAGTTGAGAAATAGAGAAATAATTGTTAGGTAGGCATATATGGCACATGATTATGATTAAGTTCCACTAATTCATATTTCCAAATTACACTTTCTGCTAAACCCAGAGCATTATATTCATGCAGCAGTGGTAGGGAGCATTGATTTTTTTTTTTTTTTTAATGTCCATCCTCTTGATAAAGCAATGTAGTATGAGGAACATTTAGTAGAATCATTTTCTACCATTGGAGTATGTGATACTCTAATGTTAAGAAGAAATCAAGTCTAAGTCTAGGATATTCAGACTAATTATTTGTGATATACAAAACTCAGTCAGTTATATAAATCCAGTAGTTCCACCTGGCTTTCACCTTCTTTGTGTTGAAGTTTTCCATCATTTATGGCTTGTCCCAAGCACAAAATCCTGAGCAATGGGATACCAGGTAATGAAACAACATGGTAGCAGGAGTAGTTTACTTTTGCACACTGTTCAGGAGGCCACGGATTTATCTATAAGTTCTTTTTTCTCTTCTGCAGTATCATTACATAGTTCATCAGATACATTAGCTGTAGTAGGTGTAGTCTGGGGAGTCACAGTGTGTCCAAACCCTTGGTAGTGACCCATGGGTGAAGGTGGTACAGAAGAGGCAACAGAAATTGCATCTTGTGAAGATGAGGATAACAAGCTTGTATGTTCATTTTGATCTTGATCCTCAGGAAAAAACTTTTTCCTAGGATGTCCCATGACTGTCCTTCCTTTAAAGTAATAGAAAAGTTTCCAAGTTAGCAAAAAGTTGTTTTTACCACTATAAACTTAACATGCTAAGAATAAGTTCTCCCTCCCATCTCTCAATTTGAAGAGCCTTACTGGTACTGCTTTAAACAAAATCTTTTCATCTCTGAAATAGCTACTAAATTGCCCTAGTAGGAGAACTGCAAGAACCTGTCTATTTGGGTGAATGAAATGGCTGGTACTTACCAACATGCCTTACTTGTTCAGAAATATCATCCCTAATATCTGAAACATCCCACATGGCAAGAAAGGAATCAAAGCATGAGCCCTCTTCTGCTTCTTGGACATAGGGTTTATATGAGAAAGTGTAGTGATGAGCAATAGCGGCAAGGAACATCTCAATACAGATGATAAAGTCCTACAATAACAAAAACAAAAAAGCAGCCATCTTTAAGCTTATATCTAGTTTTGTAGATAAAGGAAAAGCACTATCTTTCTCTCTTCTCAGCAAGTATTTGAATATCAACAGCTGTTTTTTCCTCATAAGGTTATATTCATTTTTTCTTTTTCTAAAATAACTATTTTTGATCTCTTAAAGGACAAAATGGCAACAATTTATATCTATTTTATACTACCTCAGTCAAGTATGTTTTAGCAAAATACAATGTATTCTCAATCCACTGCCCAAAGACTAAGAGAAATGCACAGAGAGAAACTGACTAGGAAAAACCAAATCTAGGTTCTATTCCTGGTTCTACCACATATTAGTGATGATGGCTAGTCTCTCTAGGGTTCCTCCTTTTCCTCCTCTGCAGAGTGAGGAGAATAGAATCCCCACAGCCTACATGTTATCAGGTTCAGGAGATAATATGTAAAATGGGTAAACAGTAAAGTTTTATTAAGTTCACAGAGAGCACTAACCTGGAGTCCTGTAGCCACAGCTTCTACAGTTTGCCATTCCCATGTATGCTTTTCAGAAATAACGCCAACTTTTACCAACAAAGCAATAACTACTGCTTGCCTATATGTTAGGAAAAGGTAAACGCCATATCTATATCAAGCATAAAATGAGCAGGTGTTTTAAAAATATGCCATTTAAAAAGTTAAACCCCAGTACAACTTGTGGACCACCACACCACCACCACCCTGCCTTCATAGCATACTCCTGAAGACATTGCACATCTATTGTAAATACATTTATCCGCTTTAAAAGTTTATTCTTCCAGTAGTTTCGTCATACGAATTTTGATTATGCATTCTTATACACATGGAACTTCAAAACTTGGTTTATATGTCTTTGTTTTGAAAGTGTATACAAGTAATTAGATTTTAAGTTCTTCCTATACCCAGACAATGCCCAAAACCTGGAATAATAAACATTTAAAATAAAGGACAAGTGTTATTTACACATATATTAATTATTCAGATTATTTTTTAAAACATTTTGAAACCAGTCTTGTTAGAAGTGCTGGAACTACAGACAAACTCAGAAGGCACTGGACTCCCAAGGTGGGAGTCACAATGAACATTTCCAGCACATCCATGACTATGACCCTAAGGTTAAATTTTAACAGCTAATAATGAGATAGTTAAGTTCTGTATGTAAGAATTTTACTTTAATACTGCTTATAATGGTCAAAGAATTAGGAACAACCTAAATGTCAATAGGAGAGTAGTTAAAAAGTTAGATCCACAGAACAGAATACTGAGTAAAACCATAAAAACCCAAATGGTAAGAAAACTATATCCTCACTTTATTGATAGAGAACTATATCCACAGCATACTGAATGTATCCTTGAATTCAGCAAGTTTTTATGGTATGAAACTCTTTCTGTGGCATTTTATATGTAACATTATCTGCACCACAATATTAATCATTCTTTCTGGATGGTAGGGTTTCAAGGATGATTCTTTTTCCCCTTTTTGTACTTGTATACTGTTAAATTTGGTGTATTTGTTTCTAGGTCCCCCATCACCCACCCTTTTTACTAAACTGGGACTATGTACAGTTTTGCTGGGTGGCTCAGTGGGTTAAGCCTCTGCCTTTGGCTCGGGTCATGGTCTCAGGGTCCTGGGATCGAGTCCCGCCTCGGGCTCTCTGCTTGGTGGGGAGCCTGCTTCCTCCTCTCTCTCTGCCTGCCTCTCTGCCTACTTGTGATCTCTCTCTGTCAAATAAATAAATAAAATCTTTTTTAAAAAATGTATTTTACTAAGTAAATGAACATTACCTCACATTATTAAATATTCTTATGTTTATCTTTCAAACTATAGACTATTCTCTTATATGAAAGGACCACCATATATTCTTTAATGATTCCTCTAGTGCTGAGACAGGCTGTCTCAAATTATTTTCTTCTTATAAGTGTGATGGTGACCATCTGATTATTTCTTTATGAAAAACCAAGAAGGGCTAAACAGATGAACTTTTCAAAAGGTAAGCAGAAACATTTTAATTCATTTTCTATATTAAAACTATTTTGAAAATCCTCCCTAATCAATAGTGTTATTGCCCTGTAGAAAATGAGAACATCTATATTCAAGAGAAAGCAACACTTACCAAAAAGAAACAAAAACCACCAGTTTTACACAAAGAAATTTGCCAACAGGTTGGATTGGACTCAGTTCTTCCTTCAGTACTTTGTAAAATAGAAGCAGGCAATACATGGCAAACTAGAAACAAAATTAACAACAGTTAAACTTCAATAAGAATAACTAAATACAGTAACAGAAATAACAGTTACAAACCAGAGACCTGGTACAGAGTAATATTTTAGGCAGTTTTTTCTAGGTTTTCTATTCTGTTATTTTTATTTTATTTTAAAGATTTGACAGACAGAGATCACAAGCAGGCAGAGAGCCCGATGTGAGGCTTGATCCCAGGACTCTGGGATCATGACCTGAGCTGAAGGCAGAGGCTTTAACTCTCTGAGCCACCCAGATGCCCCTATTCTGTTATTTTTAGATAAATAATGAGCTTTCAGAGTTTACTGTGGATGAAATTACAGGATACGAAATTTCTCAGAAGAGATGTATAATGTCTTCCCTGAAAATGTTTCTGAGTATTCCCTTATGGGGGCCCATAAGGAGAATAATGAATAAATGACTGTCATGAATGGAGGAAAAGGCCCTCATTCAGCCCAAATAAAAATATATATCTGCTTATTAGACAACATAGTAAATAAGTACTATTTGACTAAAATTATGACCATGAAATATGAAAGGAATCAGGGAAACAATTTTTCTTGAGGGCAGTATGTTAATCCAGCTCAATTTATTTTTTTAAAATAAGTTTTCAAGACTATCGTTTATTTTTAGAAATCAGTTCTAACAACCTAGTGCATTGTACATACAAATAAACATTTCCCTAGAACTTTAGTTTTCCCCATTATAATTATATAAAATGTTCAGGTAAAATATTTTAGAATATGAAAGCAATAAAGAAAAATACAAAGCTGCCCACAGTCTCATTATCCAATCATTCCCTTCTACACACAAGGTGCTTTTTAGCAGGTATCATCAACTAAAATGTAAAATTTTGTTGCCTGACTTTTCCCCCACTTTAAGTATGTTACTTTTTGTATGTTTCACAGGCTTGATCATGACCTGAGCTGAAGGCAGACACTTAACCAACTGAGCCACTCAGGTGCCCCAGACAGTTATTTTTTAGAGCATTTCAGTTTCTAGATCATAGTTTTTTAAAAAGGCATTCACAATTTTCCTTTATTCCACATATATGAGAGAAATTTATTCCTCCATTTTTTTTTCTTTAAAGATTTTATTTATTATTTATTTGACAGACAGAGATCACAAGTAGGCAGAGAGGCATGTGGTGGGGTTGGGGGGGAAGCAGGCTCCCTGGTGAGCAGAGAGCCTGACACGGGGCTCAATCCCAGGACCCTGGGATCATGACCTGAGCTGAAGGCAGAGGCTTTAACCCACTAAGCCACCCAGGCGCCCCTTATTTCTCCATTTTTATTCAAACCTGGTACTGGAGCGCCTGAGTGGCTCAGTTGGTTAAGCATCTGCCTTTGGCTCAGGTCATAATCCAAGGGTCCTGGGATCGAGCCCTGCATCTGGCTCCCTGCTCAGTGGAGAGCCTGCTTCTCTTCCTGTTTGTGCTGCACACCCAGGTGCACGTTCTCAGATATATATATAAATAAAATCTTTAAAAAGAAAAAAACCAAATATTTTAAAAAACCCAAACAAACATGGTACTGTCAAATACCAATTACACTTTTTTTTTTTAAAGACATAGAAATTTTCTCTTTTTGAGTATGCCTAGGTTATGTGTTTTTTAAGGAGAACACTGTGCTTTCATTTATGATATCCACACAAGTGTGTAATGACTACCAGAACCAAATGAACAAACATGAACAACAGGTCAAGGTAAAAGTCACCAGATAATTTACAAAGATACTGTATTTTTATATATGTATAAAGACATGTCAAAGTTTCTTCAAGTTCCTTCCTATAAATTGAATTTCAAAATTAAAAAACAATGAACTTTATTCCCAGAGAAACTTCTAAGAAAATTAAGAGTCAAAGATACTAATTTAATGTAATTAAAATTAATATTTACTCACCAATTGTGACATGTTGTTTATTATAACCAAATAAGTCCAAGCATTCGAAAAGCTAAAGTTCCCTTCATCATATATACCAAGCAGCTCACAGATTCTTAAAAATGGTAAAAATGAGATTTATGATTAACTAAAACAAAATATAGTTTAAAACACAGCACTGACAGTAATACTTAAATTTACAAGTCAGTTTAGTTAAAAGACCCCATAGATAAGACTCCACTTGATTTTTGGTCAGAGAGGTGGTTTAAAATGAAAATAATTTTCCAGTAATGCTACCATATTATTATCCCTCATCTTAAATCCAAAATAAGACATATACATTGAATTAGAGGAGGTAATTACTAGATTAAAAAAAAAATTAATGTCACCTAATTTTGAAAACCTTATTAAGACATGTAATACAAGTCAATAAATAAAACTATAATTTTTTCCCCAAACTATCTTGGGAGGTAAATTTTATGAATACCCAGATCTCAGAATTAACTTACATGATTCCCCAGTTTCTAAACTGCAGAAAAAGCATGGCTTCATAAATAAATTAGTTTAATTCTAAGGTAAATGTTACTAAAGAAATGCTAGCTCAAAGGTAAAATAAAGAAATGAATGCTGCCTTCACCTTTCTTCCCCCTCTTCTCTGAACATGCACAATTATGATTAACAGATAAAACATGTAATCTATTCACTTTATCTGATATTCTTAAATTTTTCGGGAATAGTTTTACCAAATAGCTTAATAATATGCCATTTTACCTCATCTCCTAAGCCTTGTCAGAATTCTTACAAAAGAAAAATATGACTTATCCTTGAAATCTAGTACTCATATTCTAGGTTAACCATATAAAAATAAAACCATATAATGAACCTAAGGTAGCATACTTTAACTTCATGTAACAGATGTTTTTGTAGAGCTATGTGAACATTAATATTCGAGGAAAAAAAAAAGCATTTTTTAAAATGTTTCCCAGAAAGCTGTGGAGATTGTTATTTAGAAGAATTCTTTGGTGATTCTTTGCTTATAAATGATCATCTTATTTATTGTTTATAGTAGGGTTTCTACATACTCTGTTTTTTATAACAGACTAGATCTATAGCATAAACAAGTAAATTAATGCTCTTTGTGCATCCTCTTATGAAGTCAGAGCACGAGGATTTTAAGAAACGATAATATAAATTCTTTGTACTTACAAAGCAACAATAGTGGTGAATGGTCTGACCACTGTATACTGCAAAACACCCAGTTTGCATCTGAACAGCAATACTCTGCCAAAGAGTGGGAAAAAGAAAAACCTTAGAATTTCAACTACTCATTTAAATAGTACCAGATTTTCTCCAAAGCCCCCAAATTAAAATCACTTTGACAAATGATGCCATATTTATATTTCATTCTTTTAATCTTGTCATTCTAAATGATAACTGGGGAGGAATGTAGATGGTGGCAAACATTGTTTAAATGCTGTTTTGAAAATAATTTGACAACTACATCTTCTGAAAGATATCCCTTTCTATGTTTAGTCTCAAATTCCTGATTACTACAGTACAGAAAGAAGTGTATCCCTCTATGTTTCTGGAAGAAAGACTGAATAACAAATGAACTGTATGCATGTAAATGTGAAAGCATATTCAGAAGGTATTATTTACATTTAAGGTTCAGTTTCAAGTTTGGAATTTAAATATCATTCCAGAGAGTATCACTGATTAGATATTATGAAAGGACAAAAAAAGATCCTGCATAAACAGTTTTTATCCTATTGCTGGGCTCACTCAACAGAGGAGAAAATTCACAAAGAGTAACAAAACAAAAAGTCCGGAAATAAAAAAGGCTCTCTACCTTGACAGCCTTGTGCAAGCCTTCTTAAAAGACCAAGTTGCTCTGAGGGCAAATGCTTTATTTAGTACTACTATCAGGAGAACTGATTATCAGTGTTAGGTATTATAAATCCCCTAATTTTAAGAATTATTACATCTAGGGGCACCTGAGTGGCTCAGTCAGTTAAGTGGCTGACTCTTGATTTCAGCTCAGGTCATGATCTTAGGGTTCTGGGATCGAGCCCCATGCTGGCCTCTGCAGTCAGCAGAGAATCTGCTTGAGGAGTCTCTCTCCCTCTGCTTCTCTCCCCATGTGCACACTCTCTCTCAAATGAATAAATAAATCTTAGGAAAAAAAAAAGAATTACACCTAAACAGGAGACTGAGAATCTGGCATTCAAGCCTTGAGGTGTTATGTTAATAAAACTGAATAAAGAAACTGTTGGGGTTCTGTATGCTGAGAGCCTTCTCCCTGCTGAGATGGTTCACTCCCATTTAAAGCCAAGTGTGCCCCATGTGGAGGCCTAAGGGGTGCACTTGGGCTTGTTGCAAGACCTCCTGAGAGAATGCCTTGGCTATACATGCTGTGCTTCCTGCCCCATACTCTATAAATTGGGTCAAGTCAATTAGCTACCTTTGAAAGCTGTAGAGAATTACTGAGCTGGAAGATGTATTTGAAGAAATTGCCCAAAATGTAGCAAAGGTTGAGACAAAGAGAAAATGTGAAAGAGAGTTACAAAGAACTGAACAAAATCAGAAGATCTAACATATTTTTAGTTACAGAGGTCAGTAGAGGAAAGACAAAATCAGAAGAGGTTATGGCTAGGAACTCTGCATAACAGATGAAAGATAAAAATCTACAGGTTGAGGCACCCTGTAAATTAGGCAGGACTAAAGCAGAAATAAAACAATCTACATACTTCATGGTGAATCTGCAGAACATCGAAAACTGGGTCTTAAATGCAGGTGGAGACAGATCAACTATAATGGAATAACAAACTGACAGGAGAAGCTTAGCAGTAATAATCGAAGGCAGAATTAGGAAGAATAAAATCTTCAAAATGCTTGGAGAAAATTCCTGCCAACACAGAATTACACCCAACAAAACTGCCTTTCAAGGATTAGGGCAAATAAAGATACTTTTGGATAGGTGTACCTGAGAAAATTTGACACTGCTACATTGACACTGCAGGGAACTTTTAAGGGCCAGACTTTAGAAAGAAGGAAATGATCCCACAGAGAGTGAAAATGCAAGGAGTGCAGAGTAAGTAAATTTTTAATATTTGTAGTTAAATCTACAAAAGATTTTAAAAAAGCCTATCCAGGGGCGCCTATCAGTGGGTTAAAGCCTCTGCCTTCAGCTCAGGTCATGATCTCAGGGTCCTGGGATCGAGCCCCACATCAGGATCTCTGCTCAGTGGGGAGCCTGCTTCCTCCTCTCTCTCTGCCTGCCTCTCCGCCTACTTGTAATCTGTCAAATAAATAAATAAAATCTTTAAAAAAATGCAAAAAAAGTATCTAATTTTTAAGATTAAAGTTAGATTTTAAGTAATTACAGTAAATTTTAGACTCTTTAAGTATTCATGATAACATCAGAAACTATGTGACTTTTAAACCACTGATAAAAAATGGAATAAGAAAAAAAAAATGGAGTAAAAAAACAAAAATAGCAACAATAACAAAATAATTAACTACCAGTGGAATCTGGAGTAGCACCCAGGTAGCAAAGAGGTTGATATAGCTGCAATAAAGTACATATTTTTGTAATAGGTAAAAATAGTCATGTTAAAATTATAAATTGTCAAAGATTATACCCCATTCTGCTACTATATGAGCTGTAAAAAAGCTTTTGGTTTTCAAGGTTTCTTAAAAAGTATTTTATAATAAAAAAATCTATAATATATTATTTGTTAAATGTGGGTGTTTTAAAACAGATTTTTCTGTTTACATTTGTTTGTATTCCTCTGTTTGGAAAACTTTAAAATTATTTATTAAAATCTCCATTAGAATGTGGATTCCTGAACTGGATCCTAGAAAGAAAAAGTACATTAGTGGAAAAACTTGGGCAATCGGAAGAATTTGCAATTAGAAGTATTATACCAATGTACTTTCTTTTTTTAAGATTTATTTATTTTAGAGAGAGTGCATGCACAAGCACATGTTGAGTGGGGGGAGGGGCAGAGGGTGAGAAAGAGAATCTCAAGCCAGCTGAGCACAGACCCCCACACAGGGCTTGATCTCAGGACCCTGAGATCATGACCTAATTTGAAATCAAGAGTCCAACACTTAACTGACTGAGACACTCAGGCACCCCACCAATGTATTTCTTAGTTTTGACAAATGTACCATGATTACATAAGATGTTAAACATTAGGGGAAGCTGGGTAAGGGTGTATTATAAATCTGTCTTGTCTTTGCATCTTTACTGTAAATTTAAAAATTATTCTAAAATAAAGGCTTACTTAAAAAATGGAGTCAGTGATAAAAGAACAGAAGACAAAAAGAAAACAAACAGATGGCAAGATTTAAAATGACTATATCAATAATCAAAAAAATCTAAATGGTCTAATTTAAGTGATGAACTGTCAGATTAGAATTCAAAAAATACTAAATTTATAAGACGTAATATATCTAAAACATAAGGAAATGGAAAAGATGAAAGCCAAGGGTAGAGAAAGATATGCCAGGCAAATACTAAACAAAAGATGGGAAACCTATTAATATCAGAGAAAATAATTTTAAGACAAGAACTTTTTTTTTTTTTTTTTTAAATTAGAAAGCATGCCTGAGACTGAAGGGGGAGGGGCAGAAGAAGGTAGAGGGAGAGAGACTTAAGCAGACTCCATCCATGCTCAGCCTGGAGCCCAATGCAGGGCTTGATCTCATGACCCTGAGATTATGACCTGAGTCAAAATCAATAGTTGGGGGCACCTGGGTGGCTCAGTGGGTTAAAGCCTCTGCCTTCGGCTCAGGTCAGGATCCCAGGGTCCTGGGATCGAGCCCCACATCGGGCTCTCTGCTCAGCAGGGAGCCTGCTTCCTCCTCTCTCTCTGTCTGCCTCTCCAGCTACTTGTGATCTCTGTCTGTTAAATAAATAAAATCTTAAAAAAAAAAAAAATCAATAGTTGGATGCTTAACTGACTAAACTTCTCAGGCACTTAAGACAAAAAAGATTATTTGGAATAGAAACAGCATCAAAATATATAAAACAAAAATTGACAGAAGTATAGAAAGAAAGTGACAACCTGGCAGAATTTAAGTATCTTTTTCAGTAACAGTACAAGTAGTCAAAATCAACAGAAATACAGAGAATTTGAATAACACATAAGCTTGAGCCCATCATGCACATAAATATAACACAGCCATTGATTAATATAAAATTTACACTCTCTTCAAACATACAAAACCTTTATAAAAACTGATCATGTACTAAGGACATGAAACAAATCTTAGCCAATTCTAAAGGCTGTCTCAGAGAGAGTATATTCTCTGACTGCAATGAAAAGAAATAAAATGAAAATCCACCCCAAATCCTGTTTGGAAATTTAAAAATATTCCAGAATAACTCCAGTAAAGAAAAAATCCCAACAGGAATTTAAAATGGGATGATAATGAAATTACAGAACATAAAATCTGGGATTTATGTGGTCATGGGATATTAACTAGACTTACTGTGGTGACCATTTTGCAATACATATAAATATTTAATAATTAAATTGTACAACTGAAATTAATATAATGTATGTCAATTACATTTCTATAAAAAAACCTGGAATTCAGTGAATATAGAACTTGAAGGGAAATATACAGTTCTTAATGCAGTATTAAAAAAGGGGATGGCTGGCTGGTTCAATCAGAAGACCAAGTGACTTGATCTTGGAGTGGTTGTGTTCAAGCCCTACATTAGGTATAAAGATTTGGTGTAAAAATTTAAAAACTCTCAAAAAAAAAAAAAAAGAAAGGCTATGTAAATTAGTGAGCTAAGGCTCTAACATGTTAGGAAAAGATAGTAAACCAAAAGAAATGGGAAAAAGGAAGTAAAAATAGGGCAGAAATGAGTGATAGAGAAAACCAATATATTACACAGAAAATCAACAAAGCCAAAAATCAGTTCTTTAAAATTTTTATCATTTTAAGTTTTTTAAAATATTTTATTTAGTTGAGAGAGAGTGAGCAGAGTGAGAGCGAGCACAAGTGGGGGGTGGGATCAGACTCCACTCCCCACCGAGCAGGGAGCCTGATGTGGGGCTTGATCCCAGGACCTCAGGATCATGACCTGAGCCAAGGGCAGATGCTTAACTGACTGAGCCACCCAGGTGCCCCCAAAATCCAGTTCTTGAAAAGACTAGTAAAATAGGCAAACTTCTGACAAGATTTTCAAGGAAAAAAATAAAGATACAAACAGCATTACAAATGGAAAACGAATCATAACAACAGATCCAGAAGAGAGTGAGAATATATATAAACGTATGCCCATAAAGATTTATTTATTTGAGAGAGTGTGTGTGCATGTATGAGTTGGGGCAGGAGGGGGAGTTGGAGGGAGAGAGAATCCCAAGCAGGCTCACTGCTGAGCTTGGAGCCCAACTTGGGGTTCCATCTCAGGAGCCTGAGATCATGACCCGTACTGAAACTGAGGAGGATGCTTACCTGACTGAGACACCCAGATGGCCCTGTCTGTACATTTTTAAACTTTTTTTATTCTGCCTAACTCCTAAAAATTTTATTTTTTAAAAAATGATTTCAGAAACAACAGGATGCCTAAATAGTTCTATACTTGTCCTGCCATAAAGTCCAGGTCTAATCTTCAATGGTATAGCTACAGTCTTTTCCTGTGACACACAAATAAAAGGTGATAATGCCTATTCAGGCAGTATAACTTGGATATGGAAATCAGACAGGAACAATTTAAAAAAGGAAAATTATAGTCTAATCTCACTCATGAACATAGATGTAAAAATTCTAAACAAAATATGAGCAAACCAAACCTTGTGGTGTAGCAAAGCAGATGATACATCTTAATCACTTTGAATTTATCCTTGAAATACAGGGGGTTTTAACATTAGAAAAGCTATTAATCTAATTCACTAAATTAACAGGTTTAAGGCAAAAACCAACCATCTCAAAAGATACGTTAAAAATTCAAACAAGCCAGGAGTAAAAGAGAGCTAGCTCATTTAACTTGACAAAGGATGCCTACAAAACACCTTTAAAAACATAAAATTCAATTACATTTTATAAGAATTCCCTTTACAATCAGGAATAATTTAAGAATATCTAAGGCTACTCAACTGCACAGTGAGAAGAGAAATATACAGTATAGACTGGAAAGCAAAGAGATCCTTCACTTGAAGAGGACTATCTTCACACAGAACTTAGATCTACAGACTAAGAAAATTGTAACAGGATTTTTGGATTTAAGACCAACATGCCAAAACCAACTGCCTTTCTACACACTGGAAGCAATTAAAATAATTTTTAAAATAGATGCCATTTATAATATCAATAAATATGTTTATAAAATCAACAAAGATATGTATGACTTTTGAAAGTACATTTGAGGAAATGTGCTTTACTGAAAGGTAAATGAAAAGCTAAGTAAGTAGAAAGCTAGACCATAATCATGGTAAGACTCAAAAAATCATAAAGATGTCAATAAACCAAAGACAATTCAAATAACAACAACAACAAAAAAAACCCACAGTTTTTTCAAGCAACTTGCCAAACTGTTCCTAAAGTTTATATGTAAGAGCAAAACCCCCAAAATAGCCAAGATAATAGGGTCAGGGCCCTAGCCCCTCACTTTAAGGTTTATTAATAACTTGTAGTAGTTAGTGTATGGAATTGGTCCAGGAATAGAAAAGTTAACCAATAAAACAGAAGAAAAACAAAAAAACCAAAACAATAAGCCACAGACAGACCCATACGTGTTGAAACCTGACATAAGACAGAGACAGCAAGATCAGTGAGTGAGGGAGAAGGGAGAGAATGGTGCTAGGACAATTAGCTATCAGAATAAAATGAAACTGCATTTCTACTTCATACAACATAAAACATCGAATGTTTATAAATCTTAATGAGAAATTTTTGAAATCTTTGTAAGAAAAGCACAGGACAATGTTTTTGTAATCCTGTAATTGGAATAGTTTTTTGAACAAGACACACAAAAGTACTGACTATAAAATAAGATACATTTAACTATATTAAAATTAAATTCAAAACTTCTATTTATCAAAAGATTTAATAAAGGTGGCAAAGCATGCCAAAAACTATAAAAAAGGTATTTTCTATACACAGTAAACAAAGACTTGTATCTAAATATATAAATATCCCCTACAAAGCCATGAGACAGACAACCCATTAAAAAATGAGAAACAGGGCGCCTGGGTGTCTCAGTTGGTTAAGCGACTGCCTTCCGCTCAGGTCATGATCTCGGAGTTCCGGGACCAAGCTTCGCATAGGGCTTCCAGTTCCACGGGGAGTCTGCTTCTCCCTCTGACCTTCTCACCTCTATATTCTCTCTCACTCTCTAAGAAGTAAAATCTTAAAAAAAAAACAAAAACAAAAAACCCCCCAAAAAACAGAAACAAGAATTCCTTGGGAAAGGAAATACAAATACTTAATAAACATAAAAAGTTGCTTAACCTCATTACTAATCAAGGAAATCCAAATTAAGACCACAGCAATATACCACTTTATATTCCCTTGACAGGCAAACATAAAGAAGTCAGGGTAATTCCAAATGTAGGTGAGTATGTGGTTCAAGTAGAAGTGTTTTATACTGTCAGTGGGAGAGGAATATGGTACTGCCACTTCAGAAAACAATTTACCACTAACAAGGCTGAACAAAACCTAAAGACTTAGCATGCCACTACAAGGTACACACCCTAGGGCAATTTTTTTTCAAACTGTCAAATTTAACTTGTTAGGCCATGACCTGAATTTTAAAAACAAGAGGAAGGAAAGGAATATAGAGTAAGGATTAGTACCATTTCATGAAACCATTTCTTTCACCAGTATACTAAATTAACTGGTAAATGGTTTCCCCTCCTCCATACACAATTTAAGGTTCACTGAAAGAAAACTCAATGTGCTCACTGTTTATGTTACAGCAAGAGGACAAAAAGTTGACCTAGTTTTTTAATCAATTAACAACTGCAAACTTGCCAGCTATTTACATCTTATAACCAAAGCACTATACTGAATTATCCTAAACAGCAGAGCCTAATTAATTATCAGAGTTGTAACACCAGTTATCTATTAAAGGGAGACTGGTAGCCTACAATGCATTTATGCGTAAGAGCCGTTTTATTATTACTAAAGCCATACCTCTAAATTACATAACATAGGTAAACACTTAATCTTTTTTCAAAGCAAAGAATACCTGAGTTATAACCATGGATGCACTGCTGACATTATTCAGGCAGCAGCTATTAAAATTCAAGTCTCAGGAAAAAAAATGAAACCAACTGAGAGATTTAACAAGAATAAATGTAATTGTGTAGTTAGGAACAAATCAATTCCACAAGCACAGACTAGGGGGATTTTGACCAGTAGTATCCCTTGAAAAAGGTTTGGGGTTTTAAGTGGACTCCTAGCTAATTGTGATGAGCCACCCTGAAGGGAGAGCTAGAGTCTCATTTTAGGTTCTGTAGTATTAGGAAGAGAGTCCTAATCAAAGCCAAGCCATCATCATTGTATTTACTGGATCACTGCAATCTCTTCCATCCTTGTCCACTCTCAATTCAGTCCACAAAGAGCACAATAATCTCTAAAAATGAAATTTGGGCACTAGTTCTCTATTCAACAACCTATAATGGTTTCTCACTATCCTGACCAAACTTTAGACAGGTCTCCTCTGAGCTGTCTTTTCTTCTCTTTCTTTTTTTTTTTTTAAGATTTTTATTTATTTATTTGACAGACAAAGATCACAAGTAGGCAGAGAGGCAGGCAGAGAGAGAGGAGAAAGCAGGCTCCCGGCTGAGCAGAGAGCCTGATGCGGGGCTCCATCCCAGGACTCTGGGATCATGATCTGAGCCAAAGGCAGAGATCATAACCCACTGAGCCTCCCAGGCGCCCCCTTGAGTTGTCTTTTCAACTAGGCATCATTCTCAGGCCTTGTCCTTGGGGCCTAAGTCAGACTGAGTAAGAATACTGCTAAGTCATCCCTCTACCCCGATACCTGATTACCCTTGATACTTGCCAAGCTCCTCACCCCCAGCCTTGATGTGTAAGTGCTTGGTCTGCCCTTCCCAAGAATTCTATTATGTCATTTTAAAGAGAATTCCCCTTCCCTTGATGTCTCCTCTCAGTAATTTTCCATCCAGTGATCACCTCAATCTGCTCATTAGCTATAAATCTCTCTATCCATATTATATTTGTTGCTGGGCACAGTTATCTCTCCCCCATTTCAAACTTAAAATAGTTTTCTTTTACTATTCCTCTTTCATAGTCTTTTCCTTTACCTTCATAGCATTTCCTGATGTAAGTAACTCTGTATTTGTGTCTTCATTTAATTCCAAACGTCCGAACCGAAATGTAGGTTCTAGGAGTTCTACATCTGTTATATGCACTAGAATCTATCTATATATTGGCACATACTAAGTGCTCAATACATATCAAGTGTGTTAATGAACATATTAAGAGCTTACCATTTAAAATAGCTAGGTAGCTCCCTGTCATTGCACGTGTATAAACTAGAGACATATATAGTCCCAATGTTGGACAAATGGTTCTGTATTGCATAGTAGGCAATACAGGTCTCCCTAGGTTGTAGATCTACACTGATTACTGTAACTCCAAATCATTATAGTTATCTTGATTGGCAACTTTCACCTTAGTCCCCATTATCAGTGATCAAATCCTATCAGATCTTCAGTTGCAACCTCCTTTCATTCTAATTCCATCTCTCTTTCTCAGCTTATCTCACAAATGGGACTAAAATAACAACTTCCTAATTTATTTCTCCATTTCTGGAATCTTCCTCCCTCCAATGCATTCTTTATAGTATTACAAAATTAATCTTTCTAAAACGGTACCTTCAAAAGTTTCCTTGATGAAAAATATCCAATGGCTTATTCATATAAAAAATGCAATCTTAGCTTCAACTGAAATTTTCAGGCTTTATTTTTCTTTATTGTCCTCTACTGCTATAGAATAAGGCCAACAGACCATTATATAGTACTAGAATAAACACTAAACACTTACCCACTTAGACTATCTTGTCCCTGGGTCTTACACCTGATTTTGCCATTAACTAGCTATGTAATCTTAATCTCTGTAGATCCTGGGTTTCAACAGTGAAAGGATGTTGACTAAATGATTCACAGAGTTTTCTTCCCTGCAAGTTATCTATTTAGGATAAATAATGTACAAGAGAGTTCTTCCGTTTGTGTGGATTATAAAAATGTGTTTTCATACTCTTTAAACTTGACTATGAACTACTTGAGGGTAGGAACTCTTCTTAAACTTTCAGTCCTGCTCCTAGTACTTAACATGCTGCTTTACAGAGAAATGACTGGTGCTTAAAAATTTTGTCTAAATACATAAAAAGATTAAAATCAGTCATACTTACTCTCCCATTGTCCATGGTGGACAGCAACACAATGGAGGGAAATGTTTCTGCTGATCTTTGGCTTCAAGGATTAATACCAGATTTGGATACCGGTTAGTCAGATAATTGGTAAGGAATCCCATAAAGTTGTAAATGACATAAGCTTCATAACATTCCCTGCAGGTATCCACATATATTGCAATGCTGGGGTATTTCAAAGCTATCCACTATGAAAAAACACAGATGTTAAAAATATTGCAGCTAAAACGAATTGCCATTCCAATTCATGGTTATCACAATGCTAATTTTTAAACTTGGTATTTACATCAAACTTTCTAAAATTTATCAGAGCTACCAGACAATCTGTGAAATGAATTTTTAAAAGCAAAAAAGGTACTGGATACGTAAAAACATTCGTGTTGGGGGGGAGGGTGTAAATAGTATGAAGAAAGAAGCTAAATTACTCTGTAATTAGGTTCTTAAATATAATCTGAAATTTTTCTTGAGATAATCATAGAAAATGCAATTAAAGATATTTCCTTTATATTTAACCAAATTAAAGCAGTGATCTGTGTCAACTCCATGTTTGAATCCATCAGGGACAGGTTTTTCCCCCCCAAAACAAAAGATTTACTACATAAAAAGGATGATAATGTCATTTTAAATATTATATTTTTTAAAGGACTAAGAGCTAGTACTTAGAAATTTTACACGATTAAGCAAAAAAAAATAGCTATAGATTTTTTAAAATTTAAAACACCCATCTTTGCTATTGTCATACTTCATCTTTTTTACTAATATTAAAAACAAGTGAATCTTTGCACTTTTCTTACTAATCTGACTCCATATTGCCAAATAATAAACTTTCATTACTGTAAGCATTCTGTAAATATAGTTATATCATCAAGCAAGTTCTTAGCCAATGAGATAAAATTAAATATACTTACACTATCTAAACTGTATATAGGTACCATCCAAAGAATCCTAGTTGGAAAGCAAAGCATAAATTAAAAACATTTTACATCACAGTTATGAAATAAGTGAACATAACACTAGAAGAATTAAAATATATTCACACTTACCTTATTATTGGTTTCTGTAGTTCCGGTTGTGTATAATGCACTAAATGTTGCAATATCACCCACAGCGATATAGGTATAGTCAATAGCAAAAAGATTCCAGCAATAAACCAAGCCTTGGTGTGTATTCCAACCTTTAAAAAAAATAAATATTAATAAAATAAATCCTGATATTATAACTGAAAAGCTAAATAGAGAATCACAAGCAGGCTCCACGCTCAGGATAGAGCCCAACTCAGGGCTTGATCTCATGCCTTGAGATTATGACCTGAGCTGAAATAAGAATCAGACACTTAACTGACTGAGCCACCCAGACACCCCCAAAAAATCTTTAATGGTCTACTCCTTTGCTTTTATGTTTGGAGAGTTAAAATCCTACCTACATTTTCTATAAATTTTATTGTTACCCAACATGTTAGTAGAACATGTACAGAGTATTTATTGCCTAATAACTTTGCTAAGTTTTTTATATGTGTTATGTCTTTTAACCCTCCCACTTGATAAGTACTGCCAGAACTACTGTCCAAATAAACTGTGTTAATTCATGCTACTTCTATTATATACAACAGTATCAACTCAGGATATTACATTTTAAAAAGCTCTAATTTCATTTTTTAGGTATCTGATCAATATTTTATCCTTTAAAAGCTTACTCAATTTCTAAAAATATACTTTGGATGATTTTTTAAAAAAGATTTTATTTATTTATTTGAGAGAGAGAGAGAAAGAAAGAGACAGCATGAGCAAGGGGGAGGAGCAGCGGGAACAGGGAGGAGCCGACTCCATGCTGAGTAGGAAGCTGGATGAAGGGCTGGATTTGGAGGACTCTGGGATCATGACCTGAGCTGAAAGCAGACTCTTAGCTGATTGAGCCACCCAGGCACCCCTGAGCTATCTCATCTTAAGGTTGAGTTGAAGCAATTCACTCACTTTCCTGCCCACCCCCCCAAATTCTGAACTTCTGTTCTATCTGTGGAGCACGAGGGAGTGAATTTTATATTAATTTGTGAATTCACTCTTCAAGGCAGGAGTACAAATTAATGCTCATTTTTTTAAAGGAAAAAAAGTGGGCATTTAATTTTGGTACTTTTGGGATGTGAACAGTTAATTAAAAGAGCTAAAGTCCACAACTTCTAGTTTTACTTTTTTTGAACAAGATTTTTTTTTCAACAGGGGTATAAAAAGCGTTTTAAGTATAGAGAGAACAAATGCATTTTTACAACAATGAACTTCTACACTAAACAGTATGGAAAACCTGAACAGCAAACACAGTTAGCCCTTGAACAATTTGACAGCACCCCAACTCCTGTACAGGTGAAAATCTGCATATAATTTTTGATTCCCAAAAACTAACAGCCCACTACTGATCAGAAGCCTTACCTATCACATAAATAGTCCTTTAATAGATATTCTGTATGTTACATATATGTTTTCTTAAAGTAAGCAAGTAAGCTAGAGAAAAGAAAATGCTATTAAAAATCAAAGAGAAAATACATTTATAGCACTACACTGTATTTACTGACAAATATCTGTGTATAAGTGGACCTATAGCAGTTCACACCCATGCTGTTCAAGGACTAATTACACAAAAAGTATTGCTGAATGCTGGGGAATAATCAAAACAGTAAGTGAAAGCTAAGTATGTGGAGATGAAGATTCTAAAAGCAATGTCTGTGCAATCATTTTCCAGGATTTTTGCTTGGCTCAATTTCATTTAATATTTAGTACCGGTGGTCCCAGACTTACCTGATTCAACTTTCAATTTCTTGACTTTACAATGGTGCAAAAATAATGTGCATTCAGTAGAAACTATACTTTAAATTTTGATCTTTTCCTCAGTGTTTTGCTGTGTGGTCTGATGTTCTCCAGATGCTGGGCAGGGGCAGGGAGCTGTAGCTCCCAGTCAGAGATGGGATCAGGAGGGTAGACAATCTATACACTTAACAACTTCCTTCACATGTGATGGGATTACATCTGGAAAAACCCATAAACCCATCAACCCATGAAAAACCCATAAACCCATTGCTGTTGAAATACCCTCAGTTGAAATTGCATTTAATGCACTTAGCCTGCCAAACAGTATAGCCTAGCCTTGCCTCCCTTAAACATGCTCAGAACTCTTACATTAGCCTACACTTACTTGGGCAGAATCATCTAAAACACAGCCTACTATAAAGTGTTCAAGATCTCGTATCTCATGTAATTTACTGAATACTGAAAGTGAAAAACAGAATGGCTATATGGGCACAGAAGGGCTTTAACTGTATCGGTTGTTTACCCTCATGATTGCAGGGCTGGTGGAAAGCTACAGCTTGCTGCCCCGGCCCAGCATCATGAGAAGAACATTACACTACAAAGCACTAACCCAGGAAAAGAGCAATATTCAGAATCTGAAGTACAGTCTCTACTGAATGTATACTGCCTTCACACTACTGTAAAGTCAAAAAAATCGTTAAGTCAAACCATCATAATTGAGAACCTTCTGTATACCCACAGTGCCATTCTGTTTTTCACTTTCAGTACAGTGTTCAATAAAGGACATGAGATACTTGATACTTTATTATAAAATAGCCTGTGTTAGATGATTTTGCCCAACTGTAAGCTACAGTTATTCTGAGCATATTTAAAGTGGCTAGGCTAAGAGATGATGTTTGGCTGGTTAAGTGCATTAAATGCATTTTTACATACAATATATCCCACTTATGATGGGCTTATCAGGACATAACCCCATTATAAGTCAAGGAAGACCCATGTTCCTTTTAACGATGACCTAGAATAATAATAGCAGCATTTTCTAGATCTTCTCTGTTATAAGGTGACAATTAAGAACTGTATTGTCAAGTAATTTTAATGCCCACGTTTGTTATAATTCCTTACTGCCAACTTGGTGGTAGACTTAAGAGAAAAATGATGTGCTTGTGACTAATGAAGGCCAAGCATCCTCAGTGTGCTATAAAAAAGAAAGTTCTTTTCAAATGATCATAAAACAAGTGACTAGAGAACTGAGTCATTTGGCAACTGAGTGATGCCAAATTAAAAAAAAAATCTTGCATCAAAGAGTCAGTACCATTTTTACATTGCAGGTGGTAGTTTCAGAAACACATCATCTGTCCATATTGATGCCATTAATTTGAATCACTGGTTTTATAGTTTTTTGACTTTTGAGATACCTAAAAAAGCTATATGCATCTGTTTTGTGTGCACATATATTTAAGAAGTAAGTAAATGTTAGGTATCTGTAGAAATTATTAATATAATTATTACCTTTATTTTAATTTACATTTATTTCTCAATAAATTATTCACATTTGAATTGATATGAGGATATCATTAAGATTATTAGACTTATCAGCCATAAGTGGAGATACGTAGTATAGATTTTTCCCTCCTATGGTAACTTGAAGAAAGCAGAGAGGAAAGAAAAAACCATTAAGGACAATCATCCAGGAGTGAGTTAAGTAAAGCTGAGCCAAATGCTTTCAGAGCAGAGAGTAGAGTGCAATGAGAGTGCTCTCTGGATTCAATCCTCAGGAGAAGAGAGGAGCACTTACATAGAGAGAAGCTACTTGGGGTATAAGGACACGTAGGGCAGGGTAAAATGACAGCAGAGTAGTTTGACAGTATGTGTGCATTTAACTTACTGGACTTCCATTATTCATGCTTAGCCAAGTAAGAGACAGAAATAGTTTAAGTAGTTCAGATGGTCATCTTCCCATTCCAATAAGTAAGTATATGCCCCACCGTGGCACAGGATGGGCTCTATGAACTTCCTATTTTTTACAATCTCAGTTCCCACTGACTTCTCACTGTGGAAGCACAAGAATGCTAGTGTTTAAAACACAAAAATGTTTTTCATGCAAACTGTTCCTTAACATTTAGTGCTCAAGCAAATGTATGTTACTCTGCTTCAGGCGTTCAACTGAGAACCCAATCCCAACTAAGATGTTATTCCACATGAAAAAGAAATTGGGGCTCCAAAGCAATAGTGAAATTTTAAAAACAGTGATATAGGGTTTACTGAACACCTACTATGTGGCAGGCCCCATGTTACGCATTTTTGATACATAAACTCATTTAGTGAATAGTGATGTAGAGAATGACATATCGTATATAAAGCAATTAGCACAATGTCATGTTAGCCACTATCTCTCTGTGTCAGTTTTCCTACCCATAGGATGAGGACAACTCCTATGATTCACAGGTTTTAAGAAGATCAAATAAAATTACACCTAAATCTTGGGGACATGCTCTACTTATTGTATGTAACCTTAAAAACAAAACACAAGAGAAAAAAAACCCAAACCAAAAAAACCTGACTTAACCCACACTCCTATCCATAATGCCATTCATTTCTCTGGTCCACTTCATAGTAAAAACACTCAAAACAAAACCAAAAATGAACAAAAAAACTTGTCTTCGTATCCTGATACCACTTCTTTGACTCACATTCATTCTTCCAACAGTTTCAGTCCCTACAGCTCCACAGAAACCATTCCTAGGATCACCAATGACCCTCCTACCTTATGAAAACCAGCAGACGACTCAGGAGCACTATTCAGCTCCTGAAAACACTCTCCTTTTCTGGCTTCCAGACACCACTCTTTCGGCATTCTCTTTCCTCACTGGCTGAGGGAAACAAAAAGTTCCATTCATCTACCAGATTTCTAAATGTTGGTGCCAGGTTCTTAGCCTCTATAATCTCATTCACCCTTACGGATTTTTTTTTTCCCTTAAGATTTCACTTATTTATTTGACAGAGAGAGAGAGCCAGTGCACAAGCCAGGGAGTGTGGGAGAGGGAGAAGCAGGCTCCCCTCTGAGTAGGTAGGCTGATGCAGGGCTCCACCCCAGGACTCCAGGATCACCACCCGAGCACAAGACAGGCACTTAACCAACGGAGCCACCCAGGCACCCTATCCTTATGACCTTAGGCACCATCTCTTTCCTGACAACTCTCATTTTAATATCTGCAGCTCGAACCTTTCTGAACTCTTGCCTTGCGTATCCAACTGATGGTCTCTCATCCACTTCAAACTAAATGTCCAAAGCAGAACTCAAATTTCTCTCAAACCTGTCCCGATCAACTTTCCATCTCAGTAACTGGTATCACTATTTACCCTACTGTTCAAGATAAAAAAAACTCACAGTCGTTCTTGATTACTTTCTTTCTTTCATTGCCTCTCCTCCCCAACCCAACCTTTGGTAAAGTCCGGTTTCTTCACTGCCAAGGATACTTCAAATTCACTTTTCCATCTCTATTTCTACTATCCTGATTTGGGTCATAAGTCATTGTAACTCAGGCACTGATGACTTCTTAACTATCGTGAAGAGCTTTCTAATGTCCCTTTACTTCCACTTAATTTTCCATAGCTGGTAGTGGTGTTTTGAAGATGCCCAATTGTTCATTTCTTAGATCTTTTTTTAGTTTCTTCCATAGCATTTTGTGCAATTTTATTTTACTGATTTGGGGGTTTGTTTGTTTGTTTTTCATTGTTTTGTTGTTGTTGTTGTTGTTGTTGTTGTTGTAGTAGTGGTCTCCACCACGAAGTTCCATGCAAGTGGGAACCAGGTTTTTAGCTCTCACCATACTGAACACATGCCTGATTTATCACTGGGATGAAGGAAAGTTTGCAATTTTTAAACAGGGTAGCTGGGTGACATGAGTGGGCCTGAAGGACATAAAGGAATAAGAATACCACCTGGGATAAGAGAATGCCACGAATGGGGAACATTTAATGTAAGGGCCGTAGCCTACCCCAACATGTCTGAGCAAAATCAGTGGTAGAAGCCCAGAATTGGGGTAAGTCAGAGGGGGATGAGGTGGGGGTGGTGGCAGATTATGCCGGGCTATACTGGCCATAGTTAAAGCTGCCGGCTTTTAATCTGGAACTCTGAGTGATTGGAAAATTTACAGAAGAGGCACATACTGTGACTTAGGTTTTAATCAGATAATTTGGCTGGTGAATTGAGAATAGTCCAGATAAGACATGAAGAGAATTTGGTTCAGGGTGTTTGCAGTAGAGACTGCAGATTAAAATTTTCCTTACAAGCTGGCACTTAAAAACCACAGGTAACTAACAGCTAAGTGAAATCTTACATTGGATTGATACTGATATTAAATGTATTAGCCTTAAAAGGAGTTCCTATGACACACTCCAAAAAAATACTCCCAAGTAAGAGAATCCTAGTTGCATGAAGATGTCTATACTTGATTTCTGGTAGACAAATCATGAGAATAATCTACAATTCTAACAAATGGGGACTATTTAACATAGTGGAATATTATATTAACATGACAAATAACTACATAGGCTATGCCAATATGGGAAAGTCAACAAAATATAATTTAGTGAACATAGAGAAAACAAAATGTATATTAAGCTGCATTTTGTTTAATTATTTAAGAATCATTTCCAAAGCCTAAAATAGCCATGGGCTTGCCATTGCTCTTGTAAAATAGGTGTTGCTAAATAAAAGTACTTTCTGGTATTTATTAACTTAGAATTGAAAACTCACTGTACAATTTTTATAAAGTACCCATCTGAGTTGAGTATTTACCTTGGGGTCTTCCAGCTTGTAGTACACTTTACTGATGTCACAATAAGAATATGACATCAAAAAATATACAAGGGACTTTTTGCAAAATCTTTGTGGGTTAAGAGCTAGAGCTAATTTCTAAGTAAAAACAAACTACAAATTTAAACCCACTAGAATCCTTTAATTCAGGAAGCTAGTTAAGTGCTAACAGAATTCAAATACATGGTTTTCAAGGTTGTTTATTTGATCTAGTCAAGTCCAGTATCTGAACAGATCAGATTTCAGGAATAAAATTACCTTACTTTCTGGGAATTGATGAATACTTGCAAAAGAGTGCTCTTCTAAGCAGCAATCTTAATATAGTCTATTTTCTCAACCTGGTCCGCCTTCCACCCGCAGCATGCTTTGAAATACCGTGAACAAGAAACCAGACAGGTTTATCAACTAAGACTGGGCTCGTTTACATGACGTAATTTTCAGGATATCAAGTCTGGGGCATCTGGGGTAAAAAATGGGCCACCTTAGATAGAAGAAAGGGTGGACACTCATGGTGAAGGACCTTCTTACCTCCAGCTTCTGTAATTCCCACACGCACAGAGGAACCGCAACCACTATGGACACCAGGTAGATGACCACCGCTAAAGGTCGAATCCACTGTCTCCAATTCCTCCAGGTACAAGTGCAAGGCATGTTTCCGCATAAATCAGCTCCAAGTAGCAAGGAAAAAGAGCTCGAAGGAGATTGTATTGGGGAGCCCTGTTCTTTGGCTGTCGTGTCAACTCGCATACTACAGAGAACAGCTGTTGGGGGACTCTACCAGCAGCTCGAGCCGCCTCCTCGGCCCGCGCTGTGCTTTCTGCTGCTGCTACCGCAACTGCGGCCGCTCAGGGTGTTAGCAGGGAGCAGTGCGGGCAGCATCCTTTCTTCCCTGCCCCGCATCTACCCAGTTCTTCCGCGGTGGAATCCCCGGGCGGAGCCGCTGCCCTCACCTGGGTATCGCCCAGAGCTCCGCCTGCACCATGGCCTCGAGGACAGCGGCGCCGACCAGGACCGACTTCTAAACGCCCTGCACACAGTTTGGTTCTGTCCCGCAGCTGCCTGTCCACTTGCTCTTTTCTTGGGTAGTTGAGCTTCCTCCCTCCCGCGCCTGCAGGGGTCTCTTGGCCCGATTCTGCCGGCAGACAAGAGGCGAGGACTCAAACCCGCGGGGGCCAGGATTTCCTCACTCACTCCCACGGGACATCCCCCACAGCGGAACCCAAGGCCAACCCAGGGCTTCCGCTTCCGCCCCCGCTGTTTGAAGGTGCTGATTCGTCTACACTGCCAAGCTGGGCCCACCCCATCCGGCTCGCTTTACACTCTCTGATTGGTCATTTGCAGGGGGCGGGGCTGTAGAGAGGCGTAGAAAGGTGAGAAGGTTGGGAAGAGGAGGAGGTAGTTGGGAGTTGTTGGAACTGGTAGGGGTTCCCGGTGGCCGGTGAACAGGATTCTGGAAGCTGTGACGAATTGTTTGAAAAGACTTGAGGAATACCTGCTGCATTCTCCTCGCTGTATTCCAGCATTAAGAAAGCCTGGGTAAGAGGTTAGAACAAAGATCCCCGGTTTTCTCTGGGAGTGGATAGAGGAGCCGGAATAAGTCCGTGAAGAACGGGAAACGTCCTCCTGGTTTTCTATCAGTTTTTAGACTCCAGGGGAGGGCTACTTAGTTATTTCTGGATCCTGCAGAACATTCTGAAGGTAGCTTCATTTTAGAAGCAGCTGTAAGCTATGAATATCCTTTCCGCATTTAAGAACGTGTGTTAGAAACTCTGATACCCTTAAGTTTCAAAAGGCTTTGACATTCCAACTGACAGACTGTTTATGTGCTTCCAGCTTTTAGCTAAACCTATAGAGCCAGTTTGGTAAATAGGATCTTAAAGCCTTTCAAAACCAATAAACCCAACAGATATCTAACTTCTCCATTAGATATACGGGAAGTGTCCTATATTGTAATTCTCATTTTCTGAGGGGCAGGCATTGTACTGAATTCTTTACCTGCAGTATATCAGTTAATCTGTACAAAAATCCAGAAAGGTAGGCAGTTTTCCATGTTAAGTGAGAAAACAGGTTCAAGTGGTTAAGTAATTTGCTTTTGCTCCTTGAGCTAGTTAGTGGTAAGTGGCAATTCTAACCTTGGTCTCTTGACTCCAAAGGCACTGCTAAGTATTTGACCCGTCAGACTGTACCTGCCACCTGAGAATTTCTGACTAATGACTCTGTGGACAAGAAGACCTTGGTGTTGAGTGCACTTAGCCTGGAATTCTCACAGAGGCGCTGAGGGAGTCTTACCTTCCCCAATGTCAGCCGTCCTAGCTGAAGTCTGGAGCTGGATTTCTGCCCCCATCTACCAAATCCCTAACATCTCCCTTTTCCAACCTGGCCTCTTTTAATACAAACTGCTTTCTTAAAGCAAAATGGGCCTTTTGTGTGTTCTTCCTAAGGTAATCTACAAAATTAAAATAGTTGTTTATTCCCTAGTCACTAAACTATTGCATATTCCATTGTTAAATTTCAGAAAATAGAAGAACAAAGAAAAGTAACCGTTACCATGCAACCAAGTATAACCACTACTTACTTTTTGGTACACAATATTTCTTCCCTTGGACATACCGCACACACAGATTGTCTCTGCGCTTTCAGCCACAGCCACTGGCACCTTTAATCCTTCCTGCTGTGGGCAAACCTATTTCACCCAATGCGTGAAACCTTTTGCGATTTTTTCCATCTGTATTCTTACAGCATTCATGTTGTATGATAATTACCTATTCTTATGTCTTTTGGACCAAGTTCCTGGGAGCAAGCTAAAGTTCTAGAACTATTAGAATAAAGCAAGAGATAGAAGAGACCAGAATGTCAGATGCACAAGTGGTTTCACAGACCAGTTTGTGAACTGGGGTTCATCTATGGTGAAGTTTCTGCAGATCAGCGGAGGAATGAGAAAAGGATATATATAGTGAGTTTTCATTTAGTCAAATTTATTCTTAAGGATTGTGCTTTATTTTGAAATTGTCTCTTCTATTTCTTGCATGTGATGACAGTTATAGAGGCGTAGTTGTTTTTTAAATATTCTTCCTTGGAAAATAAAATATTGCTAACTTTATTTACTACCATTTAGTTTATTTTTGAAATTTTTCTTGGTTCATGGAGTCCTAAAATCTAGTAATCACTGAGATAGAGAATGGCCACCAGTTTCAGCAGTCATAATGCTGGTGTGAGTCTAATCTACTTTCTTTACTTGCTATAGGTATTTTCTGTATTCTTTCTGGATATGACTTAGTCTAAGTCTGAGGATGGATCTGAGCTTGATGGTGTTTAGAAAATAGGAACTGGTTGTAACTGGCAGATAGTACTAGGGCCAAAAGTAAGATATTAGTCATTCTTTATGAAGTTTATGTAGATAAAATGAAATTTCTGTTTGTCACTGTATTATATGAATATATGTAGATGGAATTTTGCCATCCATGTAGGCTGTTTGTGTTAGACTGACAAAAGACTAGTTGTTGTCAGTGTGACAAAATAATAAGAGAATTCACTTTGAGGGATCCTGAGAGGTGGGCACTGTTAACCCTTTGGCATGTATTTCCATCTCTCTCTGTAAATATGTCATGGTGGTCTTAAAATATGCTACAACTTCTTTGATGTCTTTCCCATAAAAAGATATACCTTGTGATGGACTTATGATTGATTTATACAATAGACTATAGTGAAAGTCATCATAATCCCTATATGTGATGTCAGAGGCTAGGTCACAAAAGGCCATGCAACTCCATCTTGTCTGTTGAAACGCTTACTTTTGGAACTCACAGCCATCGTGTGAGAAGTCTGACTACCTGAGTCTGGCGTGGTGTGAAAAGTCCAGAACATTAGGGAGACCTCTTGAAGTACTCTCATTAACAATCACAGCTGATCCCACCCCATCCAGTTAGCCCAGGTACCAGTTACGTGAGTGGGAAAGCAGATTCCAGCTCTCAGCCATTTGAGCCTCCCTTCAGCCCGGTCTTGCCAGCTGAGGCCGTAGACTTGTGGACCAGAAGTGTGCCATTCCTGTTCTATCTTGTCCTAATTCCTGACTTGGAGAATCCATGGCTTTAAAAGAATTGGAAAACAAGACACCAACTGGGAGAAATATTTGCAAAAAATACATCTGATAAAGGATTGTTACCCAAAATGTATAAAGAACTTCTAAAACTCAACAAGAAAATAAATACTCATTTAAAAAATGGGCCAGACACCTTAACAGACCTCACCAAAGAAGATAATACAGATGTCAAATAAGTATATGCAAAGATGTTCTACATTATATCATCATGAAAATGCAAAGTAAAACAAAATACCACTACACACCTATTTAGAATGGCCAGAATCCAGAACACTGACAACACCAAAAGCTGGTAAAGATGTGGAGTGAAAGGATTCTCATACATTGTTAATGGGAATGCAGAATGATACAGCCACTTTGGAAGATAGTTTGTAAGTTTCTTATAAAATGAAACATACTCTTTCCATGTGATCCAGATATTGCACTTGTTACTGTTTACCTAAGGGAGCCGAAACCTTATGTCCAGACAGAAACCTGTGCATTGAATGTTATAGCACGTTTACTCATAATTGCTAAACTTAGGAGCGACCAAAATATCCCTCGGTAGATAAATGGATTAGTAAACAGTGGTACATTCAGACAATGGAATATTATTTAGCACTAAAAAGAATTGAGCCATCAAGCTATAAAAAGACTTAGAGGAAACTTAAATGCATACTACTGGGTGAAAGAAGCCAAACTGAAAAGGCCACACACTATGATTCTAACTATGTGCCATTCTGGAAAAGATAAAACTATAGAGACAGTGAAAAATGTCAGTGATTGCCAGATGGGGACAAGGAAGAGATGACTAGGCAGAATATAGAGGATTTTTAGGGCAATGAAAATATTCTGTATATTATAATGATGAATATAGGTCACTGTGCTTTTGTCCAAATCCATAGAGTGTACAACACCAATAATGAACCCTAAGGTAAACAGTGGACTTTGGGTGATTTTGATGTGTCGATATAGATTCATCCTTGGTAAAAAAAAAAAAAGTGCCCTTCTGGTAAACAATACTGATAATGGGAGAGGCTGTGCATGTGGGGGGACAGTGGTTATATACGAATTCTCTGTGCCTTTTGCTCAATTTTGTTGTAAATCTGAAACTGCTCTGAGAAAACAATAAAATCTTAAAAAGAATCCTTAAGCATTATGAAAATGTTTGTTTTACTTCTTTGTTTAGGGGTGTTTTTTTTTGTGTCTGTGCCAGGGAATAGATAACTGGAACCATGTCCTTTATATTTGTGTACACTCAACCTATTAGTAAAAGGCTTCTTGCTTAGAATGACTTTTTGCCTGGAACTGACTTTAAGCCTAGAAAAGGCATCTAGGGTTTTCTTTTTTAGGAATATGTTGCCTTCAGAGTCTGAGATTGTGCTAACCAATGAAAGAGTTAAGTGAGTGTTAGATTTAAAGGTTGCAAATTCAGGAAAAGGATGTGAGTAGGTCTTTACATTATGCTTAATTCTGTATATGTCATTTTTTTCCTCTTCCCCCAAATCAGACGGAAAATAGCTTACCATGTACCAAATGAAAGGGGAAGAAAATAAAAGTGGAACAAGCTGTAATATCAAACTTTAAAATCTGAACTTTAAAACAGTATTTTTGCCCAGTATTTTAAAACAGTATTTTAAGTGTCAGCTTTACCTACCACATTGTTCAGGTTACATTTAAGCTTCATTGTGGTTTATTCATATTTATTACATCTGTAAAAGGTAAAGCTGTACATATGTCTATTACTAGATTTCTCATATGTATCTGTATGTCCTTATATAGATTTTGACCTCATCTTAGATGTCTCTCAAGTATCTTTTTGGCTGCACTTGCAAGTTTTGGGGATGTAACAAATATATGAAATGTGAAAATCTGTTTAACATGTTGATGTTAAAAGAAAAATGAATTCTATTAGCTTGGAAAAATTTTTCAACTATTTCATGTCATTTTATTTGTTTTGTTTAGTGGTTCTTAGAATTCAGAGCAAACTATAGGCTGCCACACAGTTGTGGTCTGCAGTCTATTTCTGTATGGCTCAGGAGCTAAGAGCTGTTTTTACATCTTTTTTTCTTGTAGTAAAATAACAATATAATAATATAAAATTTACCATTTAACTATTTTTAAGTGGCAGTTAACAGCTCAGTGGCATTAAATACATACATATTGTGAAACTGCCATCACCAAATCTATATGTGATTTTTTCATTGTCCCAAACTGAAACTTTGTATCTATTTGACACTAACTCCCCATTTCCCTTTTCCCCTAGTTCCTGGTAATCACTATCCTACTTTCTGTCTCTTTGAATTTATTCTCCATACTTCATGTAAGTAGCGTCATAAAGTACTTGTCCTTTTTACATCTGGCATATTTCACTTAGCATAATTTTTAAAAAATATTTTATTTATTTATTTGACAGAGAGAGATCACAAGTAGGCAGAGAGGCAGGCAGAGAGAGGGGGAAGCAGGCTCCCTGCTGAGCAGAGAGCCCAATGTGGGGCTTGATCCCAGGACCCTGAGACCATGACCTGTGCCAAAGGCAGAGACTTAACCACTGAGCCACCCAGGTGCCCCTAGCATAATGTTTTTAAGGTCCATTCATGTCGTAGCAGGTATCAGAACTTTTTTTTTTTAATTTTTAATTTTTTATAAATATATATTTTTATCCCCAGGGGTACAGGTCTGTGAATTGCCAGGTTTACACACTTCACAGCACTCACCATAGCACATACCCTCCCCAATGTCCATAACCCCACCCCCCTTCACCCAGCCCCCCTCCCCCCAGCAACCCTCAGTTTGTTTTGTGAGATTAAGAGTCACTTATGGTTTGTCTCCCTCCCAATCCCATCTTGTTTCATTGATTCTTCTCCTACTCCCTTAACCCCCCCATGTTGCATCACCACTTCCTCATATCAGGGAGATCATATGATAGTTGTCTTTCTCCGATTGACTTATTTCGCTAAGCACGATACCCTCTAAGAACTTCTTTATTTTTTAAAGCTGACTAGTATGCTATTTTATGTATATACCACATGGTCTTTATCCATTCACCTGTCAAAGAGCCTTTGGGTTTCCATCTTTTTTTTTTTAAAACAGATTTTTATTTATTTATTTGACAGAGAGATCACAAGTAGGCAGAGAGGCAGGCAGAGAGAGAGAGGAGGAAGCAGGCTCCCCATGGAGCAGAGAGCCCAATGCGGGACTCGATCCCAGGATCCTGAGATCATGACCTGAGCCGAAAGTAGAGGCTTAACGCACTGAGCCACCCAGGTGCCCAGGTTTCCATCTTTTGCCTGTGGTGAATATTGCTGCTGTGATATTGGTATATGTACTTTGACCTTTTAAACCTGACCACGGAGCCCCCCTTTCAGTCTCCTAATGGTGTCTAGAGCTGCTGTGTACACTAGTGTATAAGGGGAAATGGAGAACTGTTAGTTCAGTGAGTATAGGGTTTCAGCTTTTTACGATATAATGAGATTTGGAGATTGGTTGACAATAACGCGAATATACCCACTGCTTTCAAGTGGCTCTTACATTTTTAGAGTTGTTAAAAATAGAACAGTAAAAGTTTGCTAACCTTTAGAGTAAATTTTAAAACTTCTTTAATGGACTGTTACTGCTGAATGAATTTCAACATAAAGTTCCTTCATCTCTTCACTGGAGAAGTATTTAAACTTTAGTAGACTTACACTAAATATTTGGGGAACTCTAGTTATTTGATGCCCAAACCAATATTGAAAAAATCATGGTTTTGTCTTTGTTATTAAGTAAGAGTAAGATTCACTGATTTATAATCAATATTCACTAATTTTGAAGGAATCCAGTGGTAAATTCAGAGTAATAGGGCACAAAGGTTCCCTTCTTTAGAGCCAGGATAGAGTGAAAGAAAGGCTCCACTAGGTATAACTAGGCATATAGAGGCTAGAGGCACTGTCCTTTTTACTTTTGCTCTACTTTTCTGATTCTGTTCTGGGTAAGCTATGTCTTTTGAACCCTGGTATGTCCTTAAGACAGAGATTCCCAAACTTTCTTGTTTGATAGCACCTTTGGAATCTCTTAATTTTTTCATGGTGTTCTTGAGCCTAAGAAATACTGCATAGTTTCATTTATTAAGTCATTAGGTCCAGACAACCTAATCATAGACATTCTTAAAATGTCTTGCAGATGTTTCTGTGCTTCTCTCAAAAAGTTAAAATATCCCATGGTGCTTTTTGAGTTCACTCCAGTGTCCTATGCCCCTGAGCACACAATTTGGGAAGTTCAGTCCTAGGGTTATCTACCTGTGTTTCTGACTTGGATTTACTTGTCCTTGCCCTTGCTTCTTGTTTTACCCCAATTACTATTTCCCACATTTCCAGGGTTTGCCTGGTACAATATTTTCTTTTTTTTTTTAATTTTAAATTTTTAATTTTTTATAAACATATATTTTTATCCCCAGGGGTACAGGTCTGTGAATCTCCAGGTTTACACACTTCGCAGCACTCACCAAAGCACATACCCTCCCCAATGTGCATAACCCCACCCCCCTTCTCCCAACCCCCCTCCCCTGGTACAATATTTTTTGATGACTCTCTGATTACAGATTTAATTTTTACATTCTTGATCAGGTTTCTTGTTTCTTTCTTCATTAGCTTTTATGTTGTTGTTATTTTTAAAATGAAGTTTCTGTGTTTAAATTATTGAAATAAGTATTTAAATGAGTAGAACATTCACCCTCATCTTCTAAAGTGTGTTACTAGAATTACTGGATTAATGACTGTAGGGTTCTTCAGTTTCCTCACAAGAAAAGTGATAAAGTATCTTAAGCCACCTGGTAATCCTTAGTAGTCTATATTGGCCTTTGTCATGAAAGTGAAGAAGATGTAAACAACAACGGGTAAACAACTTGCATGGTAAATAATAAATTGCCGTTACTATAAATTATTACTCACTAGATAACTTTCCAATAGATCTGTGTGGTAGGGAAGTTGTGTTTTTTTTTTCTTTCCCCCTTTCTTCCCCCTCTTTTTTCCCACTCTATCTCCATAGATGTTTTATTTTCAGGCTGATTTATGTGATACTTCTGAAATGCCAAGTTATAGGTTAAAAGAAATTTGAAAAACCTTAATAACTTTATTAAGTATTAGATTCAAAACTAGATAATTCAGAAGATTTGGGAGAGAAGGTATTTTGGGTTAGGAAGAAGATTCTATGCATTATAAAAATTTGAGAAAGGAAAAATATTTTTATACTGAGACAAATTATTTTAGAATTGAAACAAAGATCAATATGTCATTCATTTGTACATTAGATGCTAGACTATGGTGATCCCTGTAGAAAGAAGGCTTTGATTTATATGAGTTGTAAGGTGAATTCATGGGAAGATTTTAGTCTACTGTGGAGGAATGGTTTTCTTCAATTATGAGGAGAGCTCCTTATGGGGTAATTTCATGCTGTGAATTGCACTTGTGTAAACTCATATAAAGTGCATGTCCTGTGTGCTTTTACACAGGAAGGATATGATGTTGGAGTAAGAATACCACTGTAGAACCAGTGTTCTGTACATGCATAGCTCTGAATGGAATCCCACTGGGCTTGGGCCAGTGTAATCAGTGCTTTTATTTACATATCATCTTTATTACGTAGAGGTAGGACTAGAATTTTTTGCTGCTCTTTTGTAAATCCTATGATTTATGCTTTCCAATTTTCTCATTTGGGAAGGGAGAATAAAACAGAAGAGCAGTGTCGTTGTTTTTTCCCTTCCTGCTTGATAATTCTCCCTAGAACTCTTTCTAAGGATATAAGAGTCGGGCAGTTGTTCCACAACTAATCTTTTTCAACTCCCCCTAATCTCAGGGGCCCCGGTTTTATAATCAGTGTTCCCAGGAAAGAAGATTTATGTGGCAAAAGTACCTTGTTTGATATATTTTCTATTGCTGCCAAACAAACTATAGTGGCTTAATATCTATTATCTTAGAGTTCTGGAGGCAAGTACCTCAAAGAGCTAAAGCCCAGGAGTTGCCCAGGTAACATTTTTTTTTCTGGAGGATCTAGGGAGAATGTCTTTCCTTGCTCATTCAAGTCATTGGCAGAATTCAGTTCCGTGATGTTACAGGACTAAAGTTCCTGTCTCTGCTCGTTGTCAGCTGAGGGCTATCCACAGCTTCTAGAGGATGTCCACATCCTTAGTTTATGGTCTTCTTCCTCTGCCTTCAAAGCAGCAACAAAAGCTGAGTTCTTTTTGAGAGTCCCTTCTTTTTTCTTCATCTTATACTTTCATTTATTTTTAAAAAGATTTTATTTATTAAGAGAGAGTGAGAACACACAAGCTAGGGTTAGGGGCAGAGAGACAGGGACAAGCAGACTCCCCACTGAGCAGGGAGCCTGGGATCATATCTTGAGCTGATGACAAATGCCAAACCAACTGAGCCACCCTAGTGCTTTTAAAAGACCCATGTGATTAGATTGGTACCACCCAGATAATTTAAAATAATCTCAAGATCATTAATCACATCTTCAAAATCCTTTTTGCCATGCAAGGTAACATATTCACAGGTTTTGGAAGTAGGACATGAACATCGTTGGGGCCTATTATTCTGTATATCACATCTGGTGATGTTAATAAATGACCTGACACTGGAAAAGTCTTCAACTTTTGGTCAGTCCACTGAAATGTCAGTTTCATACATTGCATATGGATATCTATAGCTTCCTTTGCTATGCTGAATTCAGACTTTCTTATATCCACCAATAAATAAGTATTAGGGGGATAATTCATAATATACAAGCATATAGAATAAAGGGATGGAAATAAAGGAGATAAAGAGATGGGGGAAGTTTTCTCTTACAAAAATGACAGAAAACAACTGCATGTTTAAATGCTGATGGGAGGGAATCAGTAGAGAAGGAGAGGGAAGGATGGCGACTGGAAGTAATTCCCCCACATCTTACCTGTTGGTCTCTTCTGCCACAGTAAAAGATTTGTGGTTAGGCACAAGGCCACCTAGCTAGAAAGTACATTTCTCAAACCCTTTGGAGCTAAAGTTCTGAATAGTGATAAGGTTTCTCCAGTGATACATCCTCTGGTGTATAGAAGGCAGAATGAGGTGTCCAGCACAGCTTGGTCGTCCAGCAGCATTCTAGAGTTCACAGTGAAACTGGAGGCAGTGGCATCCTCTTGATTTGATTCTCTAAAACCTATCATTGGTTGCTGGCTCTGCTCCCACCTAATTAGGCCCTCTAGGAAACCCTAGAAGCCATTTCTTTAACCAAGCACTGGGTAAGGGATTAAGAGGGCATCTCTCTCAGGCTCTCCTGACATCCAGAGAAGACAGTGGGAAATGCCACAGAAATTGCATTTCCTGATTACAGTGGGAAAATGGAATTTCAGAGGGGAAGGAGCTAGTTGGTAGATCCTAACAAAGACATGTTTGATGCAGTTAGTACAATGAATCCACAGAGACTAGTAATAGGGGTGTTCTGGAATGAATGGGCACCTTCTCAAGTTCTGGTTTACATAGAAGGAATACTTTGAGAAGGAAGAAACTAACTAGCTGGGAAGAAACTAACTAGACATCACTGTTGGGATTCATCACCTCTTACCAGGTTCACAAAACTAAGCCAGTGTACAGACCTGAATCCCCACAACAGAGGAGGGGACTACATGCCTCTGCAAAAGAACCCTGCAGGAAACTATCGTGAAGGAAGCTATAAAGTGAATTTCCTCCACGGGTTGGAGAAGAGCTTTCTGCAGAGTGACCTGTAGCTATTTACACACGGGACTGCGCACTGAGGAAAGGGAAATACCCAGAATTTCTGAGAGTTATGACATACTGACTCTGATTTTACACTGATCCCCCAAAACCACAAACACTACAAAAGTCCACCAAAGTAGGTGCTTATGGACGTCAGGCTTTACATAAGGTCTTGATCCAAATTCAGCTAACAGTGGGTCTAGTGGAAACTGTAGATCCACACTATGTTTATTATTACAATTACAGGATATATGGTGAGAGTGAACATACATATACTTGATAACTAACAAAGCAACCATTCTGGTTCCCTGTCCTTCAGAGTGAAGCTATTATGAAAGGAAAAAACATCTAGAGTCTCTGGAACTCTTGCTGTACAATACACCAATGGTAATTGGGAAGCAATACTTTGGAAGGGATTGTAGAAATTACCACTGCCATAAAAACCGTGAGAGAGGCAGGGATAGTGATTCTTATTATATCTGCATAAAATGTTTCTTGTGACCAGAGAAATAGCCTGAAGGGTCTTGGAAAATGATAGATTATTGTTGACCTAATCAGATTGTATTGTTCATTGCAGCTATAGTTTTAGGTGTATATTGACTGGAACAAGTCATCACCCTAGCACCTGACATGTGACCAATGATCTGGCAAATGCATTCTTTTCCCACCCAATCAGGAGAAGTTTTAATTTAGGTAGCAGAGACTATGCTATACCTTTAATTAATTGTGTTTTTGGAACATCACATTTTTCTTTTTACATTGATTTTTTGCAATGTTAATTGAACCTAGTGAGCAGGAAGTAGAAACTATGTATACTGAAGGGTGGGAGACAAACTGTGACAGTTTAGGGCCCTGCCACCTTGATGAAGTTTCAAGGGGTTCAGTGGTTTGAGGCATATTAGGAGATCCCTACTACAGAGAGACAAGTGGCAATACCTTGCACCAACTACTGCAAAGAAAGGCATGTGTATAATGGATTTTGATGGCAATCTATACCACATTCAGGCATGCTGCACCACTCCATTCATGAGATAAGCCATCAGCTGCTAATTTTAAGTGGGTCCTGGAACAAGAATGAGCTCTGCAACAGGTCCAGGCTGATGTGCCTGTTGGGCCTTAAGGCAGAGCATATCTAATGGTGTTAGAAGTGTGCCTGGAGGAAGTTCATGCTATAACTGTTCTTCTTTTGAAAAGCACTTCTTGAAATCAAAAGAAAGGTGGGGTGGCAATCCTTATATCAGACAAATTAGATTTTAAGCCAAAGACTATCAATAAGAAATGAGAAAAGACACTATATCATACTGAAGGGTCTATCCAACAAGAAGATCTAACAATTTTAAATATCTATGCCCCTAACATGGGAGCAGCCAATTATATAAACCAATTAATAACAAAATCAAAGAAGCACATTGACAATAATAGTAGGGGACTTTAACACCCCCCTTACTGAAATGGACAGATCATCTAAGCAAAAGATCAACAAGGAAATAATGGCTTTAAATGACACACTGGACTAGATGGACTTCACAGATATATTTAGGACATTCCATTCCAAGGTAACAGAACACATATTCTTCTCTAGTGCACATGGAACATTCTTCAGAATAGATCACATCCAGGGTCATAAATCAGATCAGGTACGGGCTAGCAGTACCAAAAGATTGGGATCATTCCCTGCATGTTTTCAGACCACAGTGCTTTGAAACTAGAACTCAAACACAAGAAAGTTGGAAAGAACTCAGATACATGGAGGCTAAGGAGCATCCTACTCAAGAATGAATGGGTCAACCAGGAAATTAAGAATTTAAAAAATTCATGGAAACATGGAAATGAAAACACAACTGTTCAAAATATTTGGGATATAGTAAATGTGTTCCTAAGAGAAAAGTATATAGCAATACAAGCCTTTCTCAAGAAACAAGAAAGGTCTCAACTACAAAATCTAACCCTACACTTAAAGGAGCTGGAGAAAGAACAATAAATAAAACCTAAGCATATCAGAAGAGAAATAGTAAAGATCAGAGCAGAAATCAATGAAATAGAAATGAAAATAACAGTAGAACAGATCAACAAAGGTAGGAGCTGGTTCTTTGGAAGAATTAATAAGACTGATAAACCCCTGGCCAGATTTATCAAAACGAAAAGAGAAAGGGCCCAAATTAATAAAATCATGAATGAAAGAGGAGAGATCACAACCAACACCAAAGAAATACAATTATAAGAGCATATTATGAGCAACTATATCCCAGCATATCTGGAAGAAATGGATGCATTCCTAGAGACATAAAAACTACCAAACCTGAACGAGGAAGAAATAGAAAACGTGGACAGACCCATAACCAGTAAGGAAATTGAAGCAGTCATCAAAAATCTCCCAAACAAACAAGAGCCCAGGGCCGGACGGCATCCCAGGGAAATTCTACCAAACATTTAAAGAAGAATTAATACCTAGTCTCCTGAAACTTCAAAAGAAAGAAAGAAAGAAAGAAAGAGAAGGAAAACTTCCAAACTCATTCTATGAGGTCAGCATTACCTTAATCCCAAAACCAAAGACCCCATCAAAAAGGATTACAGACCAATATCCCTGATGAATAAGGATGCAAAAATTCTCACCAAAATACTAGCAAATAGGATGCAGCAGTACATTAAAAGGATTATTCACCACAACCAAGTGGGATTTATTCCTGGACTCCAAGGTTAGTTCAACAGCCACAGATCAATCAATGTAAAGAACAAGAACCATATAATACTCTCAATAGATGCAGAAAAAGCATTTGACAAAATATAGCATCTTTTCTTGAGCAAAACTCTTCGCAGTGTAGCAATAGAGGTTACATACTTCAATATCATCGAATCCATCTATGAAAACCCACAGCAAATATCATTCTTAATGGGAAAAAATTAAAGCTTTTCCCCTAAGGTCAGGAACATGTCAGGGTTGTCCACTATCACCACTGCTATCCAACATAGTACTAGAAGTCCTAGCCTCAGCAATCAGAAAACAAAACGAAATAAAAGCATCTGAATTGGCAAAGAAGTTTTTTTCTTTGCAGGTGATATGATACTTTATGTGGAAAATCCAAAAGACTCCACTCCAGAACTGCTAGAACGCATACAGAAATTCAGTAAAGTGGCAGGATATAAAATAAATGCACAGAAATCAGTTGCATTTCTATGCACCAACAGCAAGACAAAAGAAAGAGAAATTAAGGAGTTGATCCCATTTACAGTTGCACCTGAAACCATAAGATACTTAGGAATAAATCTAACTAAAGGAGCAAAGAATCTGTGCTCCGAAAACTATAAAATAATTATGAAAGAAATTGAGGAAGACACAAAGAAATGGAAAAATGTTCAATGCTCAAGGAATGTCTATGCTACCTAGAGCAATCTACACATTTAATGCAATCCCTATCAAAATACCATCAAGTTTTCAAAGAAATGGAAGAAATTATCCTAAAATTTATATGGAACCAGAAAAGACCCCAAATAGCCAGAGCAATGTTGAAAAAGAAAACCAAAGCTGGAGACTTTGGTTTTCCAGACTTCAAGCTCTATTACAAAGCTGTCATCATCAAGACAGTATGGTACTGGCACAAAAACAGACACATATTTCAAAGGAACAGAATAGAGAACCCAGAAATGGACCCTCAACTCTATGGTCAACTGATGTTTGACAAAGCAGGAAAGAATATCTAATGGAAAAAAGAGTCTCTTCAACAAATATTGTTGGGAAAATTAGACAGCCACATGCAAAAGAATGAAACTGGACCATTTTCTTACATCACAGAAAAATATGTCGGAGGCAGGCCCCTGGCCAGGGCGGCCTCCGCCATTAAAAGATGGCGCCTGGCTAGTTGCCAGGTTAGGATTGCCTCGTGAGACTAAGCGGAACGCCCAAAGAGGAAGTAAACAGCATTGGTTGCTAGCGAAGTTGTTCATTTAGGTGCACAGCCTGATTCGCTCCCTGCTGTACCCTGCTCACTGATTGGTCATGTAAGCGTATATAAGTGTGTAGACTTGCGGAAATAGAGAGAAGAGAGGGAAGATGCATCCGAACCGGGGTGTCCTGTCGTCCTTGCGGGGCGAGGGCAATAAATGGCGCCGGCACCCGGGAACTAAAAAAAGGAATCTTGCAAGGTAATCCGCAGGAAAGTGGGGAGTAAAGGTCCGCAGGTAAGCGGGGACATTAGCCACGTTCAAAAGTGGGAATTCCGTGGTAAAGCAGGGAGTAAAAATAGAAAAACCTTGCAAGGGAGAAGTCCGCAGGTAAGCGGGGTAAAACCACGACAAAGGTGGTGGGAAGCTTGTACAAGACCGCAACAAGAAGCGGGGCGGCCATAGAGCCGGGATTTTCTTATCGAAACCGCAGGTAAGCAGGGAAGGGACCATGATCAAAGTGGTGGGAATCTTGTACAAGTCCGCAATAAGAAGCGGGGCGGCCTCAGAGCCGGGATTAACTTGTACAAGTCCGCAATAAGAAGCGGGGGGGGGGGGGGCATAGAGCCGGAATTAATTTGTACAAGTCCGCAATAAGAAGCGGGGCGGCCTTAGAGCGGAATTTAGCGGCGAGTCTTTAACGTCCGCGTCTGTTTGTGTGTTCTTAATGGGATCTGAAGTATCTAAAGTGCGGTTGGAAGGGTCTTTAGAAGACCTGCTGAAAGCCAATGGAACTCCACTAAAAGCAAAAACTGCTTGGGCCTTTTTGAATACAGTGGAAAAGGCAGCTCCATGGTTCCTAGATGAAAGCTTGCTAAACATACCTCAATGGGACCACTTAGGGGAGGATTTGAAGAAACAAGATGCTTTAACTCTTCGCCTCAAATTTAACATAACAAAAGCACAGGCACGGGACATAGTAGTCTCCTGCAGAAATTGCGTGATCTTACTACCTGCACCGTCCTTGGGGGTTAATCCTAAGGGTTTGTTACCTAATCATATATGGCAAATGGATGTCACACATGTTTCAGAATTTGGAAAGTTAAGATATGTTCATGTCTGTAGATACCTGCTCTGGAATAATTTTCGCCTCAGTGCATACGGGGGAAAAATCCAGAGATGTTATTGCCCATTGCCTACAGGCTTTTGCGGCATGGGGAAGGCCACGCCAATTAAAGACAGATTATGGTCCAGCCTATAGCCCACAACCTTTAAAGCCTTCCTACAACAACCTGACATTGACTCGATACATGGAATACCCTATAACACACAAGGACAGAGTGTTGTGGGGCACGCGCATCTTACAATAAAAAATGTGCTTTATAAACAAAAAGGGGGAATAGGGGACACCTTCAGGTCCCCTAAAGATAAGCTCAACACCATTCTCTTTATTTTGAATTTTTTAACGTTGGACAAAACGGGTAAATCAGCTGCAGACAGACATGCAAGTGATGCTGCTGCTTCCCCTAAGCCTTTCATACTTTGGATGGACATCCTCACAGGAAAGTGGAATGGACCAGATCCAGTGTTAGTATGGAGTAGGGGGTCTGTATGTGTTTTTCCACAGGAAAGGAGGCTCCAATTCGGATCCCAGAGCGGCTGGTGCATGCAGCCTTGCTTCCAAACAACAGTCATGATGCTGAAGATGCTGATGATAACTCTGGGGATGCTACACCTCTTGTGGCAGACTCAAGCCAGAGAGCTGTGAGCAGTGGTTAAAGCATGGCCATATCCTTTACCAGTGACTAACTTTTCTCTCATATTCCCTCCTCTCCCTTTAATGCATGGCAGGTCTGTAACTTGCTAGGGGCATGTACTGATATCTCAGCAGTATCCATGTTAAATGGTGGCAAATTCCTCAACTGTTCTTATAAACAAAATGACTCTAGTACCTTTGAGACAACAGTTAGTGTGTCTTGTCCCAATAATATTACTTATCAGCCCACTCCCATATGCGTCTGGCCACCGTTCCTTTTCCTCGTAACAAATGCTAGTGAGCTGAATGATACGTTGAATTGCACTAAGAATTGCTATCTTTCCCAGTGCTGGAATGTTATGGCCTTCAAGCTGGATGTGATTATGCGTATCCCTACCCATGTTCCTATCCCAGTTTCCATTCCAGAGGACAAGTTACCGGTGGTGCTATCCAGAAAGAAGAGAGATTTTGGTATCACAGCCGCCGTTGTGACAGCATTGGCTATATCTACAGCAGCTGCCACGGCAGCAGCAGTCTTGCTTGCTGCAACTATACCCACTGCGGAAGCTGTGAACACCCTTGCAGAAGGAATGGCGGCTGCCCTTCAAACACAGACTCAGATCAATGCACATCTGCAAGCAGGAATCCTGATAGTCAACCAGAGAGTGGATTTGGTTCAAGAACAAGTGGACATATGGGGGGCCCTATTGGGACTGGGATGTATAGTACCCTTCCCGGCAATTTGTGTAACTCCCATAGCCTATACTAATATGAGTGACTAACAGAATGTCTCCCGACAGCTCTCCCAATACTTGCGGGGGAATTAGTCCGCAGAATTCCAAAACTATACTCAGCACCTGCTACTAGGCATAACAAGGATAAATAACACCAGAGGTGAGCTTGCAACCCTCCCAGAGATAATCAAAACATTGCAAGATGGGACGCCTGGGTGGCTCAGTTGGTTAAGCAGCTGCCTTTGGCTCAGGTCATGATCCCGGCGTCCCGGGATCGAGTCCCACATCGGGCTCCTTGCTCCGCAGGGAGCCTGCTTCTCCCTCTGACTCTGCCTTCCACTCTGTCTGCCTGTGCTCGCTCTCGCTCGCTCTCTCTCTGACAAATAAATAAATAAAATCTTTAAAAAAAAAAACCATTGCAAGATGTGTTAACCTTTACAAAACAATGGGCTAGCGTAATTGGTCTGATGACAATCCTCGTAGTGGGCTTGATTCTGCTAGTATTTGGAGGCGACAGCAACATAGGCAACAGCAAGCCATGGTGCAGGCTTTGTTAGCCATCGAGGCTGGAACATCCCCGCAAATATGGCTAAGTATGCTGGATCGGTAGTCAACGATGGGTAAGATTGGTGGGGGAAATATACCAACCTAAGACAGGACGCAGATCATTGATATCTGCCGTCTGATGACGGGTAAGGATATTCCCCGCCACTGACAACCTAAGACAGGCACGATCCCTGCCATAAAAGAAAAAAGGGTGAGATGTCGGAGGCAGGCCCCTGGCCAGGGCGGCCTCCGCCATTAAAAGATGGCGCCTGGCTAGTTGCCAGGTTAGGATTGCCTCGTGAGACTAAGCAGAACGCCCAAAGAGGAAGTAAACAGCATTGGTTGCTAGCGAAGTTGTTCATTTAGGTGCACAGCCTGATTCGCTCCCTGCTGTACCCTGCTCACTGATTGGTCATGTAAGCGTATATAAGTGTGTAGACTTGCGGAAATAGAGAGAAGAGAGGGAAGATGCATCCGAACCGGGGTGTCCTGTCGTCCTTGCGGGGCGAGGGCGATAAAATAGACTCAAAATGGATGAAAGACCTCAATGTGAGAGAGGAATCCATCAAAATCCTCAAGGAGAACACAGGCAGCAGCCTCTTTGACCACGGCCACAGCAACTTCTTGTTAGATGCATCTCCAAAGGCCAGAGAAACAAAAGTAAAAATGAACTATTAGGACTTCACCAATATAAAAAACTTTTGCATAGCAGAGGGAACAGTTGACAAAACCCAAACTGACAGAATGGGAGAAGATATTTGCAAATGTCTTATCAGGCATTTATAGTATCCAACATCTATAAAGAACTTCCCCAAACACCCAAAGAATGAATAATCCAATCAAGAAATGGGCAGAAGACATGAATAGATATTTTTCCAAAGAAGACATGCAAATGGATGACAGATGTATAAAGAAACGCTCCACATCATTTGGCATCAGACCAGTTTTAACTTAACCCTGACTAACACCTGCATAGATGGACCATGGAGTGACCCATGGAGTGACCAGCAGTTACCTTTACCTCATAATACTAAAATCTGTGCCCAAGGAGGAGTACAAGCCACCTTCACATAACATACATTGTATGTATAGGCATATTTCCTTAAGTCACATGCTCCACCCTATGTCCACCTCTATATGTGATGACAAAGCTCCCCATCTAAACTTTCATCCAAACCCTAAATAAACAGAACCCATTTGCCCTTACTTGAGGACTCATGGCTTTGGAAGTTATTCCTTATGATCTCCTTATTTGCTGCAAATAAAGTTTACTTTGTGCAATAACTCCACCCGCTGTAGTTTCTTCTGTGACTCACCAAGGAGTAAATTCAAGTAAGTTCAGTTACAGTGGGAGTCCTTGGACTGTTAAGAACTGTGAAGGGTGTAAGATTTTTACCCTGTTCGCAAACTAACAGATTAGCCTGCCGTAGTTTCATAAATGCCAATAGAAGATAGACATCTTGATCAGAGACAAAGAACTTTTCTACTCCTAGCACAGCAGGAAGTGTGAGCTTCATGTCTGCATTGTTCCCTTGCCTTCCATGTTCCATTGGTTAGGTGAAAAACTCCCAGTGTATGCTGTGAATGTAGTGGATTTACGTCACAGCTGAGGAATTTCAAATTTAGAAAAATCCCAACCTTTTAGAATGGCCTGCAGGCAAACCTACCCAACTTTTGCCCTGGAGGGAGAATTTATTTTCCTGGTCAGGAAACAAATGTGCTTTTTGCCCTAGAATGAGATATTATCTCTATATCTCAAGGCTGTTTGGCATATAAACCCTTGAAAAGATGTTTCAGAGCAAAAGCTGATAGAAAGCAAGGAAATGTAATGAATGAATTGTCCCAGAGTAAAGATTAAACTAGATAAGCAGACCTACTTGACTTGTATCACCAAAAAAGTATACATTTGGTGAATAGGGGCCTGACTTGAATCAACTTGACAGAATTAGTTGTTTTCCACCCCCAAGACAGCTGTTAGACTTAGAGCTGTTTTAATAAAGGTAAGGCCACATACCCTTGAGGAAAGTCTGAGATAATACAGAAGGTGCATTCCATGAATCTTATCTATCAAGATTTATCAAGGTTTATCAAGGAAAGCATGCAAAAGGTGAAGGGAAAGAGCCACACCTTTTGTTATCATCAGACAATTACTTTGAACCAATTGCCAAGTAATTGTAAACCGTGATTACTGGTCATATGATTCATTTGAGGTTGTAGCTGGTCATATGATTCAGCCAAGGTCACACATGGTCAAATAGGTTGGTGTTTTCAGGAGAGTTTACTAGAGAGATTGTTTACAAAGCTTGGGATGAGGACTATGGAAGCCAGTAGGGGTGGTGCAATAACAGGGTGAAGAAGAGGAATTAATTGCAGGAATCTGAAGATAGACTGTTTGGAATAGGCCATCTAGAAAGAGCCATGACCACCTCTGGAGGAATGACCTCATCAAGGGGAGCTGAATCAATGCTCAACCTCACTCTCCTCCCTTTCTCTGATCTTCTTTCATGCCTTCTATGGGCCAAACTGGAAGTCTAGAACAAGGAAGCCTGTTGATACAGTCTAAACAAACTGTCCTCCCAGGGCATGGAACACAGCAGAAAAGGGCAGAGGATGGATTTGGAATGACAAATGGAAGAAATCCAACCCAGCATAATGAAACAGTATTTTAAAAAAAAAATACTTAAGCTTAAAGTATTCTGACTTCCCAATGCTTCCATTGCTGGCTGACTTTTTTATTGTGAGAGGGAATGAGCTGGAAATTAGATGTTTGGGACATAAATCTGCCTAAATTTAGATAATCAAGAGTATTATTTATTTTTATTCCATACCTATATAAATATGAATGATTTACGTCATTTTACTTGCTAGTGTCCTTCTGAAACTGGGGGATACTTTCCCATCATCACTCCTATTTTACCCACAGACACTATGATCCATTATGATTTTTGAATGAATATGCCCTCATTTTTATGTGGCCCGCTGCAGATTTGACCCAATTATTTCAGCCATTTTCACGTTTGATTCTCATCACTATGGGGTGAATGAACTGTGTGGCCATCTCCACTGATTATGATGGGGCTCGCATTGACGAGATTAGAGGAGCCACAGCCTGGGCATTCTGCACAGGAACATTCTTCTCAAGAATCAGTCTAAAAAAATCAGTAGAAGGGAAGATGCTGAGCCTTTCAAATTCTTTTCCATTTGACTTTTCAGCCACACTGTCACCAGCATTTTTTAAGCTAATACAGTAGGACAGGTATACTGAAATAAGTGCCCTGCATCTTTGGAAAAAGCAAATGGGGGACAATATCCAGATCTGAAGTTGAGAGCCACACCGAACTGACCATGCTAGTTAATCTCAGGGAGTCCCCAGTTGCACAATGTATATTTTCTGAAAGAGGTGAAGCAAGGCCGTGAGAGCAAATTTTGACACTGACGACTAGTAAAATTTTATGCAAAAATATACCAAAGTGAATCTTGGTGGTCCAGTTTTTTATTTTTCCCCAAAGGTGGTTTATAAAGATAGACACTTTCTTGTTGATATGAACTAATATTTCTATTTTTAACATTTATTTTTAATATCATACATACTATATATAATACCAAATGAATATATAATCTTAGGTATTTTATATATTTATGTTAAATTAGTTGTATTATATGTAAATTTATATATAATACATATTATATATGATATATGCATACATATTATAATAATATTTATTGTGGAGGCCACAAAATCCAGGTTACTGCTGATTTAAAGAAAAAGTTTCCTTAGTCTTAACAACTCTTCAAGAAAAGGTTAGGAACCTTACAACTCATCTCTTTGCTGCTATTTCCATCACTTTTTTCTTTTATTTTTGCTTAATAGGAACACATTACTCATGCTTTTAAAGCTTTTCCATCACAGTATTCCTAATAGTGGGAAAGAGAGAACATGTCCTTCCCAGGGGTCTGAGATAGCACCTGAAGGTACTGCAAGGAAGAAATTTCTGTCATTTTATGTTTTTTAGAAGTTTTTTTAAAAATTCCAGTTAGTTAACAGACAGTACAATATTAGTGTCAGGTGTATAATACAGTGATTCCACACCTCCACACATCCCCCAGTGCTCATTACAAGTGCCCTCCTTAATTCCCATCACCTAGTTCGCCCATTCCCCTTCCACCTCCCATCCAGTAACCATCAGTTTGTTCTCTATACTTAACAGTCCGTTCTTTGGTTTGCCTTTCTCTTTTTTTTCCTCCCATTGGTTGTTTATTTTGTTTCTTAAATTCCACATATGAGTGACATCATATGGTATTTGTCTTTCTCTGATTGACCTTTTTTGCTTAGAATAATACTCTCTAGCTTATTGCAAAGGCTAGATTTCATTTTTTTAAAATCTCATTTCATGTTTTGTTTGAAGAAACTAGTTATATATACACACATATAATGTGGAAATTAAAACAAATATATGTGCATATATTTAAATTACTATATCAGTAAATCTGGTAAAATTTTTGTTATTTATTTCTTGTGGCTTTGAATATGCCCCAAGACATTGCCAGTTATTTTATGGACCAAGTTTGAGATTCTGGGCATGCAGATTTCCTAAATATCTTTCAGTCAGTGAACAGATATTACCCATTATTATTTGGCACTGAACTAAGCACTTGAGTTACTGTGGGGAATGTGGCATCCTGATTTCTTCCTCTGTACCTTCACCTGTGTGGGCCCCTTATATAGAATTCCCAACCCCCCTTTCTTCCCACCTAGTCAAGTCCTGTCTGTGGATGTATCTCCGCATCCCACCTCACTCTGATTTCCTACAGTTCTGAGAAGACAGACTATTTCTCTATTGGAAATAGGTGCCTCCCTCAGGCACCTACCACTAAGTTGACTGAGTAGGGGGTGATATAAATTTCAAGGCCTCTTCCTAAAACTATTGCTGATATGTACATTAACATGCCAGCAAAGAGTGTTTCTTATACCAGCTAGGCTGAATTGCCCAAGTCAGTTGAGTAATTCCTGCCCCTTTTCATTGCTCCCATAAATTTGCAGAGTGGCAGAGGATCTATGCCTCTTCTCTGGAGCACAAACATGGTATGGCTGACTATGTTCCTCATAAGCAGTTGGATGGTAAGAACTTGGGGGTATTGGGTACATCCTCTTTTCCTTGTGCTGTTTCTTTGAGACAACTCTGTGTGATACAATCCTGGTTGTCCTCAACAGGGTGCTATTTAGACATTTATTCTTACAGAGACTTATTATTTAGATGTTTTTTGTGTCTTTGTAGAAAGTGACCAGGCTGTCTTTTACTTCATTAAAAAGGGATCTAGGGGGGCCTGGGTGATGCAGTTGATTAAATGTCTGACTCTTGGTTTTGGCTCAGGTCATGATCTCAGGGTTGTGAGATTGATCTCTGTGCTGAGCGTGGAGCCTGCTTGAGATTCATTTGTACTATTCTGAGAGAGTGGAATAATATCTCCTATGAGTGTCCCATACCTCTTATCCAGCCTATATGCCATTGCTCCTTTACTCTTACATGCATTAAGTATAATGCTCAACTCAAAAGTATTGAATGAATGAATGAATGAATGAACAAATAAATTATAGGAATAAGTGTTAAAGTCCAGGCTTTCAATGTACCCCATGATACTTTTCCTCCTTTTCTTATTTCCTTCCTTCCCCCCTTCCCTCCCTTCCTTCCTTCCTTCGCTCCATTCCCAGCGCAGAGCTCAAGGTGGGGCTTGAACTCACAACTCTAAGATCAAGACCTGAGATGAGATCATGAGTAGGCTGCTAAACTGACTGAGCCACATGTGCCCCTTTCCCTGATACCTTTTCTGACTGGTCCAGGCCTCAGCATTATTCCCTATTCTGTGTCATTCATTAGTGGCTAAAATAGGCTAGCATAAATGGTTGATTATATTCCATGTTTATAGTCTGTCCACTCAACCAAATTTAAAAGGCTGAGGCTTTTAGGTTTTTAATCCATTTTGAATTTGTTTTTGTGTATGGTATAAGAAAGTGGTTCAGTTTCATTCTCTTCCATGTTATTGTCCAATTTTCCCAACACCATTTATTGAAGAAACTGTCTTTTTCCCATTTAATATGCTTTCCTGCTTTGTTGAAGATTAATTGACCATATAGTTGTGGGTTTTTTGTTGGGGGGGGGTGCTTTCTCTTCTTTCTATTGAGCTATGTGTCTGTTTTGTGTCAGTACCATACTGTTTTGATCACTACAGGTTTGCAGTGTAACTTGAAGCCTGGAATTGTGATGCTTCCAGTTCTGCTTTTCTTTTTCAAGGTTGCATTGGCTATTTTGGGTCTGTAGTGGTTCCATACAAATTTTAGGATTGCCTGCTCTAGCTCTGTGAAAAATGCTATTGGTATTTTAATAGGAATTGAAACCATAAAAGTCCTGGAGGAGAACACAGGCAGTAACCTCTTTGACATCAGCTATGGTGACTTCTTTCTAGATATGTCTCCTGAGGCAAGGGAAACAAAAGCAAAAATAAACTGTTGGGACTTCAAAATGAAAAGCTTCTGCATAGCAAAGGAAACAATCAACAAAGGCTGAAGTAGATATTTGCAAATGACATATCTGATAAAGGGTTAGTATCCAAAATATATAATGAACTTATAAAACATGATACCCCAAAAATGAATAATCCAATTAAAAATGGGCAGAAGACATGAATACATATTTTTCCAAAGAAAAAAAACAGATGACCAAGAAACACATGAAAAGATGTTCAAAATCATTCACCACCAGGGAAATACAAATCAAAACGACAATGAGATATCAGATCATACCTGTCAGAATGGCTAAAATCAACAACACAAGAAACAACGGGAGTTGGCAAGGTTGTAGAGAAAGAGTAACCCTCTTGCACTACTGGCAGGAATGCAAGCTAATGCAGCCACTCTGGAAAATGGTATGGAGCTTCCTCAGAAACTTAAAAATAGAGCTACCCTACAACCTGAAATCATACTACTAGATATTTACCCAAAGAATACAAAAATATGAATTCGAAGGGATGTATACACCCTGATGTTTTTTTTTTTTTTTAAAGATTTTATTTATTTATCAGAGAGAGAGGGGAGAGAGCGAGCACAGGCAGACAGAATGGCAGGCAGAGGCAGAGGGAGAAGCAGGCTCCCCGCCGAGCAAGGAGCCCGATGTGGGACTCGATCCCAGGACGCTGGGATCATGACCTGAGCCGAAGGCGGCTGCTTAACCAGCTGAGCCACCCAGGCGTCCCCACCCTGATGTTTATAGTAGCATTATCTACAGTAGCCAAGTTATGGAATCAGCCCAAGTGTCCATTGACTGATGAATGGATAAGGTGTGGTGTATATATACACAATAGAATATTACTGAGCCATAAAAAAGAATGAAGTCTTGCCATTTGCAATAACATGGAGGGAGATAAAAAGTATTATGCTAAGTGAAATAAGTCAATCAAAGAAAGACAAATACCATATGATTTCACTCATCTGTGGAATTTAATAAATAAATGATCATAGGAAAAAAAATGAGGGAGGCAAATCAAGAAGTAGAGTTAACTGTTGAGAACAAACTGATGGTTACCAGAGGGGAGGTGGGTGGAAGAATGGGTGAAATAGGTGATGGGGATTCAGAAGTATATTTGTTGTGATGAACATCGGGTGATGTATAGAAGTGTTTAATCACTATATTGTACACCTGAGACTAATACCATACTGTATGTTAACTGAATAGAATTTAAATAAAAACTTTAAAAAGAAAAGGCTAAGATTGTGTTTTATATGCTTACTTTTTTCTTATATCTTATATCTTATATCTTACTTTTTTTCTTACTTTTTATTATAGCATGATCAATATATATTGGTTGCTATTGATAATGAAATTCTTGCAGGAAAAGAAACAATGAACTTCCAAGCTGTTGTTGCATTTTGCTTTTACCTTTCTTTGTGGTAGAAAGTTCTTGAGTCTTAAGTAGTATTGGTAGCAATTTATGTGATGATATCAAGTGTGGGTTTTATTTTAATTATGCTAAACCAAATGAACTTGAGAGGGAACACAGCTTTTCTCTTGCTACATGTAAGAAATTAAAAGTCATTTTTTATCATATTTACTATAGTGGATGATCAAGAGTACAGGGGCTGTATGGAATAGAAAAAAGAGCTCTGTACCAGGAGTCAGAGCTTTTCTCTAGATGTGTATTGTAGGTGATCATTTTGTGTCTTTGCTACTTGTGAAATGGGAAAGGAGGTAATACAATATGGCATAGTGGTTTTTAAGAACTTTAAAAAATGTTAAGTTTTGTTGAAATGCAATCTTGGGGGAAAGCCCATCACATACTGACATTCAGATAAAGCTATTGGGGCTCCTTGAAACACTGGAATCCACAGGTGTAGTACAAAGAGTAATCTTTAGAACCAGACCAATCTTACTATTTGTGCATGCTGGGACATTCAGTAAGATATCTTCTCTCTGAGCCTCAATTTCCTTAAGTGTAAAATGGAAACAAAAAAGAAAACAACCCCAAAGGGTTGATATAAGCATTATCTGAGAAAATACATGCAAAACTTTTAGCATAGAGCCTGTTATATTAAGAGTAGTTCCCCATGCAGTGGACATATATGAGCTGCTTTGTTCAAAAATACTTTACTTTCCTCTGACTACTGCTCCTTCCTTCCCAATGCACATGGTACAGCAGGAGCAGCAATATTATAACATGACCCAGTCTGCTGGCCAGTGAGTCCTTTCTCAGCATGTCTTGGGCTAGGCACCAAGAGACAGAACTTGGAGAATCTCTCCAGTGAACACATTTGAGGAAGCTGTAGGAAATAAAACTCAAGAGGGGTGCCTGGGTTGCTCAGTCAGTTAAGTGTCTGCTTTTGGCTCAGATCATCATCTCAGGGTCCTGGGATTGAGCCCCATGTTGGGCTCCCTGCTCAGTGGGGAGTCTGTTTGTCCCTCTACCTCTCCCTCTGCCTCTTCCAGCCCTGCTTGTGCTTTCTCTCAAATAAACAAATAAATATTAAAAAATAAAAACTCAGGAGTTTTCAGCAGTTTGCATAGGTTTCCTGAAGGGGAACAAGTCCGTCTGTGGAGAGGAAGGTAAAGAAGCAGGTTAAGTCGAGGCCAGCAAGAGAGGCAAGGCACTGAGAGAGGTGATGGTGTTGGAGTTCCTGTTTTCTAGTATTCCCGAGACCTAATCTCATTCCTGTCCTCAGTTCTTGGAGGAGTCCTAGGATCAATAAATCCCTCTATTACCAAGCTAGTGTGCAGGATGATGGTATGACTTCTCATTAAACTGGGAATTACATTTCCCAGAATCCTCTTCTGTGCACAATTCTCAGAGTTGGCTAAAGAGCAACTTCCATAAGATTTGGAAGGTTGAAGAGAACCAAAGACCATTATTTTCAGAAGAGCATCCTGGTAAGGCAGACAGACACAGAGGTGCCCCGGATCCATCTTATTCCAGCTCTCCTCCACACTGTCCAGTTTTCAACTGCTGGCCCTGCTCATCCAAAGCAGGCATAATTCTTTCCTATCCCCTTATGCAAAAACTTGGCTGCAGGCCCACAAAGGTCATAGTTCCACAGAAGGAATATTTGCTCCCTTCACAGTCCCACCGAAGGAGCTGCATATAGTTGCCTCTCAGATTTCCCTGCAACCTCCAACTAACCCACTCATGCCAATGCTTTTTGAGAACTAGTTAGAGACTCTCTCTCAAATCCTTTGACCTTCACTTCCTCAGATATTCCCACATTTGTGTGTGGTCTATTTTCTGTAATAAATCTCTTATTCCCATAATACTCTAGTGACTCTGCTTCTCTGGTTGAAGTCTGATTGCTACAACCAGTTTGTTTTTCTTTCACTTGCAGAGAAACCAAAAGGATATATATTTTTTAGATTTTTTTTTCACATTCTTTAAACAAAAAAACCCTCACAGAGTAAAGGGAATTATCAAGATAATGCTTTTGAAAAAAATACAGATTTTGGAGCAAAGCATTCATAAATTTTCTCACGTTATTCTTTTTTATACATAAACAATGGGTTGATAATAACTCATGGTGATTTTGTTAAAATTGCCCAATATGTCTTGAACCTCTTGAGTCAAACAGGAAAATCAGTGTGACTTTTGCCTCTTCCAGAGCTGTAGGTAATAACACTTTGAGGAAGGTACATTAGGAAGACACCAGTGTTGAGGAGTTTTCTGTCTTTAGTGGCCACAGTTCTTGGTCACTCTGCTTCAAAGAATAAAAAGGGGTAGACCAGACAAATAGTGGGGGCAGCAAAGTAAAGTTTATTGTGCAATAGTACATGCTCCCAGAAAAGGAGGTGGTCCCAAAGGATTGTCCCCAGAGTTTCTAAGTTTAGGGGGTTTTATGAGCTCTTTTGCAGAGCTATCTTAAGCATTCAGGGTACTCTGAGTCCTGCCAATCAGGATTTTGGTCACATATCAGTCTACCTATTGGGTTAATGTCAATGTGTGGATGGTCTTTTTTGCTGACATCTTGAGGCTTAAGTCTTTTTTTTTTTTTTTTTTAAGATTTTATTTATTTATTTGACAGAGATCATAAGTAGGCTGAGAGGCAGGTGGGGGGGCAGGCTCCCTCATGAGCAAAGAGCCCAATGGGGGGCTCCATCCCAGGACCCTGGGATCATGACCTGAGCCGAAGGCAGAGGCCTTAACCCACTGAGCCACCCAGGCGCCCCAAGGAGGCTTAGGTCTTAACTGCTCCTTGGCTGTGATAGAGACAAATGCCTTGTGGTTAATTGTCTTATTTTACAATATTTTGCAGAAGTCATTTCTTCAAAGGCTGCAAAACAGAATGCTAGTGTGATCCTGTCTAAGCTGCAAAACAGGATGTTAGTGCCATTTTATCTTAGCTGTCCTGATGCCGTATCTTCTTGTTGGGGATTCTGGCCCTTACTTTCCAACTCCTAACACCAGGGCAAAAACGTTACAACTTCAACATGGAATTAGGGACAATGGCTTCTCCTTCATCACTATGGATTGAACCAGAAAAGCAGAAACACTAGGATAAGCGCGTATACACACACACACACACACACACACACACACACACACACCCCACACATTTGATACAAAGATTTGAACTTAACCAATTGTGGGAGCTGGTTAAATAGTTTTTGTAGGGCTGTTGTCTTTGTGCCTGAGGCAGGAACTCAGAGTTCCAATCTCCTTAAGTCTTTATAGATACTTCCTCTACAGTATACCAGGAAAGTTTTTTCCCCCCATTTAAAAAAAATTAATTTCTTTTCATTGTAACAGAATTCATTGTTTATGCACCTCACCCAATGCTCCATGCAATAGTGCCCTCCATAAAACCCACCACCAGGGTCCCCCAACCTCCCATCCCCTGCCCCTTCAAAACCTCACATTGTTTTTCAGAGTCCATAGTCTCTCATGGTTCATCTCCACCTCCAATTTCCCTCAACTCCCTTCTCCTCTCTAACTCCCCATGTCCTCCATACTATTTCTTATGCTCCACAAATAAGTGAAACCATATGATAATTGACTTTCTCTGCTTGACTTATTTCACTCAGCATAATCTCCTCCAGTCCCAACCATGTTGATACAAAAGTTGGGTATTCATCCTTTCTGATGGAGGCATAATACTCCATAGTGTATATGGCCACATCTTCCTTATCCATTCGTCCATTGAAGAGCATCTTGGTTCTTTCCACAGTTTAGCGACTGTGGCCATTGCTGCTATGAACTTTGAGGTACAGCTGGCCCTTCTTTTCACTACATCTGTATCTTTGGGGTAAATACCCAGTAATGCAATTGCAGGGTCATAGGGAAGCTCTATTTTTAATTTCTTAAGGAATCTCCACACTGTTCTCCAAATTGGCTACACCAACTTGCATTCCCACCAACAGTGTAAGAGGGTTTCCCCTTCTCCACATCTTCTCCAACACACTTTGTTTCCTGTCTTGCTAATTTTGACCAGGAAAGTTTTTCAAGCAGAGCGAGACTAACCTCTTTAAACGCAGTTGGAAGAGTTGCTTCTCTTGGCTGGGAAGGGTCCACAGAATGCATGTGTTTCACCTACCCAGCTTCATTGGAAATATATCTCCATTTCCGTTTTCCAAGGTCCTAGTCCCCTATAGCCTGTTAAGATATCCCATCCAAGATGAAAGACAAGTTGTTGTATGTGGCCTGTGTCCATTTCTATTGTGGGGTAATGAATTACCAGAAAGGGGCTTACGCTAATTAAACTGATTATCTCACACTTTTGATAGGTCAGATGGCTGGATTTTCTGCTCAGTTATTCACTGGCTGAAATCAAGGTGTCAGCTAGCAATGCAGTTGTTTTCTACACTGGGCTTTTTGCTGCTCTCCTCTTTTTGGAAGCTTTTCTAGAGATCCTCCTTTGTTAGTGGTGTGCTGCTAGAACTTTTAGAAGTTCTTCAAAGTACATGCTAATATTAGGTGTGGGAGGCAGAGAGTTGAGAGGAGGCATAACACACCTGGGTGGCCAATGAAGGAATGTCAATAAAATGATCTCTAGTAAAATTAACTATATAAAAACTTTTTTAAAAAAGATTTTATTTATTTATTTATTTGAGAGAGACAGTGAGAGAGAACATGAGCGAGGAGAAGGTCAGAGAGAGAAGCAGACTCCCCGTGGAGCTGGGAGCCCTATGCGGGACTCGATCCCGGGACTCCGGGATCATGACCTGAGCCGAAGGCAGTCGTCCAACCAACTGAGCCACCCAGGCGTCCCTAAAAACTTTTTTGATAGCAAGTAATTGAACTCTAATTTCTTTTTCTCAAAACAAAATGAATTTGTTGATGTAGTCAGAGAGCTCAGTTCAGCTAACTTCAGATATGGCTAGATCCAGGGATTCAAATGATTTTGCTGAGATGCTTATTCTCTTATCTTTACTAGCTCTTTTCCAGCCCTCCTCTCATCCTTTGATTTTTAACCCTTAATTTGTAACCCCTAACTTCTACTATGGTCATTAATTGCAGCTGAAAGAAGTACTTCTTGTTATTTCTTAATAACAATTACAATTAATGATTGGCTTGTCTCTGGCCACATGCTTATTCCTGAATCCGTGCTCTGAAGGGGGTACAAGGTGGCTTAATTGGCCAGGTCTGGGCTATATGTTTTTTTTTTGTAGCTGGCCTAGGGATGGGGAAGTTGGTGGGAGGGGTGGAGTGGAATGGGGGCAGCTCAGGCCCTCCTGGACTGCATGAAATGAGACCTCTATGGGAAAGATGAATGCCGTTACCAGGTGAACTGGGGGGCCAGGCGATATTGGGCAAGCAGAAGCCACTAATGTCCTCTATGTTTAGCAATTGACTGATTCTGGTCTTAAGCACGAGGCAAGGTCATGTGTGGGATAGGGAGGATAGAGAAGAAATAAATGCCTCACCCATAGGTTTGAGTTACTTTAACTGGGGACACAGTCACAATTCCAGATCATTCAGAAAATCTTAAGAGTGTAAATTTTAGAGAAATGATAATATCCTGATGGAGTTATTTTGCTCATCTTTTTGTATTCACCTGCCCAGCTCTGCAACTGTATTGTGCTCACCCGCACCCCCCCCAGAACGCTCTCCCTGCCCATCCTCTCACAGCTGAACCTAACATGTTTGCTAAGACTCAGCCCAGGTCCAACTTCCGGTATAAAGATCTCCCTATTTTCACCCTTATCTATCTATCTCTCTCTCTTTCTCTCTCTCTCTCTCTATATATATATATCTGTATATATATTTCTTTTAAGCAAAGGAAAAGACATTTGCCATAGCTATGTGACTAAAGAAAATCTCTCTGAGCATCCATTTCTCCATTTGCAATTTGACAATAGATAACTACCACACAGAGTAGTTGAAAGGATTAACCAAGATACTGTAAAGGGACTCTCCCAGGACGTGGTATGGGATAGGAATGTAATGATTGGTATTTGAGGCAGTGCAGAATAGAAGAAAGAAGGCCCAGCGCGCTCATCCCCCATGCTCTTCAACATGTGCTATGCTCCCCAAAGCTCTCATCTGAGAACGAAGATGTAGTTCAATAAGCATTTTGTTTTAGGTTGAGTTCCCTCAGAAGCAGATGCTGAGACAAAGATGTATATATGAAGGTTTATCTGGGAGATGACTCCAGGAAGCGCAGAAGGGGTGTGGCAAGGAGAGGTAGGGAAGGGAAGGAAGCCAATGTGAGGGTAAGGGGTGTTAATGGGCAGCTGGGGCTCCAGCCCACTGGGAACCTTTGGGAGACTTTGTAGCACACACTCATAATTATCTCCCAAAGAGAGATGGAGAGAAGCTGGTGCCTTTATTCCTTAAACGACATCTAGTGTTGATTGCGGGTGGCTAGCACCCCACTGAATTTCCCTACATTTCTGGCCTGTTTCTGCCCATAGTTGAGATTCTGCAGTGGAGAGACCTCTGAGGCAGAGAAATCCAGAGAACTCTAGGGTAAGGCTGCCAGATTAAGCAAATAAAAATAAAGGATGCCCAGTTAAACTTGAATGTTAGGTAAACAACTATGTTTTAGTGTGTGTTATGGGCTGACTTAATGTCCCCCATCAAACTTGTACATTGAAGCTATCACCCCCAGTACCTCAGGGTGTGACAGTGATTGGAGATAGAGCCTTTAAACAGACAAGAGAGAATGAGGTCTTAGGGTGAGCCCTAATCTAATACAATTGGTGTCCTGTAAGAAGAGATTAGGACACAGGTATAGAGGGAAGACTGTGTGAGGACATAGTGAGAAAATGGACATCTACAAGCCAAGAAGAGAGGATTCAGAAGAGACCAATGTTACTGACACTCTGATCTTGGACTTCTAGCCTTCAGAATTATGAGAAAATAAATTTCTGTTGTTTCAGTACCCCAGTGTGTAGTACTTTGTTATGACAGCCCCACTAAATGAATACAGTGTATATTACAATGATGCTTGGGACATACTTACACTAAATAATTGTTGTTTATTTGAAATTCAAATTTAGTTGAGTGTTTTACATTTTATCTGGTAACCCTAATTCAGGGGCTTGTTTAAGGGGTAAGAACAGAGTACAATATCTGCATTTATTGAACATCTACCATGTGTTTGAAGTGGCATTTATTGTGGAAATACAGAATTAATGAGTAAGCCTCCAGACTTTGCTTACCTCTCATTGTTACAATTAGGCTTGAATGAAGGAGGTATATAGAACTGCTTTGAAGATTATAAAGTGCTCCACAAATAATACAAAGTTATTCATTTTTTTTACCTAGTTCTTAATACTTCCAGGAGAGTGTCTGGTACACAGTAGCTGCTAACAAATATTTGCTAAATCAAATGAAGTTATTATTATAGGCAATCAATAAACATTTTTTTTTTTTTTTTTTGCTGATTAATGTCATAAAACTCAGGTACTGTTTGAATACCTTCCCCAAACCTAGCCATGCTTATTTTTGGAGACTTGCCTCATATCAGACTATTCATATTAAAGTGAATATCTCACCTAGTAATCAATGGGAATATATATAAATGTAAATAAGTATATTTGCTGAAAGCACTTTTTGAATTTAAGAATTTTTTATAATTTAGTTTTTGAAAAGGTTTGTCTACAGGGAACTCTTTTAGGATTGACCTGATTTTTTTTTTCTGAACATTTTAAATTAACATATAATATATTATTTGTTTCCGAGGTATGGGTCTGTGAATCACCAGTCTTACAAAATTCACAGCACTCACCATAGCACAAACCCTCCCCAATGTTCATCCCCCAGCCGTCCCATCCCTCCGAGCCCCCACCCCCTGCAGTCTGTTTTGTGAGACTAAGAGTCTCATGGTTTGTTTCCCTTCTCCGGTCCCACCTTGTTTCAGTTTTCCCTCCTTTCCACCCACAACCCCCCACCCTGCTTCTCAAATTTCTCATATCAGGGATATCATATGATTGTCTTTCTCTGATTGATTTATTTCACTTAGCTTAATATCCCCATCCATATCATTGCAAGTGGCAAGATTTCATTTTATTTGATGGCTGCATAGTATTCCATTGTGTGTGTGTGTGTGTGTGTGTATAATCTTCTTTATCCATTCATCTGTTAATAGACATCTAGGCTCTTTCCATAGTTTGTTTTGTGGACATTGCTGCTATAAATATTCGGGTGCACGTGCCCCTTCAGATCACTACATTTGTATCTTTAGGGTAAATACCCAGCAGTGAGAATACTGGGTCATAGGGTAGCTCTATTTTCAACTTTTTGCGGAACGTCCATACTATTTTCCAGAGTGGCTACATGAGCTTGCATGCTCACCAACAGTGTAGGAGGTTCCCTTCTCCACATCCTCCCTAACACCTGTCATTTCCTGACTTGTTAATTTTAGCATTCTGACTGGTGTGAGGTGGTATCTTACTGAGGTTTTGATTTGTATTTCCCTGATGCGGAGAGATGTGGAACGCTTTCATGTGTCTGTTGGCCACCTGAATGTCTTCTTTGCAGAAGTATCTGTTCATGTCTTCTGCCCACTTCTTTATTGTATTATTTGTCCTTTGGGTGTTGAGTTTGAGACGTTCTTTATAGGTTTTGGATACTAGCCCTTAATCTGATATGTCATTTGCAAATATCTTCTCCCATTCTGTCAGTTTCTTTTGGTTTTGTTGACTTTTACTTTGCTGTGCAAAAACTTTGCTTCCCTTGCCTTTGGTGATGTTTCTAGGAAGAAGTTGCTTTGGCTGAGATTGAAGAGGTTGTTGCCTGTGTTCTCCTCAAGGACTTTGATGGGTTCCTGTCTCACATTGAGGTCTTTCATCCATTTTGAGTCTATTTTTGTGTGTGATGTAAGAAAATGGTCCAGTTTCATTCTTCTGCATGTGGCTGTCCAGTTTTCCCAAAACCATTTGTTGAATAGACTGTCTTTTTTCTATTGGACATTCTTTCCTCAAACATCAGTTGACCATAGAGTTGAGGGTCCATTTCTGGGCTCTCTGTTTTGTTCCATTGATCTATGTGTCTGTTTTTGTGCCAGTGCCATACTGTCTTGATGATGACAGCTTTGTAATAGAGCTTGAAGTCTGGAATTGTGATGCCACCAACGTTGGCTTTCTTTTTCAACATTCCTCTGGCTATTTGGGGTCTTTTCTGTCTCCATATAAATTTTAGGATTATTTGTTCCATTTCTTTTTTTTTTTTTTAAGATTTTATTTATTTATTTGACACAGAGAGACACACAGAGAGAGGGAACACAAGCAGAGGGAGTGGGAGAGGGAGAAGCAGGCTGTCTGCTGAGCAGGGAGCCCAATGCAGGGCTCTATCCCAGGACCCTGGAATCATGTCCTGAGCCAAAGGCAGTTGCTTAATGACTGAGCCAGGTGCCCCAATTTGTTCTATTTCTTTGAAAAAAGTTGATGGTACTTTGATAAGGATTGCATTAAATGTGTGGATTGTTGTAGGTAGCATAGACATTTTCACAGTGCTTGTCCTTCCAACCCATGAGCATGGAATGTTTTTCCATTTCTTTGTTTCTTCCTCAATTTCTTTCATGAGTACTTTAGAGTTTTCTGAGTACAGATTCTTTGCCTCGTTGGGTAGATTTATTCCTAAATATCTTATGGCTTTGGGTGCAATTGTAAGTGGGATCAACTCCTTAATTTCTCTCTCTTCTGTCTCTTTGTATATAGAAATGCAACTGATTTCTGTGCATTGATTTTGTATCCTGACACTTCACTGAATTCCTGTATGAGGAATTCAGGTGGAGTCTTTTGAGTTTCCCACATAAAGTATCATATCATCTGCAAAGAGTGAGAGTTTGACTTCTTCTTTACCAATTTGGATGCCTTTTATTTCTTTTTATTGTCTGATTGCTGAGGCTAGGACTTCTAGTATTATGTATTATGTTGAATAGCAGCGGTAATAGTGGACATGCCGAGTTCCTGACCTGAGGGGAAAAGCTCTCGGTTTTTCCCCATTGAGAATAATATTTGCTTTGGGTTTTTCATAGATGGATATTAGCCTGATTTCTTAATTTTAGGAGTGAGGGGAGCATGAACTTGAATGGAAAAAAAATTTTCATTAACTTCAAACTGAAATTTGGCTTTTTCTTTAATTACGAATCAATGTCACATATATTAATATAATATTATCTCTCTTGCCAATAGAAGTCACAGAGAGTAAGTTATTATAGTAGTTATAGATATCTCAAAATACCATTTATGTCAAGTGGTTATCAAATCTGCTGCTAATGCTAGTCTCATTATTTCATGGATTAATAAATTAGCACATATATTGCCAATTACTTTTTAAAAAGTATTTGATGGGGGTGCCTGGGTGGCTCAGTGGGTTAAACCTCTGCCTTCATCTCAGGTCATGATCTCAGGGTCCTGGGATCGAGCCCCACATTGGGCTCTCTGCTCAGTGGGGAGCCTGCTTCCCCTCTCTGCCCACTGCTCTGCCTACTTGTGATCTCTCTCTCTCTCTCTGTCAAATAAATAAATAAATCTTTAAAAAAGTATTTGAAAATATTTTAAATAGTTAGTTTGCTTTGTAATATATTTAATAAGATTATTTTGGGAAGGGTTCTGGAAGCTTCACTAGATTTCCAAAGGAATCTGTGGCATAAAAACTATAGAGATCCTGTTAGTACCTCATGGATAAAACAGCTCATGTGTGAGGCTCAGGTGTCTCTGGCCTGGTACTGCTGCTGTTTTATTCTTTTCTGGAAAATAGAAGGCACTTTGCAGGCTCAGAAGAGTACAACTGCATGCAGATGCAAGAGAAAAGTCAAAGTATGTCTAAACCTTGTTGAATAAATGACCAGATGGAGAGTCAAAGGACTGGATCTAATACAGGCTTACTTTTACTATCCTCTAACAGGTGTTTTTGTTCACTGAGTCAACCAATATTTGAGGACCTATGATGTGCCAGAGCCTGAGCGTGGCCTTGGAGAAGGGTTTGGTTCTGTCACTCATCGGGTGAGTGACCTTGAATAAGTTATACCTATAAGCCTTAGCGTCATACTCTGTAAGAGGGAGATACTGATCTTTAAGTTCATAGGGCTATTAAAAGGATTAAATAAGGGAATGAATGTAAAGTCCTAAAAACACATAATGATAATAGATACTGTGAATCACCATTTTGTCCATAAGGTCTTGCATCTATGGTATTGTTAGCTGTGAAAGAAAAGCATATAAAATTGTCTTTGCTTCTAGGGGAAACAATTCTAAGAACCTTTTAAGAATGGAAATGAGTCTGGGGCACCTGGGTGGGCTCAGTTGGTTAAATGTCTGCCTTCTGCTTAGGTCCTGGGATAGAGTCCTGCATCAGGCTCTTTGCTCAGCAGGGAGCCTGCTTCTCCCTCTCTCTGCCTTTGTTCCTCTGCCTGCTTGTGTGTGCTCTCTCTCAAATACATAAATAAAATCTTAAAAAAAAAAAAAAGAATAGAAATGAACCTAATTGACTATATTCTTGTTGGCTAAAATTTGACAGTTAAGGAAACTTCCATGAGAAGTACATCTTTTCTTTTTGGTCTTTTGATGGTGCTTAATACCTGTGGCACAAAGCAGAAAAGAATTCTGCCACGGCTGATAAAATGTTTAGTTTACTTTGTCACATATCAAAGATATCTTTGCCCTTAAATGCTTTTGCTTTTGAAACATTATTGACACAACTGGAAAAGTCATAAAAAGGGGGACTATGAAAATATATGAATGTTAAAATTGTATCAGTGTGTGTCAAAGACTCATCAGTAACCTTACTAAACCATTCTTCATGTATATTATTTTAGAAACTATCAGGAGATCTATCATAATTATGATTTAAGAGTGCCACTCTACAGTTCTTTTCCCTGATACTTTATTTTCTAAAATGCTATTTTCTAGGCATTCTTTTATTTTGGCTTGTAATTTTGGTCATTCACAGGCATAAACCATTGTAAAGACAGTAATCACCACCAGGTTGTGCTCTAGTTCCACAGTGGAAAAACACAGGCTGGGTCTGTGAAGAATTCTCTTAGGTCTTAGCTAGCAATATTATTTCTGTTTTTTGAAGCCTGGGTGGTGGTTGTGGGGGAGACAAGTATTTAAGAGGAAAAAAAAAAAAGACTTTGCTGAGAATAAAGAATTTTAAATTCACAGTGATTTAAAAATTGATATCCAGCAAAAAAGGTTTTCTCTGAGAACATTGTTATGTTATTACTTCTAGAAAAAATTGCATCAACCCAGTCCGTTAGTTAAAACCATTTTCTGGATGGAAAAATACATTTTAAAACTCTGTCAAAAATTTTGTTTTCTATATTCTCAAGTTGTTGATGGATAAGACTATATTTTGAGTTTTAAGATGAGGTGTATTTTATTTAAAATTATATCAGTATCTTCGCTATAAATAAGGCTTCAGAAAATATATGACCATTTCAACTTGAAAACAACTTTTTTTCTGGGGTAAGCTCTTTTTTTCTTTTCTGCTCTTGTTCTGCTCTTGAGACAGAAGACAAATGTCAATATTTATGAGTCAGGGGTTATGGGAAATGTTACCTAGGGCTACAAGGGGCCAGAGTTTGCCCTCTTCTATCCCAGGGGAGTTGAGTATGAGTGCCAGAGGGCAGTGTTTGGCTGGAAGGACCCAATTCCTTCTTTCTGTGTACCCTGTGGTCTGCCCTTTGAAGTGAAAGAAAATTCTGTACTCAGCGCAGCTTTATAAGATGTCAATTTAAGATGAACAATGCACACAAGTTTCTGTATATCCTTTTAGCTTAGAAACAGACGCAGACTTACAGAAAACAAACCAAAAAAGCCAGAATTATGCAATTTATTTTGAGATTTTGTGAGCTCCTCAGATAACATATTAAGTCAAAATTTCTGGATAAGATAATTTTTTTGGCCACATCACTATCAAAACATCAATTACTTCAGCTTTAATCCCTTTTAGAATTTGGGGAGGGGTGTTAGTTTGGGTGATGAATAGAGAGACAGAAGACAATGAGAATGAAATTCTGCAGAAATAAGGTAAGAACCTCACAAAATATTAGTAAATTATAGAGCCTGTATTTATTTGGAAAATGTATTGTTATCCATCAGGATAATGAAAAAAAAATCATTACTTAAACCAGGTGCTTTATTTTACTTTCTTTCCTTTCAAATTGTCAGTCAGTAGGGGCTGAACAAGAAAATAAAAGGTGAAAATGAACAAGCTTCACTAGGCAGAATAAAAGTAGGAGATAACTGGAAAATTGAGGCCATTAACAACAATAACAGCAACAACAAATCAGAAACACCCTTAAAAACAAAAAAGTCACCAATTTAAATATGTCTCTAAGGTCAAATGAAATGCCCTGGTGTTGATTCTCAACTTCCTCTTATGTTTTATTTGAAGGATCTCCTCTTTATCCTTTTCCTAAGTTAAATCTTTAACCTATAACCTCCATAGATGAGTAAGCCTGCGAGTGTTTTTTTAAACTCAGGATGATGATTTTTTTTTCCGTTTGCTTTATTCACTTCAACAGTTCATTTAGCTTGCTTTATTTTTATATCTCCCACCCAGCACTTAACCGGTTCAAGCACTTAACTAGTTTCCAAAGGCTCCTTATATAAATAACTCAATAAAAATTCATTGAATATTTTATTTTCCCAGATCAGGAGGTAATTGCACTATTTCATTTTGCAGAAAATTATGGCAAAAGAATTTTGAGATTAATGGAAAAAAATTAGGTGGAATGATAGTATCAGTTTTTGGGGGGGGGGGAACCCACAGGAGTGTAACCTTTGACTTTTCTCTCTTCCCCAGTCAACTAATTCTGAGTGCGTTTCTTCTGCTTGCCAGTGGTATGCCAGCATTCTGCTGTTTAAATTCCCCAAGCCTCAGTTTCTTCACCTATAAATGGGGCTAAAAGTATTTAGAGATGTGGAGTGGATTAAATTAGTAACCTGTTCAGTCTTTGTGTACAATAAGTGCCCAGCATGCAAGAGTTTCCTTCTCCCTTTCATCAACAGAAATACAAAAATAAAATACAGGCTTACCTATATTATTTATCTCTATGTGGGTGACATACAAAACTCATTTAAATCAATTTTGTACAGTGCCCAACATTCCCGCACATTCTATTTTTGCAAGCCAATCATAAACGTGCTTAATGAAATTAGCTTTGGAGGGATGTCTGGGTGGCTCAGTTGGTTAAGTGTCTGCCTTAGCTCAGATTATGATGCCAGGGTCCTGGAATGAGTCTCACAATGGGGGGGAGTCCTTGCTCAGTGGGGAGCCTGTTCCTCCCTCTGTCTACCACTTCCCCTGCTTGTGCTCTCTCTCTTTCTCTCTGATGAATAAATAAATAAATAAATAAATAAATAAATAAAATCTTAAAAAAAAAAAAAGAAATTAGCTTTGGAAAATAAGACTTTGAAACCAAAAGGATAAATTCTAAAGAGCAGAGTTAATTTTTGAATATTTTTTTAATATCCATATGTACATTGAATATACTTTTATCTCTTAGGCTTAGCATATACATTGACTTTCAGATTGTATAGCCATATGAACATTTTGTTTTGGAAGATACCACAAAAGCAGAGTTCTATGAAGGTATTTTGGATTTTGCCCTTCTGTTCACTCCAAAGATCAAATTGTTAGATTATATCCTGGCATAAGCTGAAAAACAGCCAACTCCCTTATCTAGTCATTGTTAACATTGGGTTTCTGTGAAAATCAAGTAGAATAGCCTGTTTTTCTTAAAACAAGACCAAACCCTCCATGGCTCAGTTGGTTAAGTGTCTGACTTCAGCTCAGGTCATGATCTTGGGGGTCCTGGGATCAAACCCTGCCTAGGGGACTCTTTATTCAGCAGGGAGTCTGCGTCTCCCTTTCCTTCTTCCTCTGCTCCTCCCCCTCGCATGTTCTTTCTGTCTCTCTCTCCCTCTCAAATAAATAAATAAGATCTTAAAAAAACAACAACAACCCCAACCCTCCATATAGTCACACGAAAGTCCTCCTTTTCAGGAGTTGCTTTGGAGGTCTAGACACTTCTTTCAACTATACTGCTATTGTTCTAAATATTTTAGGAAATTTTTTTGGAATTACTGAAAATAATTAAGGAATCATATTAAAGAAAAAGCTAGTCTTCTTATATTTTAGTCACTTCTTATTTAGGCTAAAGCAGTTCTATCCAGTTAATTACCGTTTGCTTTACTGAGTGATTTGGTTGTTTCTGAAAATGAAGCTTATACCGATGAGAAACACATATATATTTTTAACCATTAAGGATATTTGAAGCAACTCCCTAAGCGTGTGAAGAAAGGCAGTTCCTCACTGAAGTTCCAAAATCCTTTTGAACAACAGCAGTATCCTTGGAATGTTGCTACCTATTTAAGGGAGACATCATTTATTTGTATGGATAAATTCAGGTGTATTTGTTAAAATCCAGTGACCTCACCTCATAGTCATGTTTTTTGAATGTAAATATTTATGCTGTTAAATAGGGATCCTTATGGACTGACAGATCCATAAAAAGAGAAATGGTGTTATTTTAAAAAGAATCATGAGTTTTTAACCAGAGTCCACTGTGTTCAGTTACAAACCTCAGAAACTTCTAAAAAGAAGGAGAAAAATATAAAGGCTTTTGTACTCAGACTGGGCCTATGGTCTTTCTTTTATCCTCACATGGATTTGTTTATGGAGTTACCGAGGCTTGTGTATATGATTAAATCTAAGCTAGTCATCATGGAATAAAATTATAAAGACTACGCAGTCCGTATTTTGAAACAGGAGCAGGAAAGGCACATGAACTCATTTGAGGATGAATCTAGACTTTGATCTTGGCAAAAATAGAAACAGTAACAGGATAGAAATAAAGACTAAAAATATTTACAACCTCTTTGCGTTTGGATATTAATAAAAATAGGAACTGAGTAAAAATGAAGATCTGAAAAAGTAAAGCTTTCTGCTTATGTCGGTTCGTTAGACCTAATAATAAAGCTGTGGGAGCTTGTAGCACATAAAATCTCCTGCGCAGGCTGAAACCCTCAAGTGGGGCCTCCAGGCTTCAGTGTTTCAGAACGAGTCCTGCGGCCTGAGCCCTGCTGGCGTGCCATTCTCAAACCCTTTAGACTGGGGGGCTGCCAAACTGCTCGTTTCCCATAAAACTTAGCAGACTTGCAGTCTGGGCTGGCCATCTGTGCAGCACATTCCCAGTAAAGCTATGTATCCTTTCAAATTACCCACATTGTAGAAACCAGTATCCAAGCAAACCTGGGATCCTTTGATAATTCAGTCGCTATGCTGGGCGAACCGTGAAGGCAGTATCTTTGACTCATATTTGATTAGGAATGTTCTTTTTCTGGAAATGATTTTGGAAATTGAAATGGTGTCCATTTCTTTTTCCTATAAATACTGTCTTTTTAAATAAAGCCCATGAATAATTTACTCTGCTGCCAGAGATGTGCTTGCTTTTATTTTCGTCAAGACCTAAAGTGTCAGGGGACAAACATCTTTGTGTCCCTCAGGGCTGTGTGACCTTATGACTCCCATGGTTTTGCCAGGTCACTTGCAGGGAAGGAAGGCCTCTCTGCTGGGGGAGATGGGCCTTCTGAAATGTCCTCACAGTCTCCTTCCTGGCTTGATGCTAGCTTGTGTTTGGCTGCCTTAAAGCTCTATGGAAAGAAAGAATAACATTAAGTGGAATGTCTGGGGGAGATGGATCACAGATGAGTTCCCTAAGTCTTGGTAAAATAAAATAGTTAAATAGAAAGTTGGTGTAATTTTTTAAAAAAGATTTTTATTTATTTATTTGAGAGAGAGAGTGAGAGCCAGAGAGATCAAAGAGGAAGAGGGAGAAGCGGGCTCCCCACTGAGCAGGAAGCCCAGGGTGGGGTTCAATCCCAGGACCCTGAGAGCATGACCTGAGCGGAAGGCAGACGCTTAACCAACTGAACCACCCAGGCACCCTGAAAGTTGGTGTAATTTTAAAGATACTTCAGATGTTTATATCACAAAATATATTCTACTTTCCATTTTTACCTTCTAACATTTCTCTTTAGCTAAGTGAAGGAAGCCAGATCCAGAAGGTCACATAGTGTATGATTCCATTTATATGAAATCCCCAGAATAGACAAATAGATAGAGACAGAAAGCAGATTAGTGGTTTCCAGGGGCTGGGGACTGGGGAGCAGGGAATCAGTATGGGGTTTCCTCTTGAGGTGTTGCAAAAGTTCTGGAAATAGATAGTGGTGATGCCCATGTGATATTGTTAAGGTACTTAATCTCACTAAATTGTACATTTTAAGATGGTTAACATGGTAAATTTTATGCTGTGTGTATTTTACCACAATACAACAGAAAATTTTTTTCTTAAGTACAAGTTAAATGCAATAGGTAGAACAATTGTTAAGTCATTTGCACTCATCAATATCTTTGTAGTAATTTTTAGGGCAATCAAGCAGTCTCTTTGAAAGACTATGATTATTGGACAAAGCCAGAAAATTGTAAGAAACAAGAAAAGCTAGAATAAAACATGTGAGGAAAAGATGAGAAATCAGCTCAAGGTAAATTGACTTGTGTGTTGCTTAATTTTATATGTCAGCTTGACCTGGCCCTGAGGTGCCCAGATAGTTGGTTAAAAATTCTATCCAGGTATATCTGTGAGGATGTTTCTGAATGAGGTTAACATGTGAATCAGTAGACTGAGTAAAGCAGATTGTCTGCCAGCCACCCTCACCCCCTCAGTATGAGTGGGCCTTACCCCATCTGTCAAAGGCCTGAATAGAATAAAAAGTCTGAGAAAGAAAGAATTCTATCTTTTGGCTGGCACATCAGTCTTCTCCAGCCTTTGGATTTGAACTCAGAATTAAACTTGCATGTTTGGTTCTCTTGGGTCTGTCTCTCAACTTGCCAACTGTAGATATTGAGACTTCTCAGTCTCCATTATTGCCGAAGCCAATTACTTACAACCAATTAATCAATCAGTCTCTCCATATCATTCATATATATATATATATATATATATATATATGAATATATGAAGTGGGGGTGCTATTGTATCAAGTATCTAAAAATGTGGAAGATGCTTTAGAACTGGGAAATGGGTAAAGGCTGGAAGAGTTTCGAGGTACATGCTAGAAATATGGACATTAAGGATGATTCTGGGAAGTCTCAGATGGAAATGAGGAACATCTTATTCAAAAATGGAGGGAAAGTGATCTTTGTTAAGAAGTGGCAAAGAATTTATGTTCTAGTGTTTTATGGAAGATAAATCTTGTGAGTGATGAAATTAGATATTTTCCTGAGGAGATTTCTAAGCAAAGTATAGAAGGAGTGGCTTGACCCCCCTGACTGAAGAATGAGAGAACAGAGATGTGAGAGAAGGGTATAATGAGAGAAGAGCCAGATGACTTGCAGAAGGAATTATTATGTAAAAAATAACCAGAACTTGAATATTTGAAAAATTCTCACCTGTCCCTATTGCAAAAAAATGACACAAAGCATGTTCTGAAAAGAATACCAAGGGAATGAATGTACTATCACTTGATAAAAGTTAGAGGATTATAGAAGAAACACTGCCAGTTTGAACTGAAGGGTTAGAGATGGGACAAAATGAAAAAAAGTCTACCAGAGTTCTTGGATTCTATAAGACAAGATAATAGACCTAGTTGGCTGTGAATGTGTGCTATTCTTTTTTTTTTTTTTTTTTTTTAAGATTTTATTTATTTATTTGGCAGAGAGAAATCACAAGTAGATGGAGAGGCAGGCAGAGAGAGAGAGAGGGAAGCAGGCTCCCTGCTGAGCAGAGAGCCCGATGAGGGACTCGATCCCAGGACCCTGAGATCATGACCTGAGCCGAAGGCAGCGGCTTAACCCACTGAGCCACCCAGGCGCCCAATGTGTGCTATTCTTGAGGGAAAGGGAAGAATGACCCAGAAGGAGATCCAGAGATCATGAGGACTACCACAACCATCAGAGGTCCAGAGGCAAGTCTCTCTCTTCCTCATTTTCAAAGGGTAGGCCTACCTCTCTTGTTTCTTTTGTACCAGGAAGGTCCCATTCATACCTCAGGAGTAAAGCTGACCTATGGAACATTAGGAGCTCCCCCCAACTCTAAATGTTGGGGTGCAACTTCTGTCTGGCAAAGCCTTGGAGGTGGAACTGCTGTCCCAGTGAATTCTGAGGGCAGGCTGTTAAACCAAAGAGGATGTTTCATGTCTTAAAATCTGATGGAATTTGCCTTGCTAGGTTTTAGAGTTACTTAAGGACCACCACTTTTCCCCCTCTTTCCTATTTCTCCCTCTTGGAATGGAAATGTGCCTGTCCCACCATTGTACTTTGGAAGTACATCACTTGTCTGATTTCGTAGGTTCACAGCTGGAAAGGAATTTTGCCTGAGGAAGAGTCATCTCTCAAGTTTTACCCATATCTGATTTAGATGATATTTAAATAAGATTTTGGACTTTAGACTTTAGAAGTCGACACTGGAATGAGTTAAGAGTCATAGAGTCATTGGGATGGAATGAATGTGTTTTGTGTGCAGAAAGGGCATAACTTTTGAGGGGCTGGGGTGGAATGTTATGGACTAAATATTTGTGTCCCCCTCCCCCTCATATCAATGTATCAATTCATATGTTGAAGCCTTTACCTCCAATGTGATGGTATTTAGAGTTGTGGTCAGTGGAGGTATGTAGATTAGATGAAATCATGATGATGGGGACTTTATGATGGGATTTGTGCCCTTAGAAAAAGGAGATCTCTTGCTCCCTCTGAGCACAGAGATAAGGCCACAGGAAGATGTAGCCCCATGGTGGCTGTCTGCTACTCAAGGGGAGAGAGCTCTCACCACTCACTGACCCTGCTAGCAATTTGATTTTGCCTTCCCAGGCTCCAGACTGTGACAAATAAATTCCTGCTAAACCACCCAGTCTATGACATTTTGTTATGGCAGCTTTGGCTGACTAAGATGCCTGGTGTGTCTCAGTAGGAAAGGAACAGAACAAGAATGAAGGTGCGTGTGAGGTGGGAGCACGTTAAAGGCAAACCTGCTCTCTTGAGTCTGTTCGGGGCTGGTTGTACCTTGGAACAGGAGATTTTAGAGTCAAGCAATGATTTGAATTTACCAAAGTGGCAGTTCCTCTTTCTAGGCCTCTCCTCAACAAAGTTCACCAGGCATGGAAGCCATGCCTCCTCAGTGCTAGTCATTAAACAAGGTGGCTGAAGAATCACCTGTCCAGATTATTCCTAGGAGACCAAAATCAATCAAGTGAATATGCGTTTGAAATTCTTTGACAGAAGATGATCATGTTCTTCCAACCAAATTCCTGGGTCGTTAATGCACCATAAAGTATTTGGAATTATTGCAGCTATGCTTGTTTATTTTACTGATGATTGCTCCATGTATTCTTGCTGCTGGAAGGTGAGGTGTGGGAAGAGAAAGATAATCGCTCACATATGTTTGCGTGGAGAAAAACAAAAACTCCCAGCTACTCATCTATTTTCAGCAAACATTTAGGGTCAAATGACTATGCAGTATTTGTCTCTGAGGAAATGCTGTTGGTTTGAATGAGTACCTCAAATGGGGACATTTCAGAAGTCACATTGCCACGTTTTGTGAAATTATAAACTAACAAGGTAGCAAATCTGACAGAGTTTTCCTTTTGGGAGCTTCCTGGTGGTATAGGCAGCAGTGTGGCCCTGGTAGTCTAGCTCTCACCTTATCTTCCCAGGCTTGCCTCCTCTTCATCCTCTCCCCTCCCCACCTTCCTGTCCCTACAAAGCCCCTTGCTGCAGCCACATTGAACTACAGGGGTCCTTTGAAGAGTCCTACATGGATATACGTGGCCTGGAAGTTCTTGCCTTTCTGTTTGGCACAATCCCTTCTACCTCCAAACACCCCGTGACATTCTACGAGCTATAAGAAAGCTCAGAAAGAACATCACACTGGCCAGCAATGACTGCTAGAGACAACTCTTTGAGAATCTAATTTGGCTTTCTTCCTGGATCTTTTCTTTAGATCCATTTGAATTCTTAATGGATCTTGGTAGAAAATCGCACATGAAAGCATTTGTAAGAGCAGATTCCCTGAGGATGCCTGACCTCAAAGATGCTGGGAGAGAATCCGGAACTCCTGAGTTCTGGCATGGAGGCCTGACCAGTTGTCTATGGAAGCCAAAGAGTCATCTTCAGAATGTGCATTCTCCCCACCCCTTCTGGCAAGGGGAATGGAGAAGAAAAAAGAAAGCCCACCTCTTGTGCTATTATTACCTACCTCTGAATAGTGAGATCAGAGTGGTTTGTTTGTTCAACTAGTTTGTTTTTCAGTGAAGTGTTTATTTTGAGGTAGCTCCTTTAGAGGGATTAAGGGCAAAGCAGAGTGGAAATTACTTGTTTCTTCCATGTAATCCTATAATAACTACAAGTGTGTTATTGTCTTTTGGTTTCCACAAGAGGTTTGTATTCATGTGTGTGTTTATTGAGATGGGGGGAGACAGGAAGCTGAATATCAAGAAATTGAACCATGAGAAAGCAAGAAGAGGAAAATAGGGCATGCTGTGGCAGAAAGTGAAATAAGGTGAAATATATATAGTAGTACCTGGGAAAAGGGATGAGAAACTCACAAAAGATAGTGGGGAGAAAACCTAAGGGCATGTAACATAGTCATGAGAAGGCAGAGCTGAGTTGGATCTTCTTTTTTTTTTTTTTTTTTTTAAGAAGATTTTATTTATTTATTTATCAGAGAGATGAGGAGAGGGAGAGAGAGAGCATAAGCAGAGGGAGTGGCAGGCAGAGGAGAAGCAGGCTCCCTGAGGAGGAAGGAGCCCAATGTGGGACTCAACCCTAGGACCTCAGGATCACGACCTGAGCTGAGGGCAGACACTTAACTGACTGAGCCACCCAGGCATTCCAGAACTGAGGTGGATCTTGAAGAATACTGAATTCATCCTCGTTATTTCAAAGATGAAGGAACTGAAGTCCAGAGAGGCTATGTGAATTTAATAGTTGGTTAAGGTGAGAGCTAAGGCCAGCATTTGGGGCTCCTGTCTCTTGAAGTACATGGCTGTGTATGGTAGGTGGAGGTCAGGAGAAGAGAGCTCCCAGCTAAAGACAGGACACTGATATGATTTTCCTATTCACTATTGTTCAAGAATAATATTTTTAAGTGGCAAATCATGCCTCTGATACAAATATAAAATGAAAATGCATCATGGATTTTATTTAACTTACTAATTGTTAAGGAAACCAGTAAGATGTCACTGGTTGAAAAACTCCAATGCACCATACATTTGTATATACAGGCAACTAAAGAATGTGGAAAAGATTTGACTTAACTCAGATTTTAACCCATTAATTACTGAGGGGGTGTGATGAGAACTTACAGCTGGTTGAAAGGTGGATTTAAACTACCACACAATGATACAGGAAAGTGGGAATGCATTCTATCTGACACAACTAATTTGCATTTGCATGGAGAAGAATCATTTGCATTATTTTCAGCTTTCTACAAATTAAAGAGTTGTAAAATAGCTCAAAAACGATAAAAGGCAGAGATAGCTGAGATGGATACATTAAAGAGGACACTTGGTAATCTTTTTTTTTCCTTTCCAAAGTCTTGTACAATTTTTCCCAACAGGAGTACCTCACTGGAACTGAAGGAGATGTTCCCTCACCTTTTTTGGCTTGCAGCATTGTTAGCAGTGCTGAAATCAGGCTAAGAAAATGAGAGGAATCACGGAATACAACCAGGGTCCTGCTGGAGGCACCTCTGTTCAAAGTGCTCCTCCACCCCCTGCCTCTGCTGGATCCCTGCCACCAGCATTGCTAGACACCCCTGACGGCCACCTGACCCTGTCCTTTTGGACTACACCCTCAAGGCTCAGAGTCTAGGGTAGTGTCATCAAGTTGATCCAGGTCCCATGCTCTCACTCCAGCTGGAATGGGCTAGGGAGAGGGACTCTGTGGTGGTTGGTTTTACTATGGCAAGCCAAGACTCACAATGGGGATTTCCCTCCAAGGAGGAAGGATGTGTGATATGTTGGGTTTTTAAAAAAAAGACAAATATTTACTGAAAATACTATCCAAGGCCAAGCAAAACTACTGGAGAGGCTTGAAGCTTTTTCTGGAGAAACAATGTAATGAAATGGGAAGAGTAAAGGATTTAGACCCAGACAGATATACATAGGTCTATCCTAGGCTCCATCATTTACTAGCTAAGTTGTGGGAAAATTACAAATCACTCTGAGCCTCAGTTATCTCATTTATACCACCATTACTGTCTTTCTCATTCAAGATTCTGCATGATCTGGCTCATTGTTATTTTTATGACTGTATCTTCTACTGCTCTTTTCTTGCTAAAATCTCAGCCCCAGCCCCAGTAGTTTTCTTGTTGTTCTTTGAGTATGCAAACATCCATCTGCCTTGGCCATTTGCAGTTACTGAGTCCCATGCCTGAAAAGTGTGCTCCATATGACTTCCTTCATTTAGCTCTAGTCTCAAGTATTACCTTGGCTTTGGTAATGTCTTCTCGGACAACCCTAACAGTGATAACCCTTTCCACCTCATACTACCTCTCCCTCCACCCTGCTTTATTTTTCTCCACCAGTTTTATTACTTGCCTCTCTCCCTTCTCTAAACTGCAGGATCCATGAGAGCAGAAAATCAAGTCTCTTTACACAGAGCTATATCCCTAGTGCCCTGAACAATGTCTGGCACATTAGAAGTGCTTGATAATATCTGTTGGATAAATAAATGATTGCAAAGTGTGTGGAATACAGTAGGTACCAAGTAAATGCTGGTTATTGCTATTTTTATCAGACTCTTCTTTCTCTTCCCATTTTCTGCCAATCACCACCAGCCTTTCTTTCCCAGAGAACTTCTGATCTGGTAATAAAATTTTATCAGTCCAAGAACTTAATCTAACCATATTTCTCAGATGGGCTACCTAAGACAACCTGAATATTACAGTATTCATTTTAGCAACGACTTTTGGGAGTTCATGTTCATTCTACTCCTTTGTTCTTTAATGTATATGAACTATGGTTGTGGTACCTAATGGTTTATATTGACAGCTGGGCAAAAGCTCATAAAGTTTCCTTGAAAGTGTATTTTGAGGTACATGAGAGACACAACATAAAAACATTAGGAAAGGTCACTGTATTGGGATACTCCAGAAAAGTAGAACCAATAAGATAATCATTTATTCATTGAATGGTATATTTATTATTGGGAATTAACTCACACGATTAGAGAGACTGACAAGTCCCAAGATTTGTAGGGTAAATTGACAAGCTGGAAATCTAGGAAAGTTTGAGTCTGTAGGCCAGAGAACCAGGAGATTCACTGGTGTGCTTTTAATCTGAAGGCTAGCAGGTTGGAGACGCAGAAAAGCTGGTATGTCAGTTTGGGTCCAATGGTAGGAAATGAAATTGATATCCGAGTTTGAAGACTGTTAGGCAGGAATTCTTCTCTTACTTGGGTGAGGGTCAGTATTTTTGTTTTATTCAGGCCTTCAACTGGTTAGATGAGGCCCACCCATCATGAGGGAGGGCAATCTGTTTCATTTAAGTGTAATGATTTAAATGTTAATCTCAACTAAAACACCCTCACTGAAACACCCAGAATAATGTTTAACCAAACAGCTAGGCACCCTGTGGCCCATTCAAACTGACATATAAAATTAACCACAGCCACTCTATCTTTTGTGTCCATGATTAATTCTTTAGTGTCATGGTATAATTGTTATAAAAAAAAAAAAAAAAACAGTGAGTGGCAACATCTTGAGTAAACAGAGATGTAGGTCAGCAACCTTATATAAGTAAACCCCATTTAGTGTATCTGTGAAGCTCTTAATGTTAAAATTATACAGAGGGATCATGAACAAAATAAAAGTAAGGTTGCAAGAAGTTTTGGGGGACCTGCATTCTAGCTATTAACTAGAGATCCGATCTTTCACAATTTCTTTAACTTTTTGGGATTTGCTTTCCTCTTCTGAAAATGAGGGGGTTGGACTAGGTGATTTTTGAAAAAATCACATCCAGCTCCAGGATCTTGGATTCTTGTTGAATAAACTGAAAGGGAAGCCCTGTGTGGTGGCTGGAAGTCTTATACACAGGGACACATCTTGGGAGTTATGTACTCAGTGTCATCTATGTTTGCAACTGAATGACAAAAATAATTTGACCTGGCCTTTATTTGTTCTCCATCAGCTGAAAGTAAACAAAGTTTATTCTGGGAAACATCAGATCTTCATGAATTTCCTCATTCATCTTTTCTTGTCCTGGGTACCCTGCCCCAACACGTATTCCAAAATGACTTTCCATCTCACCTGATTACACTTTGATTAAAACTTTCTTATGCAGCACTATTACCTCAGCCAGACTTTGGGAGCTGAATCTTGTTATTTCTATTTCTAAAGTGAGGGGTTTAGCCTTGGTTAAAAGAAATGCTGGCATTAGCAAATTGGCAAGAAAATGTGGGGCTCTACAGTCCCCAGAAATTACATTTTATTTAACTTAGTGGATCATGAAGACTTGAATACCAATTTTGCTTTGCAGAGTGAGACAAAGGAAGGTCAGAAGGACTAGGGTACTGCTTTCCCTCTACTTTCCCACCCCCACAGTGACAATGGGGGTGAGGAGCCAGCTCATGCCAGATTGCTAATGTGAGAGTACCAGAGGACCACCAGGAGGCCCCAGGAAATAGGACACAGGCTTGGGGCTTGAGAACCTCTCTCTACCATATTTATTTATTTATTTATTTATTTATTTATTTATTTATTTGACAGTGAAAGAATAATCAGGGGGAAGGGCAAAGGGAGAGGGAGAAGCAGACTCCCCACTGAGCAGGGAGCCTGATATGGTGCTCAATCCTAGGACCCTGAGACCATGAATTGAAGTGAAGGCAGACGCTTAACAAAATGACCCAGACGCCCCTCCCTGCCTCTTTTAACCAACTCTGTCTTCCTCTGCCTCTCCCCAACATCCTCAGGTTTTGACACAATCCTATTCCTTTAGTTTGAGTTTCAGATGGTTACTTTTCTTAATTTTTTTTTTTTTTTAAAGAATAAGTGGATCATCTATAGTTTTAAACTGCTAATGCATAGCTGGTCATTGGAACGTATTCCTATTATCTGGAAAGAGATTTTTTGCCCCAATATAGAAAGTCACTGTTGCTAAATCCACTAAACGGGATCCAGCTTGCTAAAAGGGGTCAGAGTTTGAAAACAAAGTATTGAATTTATTGAAAAGTTTAAGAATTGGCCGAAAGTTTGTGCAGCAAATTGACATTGGTTATCTCTGGTATTTTAACTTTGATCTGCACGTCTCTTTTCCCCTTCAAAATAAGAAGGTGTTTTTGTAAACAGGAGAAAAGAATATTAAAAATTGACAAAACAAACCATTTTACTTTAAGTGAATGCGTATCTCAATGAAACTTTTGGGGAAATCAAGAACAAGTATGCATTTCAGAAGCTATTGCACATCCATTTTCATGGAGCTGCTGCCCAAGAATTATGAGAAATTTTGACCCCTCAAATAAAGCTTATCTTTCTCCTTAGTGTTGAATAAGAGATTTTCTTATCATATTTAAATTATTAATTTAATTACTTTTTTTTGCTTTACATAAGTTCTTAGAAAGTGAATATTATATTTAATCATTCTTAATTTGCAAATTGTTTTCCTCACTAGAAAAGACCCAACTTCCTTAAATAATAAGGTAATTATCAGGAAAAATCAGAATATTATTCCCCGCATTACTGTGACATAGTTTTCCTTACTTTGGCTCATTTATTACAGAATTGTCTAGGTGCCCAGGATTTCCAATGATTGCGGAAGTTATGCCAAATTTCTGACGTTAATAATAACAACAGTGACATGATTATAACAACAGTAATGTGTGTTAAGTGTTTTATAGTTTACAGAACACTTGTATACAGATTCTCAAATGATCCACAATATCTTATATCCAGATAAGGAAACTGATTGTGAATGGTCAAGAGGCCAGCTCAGTGTCAGCAATGCATAATGTACTAAAAAAAGATTGTGCACTTTAGAATTAGTTAGACTTGGATTCAAAACCAAGGATAGTCATGTGCTAACTGGCAACAGTCCATTTATCCACTCCAATCCATTTTCTTTCTCTTTCCTTAGGGCGTCTTGAGATAGTGACTGTAAAGTGCCTACAGTAGAGTGCCAGGCACATAGTAGGTTCTCAGTAAATGCTCATTCTCTTCTCTCTGTCCTTTTACAAACTGCATCCTGGGTTCGGGACATTGTTTGGGAAATGATAACTACAACCCTTCTCTCCATGCCCCAGGAATGGCAGCCTCTAAGGCACAGAGCCTTAGCCAAGGTGTCGGGGTAGGATAAGGAATAAACTTTATTCAGAGAGCCATGAGCAGGAACTATAAGAGAAGGGGTTTCTGAAGGTGTGTTTCTTCATCCAGGCCCTTGTGAGCACTGAGAAAAGGACAACTTTTGAAATCAGAGAGAGGAGTTTTGAATCTGGGGAGCTGAGTATGGGATGGGAAAAAATTGCATTTTTATTTTCATGCATTTCCAAATGACAGCCTTTTCTTCAGTTATGAGTATGGGCGACATGTCACAGTAGTGTTAGCTGTACCTCTGACCTTATACCAATAGAAACCACTGGTATTTTCACATCATATTGCAATTATTGAAAGGTCTCTCAAAATACCATCTACCTTTATCATTCTTTTGAAATTATGATAGTTGTTTGACCTGCCACTAGATCTTATTATTTAATGTGTTAATACAAAAGACATATATTGCCTTATAAATTTTGGTTTTAAAAAATATTCTGATAACTACATTTTTGGAGGTGAGTGGGGTGATAACTGTATTTTAATGTAATTGGTATTCATACAATTCTAGGTATTTTATTTTATTACTTATTTTTTCTTTTCTTTGGAAGGCAGAGTTGATCTCTAAACTGTAATTCTGTCTCCGAGTGATGTTTACTGTCATATGTATGATGGGTATATGTGGGTGCCTACATATACACAGGCGTGTCTATTGTGGCCTTTCTATGTCTCCTAGGAATATATTCTATGCTTTAACTTAAAAAAATTTTTTTAAAGATAGTATCCATTTGTTTATTTGAGAGAGAGAGAGAGAGCACGAGTAGGGTGAGGGGCAGAGGGAAAAGCAGACTCCCTACTGAGCAAGGATCCTCATGTCAGGCTTGATCCCAGGACCCTGGAATCATGACCTGAGTGGAAGGCAGATGCTTAACGACTGAGTCACCTAGGTACCCTATTCTATGCTTTAAGAATATTATTTACTAGACTTCCACAGGAGTCTATGATTCAAAAAGATGAAGAGCCCCTGCTCTGGCTTGAATGTTTGTGTGACCCCCAAATTCATAGGGGGAAGCCCTCGTCCCCAATGTGATGGTATTTGGAGGTGGGGCCTTTGGAAGGTAATTAGGTTTAGATGAGGCCTTGAGGGTGGAACCACCATAATAAATTGGTATCTTCTCAAGGAGAGAAAGACAGCCTTCTCTTTCTCTCTCTCTGCCAGGTGGGGATATAGCAAAAAGGTGACCATCAGCAAGCCAGGTAGCAGCTCGCACCAGACACTGAGTCTGTGAGCACCTTGATCTTGGACTTCCCAGCCTCCAGAGCTGTGAGAAATAGATGCCTGTTGTTTTAGCTACCCAGGCTGTGGTATTTTGTTACAGCAGCCTAAGCTGACTAAGTCCCTCTATGAGAAGAGCCTTGTACTGAGAACTAGTCAAGGAGGTAGAATTGGTGGCAGATATTCAACCGAGCAAAACACTCTTTATTCAGGTCTTTCAAGAAATTGTAATACCGCTTAGCAATATTTTTCTATCAGAATGGTTTCCACCTACCACTTTACCCTATATTGGACTCAGCTAGTTCTAAGGCATTAGAATTAATAGTTTAGGGATGCCAGGGTGGCTCAGTTGGTTAAGTGTCTACCTACAGCTCAGATCATGATCTCAGGGTCCTGGGATGAAGTCCTGTGTCTGGATCCCTGCTCAGCGGGAAGTCTGCTTTTCTTTCTGCCTGCCACTCCCCCTGCTTGTGCTCTCTCTCTCTGACAAATAAATAAACAAAATCTTTAAATAAAAAATGAGTTAATAGGTTAAATCACTAAACTATTTAAGATAAAAATTAAAGTGCTTTCTTGGGAGCATGACTCTCGAAAAACTTAAAACTGACCCATTGACTCACATGCCTTGGCTTGTTGACAGATAATTCCCTCCTTTGGTAAAGACTTTAAAGACACAACAAATGGCTTAGTGTCTCACTTTTTAAAAAAAATTTTAAATTAAATTAGCTGAAAGATAGTACATCATTAGTTTCAGATGTCGTGTTTAATAATTTATCAGTTGCATATAACACCCAGTTCTCATCACATCATGTGCCCTCCTTAATGCCCACCACCCAGTACCCCATCTGCCCGGTCTCCCTTTTTTTTAATGTTCTGTGTGTTTGTGGGTAGAAATGGCTCTTTCTTTTTATTTTTTCTCCACATATAAACAGTTCTCTCTGGAGAGATCAAGAGATATAAATTATTATTGATTTATTTATATTGAATGCTTTTATTTGGCCTCGTATGAATGCTGAGTGCTCACAGAGGTATTAGATTAATGAGTCTGGAGCCTTAAGTCTTCTGTTTATCCACTTATTTGGGAAACAGAAGATCTCAAAGTCGTTCAGTATAAACTTGGTTGTACTTTATAGCTAATTGCCTCAAACTTGACCCAGGAAACTCTAGAGCTTCCTCCATGAATCCATCATGGGCCATAAAATACTAGCTGCCCTCCTAAATCCTTGTATAAGGAGGTCCTTTCTTCCTTTTCCCTTCATCCTTTTCTGTTTTTTTTTTTTTTTTAAAATTAAAGATTTTATTTATTTATTTATTTGAGAAAGAACAGAGAGCACAATCAAGGGGAGCAGCAGAGGGAAAGTAAGAAGCAGGCTTCCCATTGAGCAGAGATCCTGATCCAGAGCTTGATCCCAGGATGCTCAACCTCTGCTCCCTTCATCCTTTTACCCTCTCCCTGGTATTACCAGGAAGCCACAGACTGGTATTTTGTGACTTTTCCTCTCCCTTTTTTCCAACAAAATACATAAGGTGGCCATAACTGTCCCTTCTCTGGCCCTTTCTAAATTTACCTTGTATTTCTCTATACTTCTTCTCTTAGCCCTTATGTACTTACTTTGCTGTTACTGGCACTTATCAATTGCTTCCTGAACTAAACACAGAAGTGGATAAGTGAATTTCCAGTCATGTCCTGTGAAGTTCCTTTCCTCATAATCTGATCCAGAAGGGGGAGACCCTGGCTCCTGCCAGCTCTACTTCCATCAGAGCAGCTGTTATCCATTATATTTTTCTGAACACTCCTAGTAAAACTTCATTTGAACAAAGAGTTCTATGGGTAAAGGAGTTTAGAAGGCACTGAACTAGAGAATGTTCTTGGCATGGTTTACCACTGTACTTTGGCTCTGGCACATGCAAGGGGAAGACTTTGTCTGGTTATCCCATGATGCAAACCATGAGAAGTGTGTAATAATAGCTACTCTGTGGGGCCCTGAAGCCACAAATCTAAGGGCCAAAAGGACAGAACTAGGTGGTTAATTATTTGTCTTTGGAGACTATACTGGGTTGAATAGTTTCCCCCCAAAATCTATGTCCACTATGAATCTCAGAGTGTTACCTTATTTGGAAATGACATTTTTGCAGATGTAATCAAGTTAAGAGGAAACCATACTGGATTAGATTGGGCTGTAATCCAATAGCTGTTGTTCTTATAAGCAGAGGGAAATTTGGACACAGATACATAGACATACAAAGGGAAGACACCATGTGGAGACAGAGGCAGAGAATGGAGTGATGAATCTACAAACCAATGAATGCCAAGTAATGTCTACAACCACTAGAAGCTAGGAGACATGGGACAGTTCTTCCTTCAGAGGCTTGGAGGGAAACAATCTTACCAACTTCTTGCTTTTAGACTTGTAGCATCTAGATAGTCATTTGTAGTTTTCAGCCATCCAGTATGTGGTATTTTGTTATAGCAGCCATAGGAAACAAGTAAAGAGCCTTTAACAATTCCTTCCTCATCCCTTGGTCCTCTCCATGACACCCTTCCAGTCCCTCCATACAGTCCCTCCCTTGCCCTTCTTAGGGGTCTCTTCTAGGTTGTTCAAACTTTCTTCTCCAAGGGGTCTTGCATTTGAAGTCTCATTTCCAATGAGTGAAGGTCATTTCCAGCATCCCCAAGCTGTTGGACAGGTCCATTGTTTAGTCAGGAAGGTTTTCTGGTGCCTTTCTGAAACTGCCTGCTTAAAGAGGACACCTACCTCTACCCCTTTATTAGGCTGGTTCCGATAGTGAAAAGCCCTGAATAAGGAGCCAAGGGATTGAGTTTGAAAAATCTCGTGCTTTCAAAACATTTCTTATGTTCCATAGAAGTAAGTATTAAGAGCAAGAAGAACTAACACCCTTGGGAATAACCCTCAAGTAATAAAGGAGTGGGAGCTGGCAAATATTCCAGCTTTCTTTCTTTGGAAAGATAATTTTGAGTATATTAACATGATTCCTCTCAGAATCCATAATGGGATTGAGCCTAATTGCCCAAATAAGGGTAAAGTTTTACCCTTATTTGACTTTCCCCTCTTTCCTTTCTGTCTCCCATTCCTTTACTCTTTTCTGAGATCATTTCCCAAAGAAACTTGCATTCAAGTCTATATCTAAGACAGGGAGTATGAAGGTGTTTCTAGAATTTAGACAGTCAAGCTGTAATTATTAATTTGGACTAAATCATTTAACAACCAGATAACAATGAAACCTTATCACTGGTGATAGTAACATTACAATAATTTAGAGTCTCTGAGAAAGTCTTTTCTAGGCCAGTGGGAAGCCCAGTGCAAAGATTGCCGAGTAAAGGAGTCCCATGACGGACAGGAAAGGACAGGCTTTTCGAATGTTACTGTGGTAGAAATTGAATGTCTGACAATGGGGGTATCAACTAACTATGTTATTAAAACTACCTATCATGAACTTTGTCATGAGTTGGAGCCCCCAAATCATAATGTTGGAAAGAAAGTTGCAATACTGTATGATAATATAGTACATCTGGGAGCTAATCAGAGGGCATAAATTAACAGGGATAGGTAGCCTTGCCCTCCATTTACCTACTTCTCTTGTACCCTTACCTTTCCTTCAGCTCACTCATAGCTTCTTGAGGAGTTCCCTATGACCAACCAAAACTGGAGAAAACCATCCAGCCAGGTCATGCATGAGTTAGCTCAGTATGCTGGTGGTATCTGAAAATGGACTGCTGCTACACAATGGTCCTTCCTTGGAGTACACCCACTAAGGCAGTGATGAGATGAAATCCTTTCAGTGGGGAGAGCCTCAGCAGTACACTTCTGTTATTTTTGTAAGACAAAAATGGTCCAAGCATTGGCAAATGTCTTGGCTTGTTGGTCAGAGGCCTGAACAGAGCAAGACTGGAAGATTGAAATCTAAATTTTTAATTGGTAGGCAATCAGACAGTAAAGATCTAGGGAAAGAGTGCGGCAGATGGAACGATGAGTGTGGGCACAAAGGCTTTATGATCATAACAGTATCTGCTAGGAAGCATCCACAGCAGTAGAGTTACTTGGCAACAGAATGGACAAATGTATCTGGTGAATGTTAGCCAGCCTCTGTCAATGCTTATGCAATGGGCTCAAGAATGGAATGGCCATATGTTTCAGTGATCTATTGCAATGTAATAAACCATACCAAAACTTGGGGCTTAAAACAACAATGATTCTTTTGTTTTATTTTTAAATTTCTCGGGGCACCTGGGTGGCTCAGTGGGTTAAAGCCTCTGCCTTCGGCTCGGGTCGTGACCCCAGGGTCCTGGGATCAAGCCCTGCTTCGGGCTCTCTGCTCAGCAAGGAGCCTGCTTCCTCCTCTCTCTGCCTGCCTCTCTGCCTACCTGTGATCTCTGTCTGTCAAATAAATAAATAAAATCTTTAAAAACAACAACAACAAAAAAATTTCTCATGATTCTGTGGATTGCATAGGTAGTTCTTCTGCATTACTTGATTTTTTTTTTTTCATTACTTGATTCTGTTGAGTAGGGCTATTGACTAGAGAGACTTGGAGCTCCTCCATAAAGCCCCTCTACTTATTAGCTTGGGTTTCCTCATAGCATGATGGTCTCAGAGTAGTCCATGGTAGCTGGTTTCTAAGAGGTAGCATTCCAAGAGTATGAAAACAGAAGCTACTGGCTTCTTGCTATTAAGTCATTCCAAAACTTAGTGGCTCAAAACAAAAATGATTTATTTTTCTTATCATTCTCTGGGTCAGGAATTTGGGCTAGGCTGGGGATGGGATCTTCTCTTCTACGTGGGGTGAGCCACTCCTTTAGCTGAACTCAGCTAGGGGCTGGTCTGGTTTTATAGGTCCAAGAAGGCTCTACTCAAATATTTGGCACCTCAGTGTCTCAGTGCTTCTCTATGTGGCCTCTATTTTAGTTCAGACTCAGGCTTATCATTAATTCGTCTTGCCCAAGCTTTTATACAGCAGAATATGGGTTTATATTCCCTGCCCACAGTGCCTCTACTATTACAAGTGTCTTATCACCTACTATCCTCAACTTCCTGACATGGATCCTCTGTGGAACATTACCTTGGACCCAGTGACTCATTTTGGCAAAGGATGTATGAACATGGGCTCATGACCACAAGATCCACTATATCAGCTTGGTAAGATATTGAAATGGCCTATTAAAGGCTCAGATACAATGAAAGCTGGAGACAACATCCTGTGGACTCTGTCTCCCAACTCTGAGATGCCCAAAGCCAGGTTCTTCAGAGAGTCCCCAGCAGGACCAGACCAATGCCACCTACAGATGGAACCAGCTCAAAATAGACCACCTGTTGCTTTTTCTTTCTTCTCTCTCCCTTAATCTTCCATCTCTTTTACTTTTTCTTAGAGTCATCTTTCAAATAAGCTACCTTCCTGAGTCCGAATCCCAGGTTCTGTTTTAGAGGGAAGCCATACTCAGACCCTTCTTAGGATATACTATTTTTTGCTGTTAGGAAAAAAAAAACAACCCCCCAAACCTGGAAATCTGTAGCATACAACTTGCTTTTCAGATGATTTTCTGGGTTGATTTCCAGAATTGGATGTGTTAGGTCAAAAGGTGTGGGTTGTGTTTAAGGCTCTTGTCTGTCCATTGAAAACAGTATCTACTTGTATTATTTCTAGGAAAAATATGACATTGTTATGTCTCATTTTCCTGGCCTAATTATTTTCATTTCTGTAAGTTGCAAGATAATTTTGTGAAAACAAGAAAACTTGTCTCAAATTCATGAAGTAGTAGTCTTGAGTGACTTGAAACAATGGTTCTCACATGATGTTTCATTAGTAGAGCCCACTTCCCCCTAATTGACACAGTATAGTTAGAAACAGCCAAATACTAGACACACAAAAGAAAATTTACAGAAAAAACCTATGTCAATGTACAAGGAAGTCTTAGGCCTCTGAACTCTTTCTGATAACTCTTTTCAATAAAATTGCAATAGGTTATAGAGAGGCAAATGAAAGTCTCTTCTGGCTGAAGGGCCTTTACCAGGTAATGATCTATCAGTTAAATCTCTTTTATGATAGAGTGGAGTTTGTGAAGATATACACAGAGAGAGCAAAAGTAAGAAGCTCAAATCAGAAAATTCCTACCTCCTCCCTCATATTTATAGTGTTCATTTATCACTCTATATATAAATTACATCCTTTGGCTAAAGAAAACTAGATGTTAAAAATAGTTCACTTTTCTGGTGAAGTGATATTCCTTTGTATAATGGGAAACTCCCACCAACTTTGAAGCCTGTCAACTTAATTGATATGAGTGGTTATTTTTAAAATGAATTCATATAGGAAGTAATGTGAAATTTTTAAAAGAGAAGTGCACAAGTGTGTCCAGAAATGTAGTATTTTACTGTTTCTAAATATAGCTCTGGTTCTACTGGTTAATATGTAAACTCTGGTGCTACTAAGGTTAATAAATTATAGGGGACTGGATGCTTTTAAAATCAGTTTGTGACCCATATATTTCTGATTATTTGTCACTAAAAGATACCAGGTTTTGTTTCAAATGGATATCTGCTTCCTTTTCTTTTCAAAGTCCCAAGATAATAAAAAATGTATTTTATAAGAGAATATTATTAAAAAAGTCACTGGGAAGTGGGGTAAAGTACCGTCAGCAGGCAAGAAGATCTGGGGAGTTCCTGGTTGGTAGAAAGCAAAAGGTGTTGAACTGATGTAAAAAGCAGAACAGTAGAGACATAGAAGAAAGGCAATAACAAGGAGTTTAAGGGTATTTATGGTAGAACTTGGGAGAAATTCCCAATGGCAAGTCAGAGCTGTCTTCATAGGCATGGGACCATACAGTGGCGTAGTGCCCATGCTTGGAAGTGGCCTCTACTTGATTTAAAGCTCTATCACTGTCTTGAATTTTTTAATAATTTTTAAACAAGGGATCCTGCATTTTCATTTCATTTTGCACCAAGGCCTCAAATTACATGCTGGGTCCTAATTGCTACTCTACTTTTCCACGCCCTAAATTGGGACTGTGGGAGCAGTTGCTTTACCCTTAGGCCCAAGTTAATAACTGCTTTTAGACAACAATAGGCTTGCATGAGGCTCCTAGAGAGATTACTCATGCCTGAGAAGAAAAGTAGCACAGAATTTAAAGTAACTCTAGACTTCTAAAACAAAACCAAATGAAGAAGAAGAGGACGGGAGAGGGAGAAGGGATGGAGGAGAAGGGTTTTTAGGGGTAAAATACACTAAGGAAGTCCTTCATAATTTGATATTTGGAAGAGTTCTTGGCTAATCATTCATATTGGCTCCCTGGAAACACAACTCTGTCCACTTTTCTACTGTCCCGTTTTCAAGGGAGAGACCACTGGGGAAATGAGGCCCTACACAATTAGAGAGAAAACATGTCTCATCTCCTTGTGTTAATTTATATCATCCATTTTTGATGGATAGGAATAGAAAACAGCAGGAAACAAAACGTGAAATGGAAGATCGAAGTTGAAATGATTATTGACTCTGGAGAAAACGTAATTCAAGGAACAGAAGAGAATTTTTAAAATTCTAAGTACTATCCCCAGAGATATTTAAGAAAATATTGTGTTCACCAAACAAAACCAGGCTGCCATAAAAGGAGAAAGCAGAGTTGAAGAAAGAATACACAGAATTAAAAACAGAATGGCAAAATTTTAAGAAGTGTATGGACTTTTTGGAAGTATGGAATTACAAAATTGATGGGGAAAAGATTGAGTTCATAATCTGAAAGATAAAATGCATTCATCAGAATCGAGAGGTGAAAAGAAAAAGAGAACTAGAGATGGCATCTTGCTTCCTTAAATAAAATTTAAAAAATAATAATTAATCCATTTATGTGAATTTTAAGACTCACAGAATTCCAAGCAAGAAAACAAATAAAAATAAAAAGGAAAACAACATTCTAATCTGTTTTGTTCACAGCTGTATCACTTCCACTCTTATATTACTTGTTCAGGAAAAATTTGTTAAATGAATAAACAGATGAAAATATCTCAATTTGAGGGAAAAGGAGAAAAATCTCAAATATGACTAGAGAGAATAAAAGAACAGTTTACTTCAAATAAATATACATTCTAGTGCTCACTTTGACAGCACATATACAAATAAATATACATTCGATTGTTACTAGATGTCTCTTCAACAACTATGGGTACTGGTGACACAAGCAATACCATCCACATTTTGAGGGAAAAGAATTTGTACCTAGAATTCATCATAAGCAGAATTATCGTTCTGGTATGAAGGAAAAATAGACATTTCCAGTACTTGCAAAAGAAAGACATCTCTGCCATCTGAAAAAAATTACCCAAGGATATTCACTGGGTGTGGCGGGGGAGAGGACCATACAGAATCCAGACACAGTAGAAGTCTGGAGTTCAATGTAAAGCAATTATAGGTTGCATATATAGTTACATGTAGGCTTAGAAGGAATAGTTCCCAATGGGGAGGAAGACAGAGGCTCTGTAAGGAATATCTTTTTTTTTTTTTTTTAAGATTTTATTTATTTATTTGACAGAGAGAGAGATCACAAGTAGGCAGGCAGGCAGAGAGAGAGGGAGAAGCAGGCTCCCCGCCAAGCAGAGAGCCTGATGGGGGGCTCCATCCCAGGACCCTGAGATCATGACCTGAGCTGAAAGCAGAGACTTAACCCACTGAGCCACCCAGGAGCCCAAGGAATATCTTTAAAATTATTTCTATCCATAACTTGTATAATTAAAAACACAGGGCATCTTAATATTATGAAAGCATATTTCTCTTCAGTTATCAAAATAGTAAAAAGAAGACAGTTAGAAGGTAAGTTCTATGCCATACATGGTCCAGATAGAGACTGAAGCAAGTTCCTCTCTTCTTCTCGTTATAGGGCACGTCAAGATAGTTCTTCCTGGTCCTATCTTGGTTGAAAATGAGGTTTTTCCATTGTGTTACTGTCATCCCACAAAGTAGTAAAGTCTCCAGAGACTGAGGAGCATTACTGCAAACTGGATACTCTTGATCGATTAGTGGTGAATGCTTCTAGGATGAAAATGGGAGTGATAGCTTGGGTTGACTCGCATTGGGCCATTGGGCTCCGTTCTTTTATTATGGTGAAAGGGCCTTCCTCCACCCTCTTTTGAGTATTGTCCTAATCTTCCTCACCTTTCTGATTGGCCCCTTTCTCTTTTTTCATGCTCCTCCCCATCCCGTTCTCATCAAGTTTCTGGGAGTAGACACACTGACTGCAAACACACTTCTGGACTTTTAAGACTGGAGAGAGATGTCAGTTTTTACTCCTTGAGGATTATAATTTTTATAATGGCTTCCAAAGTGGGTAACTCATTTCTGTTAAAACAGGAGGTAGAATGAGAATTTTCTTATTGGCTCAGAATTTGTGTTAAACTCTAAAAGCAGGGAAAAATGGTTAAGAATCTCCACATTCTAAAGAGAGGTATTAGAGATACTGTCATTTGCTAAGGATTTGCTTAAAGGTAGCAACATGAGTACCATAATCATTACTCCAGCAGCCTACATAAGAGAAGGCTCCCTGTGGGAGAGTGCAGATGTCTGTGATGACCCATGGGAATGTCCTTTCCATAATCAAGACTAGAACCATCTTTGACTGATGCTCTCAACTGTGAGATCAGCTCCATGGGATTGGAGCAGTTCGATGAGAGAGATCTTGGGAGAGCTGGCCTGTGCTTTCTGGAGTTTGAGGTTGTAGATGATTCTAGATTCAGGAGCTCATTTCTTACAATGAGAATTTTGAGTACCTAAAGATGCTGGTTGACATTTCCTATAACATCAGAGAGCAGCAGTGGTTGCAAGCTATACTTTCATCATTCAGAGGACGCAAGTATCTGAGTTATTGTGGGCCATGTGGATGCTGTGGAGGTACCGAGACTCTAGTCCTGTTGAAGGAGCTGCCTGCTGGAGTGGGGAGGCATCAGAAGAAAAGGCTCCAGAGTATAATGCCAAAGGAGAGAGCTGGGAGGAGTGGCGACATGATGTCAGCTGAAAGATGAATTAAATCAACAAATGGTACAGTTTGGGGATCTTTGTAGTTTTGTATATTGTTTTTATTTATTAATTCTCTTTTTGAATACCTGTCACAACAAGGGACTAGTGTTGTCCAAAGAACAACCACCAATATGGTCTAGGCAAGAATTCCTTTGCTCCTTACTCCTCTAATGCTTCCTTTCCCTTCCCTTGCCCCTGGATAATCTGGCAACAGAAAGAGAGGAGACGTGAAAGAGCAAGATCATTCTCCCTTTCTACACTGCTGCTCTGAGCTGGGCCAGGCCTGGGAGCAAGGGGGAAAGCTTTAAGACAGACGAGAGGTGAAAATTTTGGTTTCAACTGGAGTAACACTTCAATATCTGAAAACAAAGCTTCTATAATAAAAGTGGCTAGAAAGCCATAAGATCTACTTGGGAGAATGGTTAAACTATAAAGAAGGCAAATCTGTTATAACATTCGTCTAGAATGTAGGTTTTATTATTATTCAAACATGGCAAGACAAACAGATAAGGAGATGATTGCCATTGAAAAGATAGTTTTTTTTTTCTTTTCAGTATGTAACTTTTTAAAAAAATTTATTTTTTATTTTCAGCACAACAGTATTCATTATTTTTGCATCACACCCAGTGCTCCATGCAATCTGTGGCCTCTATAATACCCACCACCTGGTACCTCGACCTCCCACCCCCTGCCCCTTCAAAACCCTCAGATTGTTTTTCAGAGTCCAAAGATAGTTTTTTATACTTACAGACCCCAAGAAAAGGGGCCCTGCAGTGCCATGGGGGGCACAGAGAGAAGCACAGTCTCCATCAGGATGCAGAGGGGTGGGGGAAATGTAGGCAGAAACTTTATTGTGGTGTCTGTTGGAAGGGGGAGGAATGATCAGTAGGTTTAGAATTGGCTAGTTTTAATATTTTCTTTTATTTTTTCAGTTTTATTGAGATATAATTGACATATAACATCATGTAAGTTTAAGGTGTAAAATGTGATGATTTGATACACTTACATATTTTGAAATGATTACCACAATAGGGTTAAATAATACTTCCCAAACCTCATGTGACTACATTTCTTTTTTTGTGGTAAGAGCCTTTAAGATCTACTCTCTCAGCAAATTTCAAGTAAATAATACAGTGTTGTTATCTATAGTCACCATGCTGTACACTATCCCCAGAACTTATTCATCTTATAACTGCAAGTTTGTACCGTTTGACTGACATCACCCCATTTCCCCCAACCTTCAGCCCTTGGTAACCACCATTCTGTTCTCTGTTTCTGTAAGTTTGATGTTTTTAGGTTGTACAATGTGAATGAGATCATATCGTACTCATCTTCCTCTGAGATATTTCACTTCATACAATGCTTTCATGGTTCATCATTGTCACAAATGGCAGGATTTTCTTCTTCCTCAGGGCTGGATAATAAGCCATAGTGTATATACACTGCATATTCTTATTCCACTCATCTATTGATAGACATTTAGTTTTTTTCCCTTTTTATTATGAATATGGGAGTGCAGATAACTATGCAAAAGCCTGATTTCTTTATTTTTGGGTATATTCCCAGAAGTGAGATTACTGGATCATGTGGTATTTCTATTTTTACTATTTTGAGGAAACTCAAAATAGTTTTCATAATGACTGTACTAATTTCCACTCCCACCTGTAATACACAAGCATTCCACTTCTTCTACCTCCTTAATTTCTTGCCTTTTTAAAATAATAGCCATTCTAATAGCTGTGAGTAGTATCTCGTGGATATTTTGTTTCTCTGATGATTAGTGATGTCAAGCATCTTTTCATGTACCTGTTGCCATTTGTATGCTTTCTTTGGAAAAATGCCTATTCGGGTCCTCCCCATTTTTAATAGCATTATTTAGCTTTTGACTATTGAGTTTTAGGAGTTCTTTATATATTTTGGGTATTAACCCCTTAACAGATATATGGTTTGGAGATATGTTTTCCAATTCTATAAGTTGCCTTTTCATTTTGTTGATGATTTCTTTTGCTAAAAGAAGCTTTGTAGTTTGGTCTAGTCCCACTTGTTTGTTTTTGCTTTTGTTGCTTGTGCTATTGGAGGCATACCCAAAATGCGATTGCTAAGACCAGTGTCAAGGACATTTTCCCCAATTTTCTTTTATAGGAGTTTTATAGTTTCAGGTGTTAGGTTTAAGTCTTTAATCCATTTGAAGTAAATTTTTGTGAGTGATGTAAGATTTGGGGTTCAATTTCATTCTTTTGCATGTGATTAACCAGTTTTCCCAACACCATTTATTGAAGGGTGTATCCTTTTGCCATTGTGTATAATTGACTCCCTTGTCAAATAATGGTTGACCGTACACGTGAGATTTTATTTCTGGATTCTCTATTCTGTTCAGTTGGTCTATATGTTCATTTTTATACCAGTACCATCCTGTTTTAATTACTATAGCCTTGTGATATCTTTGAAGTCAGAGAGGGTGATGCCTCCAGCTTTGTTCTTCTTTTAAGGATTGTTTTGGCTCTTTGTGGTCATTTGTTGTTCCATATAAATTTTAAAATTTGGGGGATGCCTAGGTGACTCAGTCAGTTAAGTGCCTGCCTTCAGCTCCGGTCTTTCTCTCCTAGGTCCTAGAATCAATACCTGAATCAGGCACCTTGCTCAGGGAGGAGTGTGCTTCTCCCTCTGTCTGCAGCTCCTCTTGCTTGTTCTCTCTCTCTCTCTCATTCTCTCTGAAAAATAGATAAAATATTAAAAAAAATTTTTTTGGTTCTATTTCTGTGACAAATACTATTGAAATTTTCATAGGGAACATATTGAATCTGAAGATGGCTTTGGGGAGCATGGGCATTTTAACAACACTAATTCTTCTAATCACAGACATAAGATATTTTCCCATTTATTTGTGTCTTCATTAATTTCTCTCATCCAATTCTCACAGTTTTCAGTGTGCAGATCTTTTACTCTCTTGGTTAAATTTATTCCTAAGTTTTTTTTTTTGTTTTTTGGTTTTTTTTTTGGTGCTATTGTGGATGGGACTGTTTTCTTTATTTCTTTTTCAGATATTTCTTTGTAAGTATATAAAAACACAACTGATGCCTATATGTTGATTTTGTATCCTGCAACTTTACTGAATTTGTTTATTAGCTATAACATTTTCTTTTTTTTTTTTTTTTTGTGGAGTCTTTAGGATTTTCTATATGTGAGATCATATCATATAAAAGCAGAGACAGTTTTGCTTCTTCCTTTCAGGGTTGGATGTCTGTTTCTTTTTTTTGTCTAATTGCTCTGGCTAGGACTTTCAGTACTATGTTGATTAGGAGTGGTGAGAGTGGACACACTTGTCTTGTTCCTGATCTTAAAGGAGAAGCTTTCAACCTTTCACTATTGAGCAGAAGAGTAGTTGAGGGCTTGCCATATATGGCCTTTTTTTTTGCCCAATACTCAATTTGTTGAGAATTTTTATTATTAATGTTTGTTGAATTTTGGCAAATGCTTTTTCTGCATATATTGAAATGATCATGAGGTTTTTTTTTTTTTTTCCTCATTCTGTTAACATCACGTATCACATTTATTGATTTGCATATTTTTAACCATCCTCACATCCCAGGAATAAATCCCATTTGATCATGCCATATGATCTCTTGAATATGCTGCTGAATTTGATTTGCTAGTTTTTGTTGAGAATTTTTGCACCTATATTCCTCAGGGATTATTGGCCTGTAGTTTTCTTTTCTTGTACTGTCCTTTTCTGGCTTTGGTATTAGGGTATTCCTGGTCTCATAAATGAGTTTGGGAATATTCCCTGATCTTCTGTTGTTGTGGAGGAGTTTGAGAAGGACTGGTATAAATTCCTTAAATGTTTGGTAGAATTTCACCAGTGAAACTATCTGGTCTTGAGTTTTTCTTTGTTGGGAGGTTTTTGATTATTGATTAATTAATTACAGTAATTAGTCTGTTGGTATTGGTATTGGTCTGTTCAGATTTTCCATCTCTTCATGATTTAGTCTTGGTAGGTTGTATGTTTCTAGGAAGTTATACAATTTTTTTGTAGATTATCCAATATGTTGGTATATAATTGTTTGTTGTTTGTTGTATAATTGTTTGTTGGTATATAATTGTTTATAGTAGTCTGTGATGATCCCCCATATTTCTGTGGTATCAGTTGTGATGTTTCCTCTTTCATTTCTAATTTTATCTGAGTCTACCAAAGCTTACTGTTATGAGCATACACAGGAAGCTGACCACAGGTCAGCTGTGTGTGTGTGTGTGCGTGTGCACATGTGTGTGTGAAGTACATGGAGTTCTGGGGGTGCTGGTTGGGAAGATCTGAGGGCAAGGGGTTTCCAGGGGCTTGTGGGTGGGCTTTTTGATAGAGTCCGTGACATGGTTATTAGGATCTTCTTCTCTTTAATGCCTTCAAGAATCCCATCTATCTCTTTCCCAATCACTCTCTGCCCCTCAGTCATGCAGTTCATAATTCAACTCAGTTGGTGTGGGAGAGAAATGGACCTCATTGGAAGCATCCTGCAAATCTGGGGAAGCCAGGTGTTTACTCACATATACTCACCTCACTACCCAACCCCTTGCAGAAAAATCATTCTCTTGGCCCTAGGCTGTTTTGCCTTGGGGGAGGGATAGTACTGATAAAGTCAAACTATTCCTTTTATGTTCTCCAATGTATCCAAACTTGGATTTTTTTTCTTTCCAGTGCTCCAGTATGGAACATCTCTGCTAGAAACTTGGACTTCCACAGAGATCTCTCATTTATGGGTGATCGTTTAAGAGTGTGTTCTCCAGCTGCTCTCAGACCGCAGCCAAGAGAGGCAGAGACTGGAGCAGGTTCATGGTCCACTTCAGGGTCCACAGCTGGAACCAAAGGCTGTATACCTGTTACACATAGCATAGGGGTGGGTGTGGGATGTGGCAAGAGTCTTTCTGGATTCCTTGGCTTATGGTGCTGAGTCCCACAGCTCCCACAAAGGCAGTTTTGGGAGCCAAAGACACCAAATTGTTGAGGTGGGGAGGTACTAGTAGGGATGTCTTATTTGGTCATCTTGCTGGTATCACTCCTAGTTTGAATAATTTGGGGGAGTTGTGGGGCATGAGAGCTGTGCCTAATTGTTTGGCACTCTGGGGCATGGGAGCTTTGTCTAGTTGTTTGCCTTGGGTGATTAGGACAGGGGATAGTGGCTTTAAGTGTGATGTTTGGATAAAGGATGTTGTTGGGGTATGTGCTGTGGATTGGTTGCTTTGCTTATGAAAGGTGTGCTTGCAGGCTACTTGTTGGCTATTTTAGGAATTAGCCAACCCTGAGAGGGGCAGTTCAAACATATTAGAAGGCAATAGAATAATAATAATAATAAAAAACTATCCTTTTATTTTGCCCAATTAGATTTATACTATTTAGTAAATTGAATTCATATAGTGTCATTTGGGTAATGGGCCAGAGTTGGGGAGGGAAGATAGACCTTAATTTTTCTTTTTACACTTTTCTTACACTATTATAATTATTCTCATGTTCATGTATTTCTTTTATAAATCAACAAGTATATCCAGAGGAAAGAAAATCCTAAAAATGAAGTATAAGAAAGAACAGTAAAAGTTGTAGAGTACATATTTTTGGGTTTCACATTGCAAAAGACTATAAAAATTGCTGCTGCATGTATCTCATGAAAATTTGGCATTTATTCTTTCACTGCGGTTTAATTTAACATTGATAACAGTTTCTACAGGGTGGGAAATAGATTGTTTTCTTCTTCCTTTCTTTGTACTGTCAATTATTTCTCACATAAGCAGGTTTTCAATGATCTGAGTACCATTGGAGGTCAATCTATCATAACCACAGTGATAATTAGGCTTGTCATCTTAACCAGAATACATTTGAATGTGAAAGTGAGGACTATTAATAATTACAGTGGGACCACAAGCATAAACTGGAACAGTCTTGGTCAAATTGGGAAATATGTTCATCCTCCTTGCTTGAGGGATGCATGTCAAATTCTTCAGAAAGGCACCTAGCCCTATATGATCTAGACCCAGGCTGCCTCTAATAGAACCCCATGCTCCATTTTATACTCAGGTAGTATGTAACTGCATATAGAGCCACCCACCCCTGCAAGCTACACTCAACCCTATCCTCACTTCTGTCCATGCTGGGCTCTGGCCGGAATAAGCTCTCTCTCCCACAGATGATGCTTATCCCTATTAAGATTTTAGAAGTCCCTGTCACAAAGCCTTGCATGCCCTCCTGTGTTTTATTAAACACAGCAACCCTGTGCTATCATGTGCTTATTTTTATTATCCTTTGCCACATTGTTTATATTTATCTGTTTAGTTCTTGGTCCTTCCATTAGAGTGTGAGTTCTTCCAGAGAGAAAGAGCTGCCTTTGTCTGCTTCTGATACACTATCAAATACTTAGATATTTGGGGAATGAATGAGCAAATAATACACTTCAGATCCACCTTTTTTTTTTTTTTTAAGATTTTATTTATTTACTTGACAGAGACAGAGAGATCACAAGTAGTCAGAGAGGCAGGCAGAGAGAGAGGAGGAAGCAGGCTCCCTGCTGAGCAGAGAGCCGGGTGCAGGGCTCGATCCCAGGACCCTGAGATCATGATCTGAGCCGAAGGCAGAGGCTTTAACCCACTGAGCCACCCAGGTGCCCCAGATCCACCTTCTTAAAAGCACAGAGTCTTTAGATGGTAGAATGACTTATTCTTGGCCACAAATTCAGTATCTCTGCCTGGAGCATCCTTTTTACTTTTCCTTTTGGTCTTAATGATATAATTAATGTAAAACATGCTAGTCAGATTAAATAATTATTTTGAGATGATGGGTTTTGGAAGCATTGTGATTTAAGACTTAGTTTTGAAGATCAATTCTCTCATATATCTGTGTTTTTTACTGGTTTCATTTTTTCCTGAAACCCCTTCAGGCAGGGTAACTCTGCTGGAGTTTTGAGTTTTAGTTATTTTTTTTCCTGACATCTAGCAGTTGGAGTTACAATCTGCTACACATAAGTTGAGTTAGCTATGTATAGATATGTGGACACTTCCTGGATTTAGTAGTAGGCTTACTGATTCTAGAATTGCTTATTGAAGATGTGAGATAGGAAAGGAATTATCCTAAGAATGATAGAAATAAGTTCTATCAGTTTATAGTAGAGGAATATTGCCAGATTGCCCAGTTTTAAATTTTATTACTCAAAGGGAATTTAGAATTCTTCTAATTTGATGGAGTACATAGTCTCTAGAAAGGGAAACAACCTAAATATCCATCATTAAGGTGCTAGCTAGTAAGTTACAGCAAATCCATACAGAGGACTATAATTTAGCCATCAAAATTAATAAACTAGACCTATACATGCTGACTTGGAAATAAGTACAAAATATGTTAAGTGGAAAAATGTAGTATAATATGCGAAGTATGCCACTATGTTTTGTTTAGAATAAATAAGAATGACAAGTTAGAAACATTCAACTGTTTGAATTACTTTTTTTTAAAGAATTTTGTTTATTTATTTGAGAGAGAGAATGCAGAGCAAGAGAGAGAGCATGAGCAGGGGTGATGGTGGTGGGGTTTGGGTAAGGGTAGGGAGAGGGAGAAGCAGGCTGTCCATTAAGCAGGGAGCCCCGTGTGGGGCTCTAACCCAGGATCCCAGGATCATGACCTGAGCTGATGGCAGATGCTTAACTGACTGAGCCACTTAGGCACCCCTGAATTATTTTTTTAAACTTTTCATTTTTAATTAGCTTTGGGGTCTCATGTAGTTGTAAGAAATATGAAAGAAAGAGACTCCCATATGCCCTTCACCCTGTTTTTCCCAAAGGTAACATTTTGTATAACTATAGTACAATATTACAACCATGAACTTGACCTCAATATAATTCATTGACCTTACTCATATCAAACTATTTTATTATTTTTTTTAAAGATTTTATTTATTTATTTGACAGAGAAAGAGAGAGTGAACACTAGCAGGCAGAGAGGCAGATAGAGGGAAGGGACTGAGCAGGGACCCTGATGCGGGGCTCGATCCTAGGACCCTGGGGTCATGACCTGAGCCAAAGGCAGATACTTAACTAACTGAACCACCCAGGCACCCCAGATCAGACTATTTTAATTTTTATTTTTATGAAAATTATATATATATACGTGTTAAAAATTTACTACTGAAGACTTAACTTTTGAGCTCTAAAACACTTAGTCTCCAATTATCTACTGCTGTATAACAAACTTCTTCAATATGTAATGGGTTAAACCAACAATAATCTTATTAAGTCTCAAGATTTTGTAGATCAGGAGTTTAAGCAGGGCTTGGCTGGGTGATTTTTCTGTTCTGTATAGCATTAACTGAATGTATTCAGCTGGTATCTGGTCTAGTCTGGTAATTCAAAGACAGCTTCATTCACACATCTGCTGTCTTGAAGAGGTGGCTAGAAGGTTGGGCTCAGCTGGTTATTTCTCTCTTAATGCAGTCTAAAGATCTCTCCATGTAGTCTCTCAAGGGAGGTGGTTGGTGTTCTTACATGTTGGTTCAGGGATTCATGTGACCACAGTGGAAGCTTCTACTCCTCTAAAAACTGACAACTGGAAATGGCAGAGTGTCATGTCCACTGGGATATTATTGGTAAGCTTTTATAGGTCAACCCTAACTCACTCATGGAGAGGGGAAATAGACCCTTCTGTGGGAAGAGTTTCAAGAAATTTGTGGTCATCTTTAATCCACCACAGCTAATAATGAAAAGAGGAAGCCCCTTACCTTTACCTCTCCTGATACTTGTTAACCCAGAGGCTATCACTCTCAACTTTTAACTTGTTTTTTCCTGATATTTAACTCCATCTCTTTGAATAATGTACTTAATACTGTCATTTCCCTGGATTTAACATTTTTACATATTACTTTTGGCTTCTTTTCAGGGTGAATAAAGTCTTACCTCAATCGCTCTCTCTCTCTCTCTCTCTCTCTCTCTCTCACACACACACACACACACACACACACACACTTTCCATTCTCTGATTACCCCATTAGAGCAATGTCACAATTTGGACAGTTTTATATATTTGCTAATTCTATCTCATTATTCCCCTGCAGACAAGCTCTTCTTTCTCGAGCTTTCTGTCCTCCTGTTTCTATTTGCACTTGTTGTTCTAGGCCTGATGCTGTTCTTTGTTATTCTGAGGAATTTCTTTGTCTCTCTCCTCTGTTAGAGCCTCTGTTTTACTGCATCCTACATTTTTTCTTTTTTGGTTAACCAACTCATTTTACTTGAGTTAATTTCTTTTGTCCCCAGAACTCATCTTGGGTTTGTCTATTCTTTTTGGCATTTATAGAAGTCATTTGTCTTATTTGGGAATAGGAGGAAAGTAGTAGTGAATGTTTGGGCAACCTTCTCCAGCGTGGAAAACAAAGCTTTCTCTTCCCTTCCATGGGTGGGAGATGTGGAAATCTATTTCTGGAGAAAGGTCTTCTAGCTTTTGAGGAAAAGGAACCAATGCTATGGGATCCTGGTTTAATGGATGATCTTGGCTCTACCTATTAACTCTGTATAGCTACTGTGTTAGAAAAAGAGAAAAGTTAACTTTTTTGGTAGTGGCAACAGGAGAAGGGGGACATAGGTTTAACTCGGAGAGGTTGAGGATGGAAGCAATACTGTATATGGGAATGTAGAGATGAACACACGGGCTAGGAGAGAAGGGTCACTTCCAGAGAAGTTCAAAGTCACACCGTTGATGGGCCAGGTATTTGCTGGGAATTTTGTATTACTGCCTTCAAGTATCCTGCCAATAGATCATACAGTACTGTGGGTGTGGAAGGAGTAACCACCTAAGTTTCCTTTCCTTGGCTCTATAGCAAATAGAGGAAGCTACTCTCTTACTTGCACCCTACCTTTGCCTCCAGGACAACTATAAGACCAAAGGAATCCTTGGATACCTAGTGCGGAGGTTTGTGAGTTGAACTGAGCATAGTTGAGCATCTCAAACTAGAACAATAGAAGTGGATATTTAAACCATACACAACAGTAGGGTCAAAATTGAAGCAATCTAAAATGTGTATTTCTTTAACTGCTTCATGTTCCTTTGGAGCTACTTAAATTCCTGTTGATTGCAGAAAATAATTATTTAAAGCTTATTATTAAAAGATAGTTTCATCTTTTCTAGTTTATAGTTTTATTTTTATGGTTGTATATGTTTCAGCAATTTGAAATTCGTAAGATAAGCCCCACCAGAGCTGTTTCTCTTCTGAAGAGTCTTCCTTCCTTTTCCTTATGCCAAAGATGGCAGCTAGATGCCAGGAGGAGCTTATTTATCCTCATAGTTTTGGAAAGTGTTCCTTGACCGAGTGATATCATTTTCTGTTCTTCTGTTGATCATCAGCTGAGATACATACTCAGTGAGTGACTTTTATCCTTATTGCATCCACTGCTGTAATGTCCAGTCTTGCTCTGAACTGGCTGTCTGCCTTACCCTGTCTAGCCTGTGGACTTTGGTGTCATCTCACCTTTCTCTATAGTAACTCAATGGCAAACTCTCTGGCTCTTGACTCTTGGTTCCGGGGGCAAGTCCAGGAATACCTATATCTTTTCCACATTGCATGGGAAAGTATGGGAGGCTTGAGGATAGCTAATACAATTCTCCCCAACAACTCGTGCTTATTTCTCAGCAGCTGCAGACACCCATGCTGGTTTAGGTCAGCAAACGCTCTATGAGATGGTCTGCTCATGTGTTTCAAATAGAAACTGTGGTGTGCAATACAAGCCTCTTTCTACACAGGGCACAATTTACCAGTCTGAAACTTGTCTCTATTCTCTACCTGATTTTTGTTTCCACAATCAACTCTTCAACTGGCTAAATCTTAGGGGTATAGGGTGTGAGTTCTGAAACCCAAGGGAACCTAGGTGGGATGTACATATTGTTCCTTCTTAATTAAGCTTTCCCACTGCTCAGTAGAAAAGCATGTATTTTTCCTAATCTGGTGCAATCTTATCATCTTCCCTGGGGACTTTTGTTTTGGGTGGTATCTGCCATTCCCTTCCCTTGGGTGATTAAGCCTTAATGGTAGAAGGAGATTTTAGGAAAAATAATTCTGGATTACTGAAAAGGAAAATATTCAGGGAAGCAGTGATTTCTCTCATTACCTCTTTGAAAATGATTTTTGTCATTACTTCTTTTAAACCCACTCTATAGGTCCAGTCCTATGCCTGTTCTTTTGAAATTTTGGACCAATCCCATACTTTTTTGGGCCACTCTTCAATAGTTATAAAGCCCTTTCTTCACAAGAACAGTCTTATATCAACAGTAAAAATGTGCAGGCCAATGTAATAATCAAAGCCTCATCCGTTTATCTAATTGTCATATAGGTTTTGGCTCAAAAATCATCTCACAGAAAGATTTTCTTTGGCCATCCTATATTAAAAGTAGCCTCAAGGTATCCTCCTATCCACTTTTTTAAAAAAAATATCACCTTGATGTAATTAATTTAACATATACATATTGAGGGCTAACTATGTGTTATCCAGAATTATCCCATGCACTGGAGATATTACAAAAAATAAGATAGACCAGAGGAGGCAGACAATAGACAAACTTAAGTGAATAAAAAAAGTATCACTTAGTGATATGTGCTGTGCAGAGAATTAAAACAGAATAATATGATAGAGTGACTGGGTGACAAATTTACATTGTGTGGCCAGGAAATGTCTCTCCGAGGAGGTGACATTTAAGCTGAAATCAGAATAACAACCTTTTATTTGTTGCATACCGTGTAATCAACAGAGGCAAGAGCTTGTAAGATTGTACGTCACACAGCATAATTCCTAGATGAGAGTACTCAGCGTAACCACACAGCGTTCCCTGGAGTACTGGGGCAACCTGGTGGAATGCTGTGTGATCCCAAGCGTGGTCAGAAATTATACCGTTATTTTTCCTGAACCGAGTCATGGTTCAGTAGCATATTAAGTTCCCATGACCCTTCTACTTTTTGATTGAAGGAGATTCTGGATGCTGGGCTGATGACAAAAGTGGAAGACCGTACTCACTAACCAAGCACAAGGAGTTGTGCAATTTGTAACGCAATTGCCGAGTATCTGCAGATGATGTAGCATCTGAGAAATGGTATCAGCATGGAGGAAGTAAGGAACTCTGCCAGATGGGTTTTAAGTCCAGGTATATTTGGAAGTGGAGCACTCAGTAGAAGGGGAGGAGTTGGAAAACAGTCTACCATTTTATAGATTCTTTATGGACACACACGGAGGAAGGGGAGGGAAGGAAAGCATACTGGACAACAGCTTCAAGGCTTACTCTTCGCCAGCAACCCTGACTGATAACAATGAGAAAGACTCTTTAATGTGGAACAGCTATGAAATTGGAAGATGTTTATAAAATAAAGGCTTTTAGGCATAGTTAGTAGTTGGTATGCATCTCCAGTTTATTGGAAATTTATTTGCCCAGATAAGTTCTATAAGAAAACATGAACATGTAATGAAATGATTTTGGTTTTTCTTGTGTATTTATTGTATAACTGTGATGATTAATTTTTTGTGTCAATTTTATTTTCACTTTCCTGGGCCAAGAGATGCTCCACTGATAAAACATTATTTCTGAAAAAAACAAAACAACAACAAAAACCCCAACATTATTTCTGGGTGTGTCTATGAGAACGTATCTGGAGGAGATTAGCATTTGAATGAACAGTCTTCTCTGTGTCCCTCTAGCTAGGAGTGACCAAAGTGGAGAGATCATTCCTACACGTACACTTGGTATCTTTCCAGGTTGTTCTTGTAAGGGTTGATTTAAAAATGACATTCTTCTACCTGCAGTACAAACAGGCTCTGTTCTTGTCCGTAAGCCTAAAACATAGACAAAGGACATTCATAGGTTGGCGGATGTACAGCGTAGCTTTGTTTGTGGTAGTAAAGGACTGAGTACATTAACTGTAAGATAAAAGGAGATCACGTGCCTCAAGAGAGAGTTGCTATTGATTAATCAGTAAGGAAGAATCTTCCTTCTTCCCTCCCTTCCATCCCTTCTCTCCTCTCTCCCTTCCTTTTTTTTCTTTCATGTTCATATAGTTGACACATAGAGTTTTTTAGTTTCAAATCTTTCCTTCTACTAAAGGCTGCCATATTTGACTCTTCTCATCCTCTCTGGGCGTTTGATCCATCAATTACCTTCCTTTTCTTCACCCCTCCATGACCTCTCCTTTTCACTGGCCTCAATTCTTCCATCTTAAAAGTGCTGAGGTGGTCTTTCTCTTAAAGAAACAAAAGCCTTTCCTTTGACCCTGCTGTTTCGTCAAGTCACCATCCTAGTTCTCTGGGACTCTCATCGTCCAGCCCTCTGAAAGAGCGGTCTGTGCTTGCTACCTGCACTTCCCAACCTAGAGCTGACTAATCTCATTACCTCTCTCACTGATTTCCAGCTTCATAAATGACTGATGTTTTCATCTGGCAGACACTTGGGAGAGGTGTGTTCTTCTGAGAGTAAGGACAGTCGCATTCCATTAGAAGTAATGTCGGACACACAGAAAACCTTAGAGTCTGCAGTGGAGCTCCTACAGTGGTTTGTGTGTGCACCCAACAGAAAACATGCTCTTTGACAGCCAATGGGACTGAAGTTGAGGGTGAGGAAGTTTGGACTGCCGATTAGTGAAGAGATCTCATACATCCTAAGATGCCCCAGATAGAGAAATCAAGAGTAGTTTCAAACATGAGCCCCAATTCAGTATGCTAAAGAATCTAACATGTTCATTGTTGGAATTTGCCAATTACATTCAACTGTGAAATAAAAAGTGTGCTCTCTTTGGTTAGGTTCCTCCAGAAGCAGTCTTTAAGCCAAGAATTGAGCATAAGTGGTTTGCTAATACCCAGCCCCAGAAGAAGAAACCAGTAAGGGAGTAGAAGAAGCAGACTGAGGAGAGGGAAGAACCTAAAAGAGGTGAGCTTTCAGGTGAAGTCACAGACTCAGCCCCATTTCCTGGGTGCTGGGTATTAGCCCCACCTGAGGCACGAGAGCTGGACTTGGTCCCCTCACACCAGTAAGCCATTGTCCACAGGTCATGGTGGGGAGTCATAGGTGGACATAAAATTCCCGGTCACTTCCTCTGCTCCTTATAAGCGAGGGGGCTCTGATGTCCAAGGACAGGTATAAATAGTAGCAAAAATCATGAAGCTAGGGATGGGTGAACAGAGACGGTACAAGGGATCCAGGAGGATCTGATCAGGTCTACAACAGCATCTGTACATATGTCTAAAGGTATATATGCTCCCTCAATGTGACAGTGCCTGTGTACGGTGGTATAACTGCAAGGCACCCAGAGCCCGAAAGTAATCACACCTCTACCCAGACCTAGTGGGGACAGTCTGGCAATACTGAAGGACAGTATCAGTGCAAAATCCCAGTGACCCAGCAGCAATCCTACTTCTTTTTAATTGTCCCAGGGAAATCACACAAGTGTCCATGAAGTCTTATACAAAGATGTACGGTGGAGCCTTGTTTGTGGTACCAAAGGACTAGATAAATAAATGTAAGATATATACGTAAATACAAACATGTGATTATAATATATGCAAATATAATGTAAAAACTCTATGTAAATATATTTGCATATTTGTCTTATGTTATATTTAAAGTCTCAAGTGTAAAGATTTCCCCCTGAATACATGGATCATTCATTAATTATTGTTTTGTTCTGAAAGAGCTTTAAATATATTATAGATCTATTTTCTGTATGATTTTACAATTTGAAAAGCAAAAATTCTTTTGAAAGAATGTACCAAAAATTGAAGAATTAACTAAGCTAAGAATGTGAAAAAGCAGAAGAAATCAGGAGTGGCAGGATACATGGACAGTATCCTCAAAAAAGAGAGGAAGTGGTGCAGCTGTTCTCCCTTCCCCTTTCTAAGGCCATGTGGGGTTTCCTTTGGGAAGTCACCCTTCCCCCCATCCCACCTCCCTGTTGGCCCTGTTTGGCCTTCACTGATCAGCAGAAATCCATCCCTCCTAACAAGGTCCTGCCTGGGAGTGAAGAGAAGCAATCCAGGCCTGACCCCATTAGGCTTCATAACATAGACATAAGACCGGATCAAAGAGATCAGGTTTGCGTTAGGCACAAATGTACACCTGAAAAGCCTAAAAGGGCCCATATGTTCCCTTTACCTGATCACATTTACTAAATTTTCTTATTTCAAGATATTTAAAAACCCTAAGCATTTAACTACAGTTATTCCCAACAGTCACAATTCGAGAAAAATGAAGCGCTCATGTTCATAGAGAAATGGCTTTATTCTGAGAAAATGTGCATAAGTGGAGTGAGTCAGGGCTGTGTCCTGTAGGTGCTGGGGCCGGTGATTTGACTGATCATAGGATACTTGGCAGTCTGGGCGGCACGCATTACTGTCTCCCATCTGGGACAAATCTGTCACACAACTCTAAAAGGCAGTTGTAGCTATCATCATAGAATCCAATTCAAACAAAAGATGGTCAGCTCCACGTAGATAAATTAGGAAAGAGGACTGTGGTTTAAGGCCAGGAAGGAAAAATTTGTGGAATACTCTATATTTCCTCAGGAGATTCCAGTACTCTTCTTATTATATCTAGGTTTAGCAATGCCGTTCCTAATTTGTTACCTCCCAGGAAGAAACAAGGACATCTACTGAATAATACTGTTGTTAAAGCTTGGGAAACCATGAGGTATTAGGACTTCTGCCTTCATCAAAGCAAAAGTGATCCATGCTAGTTTGCTTCAGGAGCAAAGCCCCACTTTGCAGTTACAATGATATTATTATTATTTTTAAAGATTTTATTTATTTATTTGAGAGTGAGACAGTGAGAGAGAGTACGAGATGGGAGAAGGTCAGAGGGAGAAGCAGACTCCCTGTGGAGCTGGGAGCCCAATTCGGGACTCGATCCAGGGACTCCAGGATCATGACCTGAGCTAAAGGCAGCTACTTAACCAACTGAGCCACCCAGGCGCCCTGTTATTTTTGGGTTCTTGATTATTCCCTCATTCTAGGAACTGTAGCCTCTCCTTTCAGTTTTGGAAACACAAAAGTCAGAGTATTGGTCCTGACCAAATATAGACACTAGTTTGTCTTTGTAAGTACTTAGGCAAAAGTGTGACAGAGGCTTCTCCAAATATAAGATTATTTTTTAAAAAATGGAGGAGTTTTTAATATGAAGACCCCACTGGAATTTCAGAGACAACTGCATATGGTGGACTTGTGCCACCATAACTTCGCTTGTTTGAGGTATGGAAAAAAATCAATCAATGGAGTGCTGTACCAGATTATGTTACAAATGAAGGAATCGTAGTCTCAGAATTTTGGGCCTGGAGAGGCTTGGGAATACTGGTAGTGCATTTTCTTCACTCCACACCAATATATTGTTTAGTACTATTTATGGACTAGTAATATTGAAAATAATGATAGAGATAATAGACAAGCAAAAGATTCATATTTGTCTTGGTTCTGTCCTGGATTTAATCTCCCATTTGTTTTATTACCTTAATAATTTTAAATGCATTGATATTAAGTTTATTTTTGAATAGAGAATAATATGTATTTACAGGCTTAGAATTCATAATGCACAGACAATAGTCTGTTGCTTTTTATTATGCCATTCTCCTGGCAGTGACATATTTTTGCATTAAGATAAGAATCACAGAAGCAAGAACACTTACACGGTATTTTTTTCACTAATGTGACCAGCTGGAGTTTAAAGAATTTTGACTACTTTGTCTTTGTGCCTTTATAGGCCCCTGTTCTGACATGTACTGAGTCATCACTAAGCACTTCAGTGCATTTATTTATTTATACATCTGGTTTCATATTCCCAGCACAACTCGCACAGTGTAATAATGGAGGGTATTCACTATACTTCTACTGGGTGAAAAGATAAATCAAGAAGGAGAAGGAAGGAGGGAAGAAAAGGTGGAGCGTAGGGGGCTTTTAGGGCAGTGAAACAATTCTGAATGATCCTGTCATGGTGAAAAACTGTCACTATTCACTTATCAAAATCCATACAATGCACAATATAGTGAACTCCAATGTGAACTATGCACTTTAGTTGATAAGATTGTATGAATATTGCCTCAGCAAGTACACCATGCTAACACAAAAGGAAATAATAGGGAGAATTCTTTGTTTATAAGATTTTATTTATTTGAGAGAGAGATATATCACACACAAGAGAGCACAAGCAGGGGGAGCAGTAGGCAGAGGGAGAAGCAGGCTCCTCGGCTGAGCAACCTGAGCCAATGGCAGATGCTTAACCACTTAACTGACTGAGCTACTCAGGTGATGTGGGTGAACTCTTTGTAGGGAAAGGGGGAAAGAGGGCATGTGGGAATTGTCTGTGAATTTCCAATCCACTCTAAAACTCTAAAAAACTGAGGTCTCTGAATTTAGGCAGTAAAAAGAAACAAACCAAGATAATTTAAATGAGATGTTCTTAGAATGTATGTATTGTAAGCAACAAAAACCAAATGCAATTAGCATAGGCACAAAAGTAAATATGTTGGCTTGCTTACTGAAGTCATGAGAATGCATCAGGGAAAACTGGCACCAAGAACTTCTGTTCTTGTAACATCTTTGTAACACTCTAGGTTGACGTCCCTCATAATTCCCAAAGCATGGTAGCCAGCACCTCCCAGGCTCATGACTTACTAGGTGTGCCACAGTGGGAAAGGGCTCTTTCCTACTTTAGTTGTTCCTGAGAAAACTCCCCAGGGGATGCTGGTCAAATTAGCTTGGAAATGTGATTGATTATCTTTAGACCATTTATGGGGGTCGAGAGACCAGATCCAATTATGGTATAATGTGTACAAGGCTGGAAACAAGTAGGAGTCATAGAAGCCTACACACACACACACACACACACACACACACACACACACACACACATATCATGACAGCTCAAAAGATGGGGCTGTCTTTAACAGAGCTGTGATGGTTAACATTATATGTCAACTTGACTGGGCCAAGAGACACCCAGAAAGCTAGTAAGATATCACTTCTGGGTATGCTGGTGAGGGTATTTCCAGAAGAGATTAACATTGAAATCAGGAGGTTGAGTAATGCAAATCTGATGAAATTCTGCTCTCACCAGTGTGGGCAGGCATCCTCCATCTGATGAGGGCCCCAAAAGAGCAAAAGGTCAGAGGAAGGGTGAGTTCTCTGTCCTTTCTTGACACGGGATATCCATCTTCTCCTGCCCTAAGACTTTGTGCTCCTGACTCCTGGGCCTTTGGACTCTGGGACTTCGACCAGTAGGCTGCCCCATGGTTCCTAGGCTTTGGGTCTCAGACTGGGAGTTATACCATCCACTCCCATTTTTTTTCCCAGGACTTTGGACTTGGATTGAATTATAGGCTTTCCTGGTTCTCCAGCTTGTAGATGGCAGATCATGCATATTTCAGACTCCATAATCACGTGAGCCAATTCCCATAGAAAATTTCCTCTTTCTATCTGTCTTCCATCTAGCTATCATCTTTCTATCTAATATGTCCTATTGCTTTGGCGTTCTCCAGAGAAAAACCTTGACTAATACTTGAGCGGAGGAATATTAGGGTAGCCCAAATAGAGAGATTTGAGTAGCTTAGTTTTAGGTACAGTGTGCCTGTTAGCCATTCAATTGGAGATGTCAAATAAGCGCTTAGATATACGTGAGTCTCCTCATCCAGCTATCCACCTGATGCACTGTTTATTGTCCAGCTCCTTCCTCTAGAATGCTAGCTCCATGAGGGCAGGGACTCTGCCTGCTTTGTTCACTGCTATGTCCCTAGTACCTAGAAGAATGACTGGGGCAAAGTAGATGTTTAGTAAAATATACTGGAAATGTGAATGAAGGAATGGATGAAAGAGTTAAGTGTTCTGTATGACAAAGTAGGTTACGAATAGGATACAGTTAGGAAGTGTCTGAAAGTTAAATAGCTTGCTGAGCTATTACTAAGACGATATTAGCAATAGGCTTCATGTAAAGAACATTTTCTGTGTAGAACTATGTAGAAATGAAGAGACACTTGCAAGGCTTCTGTAAACTTTTATTTTATACATATGGGCCACTGCCAATGCAGGGGCCTTGGCTTCTGGCTCATTTCTACAGATTTGCTTGGGAGGGTGTGATAAAGGTAAAAACTGGAAATATTCCTTCTGGTAAACCATGGCTACTTACTGGTCCATAAGCAAAATGCACATTGAAGCCTGTGTGTTATTCAGAATTTATGATTTTCTGAACTGATGCAATGTATCTTCACATGTAAGAGACAACCACATCTTAAAAAAGAAGACAGTTGTCTAAACAAAATGCTGTGAACTTTGGCTTATGTTATAGGTATATATCACTGCACATGATGCACCAGTAAGTTATGGAATCCAACTGCTAACACATAAGGAGCCCTGCAATTGGATCAACTGGAACCTGATATCATTTTATACACAACTACGCTAAAATGTAGCCCCAACAAGTCAGCTTAGCTAATTTATCATCAGCAATCTGTCTGGTGAAGTCTGATAGGAAACATCGGACCTCTTGTCAGTCTCATCAGCATACTGAGTTGAGGAACCAAGACAATATAATAGTTCAATACTTAATGACTTTTGCTCTAGCACAGGAAAAGTACAATCCCAAATGCTGTTTTATCAAACGAACCCATTAACCAGCTCAACAAACACTATTGTTAACCCATGGTTCGTCCCCATTCATGCTGCCTCCCATATCCCATTTGTAATGGTGACATGTTCACAGGAATTATGACACAGATAGATTAAAACTGACTAAGACCAGTGGTCACGATAAGCAACCACTTAGATTCCACTTAGAGTATGTCCTGTGGTATGATTACAGGTCAATGTTATTAGATTACATTAAATCCATACATACCATAACACACATGCATATATCACACACACAAGTACATTCCATAAAGACAATCACAGAAAAATTGGCTAAAAAAATGTACAGTTGTTTATATATATTTCTATACACCACAGTAAAAGATTTTCTGCTGTACTCACAGTCTGTAAACATCTTGGAACATGCCCAGCAAAAGTCACTGTGGGCCCTTTGAAATGGTGACCATGTGAGGAGTGGGGGTGGGGGAGGTGTTTAGATTCATGCTGGAAACCCAGGGAAGTGAAGAACTGTAAATTCATGGTGGCATTTGGGGGTAATTATATCTCACTGATGTGATAAACTCAGCTGGTCACTCTGAAATGGTTTCTTATATGGAAAAGGGAATGACCAAAAAAGTTGGACTGACAGTTAACATTTTTAGAGAAATCAAGAGACTATGAGGTGATATGCATAACATATATGTATGTACATATATGTAAATGTCCACATACATGTTACTATTACCAAATGTGCACATATATGTTACTATTATTTAAAAAAAAATCTCGATGAAAATTTCCAAGTCTTCTAAAAACCTTGTCTTTTTCTACTAGTTGTGCTTTAGATGTAAATACATTCCACTGAAAGCCTTGGGTATGGTTGAATGATATGCACATTTAAATTTTAGTACATGATGTTGATTTTACATAAAATATCTACATTAAAAAAATATTGGGCTTGTGAAAAATAGAACTATTTGATTCAAGCATTATTTTAAAATTTCACATAAAAATATGCTCCAGAGCTCCTATAATGAAACCTCATTACAAAAGAAAAGAAAGGTTCTTAAAAATTCTTTGAATACCAGCTATTACACTGCCACATATGGATATCAGCCTGTGCTTTAAGTGCCTATATTTGCTGGAGCTTGAGAACTGATGTTTTAAAAATTAAAAAGTGACATGAAATACATTAACCCGATTGCTTACCTTACTGCATCTGGCCAGTTCAAAAAAATTTAAAATCTTGTCATAATCACTAAATTTTCATAGTGGCTAGTTCTCACTGGACATTCCACAGAAGCTGTCAAGTACTGGAAGACTGTTTTCATGCAAAAGTAGTAAATACCCATCTGATTTAACCCAACAGTCTCCCTTCCTCCTGCCAACTCCCACCATTTTTTTAGTGCGGAATATGTAAATAACAAGCACAATATGTAAATTAGATAAATTAAAGAAATAAGATTCATTGAATTTGTGACCATAAACCAGTCCACCCTCTGATGTTTTGGAAAGCATTTTTCTGGGTTTGGGGCTGAGTCACAGGAGAAGGATTAGAGAAAAGATTTCTGGAAACACAGTTGCTGTGTGATTTTTTTTCTCCAATAGAATCTGAAGGATTTCTGATGAATATCTCTTAAGATGTTTAGTTAATGCTGTCCTTATGGCTGCTCCTTTCTGTGTTGTGGTTGTTTTGTTCATGGTTCTTCCACTGGATGCTTGTTCCATTCATGGGGACCGAGGTCATCAGACTTTTGGATTGGTAACAGCAGCAGCAGAGGCATGACTGGGGGAAGGAACAAAGTCTAAATAAATGAGCCTACCAACCTGTTTCCAGCAGAACACAGAAGCCTTGGGCTCCTACCAACAAAACGTGAGGAGAGAATGTGAACCTGAACAGTAATCTAGAATATGGAGCGAGTAATCTCTAGGTAGAAATTAAACCATTCATTCTAGTGCAGAGAAATAGATCCCTTATTTCTTGTTTTAATTTATTCACCAAATCCAAGTGGAAGGGAAGGCAGTGTTGGCCTGAGGGAGCATGTCCTATGACTTGGGGTGGGCATGGGTAGAGAAGGGTCCGGAGGGGCTTGGCATTTCTGCTGTGTGCCTCACCTGTGTGGCTGCCTGCTTTGGATACCTCATCTCTCCTTGTAGCCTTAGGTGGTATGTGCTATTTTTCCCATTTTATTACTGAGGGTAAGGAGGTTGAGAGGGGGAAACAGGCAGAACTGGAATTAGAACCCAGGACACTCTGGATTAAGGTCTTTCTCCTGCATATATTGCCTCTGTATGAAGATTAATACAAAGATTGGTTTAAATTCTGAGAGTTTGTACCTTGATTTTCCCTTCCCCTCTAATTAATATATAAATTAATTAAAATTAGATTAATTCCAGATTATATGATGGATTAATTATGACCAGCATTTTAGTCAATGCTTCCTTGGGCAGAGCCTTTCTTTCTCTCTCTCTTTCTTTTCTTAAGATTTTATTTCTTTACTTGAGACACAGTATGAGCACAAGTGGGGAGAAGGATCAGAGGAAGAAGCAGACTCCTCATGGAGCAGGGAGCCTAACGCGGGACTCAATCCCAGAACCCTGGGACCATGACCCAAGCCGAAGGCAGATGCTTAACGGACTAGCCACCCAGGCTCCCCAGGCAGAATCTTTCGTAGAGCACTTCATGACTTGTAAACATTGTCAAGTAGACTTTAAAAAGGTAGCAGCTAGAACTTCCATACCTAGTTTCATCTGTTTGTAAGATTCTTTGGTAAATATATGTCAATCTCCTCCAATTCTCCTGTCCATCCCATGAGGGCAGTCATGGTGTTTTTCCTCTTTTCTCTATCCATAATCATAAAAAAACTCCTACTCAGAGCTCATTATCGTCCCAAGTGCTTAACAAATATTAACCCACTGAATCCTACCTATGAGATAGACACAGTGATCATCTGATTTTACAGATGATTGAACTGAGGGAGGGGGATCACCTGGACCTGGGTTAGACAGTTACCAAGTACAGAGCTGTGATGTAAATCAAAATTGTTTGCTTCCAGATCCTGCACCCTTGACCTCTATACTACTCTTCTTAACATGTGCCATAAACTGCAGTGAAACATCCTGGCCAAAGGATGCAGTAAGGATTTACACCATGCTAATCGTCCCAGGAACCGGGGAGATGATACCTCAGGAAGAAGGACATGGAGCTTCAGGAAGACCTGGGTTGGCTTAGCTGCAAGGAAGTTTGAAGAACAGAAGGAAAGTGATTTCAAATGAAATTATATTAGCTCAGATGGCCAGGGCAATAAGCATTTCTTTTCCTTGCATAGGCTATTATTAAATATCCTATTATTTAGCAAAAACTTTTTTAAACAGCAGACTTCACGTTTTGTTGAGCCTGTGGTTAACATCTAAGATAATCAGAGGTTAGTGTGAATTCTCTGGAGCTTGGAGCTCACAGTCGAGCATTTCTTTATAAAGCAGCATACTAAATTAACAAGCTATTAAGTTAGTTCTTTTTAGTCAAGCCCCTGCATATTTTGTTGTCTGAATTGGTATTTCCTTTCAGATAATTTTTCTGACAATATTGCTTTACGCTGGCAATCTGATCCTCTTTCTGGGTAACAAAGTAGGATTTTCACTTCTCTACTAGAAATTAGCCAAGCTCGTTGGTGACTTCATGTGCCCCCTTGGTTGTCCTTAAAAAGATATATGCAAACCAGTCTCACCTGGAAACAATTCTTAAATTTCTTGCTCACAAAGTACAGAGCTATGGGGTTTATACATGAATTCATGGTTGCCAAGTTAATGCTGATGTAATCCATGAGCAGCAAGAAACTAGAACAGAAGAAAATAGTGGAATAATTAGAAGATAATGTTTTCAACCTGCTAACTAGCATTTATCCCTAGAATAAGCATTTTTCTTGCCCAGGAGCCATTTCTTATAGGTGGCAGTCAGAATTTTTTTTAAGGCCTTGTTTAAGTGGCAGTTTCAGTTCTGCAGAACATTTACGGATATACCTGCCACTTGGTTAGCTCAAACCATGACGTACAGCCCCAGGAGGGGAGCCGCAAAATTACAGATACAGCTCACACAAACTCTGGGATCAGACATGGGCTATGTCAGCGAAAGAAAAATAATCAACTTTGCAGTTTTAATTTTTAGGGCTAACGAGACTGTAGACTAGACGGTTTTGTAAAAATACCATAAGCGTGACAATTGGAGAAATTCCAATTTCCTAACGAGTACACAGGACCATACCTAAGTAATTCACATCGGCTCTTGTCCATCTCATCGTACACGGTTTTCTTCAAAATACGGCTCAAGTGAAGAGGAAACCAGCAGAGAGCAAAAATTACAACCAAGCAGAAAACTGTTTTTGCCACTTCTCGACGCTAAAGGAAAGCGAGGGGGAAAAAAGTACAATAAATTTAGTGTTTTTCTGCTAGAGGAAAGAGCTACACAAAGGAAGTAGTAGGCAGCAGAGAAAGAATTACTTTAAAAAGAGCCAGAAGAGTGTGCCTCACAGTGCCTCCATCTCCTCAAGATTTGGAGTCCAACTTTCTAATCTAGGAGTTGCTAATGATTCTTTTGGGCAGCTGCCAGGAAGGATGGTGGCCTCAAGCTGGTTATTAGGGTCAGGACAGAAGTTCGATGTCAGGGAAATGGAAATTGGCTGGAGCTGAGCCAACACTGGAGCTGAATGCGTGTATGTGCACCCATGTGTGTGACTATATGGGGGAAGTGGTTAACTAAAAGCCTCAATGATGGGTAACTAGCCTTCATGACAGCATGGCAGTCAACGTGACTGAACCCAACATAATAAAGAATGAACAAATCTACGAAGATATTTGGAAAACAGAAGTAGGGAATAGAAGATAAAAAACCAATAGCGATGTGTTTTCTCCATTTCTTGATGTTGAAGAAAGTTAACATTGGGAGTTTTTTGCTTTTAAAATTCTCTTATTAATGACATGTAACTTCCAAAGACCTCTGTTTGCAAACAGAGGGATGAGGGAAAAGGATTATCAGCAATGTTGATTAGAATGACTGGGACATGTTAACCCTGGACTGACCTCAGTTTGAAGGTTTACATACTTTAGAGTTTGTGTAGGACCAGAAAAATCATAGGTTAGGAATTATCTGCAACCAGACACTTGGGTGCATCATGCTTGAGTGTTACAATGCATGCATGTGAAAGCCTAACTAGGAACATAAAATGCAACTTGTCTGTAACTGGGATCAGTTAATGTCAAAATAAAATTGATTGAAAGCAGGATTTGGAAGGGTAATGTTGGTTCAACCCAAAGCATATAGCATTAAGTACGGGCAGCCTACAATAAACCCACATGATTAATAGAGCCGTTTAAAAAGATTTCAAGGCAGTCGTCACAAATTGTGGCTCTAGCCTGAAGGACTGGGGTTCTTTAATCTTTTAAGAGTTATTGGGTGGGGCTCAGTGGGTTAAAGCCTCTGCCTTCGGTTCATGTCACCATCCCAGGGTCCTGGGATCAAGCCCCACATCGGGCTCTCTGCTCAGCAGGGAGCCTGCTTCCTCCTCTCTCTCTCTCTGCCTGCCTCTCTGCCTACTTGTGATCTCTGCCAAATAAATAAAAATAAAATCTTAAAAAAAAAAAGTTATTGGGTGGACTATGGCTTCAAAGAACATCCAAGCTGAGCAACAATTGAGAAAATAAGGAGTTCCTTATCTGTAGGAATAGAGGCTCATTTTAAAGGATCCTTTTATGTTCACGGAAAGTGTGACCAGAAAAAGAGAAAAGGAGGGTACTGGGGGAGAGGCTGTCTCCCTTGAGCAAATCCTCAGAGGACGATCCTTCAAAACCCATTATTAATTTGTTGCCATGGCAGTCTGGTATTTGTATTTGCTTAACCAGTACCTCTTCTCCTGTTTTCCTTATATCAGACAAATCCTTGATTTTGTTGCTGCAGCAGGGGAGTTCAGGCTAATCGACTTCAAGGCCACCTGACACAATCTGACTGCTGAGATCAAGTAGAAATCGCTGTGTGAGTTTGCTGGAAAAGCTACTACAAAGTGGAGGCTAGTCCTCAGATGCACAAACACTAATATGGTCTATATTCTCGCCCTTTGTGCTGCCTGGAAATCTGAGAGAAGGTAGAGCTGTAGTTCCTGTCTTCTAACGGAAAAGTCAGCAGAAGAGCAGAGCCCTGGCTTCCGAGTCCCTTGAGCACTGAACCTGTGACATCTGGTTTTTTTGCTGTGGGAGAAAGAAGAAACCCTCACTTGTTTTACTCAATGTTATTTTGGGTTCTCTGCTACCAGCGTCCAAACACGATCCCTAACTGATAAAATTTGTTGTCAGAATAATGAAGAGAAATTCGAGAAAACCACGCAGGAAGCAAAACTGGGAGCCATGTAGGATACTAGCCAAAGGGTGGCAGGGCCTTTCACTGTGAGTTTAGTTCTCCACGGCCCCGACGGAAGGTCTTCCAAGCCTTCCAGCCCAGCCTGCTCTCCTGCTGTTAAAACCTGTTACAACTTTTGGTGTGATAGTAGGCAATGCCTCATAGGACCAAGACTTCAGTTTTAATCTGCATTTGGGTTAGCCAGTCTCATAATCAAGTGTGCAAGGAAGTCTGTCCTGCCTATATCACAGGGTGCTTGGAGGAATCAAACAAATAACATGCTCTTTGGAAACATAAAGAATGCAATGGAAATGTAAAGCAGAATCCTATTATCCTCACAGGCAATTCCGTTCAGTTATTCTCAGAGCAGTTACCATTCATAACTTAAACAGTCTCAATTTTGGTATCAATGAAAATTTCAGCACTGAAGAACATTGTCTTTTTGTTTTTTACAAATTTATTATAATTAATTACCTCTACTGCAGGAAGGAGAGGCCAGCATTGCTTGATACAGTTCCCATTTGGAGCCCTTGAAACATTCATGCCTGAACAAAATCATACTCAATCTACTTTTTCTGTTAAATTTTACTGAAAGGTAATAGCTAACTTTTGTATTCATGTCAGATTTTACAAAGTATATGTATGCACTTAATTCTTTTTTTTTTTTTAAGATTTTATTTATTTATTTGACAGAAATCACAAGTAGGCAGAGAGGCAGGCAGAGAGAGAGGGGGAGGCAGGCTCCATGCCGAGCAGAGAGTCCGATGCGGGGCTCGATCCCGGGATCCTGGGATCATGACCTGAGCCAAAGGCAGAGGCTTTACCCACTGAGCCATCCAGGAGCCCCTGTATGCGCTTAATTCTTTTGATTTCTGTAGTGGTATCAATTTACATACTATTATGCCCAGTTTACAGATAAAGAAGCTGAAGCTCAGAAAAATCAGTACAGTAGTGGAAAGGAGTCACTGATGAGGAATGGTGCTTGTATATGGCGATTGTATAGGACAGATTTATGGGCTCCATCAACAACTCATTATCTTCTGGTGCAGCTGGGTGTTCTTATATACTTCTCTGCTCAGACTGAGAACTTATAGGCGGTCCTAGTTCTCTGAATTAATATCTAACAAACATTTTCTGGGTATTTACTATGAGATGGTATATACACTTTGATGTATTATTATATACATTTGATATAATTTTTTAAGACTTGAATTAATATTTGTACAGAAAGATGAGGTATTATATGCATCTTATAAAAAACTAGGGGTTCAGAGACATTAAGCAATTTGCCCCAAATCACAGAGCTCAGCAAGTCTAAGTGTATAGCTTTGCCCTCTAAAGCCACCTCTGTATCTGTTCTGTTTGCTGCTTGGGGGAGGGGCATGGGGGACCAACAACAGCTTCCTGGGGCTCTTCAAAATTTGACCTCTTTTTCTGTACCCAATCCCGAATCCTACAATGAGTCTGACCTTAAAAATTTTTTTTTTTAATTAACATATAATGTCTTATTTGCCCCAGGAGTGCAGGTCTGTGAATCATCAGATTTTACACACTTCACAGCACTCACCATAGCACATATCCTCCCCAATGTCTATAACCCAACCACCCTCTCTCAACCCCCCTCCCCCCTGCAACTCTTAGTTTGTTTCATGAGACTGAGAGTCTCTTATGGTTTGTCTCCCTCCCAATCCCATCTTGTTTCATTTTTTCCTTCCGTACCCCCCAAATCTCTCACCCTGCCTCTCAAATTCCTCATATCAGGGAGATCATCCGGTAATTGTCTTTCTCTGATTGACTTATTTCACTCAGCATAATACCGTCTAGTTCCATCCAGGTTGTTGCAAATGGCAAGATTTCATTCCTTTTGATGGCTGCGTAGTATTACTGTGTGTGTGTGTGTGTGTGTGTGTGTGTGTGTGTGTATAAAACATCTTCTTTATCCATTCATCTGTTGATGGACATCTAGGTTCTTTCCATAGTTTGGCTGCTGTGGACATTGAGATGTTTCTCTAATGAGGTTCATCTCTTTCTCCCCACTCCCCAAGTGCGTGGGGCCCATGCCATGGTCTCACTGGACTCTTGTCCTTGCACTTGAAATATGCCCTCTGTCATCTCCTTCCCTGTCAAATGCCTTTATCCTTGACGAACAATTCAATCTCCCTCATCCATGACAAGCATCTCTGTGACTCTGTCTTACATCCTCCTTGGTTTCCCACAACACAGTCCACTTCTACCATACCTTGTGATTCTGTTTTCCAAATGTTTCATATTTGTATTTTATTTCTGCACCAAGACTTCATCTGCTTCTTTGTGTCCTGGCACAGTTCCAACAAGCCCAGTTCAGTTCACAGACACACAAACACATGTGTTGAATATACTCTTGGCAAACTAAATCAGAGTTCCTCTCTATCTGGCCCTGCTCACACGGCCACCTCTTTTGTCGGTAGGCTCTCCACCTTCACAAAAGAAATTCCTAATATTATAACTACAAAGAAAACAGTTATAAGACAGTATTTATTTATTTTTAGGAAATGAGGCTACATCAGCTGAATACAATATCTATAGGCTTTCTGTTGTCTGGACAAATCAGTCTTGGCCAAATTTTCACGAGCCTATGAGGTTTACCTGTTTAAGGTGCTCACTGAGGGCAATTCTCAAGCTGCCGTTCCTTCTGTTTAACATCTCACAGGTCATAAGGGTGTAGAAGATAGCAGTGCACACCAAGGGCATGCAGAAATAGAACCCGAAGAGCCACCAATCCTTTACATCTTGGTAAAACTGTAAGGTGAATAAAAGGGAGAGAAACGGAGGGGTATTATAATCTAAACTTACTGGGCAATACCTCTGATGGCTTCAAAATTTTCACGCCTGAAGTAATGTTTCTATGTACACACCCTCTGGTTGTGGCAAAGGGCTTGGGGGATGACGCTCAAAACTCAATTCAATTGGAAACTCCAAAAATCATCCTGGATTTATAAAAGCCCATGAAGGAATGTCACTCCGAAAAAAATGATCCTGACAAAGATACTTATTATGAACTGAAGTTGGTTTTAATTACACAGTGGGAGAGCCCTAATCAAGAAAAAGAATTCCCTTCCAAAGCTCATACAGCATGATTTTGGGATATACAGAATATGTATTTATCTTTACTTATTGATGAGCCGCAAAATTTTGTTAGTGCCTGGTTTCCTTTTGACTCGTGGTTAAAGTGTACTTAATGGGAGTCTTATTTGGTAACAAGAAGGTTATGAATGGCTTATCTGTGCAGCTCTGGTTACTGGGAGTTAACCCTTTGCCTGGTATGCTTGCTATGTGACCTTGCAGCCTGCCAGTTTGAGCCCTCAAAAACCATGCCCTTTCTCACTCTTTAATACCTATCACCTGGAAACTATTGAGGCCCAGTATCTTATCTGAAGCCACAGTTAGCATTATCTCCTTGTGCGCAGGCTTTGTAAATAGAGGATTATTCAGTTTTACGTGTTTTTAAAGGAGAAAATTTAGTACCCTGTAAAAATGGAAATTAGAAAATTATATCTACATGCTTTCTTCCACTAAATTAATCGCTAACTTAGAAATGCTTTTCTCTGTGTTCTTTCTCCAGATTGTTTATTTACGAAGGATAACGCGGCCTCCTGTATCATCTCAGTTCCCACAGTAAAAAATAATCATGCTGCTCTGTGAAAAACTGGACAGTTGCTGAATATAGAAAGAGGCCCAGTAGGCTACACTTGTAACATGTCTATTAAAAAAATCTATAAATGGCTCCTGAGGAAAAAAAGTTCTGGGCAGAAGTTCTTAACTGTTCTTATGCCATCGACCCCTTTGAAGGTCTGGTGAAGACTGTAATCCTTTCTGAGAATAACACTTCTATATGCCTAAAAGTAAGATTACAGTGGTAACCACTTACATTGAAACACAGCTATTGAAATAGTAAAAAGAATATTCTGATATAGAAATAGAGGTGTTTATTAACAAGTTAAGGGAAAAAATCTAATGGTGGTTCTAATAACTATCAGAAGTTGAAAAGTGATGAGCATAAATGATATTTCAAGATTATCCAACTGTTATTGTGACAAGAAAATGTCTGTTATTCCTATTAGTAGAAATATGGTTCTGTTAAATATGCTTGTGGTTCATTGCCTACATTCATAATAGAAGGAAATGATAAATTCCAATTAGAAGTTAGTGAAAATGAATATGTAATCTCTTTTCCATTTAAGTTCACAGACCCCTCCCTGAATTCTATCCTAAAGTTACTGTAAACTACAAAGGAGTTGGTTTATTCAGATGTATTCATACAAATATCTCCCTCTCCATATCACACTGTAGAAGATTTCAGTACTGAAGTCAAAAAACCAAAAAAAAAAAAAAAAGAAAAAAAAATCAGAACTCTTTACCCCTCCCCCCGCTTCCAGATGCATTGTTGACTGGGTATGAATGCTGTAGAAGCAGCTGCAGAGGGTTTGGAAGCTGACCCCTGAGGGGTCTGGTTGGAGCCCCTGCCCCCTCCAAGGCACAGGCCTGTAGAGAAAGGGGTCACACATTTCTTTTGAACTAATGTCATCAGCCAGGGTATGAAGGGACCTCCCTCCACTCTAGGTTAGAGCAAAGTTGAGGAGGAAAAAATGGAACACAAACTAGGGAATAAAATGAGAAAAAAGGAACAAGAGGAGCAAAAGAATCTGGAAACTTCAGACTTGGAACGGAATGTAAAAAATGATCAGTTTAAACTCCTACCTTTTACTGAAACCCTACGATAGCCAACCTTTGCTTGCCCGCTCTTATTAGACACTTGTCTTTGCGAAAGCTCTTTCCATTTTGCCTGGTTCACATGATCAGCAAGCCCCTTCTTATACCAAGACCCTTTTCTTGAACACTTTAGCTTGGAACATCTAGATGGTTTATTCCCACTTCCCGAATTCTGGTTAATAACCTCCTGCGGTTTGCTTTGTTCTTCCACTTTGGAGACTGACTTAATAAAAAGGTCGGTAGATAAACAGAATACCTTCATTTTACCACGGCCGGTTTGGCGGTTTTCAAGAGCACTTTTAAATTTAAAATAAGAATTTCCAAAGAGGAAAACTGGTCAACTGTAAAACCACTCATTTTGTGAATTTTCCAAGTTAGGAAAACATACCTGGAGATGTCTGTAAATGATCAAATGTGGAATCTGAGCTGTATGAAACCTACATCAAAGCACTAAATTATGCCGGTTTAAGAGAAGTAGTTATTCTTTTGGTTTTTCTCCTCCGTCCACATTTGACTAGTTTGGTAAAGGAAATATGCATTTTAAATATGTTTTCCAATACACTCAATTACATAATTAAAGTCTGCAGAAAAACATTAATGTGGTCAGGTGTATTAAATAAAGATGGAATTCGCTTAACTAAAACACTTTAAAAAAAGTTCTGCAAATTCATATCATTTGTATAATACATGCAGAATTGTACGACCATAAGTACCTGTAAGTATGGCTTCCTATTTTAAGTTAATCTATCTTTTTAAAAAATGTGAGCATTGTACATTTGCCCAAGTAACATAAAATGCCTATCAGCATGCCTGTCAGATGGAAATTGTTGTGCTGTGTTGCTTATTATAAAAACAAATAGCACATTGATCTTTTTTTCTCAGTTTCTTTCAGTTCATGTGCTACCGAAGTGAGCACTGAGTACGTTTGTTTTAGACTCTGAGTTGTTTGGTGCAGAACAGTCCTGTTTACGATTGTGCTGTAAGAGTGAAAACAAAATAGTTCTATTCAAGAAGCTAAACCCTCCCATAACGTGTACTTTTCATGCAGCTGAAGAATATGTGACCAAATTAAAAGAGTAAACCATGCTGGGCACTGTAGAAATATCAAGTCTTGGCGATGGTAAAGTATACATGAAGACCTCCTCCCCCTCCCCCAGTTAATTTCCTTTATACTCTCCATACCTCCATGAATTTTGATGTGGCATTGAGCATACAGGTTTTGTACTGTTGCCCCTTGTATTCAAAGGGCACCATGACAAAGCCCATAGCTTCAGGGATGGCCAGGATAAAAGAAAGGATCCAGATGGAGACTATCTCAATGGCAGTGATCAAGGGAATCCCAATTCCCTGAACGCGACTCCAGGAGGCAACTGCTCTGTACCTGAAAAAAAAAAAGGGGCAGGGGGAAGGGGGTTGTGGTGGAAAGCAGTCATTACAAAATTTATAATTTATTTAAATTAAAGAAATTAGAAATGCTGGAAAGATCTTTCCCTTGGCCAATGATGAATATTGGCTTTTTATCACTTTCTGTGAGTTCTGATGTGAAAAATAAGTGGCATCCTTAAGAGTTTCATCCCTTTGGGAATCAGTTGGCTTTAGCAGGCCCAAGTTTGAAATCTTCATTTGGGGTTCAGCAAAATCTTGTGACAGTTTATAATGTGGCAGCATCAGACAGATTAGCCTGTGTTTTTTTCACACTGGAGGAAAAACTGTATGAAGGAGTAGTGAAAAGCTGCTGGTACTCATTGTACCTTATTCCTCTTTATATATTAAAAAAGAAACTTGAGGGAGGTCGGCGGGGATGGTCTAGCTGGGTGATGGGTATTAAGAAGGGTACTTGTTGGGGCCCCTGGGTGGCTCAGTGGGTTAAGCCTCTGCCTTCAGCTCAGGTCATGATCTCAGGTTCCTGGGATGGAGCCCTGCATAGGGTTCCCTGCTCAGCAGGGAGCCTGCTTCCCCCCTTTCCCCCCTGCCTGCCTCTCTGGTCTATGTGTGATCTCAGTCTGTCAAGTAAATAAACAAAATCTTTAAAAAAAAGGGGGGGAGGCACTTGTTGTGATGAGCACTGAGTGTTATATGTAAGTGACAGACCACTGATTTCTACTCCAGAATCCAACTTTGCACTGTATGTTAATAAGAATTTAAATTAAAAAAAAAGAAACTCAAAACATCTGTGAGGTAGATCTAGATACCCTTAAGTGAATAATAGCCATAGATAGCCCATCATCTTCTCTTTTCTTCTATTCTCACTGTACAACTGGTACCGTGGCCTTGTACCAGGTTTAGTAAGTAAGTATTTCTGGTAAATATCAGAGAATGACTGTATCTCTCCCATTATGGTCCTGTGTAGAACAGATAAAATGGAGATAAATTCATCTTGGTTCCTAATCTTTAGGGAAGATTCCTAATAGAAAACAATGGTTCACCTCCTACACTGTTGGTAGGAATGCAAGCTGGTGCAACCACTCTGGAAAACAGCATGGAGGTTCCTCAAAAAGTTGAAAATTGAGCTACCCTGAGACCCAGCAATCGTATGAATGGGTATTTACCCTAAAGATACAAATGTAGTGATCCGAAGGGGCACGTGTAACTGAATGTTTATAGCAGCAATGTCCACAATAGCAGAACTATGGGAAGAACCTAGATGTCCATCAACAGAGGAATGGATCAAGAAGATGTGGTATATATACACAATGGAATACTATGCAGCCACCAAAAGAAATGAAATCTTGTCATTTGCGATGACGTGGATGAACTAGAGGGTATTATGATGAGCGAAATAAGTCAATCAGAGAAAGATAATTATCATATGATCTCCCTGATATGAGGAATTTGAGAGGCAACGTGGGGGGTTTGAGGGGTAGGAAAGGAATAAATGAAACAAAATGGGACAGGGAGGGAGACAAACCATTAGAGACTCTTAATCTCACAAAACAAACCGAGGGTTGCCAGGGGGAGGGGCTAGGGAGAGGGTGGTTGGGTTATGGACATTGGGGAGGGTATGTGGTATGATGAGTGCTGTGAAGTGTAAACCTGGCGATTCACAGATCTGTATCCCTGGAGCTAATAATACATTATATGTTAATAAAATTAAAAAATTAAAAAAAAAAACAAAAACAATGGTTCATACCAAAATGCAGAACATGAATGTAATAGAACAATGATGTCAATCAAAAAACAAACTGACATTAAGAAATTGTTTACCTCATTTTTTACTTTAATATTTTTGTGATAATAATCACATTTCAATGTTAAGTCTAGAGAGGGTTTGGCTTTGAAACTCTGCTTTGACCTGAAGTGATGGTCTGGTGCTAATGACTTTTAGACCTACTATTAAGATGGGACTGTGACGTGGTATGGCATTTTTGGCTTCATTCTTGAAATTGTGGTTTTTTTTTTTTTTTTTTTTTTTTGCTGTTGTAATGGGAAGGAAATATTCTTTTTTTTATAGCTCTCATTAGATAATGCCAGAAGAAGACTGTAAAACAGACAAAGGCATTGAGGACAGGTGCACATGGGTTTGTAGGACACATGACTTAACATCAAAGATTTGTGAAGCCAAGGGAAGCTACCCGTATACCTTATATTTAGTGTTCCATTTCAGTACATCCATGAAAACACAAGTCATAGAAATTATGCTACCTAGTTTTTCACTGTAGCTTAGAACCCAGAGTTTGGGTTTGCAGGATGATGCCACATGGCATAGATACAGCACAATTTACTGAGAAATTGTTTTGCAAAAGATTTTTAGGGTAAACAAGACTGGTGTACAATACGAATCTTAAGAAAAAGTCTAGATTAGTTCAGAAGAGAATAAAATACAGCTATGGAAACAGACCAAGAAAATCCTTTCACGATATAGCCAAGGTTGCATTTTTAAATGTATGGTTATTTCCAGTGGGATAAAGACTGCTATTTATTTTGCTTTTCATTTCTGTTTACTTTTCTTTGTTACCTTATTAGACTGGCAGCCTGATGTCCAGTAAAAGCTAAAAGGAATGGAGACAGGATGTCTATATCCTGAGGCTGTGAGTTGTATCTATTTCTTTTCCCTCTTCCCTTAGATCAACTACCAGGAAAGGTGATTTAAATAAAATGCTTTATCTCCTAAGGGAGTGAGAAAGCCAGATTTCTTAGGCAGGATTGGAGATAGAATATGCTTTGAGTAAAAAATTATGGTCAACATGTTCTTATGATGAATACATTCACACAGCAGCTTCATTTTATAATATGCTGCGTTCCCAGAATATTACACATTTATAATCTAATGTAAATTCAACATTTTTAAATAAATAGAGGTAATGTTTATTGTGTAGTGTAGCAAACCCACATGGCTGAGAATTAGATTATTCTTCTTTTATAATCACATTCATTTTGATAACATTTCCGTGAGATGAGAAAACAACCATAAGTGCAATTAGAAACAATCATTTGTGGTGACGGGCATAGGAATATGTGTGGAAAGTAAGAAATACTGGATGTTCCAAAAATGATGTCTATTTGGAATATAATGATACAAAATACATATATGCAAACCTGTTCTCCTTACTAGGTGTGATTATAAAGCATCCTTCAGGGGAGTTGATGTGTACATATGACATCCTCACTTGACACAGAAAATCTGCAAGTGTAGATTCAACCACTAACAACTGATATTCCAGTAATTATGTCTCCTTTTTGAAATGCTTTCTTCACTTGGCTTCTACTACATTCTTCTGGGTTTTCTCCAGCTGATAAGACTGGCCACTCCCCATCTCATCTCCTTGGCTGGAAACTGCTCAATTCTCAAACTCTTAGTAGCATTGGATTCCACCTTAGTCCTTGGACCTCTTTCCACCTCTATTGACACACTCTCTTTTAGTGATTTATACAGTCTCATGGCTTTAGTATCAATTTTCTATATACTGATCATTAATTCCCAAATTTACAACTCTAACCTAGAACCTGGCCTCTATTCCAGACTTGTCTATCCAACTGCTTAACTGAGATGGCCACTTGATATCCAGTAGGCATTGGCACTCACCCAAGCCAGACTCCTGGTCCTCTTCCATGACCCCCACCCTAACCTCTCTCCAGTCTTTACCACTTCAGGCCCAGAATCTGAAGTTAGCGTTCACTCCTCTTTATCTCTTTGTTACCACACATCCAGTTCTTTAGCAAACCCTACAACCTGCTCCTTCATGATGCATTCAAATGTAACCACCTCTCACCAGCTCTCCTGTAGCTTCCGCACCGGGCTCCCTGCATCGACTTTGCCCTACTGTACTCTACCCGGAGTGAGCCTGTTAGCTCGGAAGTCCATTATGTCATCCCTCTGTTCAAATCCCCCAGTGGTTTCCCATCCCAGGAGAATGCCTACTGGTGTCCTCAGAGCTGCTTCATCATCTCCTTCTCTGCTCACTTATATCTTCTTACAGGGTCCTCTCCTGAACATGCTATTTGAAATTGCCAGAATCCCCTCCAGACTTACACTGACCTGCTCACCCCGATTTATTTTTCTCCACAGCACTTATTACCATGTGACCAATCAAAGATTGTATTTATTTTGTTTATTGCTTATGTCCACCCTTTTCTTAAAATATAAGCTCCATGAAGGCAGACATTTTATATGTTGGTCATAATGCCTAGAACAATAGATGCCAAATCCATATCTGTTGAATTAAGAGTCTTTGTTTCCTGGACATGCATTTATGTTTATTGGCTTTAGCCAATACACACTACATTCTGAGCATTTTCTTATTTTTCAAGTCATCCCTGAGTAGGCAACAGATAAAAAGCTAATACTTTGAGAATCTTAGAATCAAATAATTTTTTAAAAAACCCACGAGGGACACTTGGGTTGCTCTTTTTCCCCTTCATGTCCTACTTACTAGTTGGGAACTGAGGGCTGGAGTGTTACTATATCCTCTGCCTCGTCTCCTGTGAATGTGGGGAGCCTGGACCAGGGCTTGGTGTGCCAACTCCCAGGGGGAGTCTTTTCCCACAACATTACCTTGTTACCCTGTCATGTGATGTACCAAAATAAAACTATAAATTACATGTTTTATTTATGTAAAGATGCTTGTTACTGTATATGTCTATAAATAGATTTTTAGATGTCTTCAAGGCCAAAGGCCTTTAATGCATGTTTTTGAATTTTTGAGGTATGGTCTGGGATGGTCACTAAATTTTAAAATATTTATTATTGAATGTGCTTTAAAACAATATAAAATAAAACAGATTCAAAAGATAATACTTTAACAAAATCTATTTTTATCTTTTTATTCTTTTCTATTCACATATGCATAAACTAAATATATATTATAGTCATATCAATTACAATTTTATTTTTAGTCTTATCCACTTTTCATTATAAAAAATACCCCTAGGGGCACCTGGATGGCTTAGTCAGTTGAACATCCGACTCTTGACTTCAGCTCGGGTCATGATCTCAGGGTCCTGGGAACGAGCCCCGTATCGCATCAGGCTCTCTGCTCAGCAGGGAGCCTGCTTCCCCCTCTCTCTCTGCCTGCCTCTCTGCTTACTTGTGATCTCTGTCTGTCAAATAAATAAATAAAATCTTACAAAGTCCTTATGCTTCTGTAGAGGCATAGCATTTATTAATTTAATAGCTACACAGTATAACTGGCTATTAATAGAGTTTACTTAAATATTTCTCCTAAGGTCACATCAAGTCTAGTGTTTCAAGGTTGTGAATATCACATCTACAAATATGTTTGTACATATAGTTTTTTCTCTTTTTGAATGATTTTCCTGGATTAATTATCTTGAGTGAGATTACTGAATCAAGGGAAGGAACAGGTAGCTAACATACTTTTAAAAAGTTTCTATCAGGTGCCTGCCCATACTTGCCTATGTTAGAAATTATTCTTTTTCCTTCAATTCTGCCACTTCTCTTAAGTTATCACTTCTATCCTCACCTAGGCACACTTTAAACTAACAGCAAATGCAGTCACTTGTAATGTTTGATTGTGATTTCTGTCTCTTACGGGATAGACAAACCAACTGCCATACAGAAGTCTGGAGGCAAAGCCACCAGCGGGAAGAATTTGAAAGAGAAACCAGGCCTGGTGGATTAAAAGATAGCGGTGAGCACTTTCACACTTCTTCAGCTGAGTCTTTCAGTTGGGCTGGCCAGTGACTGCTTGGACTGGCTGAGCGGAGCTGGAAGGATGTTTTGTGGGTTTCAGGCCTGGTCTCTGAGCAGAGCCACAGCTCCACCCTCGTGCCTGTCTCACAGAACGTGTTGAGAGGTGCTAGACTGCAGGAGAGGGCGTGAGGCTCCGCTGAGACCAGACTTCCAGCTCTTCTTGCCAATGGGCTAGTCATTTGTCTTGGACCCAAGAGACAGGCTTAGCCATCAGCTGAAATCCACCAAAATACCCAAGCGAAAGTGACAAGTTACAGAGGAATTGCCCAAATTCCTACCCCACCACATGGTGAGATAATAAAACGGTGGTTGTCTAAAGCTGCTAAGATTTGGGGTAGACTGTTAGCAAAGAAAAATAAGATAGCAAAATTAACCAGTTGCTTGATCTTGTCAATAGAATTAAGATAAAAGAATACATAATTGTGTGCCATGGACACAGACCTCAAAATGAGATCCCAGGTTGCCCTACAGTCAGCGTTGGCTTTGTCTCTGTCCCGGCCCTGCGTTCTCTCTTCTGGCTCTGACTCTCCTTTCATGTCTCCCCTATTTTCACGCAGCAAAACATTATACCGGGGCGCCTGGGTGGCTCAGTGGGTTAAAGCCTCTGCCTTCGGCTCAGGTCATGATCCCAGGTTCCTGAGATCAAGCCCCACATCGGGCTCTCTGCTCAGCAGGGAGCCTGCTTCCCTTCCTCTCTCTCTGCCTGCCTCTCTGCCTACTTGTGATCTCTGTCTGTCAAATAAATAAATAAAATCTTAAAAAAAAAAAAAAAAAAAAAGGACATCATACCACCGGGAGAATAAGGAGAAACCAAGTCTGACTCTAAATAAAAATGAAGCTTTCCAGAAAACCACTTTCATGTTTCTTGACTTAGGACAAACCTTTGAGAACATCATAGAGACCACTGATTACGTGAAATGATTACGTGAAATGCTGGGATGAAGAAGTGACATTGGCTTTTGAATTTGAGGCTTATCAAACAAAATTGCCTTATTAATTGTCTCTGCAACTTTTCCAGGTATCTAATTATACATCATTCCTGGAGCATTTGTCAAGAGAGTTTTATCTTTTCATAGCCTCCTTCCCCAGGCAATTTTTAACTACAAGTTAGATCTGTACCCAGACCTTTTTACTGGTCTGACCCCGTCATTTTCCACTTTAAACATGACAGTTAACTTTATAAAGAACAGCCTTGAATTCCCCTTCCATTCTGCTCCGTCCTTTTTACCCCCAAACAAACTCTAAGTAACATCTGAAATCTGTCATTTATGGCATGCAAAAATACCTATTTTAATTGTTGGTAATGGCTGGTTAGTCCTATTTTGCTGGGAAAAATCATTCATGTTAGAAGTATATTATTATAGTGTTAAAAACGTTTTTCACTGATAAAGCTGAGGAGAGGTCAAAATTGTTTCTAAATTTCCTCAGTCTTTTCTGAAATTCCTGTTTATTTTTTTCTTAAGTGACTAAGGATGCAAAGTAAAAGTCAATGAAAGTTAGATTTGAGGAGGAACTAGTGAATATGTAGAGGAGGCAGTCCATAGTTAATATTTACAATGAAAGCTCATCTTTTCTGGGGCAAGTCATGGTTTCCTCTTACTCTCTTATTTACCTCATTTAGATTAAAAGCTGATAGTGAAACAGCTAGATTTTTTTCTTCCAACCTTCTGTATTCCATATTCATTGAATAATCAGTTAGGTAATAAAGAAATTGTATAGAACTTGGATTTATAGTTCCTCTTATTATTTTCTCTCAAAATAACAACTCTGAAATGAGAGATAATTATACTGAAATATATTTAAAAAATCATGGGAACTCTTCCTGAACTGTAGTTTGATTCACTTAACTCACAAGAGGAAGGCAGGGATGCCTAAACTGAAAATTGTTTTGTAATAGGTTGCAATTTCCCTCTTTTTATTTCTTGTTTTAGTTTTATTATTTTACGGAAGGATTTTTAAAAAAAAAAGGAAAGAGGGATTTTCTTATTTTTAGTAGAATATAATGCAACCAAATCAAGACCCAAAGCAAATCGTATCTTCTGGAATTAAGTGTGAATGATTCATTCTCATTCATTCTCTGAAAGCTTTTGAACTGGAAATGTCAAAATAGATTCCCTACACTCAGGTCTCAAAGCTTAGAGTTAGTACCAAGTGAAATGTAAAATATTAAAGAAAGAACCCACGGAACAAAGAATGTTGAGTTTATTACCACGGAAAACCCGAATTAAGGTAGATTTTTGTGGGAATGGAATTTTAAAATGGTTTATTGTCTTGATCTAAAGCTGAGCCCACGTCTTAATGAAATAGACTTTTGATGCCATTTTTTCTTTCCTCCGTTTAACCAAGAACATGTCATTGGATACACAGCTGATAATTTGTGATGGGACATTTAGTTCACTTTTCTCCATGTATGAGATGGGAGTGGGAAAGATGTGGTAAGATGAGGTGAGCCTACACCTGACATGGGAACCTATGACTGATTCCCTCCATCCACTCCATGCCCCAACCCACCTCAACCCCTGACAGGTAGAGTTTCTAGTGGGGAGAATGAAAGTGTGCAAAATGGTTGCTTGAGATTCCCCCAAGGAAGAAAGAGCGGGAAGAGCAATGCGGGGTTTTGATGGTTTAGGGGATTTAGGCATTCTGTAGCCTAAATATCTTCATGCATTTCCTTCTCCCTTGTGCTCAGGTTGCCATCTTCACAAGCGTGAAGACTTCTAAGGGGTAGCAGCTGGACCTTATTCTTCACATCTGTGCACCATGCCCTTCCTGCCTGAGCCCCTGTGGGACTAAATTATGAATTATGCTTCTCAATCTAGGGATAATTTATTATATAGTATGTCACTAAGGAATAAGTACCTTAAAATATTTTTTTTTTTAAGATTTTATTTATTTATTTGTCATAGAGAGAGAAGCGAGAGCAAGCACAGGCAGACTGAGTGGCAGGCAGAGACAGAGGGAGAAGCAGGCTCCCCGCCAAGCAAGGAGCCCGATGTGGGACTCGATCCCAGGACGCTGGGATCATGACCTGAGCCGAAGGCAGCTGCTTAACCAACTGAGCCACCCAGGTGTCCCTAAAATATTTTTTCAACAAAAAATTGACTACCTAGACTTATATAAAATATAAAATGAACACTATAACTATGCCACATAACATGACATACAAAATATACTCTAAAGTTTCTCACAAGAAAATATATCTCAAGGGTGACAATTTGCCTACATTGCTTACTAAAGCAAGCAAACTCTATTGTCTCTCTTTTAAAACATGTAAGTATGTATGAATTTATTTGTATTGAGGTATAATTGACACAAAACATTCCATTAGTTCCAGGTGTATAACGTAAGGATTCAGTATCTGTATACATTGTGAAATGAGCAAGACAATACGTCTAATGAACATCCCTCACCACAGTTATAGAATTGTGTGTGTGTGTGATGAGGACTTTGGAGATTTAGTCCCTTAGAAACTTTGAAATATGTAGTACAGTGTTAACTATAGTCCCTTAGAAACTTTGAAATATGTAGTACAGTGTTAACTATAGTCAACATGCTGTACATTACATGCCATGGCTTATTTATAACTGGAAGTTTGTACATTTTGACCCCCTGCAGCATGTCACCCCCACCACCCTGCCCTTTGGCAGCCATCAATCCGTGCCCTCTATGAGCTTGTTTTTGATTTGTTTTGCTTGTTTCGTTTTTTGGATTTTCTATATAAATGAGATCATAAGTATTTGTCTTTCTCTGTCTCACTCATTTCACTTAATGTAATGTCCTCAAAGACCACCCATGTTGTCACAGATGGCAAGATCCATTCTTTTTTACAGCGGAATAATATTCCATGGTTTATACGTGCCCCATCTTCTTTATCCATTCATGCATGGGTAGACACGAGTTGTTTCCACATCTTGGCTATCATGAATAATGTGGCAATAAAGATAAGGCTGCTCATATCTTTTCAAATTAGTGTTTCCATTTTCTTTGGATAAATACCCAGAACTGGAATTGCTAGGTCATATGATAGTTCTATTTAAAATTTTTTGAGGAACTTCCAAACTGTTTTCCACAGTAGCCACACCAATTTACATTCCCACCAATAATGCACAGGGTTCGTTTTTTCTCTGCATCCACGCCAATACCTGTTGTCTCTTGTCTTTTTGATACTAGCTATTCTGACAGGCGTGAGATGATATTACACCGTGGTTTTGATTTGCATTTCCCTGATGATGAGTTCTTCCTCTCTTTTGGCTTCTCTTTTTATCCATGCCCCTTAGGAGATTAGACTTACATGTCTTAAAAAAGATGTTATTATTTATAGGAAACAAGAATCGTCCTTGTCTTCATTCTGTTTCTCATTCTTTTTTGTCATATGCTGATCTTGTCCAACTTTGGTTAGATGTTTCCTCAGAGGTGCAGTTTTCTTTTAGAAAGCTGGATTCCTCTTTCCCAGTGCTCCTTATTGTCCTGAAAAGGACAATATTCTTTTTTTTTTTTTTTAAAGACTTTATTTATTTATTTGTCAGAGAGAGAGAGAGAGAGAAAGAGCACAAACAGGCAGAGTGGCAGGCAGAGGCAGAGAGGGAAGCAGGCTCCCTGCTGAGCAAGGAGCCTGATGAGAGATCATGACCTGAGCTGAAGGCAGCGGCTTAACTGACTGAGCCAACCAGGTGTAACCTATTGTCTTGGTTTTTAAAGCCTTTGGGACAAAGTTTAGTTTTTTAATAAAATGATATTTTCCAAAATATGATGGTTTTTGTAAAGGCACTAATAGGGATAGAGGCAGCTCTGGGCTGGGCACCTGCATGTGTTTCTCCACATACAGAAGCTTCCGTGGTCGTGTCTATGTGTCTGTATTGCTTATGCTTTAGAGCTGCCTGCCCATAGAAAATTAACCTTGATATAGAACATAGGTCATAGGAATGAGCTGCATAACTGAGATAAATAAAATGTATAAAATAGCATAGAGTAAATAAGGAAAATGGGTAACAGGCAATAAAAGTAAATATACTTTCAGAATTTTTTTTCTACTCCCAGAACAACATTGCAAACACCCATCATCCCATCCTGAGATATAACTACTGCTAATATTTGTCATGTCTTCAAGGAATTTTATATTCATATACCTACACACGTCAGTTACATTTAGCCACCTTCTCCAGTGGCCTAACATGGGGTAATAAGATTGCTATATTTTCCCGTAAATAATTTTATAAAGCACATTTTTGTGCATGAATTCTCTGTCCAAGTTTTTTAGATTGTTTTCTTAGAATCAATCCTGAAAATTGTAATTACTGGGTCACAAGACAAAAGCATTTGTAGGATTTTACCTTCCTGAAGGGCTGTTTAAATCTCTACTCCCACCAGATACTGAGAAACATGTTTTCTTAGCTGAAATCTCTGATTACATGAACATTATTCATATGTTAATTAATCATTTAAGTTTCTTCTTTGGTATTTTTATAGTCCTGCTCTTTTTATATAGAAGTCTTATGATTTTAATTACTATCTGTGTGGCCTCCTTGATTACCAAGAATATTAGCATGTTGTAGCTTTTTTAATTTTTTTTGGCAGAAACTCCAAAGCAGACTTTTATTTTCTTGTCTTATCTTGTCTTTCTTTTATTTTTTTTAAATTTTGTTTTATTATTATTATTTTTTATTTATTTTCAGCATAACAGTATTCATTGTTTTTTGCACCACACCCAGTGCTCCATGTAATCCGTGCCCTCTCTTAATAACCACCACCTGGTACCCCACCTCCCACCCCTTCAATGTTGTAGGTTTTTTAACAGGTATTTGCTGCAAATATTTCCCCCAGCTTCTTGCTTTATTTGTTTTTTAAATTTATGAATGCTTGATCTTCTTTGTTTAAAGTTTTATGTCCTGAAATCCTTTTATAATTATATTCAGCATTTCTACCACCTTTTTAAGTTCAAAAAGTCCTCCTTTACTAGTGATCAAAAAGATATTAGTCTATTTTCTTCTATATGGCTTAAGTTTTTACATGCTGGAGTGTAGTGGTTAACAAGGTGGACGACTTATAGTTGATTACTGCCTTGGTCACCAAATGGCCTTGGTTAATCTCTTCCAACCTCAGCTCCCTCATCTGTAAAGTGAGGGTGATTACAGGACCATCACAAGCTGGTGTCCTAAGGACTAAGGACAAGAACGGCTGTAAAGTATTTTTAACACGGCTTAGCACGTACTTACACTGAGTAAGTGGTAACTATTATAAATATTATTATTGACATATAGTAAAATATAAGACTTTAACGTGCTTTTTCCCCAGACGGCTAAATAGCACTATTTTTCCTTTCCCCATTATACTCAAAGTGATTTCAGTCTATATTACACTCTAATACACTGTAACACCTGTTTCCGGCTTTCCCACTTATTTCTCAGTATATTCATATGTATGTGCCACACTGTCTTTTTGTTTGCTTGTTTGTTTCTAGACTGGGGAGGAGGGAACAGAGGGCAAGGGAGAGAGAGAATTCCAAGCAGGTACCACACCCAGCATGGAGCACAATGCAGGCTCGATTCCAAGACCCTAAGATCATGACCTGAGCCAAAATCAAGAATCAGATGCTTAACTGACTGAGCCACACAGGTACCCCTGCGCCATACTCTTTTCAATACTGTAGCTTTATAACATTTAGCACTATCATATGGGAAGAGTATGCATGTAGGAAACATAACTCTTTTTTAAACTATAATGATTATTTTCTCTTTCTTTTCCCCACAGGGATTCTAGAGTTATATTGTAATTAAAAATTTAATTGGATTTTGTAATAAGCATACACAGCCACATCTCTAAATATACAACTTGATAAATACAGGAAGCATTTTACACTTATTAGTAATGTCACAGATATAAATTTAAGTGCTTTAATTTTTAGATACTACACCACTTTGGATACAAGATGAAATAGTGCTACTGGATGCTAGGAATAGGAACAGCAGAGTGAGAACTCATTAGTGAATAAAATCCAGATTACAAATGCTTACTCAGTTTCTTAGGACATGGCCACAGGTAACACAGTCAATTATTTAGTCCAGTGGAAGTGACACAGTGGCCACCTACACGCCATACATGTGTTAATACAGTGGCCCTTAATGCCTGCTATGATAACAGAAGAAAAGCACACAGAGCTCAGGTTTTCCTAGGAACAACTGAGAATGCAACTAGTAAAGCAGAAATGCTCTCTGATCTCGTGTTTACCACTGCATCAGCAGCAATTCTGTCAGTAGCATCATTACATTTTAAACTACTATAGGAATTTTTGTGTGCTGTAATTTCAGCAATACATTTTTTTGCAATACATTTATTTTTCAGAACACTGATAAACTTTTTGCTTTGTGTTTCACAGGTATTTCAGGCATATGTGGCGTAATTTATAATAAGGATGCCATGAAATCCATCAGAATCCTAGAGGAGAACATAGGCAGTAATCTCTTCGATATCAGTCACAGCAACTTCTTTCAAGATATTTCTCCAAAGGCAAAGGAAACAAAAGTGAAAATAAACTTTTGGGACTTCATCAAAATCAAAAGCTTCTGCACAGCCAAGGAAACAGTCAAGAAAACAAAGAGGCAACCCACGGAATGGGAGAAGATATTTGCAAATGACAGTACAGACGAAAGGTTGATATCCAAGATCTATAAAGAACTCCTCAAACTCAACACACACAAAACAGACAATCATATCAAAAAATGGGCAGAAGATATGAACAGACACTTCTCCAATGAAGACATACAAATGGCTATCAGACACATGAAAAAATGTTCATCATCACTAGCCATCAGGGAGATTCAGATTAAAACCACATTGAGATATCAACTTACACCAGTTAGAATGGCCAAAGTTAGCAAGACAGGAAAGAACATATGTTGGAGGGGATGTGGAGAAAGGGGAACCCTCTTACACTGTTGGTGGGAATGTAAGTTGGTGCAGCCTCTTTGGAGAACAGTGTGGAGATTCCTCAAGATACAGATGTTGTGAAAAGAAAGGCCATCTGTACCCCAATATTTATAGCATCAATGGCCATGGTTGCCAAACTGTGGAAAGAACCAAGATGCCCTTCAACGGACGAATGGATAAGGAAGATGTGGTCCGTATACACTATGGAGTATTATGCCTCCATCAGGAAGGATGAATACCCAACTTTTGTAGCAACATGGACAGGACTGGAAGAGATTATGCTGAGTGAAATAAGTCAAGCAGAGAGAGTCAATTATTATATGGTTTCACTTATTTGTGGAGCATAACAAATAGTATGGAGGACATGGGGAGTTAGAGAGGAGAAGGGAGTTGGGGGAAATTGGAAGGGGAGGTGAACCATGAGAGACTATGGACTCTGAAAAACAATCTGAGGGTTTTGAAGGGGTGGGGGGTGGGAGGTTGGGGGAACCAGGTGGTGGGTATTAGAGAGGGCACAGATTGCATGGAGCACTGGGTGTGGTGCAAAAATTATGAATACTGTTATGCTGAAAATAAAAAAATAAATTAATTAAAAAAAAGGATGCCAGGATAATTTTCATCTACTAAGGGGATGAATATTTTTATGTTTTAGCAATAATGATTTGGTCCCCCAAAGTGATTGCAGGTGATAGATAACAGAATGTCTGTAAAGGCTTAAATGTTCTTTAAGAAAAGGAGTCTTTTATTTCTATGATGGTGGGACTCAGGTGCTCTGACAGAGTGATTGATAGAGTGTGAGAGAGCAAAAGTGGAAACCTCTTCTAAATTGTGGTAGATCAATTAAGTGGGACATTAAAGAGCATTTGCATTGGAAAATATTCAATATAAAGGGATGCCATAGAATGTGTTATATGGTTCCTAACTTCATTCTTTATAGTTACTGCTATGAAAGTTAGGAGGTGCAGAAAATATCATCTAGAAGGACTCCTTTAGAGAAGTCTTGGCATCCCTGTTTGAGGAGAATTCCAGAAAGACCAAGAGAAACTTGATGGGTTTTTCAAAATCCGATCATGGAGTGCTTCTGTTGTTGCCCTCTTTTTAAAGACTGTAAAACATTTCAGGCATTCAGAGACACTTTGAGAAGAATATAACAATATTATGTATTCACCACTCGGCTCAAGTAATCAAGTATTATAACTGAATGATATATTTTTTTTCTAATGAGAAATGTACCATGGAAAATATAGCATTTGCATGTCCTAAAGTGTCCTTTTCCAAGGTTCTTTCCATCCGATATGTTCATTTCTCCTTTCTGCGATAGGGTGCCAAACAGCTATAACTGGCAAAATGCTCTAAATACACATTGCTGAGCGAAAGATGGCTAACGATCAGCCAATGTGTAAAGTGATTCTAAACAGTAGGGCTAGACTGTTAATATTTTAATTCACTTGAAACTAATTAACAACTGTCCTGTGCACCAACTCTCAAGGCTCCTTGACTTCTCTTCTTTTTGAGAAAAATGCTTTTCAAAACCCAACATGAGTGGAGGGAGAGAACCCCATTACCTGTCAACACTGAGAGCGCAGAGATTGAGGACGGTGATCCCCACCGAGGACTTCTGCAAAAAGGGGAACAGCTTGCAAAGAAACAAGCCGAAGTCATTGTGATCGAAAGGCCAGTGGCTCGCCAGCAGCTGAAAGAAGGAGACACCAGGGTCAGAAACAACAGAGGTGGCACGCAAAACGTGGACACTTATATTCCTCAGTTGTGTATAACACCCAGTGCTCATCACAACACGTGCCCTCCTCAATACCCATCACCAGCGACCTCCTCCCTTCACCCTTTCCCCTCGGAAACCCTCAGTTTGTTTGTTTCCTCCATTAGGGACCATGGTCTCATATAGTTCATCTCCCCCTCTGATTTCTCCCCCTTCATTTTTATCTTTCTTCTCCTAATATCCTCCATGCTATTCCTTATGTTCCATATATGAGTGAAACCATAGGATAGTTGTTTTCTCTGCTTGACTTATTTTACTTAGCATAATCCCTTCCAGTCCCAGCCAAGTCGATGCAAATGACCACCTACTTTTCAAAGAGCAGCAAAAAGTTAGGGTTTGGGTAACGGTTTGACTGAGAAGGGAGGCAGTTATCTCTTATCTATTTTTACTAACCCACAAGTAAAGTTAGTTTTCAAGTAGCAGTATCGGAGGATTATATTATCTCTTGATAAGCAGCATGGGCTCTGAATGTGAGTTGATGGGGAATCCTGGAAAAAGGAAGTAGTTTAGGATGTACTGACTTGTCAGCAGCTTAACACCTTGGAGTCATTTTGAACTTAACCTTTCCTCTGTGCCGATGGGGCTCACTCTGCTTCACCAGGTGTATCCTAAGTGGCCTTTCTTTATTTAGGCTTAAACCTCCCTTTATCCTACAGACAAATGTGGTTACTGTGATTAGTTTGTAGCATTTGCCCCAAAGTCTTTTTAAATGTTGACAATTAAAAACCTCTGTTGGAAGGAAAAATGGATACCCTCTAGTGGCCATGGCAAGTAGCAAGATCATAAAACCCCCTGTGAGTTGCTGGTATTTATCTAATTAAGTATTATACCAGGAGCATGGGCTTAAATACTAGCTCAGCTACTTGAAAAGGGGAGACTCTGCTGAACACATGATGCCTTTTTAGAGTAAATATGGTATTGATTTCCTTTCTAAATTTTGCTTAGTGACGCAGAATAGACACGGATTCCACTCAATAGGAAAAACCGTCCTACTAACTTGACACACCTTTTTTCTCTTTTTTTGCAATGTACTTACTGCTTTAGTAGCTCTGAGGAGAGCTTTGAATTTCTCTTCTGACATATCTAAAAGATTATGTGAGGTTTAATTTCATGGTCAATGTGGTCATTAACATAATCCTCATTTTGAGAATTTAGTAATGTAGGGCTCTCTAAAATTCTATTTTTATGGCTAAGACCTTGGTATGACTTATCTCAGAAATCCTCTCTTTTTAGTCTTCAAACATATTTCCCTTTCATTTTTAAAAGTTTTAAAATTTCAATTCAATTTAATCAACTTACACTGTTATTATTTTCAGGGGTAGAATTTAGTGATTCATCAGCTGCTGACAACACCCAGTGTTCGTTCCATTGAGTGCCATCTTTCTTTTCAAAGATTTTATTTACTTATTTATTTGAGCGAGACAGTGCTAGAGATAGCGAGAGAGAGCAGAAGCAGGGAGGACAGGGAGAAGCAGGCTCCTGCGGAGCAGGGAACCCGATGCTGGGCTTGATCCCAGGACCCTGGGATCATGACCTGAGTGGAAGGCTGAGCGGAAGGAAGCCACTTAACAGACTGAGCCCCCCAGGCGCCCCATCAAGTGCCATCTTTAATGCCCATCAGGCAATTACCCGCCTAACTCCCCTTCAGCAACTTTCAGTTTGTTGCCTGTATATTTCTCTTTCTTTTGAATACTTTCCTGAACGTATTTTGAATTGAGGAATCCAATTCTGCCTCTCCTCTCTTTCTTTTTCTCCTGCACTCTGATGAGTCTTTGTCACTATCTTCTCAGAACTTTTGCATAAACTTTTGTCCAAGGACAATTGGTGGGCTTTTCACAGGAACATTGCCCTAAACTCTTGATGGTTTTCCTGAAACTAACAAATAATTATACCATTGCTGATTGCTGGTTGGTAATGCTTGATGCAAGTAAAGATATAAAACACTATTTCTGAGATGAATTTCCCCCCATAAAGAGACAAAAACCTGAAAATGACTTTTTATAGAATGAGAGTTTAATATTTTGTCATGCAAGTGCAATTCTCCCTTGAGGACTACAGAGATGTAATTAAAATGTGTAGGAATTGTTATAGGGTATGCTTTACAGTGACTTGAGTTGTTATGGTTGGTTCATTTCAGAAACAGAGGATCCTGATATCCATGTGGATGGATTTCCCAATTCACAGATCCAATAATGAGAGAATGGATGTTTCTTGCTTAGCAAGGGGGACTTCAAAGAAGTCCTCTGAGGTTCTAAATGACAAGTGGTAAGAAAAATGATCCAGAGAAAAAAACAACTGAGCACGAACTCTTTCAGGCCCTTCCAATCTTAATTGACTTTTTTCCTTTTTCATGCTTGGCAAAGCTTTCAACTAGGGTTTCAACTAGAAGAAGGACTGAAGGGAAAGATATCACAGAATTGGTGGACACCTTAAAAAAATCATAGAATTGTCTTTCTTTGAAACAGAGTTTTGTTATTTTCGCTGTTATTTTTCCTTTCCCCAGGAGTAAGCATCGATTCGTCTTGGAAATTAAAGACAAAGGGAAAGGAAATAAATCACTGGATGGGATGCTTGGGTTACTCAGTTGGTTAAGTGTCCAACTCTTGGTTTTGGCTCAGGTCATGATCTCAGGGTCATGGGATGGAGCTCCAAGTTAGACTCCATGCTCAGCGGGGAGTCTACTCAGGATTCTCTCTCTCTCTCTCCTCCCTCCCCTGTCCACAGCTCTAAGTAAATAAATCTTAAAAAAAAAAAAAAAAAATCATGGGAGGACATTTCCAAACAATCACAGTGCAGATTTCTCTAACCTATATCCACTTCATTCTGAAAGGATGTATGGGTAGTAACTGTCCTAATGCAACCAGGGGAAATTAGGGCACTGTAGGGGTAACTTCTTCCTTTTCTGTTTAAAGGTGGCTTCCTCAAAGAGGCCCCATTATCAGGTAGCTTCTGCTTGTTAATCTTTCCTCATGGAACCAGTGTGGAAGTAATTTTACATTCCAAGTCTCAGTTCACTCTGTTTTAGCAATAAAGGAATCAAAGAGGCATAGAGTGTAGCTCACCTATGTTTCTCTTATTTATTTATTTTTTTAATTTTATTTATTTATTTGACAGAGAGAGATCACAAGTAGGCAGAGAGGCAGGCAGAGAGAGAGAGGAGGAAGCAGGCTCCCTGCTGAGCAGAGAGCCCGATGCGGGACTCGATCCCAGGACCCTGAGATCATGACCTGAGCCGAAGGCAGCGGCTTAACCCACTGAGCCACCCAGGCGCCCTGTTTCTCTTATTTAGAAGAGATATTTTAGAACTTCTGAAAGACTACTTGCTGGGAATGCATCCTTGCTCTTATTTACTAGCATTCAAAATTGAAAACAATATTTAAAATGACAAAAAATAAGTTGTATACAAACGTAAAATGAAAAGCAAATCTCCCTTGTGATCAAGTCCCCTAAACTCTCTGCCCAAGGGCAACCACTGTTAATTGTTAAATGTTCTCTTCCAGAAAAGTTCCTTTGTACATAAAAGCAAATGCCCTTTAAAAAGAGTGGGAACATATGGAAATAATATGTTTTAACAGTTTCTTATGATCTTTTTTGCCTAGTGCACTTTCCTGGTAAGCAGCCCTATTGTCTAATTAAAAGGTTTTGATTTTGAAAAGCACATCAATGAAAGAATTCAGACTAAGATAGGAAAAAATAAGTAACTATATAGGATAAATCTAGACCACAGCAAAGGAACTAGTTGATTTCATTAATGTTAATAAGCCACTATCAATTCAAAGAAAGAAAAACCAAACCACTGTGACAAACTGACAAGTTGGATTGGTTCAAAGGGTTAATCAGGCACCAGGTAGTCATAGCTTATTTTTGTCATACAAGGGCTTATGCTATTATGAACCCTCATATTTATAACTTCCAAGGACATCACATAGTCCCTAGCACATAGTAGGTGTTGAATGAATTAATAATCCTCAATCATTAATTCAAGAAAATATTTTCATATTTTGAAATTGGGCAGTACCAATTTTGCCTTAAAAACAAATTCCTCTTGTAATTTACTTTTTATTTAGAAGTTGTTTATCTGTATCCCAGAGTAATATTTCCATTTTTTACATTGAAAGAAACCATGCACCTGTCAGCGAGTCCTTTGAGGAAGTGGGAGAACACTGTTCTAGTTAAGATTTTGGTTAAAGAGGAACTGCCACAAATTTTGGAGACCTCGCAGTCTGGGCTGTGATGAGACTGTCCAGCCTGATAAGAACCACAGAGCAGACACTGGAACATGAAGCAAATCTAACTGCATTCTCAAGTGGATACAGAGGACACCACAGACCAATCACTGAGACAGGAGAGGGCAACCTGCTGAGTATGGATGCTAGTGAAGGATACTTTCCTTGGTTCTAGCCTACGAGATTTTTTCTACAGTTGAAATACAAAGATCACGATCATCTATATCTATAAAGTTCACGATCGCCTGAAAACTAAAGTACCTCTGAAAGGCAGAAATTAATGTAGAAATTATGTATGTGTGTGGCTGATTTGGATTCTGTCCAAACTAATACAAAATTGACAGGCTGCATTTTTTAACCTGTCAGAACAGATTTACCAAAGGATTTCTACCACATGGTACACTCATAAGCAACCTGTTTTTAGAATGACTAGATCCAAAAGCAGGATCTCTGTCCACCACTGTGCTTAATACAAAGCAATGTCTACATGGCAGGAACCTTTCAGAAATGTGCATTGTACCTGTTGATGTCAGTTTTCTGGAACACAACAAGCAGAAAGTGAGCAAAAATGTAACGAACCAATTGGCTGATGTGAAATTTATGCCCTCAAGCTCACACACTTTCCTTATAGGCAAACTGCCTGAATCTTCACCACAGAAGGACTTACTCTTACTTTATAGCCTTACTTACTTTACACCTTTACAATCCTACTTTATAAGTTTTCAGGGGATACTGATAGTGTTGGCCCATCAACCATACTCGGAGAACCACTGCTCTAGAAGCACTTTGAGCACAAAAAATGATAGCTGACGACCCAGTAGTGCAGGAGGAGCAGAAATATAATAGGACATAGACATATGAAATCAAAACTCATACGAGTTTAGGGCCTGCATTCCACTACTTCTTCCCCCCAGTAGTCCCTGTAGGCATCAGTACATAAAGGTACAGTTCAATATCGGGTGACTTCACTGAATGCTATAGCCTGACGTTTCAGGACTCACCAGCTTGGCACTATAGAATACGGCTGTTTCCCCCCTCATTCGTCTTGTGCACGCATAAGACTTGGGTTCAAGTCCAAGATCTACCTGTTACACACAACTAATGAATCAGCAAACACTGCCTCAAAAAGGAGTGATGTACTATATGGTGGCTAACGGAACCTAATAATAATTAAAAAAAAAAAAAAAAAACCCAGATCAAGATCTACCTGACCTTGGGTAAACTCATGTAAGTTTCATTTCTGTATTTGTTAAGTGGGGTGGTTCTCATGCCTCCAACGGTATGATGACCATCTGAGGACTCAATCAGAACAATGCATATGAAAGAATTCTCCGAACTGAATCTGTGCCACACAAACATTAGTTATTTTGAATTGCTATAATTTGTAATCATAAATGGAAATGTACCATTTATGCACAACTTAATGAAAGCAAGGATAATAGAAATGAATTTACCCCCTTTTATCTATTCCAGATGTCATCTCTTGCCATTGAATGCTATTGCTTGAGCATTACTTTTGTTATTGTCATGGCATCTTAATAATGGGATAAATAAAACCAGTGGCACATTTTTTGGTGTGCTAATTTTCCTTCCAGCCCATCCGGTGCGGCTGAGGGATTCTCTTCCTCCCTTCGTGCCGCTCCACCCATCCTAGACAGGAACAAGGGATTTAGGAGCACAGTCGATAGTAGCTGGAAATCTCAAATTAATTGTTCTCGTCTCCTCAACATGAATTCTGGTAGTGTCACTTGGACTTGAAGATGATGCACCAGGTACGCGTTTGGGATCCTTAGGTTTTCTTCCTTGCTGGGGGAGAGGCAGAGAGAATGGCAGAGAGCACAGGATGTAGCACTCGAGTAGTCAAATCAGTCGTAAACAAGAACGTCTTCCAATAGCACAGACTGAGTTCATTATAATGCCTGTGATGCCCAGGACAAGCCTTTAATGTGAACATGTTCTCTGGCTGTTGCAAATCTCAAATTGGATACAATAAAATAAATCACTGTGCGTGACTGAGAATGGATTTGGCTTTTCCTTTATGTTTTAATTGTTTCAGGATTGAGGCGGAGATTTTTTTTTTTTAAAGATTTTATTCATTTATTTGAGAGAGAGAGAAAGAGAGAAAAAAGCATGAGTGGGGGAGTGGTGCAGGGAGAAGCCTAATGTGGGGCTCGATCTCAGGACGCTGGGATCATGACCTGAGCTGAGGGCGACACTAAACTGACAGAGCCACCTGGGTGCCCCACACAGAGTTTTCATAGAAATAAATGAAGTAAAAACCGTGGCTTGTACTTATCCACACAGGTTTTCCTTCGACAGGCCCTTTTTGCCTCCTGACCAGCCTCAAATTTGGAGCGCAGGGCAGAGCAGCAACTCCATAAAGTTTCGCAATTCTGGTGCCGGAGGCCCTCAGTGACGTAGGGGGACCCAGAAGCACTTCTTTTACATTAAAGCAAGTGGCTTTGCACAGCAGTTAAGAGCGGGCCCTAGGACTTAAGGCTCTGCTATGTTCCTGTGTGACCCGGGCTTGCTGATTAACTTCATTGCTTTTGAGTTCCCTCCTCTAGAAAATGAAGACCAGGTGACAGCTACCTCAGAGGATTCCTGTAGACAGCAGGTGAGACAATCCAAACAGCGGGATTAGCAGAACTAAGGCTCTGGAGGAGTGAGCTGTTTGTTACCAGTCCCTGCTGTTCGTCCCGTTTTTCCCTGAGAACGGGAAGGAGGATCCTCCAGTCACGGCGGGCGTAGGGTGGTAGAAGACCCAAGCACAAGGGACCTCATTCTCAAGGAAATGACTAGCTGTGTGATGAACAGACCTAACAGACCTTAAAAGCCGTAAGCAACATGCCGTGGCAGCTCAACAGAAGGAGAAGGTGGTCTGGCACAATGGCAGAGAGAACAGGATCTGGAGTCTGCGATGGCCCCTGGCATCACTTAGACAAGTGACTGTGGCCTCAGAGAAGACGAGAGATAATAAGAGAATCTATGCCCTCCAGTGCATGTGGGTATGAAATGAATTAATCCAGGCAAAGCACTCAGAAGGGCCTGGCCTCTGATCTATGTTGATAGATCCTAAAGTGTCAGTTCTGTTGAGGCTCTGCTCCCACTACTCTGCTCACCCCTGGGAAACATGGGATTGTTGCTACTCCTCGCTGCCCGCCATCTTACACTATTGAAATGTGAAGGTTTCCATTTTTGCTGAGGTCTTAACTTTTTAGAATCCGAAATAACATAGCTATTTAGAATGACCAAGTGGGGACATCTGGGTGGCTCAGTCGGTTAAACGGCCCTTTGGTTCAGGTCATGATCTCAGGATCCTGGGATGGAATCCTGGCATTGGGCTCCTGGCTCAGCAGGGAGCCTGTTTCTCCCTCTGCCAGCCACTCTTTAATAAAATCTTAAAACAAAACAAAACAAACAAACAAAAAAAACCGCCTACCAAGTGGAGGAGAGGAAAGAAAAAGAGGAAAAGTAGTTTCTGAAACCAGCGTTCCAAAGCCATGAAGGTTCTTCCTTAGAAGAAAGATATGGGCTTATTATCCTCAACAGTCTCGGTTACCTGAAGGCTAGGAATGAAATGTCTCTTTCAAATAACTCTGTTTGCGTACGGATGCCAATCTAGAAGCAAGGGACCTGAGACTTCTGCTTGTCTTGCATGCAGAAAACCAAAGGATCCTTGGGTGGAGAAGAATGAAACTTCTTTAAAGCAGGAACATTAGAAGGACTCAATATCAAAATTATACAGGTCAGTGCCAAAGATATGTGTCAATACTTAAAGATTTCATTCATAACCGAGAGAAGATTCATGTTGGAAAAAAATAAACCTGGTTTTTCCTGAATGGAGAAAGCTTTTATACATGTGTCATGACTGGAGGCTTACGTTTTCTTGTAACACAGTGCGAACATAGTTAATTATAGACAATAAGTGCTCTGACCTGGACACACAGTAAGGACCAAAGCCTAATGAAAAATTTTATTGTTTCTTTTAATCAGCACTGTCTACGGTAGTACATGCTGGTATTTATTTAAAAGAAACCTGCAGGCAAAACCAAAGCAGAACAAAGCAAAACAAAACAAACTGGTAGAGATCCCCACATAAAGATCTAGGGAGTACCTACAAAAGACTTAACAAGAATTAGTGATAAGTAGGAAAAAGGGAAAACCAATGGCATAGTTGAAGGTATGCAGCTTATTTAATGATTTAATGTACAAAATCTTAAAAACTGGAGTTAGATCTTCATTGTAAAGTATGTCACGTGGTCACAGGAAATTAATTATGCTATGTGTAGTTAGAAACAATGACCCAACCAAGAAATGGTATGAAGCGTGAAGATATGGTATCGCATGTGACTTGGGGGGTGGGTGGGGAGAATACAATTGATGCTGAAGCTGACATGACATAGTACCTACGTTTGAGGTGATTTTGAGTATTTAATGACAGAAACTCATTCGACAATAAAACTTCAAGCTTTCCAATAGCTGAGACATAAAGTGAAATAGAAAAAACATACCTAAGATGTCCGAATTACCAGTCATGTGATGACACTTTGCCGAAGAATGCCGTGCATTTTAACAATTCACTATTAAAGTTTTGGAAGCCTGGCTATCTTCTGGGGGAAGTGCTATGTGTGGTATAGAGAGTATTAAAACCATAAAAGTTATATATAATGGGAAGAGAGAAGAGTGGAACATCCTGAGGGGGAAACTGGAAATCCTGACTTCCAGCTCTAGTCCTGTCAGAAATTTTGGGGCCTTGCTCCCCTCCTCTGCCATATAGTCTAGTTCTGGCCCAACATTTCTTATCTTTAAATTCTTTGCCAGCTCATAAATTGTGTGATTTCTTTTTCACATCAGAACTCTGTAACTGGTTTCTCTGAAACTACTATCAACTCCATTTACCCCTAATCTTACCTCAGTCCTTCCCTTGATTTTATATGATTTTTTCCCCCAATTTCTCTTTTATCTTTCCCATCTGTGACTCTTCTGGTCCTCTTTGACCTTCTTTCTGTCCAAAAGGAGTAAGGAAACAGAACAGAAAACACACAAGTTTGCAGTCTAATGTAATTAGTCTACAGTGACGCCAAGTTTCCTTTTCTAGACACTCAATTACTTAGAAATACTTGTACTGGTTTAAGGAATATTAACTGCCATGAAAATCAGCCATTTAATCAAATGTTATTAAGACAAGTTTGGTAAACAACACTTATCTTGGAATTTCAAAACTGTTTCAGGCTTGGACAGGCTTGATCCGTGCTTACAGATCATCTAGATCAGTGGTTCTTTTAAGTGTTGTCTGTGACTCCTAAGGATCCCTGAGAACCTTTCTTAGGGTCTGCAAGATCAAGATAACACTAGCAGATTACTGCCTTTTGCCCTACTGGTACAAAAACAATGGTGGGTAAAACCACGAGTGCCTTAGCAGGAATCAAGACGGGGCACCAAACTGTTTTAATAGTCATTGCATTCTTAACCATGACACACTAGTAACAACAACAAAAGCAACAAAAAATTGTTGCTGCAAGAGTAATGGTGAGGGATTTAGCAGGTCACAGCATACAAGAGCAATATACAAATACCAGTTGCATTTCAATATACCAGAAATGGAAAATCCAAAAATCCAAAAATGAAATCAAGAGGCAATATCACTCAAAATAGTGTCAATAGGAATAAATTTGACAAAAGAAATGTATGGCATGTACTGAAAGCTACACAATACTGGAGAAATCAAAGATTTAAATACATGTTTATGGATTGGAAGAATCAATATTGTTAAGATGGCAATCATCTAAAGGGTCAATACAATTCCTATCTAACTTCAAGGAAATGAATAAATTTATCTTAAATTTCTAAATTATTTATTTATTTAAGAGTGAGAGAGAGAGAGAGAGAGAAAGAGAAAAAGAGAGCACAAGTTGGGGGTGGGGACGGGGGGGAGAAGGGACAGAGGCAGAGGGAGAAGCAGGCAATATGAGGCTCAGTCCCAGGACCCACCTGAGCCACCCAGGTACCCCTATCTTAAAATTTATATATAACTGTAAAGATCCTAGAATAAGCAAAACAATTATGAAAAAAAAAATGAACAAAGTAGGACTTATAATATCTGTTTAAAAACTCACTATAAACTTCAGTACAGAATGGCAGTGGCATAACAACAGACACATAGGTCATTGGAACAGAAAAGTCCAGAAATAAACTCTTACATTTATTATCAAATGAGTTTTGATAAAGGTGCCAAGGCAATTCAATGATAAAAGGGTAGTCTTTTCAAAAATGGTGTTGGAGCAGCTGGATATGCTTATGCAAAGAAAACATGAACTTAGGTGCTTATCTCATAACCTACATAAAAATTAATTGTGATCATACATCTAAATGTGAGAGCTAAAACTATGAAACTGTTAGAGAAAACACGAGAATTTTTTTGTGATCTTCATTTAGGCAAAGATTTCATAGATATGACACCAGAAACATGATCCATGTAAGAACAATGTGATAAATTGTATTTAGTCAAAATTAAAAATTTTTGTTTCTCAAAAGACACTGTTAAGATGAAAAGAAAAACCAGGGTGGGAAAAATATTTGCAAATCACATATCTGATGAAGGACTTCTGTCTAGAATAAATAAAAAACTCCTACAGTTAAAAAATATAAAGATAAGTAACAATTAAAAAGTATGAGAGATTTAAATAGACATTTCACCAAAGTAGATATATATAGCTAAGAACATGACAATGTAAGATAGTCAAAATCATGAGTCTATTAGGGAGATAGAAATTAAAACCACAATGTGATACTATTACACATCATTAGAATGGCTATAATGAAAAAGTTGATAATAATAAGTGTTGGTGAGCATGTGGAGGCATTGGAACTGTCATATAATGCTGGTGGGACTCTAAACTGGTATTATATTTTTTATATCAATATGATCCAGCAATATTATTCATATTCCTCCAATGTTACTCATTGGTTTGTATTTATTTCTATGTAATTTTAGGTCATGTATGCGTGTGTATCCACCACCAGTCAAGATATGGAACAGGCCCTTCACACAAGGATCCCTTTTGATATTCTTTGATAACCACACTCCCTTTGCGTCCCCTTCCCCATTCCTAACTCCTAGGAACCACTGATCTGTCCTCAGTCTCTATAACTGTCATTTCAAGGATGTTATATAAATGGAATTATATAATATAAAATCTTTTGAGATTGGCTTTTTTTTTTCCACTCAGCATGGTTCCCTTGTGGTTCATCCAAATTATATATCTCAATAGCTTGTTCCTTTTTAATTTTGAGTAGTATTGCATGAAATGGATGTACCATAGTTGTTTAGCCACTCATCCACTGAGAACATCTGAGTTGTTTCTGGGTTCTGGTTATTACAAATTAGCTACTATGAACATGCATGAACTGGTTTTTGCATGAACATAATTTTCATTACTTTGGAATAAACGCCCAAGAGTGCAATTGCTGGATCTGACCATAACTGCATGCTTAGTTTTATATTAAACATCCAAACTTCTTGCTAGAGTGGTTCTACAAATGTATGTTTATTTTAGCCTTTCTGATAGGCGTGTAGTGATATCTCACTGTGGTTTCCATTTTGTATTTCCCTAATGGCTGATGACATTGAACATCTTTTTGTATGTTTATTGGGTCATCTGTATATTCTCTTCTACAAAATTTCTGTTTGATGCCTCACATGCTGAAAATTATCCAAATAGCTATTAGTCATTGGTCATGGATATCTTTAGCAGAGAAGAGATAGTTTGAACAGAATGAGGGGATGCACTTGAGGATCAAGGAACCTAAAAAGGGACTGATAACAAATATTAAGCCCTAAGGCACTTACTCTTCTCCATTCATTCATTTATTCAAATGCATATTCAAGTTAATAAATACTCATTTATCCATTCATTCATTTAGCCATTTCTGGCTAAGCAGTAATATTTTATTAGATATAAACAATTCTGTACCAGCTTTGTCTTCTGGACCATTTCCACCAACTATGAAACTTCTATCATTTCATGAGAGTTAAGAGTTACTGCAAACAAGTTAAGAATTTCAGAACCATGGTAGAGGTGGGCTCTGGTCTGTCAGCTGAGGGACTGCTTTTATTCTATCAACCTGAAAGCAGGACCGATTTGAATTAGTATCTCAGTAAGATTATAAACAGCTCAGTGTTCTGGTTCACACAATTGGAACCAAAGACGTTGATGCCTCACATGCTGAGAATCTGTGGTCCCTGCCTCTTCCCTACCTCCTTCCATCTCTTCTTCTTTTCCTAAATATATATGAACTGTCTTCTGTGTACCTGATGAATTACATAGTGTCTAAGAGTTGAGCCCCAGGGATGGATCCATCATCCAACACTGTCTTCTTTCCTCCAACCCCCATAGCACCTCCTTCTTTCCCCCAGCAACTAAGAAAGGGTTAATATATACAGAGAATATCTGATGCCACAAAATTACATGTATACACACACACACACACACACACACACACACACACACACACACACACACACTGTATAAAAAAGGAACGCAGAGTATTTCTGATCCTTTCCCGACTTTCCCTTTTGCAATATGGCCCTTTGGCCCATGGTCCTCAAATTCCTTGAATTTTATAGCACAGAGATTAAAAAAAAGAAGTCATTTATTTTAACTTATAATCATGTAATTTAATTGGCTTATCAAAGAAATATAAAGTGCAGTGATTTTCTGACAAAATAATTCCAAATATGTAAAGGTTTTGTCTTCAAGATTTTAGAGAGTACTCTTTTTTGTTTTTTGTTTGTTTGTTTGTTTTTTTGGCATGAAATTTCCCCAAAATAGATGGAATAGTCTCCTTTACTGAAACATGAATGTCTTTTTTTTTTTTTTTTTTAACTGAAACATGAATGGCTGCCCAAAGATCTGGTCACCTAGTTTAGTGCTGCTCTTCATTGTTTGAAAGACAATACAGTGAACATCTCTAAATTCATGACAAAGAATTTAGAACTTCTTCAGTTTTGACCACAATACATGATTTGTCCAAGAGGCTTCATGGATACTTGGTCACTAAGATCCTCAATGAGGCCGAAGTTCTGATGCATGATAACTAAATGGGGAAGACAAAGAGATGATAACAGCCCCTAGCTGTTCTTCTAACTGATATTAGTAGTCACCTTAGGAACAAGTCTACTATGTGTCATTATGCCTAATTATGTCTCCATTAATTGGGGGGCCCTTCATTATTTTTTTCATCTAAAAATAATGACTTGAGAGATCTAGTGATTTATTCTAGATCAGTCACAAACCATTTATAAAAAAAAGAACCATATTTCAATTTCTTGGGATAATGTCCATTTACTTTTGTGGGGGATTGAAGGCCAAAGCTACTTAAAAAAAATCAAAGGTAGGAAGATGTAGTAATATTTTTGAAGTTCGGGTTTTGAGTTTTGATTTGCTATGGAACAAAATGAAGGGGAATGAAAGGCAGGGATGAAACAGGAGCAGGGTAGTTGGTGAGATGTCACAGAGGTTGATAATTTTTTTTTTTTCTGTAAATGGCCAGATAGCAAATATTTTAGCCTTTGCAGACCATATGGTATCTGTCAAAACTATTTATGTACGTAATTGGGTATGGTTATGTTCCAAAAAAAATTCATTTATAAAAATAGGCATTGGGTAGAGTTTGGCCCACTGGTCATATTTTGCCCACCCCTGGGTCAGAGAGTCAGGAAAAAGCAGAAGTGGTGAGTACTGAGGGCTTGCAGATGAAATACTGGACTCTTCCTTTTAGTGTCTACTACCTTCCAAATTCAATTCCCGTCCTTTACGGTGGCCCGGGAACTGGAGGCAAATTTAGGGTCAGTCCATAACGCCAATGAAAATATTACTGTGAAGCTAATGATTTCCTTGGAACAAAAATCAGGAAAAGTTTCAACACATTACCTGAGTTCAAATGCATTTTCATAAGATTACAAAACCCAAGGCTCACACATTTTACACACTTCTGAATACTTTCTGGGAGTATGTAGTATCTGCATTGTAAGTCCATTTAAGTTCCATTTGAAATCAAGTCAGTGTTTTGTTTTGTTTTTTTCTGAAGATTTTATTTATTTATTTGACAGAGATCACAAGTAGGCAGAGAGGAGGCAGAGAGAGAGGAGGAAGTAGGCTCCCCGCTGAGCAGAGAGCCTGATACAGAGCTCTACCCCAGGACCCTGAAATCATGACTTGAGCCAAATGCAGAGGCTTAACCCACTGAGCCATCCAGGCGCCCCACAGTCAGTAGTTTTGCTGAATACAATTTCTTTTTCAGGATGCTGCAGTGGAAATTTTGTGGATGACATTAAGAGGGATTTTACTGTCTTCATAAGCTACAGCTTGGTAAATTTCTATAGTAACCCTCCCTTACCAGGATTATAACTAAATCTCCAAGTTTTACCTAGCAACTGACACAGCCAAGATATGTATTTAAGAAAATTAACCTCAGAGAGATTGTGTGGAAAATTTCATCAATTCAGCTTAAACTGTCATAACATTTACTGTCTGCAATCATGGTTTTTAAATCTGCATTTCATGCTGTGTTTCAACATTTTAAAATAAATAACCATTTATTATAGCCTCAATGGAAAATGCTGAAACCTAATTTTATTTCTGTAGCTCTTGAAATTAATTTGACTAGTTTTGTTTTAGATGCATATATTACTTTGGGAGAAGGAGAAATGACAGTGTTTCTGTTTTTAAAGAAAAGGCTAATAGGTGTTTAGCATTCAAAATGTTTTTCATGTGTCTGTGTTTGATGGTCTCAAAAACTTCCAGCAAAACACTAAAGTATAAAATTACAGTGGCATTTGGGCTAACTTGATGGTATGCCTTTGTATTCTCAAACAGAATGCGTGCCACTCAAAGTCATGACTATTCTACATCTGTGTTTTCTATAGACACTTAGCAAATGTGTGAGTTGATCTGGGGATTATCCATTATGGAGGCAGTTAATAGATTTGCTTGAAAGGCAAAGAAGAATTACAGTAGGGGCCCCTGGGTGGGTCAGTGGGTTAAGCCTCTGCCTTTGGCTCATGTCATGATCTCAGGGTCCTGGGATCGAGCCCCGCATCAGGGTCTCTGCTCAGCAGAGAGCCTGCTTTCTCCTCTCTCCCTGCCTGCCTCTCTGCCTACTTGTGCAATCTCTCTGTCAAATAAATAAATAAAATCTTAAAAAAAAGAAGAAGAAGAATTACAATGAACAAAATTCACATATATACCACACGGGTCTTTGGAGCATTTTAGAAAATAATTCCTGTTTAGGAAATCCTGCCCAATTCCTAATACTGTACCATGCCCTGATAAGTTCTCCAAATTACTGATCAAAATTTATATTAAAGATTTATAATCAAGGTTTATATTATAATATATATTTAATATATAGGTATATATTGATATGTAACGATTATATATGTATTTTAATGTATCCATATGTAGGTCATATACGTGTGTAAAATATTTATTTCAGCATATGTGTGCATACAAAGATGCATTTGAGAATATACACAAATGCACTATTTTTTTAAAAAATATTTTATTTATTTATTGACAGACAGCGATCAGAAGTAGGCAGAGAGGCAGGCAGAGAGAGAGAAGGAAGCAGGCTCCATGCCGAGGAGAGAGCCTGATGTAGGGCTCGATCCCAGGACCCTGAGATTATGACCTGAGCCGAAGGCAGAGGCTTAAACCACTGAGCCACCCAGGAGCCCCCAAATGCACTATTCTTATTAGCTCAAAATTAGAAACTATTTAAATGCCTACATATAGTGGAGTGGATAAATAAATTGTGGCCTATTCAGACAAGCAAGTACTTTGCAGTAATAAGAATGAGTAAGCGACAACACAACGTGGGTTACGGTCACTAACATAAGGTTGAGCAGAAGAAGCCACACAGAGAAGAATATATATTGTATGATTCCATTTATATAAAATACAAAGACAGGCAAATTCATGCCATTAGAAGTTTGGAAAGTGGTTGCCTTGGGAGTTAGGGACTGAGGGACTTCTAGGTGCAGGTAATGTTCTGTTTCTTGATCCTAGTTACACGGATGTCTTCATTGCATGAAAACTCGTGGAGCTGACATGTACATTTTCCTGGATGTATATGTCAATAAAAATTTTAAAAAGTTCACACAGTATTACGGCTCTTCCTGTGAGATTAGGTAACATTTCCCTAATTTTCATAGGTTTTGGCTTCTATAAGAAAATCAGATTTGGGGAAATGGTGAAAATATGCCGAGAAGTCGTGTTTATGACATAAATGACATTATTTGAAAGGAGAAATTTTGGAGTGTCCGAGACATTTTTATTTTATGGAACTAAGTTAAAAGTTCACGGCAGTCAGAGATTTTTTTCTTTCTCTCTTGGTCCAGACATTCTGCAGAATTCCTTCATCAGCTAGAAAGCTCATGTGGGATGGGGTGTAGTATAGTGTTCAGTGTTTAGCAGAGATGTGCGCCCATTACATTTCGCACTTCAACAGGCAATGACTGTGGACACTTTTAACGTGTTCGATAATTATTTGCTTCACTTGTTGCTTTTGCAATTAGGACTACTCAAGTTCCTTACTTAAAAAGCTTTTCTTCCTCTCCTTTCCTCCCTCCCTTCTCTCTTTCCTTCCTTAGAAAGAGAGAGAGAGAGTGAGAGAACAGTGGGGAGGAACAGAAGGAAAGGAAGAGAAAGAATCTTAAGCAGGCTCCATGCCCAGTGTGGAGCCGAATGTGGGGCTCTATCTCATGACCCTGAGATCATGACCTGAGCTGAAATCAGGAGTTAGACGCTTAACTGACTGAGCCACCCAGGCATCCCTAAATAGTTTGAGAGTCAATGGAATCACTTCACAAAACTTATAGTTCTATGTAAATTTATTTTATTGAAGAATTCTGACTTCTTTTTAAATATCAGTTGAGACCTGTTCCCAAATGTCATCCATGGTGTATCACACTCCCCTTTTAATTCTTGTGCATCTGTGAAACCAAGAAGGAAAGTCTAGGAATGCATTTAGTTTCATCAATAAAATCTGATGTTTCCACCCCAAATAAAACTATGGGCTAGCCATACATACTCATTTTCTGTCTCATGTTCATACAAATCTGCCCAGCCTTCCCAACAAGAACTGGGTGAGACAACTATTTGGCAAAAATGTGTCCCTCTGAACAGATAAGCAGATGCATGCTTTTAGACAAGCAGTTCATCAAGAACTCAACCTTTCTTTTCAGCTTATTATTTTACTTTCTGGCTCCTTTCTGTCTGTTGGCCTCACCAACATGACAGTGAGTATGGAATACAAAAATCTGTTTCCCAGATGTGCCAATGCAATCTGCGAGATTTACGACATAGATGCTAATCTGGAGAGCAGTCTCTGTATCACACACATTTTCCTTTATGATGTGTGACTTCTGTCTTAAATAAGCAACTAAAGAAGCTGTTGGGTTCAATGGAGGAGAGAAAAGGGTCTGACTTTATATTTGAAGACAGCCTTTGAAATTATATTTCTGTACAAGGGATGGCATTTGGATGACTGTAAAGTTTGCCTTCTGAGGCAAGAAGAGAGAAGCAGTATGGCTGCTCAGAGACAGCCTGGACTCTGAGATGAGACAGGCCCCAAACCCTGGCTCTGCCCCTTGCTCACTGTGTAACCCTGAGAAAATTCCTTAAACTCAGTTTCTTCATTTTCAGGCCACGGCAGTGCATCATAGGTTTGTTGTGAGGATCAAATGAGTAGCCTGGCACAAAGCCAGCACTAGTTAAGCCACGGGTAACACCATTCTCATGTTATACAAGTTATATACATTTTAAAATTGTATGTTTTTCCTTCACTGATTCAGGAAGTGCTTCTCAAACCAGTAGGAAGAATGCTTTTGTTAAGATAAAAACCAAATCATGCTACTCATCTGCTCTCAGGCTTCTAAAATCTTTTCATCTCGGGGCACCTGGGTGGCTCAGTCAGTTAAGCATCTGCCTTCAGCTCAGGTCGTGATCCCAGGGTCCTGGGATCTAGCCTTGCCTCGGGCTCTCTGGCGAGCAGAGAGCCTGATTCTCCCTCTGCCTGCAGCTCTCGCTGCTTGTGCTGTCTCTCTCTCTCTCAAACGAATAAATAAAATCTTAAAAAAAAATAAATAAAAGTTTTCCATATCACTCAGAGGAAAAGACTAAGGACTTTATAAAGATGTACAGGTAGGGGGACCATGTTTCCTGGTATGTTTAGGACAATCTGGGTCTATGCCTACTGTCCACATGCAATTATTGGCAATGTCTCCTTTCACACTCAAACTACCCTGGTTTGGATGCTAAAATATACGGTTACCCTATTATTAGGCAGACCCTGTGTTATCTGCTTATCCTCATACCTTTTCCACCTATCCCCTGGACTTCACGTTACCACTCTCTCCCTGCCACTCACCATGATGGCCTCCTTGCTGGTCCTTTAACCCTCCAGGCACATTCCTGCCTCTGGGCCTTTGCACTCACCCTTTCTTCTGGCTGGAATGCTCTTAACTTAAAGAATGGCATGGTTTACTCCTTTAATGTTTCAGTTTTTATTCAACTGTCACCTTGTATTGAGGCATTCTTTAGCCACCGACTCTAAAATTAGTATCTTCTCTCCCTTCCTTCTATTTTTTCTTCCCATTTTACTTTTCTCCTCAGCAGTTATCGCATATGCAATATATTTAGTTATTTCACATGCTTATCGTCTTGTTCTTCTACCAGAATGTAAGCTCCATGAGGGGAAGGATGAATGGTTTTCTTCATTGCTATTTCCCCCAATGACTGGTATACAGCAGGGGCTCAATAAATATCTTTTGAATGAATAAAATAAGAACATTTAGAGAAGAAAGATCTGATATGCCTGAGTAACCAAATGGCCAATCCACTACCCTCCCCCATTATCTTCTAGTACAAAATTTGATCTAAAATAATAGGGATCCTATGATTAGTGTTACGAGAAGCATGATTTGACTGGTTTCTATTACTGATGATCTTTTCTATGTAAGTTGTTTAAAAAAAAAAAAAGTTGAGACGGCAAATGGTCAACGAAACTCATAGAGATACTTAAACTCTAAAAGTAACCTCCATTTGAACATCTAAAAATAGTAGTACATCTTCCGGAGGGCATCCTTGATCTTTGCATCCTGAGTCCAGGAACACTGGGGACTTCAAATCTTACAAATTTAAGTAAACATTTCAGAGCACGTGGTTTTGTAATATTTTTGATGTTCAAGTTTAAAAATAAGGCTACCAAAAGTTAATACTGAATGATACTTACATTTAGTCCTCTTACTGAATTCCATTTCAACCATTAACTTTATAATGCAGCAAAGTTTTTCCAAGAAAAACTAGACATGGTTAAAAATAAAATTGTAGCTATTGAAAGCAGTTATTCTAACTCCCAGGAGAGTATGGTAGCTCCAGAAAGCAGTTGTAGAATTTCTGGCAGTATATCAAATTTATTTTGACAATTTTTTAGAACAGTCCTTATTTAATCACTCTAGTCTTAGAATCAACTTCAGAGACAAGTTGATTCCCCTCTCTCTTTCATTTTAGTGTGCACACTCTTTTCTTTCTACCGACTGCATACACTTGTATGATAATAAAGAATTAACACTCATATCCTAGCAATTCATGAGATGAAGACAGATAGAAGTATTTTGGAATGAAATAGCCTGAACGTCTGCTTTTATTGACCTGAATGCTCAAAGGAGCACAACATTTATACACACACACACACACACACACACACACACACACACACAGAACGTAGCTTGTGAAAATTGTTTTCTCAAAAATAAAGCTTTTATGCATCCCTATTTTATGTTAGATTTAGAACACAGCAACCTCTTCTAGGAGCTGAAGTGTTTGACGGAGGAATATCGTCATGACGCCTTTTCCATCTCAACACCTTCCTAATGAGAACAGGACTGAAACCATCTCTCCCTCTTCAGCCAGAGGAACAATCGTGTAGTTATGGACAGTTTCCATCCCCCATTCCCCCAACACTGCGCTGTGAGCCAGATGCTGAGGGTTAGCAGAGTAACCTCACATGAGAATAATTATTTAACATGACCATGAGAGAAAGCAGTGAGGTTCCCAGACACAGGAAACGAAAAGTCAGAATGGGAGGTAGAGTTGGAGAGGGTTCTAAAGCCTTTCCAGACAGCAACTTCCTTGTAACAAACAGCAAATTGGGTAATAAATTTATCACTCTGTCATCTTTTATGTACAGATATTCTGAAATCAGCTAGTTAGCATAATGAACTTCTGCAATGTGCATGTGACTTGGCAATGCCAGAAACTCAACCTATTTCCTGTCCTCTAAAGAGCAAATACAATCTTTAAGAACATGAACATGGCTTTTGATATTCCAACTCGCTTGTAGGTTTAATATTTCAATCCCAAGTGTGCTCAAAGAATGTGTATTGCACAGAAACCTTGAAAAAAGACTCTTCAATTGACTGTATGTACCAGAGAGAGGAAGGGGACACAATGCCCAGACAGAGGGGGAAAATGATCCTGTTGTTATGTCCTGCTCTGCTTTGCACACACATCTCACAGATTCATGGATGGTGAGACTTTCTTGGTTTGAAGGAAAAAAGTAGAAATTCAGTAAATTCTAAAGGCATGTCAGCTTTTAGATCTGGAATTGTGTGGGAGAAGAAACATTCTTATAGAAGCAAATAGAGTACACTTTCTTATTTTACTCATTTATCTAATATTTTTTTAAGTTGGGTTCCATGCTGGATGCAGGAGATACACTGATAAATGAGAAGGATGGCAGCTTGCTTCAAGGAACTTGCAGGCTAGTGGGCCAGACAGGCAAGTGCACTGGCAAATACAATAATCGAATATATACATTAAATGCTGTTTCAGAGTTCATAGAGGGTGTCTTGTGTGGCCATGAGAAAGGCAATAACCCAGTTTGGGTCAGAGATACTTGCCCAAGAGAGAAATATTTAAGATGAGATCTGAAGAATCAAGTAGAATAAGTCAGAGGAGGCATGAAGGAAAAATATGCCAGATAGAAAGACCGTCTTGGGGGGCACCTGGGTGGCTCAGTGGTTAAGCCTCTGCCTTCAGCTCAGGTCATGATCCCAGGGTCCTGGGATCGAGCCCCATGTCGGGCTCTCTGCTCAGCAGGGAGCCTGCTTCCCCCTCTCTCTCTGCCTGCCTCTCTGCCTACTTGTGATCTCTGTCTGTCAAATAAATAAATAAAATCTTTAAAAAAAAAAAAAAAAAGAAAGACCGTCTTGGTATCCTCAGACAGGCCAGGCTAGCTGAGGTAAATGGAGGGAGAGGAAAGTGTGCAGAGGAGTCCCCGAGAGGGAAGTCAGGGTCAGAACTACCCCAGAGGAAACATTAGCTGGGACGCAATGCACCAAGAAGGGGCAGAGATCTTGGTTAAGGGACACACTTTTCTTTCGCAGAATTTAGGGAATACAATTTTTATTCCTAATCTTATGATTTTTTTTTAATATTTTTATTTATTTATTTGACAGAGAGATATCACAAGCAGGCAGAGAGGCAGGCAGAGAGAGCAGGGGAAGCAGGCTCCCTGCTAAGCAGAGATCCCAATGCGGGGCTCGATCCCAGGACTCTGGGATCATGACCTGAGCCGAAGGCAAAGGCTTTAACCCACTAAGCCACCCAGGCGCCCTAATCTTATGATTATATGATTATAGCGCTATTACTGGAGTACATGAGAAAGATCTGTTTTTATTTGGTTGATGCTGAGTAAAAGGGAAACATCACCATTATCACATCTGCAATAATTTGGTGGGTAATTCAATCAATTTGGAATAGGATGTACAGGTCTTGTACAAGAACAGAGGTTCCCTCCGAAAAATTATCACCAGCAGGAGCAGCAGCATGAATAATTTAACGTAAAAATCTCAGAGAAATCGAATTAGAAGTGAGTTTTAACAAGAAAAATCCTCATCAATTCAAATCATACCGATAAGCACTTACTGAACAACTATTACACTGGAGACACACAATTTGTAAGTTGTGGCCATTTAACTTTGAGGCAGAAGTTGCCCTGGTGATCTGATGTGTCAGGAAACAGCTTTGGTATGGCTGTCCCAACAACAGGCCAGATTCCAGTTGCACAAGATGTCAAAGGCTGTGTGAACACGGAGATAACTGACTCCAAGCGAACGTCTCTGGTTTCCACATTGCTCAGATCCGCTGCCAGAATAAGGGATCGAGTCTCGATTTTCCATTGCAAAATATTCTTGATAATTTCAAACAGAAATTGTCTTTGTTTATTTTCATTGTTGTTCTCAATAAGAGGTGGATGCTTAGAGTGGACCAAATTAGTAACCGACAATCAGTTATGGAATTCTGTCACAGGCTGGTTAGCTTGTCCTCACAAATCTGCTTTTACCTCCCATTCTGAATGGAGACATTATTCACCTACAAATATTATCTAGGACAGCACTGATTTCAACTCCCAGCGACACATGTTAGCAATTCTACTCTACATAGGACTCAACTTCTTACCTCTTCCCTTGGCCACCATTCTAATCCCCTCTGATATACTTCTGTCATGCATGTATTTCCCCACATTCCTGTTTCTACTGAATGGGCTGAGGTACAGCAGTTTACAGGCTTATCTGTGTGCACGTATGGGTGAGCTGTTATCCTGAAAGCACGTGATGCCCAGCTTTGGCTTACCCGTGCACACAAATCATTTGCAAAGTTTCCAATCTATTCAAAATTATAAACCTCCTCCCTGTAGACAACACCTCAGGCGTAAACATCATCTCATGGAATCATTAAAGAGTACAATGATCAGATTCTGTACTTCCGACCTACATCGGCATTTAGTAGTTGGGAGGTTATCTGTGACCCTAAACACAGATACAATGTTTTACTTGTTTTGCCATTGTAAAGAATGTAAACAATTTACATAACAGATTAATTTACTGGCTAAGTTTGTGCATTTCTTCAAAATGCACTTATCAGATAATGTAAATTCTTGACAATTCAAATCCATCATCAGTTTAGTTTAGCAGGGTAGGTATCTGAAAGGGCTTGTAACTTCCTTCCCTTCCTCTCTCCTGTTTTTGTCAGTCTTCTCTTGTAATTATTGATACTCTCTTTTTTGTATAATTAAAAGTTAGGGGCGCCTGGGTGGCTCAGTGGGTTAAGCCTCTGTCTTCGGCTCAGGTCATGATCTCAGGGTCCTGGGATGGAGTCCTGCATCAGGCTCTCTGCTCAGCAGGGAAGTCGGCATCCTCCTCTCTCTTTCTGCCTGCCTCTCTCCCTACTTGTGATCTCTGTCTATCAAACAAATAAATAAAATCTTAAAAAAAAAGTTAAAGTAATCCTTTGATAAACTGAGTAATAACTTTTCTTTAACATTGCCATTTGCAAGGCCCTTGTATGCTCAAAAACCAAGAAGGAAACTGGCATTTATTTGGCTTCTTTGGTGCCTTCTGCTTTACATTTATTGTCTTGGACTGTCTGATTTTATCACCAGGTAGCATGTCTGTGTGCACAAGTATAAGCCACAGCCAGAGGAGTCGCTCCCTACTTTTTGGCTTATTTCTTCTCTCTGCAACATATTTAACTCCAGACTCATTTTTTCAATTTAGGATCTATAAATGCTTCAGCAGCAACCATTCAGAGACTAGATCTAGCCTCTCTAGGAATGACATTTACGATGGCATTTTGACCAGAGCTGTGTATGCCTGCCTGGAGCCGGTAAGAAACACGTGAAATGTGGTCAGAGGAGGGAGGATCTTGACTACTAAACACGCCAGCTCCTGGATGTTTTTTATTAAAGCGATGCTCAATAAGTAGAAGTGAAGACCAGTATAGGCTGGAGGAAAGAAACTCTGAAGATAGATCAATTAGGAAAACTTCTGGAAATCAGGTATAGAATGACCCACTCTGCCACTCTCACAGACCATCAGGAGCCACTCAGTACTAAACAAAATGGTAAAGTGAGGTGGACAGCTGCTACTTTGTCCTGCAACACAGGGCAGCCTGCCATGGTCAGGTCTGGTATGTGAGACCCCCAAGCATCAGACTCTTAACAGCAGGAGGCAGCTGCGGACAAAAGGCATGATCCTTCCAAATCGATTGGAAGGATTTCTCTTAACTCTCCTGGGCAGAATTTGGGGAAACTGCAACATCTTATGGTCTCCTAACCTAGAGAAGAGGGCTGACAGAATAAAGGACAAATAACCCCTCAATATTGTGAGGCTTTTAGCTTACTCAAATGTTTTCTTCTTTTCCTTTGGAAGAAGATTAAAATAACTAAACTGTATATATATATATTTTAACCCCAAAGTTTTATTTTCTAAAATGAATGTTGGTTAAATGACTCATTACATGAGTTTTAGAAAAACAGGAACTACACAAATGTACTCCTGTGATATAAAAACACATAAGGTATATAAAGTCTTGGATTCCCAAGTGGGAAGACCCATATGGTCAAATGAGAACGTGTAAATTATTATCCATTGTTATATGAATGTAAAACAAAGTTTTATTTGAATTTTCACCAATTGGAGATAAACAGATGATCTGACTTCCAATGTTGCTATGGAACAGAAATGCCGTTTCGTCTGGTGATTGGCAGGTAACACCTCAAAGAGATAAGCAAGTCTCCTTCCCACCAGTTGCAGACATTGATTTTCCAAAGAGCTTCTTTGCCAATGGTCAAATGGGAAGAGTTCATTTGAAGATAGTTAATTACTCTCCAGGGACTTGATGGGTTGGTTAACTCGTGTGTAAGTATGAATACTCAATATTTAATACTCTACAATGTGACTGCTAGAGTAAAATTTTGACTAAGAGTCATATAAACATTTAAAATCTATTATTGAAGAAAGATGTTATGAGAAAGTCAAGTGTTTATACATAATATTTTATAAAGATAAAATTAATAACTTAAAAAAATTAAAGTTCTGTAGCATGTGCTAAACATTTGAAGTTAATTGCACATTTTAAGTTTTGCATCATAGTTCAGTTCTAAAATCCCATTTTAAGTTCAAATAGAAAACATATGTTTTCATGCTATTCTGTGAAAAGGGATGGTATATTTTTAAAAAATAATTTGTTGTCTAATTTCCCCAATGTTGCAAACAGTATATTGGAGAACTTCTGAAATGTTTCTTATTTGTAACATTTGAGGTTGTAATTATTATTTTCAGCTTATTGTTAGCACTTCATGGTTTTTCCTGGGAGGCGAGTACAATTTTGCCACCGTTTAAGTGTATCTATTGGAAACTGAGAGACTTACCTAAAATTTATCATGTCTTCGAACAAAATTTGCCATTTAAAGTCATCATGCTGAATACTATGGCTCAGAATAACTGCTTTTATGGATAATTACACAGAAGAGAAAAAGGCTGAGGAAAGCACTTCTCCTGGGCTTAGAATAAAGACATCCATATAAAGACATCTATATCAGCCGTTATGGCTGATATAGACCACGTGATTTAACATGAATTTTAGGTTGTTTAGATTCTCGCAGCAATTTCCCTTCACAACCACTAAAGAAAGGACGAATTATCTAATTCTTTTTGGCTTTAGCTTGTTTTGGTACTAACTGGTCCCGGTCCCTAAAGAGAGGTGATCATAGTGACAGTGGGCTAGATATCCTCCTCTCCTACTAAAGCACCAGCTTCGTCTTATTGGTTTTGGGACCCTGACTACTTCGCTCAAGGGTGGGCACACAGTGGGTCTTCCATAAATGGAAACTCCATAAACCAAAAGAACAAAGGAGGTGACAGTAAGTTGATGCCTATTTGAAACAGCTTAATGAGACTGTTAAACAGGGTTAGCACTGGCCTGTGATCCCATGGACCTCGCTGTCTCTAGGTCACCCAGATCAATGAGGGAAACCAGCCTGCCCTTCTATATCAATCCAGACAATCAAAATAAAATATATACTTTTCATTTCAAGACATACGGTGGATTTCTGGCTGCTGAATGGCAGCACCTTAAAAAGGTAATGGAAAATGAAGAGACACTTATTTTAAGTACTGTTTAGGCTCCACAGATCTCCCCCTGCAAACTGAATCTCAGAAAAATCCCACTGCTTCCCAAGATCACCCACCCCTCAGCAAGTGCAGGGCTGCCATGAGAACCTGCTTCATGAAAGCCCATGACTTTGAAAAGTCACTCCAGAAATACGATTTTGTTTACAATTAAGTTAGCATATAAGTGTAACATTTCACAAATCATAAAATTTTTAAATGCCACCGAGTTTGAAGGCTGCAGAAAATCACTTAGCAAAAACATAGACTAAAATTCCAAAGGTCAGCAGCGACTCTCTTACTGTGGAATCAGAGCATATGTTCAAACCTGCAAATATATTTGTGGTTACTTCCTACCTTATACACATTGATAGGGAGATCAATGACCACATAGATAAGGTCTCCAAGGGCAAGGCTGGCTATCAGCGCGTTGGGGCCATTCCTCATACACTTGTTCTGGTAAATGATCCTGAGCAGGGTTGCATTCCCCACCATTCCCACGATGAAAATAGTACAAGATATCACAGTGTTAATGTATTTGAAAGCCGAAGTAATCTTAGTCTGCTGTGGGCAATACTTGTGCTTTGAACCATTGCTGGGTAGGGCCAAATTAGTGGGTCGATGAGTGGTAACCAGAAGGTTGAGTTCTGTCCCATGAAAAATGGTGACGTCATCCACTGGCGTGCTTAGGTTTGTGCTGTAGCTCTCAGGATGGTCACTGATCACACATCCAACCAGCGCTACCCAAAAGGCCACCTTGAGGCAAAAGGCTTCCATCACGATGCCAATTTGAGGAAAAGTCTCTTACTGTGTTGCCTTTATACCCTCACTTTTTTTCACCTGGAAAAGAAAGGAGGACAAATAATTTTGGTTACCAAATATAGCTGCCAATAAAATTATAGTCACTGATTATTTACTACTTCAAGTAAAAAATATTTATATTTTGGTAATTAGATAAAATAATCTGTGTCAGGTTATCCGATGGCAGGGGGGAAAAAAAAGAGCAAAGCTCCATTATGGCTCTCTCTCTACGCCTCTCTGCTTCCTTCTCTCTTTCCCTCTCTCATCTCCATCCACAGCTATCCTTATATCTAGATTATAATATGGATGAGGATATGCTGGTTTTTCCTTTAGTAGATAAAAAGTTACTTTTTTTTTTTTAAAGACTTTATTTATTTATTTGACAGAGAGAGATCACAAGTACACAGAGAGGCAGGCAGAGAGAGAGAGAGGAGGAAGCAGGCTCCCTGCTGAGCAGAGAACCCGATGCGGGACTCGATCCCAGGACCCTGAGATCATGACCTGAGCCGAAGGCAGCGGCTTAACCCACTGAGCCACCCAGGCGCCCCTAAAAAGTTACTGTTTTTCCTCCATTACACCTAGGCTGATAAGAACCTGAATTACAAAAATCTTCAAGAGTTGAGATACAAAATTATACTTATTAATGGAAGAGAAAAGGCATTATTTGCCAAGTAGAAGTCGCATGGTATTAACTCTAAAAATCGCCCAAGTCTGTAATTCAATATTCCAAAATGTGTTCTGTTTTGCACATGGTAAATAATGGACATGGGAATAAAATGTAGTATAGGTAGCCATTTAAGTGTTAAAAAATGCTCTTTTAAAATCAGAACTCTGGTGGTGAACACCATTGATACATTTAACAATCTGCGTTTGGATTAAAAATTATATAACTGGTAAAGAAAAAATATTTATTTTATTGAAAATCTTGATGGTCAATGGGTACAATCCACCTGACAGGCCCCATGTTTTCTTTTCCATTCCGCAGAAATTATTATCACAATATTTGCCAATGGCTGAAACTGGGAGTAATGGCTTTCTCAGGTCAGGCACAGTATCTGGCTTTCCAAGGGACATCTGTCCCAGGCTCTCTTTTAAACATCCTACGTTTATACATAAACTTTTAAACATAGCTACGTTTATAAGACCTATTGAGCACTTGGCACGCATGGTGCCATACAACACAAACCATATTCCTGTGAAGCCAATGCATAGTTCCATTACAAACACAGGGAACCTGGGGCACATAAGGGCAAAGTATCTTGTCAAGTTCACAGGTGGCAGTGGAAATGCTGATCATAAGGCAGGTAAGTGTGATGCTGACCCCAAGCTCCTAACCGCTAGCCCACACGCTCTCTCATTCTCTTGCCTTCTTAGCTCTATAATGTTTCAACAGAGTCTCTAGAGTTTTGATGAAGCAATAGACTCCAGAGGGCAATTACATGTTTCCAGAAGATCATTTGTGGTTTCTGCGTAAGTGACTTGCAGAGAGCACGTGGTTCTTCTTGCTCAGAAAGTCAAGGTTTCTACTTTAATCCTTTAGGAAGGATGCTGGGGAAAATGAGGGGGTTGGTGGTAACACAGTAATCAAAGGTAAATAAAAATGGTTCTTCCTATTTAAATATTTTGTAATTTTTCTTCTCTGTGAGTTTTTAATGATTCTTTAAATGAAGACCCATAAGCTCATTAATGCAGTGGCATGTGTCTATGATTTTTAGGCCCAGTCATAATTTAATTTTTTAAAAAACTGTGTCCTTTTTCTTGGTCTATTTATGGTTGGTACTAATGACTTTTAGGAATTTTCACTGTTATCTTGGGAAATCAATAAAGCTTAGGTTTAGACAATATAAAAATGAAATAAGATTTATTCAGGTTGTAAAGAAGGTCTGAGGTAAGTACAAGGTGCAAATACCATATACTTTTGCCTTTCCCTGAGATTTTCCCAGTAACCTGAAACAATAATGACCTTGTATGTATATTAATAATTTATTATATATGTGTCTGACTTGAGCTTTGCAACTCTAAGTAGGAAGGGGCAATATTCCCATTTTAATTGTGAGGAAAGTGAATCTTGAAGAAGGTAAGGCTTCATGGCCAAGAAGTGGCAGGTCAGGGAAATGCCTCACTTTGCTTTGTTTAATTATAAGTAGTTTGCAGTTGTTTCCTGCTTTTTACAGTTTAGAGTGAATATTTGACTGACTGTTGATAGATCTACAAAAAGTCACTAGTTGCATTCCACAGTGGAGACCAGGACTCCAAGAACAAAGCATATGATCATTCTTCTCTTTAGATCATAAATATGGGAGAAAAGAAATCCTTCAATACCTTGTGCTATTTGATGGCTAATCCACTTTTCCAGTTGGAATGGACCCTTCAGTAAAATTTCCTTAAATATGGGAGAGAGATGGCCTTTCCTGGAAATGGAGTGGCTCTTTGCTCAGTAGAACCCACTAGGACAGTATTTAGCGAACTGACCTGGCTATCATGGGTGATTATGACACTCAGGAAAGGTACCACTAGTGTCTGAGCTGTTGCTGGTTTGCTTGGTCAGCAGATTATGCAGGAGCTAAGAAGGCCACGGCTGTGGGTTCTTACCAAGGTGTGAGCTAGCTACCACCAAAATCACTTTTCTTCCACCTCCAACAACGACACCACCACATCATTTCTGATGACATCTCCCTCAGCCCTCTACAGGTATTAAGCTGCAGAATTCAGGGATACTTGGCAAAGATATGTGGGTATCATATTATTATTGGGTGAAAAACATAAAACCAACCAACCAAACCAAAAAACCCCTCTCAAATGCATGTTCCTCCAAGAATGAATCTGTAGCCCTTTTCTATGGATCCAAGTTATGCTGTGCTTGCAACCCTCAGTCATAATCAGACCTGGCTCTCTAGTGAGGCATCCCAGGTTCAGCCCAAGGTTTATAGGCATGCCCCCTATTTGGTGGCTAAGAATTTGGTGGGAGTTCAAAAAGCTATTTCCAAGTAAGAGGACTGAATCCTTCAGCAGACACTGTAAGCATTTAACACCTTGAATTCTCAGGATTAAAGTTCACCTATACAACTAGTAATTTGGAAATTCCAATCTTACTGAAATGGCATAAATTTAAAGCAGATAATTTACTGAAATGACTGTCAAGGTGTTTCTCAATTAATTAACACTTAACACAGAGTGGGTACTAGGTGGTGGGGGGAAAGCCCTGAATATCTACAGGAGGAGAAGAAAAAAAAAACCCCAAACCCCAAACCCCAACAAATAAACCAGGAACTTTTTACTAGTTTTCCGTGGGTTCTGCTCTCTCGGTAATAAATTAGCAGCTGGTCTTATTGACGACGCCTGACTTTAATATGCCTCCCACCCCACCCCCTCCGCCGCCAACTCTATCCGGGAACTCCATTAGGATGGTGTAAACAGAGGCTGATTATCTAGATACAGCCCTTGTTTTCTGCACGTGAAACGCAACAAGTGCCCTTTAAAGGAGAGCACAGAACAAAACGCCCAGACCTCTGCAGGCAGGTTTCCAAACTAGCTGCACTGGGGGTTTTCCAAAACACATGAGTCCCTCACACCGACTGCCCTTGGCTACCCTTGGCATACCCCGGGTATGCGGGGGGTGGTGGGGGGGAGAAGCAAGCAAGTCAGAAAGGCAAACTTCACTAGTAGGCTTTTGAGCCACCAACAGACAAGGGCGTGATGTTCCACAAACTTCTCGCATGCCTGGGGAGAACCGTTGATCTTCCTCTAAAAATCTGAATCCCGCCTAGGGAGGCTGGGGGCTTTCGCTCAGTGCCCCAGCCCCCAAACGTTTTCGGAGCGCTCCCTTCCCGGGAAGGCGCCCGCCCCGCCGCGCGCCCTCGGGCAGGTGGGTGCCAGCCCCTGCGCGGAGGGTCGCCAAGCCGCAGGGCGCCGGCCGTAAAGGCGCCTGGCTCGCCTCTCCTCCCAGCCCAGGGACCCAGGCGGCGCCCCCCACCTCCACCTCCCCGGCTCCCTGAGAGGAAAGAGTTGCACCGACCGTGGAGCTTGGCGGGCTCAGACAGCTGCCCGGTCCGCGCGCCGCACCCGGGCGGGAGGGAGCCGAGCCGGCGAGGATAGGTGGTGGCTGTCCCCCGGCTCCCGCGCCGCGGCGGCCGGAGAGCTCAGCGGCCTCGGCTTCCAGACGCTTCCTGGGCACGGCTTCTCCCGGGAGGTCTTCTGGCCACCGTGTGGGACGGAGTCTCTCCACCTCCTGTCCGCAACCGCCAAACCAAAGGGATGACTGCAGGCGCGCGCGCGCGCGAAGGCTCGCAAGAAAAAGAGAACTCCAGGGGAACACGCCTCCGGATCTGTCCTCCCCTTCTCCTCGAAACACTCCCAGACCTTCTCCTCCACTTTGGGACGCCAAGAACGTCCTACCCTTCCAGCCCTCCCGGGGCTGCCACTATAAAGCGCAAAGCTGCCGCCCCCTCCCAGGCCCTGAAGGGCAAGTCTTTTAACTCTTCCCTTCCCGAAACGGAGGGGGTTTGGCAATGGAAGGAGGAGCGTTTTACAGACAAGACTCAGAACTGAGGAAGGCCTTGCTGAAAAACCCATTCCCTTCACAGTAAGTGTAGACAGATTTGATCCGTGAGGAAAGGACTAGGGCTAGAGCCAGGATCCAAGCGGGGGTGGGGAGTCTCCTCCGCATTCCTTGCCTCTTGGCTTGGCTTCTATGCCCCCACCCTCCTCCTTAAGCTTAACCCAAGTTAAAGAGCCACCTTGGACAACGTTGACTGGGTCAAGTTTTGCTTCTGTCTCACCTCTAGAAGCCTGCTCCCCACTGCTCCGTACCACTGGGGGGAAGGCAGGAGAGTCTGTGAAAAGGCCCAGTGCATGGCTTAGAGAAACCTGTGATTCCTCAAGAAATCCAAACAGTGTGCAGACAGTGCAGAAGGTGGGTCTCAGCATCCTTCTATGATAGAGAGTTTTACCCTAAATTGGGGAGTGGGAGAGGAGACAAGCCCATCGCTTGTGACATACGAGAATAAATTCAGGGCTCCTTAGAGAAAGTTCTCCCTTAAAATCCTTTAAGGCACTACTGGTGTGAAACATATTGTGGAAAGGTGAGTTTGGAGCCCTGGTAACATTATATTACAGACTTCTGATTATCTATTGCAGCTAAAGAAAATCACCCTAAAATGGTAGTGGCTAAAAAGAACAGCAGTCATTTACTTTACTCATCCTTCTGCAATCTGAGCAGGGCTTGGCTGGGACAGCTCATCTTTGCTGGGGCTGGAGGCTCCACTTCCAAGACAGTTTGCTCACTTGATGATGACTGTTGGTTTTTCTCCATGTGTGTCTCTCTAGCAAGAGACTTGTAGAGAGTGATTTGTAGGCTTCCTCAGAGCATGGTGGCTCTATTCCAAGAAGGAGTGTCCAAAGAGTCAGGAAGTGGAAGCTGCCAGTTTTATAAGGTCTGGGCCTGGAAACTGGTACGTGTCACTTCTGCAGGATTCTATTACGAAGCAGTCACTGATCTCAGGTTAAAGGTGAGGGGCTATTGCCTCCACCTGTCAATGCAAGGAGTGCAAAGAATTTTTAGGGGGCGTCTTGTAAAAGAATCAAAGAGGTGCACAGAATATCACCATTGAGTGGAGCTTTAGTGGACATCTAGTCTGGCTGGACTAGGTATTACCCTGTGTATTAATCTACTCTATCTACAGCTTTCCCATGACAGAGAGTCAGTAAGCCTGGATAACCAATAGCTTTAGTAAATAAATGCCTTAGTTTGCATTGAAAAATAAAGCACACGATGTCCACAATAGCCAAACTATGGAAAGAACCTAGATGTCCATCAACAGATGAATGGATAAAGAAGATGTGGTATATATACACAATGGAATACTATGCAGCCATCAAAAGAAATGAAATCTTGCCATTTGCGACAACATGGATGGAACTAGAGCCTATCATGCTTAGCGAAATAAGTCAAGCAGAGAAAGACAACTATCATATGATCTCCCTGATATGAGGAAGTGGTGATGCAACATGGGGGCTTAAGTGGGTAGAAGAAGAATCAATGAAACAAGATGGAATTGGGAGGGAGACAAACCATAAGTGACTCTTAATTTCACAAAACAAACTGAGGGTTGCTGGGGGGAGGGGGGTTGGGAGAAGGGGGTGGGATTATGGACATTGGGGAGGGTATGTGCTTTGGTGAGTGCTGTGAAGTGTGTAAACCTGGTGATTCACAGACCTGTACCCCTGGGGATAAAAATATATGTTTATAAAAAATAAAAAATTAAAAAAAAATTAAAAAAAAAGCACACGGCTCGGCAAGCTGGCAATATTTCCAAGGAGGAAAAAGTTATTGCTTTCTCCAGAAGAGGCAGTTTTACACCAGGGTTCACACCTTGGAATGTGAACGAAGTGCTGGATCTTAGTCCTTACTCTGTGACCAGACACACTTGGACAGTGCACAACTTGCATAACTGAGCATATTAGTTTATCTAGTCTTTGGTAGAACATGTCCATTGGCCCCTATATCCTGGGAACAGCTCATCCCAATGTGGCACAGGTCTAGTTATTAAAAATTCCTCTTCCAGATGTGCCTGGGTGGGTGGCTCAGGTCATGATCTCAGCGTCCTGGGATAGAGCCCTGGGTTGAGTTCCCTGCTCAGGAGGGCGTCTGTTTCTTCTTCTCCCCCTGTCTACACGTGCCCCCCACTACCCACCCTTCGCACATGTGCACTCATACTCTCTCTCAAATGCATAACATCTTTAAAAAAAATTCCTCCTCTGCATGCCTTAAGATGTTGATTTCAAAAAGCAGAGAACAACAAGTGTTGACATGGATGTCTAGATACTGGAACCCTTGTACATTACAGGAATGTAAAAGAGTGCAGTAGCTGTGGAAAACAGGATGGCAGTTCCTCAAACAGTTAAACATAAAATTATTGCATGATCCAACAATTCTATTTCTGGGTATATACCCAACATAACTGAAACCAGGGACTCAAACAGGTATATGTACACCCATGTCCATAACAGCATTCTTCACAGTAGCCAGAAGATAGAAACAGCCCAATTGTCTATCTATGGATGAATGGTGCACACACACACACACATACACACAAACACAGAAACATTACTTAGCCTTCAAAAGGAGTAAAAATCTGATACATGCTACAATGTAGATGAGACTTGAGGACATTATGCTGAGTGAGCTATGGTGGATGCAAAAGGACAGCGGTTGTAGGATTCCCTTTATGTGAATGCTTAGACAAGTAGTCAAGATCAGAGACAGAAAGTGGTATGGTGGTTGCCAGGGGCCGAGATTGGGGGAGAAATGAGGATGTGCCGTTTAATGTGCTTCAGAGTGTGGTCTGGAGATGGGTAGTGGCAACGGTTGCACAACAATGTGCATGTACTTCATTTGGCAATGGTATGCTTAAAAAGTCTAAGATGATAAATTTATATTCTGTATATTTTGCCACACAAAAAATTCTTCCTGACATTAAGATGAAATCTGCCTACGTGTCTTACCTGTTGATCTGCTGTACGTGTTCCTAACAAAAATTTACTGCTTTTTCTAAGCAAGATCTTCAAATATAAATAAATATGTTTTCTGTGGGTCACCAGCATAGATCTGCCTTTGTAAGGGATTGGGACTGCCCCATTCTAGGTGAGGACAACATAAATTTCCCTTAGTTGTTGGAGGTTCATATTCTTGTCTTTTCTGCTTTACTTTGGGGAAAATGGCTTCTGTAGATTTAAATCTGTTTTCATTTAAATTAACTACTCCCACTAACCCCTTTTCCCATATATAGGACTTTATATATCTCTGCTTCTATATTCCCTGTTTTGTGTTTTTTTTTTTTTTTTAAAGATTTATTTATTTATTTGAGAGAGAGAGTGAGAGCTAGAGCTTTCACAGGGGGCAGGGGCAGAAGGAAAGGGAGAGAGAATCTCAGGCAGACTCCCTGCTGAGCACAAAGCCTGAAGGTGGGCAGTCTCAGGACACATCCCAAACCAAGAGTCAGACACTCAACTGGCTGAGCCACCCAGGGGCACTCCTGCTTTGTACTTTATTTGTTTATTTTTTTAAAAAAGATTTTATTTATTTATTTGACAGATATAGATCACAAGTAGGCAGAGAGGCAGGCGGAAAGAGAGGAGGAAGCAGGCTCCCCGCCGAGCAGAGAGCCTGATGTGGGGCTCCATCCAAGGACCCTGGGATCATGACCTGAGCCAAAGGCAGAGGCTTTAACCCACTGAGCCACCCAGGCGCCCCTGCTTTGCACTTGAAATGAACACAGAGTTAATATATTTGACTAAGTTTCTCAACTTGCCGTCCAAGGATTATTTCCTTCCCCTGGAAAGTAGGTTGAATGCAGGTTTGCAGGTCTTTGGAATTTCTAGGAGACTTTCTTAATCACATTTGACTTTTGGTTCAAGCGGCTCAGAAGTGGGGCATTAGTGTAATGTTAGTTACATTGCCTTTTCTCAGCATCATATTATCATTATTGATTTCCTGAATAATAATTGCTGAAGATGAAGACGTACTCAGATAGCACTTAAAAGCCAAGCTCTCATCTGCCCTTGGGATAAAAGTTCTTATGAATTTCAGTTTCTTGATTCAAACTTGCAGATCCATTTCACAATTGCTAATTCTTAAGCTCCTCAAACTTCAAGTGCAATAACAGATTTGCCTCTCACAGTATATGCAAAAAATGTTGTGTTCACTTCAGGGGCCCCTGGGGGAAAGCAAACATGAAGAGGTCAGACAAAAACCACAAAGATAAAGAAAGGCTGGAAAGCTGGCTGTGAGAGGAGACGGGGAGAAGCTGGGGACATGCACGTCAGTGACCCAGACCCATCACCATAGTCTTCACACTGGGCAGTGCCAGGGTCAAGGTTCCCTGTTGATAACGTACCTAGAGAAGATAAAGCAAGCCCAGTGAGTTTAAGGTTCCATTTTTAATTGAAATTCACTACAAAGTTGTTTTTTCCTAAAGGAAATAGTCCTACATGTTAGCTTGTGATGGGTTGCGGAGGACTCTAAAGTGTTTTCTCACTGCAATAATTTTGTACATGGTGGCCAAGACTGCAGGTGACCTCATTCAAACATACTTAAGGCCTAAGGCAGCCCAGTGTTTTGTAAACCACTGGTGGCCTTACTGGAGAGGTGAAAAATCATTCTATCTTAGCATCACTAATGATCAGCAAGCGGATATTAGTTGTCCTCTGATGTCATTTTCTGTCTGGCCACAAATGCTTAACTGGAGATTTTAGCTATTCTAGTTTCTAGGAGACATAGGAGAAATTAGACAAATTAGACAAATGCCGTGAGGGAATAAATAGGCAAATCTAGAAAGTGTGACATTTTACAGGACAACTAGCCCGATCTCCTCAACACGTCAGCCAATGAAAAAGGGGTACTTTTCTAGATTAAAAGAGACTTAAAGGAGCCTGGCAACCAGCTGCACTGTCCTGGATTGGATTCTGGTTTGGAGAAACCCACTGTAAGGGACATTCTTTGGACAGCTGGGAAAATTTAGATTTGGACTGAATATTAGAGGCAGTGAAGAACTTACTAATTTTATCAAATATGAAATAAACTTTATTAAATGTGATTATTTTTGGCATATAGAAGAATGGTCTTATATTTTAGAAATGCTTTTCAGGGATATATAATTTCGTTTTAACTACCAAGGCAGGAACAAAAATGACATGGTTTTGAAAAAAAAAAAGAATGTAAAGTATCTAGGCTTGGCACATAATAGGAGCTCAGTAAATGATAGCTCTTTTTACTTTCATTGCCCCTTCTTTGTTTGTCCATGAGGAGAATGGTAGCACAGAATGAGCAGCTTCCCATGGCAACATGCGTGACTTTGGAAAAGTGACCTAGCAGTAGTGACTAAGGCCAAGGAGACCAATGGCATCTAAGGTTCAAGATTTTGCTGGTGAGGACTAGAGGTCAAGATGGATACTGTGAGGATATCATTGTGACTCTGACTCTTGTCAACTCCTTTGGGTTGGTATGGGCTTGGGAACTGTGGGTTGCACTTGTAATAAAAGACAGCAAACAAGATATGTGTAAATTTGAATAAAGAGACTTAATCCAAGGAAGTGACAGCAGATGTCCTGTGGAATAGCCTCAGAGCAGGAGAGGTAGAGATAATTAGCTTACAGTTTGCTTTTTAGATATGTCAGGGCAACTTATGATAGATTTGGAAATTGGCAGAAAAGATCACTAGATGTCCTGTCTAGTGTATTTTTCTGTGTTCTCTGTCCCTCCCATCACCTTTGAGCTCTTTTACAACTCTGTAAGTTGTAGAAAACTGATAATAATATAAGAGATTCTTGAATATAGAAATAACAATTAGTTTTGATTAGTAGAGATGCAAGCGATTCTTGCCTTGTGGTTGTTGACCACTTGTCTTAGTCAGCTCAGGCTGCCCTAGTAAACTGCCACAGACTGGACGGTTTAAACAACAAAAATTTATTTTCTCACAGTTTTGGAGGCTGGAAGTTCAAGGTCTGGGTGTCAGCAGGCTCAGGTTCTGGTGAAAGCTCTCTTCCTGGCCTCTTACTGGGTCCTCAGCGAGTCAGTCAGAAGGCAAAGGGAAAGAAAGTGAGAGAGAGAAAGGGTGTGTACCCTGCTATCTCTTTTTATAAGGGTACTATTTCCATCGTGAAAGCTCCACCCTCATGACCTCATCTAATCCTAATTACCTCCCAAGGTCCTGTCTCTAAATACCTTTGTATTGGAGGTTAAGGCTTCATGGGTGCTGATCAACACTTTTAATGTGTAGAGGGGTATATTTGAGGGGGCAGTTTTCCACACCACCAAGCACTTCTCCAACACCAGCTAGATGTTCTACACTTCAACTCAGTGCTGACACTATCTTCCCAGAAATAGCATCAGAGTTTCCACGTGAAGGGTTCAGCCCCAAGAGATGGCACTCCACTTAAGCTATCAATCACAGACCCAGGTTATTTATTGTCTGTGCTTCTGACTGACTCGCTGTAAATCCGAGGGTCACACACCCTCCTCCTTGGGTTCAATTAATTTGCCAGAGTGGCTCACAGAACACAGGAAACTTGTTTATTCTCCAGATTACTGATTTATGACCAAGGTTATCAAAGGATACTAATCAATAGCCCTATAAAAAAAGATACATAGGGTGAGGTCCTGGACAAATAAGCTTTTGTTTTTATGGAGTCTGGGGCCCAGCATAGGGGTATGTGGGAGCCATCTGATTCCACAACCTGGAGGCTCTCCAAACCCTCTCTTTTATGTAGGCAGCATTGATTAAATCATTGGCCATTGATCATTGATTCAGTCTCAAGAAATCAGGGCATGGACTAAAAGTTCCAATCTTCTACCCATGGTTGGTTCCTCTGACAGCCCATATCCTTACCTTCTTTCTAAAAGTCACCTCATTTACATAGCCCACTTTGTTGGTAAGGGGCTTGTCATGAATAACAAGACATTCATTTCACCTTTATGGATCTGAAGTGCTTTTTGGCAATGAGGTCAAGAGACCAAATATTATAACAAAAGATACTCTTATGGCTCAGGAAATTCTAAGGGTGGTGGGAGCTGTGAGCCAGGAATTGTTGATGAAGATGAAATACATGTGAGACATATACTTTGGTCGTCTGAATGACCAAATATATATTCCTTATAAATCATGATATCACAAGGTTTTGATATATGAATGCAAGGGGAAACAAACATTCAGTTTATAACACTTTGCCTCTAGACTTCTTAAAATCATGTCCTTCTTGCATGGAAAATACATTCATTCTAACCCAAGAGCCCCCAAAGTCTTAATTCATTCCAACATTAACTCTAAAGTCTTAGGTCCAAAGTCTCATCTAAATATCTAAACCAGATATGGGTGAGACTAGAGGTATGATTCTTCGCTAAGGGAAATTTCTTCTCCAGCTCTGAACCTGTAAAAACTGCTTCCAAAATATAATGGTGGGACATGCGGAGAGTAGACAGTTTGCTCATATATCAGAGGAAGTTGTAAGATCACTTCATCTGTAGGCTTTTTATGCTTTAGGAGCTTTTCTCGTGGAGGTACAATTTGCATAACGTTTTTTTAAAGATTTTATTGGTTTATCTGACAGAGAGAATGCGAGAGCATGAGAGGGAGCACAAACACGCTCCCCACTGAGCAAGGAGCTCAACTATGTGGGGTTCCATCCCAGGACCCTGGGATCATGACCTGAGCCAAAGGCAGATGCTTAACTGACTGAGCCACCCAGGAGCCCCTACAATTTACATATCTAAATAGAAATTAGGAGCAAGAAGACAGGTTAGTGTTGAAGGGGTTAGGAACAAATCTCCCCAAAATGTGCCACTTTGGCAGGTGGACTATTTTGAGCTGAAGGCAATTAAGACCCAGCAGATTCAAAAGAAACTTTTACTTCCCCCTTAAAATACCCTAAACATTTTAGATTGGGGGCCTGGCCCAGAAAGGGGGCTACTACTGGAGATAATTTTTTTTTTTTTAAATCACAATGACCTATCTGAATGACAAGACAAATACAATTGCTAAACATCTGCTTTTCTTAGCCTCTTGTGACTCACCCTTCTCTTTGAAGCCCCAGAGCTTATCCCATTCCTTAGCTCAAGATGGCATATAACCCTCAATTGTCTGGATTGTCCTGGGTTCTCATTTTTTTTGGGGTCCCCATATGTATGTAATTGAAATTGCTATTCTTTAGTTAATCTATTTATTAATTTGATTATTAAGCCAGCCAGAGAACTTAGAAGAAAGGTAGATGGAAAGTTTTTTCCTTCCCCTCCTACAGTGTGTTATCTTAGTATAAAGGGTAAGGATAGAGAATAAAGTGGTGGTGGACACAGCTTTGGTGGTTTGGTGGTCAAGTTTACGGCAGTAATCCTAGAGATATTTAAAATGAAGAAGGCCTAAATAGCAGCCAGCTTATGTTATATAACAACTCTCTCCCACAAGGGAACATATTGGATTAAAACAATAATAGTTTGCTAGCTCATGATATTATAGGTCAGCAGGTTTAGTTAGATTCATCTGGGTGGTTCTTTTGCTGGTCTTGGCTGGGCTCATTCATGTAGTAGAGTTTCCTCATGGATGTGCAGTCAGCTAGCATTTGATGGCCTCCCTCACCTATCTGGCTGGAGCAAGGGATTCACAGGGCCATGTGTCTTCCACCATCAAACAGGCTAGTCTGGTTCATTCGTCTGGTGGTATCAGAGTTCCAGCTGCAGCAAGCAAGGACAAGACCCAGTAACCAAGTAGTCTTCTAGTGTCTTCTTGCACCATATTTGCTTTCATCCCATTGGCCAAAGCAAGTAATGTGGTCAAGGCCAGAGCCTGTATCAGTGGAGACTAACCAAGGGCATGGAAATAGTGCAAGAACTATGACAGCCATTTTTGCAACCTATATCATGAAACCAAGAATTGTTTTGGGGGAAAGAGTGCAGAGTAGATCTAGAGGATGAAGCAGGAAGAAGAAAAAAAAAATGACTCTATATCAGTATTTATTGAGTAAATACTGTGTATCAGGTTCTGTGCTAGGAGTAGAGATTTTAAAAAACAGTAATGAATTAGACCTAACCCTATTCTAAAGAAGTCTAGAGTCTAATGGGGGAAAAGATATATAAACAGCATAAAAACAGCCCACCAGAGATTAGGCTAGAGCTATGTGCTAGATAGGGGTTCAGAGAACATGTTCTGTAAAGGGCTATCTAGTGAATACTTTGGCTTTGCGGACACTACAGCCTCCAAGTTACTGGACTTTGCTTTTATTGCAAAAAAGAACCATATACAGAATGTGAGCAAAATGGCCAGATGAGGAAGATTGACAGTGAATCCATTAGGGCACCAAGAAAGGGAAGCCAGGTTTGAGGGGCAAGAGAGGTTTATGTAAGTGGGAAGCAGATGAATTCAGTTTTTAAACAGTTTGAAAATGTTCAAGTGGATGTGATTGATATTTAAGGGCATATGGAACTCTAAGTCTGGGTCTAGGTGTGGCCTTCAGACTTACATGGGGGTGAAAATCAGTAACTGAAGCTGTGAGTTGGAAGAATTTCATTTGGAGACTGAATGTGAAAAAGAAAAGGGCCAAGAAGCCAGGATGAGCCTTGTACAAATCATTCAGTTAGGGTAAGCAACAACCAGAACCTTTCGAACAGAGAGAGAAACATCAGAGAAAGCCAGGCAAGGGCCCTGTCCTTGCTGGGAAGAAAGAAGAGAGTTACAGGAATGAGTGGGTGGTCAGGAGAGGTCAAAGGGAATGAAGAGTGAGAATGGGGTGGGGAGATGGGCAATAAGGGGGATATTGTTCTAAGGATGTCAAGCTGGCCCTTTAGGCAAACTCCTCTGCTTTACACACATTCAAAATAACTTAGTAATTAGAAACAGTGCAAAAAGACATGCAGGGACATTGCTAACTAGTAAGTAAAAATCTTTCTGCTAAATTTATTTTTTTAATATGTGGAAGAAAAGTCAACACCATCTACAATTAGCATGTACTACATTGGGATTTTTTTCAAGACTTCTTGGTAGGTTTGGAAAAGGAACTTTACTGGGGAAACAATTCTACTTATATTTTTTTAGAGGCGAACAAGAGACAAGGAAATGTGCATGTAAGGTAAAGTCTGAAACAAGGTTTCTTCCGAATTTCTTTAACTTATATTTTTAAAATGCTTCCTAAGATGTTTTTCATGACCTCATCTGAATTCTGAGTTAAGGAAAAAAAAAAAAAAAGACTGAGACTCCCAGCTTCTCATGTATTTTTATTGATTACATTTAGGTAGTTTCTAATGCAGTGTGTTCTGTAGCAAAGCATTCCAAATTTTTTCATCTTAATTTGTCAACCAGAGCTTTAAGGCTGCTGTTCTGGAATCAATATCCGAAACTCATCGATGGGTTTGTGCTGTGAAGAATTTAGAACTGAGATTTCACAATTTTCAGCATGTACCACCTACAACAGTCCTCTCCTGTGGATATCCAAGTACTCTTATCCTTCACCTGGGAGACATAAAGGTGGGTTTGCCCAAAGGATTAGGGACAGATTAGGCAGCATCTCAAGGACCTGTGTTTACTGCTTTCTGATTCGAATATATCTGGGAGGAAATCCGTATTTGTTTGCTAAGACTATCCTAACAAAATATCACCGACTGGGTGGTTCAACCAACAGCAACTTAATTTTTACTGTTCTGGAAGCTGGAAGTCAGAGATCAAGGTGTCAGCAGGGTTGGTTTCTTCCCAGGCTTCTCTCCTGGCCTTGCAAATGGCAGCCTTCTTGCCCATGTCTTCACATGGTCTCTTCTCTGCATGAGGAGGTTGGGTTCATGTGTGTCCTAATCTTTTCTTCTTATAAGGTCATAATGGATTAGGACCCACCATATGATCTCATTTTGATTTGATTATTTTTTTTTAAAGATGCTATTTCCAAATATAATTAGGTTTTGAGGTACTGACAGAACTTCAGCATATGAATTTTAGAGAGAACATAATTCAGCTCATAACATTCAACATTTGCAACCTGTGGCTTGAAATACCTTGATTTTGTGGACATATTCAGCATACCCCACTACACTCCAGACTCTGTAGCTCTGCTCCAACTTGCCACATCGTGGAGCGACTCTTGGGTTTGCATGACTTAAAGAAAGTGTCCAGTTTGCTTTATGTGTTTTATAAGTGTACATATTTCTGTGTCAGTATTTTAAAGTAGGTTATGAACATCATAGCATTCACATCTAAATATTTGATTATCTCTATAACAGAAGAACACTTTCCTATTGAATTTATTTATGATTTTGATATGTATTTATTTATTATTGAATTCGTTTGTGATTTCATTAAGTGTTTATTTCTTCTTACACATGTGAATTCAACTTTGATGTTTTGCCAAAACACTTATTTTGGCTGTCCTCTATTAATCAAGTGTGCATAATATCTTCTGTCAAAATGTTGGTGTTCTGGGGCACCTGGGTGGCTCAGTGGGTTAAGCATCCACCTTTGACTCAGGTCATGATCCCAGGGCCCTGGGATGGAGTCCCATTCAGGCTCCTTGCCAGTGGGGAGCCTGCTTCTGTCCCTGCTCCTCCCCTCCTCTTGTGCTTTGTTTCTGGCTCTCTCTCTCTCTCTCAAATAAATAAATAAATAAATACATACATACATACATAAATACATAAAATCTTTTAAAAAAATGTTGGTGGGGTGCCTGGGTGCTTCAGTCGGTTAAGCATCTGCCTTCAGCTCAGGTCATGATCTCAGGGTCCGGAGATCGAGTCCTACATCAGGCTCCTTGCTCTGCAGACGAGCTTGCTTCTTCCTTTGCCTGTCATTCCCTCTGCTTACGCTCTCTCTCTCTCTCTCTCTGACAAATAAATAAATAAATAAAATCTTAAGAAAGTAAATAAAAATGAGAAAATCTTTGGTGTTCCATCAACATTTTATAATTCATAAAGCATCCTGTGGTTATGTAACATTAGGAAATGCTGATGCAGGTTTCTCAAGGATGTGGTTATTTGTCATTATTCCACCTTTTAGCAATACTATGTTGATATTAGTCAGTACAGGTAAAGTTTATTCATGCTATAGTTTTGTAATGTCTACCTATGTAAGACTTAGAAAAAAATCATGCCTTGAGTATATTAAGTTTTAGAAATTGTTTTTAATAACATTTTAAGCTCTTTTACTTGGAACCCTTACATACTTTATTCCTTGGAAATGTTCTTTAATGTTCTTTTTTCATTTCTGGTCTGTGATAATATTTCTCCAAACATTTCTTTTCTTCGTCCTTTATGGCTGCTAGGAACTAGTTTGAGTTCATCTAAAAGACTGCCTCATCCCCAACTTCTATCTTTATTCAGAGCCAGTTCTAGAATGCCGAGAACTACTGTGTCATTTGCCAACATCTACCCTCCCATCCCAGGACCCTGTAAGGATCTTCCCTGTCTTGCATCCTGAGCTGTAGGAGACTAAAACTCCTGAGTGTCTTGTCTCTCTATTGGTATTGGGAATGGGATCCTACTAGTCCGTATTTATCACATGTTGCAGGCAAGGCCGTGTTTTGAGCCTAGGTGCTCTCGGGGATTAGTCAGACAAATACATTTGACCACTCTCAAGCAAGTGCTATCCATTGTGCCTTCTGTAGGTGCCACTCGCTCTGACCAGAGTACCATCCCAGTTCCTTTTCAGGAACACCCTCTAACCCTTCTATCACAGCATTTGATGCATCTAGCTGAGCGCTTTCCAGACTCTGCCATCTGAGTCCACTTATGCTTATCTCCCCAGGGGTTAGAATGTATCCATTTCCTCTGTCCTTTAAATTACTTAAATGCTCATTTAATTTTACTCATTTTTAAGATTGTCCTTATTTAGACTTTACAGTGGAAAAGAATATAATAGAGTCCCTGCTCCCACAAATTTTAAAAGCTAAAAGGATGACTATGCATGGTAATCATGCTGCCCACACTAGGATAGAATATTTCCGTGATAAGAACTGGATTTTTTTTAATAATACTTTGCATTTAATTCACTCAACTTTTTCAAACTACATTTATAGCCAACATTTGTATGAGGTTCAGAGTATTCCCATGAGAAAAGTAGTGCAGGTACAGGCAAACTTCATTTTCTTACCAATTTCTCTGGAAATTGCATCATAAGGTAAATCGCTGTAAGGAGATCTTACTTTCCTCAAAGGAAAAATTTAAATTTGGAGGTTACATACCTATAAAAGACTCCCACTTATCTTAGAGCTATTCTAAAAAGTGTAGTAGCTGTTCGATAAAAGACCTGACAAAATGCTTTCACATTTTTTGTTCTCACTGACAACATTCTTAAAAAATTAAAAATGAAATTTCATCTTTACTCTCTTCCACATCCTCAGTTTGCCCAAAATTAATGAATGTGGTTGCTTGATATCAGATATTTGGATGCTTCCATCCTTCAATGACGTTGGACTTCCAAACACTCTGTTGACAGATATTAGATATCAGGATTCCTCATACAGTCATTGATATCTATAAATATTGTTATCAGGGTATAAGATCAGCATTTTAAAAATGGAATATTATCACAGCGGTTCTACAACTGGAATAAGATAGGATCTTAATTTAAGTACGTATACTTTGGATAGTGGCAACTGTGAATTACTAAAGGCTATAAAGTTAATGTGTATATTAATTATCATTCCATGAATTTAGCTAGGAGCAAGGAGGGATTGCTCATTGTAACAGGAAAAAAGGTGGCAAATAGAGGTACAGCAATTCCCCACCTTACCTGTGGTTTTGCTTTCCTGGCATTTCCAGTTCCTGTGTCAACCGGAAGCAGGTGATCTTCCTTCTGACAAATCATTAGCAGGTCAATGGTAGCCTAACGCTACGTCACGCCTGCGTCTTTTACCTCACTGCTCTCATCACTCAGGCATTTTGTCATCTTACATCATCACAGGAAGAAGAGTGAGTACAGTACAATAAGATATTTTTGAAAAAGAGAGAGAGACCACACCTACATCCTTTTATTACAAGACATTATTATAATTGTTCTATTTAATTATTACTTATTGTTAATCTCTTACAGTGTCTAATTTATAAGTGAAACATTACCATAGGTTTGCACGCAGAGGAAAAAACAGTATGTAGAGGGTTTGCTACTATCCACGGTTTCAGGTAGCCACCGGGGGTCTTGGAATGCATCCCTGCAGATAAGAGGGGAACTAATGTGCAGCCACATAAATGCTGGTAGAAGGTGAGAAAGCTATTCTCAGATTGCTTCTCTTTTCTCAGTGAAATAGGAAGTAAAACCATTAGTTAAAAGTGACAACAGAACAAAATGGGAGTAAGCTTTGCTAACAGGGTTATTTAAAATGGAGCTGGGCGGACATTGAGGATGTAGGGCTTATGCACGTCTTCATCTCAAATTCTCAGAATTTTTGCTGAACTCAGCTGAAAGCCAAGGCATCTGTTATATGTTAAGATGGACACAAATGAACTTTCTGCCTGACAGTAGCCCTAGCAACCAACCATGTATAGATTAGTGTAACTATACCAGCACCAATCACATTTTGTTTGAAACAACTTATGTAAATTCCCTCCTTAAAAGCTCTAACCTTACCCTTTGTCTCTCTGGAGCATGCTTTTGATTCTGATGGGGTCTGTGTCTCCCAGTTGCAATCTCTAAGTCCCTAAATAAATGCACATATTTTATTCTGGAGCTTACAGTTTTATCTTTTACTGGTTGACAAAAGCGAGGATTGAGGATGAATTGGGGGAGGTTTGAGAAAAATGAAAATGGAGGGGATGAAATTATGGTTTCTTCTCCTAGACTCTGGGGGAGTGATGGCATAGGGTACAATGCAGGAATGCCAGGTAACACAGAAGGCCCGCCAGCGCTTTGGGTCAGCAATATCAAAATGGGGTTGCACACTATTGAGTGCTCATCAGCCCAGAGGAGGCAAAGGTCTGATTTGAATAGTTCATGGTAGTGGTTCTCAGCCCCAGGAAATTGTGTCCCCAAGAGGACATCAGCAGTGTCTAGAAACATTTTTGGCCATCACAGCTGAGAAGGTGTGTGTGGCGGGGAGAGTTCTACTGGCATCTAAGGCTGGAGGTCTGTGTGGTGCACACTTCTGGGAGCCGCAGAATTGTAGAGAATTTGGATTTCATTGTAAGTCGATGGGAAGTTATTGGAGAATTTTGAATAAGGGAGAGAGATGATCTGATTTCTTTATAAAAATATCACTCTGGCCTAGAGAAGCCAGGGGTGCTGCAAACATCTTACAATGCATGGGGGAAATGCTCCACAGAAATTTTGGCCCCCAGGATCATAGAGCAAGCATTTTCTTTGACCCTTGATATTGGATCGTGACTCTTATGTTTCTATAGAATAAAGCCAACTGTGACCCAGGATTAAAAATAAAATGCTCACCCTTAGCCAGATTATTATTATTAAGTTTATATGTAAAATTACTTACAGGTTACAGGCATTTGATATTTATAAATATTCTACAGTGCACTTAAAAGTGTTTGTGAACTGCATAATTTCATAGACTTTAGCTCCTAATGGTTACTCTGATGGTGATGCACTAAGGATGTGAAACTTAGGAAGACTCATTTATTTCCTTCTTTCATATATTTCCTTCACTCTTCATTCTGGTTGTACCCTGAAGAGGGGTGTGTGTGTGTGTGTGTGTGTGTGTGAGTGCATACGCGCGCGCGTGTGTGTGTGTGTGTGGGGTGTGTGTGTGTGTGTGTGTGTGTCTATATGTATCTATATTTATGTGTATGTCTATGAATCTATATTTTTAACATAAATTCTCTGTTTTAATTAACATGGATTTATAGTTTGATATTTGATATTTGCCGGGGGTGAAAATCCTTATTATTTTTTAATTTTTAAGCCCCTTTTCTGGGCACATTTATTTTTACCACTGAACTTTAGAATTGACTTTTCTTTTTTTTTTTTTTTTTAAGATTTTATTTATTTGACAGACAGAGATCACAAGTAGGCAGAAAGGCAGGCAGAGAGAGGAGGAAGTAGGCACCCTGCTGAGCAGAGAGCCCTATGCGGGGCTAGATCCCAGGGTTCTGGGATCATGACCTGAGCCTAAGGCAGAGGCTTTAACCCACTGAACCACCCAGGTGCCCCTAGAATTGACTTTTCAAATTCCATTGAAAATAGTTTGGATTTTTGTCAGAAACACATTCAATATGTAGCTATCAGTTTGACAAAAACTGATACCTTTACCAATGGAATCTTCCTATATAAAAAAGAATAATGTATTTTGATATTTATTCAGGTTTTTATAAAGGCCTTTCTAAAATATTTAATAATTTTCTTATACTTCTCTGGTTTGATTTTTTTAAAACATAGGTATATATAAAATTTTAATTGTTATGAATATAATTTTTTATTGTATTTAATGGGGTTTTTTTTTAGTAATGACATTATTTCAGTATACTTAGCTTGTATCTTGATCTTCCAGAAAACTCATTAGTTCTAAAAATTTTCCATTGATTATCCTGAGCTGTAACTATTCAAAACATTGGCTATTGTCATTGTAGTATTTATGCTTCCTTTGGTTTCTTGTCTTATTACATTATTTAGGAACTAAGAATAATTTTTAGTAATAGCTATTTGTCTTATCCTTAATTCTTTCTTATCTTTTTTTTTTTTTTTTAATTTTTTATTTCTTTTCAGCGTAACAGTATTCATTGTTTTTGCACCACACCCAGTGTTCCATGCAATTCGTGCCCTCTTTAATACCCACCACCTGGTTCCCCCAACTTCCCACCTCTCATCCCTTCAAAACCCTCAGATTGTTTTTCAGAGTCCATAGTCTCTCATGGTTCACCTCCCCTTCCAATTTCCCTCAGCTCCCTTCTCCTCTCCATCACCCCTTCTCCTCCATCTCCATGCTCCCCAAATAGCATCTTCCATGCTATTTGTTATGCTCCACAAATAAGTGAAACCATATGATAATTGACTCTCTCTGCTTGACTTATTTCACTCAGCATAATCTCTTCCAGTCCCGTCCATGTTGCTACAAAAGTTGGGTATTCGTCCTTTCTGATGGAGGCATAATACTCCATAGTGTATATGGACCATATCTTCCTTATCCATTCGTCTGTTGAAGGGCATCTTTGTTCTTTCCACAGTTTGACAACCATGGCCATTGCTGCTATAAACATTGGGGTACAGATGGCCCTTCTTTTCACTACATCTGTATCTTTGGGGTAAATACCCAGTAGTGTAATTGCAGGGTCATAGGGAAGCTCTATTTTTAATTTCTTGAGGAATCTCCACACTGTTTTCCAATGAGGCTGCACCAACTTGCATTCCCACCAACAGTGTAAGAGGGTTCCCCTTTCTCCACATCCCCTCCAACACATGTCGTTTCCTGTCTTGCCAATTTTGGCCATTCTAACTGGTGTAAGGTGGTATCTCAATGTGGTTTTAATTTGAATCTCCCTGATGGCTAGTGATGACGAACATTTTTTCATGTGTCTGATAGCCATTTGTATGTCTTGATTGGAGAAGTGTCTGTTCATATCTTCTGCCCATTTTTTGACATGATTGTCTGTTTTGTGTGTGTTGAGTTTGAGGAGTTCTTTATAGATTCTGGATATCAACCTTTTGTCTGTACTGTCATTTGCAAATATCTTCTCCCATTCTGTAGGTTGCCTCTTTGTTTTGTTGATTGTTTCCTTTGCTGTGCAGAAGCTTTTGATCTTGATGAAGTCCCAAAAGTTCATTTTCACTTTTGTTTCTTTTGCCTTTGGAGACATATCTTGAAAGAAGTTGCTGTGGCTGATATCGGAGAGATTACTGCCTATGTTCTCCTCTAGGATTCTGATGGATAAAAACAGACACATAGACCAGGGGAACGGAGTAGAGAGCCCATATATGGACCCTCAACTCTATGGTCAAATAATCTTCGACAAAACAGGAAAAAATATACAGCAGAAAAAAGACAGTCTCTTCAATACATGGTGCTGGGAAAACTGGACAGCTATATGTAGAAGAATGAAATTCGACCATTCTCTTACACCGTCACAAAGATAAACTCAAAATGGACAAAAGACCTCTTTCTTATCTTTTACCCTTAATGTCATTTGCTGGGACACCTGGGTGGCTCAGTGAGTTGAGCATCTGCCTTTGTCTCATGTCGTGATCCCAGGATCCTGGGATCAGCCCTATGTTGGGCTCCCTGTTCCACAGGAAGCCTGCTTCTCTGTCTCCCTTTCTCTCTCCCTCTGCCTGCCTGTCCCACTGCTTGTGTTCGTGTGTGTGCGTGCTCTGTCTCTCTGTCAAACAAATAAATAAAATCTTAAAAAAAATGTCATTTGCTCTATGTTTTAGATTCATTTTCTTTGTCAAAATAAGGAAGTATTCTTCTATTCTTAGCTTACTAAGAGTTACAAAAGAAGCAGGAATGGATATAAAATTTTCAAGTGTGTGTATGTATCCATCTACCAAATGGTTCTTTAATATGTTAATATAGTGAATTCTGCAAGTTACTTGTCTGATGATAAACCAGTCCCTGCATAAACTCTATTTAGTTACACTGTTTTGTTCTCTGTGCTAGATTTGATTTGCTAATAATTTGGAAAGAATTTTAAAATTCACATTTGCAAATGAAACTGGTCTGTGGTAAGAATAGTGAACTCACATGCCTAAAGGAGTGAAATTTTTAAAAAAGTCAACTAGAGTAGATGAGGCTCATAAAGAAAGAAACAGAGACTATAATAGCAGAGAATGGATTTTGGCTTTCATCATACTTATATTCAATATTAAAAATTGCTATGTATACATAAACATTGGCAAGGTATATGTGGCCTGCAGAACCCAGCTAGTAGCATTTGGTATGTGTGTATGTGTTTGTGCTAGCCTTATAGAAGGAGCAGGGAAATTTTTAAAAAATTTTTTTAAGATTTTATTTATTTATTTGAGAGAGAATGAATGAGAGAGAGAGCATGAGAGAGAAGAAGGTCAGAGGGAGAAGCCTCCCCAAGGAGCTGGGAGCCTGATGCGGGACTCAATCCTGAAGTCCGTGATCATGACCTGAGCTGAAGGCAGTTGCTCAACCAACTGAGCCACCCAGGCACCCCATTTTTTTTTTTTAAATATGTAGGGATAGTTTCAATAAATAGAGATGATTGGTTTTATTGAGACAAATAAAACCATGAAAAGTCTGGATCCTTTACCTTTGGGGCATACATTTACTCCCTCTCCCCCTATGCTTTTCATTTATCCTATGGTTATTATCCAGTTTTGGCTTAGAGCTTTTTCTAGAACTGTGAATATTTATGTTTTTTAGGGACATAACATTTCATCTAGAATTTAAAATTTTCTGTGTAAGAAGATAGGATTTCTTTTAGAGTATGTTAGCTAGGAGCAGTTGTGCAGGCTGAGAGACCCCCCAGGATTGCCAGTACAAGGAATGTTTGGGTGTGAAAGTTGATTCCGTGTGTGTGTGTGTGTGTGTGTCCATTGTGCATGTCTGGAGTTACCTCAGACTCTGCTGTGCTTCCTTTTACTCTGCCTAGTTAGATCCTCTGGAAGAAAAATACCTCAGCCAGAAGATTTCCATAGACAGAAAGAAGGGACACTACTGGCTCAGCTGTTTTACAGATATTTCCTTAATTTATTATCTTCCACTCTGCCTTCCGCATTTGTAGATTCAGAGCTTAGTTTCTCTCTGACGGAGTTCTTAGAGATGGGTGTCTCTCACAGCTGTCTTTCCCACACCTATTCTGTGTTCCAGTTTTCTCTGGTTTGCATTTTCCATCCATCTGATTTCATCTGCTTTTTATTTCCTCAACATTTCTGGTCTACTGATACTTTTTCTTGTTTCTTGTTTCTTGTTTCCAGTGCTGTTAGAGGTTTATTCCTTAAATGTATTTATTTATGTATATAAATACAAATATATTTATTTCAAATGGGGTTTGGGAAGGAATGAAAAGTAAACATATTGTTGGTCTGACCTTGAGCTGAAGACTTTATGGGTTCTGTATAGCAATAGTTATTACTTTGTCAGTCTTGCTTGGTCACTCTTCTAACAAACACACTTTCCCCCTCTCTGTTGATGAGTTAATATTAGATAAGGTTTTTTGTTTTTTTAAGATTTTTATTTATTTATTTGACAGAGATCATTAGTAGGCAGAGAGAAAGAGGGGGAAGCAGGCTCTCTGCTCAGCAGAGAGCCTGATGTGGGGCTCCATCCCAGGACCCTGAGATCATGACCTGACCTGAAGGCAGAGGCTTTAACCCACTGAGCCACCCAGGCGCCCCAAGTTTTTTTTTTTTTTTTTTTTTTTTAATAACATATGGTATTAACACAGTATTGGTGAGAGATATTTTTGAAAATTTCTAAATCTTTTTTTTTTTTTAAAGATTTTACTTATTTGAGAGAGAGAGAGAGAGGATGAGCAGGGGGAAGGGCAGAGGGAGAATCAGACTTTCTGCTGAGTGGGGAGCCTGATGCCAGTTTGGATTCTGAGACCCCAAGGTCATGACCTGAGCGGAAGGCAGACACTCAGCTGGCTGAGACACCCAGTCATCCCCAAAGATTAGATTTAAAGAATGAATAGAATTCTTGACTTGTTTAAAGAGATGACAACTTGAACTTAAATGTTGATTATTTTTTACTATTAAAATGAGGACTTTTTATATGAGAAAAAGATAAATGCAGAATAATAAATTCTTTTTTTTAATAAAGTAGAACAATTCATTAGATCTGATGAAAAGATAGAGGTTTCTTTTCATCAGTGTTTCAAAATTATGCTTCCCAAAAGGAACCAATTTAGAGATGTTTTCATAGAAACATCTGGATAGTGGGTTAGAAATGTTTAGAATGTCCTGGACTGAGTATTTAATTGACTTTGGCTGGCTAAGTCTTTTCTCAAGAATAGATACTTAGGACTCACCTTTCCTAGGTTAGTTCCTGCAGTAACTACTGTCAGCTGAAGAAACGCATTCTTTATTCAGAATGCCCAATCCGGCAGTCTTTGTGAGTCAGTCTTCAGTTTAAGAATTCTGCCAGGCAGGGAACTGTAAAGGAAAAAATTCTGAAGTCAGGCCATGAAAACTCAGAATTCATTTGTGTCCAGATAATTCGCCAGGGAAAATAACCCGGGGTGTATTTACTGCAGAAAAAAATCAAACATTCTAATGAGCAGGATTAGGCCTTTGGAAAAAGAGAAAGATTCATTAACAAAAAGTCCTTCTCTCTCATCCAACCTTCTGTGAACTAAAGTTATGGAAACAGAACACTCCAAAGAACAAATATTGTTGAAAGTTTGTTTGTGAGGGTCGCAGGGGAATGGCATTCCACAGAAGTGGAACGGGGTAAGAGGTGCTGAGTGGCAGGTTCACGACTGTTCTGTGTTTTGGTGGCTAAAACATTAAAAATTTTAAAACTGATTCTGTTGTTCTAAATGTATTTCCTAATTTGCCAGGCTCTTTCGGATGCTAAATAGATGACATATGTGCACATTCAAGTGTAGACTGTAACAGATTAAAAATGTGAACTAACTTAAAACACTTTAAGGTTTTTTTGAACACCACCAGCTCTCAGTTTTCTTCTTTGTGGTACTTTCAATGCACTGGGGGAGTATTTTTTTAAAAAGGACAAAAGGTAGGAAAACTACTTTACCGATTCTTCAAAGCAAATGCAATAATCCTTTTGACTTCACTCCCCCCACACCAGTCATGTCTTGACATATCTGTTCCCATTTATAAAATTACTTGAAGGAATTGTCTATACTCTTTGTCTCCAACTTCTCTTTTCCCAGTCTCACTTAAATCCACGTAACATAAACTAGCCCACACTAATTGACCACATTTGGCTTTTCTGTAGATACTGGTAGGCACCAGGACAGACAAGTAGGGGTTTGCTATTCTTCCACTATTCCCCTACCAGGTTATAATGAAAGCTAGTCCTAGAGCAAATGGTCATCCATGTATAACATTTGTTAGCAAGCAGGCACAAAAAGTATGTAAAAATCTCAAATCTTTGTCCTTTTAGGTGCTCTGATGACAGCTTATTTGGAAATGTTGTATCAAACATTACAATATCGTAGAGGCACCATACACACAACTGGAATGGCTTGAATTTAAAGCTGGACATGGGACTAACTTGGCTAGGATGCCATCAGAAAGTGTACCGGCTACAGGGCATAGCAGACTTTTATACCATCTTCAAGCAAAACAGGAGCAAGATGTTTTAGGCAATCCACCTTCTGGTGACTCTCACTGATCTCACCTATGAAAACCCATTCAAATCTTCGCAGTGATGATACGTAAGTTTTCTGGTGAGAAAAAAGTTGCTGAGATGATTTTAGTAGCTTCTTTTGTAGAGCAGGCTGTATTATTTTAGTGGTACCAGAATCGCAGAGAGGGTTTGTGAAAATATACATTGCTAGGCCCCACCACCCAGAATTTCTGATTTGGTTGCTATGAGGGGGGCTTAGGAATTTGCATTTCTAACAAGTCCCCATGTGATGTTATTTCTGGTCTGGGGTTATCAGTTTGAGAACCTTTAATATTATGATTGCAAGTCTATTCATGTTCAGTATTTCTTTTTGAGTTAATTTTGATAAATTTAGAAAATGGCATATTTCACCTATGTTTAGAAACTTAATTCATTAATTTTTAATCCTGGTCTTTTTAAATGTACATATTTAAGATTATAAATGTCCCCTTAAGTCTCACTTTATTGGCATCGTGCAAGTTTTAAACATAGTATTTTTGTTGACATTCATGTCTGAGGAATTTATAATCTCCAGTCTAATATTTATTTCTTCAGTGAATTATTTAGAAGTATGGTTTTAGTTTATAACTGTATTTTTTTTTTTTTACAGACTTTTGTTACTGATTTTTATTTTTGTTGCATTGTTGTCAGAGAATACTATCTGTATAACATTAATCCTTTGGTAGTAGATGAAACTTCCCTTGTAGCATAGGGCATGGTTACTTAACAAGATTTCCACAGGATGACTGGAAACATTTTAAGGCCTCCAGACATCTTCTTCTCTAGTTAGGTCTTCTCCTTCTGTCCATTCTCTAAGATTCTTGACCAGTGGTTCTCAAACTTTATGGTGCATCACCATCACCTAGAGAACCGTTAGACACACAATGCTGGGCCCTGCTACTGGAGTTCTAGATTCAGTAGGTCAAGTGTGCTTGAGGGATTTTCCATTTTTAAGTTTCCAGGTGATGCTGAAGTGGTTGGTCTGGGGAATCTGGTTTTTACTCAAGACCTATTTCTGATCTTTGCTATCCTAACACCTCTACAATTTTGCTGGGGTTGTTTCATGCAAGAAACCGAGCTCTCTTCTGTAACCTGATTCTAACTTCTAATTGTTTCATTTCTTTTTTTCCCCAGACATTGAGCTGTACCTCTATTGATCAATCACAGTATCAGTTAGTAATTTTCAAACCTTATTTCACAATGGGAAGACCTATGGAGGTTTTCAGACATACATGTTCATGACCCTCCACCAGAGATTCTGAGGTATGAAATGGCCACATGTGGATTTTAAATGCTCTGTAATTGATTCTACTGTATAGCAAGGATCAAGATCTATTGACTGAATGTGTTGGTAGTAAATGTCGCCTTTTTGGCTTTGTTGTCTGCTCTGCCATTACTTCACTTATTTGAGAACATATTAATATGAGATGCTGGATGTGTCTCAAGGGGAAGACTTAGCACATTGGAGTAGATATTGAACTCAGGAGATAGGCTGGATATCAATATAGAATTAAGGATTGTGAACATACAAATTAATATTAAAATTATACGAATGGATGCACTGTCTGAAGGGGAAAGGATGGAAAAAGAAAAGAGCATCAATGACTAAGCCTTGGGAAATAAAAAAATGGATTGTCAGAGAAAGAAGTAATACAGTGAAGAATCATTTGAATAGGAAAACCAATGACTTAGGAAAAATGTTTAGTTTAGTTTACTGTTGTCTATAAAATCAACTCTCTAATTTCTGTTAACAGTGATATTATATTGCTGTTTGTCCAGGTTTAGAGCCATCTTTTGATTCTTCATTTTTTCTGAACCCTCAGGCAAATTCAGTGACTGAGATGACACTACTTTTTGTAATATTTCTCAGTCATCTCTTCCTTCCCTCTTACTACTTGTTTGAGTCTTTGCATTTGCAAATCTCACTTGTCATGACTAGTTATAGACTAGTCTTCTAATATTTGAATCCATCATGCATGTTATTGTCATATTCATTTCCCTGAAATGTCATTTTGATATGTCTATTTCCTGCTTAAAAATCTCAATGGGTTTTGTTGTCATTGTTACCAATAGCCAATCTTTCCTATCTTCTACTCCAGGCAATGTGACTTTTCTCACCTTTTTGCATTTGCTCTTACTTTTCCCTACTAATCTCCTCTGCATTTAGTGAAGTCTTATCCTTCAAGACCCAGATTAAATCTCACTTCTTTGTTCCTCCTTTTAGGTTCTCTGAAGCTGGAATGTGTGGATTCGAATCTCAGCTCTGTTGTGTGATCTTGGATAAATCACTTGACCTTTTTGAGCTTCAGTTTCCTCATCTGTAAATGAGGATACGATTACCTATTCACAGGTTGTTATAAAAATGAAATGAGCTAATGGATATATAGTACTTAAACTATCCTGTGGCTCGTGATGAGCCCTTCATCTGTGTTAGATATAATGGTGGTAGTGGTGGTGATAATGATAATGATGATGGTGATGATGGAGATGAGGGTCTTTCCTAACCATCTTACATCCCTTCTCTCAACTCAGCATGTATTTACAAAGTTACTCAATTTGTAACTGTGGAAATGATGCCTTTTCTTGCGTTGGTAATTATCTTCTTAAACCATTTAAGTATTATCGCCTCTTTTAGGTGCTAAACTCTTCAGAATAGGTAAATCTGTCTGACATTTCTCTCTGTATGGATTTAAAAGAGCCTAAAAATATCTTATAGCTTGTAGATTGGAATCAGATTGGTGGTAGTAACCAAGTGAAAAGTCGAGAAATCTAGTTAAACAATAGAACAATGTACCTCCACCATTTTCCCAAGATGTTGTGCTATATACTGATGTAAAAAATAAACATAAGTCAAAATCCCATTCTAAGTATCTGTTAGTTATTTGGACTTTGAAACAGTGAAAAGAACTAAAATATATTCTTATACTCTCTATAAATATTCAACAGTAGGCTTCATTGGCTGGAACACATAATTTTTCCTCAGAAACAAACTTTTTTTTTTCCCCCTTTGAGAATTACTCTCTCTGGTTACAGTTTTAAAATAATAACAATGTTATAGGGCACCGAAAAGGATCTTTGTGATTATAGCTTCTAGAATTTGGCTAGAATAAGAGAAATAGTATCAGGAACACTGGCAGCCAAGAACTAATGATTCTGGAATTAATTGCCATGTCTGGGCTAAATTGTGTTCAGAGACAGTGGTTAAAGTAACAAAGAGGTAATAATTATTTACCCCAAAGAACTACATGCTCAGTCTTGGAAGTTTTTTAATGAATAAAATGTTCAGTGTATTCTTTAGGTTTATATTTAAGTAGAATATGGAACAATATTCATTAAATTTAAAAGAAAAAGTGCTCAAGTGACTAGGCCAAAGACAAGTAAAATATTCAGGTTATACATTTTGGAAATTTAAGCCAGCCAAGGCTAAGGCTTATCCCCTTACTTATGGCCATAAATAAATCAGGCAACCTTGTCTGACATTAATTTTCTTTTCTAAAGTAACCATTATTTTTTACATTTTTTTTTTCAGAGAAGAAATCTTCTTTTTACATTTTTTCCAGAGAAGGTAGCTGTTGCACACTTGCAGTGTGATCTTGAGTTAATATGACTTTGGGCCTCTGTTTAGCTACCTATAAATTGGAGTTGAATTCCATAATCTCTAAGGGGAATTTCTACTCTAATACATCCAATAGTGTATAACAGCATGGGCTTCCTCCCCTAATTTATTTGGCTGTTTATATTTCTTTGAAGTCTAAGTAGGGATTTCCTTTTCCTTTCTTTCTTCCTTCTCTCACTCACTCCCACTCTGCCCCCAGCCTCCCACCCAATCCCTATTAATACATCAGTAATCTTTATGGAAGGCACTGTGCTAAGTGTTTTTCGTACTATTCCCTTTACCCTTCCTCATAATTCTGTTGTTACTCTTATTTTACGAACAAGTAAACTGAGGCTTGGAGGAGTTTTGTAACTTGTCATATCACAGAATCAGTGAGTGGGGAAAAGGGAATCACATCCGCGTGAGCCCATCTCCAAATGCAGGCTCTGTCTGTGTCGGTCCCACTGCTTCTCATCTTGTTTTTTCCTTTCCCTCTCTCCCTCCCTTCTTCCTTTCTACCTATAATATCCCCTATAGTATCTATTTCTTTCCTTTCCACTATTTCTGGTTATGGCATCAGTAGTCACAAGACTTGAAATCCTTATGTGAATGTAATTCCTATTCTTTTATAACATAAACTTGATATGTTTTATATTCCAGAATCTTACACATTAAACTCTAAGTAACTCTGAGAATCTCTTGAATTTCTGTTGTCTCGAAGAGTTGTTTTTCCTATTTGTTCTTGAGTTCTGTTTTAAAGCAGGATTTTTAGCAATTTTCAATAATTTCTTTATAAAATTCACCTTTTCCTAGAAAATCCACCTGGATCTCTTTCTCTGGACCTTCATAAATGCCTTTTGGCATCCTTTCCCATTATATCTGCTTTCCTTTGTTTCATATCTTGGTATAATCCTGTATCTTTCACTTCTTAATCTTTTCTATTGCTTTTTTTCCCACATGCCTTTGTCATGGTTTTATGGAGACTCTTCTCTCCACCATTCCAAGGAAGAGGAATAATCCATGCCCTTCTTCTGACATTAAAATAGAAATAGACCCACTGTACTCCAAAAAAGCTTTGACTACAGTAAAATATTCAAGCTATCTTAAAATCCCATTGGCACTATTCTTTTTTTCAAAGATTTTTTGAGAGAGAATGGGGAGCGGTTCAGAAGGAGGGGATCTTGAAGCAGACTCCCCACTGAGCACAGAGGCCCACAGGGGGCTCAGTCTCCTAACACATGAGATCACAACCTGAGCCAAAACCAAGAGTTGGGTGCTCAACCAACTGAGCCACCCAGGTGCTCCCCATGGACACTATTCTTATTCCATTCCCCTGTTCTTTGGAGAATGCTCACTTATTTATGAAGATATCGTTCTCTCTATCCCTTAGTAAATTTGAAGATGAAAAGCAATTCTACTGGATGCCACCATGGACTGGCATCTGGCTTTGATTGAAATGGTAAAGTTTGCTTATGAATAACTGACAGAGAGTTAGGACTTAACATACTGCCCACGATCTTATATATTTTTCTACAAGAGTACAAATGAAGCATCACCAGTATGCATATTAACCTCTCATAGGTAAGAATTAAATGATACGTTTATGCCAAGATAAAAAATAGCAACCTTTGAGAAATACAAAGGCAAGCTCCTTCCACGAGAGCTCAACTGTTATCAATTATTGTTTAATCTAGTGATGAATGCTTTTTGGAAAATTTATTACCAGAAACAAAGGTTTTCTCCCTTGAAGGATTTGTATGCTTTCTTTCATTGGCATTATATAACTTACTGTGTTTTCTTTTTGGTCTTGACTGCCAAGAAGCTTGGGGCCAAGCATGGAGCTCTGTCACAGTAACTGTATTATCCTTTGTGGTTAAGCATTTGTTTCTTTCTTCTCTTCTGGTTTTAATTTCTATTCCAACAGTATTTATGCCCAACTTTAACAAAAAGCCACATCAAATTCCCTCTTTGTCTCTCTTTCAAATAGGCAAGAAGTAATAATAAATAAACCATAATGGATTTGTTGCTTTGGATAAAATACAATTCATTTTCATTTTTTTCAAAGTCAAAAATTTGCTTTTAGGTTCTACTTGTATGATAGTAAGTTAGAACTTGATTTGACTTTGCATTTCAGAGTCCATAGTCTCTCATGGTTCACCTCCCCTTCCAATATCCCCCAACTCCCTTAGAGAGGAGAAGGGAGTTGGGGGAAATTGGAAGGGGAGGTGAACCATGAGAGACTATGGACTCTGAAAAACAATCTGAGGGGTTTGAAGTGGCGGGGGGGTGGGAAGTTGAAGTACCAGGTTGTGGGTATTATAGAGGGCACGGATTGCATGGAGCACTGGATGTGGTGAAAAAATAATGAATACTGTTATGCTGAAAATAAATAAAAAATAAATTAAAAAAATACACACCTGCACACACAGTCTATTAAGCAACCCTGTAACTAAGTCTTTAATTTCTTCCTCTTTATCAGAAAGGATGTGGTGGTTTTTCTTTTTGGCTTTTTTAATTAGCTATGGGCTACAGCTTTCTAAGGGCTCCTCTTCCAAATCAAAGAGCTAGGCTCTTTTCTGCTTTACTTCCTAGTGGCTGACATCTGGGGGTAGTGGGTGTGGGAGTGAAGCAGACAAGATTCCACTTCCAGTAGTCCCTTACCTCTGTCTTCTTGGACCAGCCAGGTGAAAATTTACATAGCAACCTGGTCATTTATTCTTCTCATCAATTTGTTTCTTTAGCTAAATTATTATTCTGTTTTTCCCAGCGAACCCAAAGTTCATTCACAACCTGCCCAAGATCTCTCTTTGCCAATATTCTTAAAGAAAAGTGTGTGTGTGTGTGTGTGTATGTACACTTTTGTATTTTTATTATATAACATATAAATTATATATATCATATGCATGTATTTTTACATATCATATATTATATATGTTACACACACACACACACACACACACATATTCCAAACAATATTAGAATGCTCTAACCTTAAAAAGTGTTCCTAGTCCCATTGTCTCAATAAATTATACATTTTAGTATTTCCTATTTAAAAAGTCAGACTCTTTCTTTACATTGTAAACCTACTGAAGCAAAATGGAACACTATTTAAAATAAATTTATGAAAATGGTATGCTTACACCGTAGGTTAAAAATAAAAAACCTTAAAAAAAAATCTTTTTATGATGAGCAGATATTTGTGTTTGCAAAGACTTGCTTTTTCCCCCTCCCCCTCTGTTTTCACTGATCGTTTTCCATCCTTTGGTTTGGTTTCCTCTTTTCCTTTCAACCTTAGGGATTCCTTGGGTTCTTCATCCAGTTCATCTTTACCATTGTAGAAATCTTACATAGAATTTACATGTATTTTGTCTTTTGTTATCAGATGTATCATTTACATCTGATATATGTTGGCTTCATGTACATGCTTCTTCCCCTTTTCATACCAGATGCCAAAGAGCCTAAAAGGTTTTATGAACAACCTTACCTTGCACTTCAGAACAGCTCCGAAATGCTGTTCTGTCATTTGCCTATAACCACAGTATTTGGGTAATTCCCATAAAATGTCACAACATTGAATTAGGCATACTTGTCAGCAAGTCTATGAAAAGTGGCCGCTGCCTGTGGCAGAACATCCTAGACTTTGGTCAAGGATGTACGCACTTTCTCTCAAGATCAAATGTCTCAAGACTATGTATTTTGAAAGCTCAAAAGACCCTGCCTTTTTCTTTCTTCTGGAGAAGCGGACAGTCCCTTTCTTCCTTTCGATGGACCGATGATTCCTGAGTGGGTTCCAGAAATTCCATCATTCCTGCATTCCAGTGTGGAGTCCTTACTTTTACCTAACTTGGACAATTATAAATACTGATGATCTCTGAAGGGTTTGTCTAAAATAGGCAAAGTTTCTGCTCCTTGCAGAAAAGAGTCTATGGAAATCTGAACTTCCCTGACACAATACTACAATCTAACACTCAGGGCTTGCTCCCTCTCCACTTCCCTGATGCCTTGCTTGAGCTTTCTCTGCTTCCACATCTGGAGCTACCTGTTGCCCTCCCAATCCCCACCCCAGAATGTCTGGAGTGGAATAGTGAATGGCAGTCAAGGCTTGGAAATCTACTCGCCAGCACCACCATTTCTAAATCAGGAAGCAAAAAGACCTGAGTTACATCCAGCTCTGCCACAAACTGACCTTAGGAAAATGATCTAAATTCTGACATTCCTTTTCCTCATCTACAAAATGAGATAAAACTACCCTGCTTGCCTCTCAGGATACATAAAAATGGAATGTGCTAATGTATATGGAAGAGATTTAAACACAACCCTTTCTCTTATAGTATGCACTGGAGGGATAATCAGAGTTTGCCACTTTGCACTTGTTTCTGCAGAGGCAGAAACAGATTCTTCTTGCAAGAATGGGAAGTTTGAAGCAACTCTGGGAGAATGAGTACTTGCTAACTGAATGTCCTATTCTTTTCTACTTCTTTATATCATTTTTCTTTTTTTTTTTTTTAAAGATTTTATTTATTTATTTGACAGACAGAGATCACAAGTAGGCAGAGAGGCAGGCAGAGAGAGAGAGAAAGAGGGAAGCAGGCTTCCTGCGGAGCAGAGAGCCCGATGCGGGGCTCGATCCCAGGACCCTGAGATCATGACCCGAGCCGAAGGCAGCAGCCCAAACCACTGAGCCACCCAGGCGCCCTGCTTTATATCATTTTTCTAAGGACATTTCTCTCCTGCCTTTGGTGTCCTGTGGGCTAAAGTCATGGTACCACATTATAGAATCACTGAGCTTTCAGAAAAGCTGTATTAACAGCTGAACCTGAGCCTGTGAAACTGTTCTTCTTTGGAACTACTTCCATCCCCTTCCATCATCCCACTTCATTTTAAACATATATTTGGTGTGTTAGGTGCTGGGAGAGAAAAATGACACACAGTAAATTTCCGAGTCAGAACTCACAAGTAATGAGAAAGGTACACAAGTAACACTAACCTGACATGTGATGAAGTTTCTAATTCTGGTAAAGACAATGTATTCTGAAAGTATAGAGGAGGAGAGATTAATTCTAAGTGATAGCTTTGAGAGGGCTTATCAAAGACAGGGGACTAGATGGTAAAGTACCTGGCAGACAGACTTTTGGTGGATCTATAAATGAGAATGAGTTGGATGAATTCAAAAGAAGGGATGAATTTGAGAAGGTGGGATGCAGAAACAGGGGAGGTGAGGGTAGCAGAATATGTCTAGAATGTGAAAAGGTCGATGGGGGGGATTGTAAAAGGGGCATATTCTTGTATGAATGAAGTTACTAGTGTCATTTCCTGAATTTACATTGACTCTTGGAAACTAAGTCACTTTAATTACATACTGTTCTCATACTTCCTATGAAATCCAATTATGATGAGATTTGGTCCATGTTTGAAGTCTGGATCAAGATTGGAAATAAATCAATACCTTTGTAGATTTAAATAACTACATTTTTAATAATCTTTGCTCTTTAACAGCTGAGAGGAAATGGTAATCATGGAGTTTAGTTGTGTCTTGTGGAATAAACAGGTGCAGAGAGTGTGGCTTGGAGTATTATAAGCAGGAATTGGTTTCTGATGAGTGCTTAGAAAAAGTGCCCCAAGGACTACGCCAAGGTGAAGGCAAAAAGCTACAGTTGGATATCAGTGCCTGTGACTCACAAAGTTTATGGTTAGATGTTGAAATAAGTGAGAAAGGAAATCAGTCCAAAAACTGCTACCTGAATATCTAGTATCATTGGGGGGTGGGGGGGAGGAAAGATATCTATGGATTTATAAGTTAATTTCTTCTTGCCCAGATAATACCATTGCAGGATATATTCATAAGTTATGAATGTAAAATCAGAAAAAGTTAAGGGCAGAAGGAACTTTCTCAGGGAAGTATAAACTTATATTGCTCATAGCCTATGAAGCCCATGGTCTGGAAGAATTCTTCTTTCTTTCTTTTTTTTTTTTCTAGAAGTCAAGGAAATTTCCTCCTCTTCTGCATAAGACTCACAGAAAAATTCAAGCTAGGTTTAGAAGTCTGGAAGCATTCTTTTATTATTATTATTATTATTTACTTTTTTAAATGATTTTTTTTAATTTGAGAGAGAGAGAGAGAGAGAGCATGAGCAGGTAGAGAGGGAGAGGGACAAACAGATTCCCTGCTGAGTGCAGACCTCTATGTGGAGCTTAATGTGGGGCTCGATTGCAGAACTCTGATATCATGACCTGAGCCCAAATCAGGTGCTTAGCTGAATGGGCCACCCAGGTGCCTCTGGAAAAGCGTTTTTAATAAAAACCATTTTTCCCTCCATCAGAGTTTGTTTTTTGAAATGCTCAAAGTAGTTGACAAACATCTCATTTATTTTCTGGATTTCCCAAGTGGTCATATAATCTGCAAAATGTAATTCCAAGTTTTAATGTCTTTGTAGGCTTTGACAGGAGTCAGTTTGGGGAAAAGAGAAAGACTAGTGTTTCTGCTACCCCATGTCCTAGAGCAACCCTCAGTGTTGACATCAGGCATGCTGTTCTGAAAGCTCATGGAGACCTTCTATTGTCAACAGCCTCATGTGGGACAGGTGACCAGTGGCCACCATGGCCAGGTCTGCCTTTCTTATAGCCTTACTAACATTAATCTCCACTGGTGATGCTGTTGAACTTGAGGAAGTTAGCCAGAAAGGGAGGTGGTAGGGGAGGTCCCAAATGCTAGGGACCTAGAGCTAAAGGTTTCAATCTCTAACCCCTTAGCATGATGAACTGTGTCACATTGACTCAGCTATGGGTACCTAGTTGTTTGCTCAAACACCAGTCTAGATATTGCCAGGAGAAGGTATTTTTTTTTAATATAATTTAGATATAATTAACATTGAAACCAGTAGACTTTGAGTAAAGCTTCATAACATAGATGAATCCCATCAAATCAGTTGAAGATGTTAAAAGTCAGAAGCTTCCAAAGGACGAAGGCATCTTGTCTCTAGACTGCCTTCTTTTTCAAAACCACGTAAGCTCTTCCTTAAATTTCCAGCCTTCTGGCCTGCATTACACACTCAGACATGCCAGCCATCGCAGTCACTTGAGCCAATTCCTTAAGTAAATCTCAATTTGTCTGCCTATCTGTCTGTCTATCTAATCCCTGACTAATACATCCTCTTGTTCCTTTGTTTTGTCTGTGGTGCTAGTTGACTTCCTTGCATTGTCAGAGCTGAGTGATCTACACAGAGCTGACTGTGACACTGCCCCACCCCACCCGCACTTCTGTCTCACTGGCATTAGCTTCCCCATCAGGTCAAGAGACTGACTGATAAAAGTTCAGTGTAATGACTATGGCTGTGGAATGAAGGATGCCGAACGTGGGGCCTGCTCTGTTTAGCTTCAGCGGCTCTGTTACCCGTCTTTCCCTTTTCGTTCCTTAATGTCACGTTCCATTTGAGGTTAAGCTGTACTGCGCTTTGCTGGGGAGAAAGAATGTAAGCTTTTTATTACTGGGTATCATGTTGTCCTGACCTATCCTTGTTTTTTTTTTTTATTTTTTTTTTGAGCAGACATGGCTGGAGTTTTACCAATGGCAGTTCAAGAGTTCACTTTTTGATTTGTTTGAAAGTGGAGTCAACCTTCTATTCTTTACATTTTTGTTTGGTGACCAAACCATCTCTAGTTCAGCACTGTTCACTAGAACCTTCTAGGATAATGGAAATGTTCTTCCATGCTGTCCATTGGCCACTAGCCACATATGGCTACTGAGCACTTAAAAGGTGGCTAATGTAACTGAGAAACTAAATTTTAGATTTTATTTTACATAAAGTCATTTAAATTTAAATAGGTACACAAGGCTAGAAGTGATCACACTGCACTTTGCTTATTGAATTGAGTCTCCAAACCTCCATTTATGGTTTGTTTTACTCAAGTGGATTAGTTAAGGTTCTCCAGAGAAATAGAACCAATAGGATCTATACACATATATAGGGGAGGGAATTTTTACCGGAATTGGCTGAAGTGGTTGTTATAGAGGTTGAGGTGTCTCATGATCTGCTGTCTGCAAGCTGGAGAACCAGGAAAGCTAGTGGTGTAATTCAGTCCAAGTCCAAAGGCCTGAGACTCAGTGGGGCCCAAAGGTATAGTCCCCACCTAAGTCTAAAAGCCCGAGACCCAGGAGAGCTGATGTCTAAGGCAAAGAGAAGGTGGGTGTCTGAGCTTAAGTAGAGAGAGTGAATTTGTTCTTCTTCACTCCTTGTTCTGTTCAGGCCCTCAAGGATAGATGTTGCCCCCTGCAGTGGTGAGGATGCCCTTCACTCAGCCTCCTGACTAAAATGATAATTCCTTCTGGAAAAATCCCCACAGACACACCCAGAAGTAATGTTTCACTAGCTCTCAGGACATCCTTCAGTCTAGTCAAGCCAGCATATACAATTAACCATTGTACTGAGTGAAGGCAAATCTCTTCATAGATCAACTTACTGATTAAAAAAAAAAACAATAAAAACCCTTACTACTGGTTACTGAGGTCCTCAGCCCAGCAGCACTGGCCTCGTCTAGGAGCTTCTTACATGAATAAAATCTGAGGGCCCCCCCCAGACCTGCTGAATTAGAGTCTGTATGTTAAAGAGAGAGTTTATGTGCACATTAAAATTTGAAAATTGCTGATATAAACCAACCAATCAGTCTTCACACATAGGTGGAAGTAGGGGAAAGCAGGGAGGATTTTGTTCAAATTGCTCATGTGACTTCTTCTGAGTACCCTCCCCTCATGCCTGCAGCCCTGGTTCTGGCATCACCTTTTTAAGGAAAGTATTAGACTCTCTCAGTGCCTGTTTTTGATTTTTTAAGATGCTGTACTTGCTCATAAACTTCTAATTTCTTTTGTTCTGTTGGAGTAGAGAATAGCAGTTGTGGCTATTAGGATTTTCTCAAAGTGAAAAGCCATTGTTCCTGGGGGGCGCCTGGGTGGCTCAGTGGGTTAAGCCTCTGCCTTCAGCTCAGGTCATGATCCCAGGGTCCTGGGATTGAGCCCCGCATCAAGCTCTCTGCTCAGCAGAGAGCCTGCTTCCCTTCCTCTCTCTCTGCCTGCCTCTCTGCCTACTTGTGATCTCTCTGTGTCAAATAAATAATAATAATATTTAAAAAAAAAGAAAATCCATTGTTCCTGAATAGGTATATAGTTGAACTTCGTGTTACCGTATGTGATATAGTTCGTTGATAACATCTCTCCGAAGTACAAATCAACATCTACCTTGGTTTCCTGTTTATTATCAATCAAAGCAATTATATCATATTAGTAGCATTAAATACAATAAATGTTGAATGCTACAATATTTGTGATTACGGTATACCCAGCACTGTTCTACCATTAATTGGGGGGGACTGAAAATTGCAGCATGTGATAGAAACAAGAGGTGATAAATTAAACATTTACTCGATTCTAAATTACACCTTTTTTTCCCCTTTTTTCCCTAAATTACATCTTTTAGTCCTTCTAGGCATTGGTCACCCCAACCAGTATGATGGAAAACCAGATAACTGCTGTTATGTGTCTCAAGGTTTTTTAGTTTGCTATCTGTGATCATGTATTCATTAGGTTCTAAAGCCAATTCTAAACTACTAGGCTTTCCTGCTACCATGATGGGTGTCCTTTTTTTTTGTTTGTTTTTTAAACTTATTTTTAATTTTATTTATTTGACAGAGAGCGACGCAGTGAGAGAGGGAACACAAGTACGGGAAGCAGGAGAGGGAGAAGCAGGCTTCCCACCAAGCGGGGAGCCTGATGTGGGGCTCCATCCCAGGACCTTAGGATCATGACCTGAGCCGAAGGCAGATGCTTAACAGCTGAACCACCCAGGCGCCCTGTGACAGGCGTCCTTTAAACCACCTGCAGCAGAGCTGTCCTGTCTTTTTAGGGTGTAACTGCGTAATAGGGAGTAAACCACACTGACTTGGATTTGTACTGACGCAACTCCAAAATGCTGTTTATATTTATAAGAGGACAAATACCAAGTGCAAATACCAGTAATACCAAGGACAAATACCAATCACATCATGATCTGTGATTTAGTGTTAGCCTCGACGCCACAGTTTTTGTGTCCCTACCACTGTATTCACTTTTCTTTCTCACCTACTTCTCTTTCATATTATTTTCTTACAATTTTTGCATCTTGGTAAGCTACTTTTAGGTAACAAAGTGGGGGTGTAAATTAAAATATAATATAATTAAAAATAATAATATAATATATAAATAATATAATTAATAGAATTTAAAAATAATAGTTTGGATAAAAAGTCAAGATTTAGTTAATTTCGATCAAGATTAGGAATTGCCATCAGATCCATGGATTCACCCATTTGGTTGCTTATTTAAGCACACATCATATACAAATGTTGGGAGGGCATCTGGGTGGCTCAGTTAGGAGCCTCTGACTCCTGGTTTGGGCTCAGGTCATGATTTCAGAGTTGTGAGATTGAGCTCCAAGGAGGGCTCCCTGATCAGTGGGGAGTCTGCTTTCCCTCTGCTTCTTTCTATATCAAAATCCACCTCTCCCACTTATGAATGCTCTCTCTCAAATAAGTAAGTAAGTAAGTAAGTAAGTAAATAAATAAATCTTATATGCAAATATTGGTAGACTGCTCTTCACCTGCCCCCAGTTGGGAGTAGATGGGAAGAAGATGGAATTTTTCACATTCATAGGCCATAGGTTAAGATTCACAGTCTTTGCAGTCTGACAGGTTTGGATCCTGGGTTGGTTATGTATTTGTATAGATGAGAAAATAAAACTTAACTTGGAGGTATCCCTGACTCTCTCAGAAAGCAGATGAGGCTTCCTGTGCTCCTTCTAGAAGATGGAATTTTTCACATTCATAGGCCATAGGTTAAGATTCACAGTCTTTGCAGTCTGACAGGTTTGGATCCTGGGTTGGTTATGTATTTGTATAGATGAGAAAATAAAACTTAACTTGGAGGTATCCCTGACTCTCTCAGAAAGCAGATGAGGCTTCCTGTGCTCCTTCTAGAAGGTGGCCTTGGCAGGTTGGAAGTACCTGGTGTGGGGTAGGGAAAAAAAGAAAAGAAGCCCCTGGAATGTAAGATTCTGATTACTGAAGCCACATTCAAGGTGTGATGTTATGATTTTGGGGAGATCTGGCCCCAGATGTTTCTTTTTAATTTTTTTAAATTTAAATTCCATTTAAGTAATATATATAGTATATTATTAATTTCTGAGGTAAAATTTAGTGGCTCGTCACTTGCATATAATGACGAGTGCTCATTCCATCAAGTGCTTTCCTTAATACCCATCACCCAGTTACCCCCCAAACCCCAACTCATCTCCCCTCCAGCAACCTCAGTTTGTTTCCTAGAGTTGGGCCTCTCATGGTTTGTCTCCCTCTCTGTTTTTCTCTTATTTTTCCTTCCTTTCTCCTATGTTCATCTGTTTTGTTTCTTAAATTCCACATGTAAGTGAAATCATACGATATTTGTCTTTCTCTGGTTGACATTTCGTTTAGCATAATACTCTCTAGTTCCATCCTCATTATTCCAAATGGCAAGATTTCATTCTTTTTGGAGGCTGAGTAATATTTCATTGTGTGTGTGTGTGTGTATGTATACACCACATCATATTCTTTTTTTATTTAAAGAGAGAGAGTGCACACGTAAGAGAAAGAGTGTGTGCGAGAGAACAAGAGAGCACAAATGGGGAGCAGCAGGCAGAGGGAGAGGGAGAAGCAGGGTCTCTGATGAGCAGGGAGCCTGACACGGGACTTGATCCAAGGGCTCTGGGAACATGACCTGAGCCAAAGGCAGATGCTTAACTGACTGAGCCACCCAGGCACCCCTATACCACATCTTTATCCATTCATCTGTTGATGGACATCTGGGCTCTTTCCATAGTTTGGCTATTGTGGGCACTGCTGCTATAAACATTGGGTTGTATGTGCCCCCTTTGAATCACTATAGTTGTATCCTTTGGGTAAATACCTAGTAGTGTAATTCCTGGGTCATAAGGTAGCTCTATTTTCAACTTTTTGAGGAACCTCCACACTGTTTTCCAGAATGGCTGTACCAGCTTGCATTCTCACCAGCAGTGTAAGAGGGTTCCCCATTCTCCACATCCTCCTAACATCTGTTTCCTGAGTTGTTAAATTTAGCCATCCTGACCTGTGTGACGTGGTATCTCATTGTGGTTTGGATTTGTATTTCTCTGATGCCAAGTGATGTTGAGCACTGTTTCATATGTCTGTTGCTGGTCCCAAACACTTCATATGTTTCATATAAACACATGTTAGTGGCAGGTGCTGTGGTTGGTATTCTTTTCTAAGTTCAATTTCAAATGGACTTACATACTGAAGACGTTTAGAAAGATTCTCATGTGCTATGGCTGAAGATCCCACCTATATCTGTCTCCCCTGAAATAACTGCATCTTCGTAAAGTCTTTTTCTTGAGACTTGCAGGAGTGTAAGTTCTCCATCTATACTATGGTTCTAATCCTATTCAGCAACACTCTGGCTTTTGCCCCTGTGCTGGCATTCAGTGTGCCATGATTTACATGTGCAGTAGCTCTCTGGACCAAGACATGGGGTAGAGATCCTGATTTGTCTGCCCCTTAGGATCAACTGATTTCAACATGAACTTAGTATAAGGTGCTTGAAAACCATTTAGTGGAAAATTAAAGTTACCTAAAATGCCACGACTCAGAGATAATGGTTTAAATTTTCATGTATTTAATTTCAGGGTTTTTTTGAGAGGGCACACTATGTATTCATTCACATATATTCATTTCCATATGGATTGTATTGGTATTTACCAATATTCTGTTTTCGTATTCATTCACATATATTCATTTCCATATGGATTGTATTGGTATTTACCAATATTCTGTTTTCTTTATTAATTATTTTTACTAACATATAATGTATTATTAGCCCCAGGGGTACAGGTCTGTGAATCATCAGGCTTACACACTTCACAGCACTCACTGTAGCACATACCCTCCCCAATGTCCATAACCCAACCATCCTCTCCATACCTCCTTACCCCCAAACAACCCTCAATTTGTTTTGTGAAATTAAGTGTCTCTTATGGTTTTTCTCACTCCCAATCCCATCTTGTTTCTTTTTATCCTTCCCTATACCCCACAACCCCCAAACCTGCCTCTCAAATTCCTCATATCAGAGAGATTATATGATAATTGTTTTTCTCTGATTGACTTATTTCGCTCAGTATAATGCCCTCTAGCTCCATCCATGTTGTTGCAAATGGCAATATTTCATTTCTTTTGATGGCTGCCTAGTATTCCATTGTATATATATATATACCACTTCTACTTTATCCATTCATCTGTTGATAGACATCTAGATTCTTTCCATAGTTTGGCTTTTGTGGACATCGCTGCTATAAACATTTGGGTGCACATGCGCCTTTGGATCGTTACAGTTGTATCTTTAGGGTAAATGCCCAGTGGTACAATTGCTGGGTTTTAGGGTACTTTATTTTCAACTTTTTGAGGAAACTTCATATTGTTTTCCAGAGTGGATGCACCAGCTTGCATTCCCACCAACAGTGTAGGAGGGTTCCCCTTTCGCCACATCCTCGCCAACACCTGTCATTTCCTGACTTACTAATAGTAGCCATTCTGACTGGTGTGTGGTGGTATCTCATTGTGGTTTTGATTTGTACTTCCCTGATGCCGAGTGATGTGGAGCACTTTTTCATGTGGCCATCTGGATGTCGTCTTTGCAGAAATATCTGTTCATGTCCTCTACCCAGTTCTTGATTGGATTATTTGTTCTTTGGGTGTAGAGTTTGATAAGTTCTTTATAGATTTTGGATACTAGCCCTTTATCTGATATGTCATTTGCGAATATCTTCTCCCATTCTGTCAGTTGTCTTTTGGTTTTGTTGATCGTTTCCTTGTTGTGCAAAAGCTTTTGATCTTGATGAAGTCCCAGTAGTTTATTTTTGTCCTTGCTTCCCTTGCCTTTGGCGATGTTTCTAGGAAGAAGTTGCTACGGCTGAGGTCAAAGAGGTGGTTGCCTGTGTTCTCCTCAAGGATTTTGATGGATTCCTGTCTCACATTGAGATCTTTCATCCATTTTGAGTCTATTTTTATGTGTGGGGTAAAGAAATGGTCCAGTTTCATTCTTCCGCATGTGGCTGTCCAATGTTCCCAACACCATTTGTTGAAGAGACTGTCTTTTTTCCATTGGACATTCTTTCCTGCTTCGTCAATAGGGTTGACGATAGGGCTGAGAGTTTATTTCTGAGCTCTCTATTCTGTTCCATTGATCTCTGTGTCTGTTTTTGTGCCAGTACTATACTGTCTTGATGATGACAGCTTTGTAATAGAGCTTGAAGTCAGACATTGTGATGCCACCAACTTTGGCTTTCTTTTTCAACATTCCTCTGGCTATTCAGGGTCTTTTCTGGTTCCATATAAATTTTAGGATGATTTGACCCATTTCTTTGAAAAAAGAATGATGGTATTTTGATAGGGATTGCATTAAATGTGTAGATTGCTTTAGGTAGCATAGACATTTTTACAGTGCTTGTCATTCCAACCCATGAGCGTGGAACGTTTTTCCATTTCTTTGTGTCTTCCTCAATTGCATTCATGAGTACTTTATAGTTTTCTGAGCACAGATTCTTTGCTTCTTTGGTTAGATTAGACTTATTCCTAAGTATCTTTTGGTTTCAGGTGCAATTGTAAATAGAATCAACTCCTTAATTTCTCTTTCTTCTGTCTTGTTGTTGGTATATACAAATGCAGCTGATTTCTGTGCATTGATTTTATATCCTGTCAGTTTACTGAATACCTGTATGAGTTCTTGCAGTTTTAGAGTGGAGTCTTTTGGGCTTTCCACATAAAGTATCATATCATCTGCAAAAAGTGAGAGTTTGACTTCTTTTTTGCTGATTCAGATGCCTTTAATTTCTTTTTGTTGTCTGATTGCTGAGGCTAGGACTTCTCGTACTATGTCGAAGAGCAGTGGTGATAGTGGACATCCCTGGCATGTGGCCCTTAGCGGAAAAGTTCTCAGTTTTTCCCCACTGAGAATGATATTCGGTGTGGGTTTTTCATAGCTGGATTTGATGATATTGAGGTATGTATCCTCTATCCTTACATTTTGAAGAGTTTTGATCAAGAAATGATGCTGTACTTTCCCAAATGGTTTTTCAGCATCTATTGAGAATATCATATGGTTCTTGTTCTTCCTTTTATTAATAAATATTGTATCACACTGATTGATTTGGGGCTCTTGAACCAACCTTGCAGCCCAGGAATAAATCCCACTTGGTCATAGTGAATAATCCTTTTAATGTACTGTTGGATCCTATTGGCTAGTATTTGGGTGAGAATTTTCACATCTGTCTTCCTCAAGGATATTGGTCTGTAATTCTTCTTTTTGATGGGGTTGTTTTCTGGTTTTGGGATCAAGGTCATGCTGTCCTCATAAAATGAGTTTGGAAGTTTTCCTTCCATTTCTATTTTTTTGGAACAGTTTCAGGGGAATAGGTATTAATTCTTCTTTAAATATTTGGTAGAATTCCCCTTGGAAGCTGTCTGGCCCTGGGATCTTATTTGCTGAGAGATTTTTGATGACTGCTTCAATCTCCTTACTGGTTATGGGTCTGTTAAGGTTTTCTATTTGTTCCTGGTTCAGTTTTGGTAGTTTATAGGTCTCAAGCAATACATCCATTTCTTCCAGATTGTCAAATTTGTTGGCGTATATTTGCTCATAATATGTTATTTTAATTGTTTGTATTTCTTTGGTGTTGGTTGTGATCTCTCCTCTTTCATTCATGATTTTATTAATTTGGGTTTTTCTCTTTTCTTTTTGATAAGTCTGGCCAGGGGTTTATCAATCTTATTAATTCTTTCAAAGAACCAGCTCCTAGTTTCGTTGATTAGTTCTACTATTCTTTTGGTTTCTATTTCATTGATTTCTGCTCTGATCTTTATGATTTCTCTTCTCCTGCTGGGTTTAGGCTTTCCTTGCTCTTCTTTCTCCAGCTCCTTTAGGTCTAGGGTTAGGTTGTATACTTGAGACCTTTCCTGTTTTTTAGAAAGGTTTGTATCAGTATATACTTTCCTCTTAGGACCACCTTTGCTGTGTCCCACAGATTTTGAACAGTTGTGTTTTCATTTCCATTTGTTTCCATGAATTTTTTCAATTCTTCTTTAATTTCCTGGTTGACCCATTCATTCTTTAGTAGGATGCTCTTTAGCCTCCATGTATTTGAGTTCTTTTCAACTTTCCTCTTCTGATTGAGTTGTAGTTTCAGAGCACTGTGGTTTGAAAATATGCAGGGAATGATCCCACTCTTTTGGTACCAGTTGAGACCTGATTTGTGACCCAGGATGAGATCTATTCTGGAGAATGTTCCATGTGCACTAGAGAAGAATGTGTATTCTGTTGCTTTGGGATGGAATGTTCTGAATATATCTGTGATGTCAACCTGGTCCAGTGTGTAAGGCCTTTGTTTTCTTGTTGATCTTTTGCTTGGATGATCTCCCCATTTCAGTGAGGGAGTGTTAAAGTCCCCTACTATTATTGTATTATTGTTGATGTGTTTCTTTGATTTTATAATTAATTGGTTTATATAATTGGCTGCTCCCATGTTAGAGGCATAGTTATTTAAAATTGATAGATCTTCTTGTTGGACAGATCTTTAAGTATGATATGATGTCCTTCCTCATCACTTACTATAGTCTTTGGCTTATAATCTAATTCATCTGATATAAGGATAGCCACCCCAGCTTTCTTTTGGTGTCCATTAGTATGGAAAATTGTTTTCCATCCCCTTACTTTAAATCTGGAGCTGTGTTTGGGTTTAAGATGAGTTTCTTGTAGATAGCATATTGATGGGTCTTGTTTTTTATTCCATTCTGATACCCTGTGTCTTTTGATTGGAGCATTTAGCCCATTTATATTCAGGGTAACTATTGAAAGATATGAATTTAATGCCATTGTATTGCCTGTAAGGTTATTGTTACTGTAAATTGTCTCTGTTCCTTTCTGGTCTACTACTTTTAGGCTCTCTCTTTTCTTAGAGGACCCCTTTAAATATTTACTGTAGGGCTGGTTTGGTGTTTGCAAATTCTTCTAGTTTTTGTTTGTCCTGGAAGCTTTTTTACCTCTCCTTCTATTTTCAGTGGCTATCTAGCTGGATATAGTATTCTTGGCTGTGTAATTTTCTCTTTTAGTGCTCTGAATATATCATGCCAGTTCTTTCTGGCCTGCCAAGTCTCTGTGGATAAGTCTGCTGCCAATCTAATATTTCTACCATTGTACGTTACAGACTTCTTGTCCCCAGTTGCTTTCAGAATTTTCTCTTTGTTACTAAGGCTTGTATGTTTTACGATTAGATGATGGGGTGTGGACGAATTTTAATTAATTTTGAAGAGGTTCTCTGCACCTCCTGGATTTTTTTTTTTTTAAAGATTTGGTTTATTTATTTGACAGACAGAGATCACAAGTAGGCAGAGAGGCAGGTAGGGGTGGGGGAAAGTAGGCTCCCTGCTGAGCAGTGAGCCCAAGGTGGGACTCAATCCCAGAACCCTGAGATCATGACCTGAGCCGAAGGCAGAGGCTTAAATTCCTGAGCTACCCAGGGACCCCTGCCTCTTGGATTTTGATGCTTGTTCTCTTTGCCATATTAGGGAAATTCTCTACTATAATTTGCCTCAATATACCTTCTGCCCCCCTCTCTCTTTCTTCTTCTTCTGGGGTCCCAATTATTCTAATATTGTTTCATCTTATGGTATCACTTATCTCTTAAATTCTCCCCTCATGATCCAGTAGTTGTTTGTCTCTCTTTTGCTCAGCGCTTTATTCTCCATCATTTGGTCTTCTATATCACTAATTCTCTCTTCTGCCTCATTTATTCTAGTAGTAAGAGCCTCCATTTTTTGATTGCACCTCATTAATAGCTTTTTAAAATTTCAACTTGGTTAGATTTTAGTTCTTTTATTTCTCCAGGAAGGGATTTATTTCTTCAGAAAGTGTTTCTCTAATATCTTCCATGCTTTTTTTGAGCCTAGCTAGCACTTTCAGAATCATCATTCTGAACTCTAGTTCTGACATTACCAATGTCTGTATTGATTAGGTCCCTAGCCATTTGCACTACCTCTTTTCTTTTTTTTGTGGTGAGTTTTTCCACCTTGTCATTTTATCCAGATAAGAATATGTAAATGTGAGAATAAAATAAAAGTGTGGCAAAGACCCCAGAAAAATGTACACTAATCAAATCAGAAGAGACCCAAAACTGGGGGGAAAGAAAAGGGGGAAAAAAAAGAAAGAAAAAAATATATATGTTAGACTGGTGAAAAGAACAGAGCCACCCACTTGATTTTGGGCGTATTCTGGTCTTTTAGAAGAAACTACCTCCCAAAATTTTAAAGACAGAAAAACTTATATATGTATGTATATGTATACACACACACACACACACACACACACACACACAAATAAGGGTAAACATGATAAAGGGATGTAATATGACTGTAAAGATGAAAATTAAAAAAAAAACTAAAAAAGGGAATTGATAAGATAAGTTGGTTGGAAAAAGGAAAAAAAGAGAATGTGGTTAGGCTGAAGACTAGAACAAAGACATGTGTTAGATTTAGGGTATATTTTGATGAGGAAATTGTATCCCAAGATTTTAAAGGAAAAAAAAAATGATATGTATACCAAAAATAAGGTTAAATACAATGAAGGAATGAAATTTGACTATAGTAATGAAGGTTTAAAAAGTTTTTTTTTTTTTTAAGAAAAGTATTGTTAGGATAAACTGGTTAAAAAATGCTGAAAGAGGAAAGAGGAAAAGTTAAAAAAAATTAAAAATAAAATTTAAAAAAATTTAACTTTGCAAGACTAAAGGATCACGGGGTAAAAAAACATGAATTATATTCATTGCTTTCCCCTAACTCTGGAGTTCTGCTGTTTTCCTTGATCAGTGAGCTTGGTCTTGGCTGGGTGTTCTTGTTGACCTTCTGGGGGAGGGGCCTGTTGCAGTGATTCTCAATGTCTTTGCCTGAGGAGGAATTGCATTGCTCTTGTCAGGGGCCAGGCTAAGTAATCTGCTTGGGTTCGCTCTTGGGAGTTTTTGTTCCCTAAATGCTTTCTGTAGAGCTCTGGAGCACAGGAATAAAAATTGTGGCCTCCCAATCCCTGGCCTGGAGAAGCCGACCACTTGGTGCCCCACTCCTCAGTGCATCCTCAGAGAAAAGCCATCAATCATGCCTGTCTCCCTGGTCTCTGGCCATGTTCTGAGCACATGCAGCCTGTGACTGAGCATTTCTATCTCTGGCGTATGGCCCTGTTTGGAGTCTCCAAACCCAGCAGATTCCTGCAGCACATTCCTGTGTCACTCCTCCTGGAGGAAGAAGGAGGGGTCTTTTTGGATCTCCCACTTGTGGGGTCCCTGCTTGAAGAGCCATGGCCCCACCGTGCCTTGGATCACAGTTTAAGGTAACCCCCACCTCAGAGCTCACTCCTCAGCTCTGTCTCTGTAGTCAGCTTCCCTTCTCTGATACCTGGGAGCTCTGCCATACTCAGGCACCCCTGGCATTTCTGTGACCCCGTGGGTCCTGAGACCACACTGTTCCCACGAGGGCTCCACTCCCACTTAGCCTCTGGAGTGATGTCCCTCAGTGGAACAGACTTCTCAAGTTCTGATTTTGTGCTCTGCTGCTCCCTCACTTGCTGGGAGCTGGTCCCTCCCCCCATGGTCTGTTTTTCTGAAATTTCAGATTCACTTCTCTGCATGTCCTACCTTACAGAATGTGGTCGATTTTCTGTTTCTAGAATTGCTCCTCTTCTCTTCTATCTTCTGTTGAGTTTGTAGGTGTTCAGAATGGTTTGATAACTATGTAGCTGAACTCCTGGGACCTGATGTCATTTCAGTCTGCTACTCCTCCACCATCTTGCCTCTCCAGGAATCCCAATATTCTGCTTTTTAAGTAATAGGAGAAGTAAAGTACTATGAAATACTGAATGTTATTAAATAGTTTATGAAAGTATTTTTAGTGGCAGTATTATTTTCAATTTTATACATGTTGCATTACCCACTGAACCATACTCTTATTGTTGGACTTAGGGTTTTTTTCCCATTTGCTGCATTATAAATAAGATGTCATTGCTACTATTACATATAATTTAATTCTTTTTTATGTGTAAATTTATTTCATTTTTGCTCATTTCTTCTATTTTATTCTTTTGTTTTATTTTTAAATCATGATAAGTGTACTCTTTAATTCCCATAACATATTTCACATATCATGTCTGGTAACCATCAGTTCATTCTCTATAGCTATGAGTCTGATTCTTGATTTGTCTCTCTCTCTTCCCATTTTTTCCTTTGCTCATTTGTTTTGTTTCTTAAATTTCACATATGAGTGAGATTATATGGTATTTATCTTTCTATGACTGACTTATTTTGTTTAGCATTATACTCTCTAGCTCCATCCATGTTGTTACAAATGGCAAGATTTCATTCTTTTTTTTTTGTTGTTCTTGAATAATATTCTGCTGTACATATACACCACATCTTCTTTATCCACTTATCCATCAACACTTGGGCTGCTTCCATAGTTTGGCTATTGTATATAATGCTGCTATAAACATAGGGGTTCATATATCTCTTTGAATTACTGTTCTTGTTTTTTGGGGGAGTAAATACCCAGCAGTCTGATTGCTGGATTGTCAGGTAGTTTTATTTTTAATTTTTTGAGGAATCTCCATATTCTCTTTTAGAGAGGCTTCCTCAGTTTTCATTCCCACCAACAGCACACAAGGAAAGGTTTCTTTTTCTCCACATCCTCACCAACACATGTTATGATATTAAATCTTTCTGAATACAATATCTATGTAGGGTTTTTATGTTCCCAGTGGCAGTGGCTAAAAATATGTATCTCTCAAGACTCTTGCAAGCACTGAGAATTAACATTTAAGAGACGCCCATTTGATGAGAAAAAGTGTCTTAAATGGCGAATTATTTAATTAGCTTTTAATTTATAATTTTTTGTGTGTTTTAACTGAGGTATAATTGACACATAACATTATATTAGTTTCAGGTACACAACATAAGGATTAACTATTTGTATATATTGCAAAATGATCACCAGCGTAAGTCCAATTAACATCTGTTACCATATTTAGTTACAAAATAATCTGTACTCTTTTATATGGTCATATAGGACTTTATGTTTATTCTGCAAATATTAAAATCTATTTTATAGTGTTTAAATATTGAAGTGTTAAGGTGTTTCTTTTAAAAAGAGTTGCACATTTCTCATATTCAGAGTTGTAAACTCTCATTGCAAAAAATCAGGAAATGCATAAAAATATATAGAAAAAAAGTCATTCATAATCCTATCACTCAGGAGTAACTACAGTTGATAGTGTATACTTAGAAGTCTCTCCATATTCTCTTCTATGCCTACATAAACACATGCCGCACAACCACCCACACTTTCTTTCTGGTACTGAAATGGAAACACATATTGTTTTCATAATCTGATCTTTCTCAACTAAAAATATGTTGTGGGAAAAACAGACAGCATGATGTTGTGGTTGGGAACATGGCCTTGGAAGTCAGGCTTCCCTGGTTTGCAGCTCAACTTTGCCACTTATTAATCTTGAGTAAGGGGTTCAATTGCCCTGCACTCATTTTCCTCATTTGTAAGGAAATGGGAAATGGGAATAATTGAGAAAAAAAATAAATGAGAACAATTTGCAATCCATTCACAAAGCTGTTGTGACTAGCAAATAAAATAAAGCTCATAAAACACTAAGAAGAATGCATGAGCCATAGTGACACCCAACAGAAGTGGACTTGTATTATCTTCTCATATCAACAATGGATTTATATTGTTGAGAGGATAGTGGCATTCTATTCTATTATTAGTGGTAGTTTATTGTATCCTCTATTGTAGCTATTTTTAGCATAATTTACTTAAACAAATCCCTTCGAATACTTTTCAGTTACTTTACTAAGATGAATGGTCAGTGGCGTAGCAGAGTTTAAGAATATTCTCTTAAAATTATTAGCTATGTCCCTGTGAATCCTGGCTCTGGTACTTATCAGACAGACTATTTAACTAAGTCTAGGATTCCTTATGTATAAATTAGATGTAACAAGACTCTCATAGGATTGTCTTTATTTATTTTTTTTAAAGATTTGATTTGTTTATTTGACAGAGAGAGAGATCACAAGTAGGCAGAGAGGCAGGCAGAGAGAGAGAGAGAGAGTGAGGAGGAAGCAAGCTCCCCGCAGAGTAGAGAGCCTGATGCAGGGCTCAATCCCAGGACCCTGGGATCATCACCTGAGCCGAAGGCAGAGGCTTAACCCACTGAGCTACCCAGGTGCCCCGTGGATTGTCTTTAATTATCTATTGCTACAAAACAAATTAGCCCAAAACTTAATGGTTTAAACAAACCATTTTATGGCTCATTTATGGTTCATGAGTCTGTGAGCCCAACATATTGGGCTGGGCTCAGCTTGATGAGTCTTTTGCTTCTCTCACCTGGGGTCACTTATGTGGCTAATGTCATCTGAGAGCTCAACTATGGCTGGGTTGTCTAAATTAGCCTTCCCTTGTCTGATGTTTGATGCTGGCTATTGACTAAATTTGAGTCTTAGCAGGCTAGAAGTCTTAACATTGTGGCAAGATTTCAAAAGCAGAAAGAGAAAGGAAAATTCTCTATTTGTGACATTTGCTTACATCTCACTGGACAAAACAAGTGACATGGCCAAACCCAGAGTTACTGTGGGAGGGGACTATGCTAGAGCACAGATACAGGGAGGAAGACTTTCTTGGAGGAAACCATTACTATAATAAATATTCCAGTTATTACAAAAATTTTAATTAAATTTTATCTTCCTTAAAAGATGGATGTTGATTATAGTATCTACCTTACAGAATTATCATCAGAGTCGTGATCTAATACATTTGTACTATCGTTCACACATTGAAGTGTTCAATAAATGTTAGTTATTATATTGAGTACTTGCTTGCTTATTTCCTTGGAAAATGGATTGAGGTATGTACTTGATAAAGACATTAGATGTCAGTGGCAAATTATATATTTTCCCATAACTTTTTAGAAACATTGGGCATTATCACTTTTGAAAATCATTATCACTCTGATGGATGAAAAGTAACTCATTGTTATCATTTACATTTCTTTGATTACTTGTGTTTGGTTGTTCATAATTTCCATGGATTTTTGACCATCTAGGTTTTTTTTTTTTTTTTTTTTTTTTTTTAGTGATTTGACTATTAATTCTCCCTGCCCATCTGAAAGAAAATAAATGTTTATTTTGGAACCACTTCAGGTTTCTAGAAGAATTACAAAGACCATTACAGAAAGTTCTTGTATATCCTACATAATATTTTGCATTACTGTGGTACATTTATCACAACAAAGAAACCAACATTAGTGCATTGCTGTTAACTAAACTTCAGACTCTAGGTTTCCACTACTACCCTTTTTCTGTTCTGGAATCTAGTCCAGAGTACTGCATTGTATTTAAACTTTATGTTTCCTTAGTTTCCCCTGGTATGGGACAGTTTATCGGTCTTTGTTTTTTATGACCTTGGACAGTATTGAGGACTACTGGTCAGATATTTGTGGAATATCTCTCACTTGGATTTGCCTGATGTTTTCTCCTGATTTGACTGGGATGTTGGGTTTTTGGGAAGAATACCACAGGTTAGAATGTCTTTCCTATTGTATCCTATTGGAAGGGCACATGCTGTCAATAGGACTTGGCACTGATGGTATTAACCATACTTATTTTGTTCTGGTAGTATTTGCCAGGTTTCTCCACTATAGATCCATTATTATTCACTTTCCATACTCTGTTCTTTAGAATTAAGTAACTAAGTTCAGCCCAGACTCAAAATTCAGGGTGGGAGTAAAGTGCCACTGAAAAGGGAAGTGTATTAGTTTGCTAGTACTGCTCATAACAAAATACCTTAGGTCAAGATGCTGGATATAGAGCCACAAATAAAACAAAGGCCCTGCTTTTCATGGAGCTTATACTCTAGCGAAGGCAATCAGTCAGTGAACAAGCCAGGAAGTGAAAATAATAATATGATATAGAGAGCAAGATGGAGGACAATCTTAAGCTAGCTATGGAAGGCTTCTCGGATGAGGTGACATTTGATTAGAGATCTGAATGAAGAGAGAAGGTAAGCTCTGGAGATAGCTGAGGGGTAGGATATCCTAGGTAGAAGAAATAGGGAATACAAATGCCCTGAGGGGAGTGCATGCTGGCTATATCTTAGGAACAGCAGAGAGGCCAGTGAAGCCAGAGAGGAATGAGGGAGGCAGTAGTAAAAGATGACATCAGAGGTTGTGAAGGGTTGGATCACGTGGGGCCTCATAGTTCATGATAAGAACTTTGGCTTTATTCTGAGGGTGGTGGGGAGTTGTGGAAGTGTTCTGAACAGAGGTCTGACCTAATCAGATATGTATTTTAAAAGATGTACCTTTGCCTATCGTGTGAACATTTGGCCAGACAGAGCTGAGAGTGGAAGTAGGCATCCCAGGTAAAAGGTTGCTGTCATGATGCATATGAGAGGTGTTGTGGGGTAGACCAGGGTCATAATGGTGGAGACAGAGAGAAGTGGTAGGATTCAGGATACATTCTGAAGCAGAAACAACAAAATTTATTCACTAGATGTGAGGTGAAAGAAGGAAAGGAATAAGATTTGTAACTTAGCCATTAAGTGAATTAAATATTCTTTTTATTGAAAAGGAAAACTCTGAAGAGAACCAGGTTCTTTTTTGGACATTGGATGCATATTGACACCAGAGGGGAGATGTCCAATTGGCAGATGGAAAAATGAGTCTGGCATTCAGCAGGGGAGGTCAAAGTGGGAAAAATAAATTTGGAAGTTCAATGATGTGTATACACACACATACACATACACATTCATGCTGACAGTTTTCGAGATTACATGGAGTTTAAATATCTATCTAATTTATTTGTAATATTAGTCAATATTTCTGAAGCTAACAATATCAGGGTCTTTTAAATTATTTATTGTTATTATTATTTTTTATTTGTTTGAGAGAGGGAGTGGGGAAAGGGGCAGAGGAGGAGGGAGAGGGACGAGCAGACCCCATGCTGGGTGTAGAGCCCAATGCAGGGCTTGATCCCACAATCCTAAGATCATGACCTGAACTGAAATCAAGAGTCTGACACTTAACCAAATGAGCCACTCAGGCTCCTCCTTATTATTTCAATTAACCCAGCATACTATTATAATTTTTCTGTATCTCAAGTTTCATTTTACATGGTTAATACGTGAAAAATCATGGAATTTATCTTTTTTTTTCTGAACAGAAATGGTAATGTTTCATGTTTCCATCACTTTCTCAACAGTTAAAAACAGATAAAAAGGACTAAGAAGGAAACTTGAGTATCAGTAACATTGTAATGTCCATGGTATTGGTTACGACCGTATGTTGCAAGTAACCAAAAATCCCATACAACCAAATATACAAAGGGATATTTTGGTTTACTTAACTGGGACATTCAAGTGATAGGTTTGCTTTTAAGCATAGTTGTATCAAGGCATTCAAACAATCTTATCTGCTTTCTGTCTCTTCACTGTTTCTCTATTCACTGTCTTTGTCTCTCTTTGCCTTTCAATATTGCTTACCACTATTTTATTTTATTCTTTCACTCTCTCTATGGAAACATATCTCTGGTGGATACAAGCCCAGGAATCCTTGCAGTTTGGGGTGAAAGCACAAAAGAAACATTCATGTTAATCCCTCAGAAAGGACGTGGATGAACACTTCTTGGGTTTTTATAAGGGGATGATGAATTATTGTCATTGGTCAGCCTGAGAGATGTGTCTACAGGGGATAAAGAGATTTTTGATGGATGGGCTCAATAGAATCTCATGGAAAGTAGGAGGCATTTCCCAAAAGAAAACCAGGTCTCACTGGCTGTCTGCCCACAGCTATGAAAGTGTCCATTAGAAAAGAGACTGGATGGTATTTTTAAAAAAGATGGCAAGGGTAGAGAGCCGAGTTGAGTTGAATGAGATGATCTTTAGATTCCCAGAGTGAGTCTAAAGTCCTGGGATTTTTCATTATTTAGTCAGTATTAAGTATTACTTAAATATTTAAGTATTTTATACTGAGGTAAGATTTTTATTTTGCTTAAAATACTTCCATGAAGTAAACACACACACATACACACACATGCACAGAGAAATAAAGAGACCTATTAAAGTCCAGGGAAGTAGTTATGACAGAGGGAGGACTAAAAAACAAGTCTTATTCCTGGCCCTTTGCTTTTATCCCTAGAGGAAAGCTAACCCTCAGGACCAGGGAGTGGGCAGTCACATTTAGACATTGGATACAAAACTGCTTGATGAATCCAAGCCTCAGGAACCATGAGGACTCCATCAGGAGTGAAGACGAGAGACCTGAGCAAACTGTGTATTTAGGGAGGCAGGAAGAGAGAGTGACCAAGGACTAAAGTGGTTTCTGAGCACTTCACTTTGCCTAAAAGCATCTCCTAGAAATCATGTTGGTTCAGAAATCAGGTAACAAGGATTCCTGGAATGTATCATGTTACACAGTGCTCAGCAGGATAGTGGTTCAGTGGGTAGGCTCTGGGGTCAGGGCAATTTTGTTCATTTCCTACATTTGCTAGTTCTGTGAGCTCTGGCAAACTACTGAATCCCACAAACTCCTAGTTCCTTTAACATTACAATGGTAGACAATAATCATATTTACCTCAGAAGGTTGTGGAGAGGATTGAAAGTACAATACACATTGAGTGCCCGGTACAGTGCCTGGAGCATAGTAAATAATAAGTGTAGCATTTCTTACTATTGTTACTATTAATACTGCTACTATGTTACTACTCTACACCATTATTGTTGCAAACATACTTGGGGCATGTAGGCCTCTGCCTGTTCCAGAATTATAGCATTTCTTCTAAGCAGAGCTTATGATTTAGGACCTTGAGTTTCTCTGGTTTTAGGCAGTGTGACTTGGTGACACTCTGAGGCCAGTGCTTTGGATTTCTTGCATCTGTTAGACAGACCTTGGTATATAGCTCTGAGCGCTCATATTTCTTGGGTAGATACAGAATATAGTCATGACAACTGTTCTAAAAATCATATAGATGGACAGTGGACAGCCAAATCTTGGCAGTCAGGGCTGAAGGCCTCCACTCACCAGCTCGTGGTCAGGAAGGGCTGGCTCAAGAGACTTATGAAAAATAAAACAAATTCCCCTAAATTTCAGAAAAAGAGACCCCAGCTTTGATGTATTTTCAAGAAGGGAATAATAGTTTTCTGCCCTATGTTTGGATCATGCCTATTATGATTTCTAGTAATTAAAGAAAAACAAAATTTTATGGGGTGCCTGGGTGGCTCAGTGGATTAAGCCTCTGCCTTTAGCTCAGGTCATGATCTCAGGGTCCTAGGATTGAGCCCCGCATCGGGCTCTCTGCTCAGTGGGTAGCCTGCTTCCCCCTCTCTCTGCCTGCCTTTCTGCCTACTTGTGATCTCTCTCTCTCTCTCTCAAATAAATAAAATCTTTTAAAAAATTAAATAAATAAAATGAAATTAAAAAAAGAAAAAACAAATTTTAAAGAGCAATAGGCTTTCAAAGGACTTGGGGACAAATTGTAGCAGGTAATAATTATGAGCTAGAACTGGTCATGTAATGTAATTGGTCATGTAAAGACAGGATACTGGGGCTTAAGAGCCTATGCTTTCAAAGAAGGACATTTGAAGATGCTTGTTGCTCATAGAGTTCGTGCCCAGAAAAAACACTGTTAGGTCACAGATATCCCCCCATGCTGAGTTTTCTGGTGAAATAAGATTGGTATTTATAGAATGCTGAATTTCTCGGTCCCTCTTCTCTCTAGACCATTTCATCCTGGAAGGTGTATTCAGAATTCAGGGTACCTCACAGAATTCCTCCAGGAGTCAGGAATTTAAGTGTTCTGTGGAGAGTTGGCCTCCCATGTGGTACTAGTAAAGAACTACTTCCTGTCAATTCTTACAGGAAATAATGGGCCCTTATGTGCTGTGAGGGAATTTGCCCAACTACCCAAAGTAGCTGTTTGTCCACCGCTCCCGCCCAACCTGGCTTCAGTTCAGTATTTGTAGCTTAAAAGGAGATGAGCCATTTCTTCCCTTTCTTACACCCTCTTACTCTCTCTCTTTTCAAAACTTTTTTTTTTTTTTAACAATTAGAGAACAACTGCATAGTTAGTACAGAGTTCCCTTTGTCTTCGCTCAGCTTTTCATATTGTTAACACCAGGCATAACTGAGATATAGATTGCAAAACTAAGAAATTACATAGATACGATATTCTTAAGTGAACTGAAGACTTTATTATAATTTCTTGTTTTCCAACAGTGTCCTTTTCCTGTTTCAGGATCCAACCCAGGATTGTTCTTACATTTAGTTTTCATTCCTCCTTAGTCTCCTCAAATCTGTGACAGTTCTTTTGTCTGTCTTTGTCTTTTGTGACCTTGAAACTTGTCAAGAGTAATCGTATTTTTGTAGGACTCTCAAACTTGTAGGCTCTTTGACTTGAATTTTTTTGATGTTTCTCATGGTTAGATTAAAATTATGGGTATTTCCCTCTTTTTAAAAAAACTACTTTGTTTCTGGCTACTTTTTCAGAAATACTGATGTTGAATATTAAAGAATTAACTAATACGTTAAAGATAAGCTATAGTTGTATCTTCTTATAGGAGGAGAATGAATTAGGTTGAAAAGAAGCTGATTTTTTTTTTTTTTAAATTTTTATGGAGGGAAAGCTCTCCTTAAAGAGAATCTGTAGTTACCTTTAGGCCAAAACATACATTTGAAGGTGTCTTGGATGTTCCCTTTGTACAAATGTTTGGTTATTAAATGGCAAGTTGACCTGTGAGAAATTAAGGCTAACTACTACTGCAAGCAATGGTGGCCCAGGCAAAGGAGGTTTGTAAAGCCATCATGCTTAAGACTTTTCAGAAAATGTAACTAAATGTTGGTTAACAATAGGCAGATTATGACATCTGTTATTTTTATTTAAGGCAACATTACATTTATTCAATACATGTTGATTATCCATTTCTCTTCATTCTAGGCATGATGTTAATCGTGCTCATGATGCATTTAATGTACTATTTGTGGAAAGCATGAGTGAATTGTTTATACACCCTATTCTTATGCACAGTGATGGTCTTTGTAGACCAGTGATGGTTTATAAAGTTGCCATGAAGAGTGAATTCTCAAATACCGAACCATAGCTCCTAGGAAAAATACCGGTTTAGGTTCCTGTGAGCCTCTGGTCACAAAATTTTTGTCAACTAATTAATAGGTCATTTTGTTTTACATGTGTTTCTGTTTAAAGACACCTTGTTTAACATATAGTGTTGAGTCATTAATATTGAACTCACAGCCAACAGTACTAGAACTTAGGTCTGAATGAAACTTACCTAACACATGTACTTTTGCCGTAAGGCACGCCACAGGCTTCTTGTACTTTGGGACACTGGACAGCACTCCTAACACACTAGGTAGACATTTTAAACAGCAAAATCACTAACAAAGGTACAAAAATGTGGAAAACATGGCATTAAATAGACCGTGAAAAGAACACTTGTTTATGAGAATTGAAACAAAGCAGAGTATTGCTTGTTCAACCTTACCTGGAAATGTGTGGTTTATGTCTCAAAATTTTCTCAGCTCTGAGCATATTGGGAAGTGATCATGAAAGCACTGTATTGATTTTGAGGTTACAAATAAATTTCAGTAGATAGGGAAATTCATAAATATGAAATCTATGAATAATAATCAACTGATTTCTACATCCACACTGTATGAAGTAAGAGTTGTCCTTATTTCACAAATTAAAAATCCTTAAGGTTTAAAGATGCTGAGTCACTTCCCTAAAACTAACCGGCTAGTTAGTGGGGGATACAGAAGGTAAATGATGCTCTTCTAGTTCCAAAGGCAAGGCTTCCATATTTGTACTAGGTATCTCTCTGCATTTGAGAAAGCTAAGCTATCTCTTGGCAAATTCTGGAGTCAGTCAGATGCTGTTCCCTTACCCATATTAAGTTGTGACAAGATGAGACATCTCTACTTAGATGTTTGTCCCTAGACTGACCTCAAACAGGATTTAAAGTTTATTTAATCAAATACCACTCCTTCTGAAATAGATACAGTATTTCAAATAGTCTCAGTGTATGCATCCTATAGGAGTTATAAGTCAGTATTCTAGGAGAATCATTACTATATCTTTATATATATGACCTCTCTTTTAGGAGGTTTTTCTCCCTTTATTAAAGTAATTCTTGCTTTTTTAGTGAATTTTGAAAATATAGAAAAGCCCAAAGAATAAAATACAAATCATCCATATTCCTTACACAAAGAAATAATCATTATTAACACTGGCTGTGACTTCTTTCTGTTCTTTTCCCTCATGTTTTTTACAAGTATGTGTATTTATTCAAATATATATATACATATATTAAGAACTAGGGTCTTGCTCTATGTGCTATTTTTCATTTTTTTCATGAAGTAATACTTTTTAGAGATGTTTAAATGTTATTATATGGCTATGCCATTATTTATTGAAGTACTTAGATTGTTTCCAACGTTTAGCTACTTCAAATGCATTTTTAATTAAGCATTAAGATGATTATTAGCACATATTCCTAATAAATTTCTATTATATGGAAATAGAATTTTTGCATCAAAATTATAAAGACTTCTTGATAATTATTGCTAAATTGCTTTCAGGGAGGTTAGAGCAATTTAATTTTCCCACTAGCCTATCTCCCTGTCTTCTTATAAACAGAGTACAATTTAGAGACTTTATCTTAAGTTGTTTTCTTTTAGGCATCTAAACACCTTTGAAATTTTATGAGCTTATATTTTATTTTAAAAGTAAGATTGAAGTTTTTAGAATGTTCTCTAACTGGAATGTTGAAATTGTTCAGATTCCCTTCCTCCCAGTAGTATGTGCCAGGCGGTACCATATGGTGTATCATATAGTGAGAGGAGATGGGCATTGGGTGGCATCCCAGGGCAACACCTAAAGTGTAAGTCGGGAGCACAGGGGAAAATGAACCTATGAAGGGACAGAGACAGGGAGAGGCCCAAAGAACCTGGGGAACAGAATATCACCAGAACTGGGACGAGGCAGTTTCCATAAAGCTGTAAAGTTTCCATTACACAACAGTGTAAATGCTTCAGAAAGTTTTCAAAAAGTCAAGTAAGACAAGAGCTAAAAATTGTCCACTTAAGTGAGTCCAAAGGAAGGACAGAAATCTGGTTTACTGTGGGCTGAGGTGCATGCGTCAGAGACCAGTTTTTTCACATGTGCCTGTTTCTGTTTAGTTCCTGTGGATTCTTTTTGGAGTTGTGTGTGGGGAGTGAACATACAATGGATTATTCTGGAAGCAGCTGGCACAGTGTGCTTCAGGCCACCTGCTTTGGGAGAGCAACAATTCCACAAATGCAAAGAAGCAAATAATTGCAGATACTATCTATCTGCTTTTGAATCCCCATAAAAGGCCAATTCCAAATTTGTTCTAAAAATGGGCAGAAGTTTTCAACTGACCCATCATTGATGAAACATCTTAAAGATGGATTTTAATCAGTGCAGTAGCAATGTAAACTCTTAGCAGGAGGCAGTCAGTTATTTTAGCAATGAGTCTACCCCTGATCTGTGGTGGTAATGGCATTTTTTAATTCAACAAGTGCACAAGTTTACATTTGGGGGTGACTGCTATTTTCACAAGGCAATTTAGAGAACACTACAGAGATTTGTGTTTGAGCAATTATACAGCAGACATTGCCAAGGCTAAGAGGGATGCCCTGAAGCCTGGTGTCCACTCAGATGCCTCCTGGGGGCAGGGACCCTTTTTGGTGAAAGGAACAGCTTCCATGGTGACATGGCCCTTGGGGCTAACTTGGGAAGAGCTGGCTTAGATCTGAGAATTTCTTCCCATTCTGAGTTTTTTTCTCACTTTGCCTAAGAAGGGAATGTGAGATGATAGAGCAATAATAACAGTACTAATGATAGTACTGCTATTGCTAGCTACTACTCACCAAGAAGTTACTCTGTTCTAGGCTATGTGCAGGGCACTTGACAAGTATTATCTAATGCAATCGTCCCTTCAGTCTTATGACATGTGAGCTCTTAGATTTTACAGATGAGAAAAGTGAGACACAGAGCAGGTAAGTGGCTTTAGTGAAGTCACTTGGCTGGTGAGAGGGGACATTGAACACCAAACTTTGGTCTCCCTGACCCCAGGACTTCACCCATTGCTACTTCTTGTAGTGTGTGTATGTAGTGTGTGTATAGGGCCAACATGGCCTGGTGACACAGCAGGCACTCACCAGATGTTCGTTTCCTCCTTTTCTGTGGGTGGTGGAGGCCAGGACAGCAGGCCTGTTATCTCGTTGGCTAGGATGTCCACACACCAAGGACACTGCCTGGACACCGGTCAGTCTAGGATGGAATGACAAGCATGAGGAGGGCAAAGGTCTCAGGGCTCTCTGGACCCTCTGGGGGATTCAAGAACGTTATATAACCTTCTGAGTCATTATTTGTCATTGAGTGGTGATTCTTGCTCCCATTCTTAGCCAGGGTTCATGATTTTTGCTATTAATGAAGTCTTATTTTTTTTTTTTAAACCTGTTTTTTCTTTATCAGTTGAGACTGCTTGTAGTTTTGTGGGGATGAGGAGGTGGTTGAAAGGAGTGTTCTTTTGCATCTGAAATCCGAAGATAATGCTGTGAGGTTAGTGGAGGCTTTTCTAATCAGTTGGGAGCTGAATTAGGAGCTGCTGATGAGGAACTAAGTTTGACTTGAGACGTAGAGGAGAAACTAGCTCTTTTCTCTTTACAGAGACATGAAATTTCACGGCTGCTTCTAGTGCTCCGAGGCCTGAGGGAAAACGGAGAGAGTCCAAAGAGGAAGGCTTAAGGTTATGGTTTCCTAGTTTTCTGCTCAGACTTGCATTTGCTTCTGGAAGTGGTTGGTGGAGACTCCTGTGTGTCACAGCCAAATCCTTGCTGGCTGACAGGACAGAATCGCACCTCCTACAGGTCTCTGAGGTTGTGGCATAACAGGTAGTAGGACACCCCCTTGTGCATCCCGGATCCTGGCCTTTACCCTCCCTTTACCTATCCTGAGAGTGGAACTGCATTCAGGGGCACATCTAACAACAGTCCTTTTATTTTATTTTATTTTAATTTTTAAAGATTTTGTTTATTTATTTGACACACGCAGAGAGAGCATAAGCAGGGGGAGCAGAAGAGGAAGAAGTGGGCTGCGATCATGACCTGAGGGGAAGGCAAACACTTAGCCAACTGAGCCACCCAGGCATCCTAACATCAGTCCTTTTAAAACAAAGAGCTAGGGGCGCCTGGGTGGCTCAGTGGGTTAAAGCCTCCGCCTTTGGCTCTGGTCATGGACTCAGGGTCCTCGGTTTGATCCCCATGTTGGGCTCTCTGCTCAGCAGGGAGCCTGCTTCCCCCTTCTCTCTTTGCCTGCCTCTCTGCCTGCTTGTGATCTCTGTGTCAAATAAATAAAATCTTTAAAAAACAAAACAAAACAAAAACCCAAAGAGCTAAAAGCCTCATCACGCATTTATATATTAAAATACAACATAGGTGCCTATTTTTGAATTTATGTGTTGTAATTAAGTTACACTACTTAACTTTATCTCTATAAGGCCTGCAGGACTCTGACCATTTAGGGTACCATCTGGAAACAGAAAAGAATGAACTCCGGAGTCATACTAGCTGGGCGTGAATCAAAGCTCCAGTATTAACGGGTCGTAGACCTTGGACAAGTCACTTGAGATCTTAGTGCCCCAGTAGCCTCATCCACAAAGTGGAGCTAACAATACTACCTCACAGAGTTGTAGTGAGGGTTAAATTAATATTATTGTTATTATTACTATTATTAGACAATAAGCACTATGTGTTAGATATTATAATTTTAAAAAAGATTTTATTTATTCATTTGACAGAGAGAGAGAGAGAGAGCACAAGCAGGGAGAGCAGGAGGCAGAGGGAGAGGGAGAAGCACTGACATGGGGTTCGATTCCAGGACCCTGGGATCATGACCTGAGCCGAAGCAGAGGCTTAACCAACTGAGTCAGCCAGATGCCCCGATATGATCATTTTTATTATTGTTGTTGTTAAATGTTACAAAATGGTCTATCCTTAGAGGGGACTCCTTGCCAAGACAGCAACAAAAATTATTTGTTAAGGAAATTGTTGTTGGATTTCTGTGTTTAAGCTTTGTGTAACAGTAATGGAAAGTCTGCAATGAGATACCATTTCATATCCACTAGGATAACTATAAATAAAAAGCAAAAAATAAAATGTAAAGGAACGAGAGTTGGTTTGTGGAGAAACTGGAAGCCTCTTACACTGGTGGTGGGAATGTAAAATGGTTCAGCTGCTGTGAAAAGTAGGCAGAGTTTTCTCAAAAATTTGAACAAAGAATTGCCATATCACCCAGCAATTATACTTCTAGTTTTAGATTCAAAAGAATCGAAGCAGTTACTCAAACAAAAACTTGTATACCATGTTCCCAGCAGCAGTATTTACAATAGCCAAAAGATGGAAACCATCCACATGTCCACCAATTGATGAACAGGTAAGCAAATAATGGTAGATACATACAATAGAATATTATTCAGCCATAAAAAGGAATTAGGTACTGGGGCGCCTGGCTGACTCACTTGGGAGAATATATGACTCTTGATCGTGGGGCTGTGAATTCAAGCCCTGTGTTGGGTGTAGAGTGTACTTAAAAATAAATTCTTTTTTTTTTTGAAAGATTTTATTTATTTATTTGACAGACAGAGATCACAAGTAGGCAGAGAGGCAGGCAGAGAGAGAGAGAGGAGGAACCAAGCTCCTTGCAGAGCAGAGAGCCCGATGTGGGGCTCGATCCCAGGACCCTGGGATCACGACCTGAGCCTAAGGCGGACGCTTTCACCCACTGAGCCACCCAGGTGCCCCTAGAATATGTAAATTCATAGAGACAGACAGTAGATTAGCGATTGCTGAGGGCTGGGGAGAGGGGAGAATCAGGAGTAACTGTTTAATGGATACAGGGTCTTATTTTGGGATGATAACAGTGTTTTGGAAGTAGATGGTACAACATTGTGAATGTTCTAAATGACGCTTTAAAATGGTTTCTTTTATGTTATATAAATTTTGCCTCAATTAAAAAAGAGAAATGAGATAATCTGTTCCTGATTAAGAAAATAATTATTTTCTTTTCACTACTTTTAAAGTTATTAATAAAATTACTTTCTATGATATGTCTTTTAAAATTCCACTTTATTGCATTATAATTTACTTGTAATAGAACGAACTGATTTTAATTCAGTGAGTTTTAACAAATGTATATTTACATGTAACTCTTAGTTGAACCAAGAAATATGATATTCCAATTAACCTAGGGAGTTTACTTATACCCTATTCAAATAATTAATCTAATTTTGATTACCAAAGAACAGAGTTGTCTATTCCAGAAATAGAATCCATAAATGGAATCAATATTATGTACTCTTTGATATCTGGCTTTTTTTCACTCATTTTAGTCTCTCTGAGATTCATTCATATAGTTCTGTGTGTTATTATTTCATAACATTTTATGTTAAAAATATTCTATTACAATATTACAATATTGAATATTACAATATTCTATTACAATATTACATTAAAAGAATTCTATTACAATATTATACCATTAGTCAGTTATCCATTCACTTGTTGATGGACATTTGGATTACTTCCAATTTTTAGCTATTATGAAAAACATGTTATAAATATTCTTACATAATGCTTTTTGTAGAAATATGCTTTCTTTTTTCTTGGGTAAAAATTTAGGAGTGAAAGTGCTGGGTTAAAAGTTTAAGTGTATATTGACTTTTAAAGATTTTAAAGATTATCTATTTTCCCAGATGTACCATGTTGCCCTACCAAACATACTGTATTTCTGATTGTCTCCTAACTTTGTCAGAGTTGGTATTGTTAGCCTCTTTAATTTTAGCTATTTTGGTCAGAATGAAGTAATATCTCATTGTGGCTTTAATTTGCATTTCCTTTATGACTAATGATACTGAGTATTTTTTCAGGTATTAATTAACTACTCATATAACTTAATTTTTTATTCTTCAAGTAGAATTGACATACAAGGTTATATTAGTTTCTTGTACAATATAGTGATTTGACAATTCTATATATTACATACCACGGTAAGTATTGTTACCATCAGTCACCATTTAACATTATTCTAATATTATTGACTATATTCCCTGTGTTATGCTTTTCATGTCTGTGCCTAATTTATTTTATAACTGGAAGATTGTATCTCTTAATCCCTTTCCCCTATTTCACCCATCCTTCCATTCTCCCCGCCTCTGGTGACCACTGGTTTGTTCTCTGTATTTGGGAGTCTGTTTCTATTTTGTTTGCTTATTTGTTTGTTCCTTTGTCCATTCATTTATAGATGGACTCCTAGACTGTTTCCATATCTTAACTATTGTAAATAATGCTGTAATAACAAGAGTGCATATATCTTTTTAAATCAGTGTTTTTGTTTGATTTGGGTAAAATACCCAGTACTGGAATTACTGGATGGGGGTATTTCTATTTTTAATATTTTGAAAAACTCCATACTGTTTTCCACAGGGACTATTACATCAATTTAGATGATAAATATATCTTATTCTATGTCTTCTTTTCAAATATTTGAGGGTTTTCTATTATCTTATTTTTGTAATTCAGTTCCACTGCAATTAGAGAACAATGCTTTGAAATTTCTTGAGCTATCTTAGGCAATGTGCCCTGTGCACTTTAAAGGGATATGTGTTCTGTTGTTGGTATAGTACTATATAAATGCCAGTTTGGTCATATTGGTCAAATTTTTTTATATTCTGGGTTTTTCCCCTACTTTTATCAATTAAGACGGATGGACAATAAATCTCCAGGTATAATTATAGTTCTCCTTCCCTCATTTCCCTTGTTCTTTGTTCCTTTGTTATTCTTTCTTTGTCTTCTTTTAGATTATTTGAGAATATTTTACTTTTCTATTACATCCTTTACTTTTGTTTTTAGCTATACTTTTTTTAATTTCTAGAGGTGACTCAAATGATTAAAAAACATCATTTATCTTATCACATTCTTCCTTGAATTGATATCATAATTAAATAATTATTATAATGAAAACAATTCCCTCCCGTCATCTGTTCTAATATTGGCATAGATTTATTTAGTTTTATATATGGTATATACCCCACAAAAGACTGACAAAGGCAAACCACAGAATGAGTGAAGATATTTGCAAAATTTGCGACCAATAAAAGGCTTGTATCCAGTGTACTTAAAAAAACTACAGGGCGCCTGGGTGGCTCGGTGGGTTAAACCGCTGCCTTCGGCTCGGGTCATGATCTCAGGGTCCTGGGATCGAGTCCCACATCAGGCTCTCTGCTCAGCAGGTAGCCTGCTTCCCTCTCTCTCTCTCTCTCTCTCTCTGCCTGCCTCTCTGTCTACTTGTAATCTCTCTCTGTCCAATAAATAAATAAAATCTTAAAAAAAACCCTACAGATCCATAAAAATGCAGACAACCTAGTATAAAAAGGTTTGAAAGGAGAATTTTAAAAAAAGAAATTTAAATATCCAATAAACACCTAAGAAAGTGATCAATCTCATTAATAATCAGGGAAATGCCTGATTTAAAGTCACAACGAGAGCACTAACAAAACCTCTCATACATAGCTGGTGGCACTATAATTAGTACAACCATTTTGTGAAGTCGGCAATATTTTCTAAAATTGAAGCTGTTGTGATTTCCTGACTTAGGGGTTCCACTTCTATTGAAATACAGGCATATATGCCCCTGAATACATATCCAAGAATGCTCATAGTACCTGGATTCATTATAGCTCCAACAAGAGGTAGCATCCCAAGTTCCTGTTAAAAGAAAAAAGGATGCAGAAATAGTGCATATTTGTGCAATGTAATATTATCCATTAAAGTGCAAGGGCTATAGCTGAATGGGACATCATGCACAAATCACACCAACAGTAGAGCCACACAGTCTATACCCACAAAAGAATACATACTGTTTGATGCCATCTTTTTTTTTTTTTTTCCAAGATCTTATTTATTTATTGGACAGAAAGAGAGATCACAAGTAGGCAGAGAGGCAAGCAGAGAGAGAAGGGGAAGCAGGCTCCCTGCTGAGCAAACAGCTGGAAATGTATAATGCCATCTTTATGAAGTTTAAAAATTATAGTATTTAAAGATGTATATGGGTTGATAAGACTTTAAAGAAAAGCAAGAAAATGCTTACCATAAAAATCAGGAAAATGTTTCATTTAGGTAAGCAGTGGAATTGATTTGGAATGGTATTTTTCTGACCTGTGTGGTGCATATGCAGGTTTGCTGTATAATCATTTGTTATGTTTTTGTTTTATGTACTTTTCTGTATGTGTATTTAACAAAATAAAGTAAAAAACACATTTGGCTAGGCTGTTCTCTGAAGGATAACGGTGAAACTTTTCCATCCCTTATTGAATAGATCCCTTACTTCATAAAGTTATCAGCCAATAGATAGAAATATGGGCTTGTTCCCAGTGTATATTAAGGAGATATATTTTGAAACCCAAACAATGGACCTTTTCTTTTTTATATATATATATATTTTTAAAGATTTTTTTTAAAAGATTTTTTCTTTATTTGTCTGACAGAGATCACAAGTAGGCAGAGAGGCAGGCAGAGAGAGAGGAGGAAGCAGGCTTCCTGCTGAGCAGAGAGCCCGATGCGGGACTCGATCCCAGGACCCTGAGATCGTGACCTGAGCCGAAGGCAGCGGCTTAACCCACTGAGCCACCCAGGCGCCCCAATGGACCTTTTCTAAGACATAATGTTCATCTGGAAAATTTTGGGGTTTGGCCCAGTGCTAAAATTTTGTTGTCTGAATAAATGAATTAATGAAGGAGAAAGTGACCAGGTAAAAAAATACAGAATGGAGAGAAAAAAGAAAATAGAATATGTGATGAGTTGTTAATACGTTGTTTCTTTCATTTGGGATAATTGGAAGTCCATGAGATCTACTTCAATTTTCCCTACTCTGTTTAGAAAAGTAATTACAAAATTTCAAAAAGCATTGACTGGCAAAAAGTTGACAACCCAGGTCACATTGCAGTATACCTTACAAGCACTGCCTTTGAGGCAGTTCATTTCTTCTTTGGACAACTTTTGGTATTTCCATATTCTTTTTGACAAATAGTTGGGGTCTGTCCTCAGATTTTCAACCAAAAGCAGTTTTGAAGATAAAAGGAAGAAACACCCTTATGATGAAAATGTATTTAGGAAAAGGTATAAGGCTTTTCTCTTAGCATTTTTAAAAAATAAGCCCTGTGTCTGTAAGGACCCGAATAGCTTGCTCGTCATTGAGTGAGCACCTGAAAATATCAAATACTCAACAGAGTCGAATGACCAAATTCTTAACTTCCATGGGAATATGGACTGTAACATTGTTGTGTACCTTCCCATTGTCCTAATTATCCTAATATTTTAGTAAAATCTGTAAGATTTAATGGAGTGACTTACCTGAGAGGCAGGGTCAATTTTGTAATTAAACACAGACACACAGGGATGCCTGGGTGGCTCAGTCAGTTGGGCGTCTGCCTTTGGCTTGGGGTAATGATCCCAGGGCTGTGGGATTGAGTTCTCCCTGAGGCTTCTTGTTCGTCAGGGAGCCTGCTTCTCACTCTGTCTGCCACTCTCTCTGCTTGTGCTTGCTTGCTCTCTCTCTCTCTCTCCCTGAAAATGAGTAGATAAAATCTTAAAAAAAAACAAAAAAACAAAAAACAACCCACAGACACACATACATATAAAGAGGTGACAAACTGCCAAACACATTCCTCTAGGTTGAGTGGAGGTCCTTCCTACAGGAAAATACAGCCAGAGGCACAGAGGTTCTCCTCCTACTGCTCAGTCAGATTAAATTCAAGAGAGCAAATCCCCAACAGCACACACATAAACACATTCGTATCTGCCCCTTCCAAGCCAATGTGCCATCTAAAACTATAACACAATGACTGGTGATCTAAATTAATAGGCATTTTTGTGATGACTGGTCACAAGGTTAACCTGTTAGAGCTGAAGAACAACTGTCAGTTACTCTTTTCTTTCTTAGCACTAAATTGAATGAACTTGGATTAAATTCCAAAAAACAAACTTTCGCAAAGTATTGAAAATATTGTGCATATCATCCCTGAAACTATATGCATTTTAACTTTAGACCCTGAGCTCTCCCCAACCTTTTTTTTTTTTTTTTTACTGTTCTGTTAGTCACCATTCAGCACTTCATTAGTTTTTGATGAAGTGTTCCATGATTCATTGTTCATGTATTGAGCTTTCCCTTTAAAAAAAATAAAAGAAAATTTTTTCACTTGGGCATTTATTTGTAGCACAGTGTTCTACAACTCTTTTTATTACACATTCTCCCCCTCTTCAGACAGGTAAACTGATTAATAAGAAGAATGTTCGATTGGCAATAAGTAATTCACTTGAAATATGTTCTGTTAATGCATTCCTGTTAAGGGGATGGCCAGGAAGCTTCCCATTATTGTTAGCCTCAATGAAGTGGAAACTATTCAAGAAAGTTTACTCTACTCTTGGAAAAATTTGTTGTTCTCTCAACAAGAGAAGGTGGTATCTTAGAAATTCTCCCTAGACTAGAGACAAAAGCAGTTTCTAGGGTTTTTATTCTGTTTTTCCTTTTTCATGCCTTACTTTATGTAAATTCCTAGACAATATCAATAGTTAGTCTATATAGTAGTTCCCCCTTATTTGTCGTTTCCTGGTTTCAGTCACCTGTGGTCAACTGCTTCCAGAGCAAATGTTCTTCCTTCTTGAGTGTCCTCAGGTCCTTATGAAGAGAATAGCAGCCTGATGCTGTGTCACAAAGGCTATACTATTCTCCTCACTTCATCTAATCACATAGACCTTTTCTCTTCTCCATCATCACAAGATGGATGAGTATGGTACAGTAAGATATTTTGAGAGGGGCCATAGTCACATAACTTTTATTATAAGATATTGTTATAATTATTCTATTTTATTAGTATTGCTGCTAATCTCTTACTATGCTTAGTTTATAAATTTCATAGTGTCATAGCTATGTATATATAAGAGAACACATAGTATATATAGGGTTTGGTACTATTGGTTTTAAGCATCCACTGGGGATCTTGGAACATATCCCTCCCCCCGCCCCCAGATGAGGGAGAATGGCTGTAAGAAAGAAAAGACACATTATGGGCTTACATGAGATGGGAATCTCACTATTGCCACAAGTTGGCCCCTTCTGATATGTTGTTAGACTAATATGACAATGGCTGACCTACTCTTAAAATATCTGTGTTGGTTGCACTTTTGAGTGAAAATAGGTCCAGAAGAAGTTCTTGTGGGGAGGGGGAGGGTCCTCATGTCATTTTTACAATACAATTTTTAAAGCAACAAAATCCCAGCTGTATGCAATTGAGATTAGGTTGAAAAGGACAGTCAGCACATGTACGCTTTTGCCTGCCAAAGGTTGAGGGTTGGAAGATCAATCTGAGTCACCAAATTGCCTCATTTTATCTGAGTATTAGCTTAGGGGCAGGTTATGGTGTTAGCTTATAAATGGGGCACAAAGCATGTTGAAGCTGGAGAAATTCATTCTGCAGAGGAAATGCTAGGTAACTAAAATGTTGACTCCTTGCCCATAGTGTGTGTGTGTGTGTGTGTGTGTGTGTATTATATATATAAGATACATATATTCTATATATATAGAAATAGAATATATAGAGAAGTCAATGTACTGGCTAAACTTTTGTTCATGTGACAATTTGTCAAAATTACCTAAATGTGAAGACAATTTACATCAGTAGAAATTATTTCTCTTTTATTTTATCACCATTATTACTACTTGTTAAATGTTGGTCATTAAATCTCGAATGTTTTAAATTCTAGATAAAAAGAAATTTTAATTTTTAGATGGTTATTTTCATGTATTTTTAATATGGTAAATAGGCATTTGAGGTAAATGGTAAAAATTCAAAATTTTCTCTTCATAAAATAGTAAAATGTTATATATGAATATAACAGTTTGGGGGTCCCCGGGTGGTTCAGTCATTAAGCATCTACCTTTGGCTTAGGTCATGATCTCAGGGTCCTGGGATAAAGCCTACATTGGGCTCCTTGCTCAGCAGGAAGCCTGCCTCTCCCTCTCCCACTCCCCTTCTCTTGCTGTGTCTCTCTCTGTCAAATAAATAAATAAAATCTTTTAAAAAAATGAATATAATAGTTTGGGGGTAGAAAACAAGAATGATAATCAGCTTTTAATAGGATGACATATGTTTTGAATTATTAAATTTATGTATATAATATTCAATAAAAAAGACATAGTTTTGCCTATATAAATTAAAAAAAGGTGTCAGGCAGCCCCTATGCATGGCTTTTCTTTAGGCAAAAGAGACATCATTCTAGTTCAGTTTTCAAACATTTTGTTATGTAAACATGCTTGTTTTCTTTGTCTCTCTGACTGCAGAGATGACTCAAATATGTCCATGCTGTGGTCCACAAATCCTTCCTTTTATCTTAACTTAGGCATATATTATCAGAGAGAGAAAAACAAAAGAGAGAGAGAGAAAAAAGGTTGGGGCAGAAGTAGAAGACAGAAAAGAGAAAGAGAGAATGTCCAAATGGAAATTTCCAGAAATTAGTCAAGATTAAGCAGAACTAAAGAATGTGAACTGTGTACATTCAAGTTTTATACCTGGTAAACTGCAAAAATAGTGTTTGGAATACATTAAGTTGAGAAAACTCAGAATTGTTTGCTTACACAGATACCCCTTTATGAAGGCACAAAGTACGTAGTTTCTATAGGTTGACTTTCTAGTTGTTGGCTTCTATTTAGGAATATCATCTTTTGGCACAAGGAGAGAAGCCTAGACATGGAAATAAAAAGAACAATTTTCTCTTTTTTATGTTTGGAATTTAAACATAAGAATGAATATCAAACATAGAATCTTGTTCCCAAAGTTACTCATTTCTGCTGTGGGAGACTGCTGTGTTGTCATAACTCCTGGATATGTTTAGTGTTAGTGGCTTTGCTACAACTTTCATAAAAAACCATTCATTCATTCATGCATTCATTCATTCATATATTTATTCATTTATTACTTCATTCATACAGCAAATATTCATTGAATAGTTCTTTAGGCAAAAGTCCTGTTCTCTGGAGATATACTGGTAAACAAGACAGACAAGGACCTTGCTCTTAGGTTGCTTCTATTAGAAGGGAGGACAGAGAGAAGTCAGCTAAACAAATGAACAAGCTACTTCACACAGTGAAGTAAATAGAGCTGCAAAGAGAGAGGGATTGCCTCATTGTATGTGTGAGTTGGGGGGCGGGTGTTGGTGACCTGGGAAAGCAGGTCTGGGGGTGATGCATGAAATGAGTCATGAGTGACAAGTAGAAGCAAACCATGCCTCTAACCAAAAGCAGAGTGTTCTAGGCAGAGGGAGCAGCAAGGTGCAGAGCCCCAACAGGAGCAAGCTCGGTTTCTTTGAGGAACAGAAAGAAGGTTGGTGTGGTTGAGGAAGACAAATCTTGCTAAAAGGCAAGGTCAAAAGGAAGGCATGGTCTCATCACATGGCTAGGAAGCTAAGCTTTATTTTATTTTGGATAGACACTGTCTACTTTATTTTTTGTCATTATTGCAGCAACATAAACAGGTGTAGCATGGAAAATCTGTTGTGTTAGTAGTTTCTTCTATTCAATGAAAAATACTCCATTCAATTAATTTTTCCCTTATTGAATTGACTTAAAAAAATTACAAAGGCTTCGGGTTTGTCTCATGCTGAAGGGCATAAGAAGAAAATGAGAAGAATATAAGCTTCACCACAGGAAACTATAAGGCTAGAAGGTGGCCTTCCCACAGCTCTGTGGAACTTCAGGTGTGCCCTTTAGCCGAGTCTAACTGGGCCAAATAAAACACAAGGCTTAGCACATCTTGCTCAAGAATATTGGAGAATCTATAACTTCAACACGTGTGATTCATATTCTCATGACAGAGTTGCCATTAAACTTTGAGGCTAGTGAAACATAGACAAGTGCCTACAAAAGCTCGAGTATGGGCCTGCCCCAAGAAAGCAGGTTCTCACTCGTCGTAGGGAAGTTCAGAGGAGGAGCTGAGGTCAGCCTACTCTGTGCTAATCAGGTTAACACCAGAAGCTGAGAGCTGATCAGGCAACAGGCTTTGGGTTATTTAAAAAAAAAAAAAAATGTAACTTATTTTTTATGTAGAATCTTTTTGACTATAAAGGTTTAGAGAGCAACGTGTAACTTTATTTGACAGTGATGTGAAATCTCATCTTCATTATCCTTAAAGTAGGTTATACTTCTCTTTTGTCTTTCTTGTTAATAATTCATGAAAAATATAGGGGGTCTGTAGGGTTTAGTAAAAGGATGTATTTCAAACTTTGAGACAGGCGAAAGCAATCTTTTCCTAATAAGCTTTTACTTGTTCCATTTAACTTTCCAATCACTTGATCAACAAATATTTATTTTAAGTGACAAGCTCTGTAGCAAAATCCACCTCCAGTCCTTTTCCGTGAAGCAATGCTGTATATGTGTGGGGCAGAGAGCGTCCTGAATGACAGTCCAACATAGCACACTCACGACCATGTTTCACAGGAAACATTTTGGTGGATTCCATACGGGAAGACGGTGAGGAATGGTGGCAAATATACAGGCTTGGCTATCTGGGTGAACTCAGACGAGTTCCTCACATTTGCTGAGGGGCCCCTGTTTTGATATCAATAAAATGGCGATAATACCTATCCTAAAGGTTTTGTGAATTTAAACGAGGTTATGTGTGCCTAGTGCCTGTAAATAGAAACTGCTTGAATAAGGGCAGCTGTTACTACTATTTCATATGAACTTAATGAGTTGCCAACATTACTGCTTAAAAGCTTGAGGGCTTTGGTAGGAAAAAAAAAATAGATTTTTGCTTCTGATCTCCTTTTCTCTTTCTAAAGTAACATCTCTCTGCTCCTATATCTTTTAAAAAATAGTTTCATGTTTTAAATAGGGAGCCTCAGGCTTATCTAACTTCTCACTGTGGTGGGTTTTCCTATCTAGTGCAAATCTGTCAAGACATTTCTAAAAAACTGATCATGTAATTGACTAGTTACATTGCTTTATTATTTCTAAATTTGGCATCTCAGAGGTAGATATGATAATTAGTACACATGGTTTTCTGAAGAACCATTAAACAGTTTATTTTTAAAAAGTTTATCTCACAGGTAGAAATGATGCAGAAAGATTTGGAAACACTTTTCTCTCTGGGCCTGGGGCTAATGTTCTCAGATAGATGTGTGAGGATATTCCTCCTTCATTTTTGAAAGATTACAGCGGCTCTATATGTTAAACTTGACTGAAGAACCACCAGCTAAATCAATGATCCTAGGAGAAATGAGTGAATATCTGTTGAACATAATCCAATTTACTGCAGTGCTTAAAAAGCATGCAATAAAATATCTTTGCCCTAAGGTTGAAGTGCAAATGTCAAACAAACCAAGCCTACCTTTCCAGTCTCATATTTCAGCACTGTTTTTTGTATGCACTCTTATCTTAGGTATCTAAGACAGTTGGGCGCTCTCCCCCAAATGTGTTATAAAAGTTTCCACCTCGGCCTTTTATCAATGGAGATGATGGAGAAGTGGGAGTTCAAGTCACCACATTCTTGGTTTGTAGCAAAAAGCGGTCTGGGCTAGGCTGGAATCCAAACCCAGGAGGTCGATATGGTTTGAAACAGCAATGAGGGACATTTTGGTGGTTGCGTGGGAGGTGGGGGGGATGGTTTCAGTTTCAATAGAGTTTGGGATTTTGAAGAAGGGAGTCCAGATGGCCCATGCAAAAGAGTCCAAAGTGATGCCTGGCCCTTGGGCTAGATACAGTACCTGCCATCTAGTAGGCACTCAAAAGATGTTGGTTAAGAGAGTTAAGTATTCACCTATGACCACTGCAGACCTCTTCCCTGCTATCACCCTGGTCTGAGCCACTCTCACCAGCACTCCAGAGATAGTTGACTAATTGGTCATCCAGTTTTCATATTTTCTTTTCCCAAGTCAATTCTTGCATTTCTCTGCTTAAAACTTTTAATTGTTTCTCGTCTCACAGGGAGGCGTATCTTTACAGTGGTTCATGAGACCCTACATGATCTGTCCCTTGTTTTCTCTCTCTCCATACAGTTCAACTTCCCTTCAGTCCCAGCCACACTGGCCTTCACGCTGTGCCTCGAATACGTCATTCCTCCAATGCACCATTCGTTCTCTAGGACAAAAACACTTCCCTCATCATGCCTGGTAGTCACAAGAGTCACATGACTTGCCTCCTCCAAGGATCTGCTAAAACATTGCTTTCCTTAGGAGACCTTCCAGAATATCCTACCTAAAATCACACTTTTTCAACCCATTCCTGTCTTCTGCTGCTATTGTTCTCCATGGCACTTTGCACCGTTTGACAGATATTTTAATTTTTATTTGCTTGTGGTCTGATTTCTTCAGTGGACTGTAAGCTTCAGGAGGGTGATTGTTCTGGCTGTTTTGCTTGCTTTAGCACTAAAAATATTTCTTGCACTTTGTATGTCTTCCATCACTATTTGGTCAATTAATTCAGGAAGTTTTTACCATCTTCCTAGTCAAAGTTGTTTCTTTCTCCTTTATTTTCCCGTAGCATCTTCTCTGTTTTGCTGTATATATTGTATTCTAAGGACTGTAGACTCAATATGCATATTGCTAACCCCTCCTCCTAGATGGGTGCTCAGTGCTGACTATCCCATGTCTCTAATACATCCTTTTATGAATTGAATTTATGCTCTTGGAGACATACTGTTAACTGTTTACTTTTTTCTGCTGACCTACTCTTGTCTCACATTAAAAATCAAACACTTCTTAGAGACCTAGTAGTTGCATTCTCATTTTTATGTGAACAGCCCATCCAAATAGAGAGTTGCTAGTATTTACTTAATCTCCCATATTTTTAATTGCTCTTTTTAAATTGATGTATAGTTGACACACAATGTTGCATCAGTTTCAGGTATACAACATAGTGACTCAACAAGTTTCATGTGTTAGGCTCTGCCCACCACAGATATAACTACCATATGTCATCATACAAAACTACTACAAGACTATTGATTAGTCAGTCTTCTATATTTTTAAGTTAATTCTTTCTTTGTCCATGGCTGGTCATTTTGTTGAGAGGCATAAAGTACTTGATGTTGCCCAGAACAATCTCAATTTAAAGCAATGATGTAAATTAAATGAAGAAGTTTGGGGCTCCAAAGTCTGTGTCATAACATTAAAAATTGACTTCACCATAAAGAAGAAATAAAAATGGGAAAGTGGATAGGGATGGGAAAGAAAAGAGAAAGGAATACTCAAGTTAGGCACTAGGTACTATCATGCCACAAATACTTATTTGCCTACTTCTGCACTAGGAACTGGAGAGTGTTTCCCAGTTTCTTCTTATAGATCACTGCTGTGCACATCGTTCTGATTGTGTACTACCCAAAGGGGTCATAGCAATGGAGGTTGTGTTCACATAGAGACATTCTTCTATTGAACTTTTAAAATTGCTCTATCCTAACTTCACTTCAAAGAAGGATGATCCGCATATTTTATGACAGATTTTTCTGGCTTGGTACAGCAAGGAGTTTTGTTCTAGTAAAGCTGGCATAAGTGTGACAGATTTCCAACAGATGAACATACAGTGTCCTATTACAACAGAGAAGATGTGCATAATTACATTTTACCTCGTAAAAGAGGAATGAGCTTAATAATCAAAAAAACTTCTTGATCTAATAACTTGGACCTTGAAACAAGGAGCTTCTTACTGAGTATCTTGGTGAAAATCTTTTTTTAAAAAAAAAATCTCCTATTGGTTTTAGTATACTGGCTTAATTGGGTATCATATGCTATGGTTTATACCATCTGCTATTTGTTTCTTGGATCAGAATTATACTGCTGAATTACCAATTAATCTACAAGTTCTTATATTATGACACAAATTACTATGTAATGATACAATTTCCATTAATAATCTACAAAGTATGTTTTGCATAGATACCAAATAGAGATTACCATATAACAATTTGTTAATTGCATTATAGAGTTGGCTTTTTTTGTTACTATGGAAGTGTTGTTTTAGAAATTAACCTCTTAAAATCTGGAGACATGTTATATATTTTTAAATGTTACAAATTTTTGAAAAATGTGTTATTTCCCCTCAGATGTTGAAAGGAAAATTTAAATCATTAGTATCAGAAAACAAATAATTGGGAAACTTTTGGAAAAGAAAATTAAGAGAAATTTTGGTTGGTTAAATAAATGTTCTGGAGAAACAGGTGGAATGACAGAATAAAAAAGAAAAGGACTTCAGAACCATAATTTTCAGCAGAATGGACCATAGATACGTCAATAATGGAGCAGAATGTTAATTACACTTCAGTGTCAATTCTAAATGAAGAATTTCAGGAAAAAGTTGAAGTGGAAAAACCTCAAAAAGAATTTACTAAACTGAATATTCTATTTGTAGATTCAGGTTCATGGTCATCTAATTTGAATGTGAAATAAAAGGACATGCCATTCTTGTTGAAAAGAATCCAATTCTTGCAAGAAAGTATAACAGTCCTAAAGAAACTATAGTTAAGAATATTTCAGAAATGATCATACACAGATTCTTCCAAATGTTGAAAATGATTAGATTATGCCCTTCTACCTCAAAAGATATTTTTTGTCTCCATTGTAAATGTTTTAGGGATAGAAAAAAAAATCCACTAATGAAAGAAAGTATGAAATGACTGTCAGCTTTTATTATATATTCTTAGTAAACATAAACAAGTACAATGCACATCAGGCATAATGGAAGTATTCAGAATTGAAATCTTACAGAAAAGTTTTATAACTCCTGGTGCTAACAGAGATTACTTGGAAAGAGAAAAATATCTATATTCTATGATTGACCTCTTAATCTGCAGGGTTCAATTTTTGGCAAGGCTATGTCTAGCATCAGAGAATTATTCAAGAAACTTGATGAGACAACAGTGATTTGCTGTATTTTTTGGAAACTATAGCAGAATTTTATACCATGGAAGACATATGCACAGAATACAAACATTGGCAACGTATCATACTTCTAAGGGGATAGAATACAAAGCCAAAATTATAAAACTGCAGCAGAACTGTTTGGATAGCAAGAAATGTAAAACATGACTTAATTATTTTAGATACAATTCCTGATGTGTGCCAAATAGAGTAAAGAGCAATTATTACTAGATTTATGGATTATGGAAATGCATATATTTCCATATGTGAATTCTTCAGTTAGAATTTTGCCATGTAAGTTAATTAACTAAAGACTTATGTACATTTCTTGTGGACTAAACAACTTAAAAAGACAATTTTAAAGACAAAAATAATTTGAGAATCTCCATAGATGCCTCTGGGATTAGCCTCATGTCTTAAGGACAAGTAATGTAAGTATATATAGAAAACAACAGATTGCACAACAGAATCTTTAATTCGTTTATCTGCGCATTCTTTAAACTAGATAGTTGATAGTACTGGTAAACCACTAAATTTTAATTATCTTTCAAGAACTACCCAACCATTTTTTGACTTCAGTCAAACATTGAATTGCATTTAAAACAAATGTACTAAATATAAAAAACCCTTAAAAACCTTTAACAAATATGAGATGGAGAAGTTTGGAGAAGTCAACTGATAACATTGTCACTAAAAACTGTGTTAGAAGCAGAGTGTGATGCCCTTTTAGAAATTGTTGCTGATGTAATTAGAAATACCTAAATATGTAGATAGATATATTAATGGCATAGACTTACAAAGAATAATAACATGCAATATTAATACAGAAATAGAGGTCATAATAATAAAAATAGTAATATATAGCAATAACATCATAATACAACCATTACTACTAATACATAATAATGTTACAATAAGATTATCATTTTAAAAGTGTTTTTCAATATTTAAAAAAACTATCACAGATGAGGACTGAATAATAGTGTATAAAATTATTGAATCACTGTATAATACACCTGAAACTAATATAACACTGTATGATAATTATATTAGAATTAAAAATATTTTTAAGTTAAAAAGGTAAAAAAAAAAAGACTATCATAATCTTTTTACAGTTCTAGGTCAGGGGTTTGCAAAAAGGTTAGATAACAATATTTTAAGCTTGTGGGCCACCTCTACCACTGTAGTATAAAAGTAGCCCTAGACGCCACATAAGCAAATGAGCGTGGCTGGATTCCAGTAAAATTATATTTATGGATATTGAAATGTTCATTTCATAGAATTTTCATGTGTCATGCTATACTATTCTTTTAACATTTTCTAATCATTGAAGAATGCAAGAGCCATTCTTAGCTCATGGGCTGCACAGAAACAGATGGTGGATGAGATTCAGCCTGTGAGCCATTGTTTGCTGACTTCTGTTCGAGATGACATATATACTTTGAAAAATTGTAGAAATGAATACAAATTTATAATTGAAATTGACTGATGAACATGGTAAGGAGTACAGATGGGACGGCATTGTGCAGCCTTAATTCTCTCCAAATACTTACCTGGTTCTTGGTTTATATTTAAGTCTGTCAGTGGTAGTGGAGGATTTATTCTCTAGTGGAAAATCTATTAAACATGATTTAAGGCCTACAGTAGCACAAAAAATATAGTCTCACCAAATGGCCATTTTTATAGAATGAGACATAATTACAAACAAAGTAAAATTGTTGTAATAAATGTATTTGCCAAGAAAGCATGTTGTGTAATTATTTTAAGCAAAATACTAAATTGAAATTAGTTGGTATTATTAATTTTTGTGTTTACAATTTTGAGTTTTATATTGTTTTACACTCAGTAATTTGATTCGTGGATTTTATAAAGAATGACTCTACATTTGTTGTAGTCATAACTGAGAAATACATACTATACTGACTTAAAAACTTTTACATGAGGAAGAGATGTCTTTTTTTCATTTGTATGGAGGCCCTCTAGGGCCTGATGGCAACCAGTCCTTGTTGATAGGGGTGAGGAACCACGTCCATGACAGTCCTAAGGGAGAGAGATTACAAAGATGAACAAGACTTGGCTTCTTGACTAGTCTGGAGCTGGACATTTTGTAGTTCTAATATTTATTTAAAAGCAAAGACTCTAGTAATTGTTTTACTCCCCGTTGTTTTGTGGCAGTGGCTTAATGCCCAGGATTTTACTTTAAAATAGAGAGCATTGTAAAAGGATGAAAAATGGAAGCCCGTCAGTCACTATGCTGTTATATGTAACTGCTACCTGGTGAGTTTTGGATTGTTTACTCTACCTCCTATCTTTAGCAGCATGTGGGTAAAGTCAAGAAGCTTCACAGACTGAGATTAGCCTCCTGTTTTAAGGACAAAGATTAGTCCGATTGACGGGACCTGTCAGTTCTGTGATCAGCAAAAATGTAAACCGAAGGTGTCTTTAGGTACAGAAAGAAATTCCTCAAAGCCCAAATTCATTGGCTTTTAGACAAAAATAAAAAACCTCTAGAATTGTATAGTCAAACAAAACTTAAAAAAAAAAAAAAACTTTGAAATGCATGTAGACTGTTTGAAGATAAAAGAAGGGTTGTTTACGAGCCAATGATGAAAGTGTGCAAGGGCCACAGGTATTTTGCAATAGACTTCTGGAGATCTCATTAGAATTTGAAAGCGCTGTGAGGAAAAGAAGTTCTTTAAAGCTGGCTGAGCTTTAGTAAGGTGAGTCACATCTGGAAGCAAGGATCTGAGAGAAGTTCTTGCCCTGGCGGTGGTGTGTAGACTGATAGGAGTCAGTACTGAATGTCAATCTGGTTATTGGTTCTTATTATAAACCTTTTGAAAGCACGACTATATAAAAGGCGGAGACCCAGTGCAACCATCTCTCTTCAATCTTACATGACCTTGGCATTTTTTTCTGTATATCTGAAAGATTTTTTTTTTTCTCTTTCAGAATCTGAAGATAGATAAGTCAGTGACAGACTGTCTAGTCTGACCAATTGTTTATTGATTTCTAGGTATCTTAGCTCCACCCAGGTAAGTTCATTTTCTGTAATATGATAGACTTGCTGATCCCCATAGGAGTAAAGAGCAATCTATACTAAGCAAAGTAGATGTTATTTGGTTTTCTTCCTATAAAAATGGCATAAAGTATTCTTAAAATATGTTCTTCTATAAAAACTCCATGTAATTGCAAAAGGAGATACTGAAATAAAGCTGAATAAAATGGAAAGTGAATAAGCATTTAAGATAAAAATAATGAATAAGTTGAGTAAACTGCTGCTAGGATTTATTTAAAAACTTGATTTAAATGATAAGAGAAGAGAAAATGTTATTAAGATTAGGAATGCAGAATATCATTTGAGGACATGTTTGAATCATTTTTGTATTATTATTCCCAGCTTATATTAATAAATTTGGTATCAAGTTAAATGATTAATTATAAAATTTATAACAAACCAAATAAGCACAAGAAATAATATACATAAACTAGAAAGAAAGAAAATTGGGGTGGCTGTGTGGCTCAGTGGGTTAAAGCCTCTGCCTTGGGCTCAGGGTCTTGGGATGGAGCCCTTCATTGGGCTGTTTGCTCAGCAGGGAGCCTGCTTCCCCTCTCTCTGCCTGCCTCTCTGCCTACTTGTGATCGAAAGAAAGAAAGAAAGAAAGAAAATTGAAATTGTTCCTGAATATTATAAAATTGTTCCTGAAAATTCCAAATTTCCAAAAATCTCCAAATATATGTTCTTTGGAAAATACACTTTTCTAAAATATGTTACTTAATATATATTTTTGAAAGAAAATAGTTTTAAATTTTTTTATTTTTAAAAAATATTTTATTTATTTATTTGAGAGTGCGTTGGTGGGGTGGCAGAAGGAAAGGGACAAGAAGGCTCTCCACAGAACAGGGATCCCATGGGGCAAGATCCTAGGACCCCGAAATCATAATCTGAGCTGAAGGCAGACATTTAACTGAGCCACCCGGGTGCCCTAAAAACATGTAGTTTTAAATTTAAACCTATGAACGCTATCAAATTATAAAAGAAAAAAGATACTTGTAGGCAAGTGTTAAAGATAAAATAAAACTATAGGAAACTTAGCAAACAAAGCATAGTTATATAGCAGATGATTAATAACCTCTATTCGAATAGAGGTATTGCAATAAAGCGAGGCTCCTGTGTCACAAAGATAACACTCATTAGATTAACAAGAGAGAAAACAAAAGCCCATGATTTGAGTTAGATTGACTCCAGGAAGATATTGCATAAGATTTGCCATCTTTTCTTCATTAAGTTACTTAAATGTATAAAATAGTTTTTTAATAGTATGTATTTGGAGTAGAGAAACATGACATTCACTTCAGAAATACTAAAGCTGTGGCACCTGGGTGGCTCAGTCGGTTAAGTCTCTACCTTCGGCTCAAGTCATGATCCCAGGGTCCTGGGATCAAGCCCCACATTGGGCTCCCTGCTCTGTGGGGACCCTGCTTGTCCTTCTCCCTCTGCCTGCTGCTCCCCCTCCTTATGCTCGCTCTCTTTCTCTCTCTCTCTCTCTCTCCCTGTGTAAAAGAAAAAAAAAAAGAAAAGAAAAGAAAAGAAAAAAGAAAGAAGTAAAAGAAAAGAAAAAGAAGAAAAGAAGAAGGGAAATACAAAGCTGTTTCCTTGAACCAGAAATAAGTTGAGGATTTGTCCTGTCACCATTACTGTTTAACATTACTCTCATTTTATTTATTTCCAATATAGCTATTTGAAAAGAAAATAGAATCACATGTAAAAATAAGATGAAACGTATTTCAGGAATAACTTTCTTAGAAAAACACACATATAAATTAGAGAAGTCATAGAAATTATGGGATTAAGGTTGGTTAATTCCATAATTTCTATGACAAGTGAGTTTAGCCAACTTTCAGATTATAAGGAAGTTCCAGAAGTATTGCACATTAATTACTACTTAGTTATTATTCATATATATAAAGATTTTAAAAATTAAGTATGTGGGTATTAATCTTGGAGCTTAAGGGATTTATAAAATGATAAACCCCAATGAGAAAAATAGAATCTGAACTGAAGGTTTTGTTTTTTTTCTTTTTTAAAGACTATTTATTTATTTATTTGACAGAGAGAGAGAGAGATCACAAATAGGCAAAGAGGCAGGAAGAGGGAGAAGCAGGGTCCCTGCTGAGCAGAGAGCCCAGTGCAGGGCTTGATCCCAGGATCCTGAGACCATGACCAGAGCTGAAGGCAGAGGCTTAACCCACTGGACCACCCAGGCACCCCTGAATTAAAGGTCTAAAAGCTAGGTTGCTTGGGTGGCCTGCAATCCTCACACCTGAAATCCACTCACATCTGATTTCAGATATTCTCTCCTTTATTTATTTTTTTGTATTTCCCATATATTTCTTCCTAGTCATATAATCATATAATAGCACAAGTTTGGAGGGATTGGCCATTGTTTGTTTCATAAACATCATACAATGTGCAATTTTACACAGTTCTATGCTTATACATATATATACGTATATATGTATATATATGCTTGTTTATTGCTATGTTCTCTTTTTTAATTTGACTATAGTTTGTACACAATTTTACATTAATTTCAGGTGTACAGTTTAGTGATTTGACAAGTTTATACATTGTGGTATGTTCACCAGAAATGTAGCTATTACAGTATTATTGACCATATTCCTTATGCTATTTCTTTTATTTCTGTGGTTTATTCATGCCATGACTAGAAGCCTGTATATCCAAGGCCCCTTTACCCATTATGCCCAGCCTCCTACCCCATTTCCTTCTGGCAACCATTAGTTTGTTCTCTGTATTTATATATACCTTCTCTCTTTTTCAGTTTCCAGTAATTTCAGTTTTAAATTCTGGGCTTCATATTATAAACTAAAGTTTCTAGATGTTATCTAACTAGAAATTCTTGGTAATTACAAGCACCATTTTTATCTTTCTTTATTCTTCTCTCTGAAGAAAAATAGTAAGGGTCTAGCTTTAAATCAGCTCTCCTGCATTTTTGGGCCCTAGTCTCTTTAAAGATAGTCACTTCTTTCATTAAAAAAAAAAAAAAATTATGGTTTCCTTATTGGAAAAACAAAAAAAAGTGGTGAGGATTCCAAAATTTATACAGAAACAGTTCATTTTGTTGAAATTTATGTGGAATAATTTATGAGTGAAGTTACAAAAAAGTATTTAATTTAATTTATTTATTTTTAAAGATTTTATTTGTTTATTCGACAGACAGATCACAAGTAGACAGGGAGGCAAGCAGAAAGAGAGAGGGAGAAGCAGGCTCCCTGCTGAGCAGAGAGCCCCATGTGGGGCTCGATTCCAGGACCCTGAGATCATGACCAGAGCTGAAGGCAGACTTAACCCACTGAGCCACCCAGGCACCCCCAAAAAAGTATTTTAAAGAGATAGCTATCCTTGATTTGCTACATATGAGCTTTAAGCCTAATTTACAAAGTGACAATTATTGGAGCTTCATGTCAGTTTTAGCTTCTATGTGTAAAGAGCTTGGAAGTTGTCATTATACAGTAAGAAAAAGCCGAGCAAATTGAAAATCAATGACTTCTTGAAGCCATGGTAGAACTGAGGTCACAGAGCAAACCACCACGTCCGAATCAGGAGAGACAGAAGAATTCAAAGTCCTAGCTAAGATCTGCCCACCCAGAGCAGAAGTCCACTGGAGACATGACCTCAAATAGTAATTCTAATGTATTTCTGGAAGCTGAGTCTAGACTAACTTGAGAGTGAGGAACTCCTGGGGCCAGAAGGGTTTTATACTGAGCAACCAAGAAAATTTCCCTGTGGCTCTCGTGGGGAAGGGTAATGGTAAACACTGTGAAATGCCTGTACCCCCAGGAAAAGGTTTACACAGTGCTTTATCTCACCTGGCGCAGGGCATTTCCCTTACTCTACCCCGTGTAGCCTCCTTTCTCTCCTCCTTTATGCTGATATAAATAAACAATTGATTCAATACATACATGGAAGAGAAGAGAGATGGAGTATAATTCCTCACTGTTTAGAAGTGTGGGTTGTACATAGTGATTCCCTCTCCAAAAGCGCAGTGTGGAAAGGGGGGGAAAGGATTACTGTGGAGAAATCTGGCAAAAACTGCTCCATCCAGGTGATCCCTTAAGGTCAACATCAGTAGTGATGAGCCACATTGATAGTATGCACTCTTGATATGACATAAGGAAAATGGCACTTGACCTCTGAGATTTTCTTCCTTAAGCCCCAAAACACCAGTCTGATCATGAGAAAAAAAAAACATCAGACAAATCCCCATTGAGGGATATATTAGTCAGCTTTTGCTGCTGTAACAAGATACCGTAGACTGGGAAGCTAAAACAACAGAAATTTATTTTCTCACAGTTCTGGAGGCTAGGAGTCTGAGATCAGGGCACCAGCATGGTCAGGTTCTGGGAGTGCTCTCTTCCTGGTTTGCAGGCGGTGCCTTCTTTTGTGTCTTCACAGAGCAGAGAGAGAGGTTTGGTGTCTCTTCCTATTCCTAGAAGAATGCCAGCCCGAACAGATTAGAACTCCACCCTTATGGAGACACCTGGGTGGCTCCGTGGGTTAAGTGTCTGCCTTCAGCTCAGGTCGATCATGTCCAACATTGGCCTCCTTACTCAACAGGGAGCCTGCTTCTCTCTCTGCCTCTCCCCCCAGCCATTCTCTCTCTCTCTCAAATGAATAAATAGATAAAACCCTTAAAAAAAAATCCACCCTTATGACCTTATTTAATCTTTATCAGTTCCTCACAGGCTCTATCTCCAAATACAGTCTCATTGACAGTTAGGACTTCAACATATGCATTTGGAGTAGGCATAATTCATTTCTTAGTAAGGGACACTCTATAACATACCTGACCAATACTCATCAAAAATACTGAGGTGTTAAAAAAAAAAAAAAAAAAAAGACAAGCCTGAGAAACTATTATAGTCAAAGAGGAGCCTAAGGAGATGTGATATGACTGAATGTAATCCAGTACTCTGGATGGCATTCGGGAATAGAAAAAAGAACACTAGGGAAAACTGAGAAATCTAAAATAAGCAGATTTAAGTTAATAATTATAGATCAATACTGGTTCACTAATTACAACAAATGGACCTTACTAATGTAATATTTTAGTAAAAGGGGAAACTGGATAGGGGCATATGACATATGTACTATCTCTGTAATTTTCTGTGCAAATTTCTGACAAATAAGGCATATTATAAAAAATCTATGTCTTTTGACTAAAAAGAGAAAACATAATTATATGGAAATTTCAGAAGAATTTATAAACTATTTTAAGAGAATGAAAAATGACAGATCAGAAACCCTAGAACAGAGAGAATGACATCACCCTAATCACTAAATACAGCAGGCACAGCTGGCAATTGTTATGGAGAAGAACTGAATGATTGATAAATGTACCACATATTGCAATAAAAAAATTCCAGATTTATCAAAAAGTAAAGTACTGAAAGACTAAACATACACTCCACATTCATCCTGTGTTTTTTTTTTACCCGACCTTGATGTTCTATGTCCATTTATACTTTCCCTTGTTCTAATTTCCTAATTTTACTTCTATTTTGACATTATTATATTGTGTTTATTCCTCTGTAAACTTTTTCTACTATCTTTTGGAACAAGATAGGCAATCTATAATTAGAAAATAAATTCCTAACCATTGAAGAAACCCAAGGATATTATCAGAGATAAGATGGAAAGTTCTGATGTGTTCCTTCCTTTTTTCTGACCTATTCCAAGCTTCCCCCCCCCCCCCCTCACAAACCATACAATAGCCCACACAGAAGTAAGAACTAGTGACAGCACAATTCATCTCAGGCTGGCCCAGACTGCTTCCAATTTGATCAACCTCTGAACCCTCAACAACAGGATGACAAAATAATAGATAAAATTTGTTACAAAGTATATGTTATACTTGTATATACTTGTTATACTTGTATATACTTGTATATACTCTTGTATTATTTTAAGGTATACAAAACATATGTTAAAATAATACAAGAGTGGGGCGCCTGGGTGGCTCAGTGGGTTGAGCCACTGCCTTCGGCTCAGGTCATGATCTTAGGGTCCTGGGATCGAGTTCTGTATCGGGCTCTCTGCTCAGCAGGGAGCCTGCTTCCTCCTCTCTTTCTCTCTCTGCCTTCCTCTCTGCCTACTTGTGATCTCTCTCTGTCAAGTGGATAAATAAAATCTTTAAAAAAAAATACAAGAGTTATAAGCATGCTACATGAATTTATATAAGTGTGTCATACCAATACTTAAAGCCAATTCAATATGGAGATGGGAAGGTAGTATATATACTCACAAGAAAATAAAAATAAAGAAAAAATACATCAGCCAGTGACAAAATTGAGGGTATGGATTTGCTCAAAGTTAAGTGTATGGATTCTAAAACAGTACTTAGTTATCATTTTATACCTATTTAAATGCCATAAATTGAAAGCAAAACCCAATGCTGGTTGGTGGGCTTGAGAAAGAAACAATTATAAAGAGCTGCCGGCATTGTAAGTTATTTAGTGTTTTTGAGATAGTCTCAGAAAATTGAAGGGGCAGAAACAGAAGAAAATCTTTTATACTGTTCCTTCATCTTGATGTGGTCATTCCACTTCTGGGACTATCCATGGCATTGACGTTCAGAACAGGCTCTAAGGAGCCCTAGAAGAAAAGAATGTGGGTAAGTTTAGGGTTTAGAGTTTTTCCTTTGTACCGCTTGTGTGTGTGTGTGTGTGTGTGTGTGTGTGTGTGTGTGCGCGCTAGACTTTCAATTAAAATTTGGGTAAACAAAAGGTTTACAAGAAGCTAAAATTTAGTTGAAACTAGTGCTCTGTGGAAGTATTCTAAGAAGGAAAGTGTAAATTATAAGAAGGTATTAAAAATAGCTCAGTTTAACATAGGAGAAAATATGGCAACCCCCCAAATAAAAAAATACTATCACCACCAGCGATAGTATTGCAAAGGAGCACTGTGTAACTATTCTATGACACAAAAAAGGCAAGTATGAGACTTATTTCAGTACAAAAGAATATTAAATAAAGTGAAGAAAAAGCAAAATACAGAAAACCAGAATGAATACATGATACAATGGCATAAAATGTACTTATGTATGTACAGTGACAATGAATGGAAGATAATTTATAGCAATATAAATATAACAATGTTCTTTTCCCCTTTTTTCTATAAAAATTATCAAGGGCAATCAATTTCTTTACATGTTCTATAAAAATATTCTTTACATATATAGGAGAATATGGGTTATTTGGACCACTTTTTAGATGATTGATCCTATTAAAACTATCTATTTGTGAATAAGAGCACTATACCCGTTTTCATAAATTTGTATAAAATTAGTTAAAGGCCTCTGACTATGTCATCAGCATCATAAACCAGGTTCTCCTGACATTCACAAGCATATGTTTGTGTACTCAGATGTATAAACTACAAAATGATGAATCATTTCCATGTGGCAATGTTTAGGCATTTCAAAGTCAAGAGCCAAAGAAATACACAGATGTATATACAGCTGGAGAACAGTCTTTTTTTTTTTTTTTTTTTTTCCTCTCTCTCTCTCTCCTCATTTTGGTAATGGCATTTTAATTCTCAGTTTTTTTAAAAAAATTATATGTATTTTTTTTCAGTGTTCCAAGATTCATTGTTTATGTACCACACCCAGTGCTCCATGCAATACATACCCTCCTTAATAACCACCACCAGGCTCACCCAACCCCGCACCCCCTCCCCTCCCAAACCCTCAGTTTGTTTCTCAGTGTTCACAGTCTTTCATGGCTTGTCAACCCCTGTGATTTCCCCCAACTCACGTCTCCTCTCCATCTCTCTATGTCCTCTGTTTTATTCCTTATGCTCTGCAAGTAAGTGAAACCATATGATAATTGACTCTCCCTGCTTGACTTATTTCACTCAGCATAATCTCCTCTGGTCCCATCCATGTTGACACAAAAGTTGGGTATTCATTCACCCAAACCAAAAAGTTTTGGGTATGATGGAGACATAATACTCCATTGTATATATAGACCATATTTTCTTTATCATTCATCTGTTGACATCTTGACTCTTTCCACAGTTGGTGACTTTGGCCATTGCTGCTATGAACATTGGGGTACCTTATTTTCACCACATCTGTATCTTTGGGGTAAATACCCAGTAGTGCAATTGCAGGGTCTTTGGTAGCTCTATTTTTAGTTTCTTAGGGAATCTCCACACTGTTTTCCAAAGTGGCTGTACCAACTTGCATTCCCACCAATAGTGTAAGAGGGTTCCCCTTTCTCCACATCCTCTTCAGCACTTGTTGTTTACTGTTTTGTTGATTTTGGCCATTCCAACTGGTGTAAGGTGGTATCTCAATGTGGTTTTGATTCTACAAAGCTGTGATCACCAAGACAGCATGGTACTGGCACAAAAACAGATACATAGACCAGTGGAACAAAGTAGAGAGCCCAGATATGGACCTGAAAGTCTATAGTTGACTAATCTTCCACAAAGCAGGAAAAAATATCCAGTGGGAAAAAAGACAGTGTCTTCAATAAATGGTGTTGGGAAAATTGGTCAGCTATGTATAGTAGAATGACATTCAACCATTCTCTTATACCATGCACAAAGATAAACTCTAAATGGACAAAAGACCTCAACGTGAGGCAGGAATCTATCAAAATCCTAGAGGAGAACATAGGCGCTAACCTCTTCGACATTGGTCACAGCAACTTCTTTCAAGACATGTCTCCAAAGGCAAAGGAAACAAAAGTGAAAATGAACTTTTGGGACTTCATCAAGATTAAAAGCTTCTGCACAGCAAAGGAAATAGTCAACAAAACAAAGAGGCAATCCATGGAATGGGAGAAGATATTTACGAATGACACTACAGACAAAGGGCTAATATCCAAGATCTGTAAAGAACTCCTCAAACTCAACACACACAAAATAATCACGTCAAAAAATGGGCACATGAAATAAACAGACACTTCTGCAAAGAAGACATACAAACAGCTAAGAGACACATGAAAAAATGTTCATCATAATTCTCAATTTTTGTCTGGATTGGGTTATGGATTCCAGCACAGTTTTGATGAACCATGATGTTAAGGGCTCCAGAAGGGTCTACATGGTGACAGATTAATCTGACATTTGAAAATGATGAAACACAGTGGGGAAAAAAACCTCTCAAGATAAAATAGTGAAAGTTCTGATAAGATAACAGAATAATGGTGGTAGGGGGTAAGGTTAAGGGGGCCTTTTTTTTAAAACTGAAAAAAACCCTAAAAACTGCAGAGGACAAGATGATTTGGCAAGTGGCCAGGTTAGGAGACAAATCTAGCTTCCTTCATAAAAAGAAACCAAGGTACAGTGTGAGAACTTCATTCCCAGATCCAGGACAGTACCATGCTGGAGAGGAAAGAATCAGGTCAGAGCTGCTGGCAGAGACTGGAGACTCTTAGTGGAGAAGGGAGAAATGTCCATTCATTCACTTATTTTCTACCTCTGTGATTCATGGCTAATTACCTAACTTCTAGACTGTGTATTGATTTCCATATTTGTAAATGGACAAAATGATTTCACCTGTCTCACAGAGTTGTGAGAATTAAATGAGATTTCAAATGGCAGTTAGAAAACAGTTATGTTCTAACAAATGTTAGCTATTGTTATTATTGGCAGAAGTGGGGATTGTGGGACTCTGCTAAAGACTGGAAAATTCCATCATAAAACTGAGAGCGCTCCAGATAATCTGGGTTACCGAAAATCTTGCAGCCTGCTGAGTAGATACTACATTTCTACTTATTAGGGCATGCAAGGGATTTGTGGAACACAACAAAACTGTTTAGTTAAATTGCTGAAGTCACGTTCACTGAGATGCAAAGGCAGACAGAGGCTTAGTCCACCTCATGTAACATCTAAAATTTTTCTTTGATGTGGTTTATGAGGGTCCTGGTTTGGTTTTGGTTCTGACCCTCATGGCCTGAAACAAAAATTAACTAAAAAGGGTGCCTGGGTGGCTCAGTCATTAAGCGTCTGCCTTCATTCAACTCAGGTCATGATCCCAGGATCCTAGGATCGAGTCCCGCCCCGCTCAGCTGTAAGCCTGCTTCTCCATCTCCTACTCCCTCTCCTTGTGTTCCCTCTCTCACTGTGTCTTTGCTAAATAAACGAATAAAATCTTTTAAAAAAATTGACTAAAAGCACAGGGCTGCTTATTAGATCCACTTACAGTGCTATTTTCTTAAAACTGGGAAGGAGGGTTACAGGAGATGAGGAAAAGAGAACCGCTATCATTTCTTCCTTGACTGTGGATAGAAAGCAAAACAACATAGAGAAATAAGCATCCAAAGACAAAGAAATACTAAATGAAAATGAAATTAAAATAGGAAGTAAATTTTTAAATTTTTTAAATTTTCTGGCTGGCAGTTTAAATTTTACCTCAAACGTTCTACCCACATTCTATTCTTGGACAGTGAACTTGACAGCTGGGAGATTCATAGCCAGTCCAGTAGTTGATGCCTAGGCTGAGTGCATAGGACAATTCTCTGATAAGTGGATTCTCAGTTGGGTTTATTTCTTCTTGTGATCATCTTTATCTAGAGTCCTTTATCTGGCAATGTTGAGACTCTCCTAAATATGGTTTTCCTTACCTTGTTTCTCATAATTTTTAGTTTTCCTCTTCACATGCCCTATGTGCCAGTGACTCTTCAGAAGTGATTGTTCCTCTTATATACACTGAAATGTTCTCTCTAGGTGCTTTAAATTAAAAAATAATTGTTAAATTTTAATTTAATTTTTTAAAAAATTTAAAAAAATTAAAAAATATTTTTAAATTTTCACTGCCGGAAATATCCAGCCCTTCTGCCTCATCTTGCAATATCCAAGTATAAACAGTCCCACAGATGTCACTTCCTCCATGGAGCCTTTCACATACCACCTCCTCATCTTCCCCCAGCGAAGAGGAATAGCTGTTGTCCTCAGAACTCCCTTGAGTGATTAAAACAACTAGTTTTATGGCATTAACCTCTCTCATACGTGTCTTGAATTCTTAGTTTGTCTACTTTCCCTCACTATACTATTAAGCAATCTGAGGTTAAGATTCAGCTTTTATTTAACAATACTCTATGAATGAATAAATCTTCACCTAAGCAGCACCTAAATTATGCTTACCATATAAGGTAGTGTGCAAAGTAAGAGAAATGAACACGATATCATGCGTATAAATGCTCAGGCTCCTTTAAACCCCAGATCCTTCCATAGGATACAAATGTTGAGAGCTACAAAATAATGGAGATTTTATGATTGAAGGGAAATGCAACCCTTACAGATTTTGTTAACATACCTAAGGAAAAACTAATACTACATTTCAATTTAGATTTTCCATTTATAGTTTTTCTTTATTCAGAAAGAGACTGGGAAGTTGTATAGCATGCTTCTTAATTTCCGTCTTAATTTGTTGCATCATCTTAGGGAGTTGATAGTAAGAGGTCGGTCTATTCAGTATAGAAAATCCAGTCACTTTTCTCCAATTCTGCTTGTCTGAGCCACCACCATCTTAATGGAACGCTGCAGGCACATCCTACTGGTCTCCTAGTTTCCACCACCACCCACTTACGCTCTATTCTTAACACAGCAGCTAGAGTGGTTTTTGCCTCAGTGAATCAGGTCATGTCACACTGTTCAGGTCCCTGCAATGCCTCTTTATTTCATTCTGAGTAAAGCAAAGTCCTGCTCATGCTTTCAAGGTTCTTCATGATTTCACAGGTCCCACTTCCCCTTTGACCTAATCTCCTGCTACTCTTCCTTCACTGCTCCATCTGCATCTGCTTCCTGGCTCTTTCCCTAACACGTGATGTGCATGCCTACTTAGACATTTGGAGCTGGCTGTGCCTTTGCTTTCAAATGCTTTCCCCCCAATATATGAATTGTTCTCCTCCCTGTTCCTTCAAGTCTTTGTTCAGAAGTCACCTTCTCATGAGGCCTTTCTTGACCAACTCATTTAAAATTGCAGGTACTAAATTGGGGCGCCTGGGTGGCTCAGTGGGTTAAAATTGCAGGTACTAAACAAATAAATAAACAAATAAATAAATAAAATAAATTGCAGGTACTAACCCTCTTCTCCTTCCCAGCAGTCTGGATGCCTTCTCCCTTGTATTATTTTATTCCGTGGCATGTGTCACCTGTCACTTTTTCATGCACTATATAATTTATTTAGTAGTATTTTATTGTTCCTTGTTTGCATCTCCCCACTAATTCTAGTAAGCTCCATGAGGGCAGGAATCTTTTCTATTCACTGGTATATCCCAAATGTCTACAACCTGTGCCTGATACGTCGTGGCTCCTCAATGTTGTATTCAGTGAACAGAAGAGTGCTTATAATGCACATGGCACTGTTAATCACCATAATCCCTATTTTAATTGGAGAGGACTGAGGTTCATGGGGTTAAAATGCCCGAGGTCACATAATTAGTCAGGAGGCAAAGCTAGGATGCAAGTCGAGAACTTGTAACTTTAGATTCTGTCCTATCACTTTTCATAGTTGGGCTGGGTCTCAACCCCTTCCACATTTATTTTAGTCAATGTTATTATCGTCCCTGCTTTTAAGAGTCAAAAAGCCCTACAAAATTAGTGATGAAAAATTATTTCTATTCCCTCAACCTCCACTTCCCCTTCCCTAGAAGAAAACACTTCAGCTGAGTTTTGGTATATATATATATATATATATATAATGTATAATATATATATTTAAATATAAAAAATATATATATAATATGTATAAAATTTATCTTTTAAAAAATGATTTATTTATTTGAGAGAGAGAGAGAGCGAGCATACATGGGGGGTGGACGGTTGGGGGAGGGGTGAGAATTTCAAGCAGAGTGCTGAGCTGAGCCAGGGGCCCTGAGCCAAAATTTAGAGTCAGACACTTAAATGACTGAGCCACCCAGACACCCCTACCCCATATATCTACATAAAATGCTATTTCCATTCCTTGATTTCTATTCTCCAGTTTTGTACATGATCTGTTTACTTCCCACATTTGAAGGTGAGGATTTTAGCCTTTTTTCATCCCTTTCTACACAGACACAGACACACACACACACACACACACACACACAGAGTCCCTGCTTGCATACTTCCTTCCTATCACTCGACTGTCCAATAATTCTATTACATTTGTGATTAGATTAATAAAAATGTTTGTTATCATCTCTGTACTTTATCTTTTATTTTTTAAACATTATTTATTTATGTATTTATTTGAGGAGGAGAAAGAGTGAGAGAGAACACCAGGGAAGAGAGGGAGAAGCAGGTTCCCCACTGAGCAGGGGCTTGATCCCAGGACCCTGGGGTCATGACCTGAGTTGAGGGCAGAGGCTTCACCAATGAGCCACTCAGGCGCCCCTCTGTATTTTATTCATAGATGAATTATGTGCATATGCTATTTTTTTCCTTCACTGCATAACTTTCCATATTCCCAGAGTTGTCTTGTTTTAAATTTGCTTATTTATTATTGTACTTATCACTCTTGATGCTTAAGGCCTTCACCATGTTTCTAAAATTCTTTGAGTCCTTGAATACTTGACAATACCTGTATTCTGCCCTCACGCTTGAATGATGGGTTGGCTGCTTATAGAAATTTAGGGTGGAAGTAATTTTGCTTCAGACTTTTGAAAGCATTATTTCCTTAGTTTTTAGTTTTCAGTTGCTTTTGTGTCATTGGAAGCTATTTGACTTTCTGATTCCTCCTATATGACTTTTTCCCCCTCTCTGGAATGATGCCTTCTCTTCCCTTTATGCCCAATGTTCTGAAATTTCTCGGTTACATGCCTGGATGAGGCTTTATTTTCATCCATCATGCTGAACACTTAGACTCATGTTCTGTTCTAGGATTTTTCTTGAAGTTTTAAATTGATATCCTCCCATTTTCTTTGTCCTTTTCTTCAGGAAACTTAGTATTTAGATTTTTCAGAACTGGTACTCCAATTCTCTTATCTTTTCCCTGTATTTTTCATCCTTCCTTTTTTTCCTTCCTTTTTCTCTGCTTTCTAAAAGATTTCCTCAACCTTATCATCAAATCTTTCTTGAATGATCTACTTATTTTTTAATTTTAATTTTTTTTTTTAATTTATTGCCTAACCTTTCTACTGAGTTTTTAATTTCTATTCTGGCCAGAACATATGTTCTTCTACTTACCAGGGAAGGAAGTTTAGAATATTTTTCTAGAGAAAGTAGACAGTTGGCTTCCTGGAGGAAGTGTAGATTTTAGCTCTAGTGTGGGCATGTAGTAGGTGTACAATAAAATATAAGGAGAGAGCTGCCCACAAGAGCAAAACCAAGGCAGAGTAAATGTAACAGGAACTATAAGCCAGAACGGGTCTAAGAATAAGCTTACCTTGAAGGTATATCTACTTGAAATACTCAACTGGACCTCCCTCAGTTTCTTCTGAATGATTATTAAATTGGATCCAGATTCTGGGGGAGGGTTCAACCTGAAAATAGGGTTGAGTGATCTTAACTTTGCATAGAGAAAGTTGCAGGCACCGGGAGACTGGAGGATCATTAAAATGTTAAATTTCTCTGAAACGGACATAGCCACTTCCGCATGCTCCTCTCCACTCCCCCTGCCCCCAAGTTTTAGAGGCACTAAATGGAAATTCCACTAAATGTGGAATTACTGTTAAATATCTGTAATGTGTTTTCCCCAGTTGCTTAAAATTTTGTCTCCTGCACCTCCCATATTTCTAGTAAAATGTAGCTGCTCACTAAAATGATGGAATTCAGCTGCCAATAAAATGGAACAGGTCCGTAGATCCCAGGAAAGTAGCTAGTAAATATTTACATGTGCAACTGAATCTTCTAAGAGTCATGTGCCTTTGATCTTTCCCATGTTTCGGAGACGTGAAAGCAGGCTGATGTTTAGTTCCTAGGAATAAGTCTTGCTGCTGGGCCTCCAGCCACTTTCCACTGATGGGTTGTGTCTCAGCCCTGATTTCAGTCCCAAGGCTGCTCTTTTTTGTTTTTTGAGGGTTTTTTTGGTTCTGTTTTTTTCTCTAAAGCTCTAGAGATTTGGATTGTTCTCTTCCAACTAGGACTGACTGCTGAGTAAGATGGTTATCTTCTCATCTCCCTCTTTACTCGTTGTCACCAAAAATAAGCACCCGGGGTCTTTCTATTTAAGGGTTTTTCTGCTGATCTCTTCTTCTTCTTCTTCTTCTTCTTTTTTTTTTTTCTGCTGATCTCTTCTTGTTTTAGGAATCGACCTACCAAGCCAGTTGGTAATAAACTCAGTGGCTCATTTACAGTTATAAGATTAATAAGCACCATGTGGATTCATGTTTTCTATGTAAATGAAAGCATTTATGAAATTCATAATTGTTATGATATCCAAAGATTTTCCCCAGAGGCTTCCTCCAGTTGTCTCTTTCATCTTTCCTTAAAATCTCTTTGACTTGAACCCCTTGAAAAATAGATTGTTTCCCTGGTTTCTATCTTCTTGTCCTTTTAGGTTTGTTGGTAACACTTTCTCTAGGTCAGTGCTTCTCAGACTTGAGTGTGGAAAGAATCACCTGAAGGCTGGTAGAATTGCAGCCTCCTGGGCCCCACCCCCCACCCATCCAAAGTTAGAGGGTCTGGGATGGTACTGATGACAAGCCAAAGTCCATGCTTTGGACTGCACTGGTCTAGAATGTTAAGGACCTTGATTCTAATGTTGGATAGACTTGGCCTTCTTTACCAATTGTCTAAGCTACTGTTTAGGCCCAATCTTCCCCAAATCCTTATGGCCCCAGTGCAGCCTGTTTGCGATACAACTTTCTCTCCAATAGTACAGCCAGACCTTTGATACTCTTAATGAAGGGAAGGGAAGAAAAGTACTTGTTATGGAGGATAGAATCTATGTAAGCACTGAGCTAGGTACAGTAATGTATTTACTTCACTGAATGTTTCCAACAACCTAATGGCAGTGACAGCTGGTCTCATTTCATAGAGAAGTTCAATACCTTACCCAGTGTCATCAAGCTAGTAATCAGGGAAGCTAAAGGTAGGGCTCTGTATTTATCACCACAAGGTACTACTCTCCTGCTCCAAAACCACCTTCTTGGGGATGAACCTCCCTAGAAGGTTCTCATTCAACTCAGAGGAATACCTCCCAGGAGGCCAATAACTAATATGCCCTGAAACTGTTGAACGACTAACTTCTTGTTCAGGAGGAGAGCTCTGCCTCCCTCCTAAAAGTCTCTGTGGTTCACTCAGTTGTCCTTTGTCCCTCTGCAGGTGTTCTGTAGAACTATAGATCAGCAATGCCAGACATAGCGCCTTACAAAAAAATAATTATGGACAATTTCTACCAATAGCAGATTTTCTGATCAGCCTGAAAGAGAAATTAAGTTAAATCCAGGAAAAATCAGGAGATAGGTCTCAGAAATGTGCTCTCTATTTTACTTTTTCCTAGTAATTCTGGCTTTATCTCCTTTATATTAGATGATCCTTTGAGGATGAATTTGTATTCATTTATTAAATACAAGTGTGCATATAATTGCTATTATTTTGGAAAAAGAGATTAATATTCAAATAAGTATAAGAGATCATTACACCTGTTTAAGTCTGGCATGAGTTATGATGCACCTGGGGCTTGGCTGTGTCCTGACACGGTAGGCTGTGGGCTGCCAGCATCTAGGGGTTGAGTGTGGGGCAGTGGGGTTGGTCTTCTCTCTCCCAACTTCTTCAGCCACTAGGATGTCTTTTGGATTCGGGGAGATAGATAAGATTCTTCAGAGTATTCTCTGTTTTAGTTAGTGCGGGGGCCTGAAGAAGATGCTGTCTGATTCTCTCGTTCTTCTCCATCCCTGCCACGTCCCCTCCTAGCCCTTGAGTCAAGTGTAAATTTCATCACGTTCACATCATCATAAATTATTGCCACCTCACCGAGTGAGGTGAGCCACTTCTCTTCATTCGGTCTTACTATTGTTATCTTTAAGGCGAGGGAGTTGTACTAAGCTATTTCTAAGATTTAAAGTTCCCGGAAACTGAAATTGCTACAGAGAAATTTAAATTTCCTTTTGAATAAGCTATTCATTTAAACTATTATAAGCTATTCATTTTATTTCATATTTCATATTATAAGCTTTTGTATTGTATATATATAAGCTTTCATATTATAATATTTCATATTGTAAGCTATTCATTTAAGTCATTAACAACTTTTGGGTAAATGCCTAAAAGAATTTTTCTTAGACTATTGACAGCTTAGCAACTTCAAAATCAACTTTAAAAAAAAAAAAAGAGCTTTCTGAGGTGTTCTGGTCTGTCCTTTAATTATTAATTGTTTAGGCAGATTAATGGGATGATGGACAAATTGATTCTAATATTTCTCATTTAAAAAGCATTGCTTTTAGGATGTGAAAATGTTGCCATTTTCCAGTGGTGAGAAAAAAAGTACCAAGCAATTTCTTCAAAGCAAAAGCTCAAGTGTCAGGGAGTCAGACCACAGGACAACTCAGTGGCTCAGCTAGGCCTTCAGATTCTTGAAGAGAATCTGCAGATGAAGGCAAAAGTAGCTCCAAATTTGGGGTAGAAAAGACTGGGAAAAGGAAAAAGAAAACACATGTCTGATTTCTATCTTTCCATGAGATCAGATGAGCTCTTAGGACTTGTCCTTTTTCTAAGCCATTCCAAACATGGACGTTAAGTACATGATTGCTATTTGGAGAGGTGCTTCCAGGGCCTACTTGAATATGACAGGCAGATAGGGACACCCATGATGCTGGGGACCAGAAAGTGTTGCTGTGAACTTCCCAGCATTCTGTTCTGTAACCTGCATCCTGATGGGGGATAAGGGGGGACAATCTGCAGAGAAAACCCACTAGTATCTTGGTCACTTCAACGGCTGAGAAAAGGGTTAGGTGCTCTTGTATGAGCCTCCATATACTTCACACATCATTTAGACACAGGTGACTGCCACAAGATCAAACAAGAGCTTCTTGAGGAGTCTGCTTGGTTTCCATCAGAGCCCTACTTTGGTTCTAATCTAACATGTCTGGGAGAAGAGTGAGGTTTGGGTTAGAAACAATGGAAACTTGGCAGAGTCCAGGAGTGTGCTGGTCAAGAATGGCAGAATGTGCTCAGGTGTTAGATTTGTATGAGATCCAGGAGGCAGGGTTTTTGGCCAGTGGATATTCCAAAGGGAGCACTTGTTGTTTTCAAGAAGGGCCAGAAATTCAAAGCCAAGTTAGTGTGCCGATGGGGAAGCACAACTCCCTGTTAATGGGATGAAAGCAGAGGAGGACACAGAAGTTGGTGAAGTAGCACTGACAGAAGAAGGAGGAAGGCAGAGAGTCACCCACAGGTCTGTGCTCTCTCAGCTGGATTATGTTGACCTGCCCACGTATCTGGCAGCTCTGGGAAACTACCTCTGCGAGGGTATTTCTGAAAAAAGCTTTATGGAGATACTATTCACATGCCATACATTTCACCTATTTAAAATGTATGATTCATGGGGCGCCTGGGTGGCTCAGTGGGTTAAGCCGCTGCCTTCGGCTCGGGTCATGATCTCAGGGTCCTGGGATGGAACCCCGCATCGGGCTCTCTGCTCGGCAGGGAGCCTGCTTCCGTCTCTCTCTCTCTCTGCCTGCCTCTCCATCTACTTGTGATTTCTGTCTGTCAAATAAATAAATAAAATCTTTAAAAAAAAATTATTAAAATGTATGATTCAGTGATTTGTGTTATATTCAAAGAATTGTGCAACCATCGCCACAATCTAAGTTGAGAATATTTTCATCACCTGGAAAAGAAATCCTGTACTCATCAGCAGTGACTTGTTGCCTCCCACCCCTTCCTCCATCCCCCTGGCCCTAGGCAATCACTAATCTGGATTTTTGTCTCTATAGATTTGCCTATCCTCCTATTTAATATAAATGGAAATATATGGTCTTCTCTGACTGGCTTCTTTCACTGATAGGGTCATTGAAATTTTGTTTTCTCTGCAGGATTTACTTTGCTATTAAAACTATTGTGCATATATGTGTGTGTGTTTTATTACTGAATAAAGACTACTTTTCCCACTTATACAGTATGTATATATATTGACATGTACTGGTTAAGAAAATGTTATGGCAGAGAGTTAGACTGATCTCCAGTTTAAAAAGTTTTCAAGGGGCTCCTGGGTGGCTCAGTTGATGAAACGTCTGCCTTCAGTTCAGGTCATGATCCCAGAGTCCTGGGATCGAGCCCCACACTGGGCTCCCTGCGAGGCTGGGAGTCTGCTTCTCCCTCTCCCTGCCTCTCTGCCTACTTGTGCTCTCTATTTCTCTGTCAAGTAAATGGATAAAATCTTAAAAAAAAAAAAAGTTTTCAAAAAAAAAATTATAGTACACATATCATTAAACTGGATTGGTTCTTCCCTTAATGGTTCATGTCATGAAGAGCCTCAATATCATTACGATTGAACATACATGCCATTGTCGAGTATCATTGGTATATAAGAGGTAGGTGGTTAGTCTAAAATATACTTATCCCAAGGTCTACTCTAAAAGGTAGAAAAACAGCAAAAGTAAATAAAACACAGCAATAATAAAACCCTAAGTCTCTGATATGCATTCAAATCTTTGTTTTGTCTTTTTTTTCCTAAGGTGAAATAGAAAAATTCCAGTTATCTGAATTTTTGGTTGTTTGAATTCTTTAAAGAGGCATTATAGTAATTTAGGGAAAAGGAATCTGAAAGTGATTTGTAAAAAAAAGATAAAAATATTGGCCTTTCTATCAGCTGGATCTTTGGGTGTGGATATTTGAGTTGGATGAATACTATTTCCTGTTTCTTGCGTCAGTCTCTTCAAGCAGAAATCGTATCTGAAGTTGAATCTTTTTTTTTTTTCTTTTAGAAATGTACAGGAAAGGGACAGTCAGAGTAGGAATTAGGCTTCAGAAAAATGATTCAGCATGTTGAGAAACATGGTTTAACTCATGCCAATTAATATACGGTCAAGAAAACAAATCCATAGTCAAACAACATGAATCTTGTTCTAGCAAAAATGGTTACTTGGTAAATTAAAGCAATTTAATGAGTTTCTAGCTATAGGAAATACTAGCATAAAAAAAGTAAAATATCAGGATAGTGATAGATATTCACACCCAAATGATCCTGAGATGTGGCTTGGTCCCAGAATGTATAAAAGAGAAGATGTAAGTAGCAAGACAGTCATTGTCCCATGGGATCAATTTCATCCATGTAAGCCATAACTTTCTTCATAAGCCTTTCATTCCTTTACATCCTTGAGACATAAATCATGCCTTTGTTGTTAACAAGACCAGCTTGATTCCTGTGACTACAGGGTCAGCCTGCAGGAAACATTGTTGATACTGGACTATTAGATCCAGAAGGGAGAAGAGTGGTTTCTGTGGTGAATCTTCTCTCCTATAAACATTTTTTAAAATGCTGCCTGTTCTTGTATTTTGCAAATAATTCCCAAGGGAATTACATAAAGTGGCATTTTGGGGTTTTTCTGCAGATTCTCACCATTTGCATTTGATTATATTTTACTGATAAATGCCTAAGGTGAGCTGATGGACATGGAGGAAAAATAAGAACAAGTTCAGAAAGGGTCAAGAATGGCAGCCCAATCTGGAAGACAGTGTTTTTAAAATCTCATTAGCTCAATATCCTAAAAACTCTTTTAGGTATTTTATGAACAATGCTTATAATCCAGCTGCCATTGTTCAGGATGGAATCTTGCATTTCTTAATTGGAGATTTAGCTTTGTAGCCTCTCTTGCAGTTTCAGTGATGCTGAAACAGAAAGTGCCTTCCCTGAACCCTTTCCAATTCTCAGTCAATCCACAGTTTTCTTGATCTGCTTTGTTCACATCACCATATACACAAGTCAGCTGCCAGCTGCTGACTAGCCCAGGGTCCTGGGAACATACCCGCCTTGTTTTGATCTCTTCGTTATTAACTGTTTGTACAATTTCAAGCTTGAGTTTCACGAACCTTCTCTTTCCTGGCTCTATGATGCCCTTTTTTCGACCTCCTCCCTCTCCCACCATGCATGTCCTTCACCCTGACTGCTTATCTAGCTGGAGTTTATTTCTCTTTCTCTTCCCCTTGTCCTATGGGAAAGCTCAAGGCAAGACTCCCTTAAACATTTATGAACTTAGCTTATGCACTTGAGTCCCTTTGGATAATTTGAGCTTGACCCCATCACGTATCTTTTAAATAAGATTTGCTCTGAGTGCTTTGGGATTGAGCATGTAACATATTCTTCAGGTTGCAAGGCTATGAATTATCCTCAAGTTGCAGAGCAAAAACATGACATAAATAACACCCTTTCCACATTCAGAGTCTAATGGGAAAAAGAATCAGGATGTTTTAGGTGAAGACCATATCCCTTCTTTTACAGTGAATGTAATTTTGATTACAATCTCATCATCATTACTATTCTCACCTCTCCTTACCCTTCAATCTAGAGAATTAGGACAGGAGAAAAAAGTGAAAGAGAAAGGAGAAATAGTTTGGGGGTGTTTGCTACTGAAATACTATATGTACTCGAGTTTGGAGTTTAATCAATAACTCTTAAGACACCCTCTGTCTTTAGTATTGTACATCTGATTCTCTATTTCTAGGGATACACTATGTTTATTTGGTCACACATCTTGGTTTTCTCTACAACTGTTGATACTTATTTTCTTGGAATATGTACTGATTTTTGTGATTGATCACAGTGTATCTTGGCAGTGGTAGGAAGCTCTTTGTTATGGACTTTTTTTTTCTTAACAGTTCAGACAATGAAGAATGAGTCTCTAATACTGCTAAGCATTTTAGGGGTGGAGTGGAGGTGAAAGGGGGGGGGTGAATAAAAGGCCAGCTATCTCTAGACTTGCAGAGTGCAGAGGCAAGAAAGAGGAAAAGTTTCCTATTTCATAGAGAAATTTTGGACAGAGTTTGAACAGGGAATAAGCAAAAATACCCAAATGTAATTTTATAGCCAACTTCCCATGTCTTCATGTCTGCAGGATAACTTAAAATCTTTTCATTATATTTCCCTTGTAATTCAGTTTGCTGATGTTCCAAGAGAAATAGGGGGAGGGGTGGGAAAATTCCTTTTTATGGTTGGAAGACACAAAGTTTATTGTGCCTGATAAATTGCAGTCCATTTACACAATAGTGATACTTATTATGATATTGTTTGATGTCCTTGTCTGGGGGAATGAAGCATGAATGTCACAAGCAGAATTTCTGGGTGTGCAAGTGACGGTGCGCCCAGCAAAGAATTCTGCTCATGGTTTGCTGCCATAAGGGCATAGTCCATGGTGTAAACTCCCCAGGTCAGGCTTACCTTTCCTGTCACCTGACTGGCCCAAGACACAGAGCAAGATAGCAGTGGGCAGAGAGATAGCAGCGGTCGGTTGTCTGGGGTTTTGGAAGTGAGTGGATAAGGACAGCCTAAAAGCTGCTACATCGTATCTTTTCACCCACGTGCCACCCTCATCTCCTGTTGACCTTGTATTCTGGCATCTCTTCTATTTCCCTCCAATAGGATTATAATAGACAGGATGCCCTTGGGCATGTTTCCCCCTCAATCCTAGGACTAGACTCCCAGGTCTGCCCTAACTTCCAGAATCCACACTGATGGTGACCAAGTTTTTCTAAGGACAAATCAGTATTCAGACTGTGACAGATGAAAATGTGCTTGTTGGCAGTTGAAGATGGGAGTGAGGCCATACAGAAAGCGGATTAAATGAAAACCCAACTTTGGACTGTGAGATTCCTCTGACTTTATTCCCTGCTCCCAGGACACTGGCAGGAAAGTAGGGGGAAGAGCTGTTGGCAAGGAGTGGTCCAGGTGGCTGGAGTTTCCAGTAAGGATTTGGTGACCGGGTTTTAAATACAAAAGGTTAACAAAAAGGAGAGATTGTAATTTGAAAACAGGAACCAAAACAAACAAACAGGAAAAAAAAAAAATCAGAGGAAGAAATTCAATGCAGGGACCACAAACAAATGAAAAAGAGAATTAATATCCTCAGAAAGGAAGGACAATTTATATCCATCAAACAAAAATCAGAGTCTTTAAAAAAACACTTATTATGGAACCAAAAACAATTATTAAGGAATCAAGGTTCCTGGAAAATAACACCGCTGATAAAAACAATTCAAAAGGAGTTTTAGAGGATAAGTTTCAGGACTTCAGAAGGTGGAACAAAGGTGGGGAGTGAAAAATGGGAGAGAAAGATAAAGAAATTAGGAGGTCATGGAAATCTAACATCTAAGTAATAGGCAGTCCAGAAAGAAAGAATAAGAAAATGGAGGGGAAATACTATCAAAGATTTATACAAAAAATTTTGAAATTGAAAGACATGAATTTATACAAAAGACCACTGAGTATCTAATATGATGATTGGAAAAAAGAACTATTCAGGGGCATATGATCATGAGGTTTCAGAAAAATGGATATATAAAGAACACATTCTAAGACTTCCAGAGAGAAAAAACAACAGAGACAAGTCACATATGAGGATCTGAACTAAAGTGGCACGCTAACCTTTTAATGGCAATATGGGAACCTAGAAGATACTGGTGCAATGCTTCAAATGTCTGAGAAGAATGACTTCCAGTCTAGAAATCTATACCTCATGAAATGACCAATCCAGTGTGAAGTTAACCTAACGGCATTTTCAAATAGGTGAGGTTTTAAAATTATTTTTAAATCTGCCACATATTTTCTCAGCAAGCTATAGAAGGATATTTTTGTATAAAACAAGGAGTAAATCAAGAAAAAGGAAGAGCCAGTGTCCAGGACATAAGGGTCCAGCATGGGGAAGAGGAAAAGGGAAATCCCACAGGTCTGGAACATCTTGTAGAGTATTCTTGAGGGCTTGGGGAGAAATATTTCCCCCCAAAATGAGAACTGATAGACATATAGGACCGTTTTGACCGCATAGAAAATTGAATGCAGAGTTATTAAAGAATATGAGAAGATTTAGACAGAGGCTCAAAAGAGAAATGTAAGTGAAAGAGAAGCAACTTACTCCAAGAATAACATACAATTATTCAAGAGAGGGAGATAGAGTTATGATATACTGCTTGACTCAGTGATGAATAATTGTTGTAGAGTCATAATAAAAACCTGAAGTGTTGATTTGTCCAAAAGTAATAAACAGTATTCTGGAAATAGGAAGGAAAATATCTGTGTGAGGGATGGTCTCAGGAGTTAAATTCACATTACCTAAACTAGGAAAACAAAAATCTAAAAATAGAAAAAAAGAGGAAATGCAATATTATCATGTTATTTAGATACATACAGACAAATAACCCTAAGAAATAGCTAATGTAGTAAAATGTGGCTGCTTCACAGGAGTGGAAGAGGTGGCGCAGGAGACTGATAACTTGTCATTGTGAACCTTGCAGTCCTGCAGCACGTGTGAGGCGGACTGAAGGGCAGAGACCCCTGAGAGAGCTCCTTTGGGAGCCCGGAGGTGTCTCCTCCAGAGCCACCTTAGTCCATCGATATTTTCTGGCTGCTTACAGTATTGCAAGCCCTGCTGTCAACTAACAGCTGGTGTTTGTGGTCATATGTGGGAATCTAGGAGAGGTCATTGGACCAGGAGGGAGCAATACGAAATGCCCTGCTAGAAGCTGGACCCTGAAGACGGACATCCTTGAAGGTGGCAATGGGGTGGACAGTACTTGCCACTCACAACCAGGCAAGGGGCAGGGAGGACTCTGAGTTCTTTCCTTCCCTTCCTCCTTCCATCCCTCTTTCCCCCTCCTTTCCTTTCTTTACTTTTTCCCTGCTCCTCTTTCCTTCTCTCCCCCTCTTTTTTTCTCCAATGAGTGTTCTTGCTCCCTATCTCTGGATCTCTGGGTCTAATCTATCATCTGTCTGTACTTGCCATGGTTTTTCCAAGAAACAGACCAATAGGATACATGTATGATACATATATGAGGGAATTGTAAGAATTGACTAGTCAATTCTGGAGGCTGAGAAGTTCCACCATCTGCTGTCAGCGAGCTGGAGAACCAAGAAGGCTGGTAGTGTAATTCACCTGGAGTCTTAAAGCTCAAGAATTGGGAGATTGGAGAGGGTATAGGGCCCTGACAATGTAAATCCCAGTCTGAGTCTGAAGGCCCAAGAACGAAGAGAACATCACAATTGTAGGGCGATCTTTACTCAGTCTACCAATTCAAATGTTAACATCCTCACAGACACACCTAAAATAATATTTTAAAGTAGATTTTATTTATTTGAGAAGAATAACTCAAAATGGAAAAGATTAAGAGAATAAAGGACAAGATAGGAAAACCTTAGCATAGGCCAGGTTTCAGACAAAGTTCTAGAAAGTTTTGGGGACAGAAGGAAGCCTCTGGGACAGTTACTGTCCCTGGTGTTGTGGACTATTGAGAGCAAGAAGGGGTTACAAAGTAGATTAAAGGTGTATCCTAGTGGCATTTTGTGAATGTCCCCCATAAAGCTTTCAATTGCTTTCCAATTTTACTTTTACTTGGTATTGGATGGATATTCATAGCATGTCAAGAATGGCTTCTAGGTACTTCTCTCTGGGACCTGTGAGGAACTAGGCACCAACATTTGCCTGTTTCATATGATTTAATATTATTTAATGGTGGTTCTTTTAATTTACCTGTTTTTGTTTATTTTTCTTGGTTCTGGTTACTGGACAGATCAATGGAGAGCTTGCCCTTTGATTAGAAGTTCATATTAAACAGACAGTGCAGGACATACCTGGCTCTTTGTGTCATCTTGGTCACTGTTGACTCAAAGGTCACAGGATTATTAATACATATTATTTTTCATTTCTCATTGAGCATCGTTCCTTAGCATCCTTTCTGATTTTTTTTTCTTTTCTTTTTTTCTTCTGCTTCTACCTTCTTATATAGATAGATATGCCTTGGGCCTTGTCAAATCTAGAAAGTTTTATCACCTCCGAAATCTCAAATTTACATAGATTCAAAATATATTCCTGGTTCATTTGCTTAAAACCTTCTCTACAGGATATCTGTCTGAGTAAAGCCTGTTCTTCAAGTCAAGACCCCAACCTGACAACTGTTCAGTCTTCACTGCTAACACATGCATTGAAGTCACCCTTAGTTTTATTTAAACTAACTTGATCCCAACTTTTACTCTTACTTCCTTATAAGTAAGACAGACATCCTTGTCCTTACTTACTCACTTAAAGCAGCCAGAATCATCCTTTGCAATGTAAATCAGATCATTTTACATCTCTATTTAAAAATCTTCCCATAGTTTTCTCAAGCCATTGGAATGAATCCAAACCTTTCAATAAGTATAGCTTGTAAAACTCTATCTGATCTAACAGTTGGTTTCCTGCCAAAATTTACTATCCTCTGCTAGCCCCCTTGCCTACTATCCAAATTTCTGAAAAGAAATAATTTGCTTTCCTTGCTTTCCCTTAGACTGGAGGATGACAAATTATGGCCCATGGCCAAATGTGGCCCGTGGTCTGTTTTTGTAAATAAAGTTTTATTGGTTGATAGCCACACATGTTCATTTATATGTTGTATATGGGTGGTTTTATATGATAATGGTAGAGTTGAGTAATTTTAACAGACGTCTAATGATCCTTGAAACCTAAATATTGACCATATAACCTTTACACAAAAGTTTACCAACTCCTGCCTTAAACACATCAAACACATGTCTGCCTTAGGGCCTTGCAGTTGTTTTTTTCTGCCTCAAACACAACTTCCCCAGATAACTCAAGTATCTCCTTCTTCTCACTTCATGCCTTTATTTAAATTTCATCTCTGCCAACACACTCACTGATTATTCTATTTAAAGAGCAGTCCCTATCACTCATTAGTTTGTCATACTGATTACTTTAAATCCATCTGAAATTTTGTGTGTTTTGCTTTCCAAATTTACTTTTATGTGGTGTTGGATAAGATATTCATATGAATGTGAAAGCATGTCAAGAATGGCTTTGTTCATAGATGTGATAGAGACAGCTAGAGAACCATGGAAGATTCACGCTTCTCTTCCATAGTTTAGCATTGTTTCTGGAAGCAGCTGCCCAGCTCAGGATCATATTTCCCAGCCCCCTTGTTTTCAGGTGGGATCATTTGACTACTTCTGACCAATGAAGTATGAGTCCAGGTGGATATGTCTCTTCCAGGCAGAGATGGTAAAACATCTGGGATACCAACTGCTCACTCTCTCTTTCTTCTTCAGGAATCTTGGAGGTTGTATGCTGGTGATAACATCACCACCAGATCAGAAACTTTTACATTTAATTTTAGTATTTTTTTGTAGTGTGAGTCTGTTGCTAACAAATTTGTGACTGGGTTGGTTGGCTCTCATCCAAATGGTGTTAGACTAGCTAAGCTACAAAATATCCCACCACTTTTGTCTATTAGGCGCATGGTCGGCCTGCACTTCTGTGTGTGGTGCAGTCTTGTTGCTAGGGCATGAAAGTTGGAAGCTGCAAGGCCTCTTAAAGCCTAAGCTAATCACACACCATCACTTCTGTTGGTCCAAGCTGCTCACAGGGCCAGCCCAAATTCACCTCTTAATGAGAAAACAACAAAATCACATTGCAAAGTATTAACATGCAGGGATGGGAGGAATTGCTGAGGCCATCACTGGCAACAGTCTACTCAAGCCCATTACACTATCCTTTCAGAGAAGCACTTTCTCTGAGTTACTTTGTGTTTATCTATATATGTGTGTGTGTGTCTTACTTCAGGCTGCCATAAGAAAATGCCATGAACTGGGTGTTTTATAAACAACAGAAATTTATTTCTCAGAAATCTGGAGGATGGAAGTCTGAGATCAGGGTTCCAGAATGGTTGGGTTCTGGTGAGAGCTCTTTTCTGGTTTGCTGATTGCTAACTTCTCTTTGTATCTTCCTACTGTGGGAAGAGGGTAAGAGAGCTCTCAGAGGTCTCTTTTATAAGGGCACTGATCTAATTTCTGAGGGCCCCACCCCGTGACCTAATCACATCCCAAAGGCCCACTCCTAATACCATCAGTCTGGAACGTAGGATTTCAACATATGATTTTTGAGGGGATACAAACATTTAGTTTATTGCAATGTATGTGAATATATATACATGCACACATACATTTATATATGCAATAGCTCAGAAATGTAGAAATGTACATGTATATATATATGCATATTTATACTGCATACAGAAATAATTTACTAATATGTTGATGCATACAGTAGTAGTCTTTCCTTATCTGAGGTTTTGCTTTGTGCAGTTTCCATCACCCCTGGTCAACCATAGTGCAGAAGCACATGATCCTCCTTCTGATATATAGTCATAAAGTCCTTAGTAGCCTAATGATACATCATAATGCCTGTATTATCTACCTCACTTTATCTCATCATATAGGCATTTTATCATCTTACATCGTCATGAGAAAAAGGATGAGTACATTACAATAAGATATTTTGAAAGAGATACTATTAGAGTGTTTTGTTATAATTGTTCTATTTTATTATTAGTTATTATTGTTAATCTCTTTCTGTGCCTAATGTAAAATTTATTTTAATTGAATTTTATTCTTTTTAATTATTTTAAATTTACTTATTTATTTGTATTATTAATAGTATTAATTATATTATATATAATAAAATAAATAATTAAATTGCTTTGATTATTAAATTAAATAAAAATTAAATTTTATGGTAGGTACGTATGTACAGAAAAAAACATGGTATATATAGGGTTCACTATCTGCAGTTTCAGGCATCCACTGGGGGTCTTAGATAGGGCCTATCCTCTGTAGATAAGTGGAGACAACTTGTATTAGTAAACATTGAAACAACATTTGGATAGGAGTTACTTGTGGGTTTTCTATTATGTTTTCTAAAGTCATTTGTAGAAAGATCTATACAAACAATCTTGCTTAGAAGATGTGCAGCTCCTAAATAAATATGTATTTTTTGTTCAGATAAGATATGTAATTCATCATTGGTTTTTGTTTAGTTAGGCTTCTAGAAAGCTCAGAGTTGAACCTAATGTCACTGCTTATTTTTGATATTAGTATAATTGTTTCCCACTTCTTAGAATTAGTTTTCTCTTTCATTTTTGACTCAATTAAGAGTCAACCTCTCTTTTTTAGATCAAGAGAAAATTAAAGAGATAAAATGGTCAGGTGCACGTCTAAATCTCTTCAGCTCTGTATTTACTGCCTACCTCATAAAGCTGAAAACAAGAAATTTCATAGTCAGATTTTTTTGGTCTCCATTTTATGGTGTCAAATACTAGCCTCCACAGAATGGGGAGTAAAGCTGCACAGTATAGTAGGGGTGGCTATTTACTCCCCTGATTGACAGCCTCCTGATGAAGTGTAACACCCTTCTCCAAGTATATTAGGGACTGCATTCATTCATTCAGTATTCATTCAACATATATTTATTATGCACAGTCAAAATAAAAATAAAAGTCTGTAGCAGGCATTAGATCAGGCCCTGGGAGGAGAACAAAGAATAAAAAAATGTGTGCTGCCCTCATGAAGATTATAATCCAGTGGGGTATAAGACATTCAATGATTATATAGTTATTTATGATGCCGTGTCTGAGTGAAAAATTAAGGATGCCTGTGGGAAGTAAAAAATAAATTCTTTGAAGTGGCTTTTAAAATGCCAGCTGGAGGATAAGTAGGCACTAATCAAATGGAGCGAGGACAGGGTAGAGAAGCCCAGCAAAGATTCCAAGTTAGGAGGTAGACAGCATTTGATAAACATATCAAACATTAGGATGGCATTTTGTAGGTTTATGTTGTCATTCATATATCCCAATTACCTCTGTTACGTTTCCCAGATTATGACATTTTTTCCTTTTTAAGTGGTGGAGCACACAAAAATCTTTTTTTCCCTTTCCCTCCTTTATAATTCTTTTTTTTTTTTTAATTGAGGTATACTTGACTTCACATTTGATCCTTGCCATTACTTTTGTCAAAGTAGCCTTTTGACAAGATATCATTATTTAGAAAGAAGTAAACTAATGCAAACTCAAATTAGCTGAAACCAAGTTTATTCGGGAATAGCAAAAGACCTGCACTTGGGGAATGCACACTGTAGCAAGCATAGAAAAAGGCTTTGCGAGTTGGGGTGAGATTTATTTCTGCACAAGGAGTGCGAAGAGGGGGCGGTCCCTCCAGAGCCCAAGCGTTCATTGGCTTGCGCAGGAGAGGGATTCTTGGCGATGTTCATTGGTCGGGAGAGGAGTCTCCGTCCCTCGGTTAAGTTCCGTTCTTCCCGGCGCGCATGCGTGGGATTCTCTGTTTCACAGCTTCCTGTTTCAATTTAGATCCGGGTCTTTTCATGGTTTCAGGTGTGTCTTTTTGTCAATTATTAACCCCCAGCTCATACTCCTAGTGCATAATGTTTTTCTGTGGTTTCCTTTTCTTCCCAAATGAATCCGAATGTATTTCTCTATGTAACATTTGCATTTGTATTTAAACTTGCAGGTGTCTCGCCTCTTTTAGAATGGAAGTGCAGAAAATTCACATGGGTATGGGGGTGTGGTACTCTGATTTATAGTAAGAAATATATGTTTGGTCTTACTGGCCTACAGCTCCTAAAACCATTGTAATTTCCTAAGTGCTAAGAGCACGGGCGCTCTTTTTTGCGTGGATATTTGGTCTCTGTCTTCCAGTCCGGAGATAGCGCCCGAGAGATAAAGGTGAAACGAGTCTCTAGTTTCTCACCACAGGCTCCCCTCAGCCTGAGTTTTGTTAGTGAGGTGATTTATGGAAAGGCCTTTAATAACTGTGGAATGGGGGCTGGTTGTCAAGGAACCAACAAGGTGATTAGAGGGTTGGAACTTGACCCCTGGGGAGGTGAGACGGACTGGAGTTTGAATTAGTCATCACTGGCCAATGATGTAATCAATCATGCCTAAATAGGAAGTGTCTGTAAAAATCCCTAAAAATATGGGGTTCTGGGAGCTTCCAGGATGGTGAACAGTGGAGATGCAGGGAGAGTGACTTCGTTGGAGAGGAGTTGGAAGCTCCGTGCCTCTTTCCAGAAACCTGCCCTATGCATCTCTTCTTTATGGCTATTCTGAGTTATGTCCTTTCATAATAAACTGTTAATTTAGTAGGTTTATGGTTTTCCTGAGTTCTGTAGCCTTTCTAGTGAAATGCTGAACCTGAGGAACCTGAGGAACCTGAGGAAGGGGTCGTGGGAACTTCCAGTTTGTAGCTCAGGTGACAGGTCAGAAGCTCAGGTGACAACCTGGACTTGTGATTGGCATGTGAAATGGGGGGAAGTCTTGTGGGACAGAGCCCCCAACCTGTGGGATTCGGTGCTATTTCCAGAGAGATGGTGTCAAAATTGAATGGAATTGTAGGACACCTACAGAGAATTTGAGAATTAGAGAATTGGTTGGTGGGGAGTAATCCTCACACATTTGGTGGCCAGAAGTATTGAGCGTATTTTCAGAGGCTCAGCATTTTAGGCATTTAATAATCGAGCCCACTTCACTTACTCAGGGGTGGCTCACCTGGCTTGCCTTCCATCCAGATCACAGTTACCACCATGTAAGTAAGTGAAGATTGTCTTGAATGCTAAAATAGGTTCCCGTCCTACTCAGTGGATTAGCTAAAGAAATTTGAAGATCTTGTCTACCATTACTTTACATACATCTCTCCGTGATAGTCACCTACTTTCTAGCCCATGAAGAGGTGTAGCAAAGAGGAGTGAGATAGTGACTTGCTTAAGGAAGTTTCTTTGAGAAGTTCAAGAAGATGGTTTGACAGTCTGACAATGACAGAAGCAGAAAAACCAAAGAAAGCAGGCACAAAAACTCAATAATTATAGTAATCTCAGGCATGTGAGCATAATTAGAAATAACTGATATGTATCAATAATCTCCAAGAACAGCATTCCTTGCCTATAAGACGTAATATATACCATTCATTATTATAGCCCTGAGTTGCCAGAAAAGTGTTATATTACATTCAAGCAGTCCACTTACAAAGACATGGAAAGATTCTCACCCAAGTCATTATTACTGTTGTTATTATTGGTTTCTGTGTCTTAAAAGCTTAAGTTCAGTTAATGAATGAATGGGCAGATTAACTGTGTTGCCTGACATATTCACCATTTTTCGTTCACATTTTTATGGGGCATCTACTCTAAGCTAGGTACTGAACAGGAGCTGGATCCATAGTGGTGAACAAATTAAGAACCGTTGCTATCCTGATGGAGGTTGCCGGATTTTACGGGAGACAGGAAGCTATCAAAGAGGCAAAAAGAGGAAATAGCGTAACTCAACTTGTATAAAAGGCTACAAGAGAAAAGAGTGTGGAGTGTGATAGAGAACCCAAGTGTGGGGGTAAGGAGGTAGAGAATATGATACCTTAATCATCAGGGAGGACCAGAGAACCCCTAAAAAGGTATGGAGCCAGCGATGAGACAAGGCGGAACAAGAGAGGTTCAATAGCAGAAATAGTAGGGAGAGGATTTGAGATAGGATTTGAGATAGGAGGACGTGGAGGAGCTGCAAGGAGGGCGATGTGACTGGAAGTCGTACAGGGGTCAGAGGGAGCCTGGAATAACATTTTATTGAAGAATAAGGAGCCAGATCATGGAGGCCTTTGCAAACCACTGGAGTCTGGATTTTATTCAAAGTGTCATGGGAAACCTTTGAAGGATTTCAAGCATAGCCATTGGGTAACCAGCTCTAAGTATCTTTAAATGCTTTAGTTATTTTTGTTTCTCTTTGCTTTTGCTTCTATTGGTAGAAATGAGGAAGAGATACTTCTGAAGATGTGTGGCTCAGAAAGGAATCCAAATTTCAAGGGCCCTAAATCTTAAACAATTTGGGAGGCTCTGTTTAGGGAAAAGAACTCAAAATTACAAATATAAAATTAGGAACAGAGACGTTCTTGGAAGGGCTTCATGCAAATGAGGGACCCCAGAGCTTAAACTTCATTGTGTCTCATTATAGCCACTCACGGCCGGTATTGTGGAAAGAATTTTATAGATACTCCTAGCTTTAGGTGGGAACCAAATTTGATTTTCAAGTTTAATTGCTTGGAGCATGTCTCCGTTATTCCTTGGAAACCCTGTCCTTTTTACTTCTTTTTTCCCCGCTTCATGGTTTCCCTCTGCCCAATGCCCCCTGACTCAAACAGCTCAAGTTAAAAACTTATTTTTGTAATTGTCTTACACTTGATATACAGTGTTTCTATTGGACTGTTTTCGTCCTTCTAGTATCTGTCCTTTGTAGCAATGTATTTCTGAGGGTTAGCATGAGTGTATCTGAAATGGTATGGGATAGGGAAATGGGATGGAAAACAGTTGATATGATTTATGTGTATTAGTCAGAGTTTTGAAGATTCCATTTTCTGAGCAAAAAAAATAATACTGGAAATATTCCAGGAGGCTGTTATAGTGATGTTCCAAAGTTTCACTTTTTAAGATCAAAGACCTTGGGAAGTTCAAGGTGCTTTATCGGGTCAGAGCCCCTGCCTCTGTTTGTCTAACATTCCTATCTCCTTTGAAATCTTACTGAACACTCTTAGAATCCCTTACCCTGTTTGTCAGGCTGTTTTTCTATAAGAAATGATGTCTATTCCATGAAATGTTCTAAAGAAATAGTACTCTCTGCTTTTATAAAAGAGAGGGAAAGATGAGCTGGCTAATTTATTCCATTCCTAATGCTTTGTAACAAAAGTTGAAATGAATGAAAATGATTGAGTTTGTAGGCCTGGTCTGCAGATACAAAAAACTGCTGGAAACCATTGAGTGTGGACTGGCTTTAATTTACTGCATGGATCTCAGCCCATGATATGCTGCTTTTTGTTAACTTTCATAATAGAGAAAGAAGTACAGAGAGCAAAAGCTTTCAGAAGGGCTGTAGTTGAAAAGAAGCAGCACATGAAGCTCTGAGACTGTTACATTAAACAATGGGGTATTGTTCTGGTAGTGGGACAGATGATGGGGACAGGTCTGTGGGAGGGGTGCAGAGTGAGGTTGACAGTCTCCTCAATGGGAACTGGGACAGATTACATCCTGGCTTTCCCCATTGGCAGGGAGGCCTGGAGATGCGTGGGGTAACCTAAGCTAGGACTTGCGTGATGGATAAAGAGGTCGCGAGAATACAGTTTCACTCTCTACACCCTGCATACACCCTCTCATACTGTCCCTGCATTTTCTGAATATGACTTAAGTAGCAATGTGTTTGATATTGCCTGGACTAAAGAATGGTAAGTGTTGTTCCTTTTATCTTTCTAGTCCAATACCAGTGGTTCATTAAGATGGATGTGATGGGGTCCTGTGTTGACACCACATAGGTATAGGTGGAGAATATCCTTCAGTCTATTCTATGCTCCTCAGTTTTCATTTTGATTTAACTACACAGCGTTATGCTGCTGAGAACTATAACCCCAGCCTCCCACAAAGTACTTGAGTTGGGCATCTTGGATGATTTATAGCAACATTTAGTCATGAGGCCTTTGGTTTCCATGTCTTGTAAATACAAAGAAGAAAGCAATCCCTGCCCCCATCCCATAGAGAAGACAGGATGGTTATTCATGTCTTATTATCACATCCTTAATCTTTTCCTTCTTCTTCCCTTTTTTTTTTTTTTTTTTTTGGTGGGTTGTATTGAAACCTTCTGGGCTGCTTTGAAGTCAGTTTATTTTACTAAATTAAACTTTTTCAGATTGTTTCTTTTTTCTTTACATGATGCCATGCCGCATTTGATTAATTCTGGCACAAGTACACCTGTGTTTATGAATCTGACAGTTTAGTCTGTAGATGAAGGAAGCTAGAGTCAGAAATTCGTGCCAAATTAAGTCTATTGGTAGACTCCAGGTTTTTTTTTTTTCTTGATATTATTTTAGATTAAATGTTTCCCTATGTGGCTTTAAATATCCGTTTACTTAAAGAGACATTATAGTATAGAGATTAAAGACATAGGACTTATAGTTGGAGAGAACCCAGTTCAACTTGCCATGTGACTTCAGGAAAGTCAGTTTACCTTTCTGGGCTCCAGTAGCCTCATGTGTAAAATGATGATTGTGGCAGCCAGCCTCCAAGATGGCTCCAATGATCCCGGCCTCCCAGTGTTGGTGCTGCATGCAGTCCCTTCCCATGTTGAATAAGGTTGACTTGTTCAACAAACGAGATATTGTGGAAATGATGGTGTGTGACTTCTGAGGCTAGGTAATCAGACATTGTGGCTTCTGCCTTGCGCTTTGTCTTGAATTGGTTAGTCTGGGGAAAGCTAGCAGCCATGTTGTAAGGATATTCAGGTACTCCTAGGCACAGCCCATATGGCAAGACTGAGGTTTCCTGCCAACAGTGAGTACTGTGAAGTGAGCCATCTTGGAAGCACATACTCTAGTCCTGGTGAAGCCTTCAGATATCTGCAAACTTGGCCAGTGTCTTTACTATAACCTCATGAGAGAGTGTCACCTACATACATCCAGTCAAGTCATTCCCCAATTTCTGATGTACAGGGACTGAGAGAGATAATAAATGTTGATTGTTTTGAGCTACTGACTTCGGGATAATTTGCTCCATAGCAATAATGTATGGTACGATTATAATGTCAGTACCCCCTTGTAGGATTGTTGAGAGGATTACATGTGACATTGTAAGGGCTTTGCACAGAGTCAGGCACATAGTGTCGTTCAGAAAGATAATAGTGTTCATTATGGACAGAACTTGACACTAGAGGACCAGTTCTGTCCAGCACCTGTATTCCAAATGCTTTATGTGGGCTCTTCCCATAGATGATAAATCATTCCAGATTTATAGCCAGTTCTTGAGTGAATGGTAAATTGGGTGACATATCTGATCCTTCTTCTGTCCTGCCTCACATGTTCTTATCTCACTTTTTAATTTCCGTCTTGTGTTACAGTCAGCTATGGGGAACTATTAGCCCCTGCTTCAGTTGCACAAATGCCTCTTGCTCAATCCTGGGGCCACCTTATTACACATGAGTGTGTATGATTTTAACTGTTTAGATTCATGTGAGTGTCTGGACTTATTGGAAATGGGAGGTCAACACTCCCTCTTTCCACCCTTTGGCTAAATGAAGCCAAGGCACCCTCATTATGACTTCTTGAAGTTGTCCTTGTGGAACGGAGATCTGCTGCCCACAAGGGAGGTCAGCTCAGTAGTGAACCTTTGGATTGGCTTTCACTCCTTCATGTCACTCCTCCGAGTTCCCTCCTCTGTTACTTGGTCTCACTGCTTAAAATCAACTCTCTGCCTACCAGGCTGTATATCTCTGGTTCTGCTCCTTGGAGGTCTCCTTAGGCTGTAACAGATGGCTCTTATAAGAATTGGCTGAGTGTTATTTGCTTTATATGTGTTCATGAAACCATCACCTTGATACCTGCTTTACCCCTTTCAATGGTTTTCTGCTGTTCTCAGGAATAAGTCTCAAAGATCTCACCCAATGGCAGGGACCTCGACAAACTGAATCCTAACCATACCTTCAGTCTCCACTCCCACCTTCTCTGTCCTCTCTCATCACTTCTCTATGTGGGCCTTACTGGGCTTTGTTCAGTTCCTTTTATGTGACAATCTTTCTCTTGCCTCTGAACCAAGAGCATGCTGTTTCTTCTTACTGCTTGGCCAACTGTCACTCATTGTTCAGGTCTCAGCCTTAATGTGGTATCCCCAGGAAGACCTTGAAGATGTCATATTATTTTATTTTATTTTTAAAACATGGAATTCTTTGTGAACTTGCACATCATCCTTGCATAGAGGCCATGCTAATCTTCTCTGTATTATTCCGATTTTAGTATATGTTCTGCCAAAGCAAGCATTTGAAGATATCATTTTAAATATCGCCATATCAATCTGGATTTCTTTCTTAACACCTATAGTACTTATAAATATTTTCTTACTGTTCACATTTCCTTCTTGAACATCAACTTTCTGAGGCCAGGGCTAGGCCTGTCCAGTTCTCTATTGCTCAGTGTTTGGCTTAAAGAACATTTCAATAAATGTCTATTCAGTGGAAGAAAGAATTTAGGCAAAATTCACTTGGCTGATAAATATTGTGTGTGGGTTTTTTTAATGCCTTAGTCTCTCCCTTTAAAATGAATCCAGGAACACCTGGGTGGCTCAGTCAGTTAAGCCACTGCCTTCGGCTCAGGTCATGATCCCAGGGTCCTGGGATCAAGTCCTGCATCATGCTCCTTGCTTAGTCGGGAGCCTGCTTCTCTCTTTGCCTCTGCCTGCCACTCTGCCTGCTTGTATGTGCTCTTTCTCTCTCTCTCTCTCTCTCTCTCTGACAAATAAATAAATAAATAAATAAAATCTTTAAAAAATAAATAAATAAAACATGAATCCTATCCAAAAGGGCCTCCTCAAGATGGTGCAACAAAATACTACTTTAAAAGCAAAAATGACAAATTTGTTGGTAATAAAATGATTTACTTTTACAAATTTACCTCTCTTTCTTTTTTGTCATTACAAAAGGCAGTATCATAGGCTGGCATCAACTGACAGAGAAGCTCCCCTAGTGCTTTTTTTTAGGTGGGGGGGAGGGAGAGGGAGAGGGAGAGAGAGAATTTAAGCAGGCTCCACATGCAGCATGGAGCCTAATGTGGGGCTTGAACTCACAACTCTGAGATCATACTTGAGCTGAAATCAAGAGTCAGACACTTAACTGGCTGAGCCACTCAGATGTACCTCCCCCAGTACTTTAGATTATAATTCAGTTTATAAAATTTGATTGACAGACAGCTTTTAGTGATCATCTTTATTGGATAGAGTCTACCTCTGCATAAGTAAAACCTGTAGTTTTAATTCATGTAATCTAAGCTCTATTTAAATACAGCTGGCTTTTTGCTTCTGATGTATGTAGAAAGAGTGTTCAGTTGATGGGTCAGCATGAAACTGGAGATGCCCACCCAGGGAAATCTAGGGAAAACCTAGATTTCCCACCCAGGGAAACCTTTTCAGAAACAGCGATACCATTCGGGTGGCAGAGGGTTGCATTAGGATTGTGCTTGTATACCTAAGGATAGAGAGTCTTATGAATGTGATCGTGCTTGAAAATATATTAGGGTAAAGTCTAGGGCCATCTCATATTAGCTGGCATCAGATGGTCTAAATTTATAAACAAAATTTACCAGATTAAAAATCTGGTATCCTATTAGAATTGAATTATGGTACAGGTTAAGAAACCTGAATAATGCTGTGCTTAAGACAAGTTTCATTGATGTATATGTTTAAAAAATGGAACTCAACTCTGTGGTAGATCAATAATGCACAAAGATAGCTCCTTTGATATTTTGCAGAGGGCTCTGTACTAAATTTATTATGTCCGTGGCAGTGATACAGATCACATACTTTATGTGGCAGGAAACCATTCATTCATTTAACAGATATTTATTGTGTGCCTACTGTGTTCCAGGCACTTCTCTGGGCACATGAGATACCTTAAGAGCAAAATATATCTTAGCAGTTTCCCTTCAAGAACAGATTTTGCCATGACAAAGGGCTTTGCAAAACCACATGGAGAGGAAATGGTTGACATCATTGGGAATTAGTGTTGGTCAGGCTACAGGAAATTGTCAGCAGATTTCCCACGGTATTTTTTGAAGAATGAGGATCTTCCAGAGCGGAAGCAGTGTCATGCATTTCATCTAGGTCCAGCTGTTACAGCAGTTTATTTGAAGAGTCGAAACGTTCTTTTTCTCTAAGGAAATTGAGATATCATTGAACTAAGTTAATTGAATTCAGGTCTTTCTGAGCCACTGGGCTTCTTCCTGGTGGAGCTGACCCCTCTTTCCTCTCCCGAGGATCAGGGGAGATTTAGCCGGACAGTGAATTGTTGCTGAAAACTTGAGAGCAATTGATCATGGACAGAGAAAATGAAGGCTATAGGGAGTCATAGAAATTGAGGACAACTCATGTTGTAATTTAGATTTGATTAGGTAAGGGACATTAGAAGGTAATTCCTAGGATGAAATGAAAAGGATCTTGAATGTCCAGTCTGGATCAGTGGTTCGAAAGCTTGGCTGGGCATCTGAATCACCTCTGCCAAAATAAGAGACACTTCAGCCTAACCACAGCAATGCTGATATGTACTGAAATTTGAGAACCACCCACTGGGATATTAAAATCCATTTGGTGATGAACTCTCCACTGTACTTTCCCAAAAATCGCCAGTCATTGGGCAGGAACTAACTCTCTGTGCTGCCTGAGCTGGATCCCCCTTTGATTCCTTAAAAAACAAAACAAAACAAAACCAAAAAACCCTGCAAAAGAAATAAACTTTAAAATCATGAAAATTGCAATGTAAATTCTTGCTGGTTAGTAAGATTTTGTTAACTAAGGAGATTGTGTATGATTATGGGTACTGCGGTTCAGTCTTAGATCAAGTATTCCTTTGATTAATTGGGAAACTATAAATATTTTCATTTGCATTAGTCAGACACCACTGTTAGTGTCCGAGTTTGGATCTTTGCCCCACTGACTATGTAACTAGAGATTTTAAACCTTAAAAGATCTTTTATTTAAAATATGTAACAACTGTATACGGAATCAAGAATATCTCTTAGCAGTGGGAAGATGGAACTGTGTTAATGGGGTTGTTATGGCTATTTGGTAAAGCCAATGATTTGGATGACTTAAATCAAGGAGAATCTTGTGGGTTTTGTTTTCTCTCCTTTGTTACTCAATTTAATGTATTTCTTAACTAAGAAACAAATACCTTTAAGAGTAGATTATATAGATCCTTAGTTACCGCTTGTGCAGAGATTTCTTCTGGAAAGATGGAGGGAACAATTTTTCCTTTGAGTCTACTTCCCAGCATTCTGAACTTGATATACGTATTGTATCTTTTGCAGTACATCATGCTTTTGCCAAAATTCTTTGAGTTTTTCTTTGCAAAAAACCATGGAAATTTACCAGAGTAAATCATAAATCATTGCTATAATTGACTCCAACAAACTGAAATTGCACAAGAAAATGAATATATAAATTTTTAAAAATTTGGCAGGTTTAGTAATTATTTTAAGTATTGTTTAGTCCCACGGAGAAGTGGAAAATAAGTTATCAGTTCAGTTGTATATAGTGTAATAGAATGAGGCTTTGAAATACTAACAGTTCACAATGTGTACTAAATTTATTATGTCACAATCCCTCACAATCCCTATCTAAAACAATCCCTATCTAAAACAATCCCTATCTAAAACAAAGATCTGTCTTCTGCAGTGTTTTCTGGAATTAGAAGCCTATGTTTACCAGCTGTAAATCACTTTTTCCTTTATTGTAGCATTTGACACTGTGATACCTTCAAGTGGGTGTTGCTTATCTTGGGAGTGGTGGTGAATGTTGAATGAATACGAGAAGGAATTATAGCTCTTTAACAACAGTTTGCAAAGGTTCCGGGGTTCTTGGGAGGGAGCAGGAAGTATTAATTTAGAAACAGTTTGCAAAGCGAAAAAGAAGGCAGAGGAAAAAAAGCATTTCATTTTTTAATCTGTTTGAATTACCTCTAAGGAGATGAGTAATGAATGAAATTTGGTGTTAGTAGACAGGAAGGGCTCTTAAGAGGCAGTCTAGACTTTAGGCCATCTTTTTCTTTTACAAAGCTCCTCCTGAATTCTTTTTAGAGAAAATTCTCTGCCATATTCTTACACACTTCAAAGGAAAGGGAATTAAGAAACTCTACCAATCAAACTACTGTCTAATAAGCTTCATCAAAATTGCTTTCTTTGGAATATTTTTTTAACTTCTCAGAATGCAATTTGTGTTTCATAGTATTTATAGACATTTTACATCTTGGATTTATATAGTTTACTTTTCTGACTAATTTTTAAAAGAGATTGGTCCAAGTCGTTTTAAATTCTAAAACACTTTTCAAAGTCACTACCCTTTACCTTAAAATTTCAGGTTATGTAAATTAGCCTGATTTCTCTAAGCTTTCAACAGAGGTGTATCTCTGGTCATTGGTACATTTTAAACTACAATTGGGAAAGATTTTCTAGTAAAGTTATGTTAGGTCTTCCATATATCTTTCAGGGCAGTTTAGAAAGTTTAGATATAGGACTCACTTAAGATGGGCCTGTCAAGGAAGGATGAATCTTCTGTATATCTCTCTAACTCCAGTGCTACATAATAGAAGGGAAACAGTTTAAAAAAAAAAAAGAAATTTGTTTATGTAATTCCTGTAAATAACGTACACGAATACATTGCAGACCCTGATGAGCAATTACAATGGTTTCCTTACTGATCCACTGAGCTTGAAAACCAACTGCATTTCCTTTTCCTTAACAAACTTCCACGCTCCAAGGGATGGCTCTCACCTGTCTTCCAAGCGTCGTAGACAACAGAATTTGTCACTCGCACTTGACGCTTTACCTCAAGCTACTTTGGAGGCCATTTTCTCCTGCTGCAGAAAATCAGATTTTCTTTGATGAGCATTTTTTTTTTGCTGGCTGTGGAATAGGTGGGACTTCTCCCAGAAATGCATATTTATTCTAACTTAGTTACCAGGAGGCCCAGTTTCCTTGACTTCCATGTCTCTACCGAAGCAGTGCAGGAGGCCTTTCATTGGACTCTTTATTTGATCTGTTTTGAAGAGTTAGTCTGAAGAGCTAGTTACCTAGTGGTCAGAAGGCTCCTGAATGCTACTCCTCTTTGTTCCTATCCCATTCCGACGGATTGCAGTTTATTCCCTTGATGAAAGTTTTAGATGCTTAAACACAAATAATAAATTTGTATACCAGCTTACTACTTAAAAAAAACTCATCTTTGAGGAATGGCTGTATAAATTTTGGTGTGGACATTTGCTGAATCGTGTGCAACCCCAAAAAATACAGAGTTTCTAGCAACTCAGAAAAATGTTTATGTGAACCAATGTGAGGAAAGCAGGATACAAAATTGTATGTACAGTTTGACCACAACCATGTTATGAAAGGATCTGCTGCTTTATAAAAAGTTTATGCCTAGAAGAAGTCTGAAAGAGAATTTGGTAAAAGCAGTTCCCTTCTTTTCGTTAATATTTTTCACATTTTTTGGTAATAGGTATATCACTTTAAAAGTATAAATAAAAATTTTAATACTTTCCCTTTTAAACTGAGTTTACTAATCATTATCAGATTCCCATTTGCTTTTCCATAACTTGAAGGGAAACTTCTCATTCTACAGGTGATGTTGATAGATGTGAGAAATAGAGAGGAAAAAAGTATATAAGTAATGTTTTACTTCACCTAATTTCATAAGAAGTGTATAGGCTAATACATATTTAATGAATGTCACAGTGATTGAAATGATTCAGTAGAAAGCTACTTGTAACTTCTTCCTTAAATAATTTTACGTTCCAGTCTTGGCTCTGACAAGAGAGTGTCTAGTTTTAAATAAAGCACTTTTTAAAAATTAGTTTCAGAGGTAATTTAGTGTTTCATCAGTTGCATACAAAACCGAGTACTTATTACATCAAGTGCCCCCCTTAATGCCCATCACCCAATTATCCCATCCGAACCCCCTCTCCTCAGCAGCCCTCAGTTTTTTTCTTAGAGTTCAGAGAATCACTTACAGTTTGCCTCCCTCTCAATTTTCATCTTATTTTATTTTTTCCTCTATTCCCCTATGCTCATCTGTTTTGTTTCTTTAATTCCACATATGAGTGAATTCATATGGCTTATTTCGCTTAGTATAATACCCTCTAGCTCTGTCTACATTGTTGCAAATGTTAAGTATTCATCCTTTCCGATGGCTGAGTAAGTTCCAGTGTGTGTGTGTGTGTGTGTGTGTGTGTGTATAACACATCTTTATCCTTCATCTGTTGATGGACATCTAGGTTCTTTCCATAATGTGGCTATTGTGGACATTGCTGCTATAAACATTCGGGTGTACGTCCCCCTTTTGAATCACAATGTTTGCATCCTTTGGATAAATACCTAGTAGTGCAATTGCTGGGTCGGAGTGTAGCTCTATTTTTAACTTTTTAAATGTAAATGTAGAATAATTGTTGAAGACTTTATTCTGATATGCTCTATTTTACTTGTGATCCTCAAATCTTAATTTAGGATAAATTCTCCAGTTCAGAAATTGAAACACAGAGAGCAGAGTGGTTTGCTACAATGAGTGGCAGTCTGAGTCCAGAATGCACATCTCCAGACTGCCACTGGAGTGCCTTTCCCCCATGACTCTGTGTCTCCCAGAAGCCAAACAAAATTCAGACTCTTCTTTGGTGTGGAAGAGTTTTAGTTTTGCATTGCTGTTTCATCTGACATGCAAAATATCAGAACCAATGAATAGGAGAAGAATAGTTTTCTATATGTTTGCTCCACCAAAACTGACCTGCACTGACCATCGAAGCACCAGGACAATTTAGAAGACTTCAGTGCTCAGTACTGGGGCAAGACCCTCCTCACGTGAATCACCAGCACAACATGCTTGCAGACCATGACCACGTGTTCTTTGCTCTGGGGAATGGGAAGTGAACTTGGGAAAGAGTATTTCCAAAAATGCAAATATCTACAGACAGTTAATAAAGAGACGTTGTGGGAAGGATTCCCTGTATAGCCTTTGTGCTTCTTTTCCAACGTAGAGCTAAGGAAGGGGATCGATCGGCACGTATTCTGGCTTCCATTTTTGTTTGTGTTTTAACATCGCTCTGGTTGCTTCCCTTTCTATTACTACTTCAGAAAAACACAATTCCTTATGGGAAAACATTTATTTTGACTTGGGAAGAAGTTTGCATTTTCTATCCTTTAGAAGTTGGGGATTAAGAAGAGCTTCTCTTGAGGGGAATGTGACATGTCTCACGTGGCTCAGTGTTTGGCAATTTCTTGGTAAACTCTTCAGCCTTGGGATCTGGGCACTTGATGCCAAGATTGTATCAGTGGTTTCAAAGGTGTGTATGTCTATGTATCATCTTAAACAAGGCTCTCTGCGTTTCTGCCCTTATGGAAACTTCGTAAATTAAAGTGGAGTGTTTTTTTCCCCCATCACCTTTAAAAACATTTGAAAACTTAACAAAAATGCTTTTCAGATACGTTATATCATGTATTTCTTCTAACACTCCTTTGGGAGTATGTATCACTATTTGCATTTTAAGGATGAAGGAAAACTAAATTGTAGCTAAAAATTGGCAGTACAGTGTGGTCTTCCCATGGCCTCTGATCTCAAATTCCTTGTCCTTTTCCCTATCTCCTGTGATTTATGGCCCCTCTGCTGGAGGGTCCCCATTGCATTCACAGGATTAAAAAGTCACTAAAACTTCTTCACTTTGTGTAACAAAACTCTTTTGAAATTGTACTTGATTGCTTGTGTGAGTCTGTGTAATCTTTTCGAAGTTTCTCTGTGATGGTGTTTTTTTGGTAAGATTTGATTCATTTTACTATGTTTAAACCCTGAAAATACTTACAAAATGGTGGTTGAATTAAAATAATGGCTTTTGTTAGAAGTATCTGTTTGTTCTGATTCAGTTCTGTTTTTTAAAAAATGCATGGTGAGCACAGACTTAAGCCAGAATACTGGTATTTTTAACTTAAGTTTTCTGTTTGCTTGCTTAGGTAATTCTTTAGCCATCAGGAAGAAGGGTGTTATCATTAGTTTTCATAGGACAGTCTGTGGTTTCTGTTCTTGATAATGTGCTTTAGACTATGAGTCAGTAATTGTTGGATATATGTGTGTGTATGTATAAACATTTATTATATATATATGTCTATATATATTTTTTCTCTCCAACCCTGTGAGCCTGTCATAAATGAAAAATTCTGATGCTATTTGTTCACCTGCCATACTGCTCTTTGATACCATTTTTCTTTTTGTATCCCTTTGCTCATTCAAAAAATCTTTATGGAGAATCAGCTGTGAAACCTGGACACAGAAGAGAGATCTCATGGTTGATAAGTGGCGTGGTCAGGACTTGAATAAAGTCGGTCTGATTAAAAGCCACAGTCTTAACTGCTAAAAGTATATGTGACATTATGACATGTGCTGTGTGTGTGTGTGTATGTGTGTATGAGGGAAGGAAGGAGATGGGGGGAGCGAGAGAGAGAGAGAGAGAGAGAGATGAAAAGAACATGTAAGACAGTCTTCCCTCTCCCAGTCTTTTAAAGGGCAAAAAATTGGAAGTCATGCAGTCTTCTGTGTGAGCTCAGTGTTGCCTAGACATATATAATCTCAAGAAAATAGGGCTTGGTAGCATTTCTGTGGGAGAACATGGATGCATGTAAGTGAGATTAATCACTCTTAGTGAAAAAGAGATGTTTTCTTAGTGTCCGTTATTTTCTAACTTTCAACAAATATTTTAATCCTTAGTATTTCAAAAACTTGAAACTTACAGTGATTGAAATTACTTCATGATTTTATCCTGGAAAAATATTGGGAACACAGAGTGATCTTTCCTCTCTGCAAAGATCTTAGGGCTAAGTAAGGCTAAGTGTTATGGTGAGAATGTAATATAAAATGTGAACGTACTCTGACTTAGTGCTCTACATCAGGGCAAAAGGAGGAAGACTGGACCTAATTCACTGTACCCCTTAATGGGATCCACAGATTGGGTGTTGCTGACCAGAATGATTATAAACAGCTTGTGACCAGACAGACATAAACATTGAGAGTGCTTAGAAACATCTGAGTAATTGGAAGAAATTTGAAAGTGTGATTTTATGCTTGTTGAATTTAATGATAGAAACAATGGCATTTGTATCTTCTGTGCCCTTTGTTTTTATTTTCTTGTTTTTTCTAATTTCATTAAGGTATAATTGATGAATGAAATTGTGTATATTTAAAGTGCACTGATGATGTGACATATGTGTACGTTGTGAAATGATTACCTTAATCAAGTTAATTGACATGTCTGTCACCTCACACAGTTACCATTGTTCTTTTAGGGAGAAACTTAAGACTTACTCTCTTAGCAAAGTATACAATATCATATTTATTTATTTATTTTTATTATATCAGTATTATTATTTTTAGAAAGAGAGAAAGAGAGTGTGGTGGAGAGGGGGTGTGGAAGAGGGAAAGAGAGAATCCCAAGCAGGCTCCATGCCTAGCCCCATGCTGGGCTTGATCTCACAAATCTGAGAGATTTCATGACTGAAATCGAGTGTGGTGTTTAACTGGCTGAGCTACACAGACACCTCATGATATAGTATTATTAACGGTAGCTGCTACACTGTACATTAGATTCCCCAGGATTTATTTATTTTATAACTGAAGGCTAGTACCCTTTGGCCAGCATCTCTCCATCTCCCCTGCCCCTCAGCCCCTACTGATAACCACAATTCTTTTCTGTTTCTGTGAGTTTTTTTTTTTTTTAAAGCTTTCATTTATAAGTGAGATCATACAGTATTTGGCTTTTCTCTTGCTTATTTCACTTAGCATAATGTCTTCTAAGTTCATCCGTGTTATAAATGGCAGGATTTCTTTCTCATGGCTGAATAATATTCTGTTATATATATTCACATGTATGTGTATAGATATCATCACATTCATATACATATATCATATATATATATATATATATATATCTCACATTTTCTTTACCCATTCATCTGCTAATGAATACTTGATTGTTTCCATATCTTGGCTGTTATGGATAGTGCTGCAGTGAACATGGATGTTTTTATTTACTTTTTCTGGTAATTCATCACTCTTTTTTTTTTTTTTTTTTTTTTCATCACTCTTTTATTTCACAAAAATATCTGCTTATTTGGATTGAAAATTTTAAAAAGGCAAACTGGTCCTCTACTACAGATAGTCTGAGAAAACTATATTAAACCGCAGTCAAATCAAGTTTGTTATTGAACCGAAAATAATGTGTTTTAAAAACACATTGAGTATAACATACCAGATTAAAATATGTAAATTATAGCATTAGATATTTTCAAAACTTGGTCAATGAGGTGAATAAGATCCAAAGGGTTCTGGGGGTTTGCAACTACACAGAGGCAATTTTTGCCTAATTCCCATGAGAAATTTTGGCAAAAACTTGGGAGAGGCCAAGCCTTACTAACTAGCCTAACAGTTGAGTATCTTCACAAAGATATCATGAGGATATCTTTGCTTCGTTTCTCACCTAAGGAATTGTTGTATAAATATTTATTCATTCATTCGTTCATTCGATGACTGTAGGGTTCCTTATGAGTGCCCATCACCACTCTCTGCATAGCAGAACGTGCTGATGGAATAATAAGGGGGGGGGTTGTCTGTATACATACAAACATTTTTAGAGATGATTTAAATTTGATTTAAATTCAGGATCTTTGAGTTCCTTGAGTGACTCTTGAAGAACTCAGGCCTTCTAAGCACATTTACAGAATGTTCTTAGCTGGTTGGACTTTAGCCATGCTTTTCCTATTCTCCTGGCCCGTATCTATTACCCCAGTTTTTTTAGCTTCTGCTTTAGGAACGGACCCAGAAGATAGCAAATGGGGCAGGACAATGGAAATCACAGAAGAATGCAAAAGCTAAAGCTGGGCCATGGTTGCAGAAGCAGCCTCCACTGTTAAAGTCATTGGCTTTGGCAAGTAGGTGTGGGATGTGTGAGTCATCGGGGAGACAGCAGCCTACATGCATACCAGTGTCATTTTAACATAAAGTTAGCAACATATGTGTAACACAGAAATCAAACAAGACCTTACTGCTGAATCAGCCAGTTTGATTCTCCATCAGGCAGAGAAAGAAAAATTACAGTACAATTCCTGCTAGAATCCCATTTGGCAAAGTATAACCTCTCACGTTCCGCTGAGTGATCTTTTGGGAGTTCTAAAGACATAATATGCCTTTAGAAAATAACATAATCTTTCCCTTTCATTTTGACTTCCTTTTATTTTATTTATCTTGATTTATCACTGATAGGTTTGTTGTTATCATAAAAGAGAAAGTTTCCATCATAGATGGCATTCATGATGCTAAGTTGTATAATAGTGTGTTCTATTGATGGATGTCCAGATAGCTTTGAGTGGGGGAGGCCTAACCATTCAATCTCTGTCAGCAATTAGGCTGGATTCATAAATAAGAACACATGTGGGGACTGTGGTATTGACTAGAATAGCTAGGTACTTTTTAGCAAGGTTTACAATGTCTTGATTTTTCTCCATGTGATGTGTATGGGAGAAGTTGGTGAGGTCAAGAGAAAATAAGCGTAAGTCAAAGGGAGACTTGTAAAATAAACAGCAACATCTGGCAAATGACTTCCTCCCATGTACATAGGAAGGACTCTTATTTGGGGCAGTGACTGAGAAATGTTTTTCTTGGCAGCATGTTAGCCTAATGTCCCTCCGATTTGAAAATGAGGTTTGCTTAAGGTTATGATATTTCTCTTGCCGATGGGGTGGACTCTAAGGCCTGATGCTTATAATAGCAGCCATCCATTTGGCCATTCTTAAGAATCATTAAGTTTACTCTGAAGTGTTTTCAAAAGATATTTAAACATTAAAGCCTCAAAATTCTTCCTTATCTAAACTTTTGTTTATATCTTCTTAGTGCACTGTATTATTTACACTGGAGAGGTCTGGTGCTGCATTTCTCTTTTCGCTTTGCTCAGTTAAGAAAAAGAACATTCAATTGCAACGATTCTATATATCACCTCAGACATACCAACATGTACAAGCCCTTTGTAATTTCTTGATGTGTAACCATTCACATTAAATGATGAGGAATAAATTTAATATTCAATAATTTGATCTTTTATATCTCATCACTGGCTTTAGGAAGGGTACTTACAGGCCTTTTCTTACCAAAATAGACAGATTTTTATTGTTTTTGCAGCCTAAAAAAAATAAATAGAAAGTAAAACAAGCAAATACTAGGCAAATAAACTAAACAGAAGTTTATAGAATAAAAAAATTGGGGTCTTTCATTTAGGTCATATCAGATGACAATTCTGTGCTGCGTTCGTGCAAACTCAGATATGAAGTGTTAAAAATTATTATTTTCATATGGCATTCACTATCTTTAGGTTAATACAAAGATAGCACAACTTTATAATTCCATTGTGGGACTTGTGTAATTTGCTTCTCCATGTGGTGGTGATTGAGAGGTGTTTTCTCAGTTCTGGGGAAGAGAGTGGGATACGGGCACATTCCCCTGGGGGGGCTCAGTGGGATATAGTGTCCACTGAATTTCCCATCTCACTGCTCTTCCCTTCCTCCCATTTCTGTCACTGCCATTTATGAAAAGCAGATGGAAACAATGTGATGTACACATAGAATAATCCTTTTTAATGTTATGGGAAATGTGCATGCCTTAGTTTTGGGATTTTTTATAATGGTGCTTTTTTTTAGGTGCAAGTCTTTTACATAGTGAAACCATCTGCTCTCCTGAAGCCACATACTTCTTAACGCAGGACTCTTTGACAGGCTTGCAGACTTCAGGTGTGACTCTATCCATGACCTACAAGGGAGAGAGAAAAGTTCTGGGATTTCCAGTGGGGGAATTTATCAGAGTAGCCATTATCTGGATAGCAGGCCTACAGGGAACTAAGTAGGCTTGCTCAGCAATCCTACACGAGTAAGGAAAACTGTCAGAGTCATGCACATAAGTTAGACATCCCTACCACTGTTAGAAAAAAACAGTGTAAAGGGTATGATGTACCTTCTTTTTAATTTTTTTAAGATTTTATTTATTTACTTTAAAAGAGAGAGAGAGCATGAGTCGGGGTGGAAGGGGCAGAGGGAGAAGCAGAGAGCCTAATGCAGGGCTTGATCCCAGGACCCTGAGCTGAAGGCAGGTGCTAAACTGACTGAGCCACCCAGGTGCCCCTTTTCATAAATTTTCTTTTAAATGAATTTCTTTCTTTCTTTCTTTTTTTCCTTCTTTCTTCCGTATTATTATTATTATTTTTTAATTAGAGAAAGCACAAGCATGGAGAGGGGCAGTGGAAGAGGGAGAAGCAGGCTCTCTGCTCAGCAGGGAGCCCAATGCAGGACTCCATCCCAGGACCCTGGGACCATGACATGAGCCAAAGGCAGACGCTTAACAGATTGAGCCACCCGGGAGCCCCATAATTTACCTTCTTCTAGAGACTACAGTGCAATTTAGAGGGGGGAAGTGCTATCTCTACCTGGGGACTTCTGACACAAGGAGTAGCTTTTGAGTCAGTGAGTTAGGGGTGGTGGAGGAATTTAGAAGAGAGCATCCCATGAAGAGGAAATCACATTCAGTGATCATTTTTTTTTTTTTAAATGACAAGAGGCCCTGTGCTCCTGAGTATCTTCCTCCAGAGCTTCAGACCCACATGACCAGTAGTCCCTCCCTGGCTGTACCACCAGGAACGTGTATTGGTTATGGTGCATTAGAACAGAAGTAGGCTCAAGGAAAGCTTTTACTGAGATTGAGGACTCATTAACCAGAAGAGGGAGGACTGCAGCCATGAGAAGGCAAGGGAACCAGGTTTGGTTGGCGGTCTGGGACTTTCCTTGTTTACAGTGGTAGATTGACTTTCTCAGCACCGCGGTGAAGGTGGCAGGCAGTTTGTGGGTTCCCCATTGCTCACAGGTTTACATATCCAGCTGCATAGGTTGAGTAAATTCTCTTTTGAACTTTATTCCTCTTAACAAAGATCAGCAAAAAGTCAAAATAATCTATATCATTATCGCAACCACTAACCTAGAACACAGAACAGAGTAATCAACAAAAAAATATGCAGAGGGTAGGTCCAATTTTGGGGCCATTGACAGAGGTGGGAGGAAGTTGCATGTTGTCTAAAAGATCAGCACGTCCTCTGGCAGCGGTTTAATTCTTGCCTAATGAATGTAGGTAAGCAGCCTGTGGGTGGGGCTTCCTGTGACATGACCTGTTCTAGGATGGTTAGCTGCAGAGGGACAGGGAAGAATGGAACTGGGCACACACCCTGGGGGCAGCACTGGCAAATGTGAGATTGGTTCCTAGTTCTGGAAGGTGTGTATTCTGGGTGTTTTATTAAGCCACAGGTAGAAAACAGCAAGGCAGGCACTTAGGCACATGCAGAATGAGGACTTAGTTTTAGCAAATGGCTGTCAGAGTGAGTTAAAGTATGGAGTTAAAGTGAGTTAAAGTTAAAGGACTGATGGGCTTCAGAGGCTGAGACATAACTCACCCCACAAGCTCATGTGAAGAGAAGAGGGCTTAGGGATCCAGGATCAGGGATGGGGTGGGGGTGCTTGGGAGGGTTGAGGAGGGGTCAGTGTGGGAGGATCAGAGGAGTGTCCTGTAAATGGATAATAAAGGCTTCTGACTTTATTCACAAGATAATTTCTTGGTGAGCTGAGAAAAATATGGAAGCTTTTTGTATTTCTGTGTTTCATTAGTCAAGATCAGGATAGGCACCATTTGAAAAGTTACTTCCGTATCAGTTTACACATAACTTGTCAAAAACACAAACAGTGAGTTGACTCTTACCTTGTCACTGACTTACATAACAACCCAGAGACAATTTCTTGACGTAAAATGCAAAGCTGTAACCAGAAAACTGATAATCACAGAATATGGTAGAGAGAAAAAGCCTTATTTTAGTGGAGGATTCCCAAATGATATTTTCATTTTTAAAAAAATGAAACAAGATGGGATTGGGAGGGAGACAAACCATAAGTGACTCTTAATCTCACAAAACAAACTGAGGGTTGCTGGGGGGAGGGGGTTTGGGAGAAGGGGGTGGGATTATGGACATTGGGGAGGGTATGTGCTTTGGTGAGTGCTGTGAAGTGTGTAAACCTGGTGATTCACAGACCTGTACTCCTGGGGATAAAAATATATGTTTATAAAAAATAAAAAATTAATTAAAAAAAAAAAAAAAAACTGCGACCAAAGATACCTGTTTTGAATAACTGTTTCCCCTTCTCTCCCCCGCCCCACAGTTTGATTTCTTTCTTGTTCTGAAGGAGATGGTAATGAACATATATGTGGAAACGGAATGCTGTATGGTTACATTTCCTATTTTCTTTAACAGTTTCCTCTGTTATTTCCTTCTTGGATTCCATTTCCTTGTTAATGCTGAATACCAGAATATCTGGTATTCCAGAACCTTCACGAAGCCTTTTTAAAGCTATTCTACCACCCATCAGAATTTTGCAGAATTTTTTTTTTTTTATTTTTATTTCCAGAATTTTTTTTTCTCATAGTCATTACTATGAATCTTAGTACTTGATTTTATTTTTTTAATTTTTTTAAAGATTTTATTTATTTATTTGACAGAGAGAGAGCACAAGTAGGCAGAGAGAGAGGAGGAAGCAGGCTCCCCGCTGAGCAGAGAGCCCGATGCGGGGCTCGATCCCAGGATCCTGAGATCATGACCTGAGCCGAAGGTAGAGGCTTAACCCACTGAGCCACCCAGGTGCCCCAGTACTTGATTTTAGTTATGTGTTTTATGTAAGCCATTCTTTCCTCTCACCGAGACTGTTAGATTCTAAATCTTTGTTCTTTGCTGAGCTTTGTCTTTTTATGGAGAATATCTGCTTTTCTCTTGTCTCAAATGAATGTCCCATTTCCCCTTGAATCTTGCATCAGTGTTCCAGAACCCAGTTTCCCATACTTGAGTCCCTTCCAGAAGAGACCATAGGCCCTAATAGTGCTTTAACAAAAACAAACAAACAAACAAACAAAAAACCAAACCAAAACAAAAAGGATTTTATTTACTTATTTGCCAGAGAGAGAGAGAAATAGAGAGCAAGCACAAGCAGGGGGAGCTTAAGGCAGAAGGAGCAGCAGTCTCCCCACTGAGCAAGAAGCCCGATGCGGGACTCCATCCCAGGACCCTGGGATCATGACCTGAGCCGAAGGCAGATGCTTAACTGACTGAGCCACCCGGACATCCCCCTAACAGTGTATTTCTAATACCAGTCTCATGGACTTTTGCCTGCGACTTACATTATATATTTTTTCATTTGCCCACCCCTTCTCATTCTCTCTACTACTCATTCTACCTATTTGAATATGTGACCTTTTAGAGCTGAGTTAGGAGACAATCATTCTCCTTCCTGTGTCTCTTTTATTCTCTCAGTACCATACTTAACAACACTCTGACAGCAGATGTGTGGGGGTTTTCTCAAACCAAGCAAGTCCCTCTGACATCAGTTAGGTACCCTAAAATTTAACTCAGTTCTGACACTGTTTACCTGGAGGTGGCATCAGTTGCCACAGATTAAGGGCTCAGTCCTGCAAGAATGCCTCCACTTCGGACTCTGATCACAAGTAGTAGGTTCCTAGGTTACCCACAACTTTCGACCAGCTTGGCTCTGTATCCGAGGTTCCCATGACCGCCTCCCCCTTGGATTTGATTGTTTGCTAGAACAGCAATCAGAACTCAGAGAACACTTAACTTACACTTCCCAGTTTATTATATAATAATAGATATGACAAAGGATACAGATGAGATGAAGAGATATATAGGGCAAGATATGTGGGAAGGGCATGGAGCTTTTGTGACTTACCCTTCTCTGTGACTAGCTTCTCTGGGTATGCCAGTTTCCCAGTACCTAGAAGCTCTCCAAACCCTGTACTTTTGGGATTTTTATGAAGGTTTAATCACATAGTCTTGATCGAGCCTTAACTCCGTTTCCAGGCCTTGTTCCCTCTTTGGAGAATAGTTGGTATGGCCAGAAGTTCTGAGCTTCTCATTGTGGGTTGGTTTTTCTTGTGACCAGCCCCCATGTAGGATACCACCAAAAGTCACTTCACCAGAACAAAAGATACCACTATCACCCAGGAAATTCCAAGGAATTTAGGAGCTCTGTGTCTGGGACTGCGGTCAAAGACCAAATATAAGAACAAAAGGTATTTCTAGTGTTCTTAACACTTGGGAAATTACATGGGTTTTAGGAGCCCGATGCTAGGAACCAGGGTTACTAATATACATATTTTCTTTTTCACAGAATTCATGCTAGATTGTACCCCCAAGGCAAGTTTTCTAGACTCTTGACTATAGTCCTCCTTGATCTGAAGCTCCCTGCGACCTATATTTTGTCTCTTAATGATCTTTTAAAATTTTCCCCTATATTTTTGCTATTTAGGTCTATGCCTCATCTCTGCTACAATATTTAATCTCATATTTATGGCCACAATGTGAGAAAAACACTGTTGTCTCCATTTTACAAATTCTGGAACAGAAGCTTTAATAAATGGCGTCATGCCCAGTGCCAAAAGCCCACTCGTAGATGGTAGAGAAATGATTCAAATCTAGGTCCTCTTTCCCCTATATCACAGAGAAGAGGAACAGAGAAGCTCCATAGGGCAGACCTGGAACTCGTCACTGAGAAAAAATGCAGCTGTGGAGAAGGCTTTCTTGCTATGCGGATAAATCCTCATAGTTGGTGGGTACTTCATAGCGGCCTTGACAGTGGTTTTCATTTTTTTTTTTAAAATAATGGGTTTCGTCGTGTTACTAAGATGAAGATAAAATTCTAGTTTGGATACTTGTGGGAACTTAGCTTTCTGAATGTGTAATTTTGGAAGGAAAATGATCTGAAATAGGAGTCTCAGCTTGCTTTATTTACATTCTTTCCTATTGGTTATTTGAAGGGACATAAGCTACCTGAATTTCAGATTGTCCCCAGGAGAATATTTGTTATAGAAATTTTGTGGGAAAAGGTCACTATGACTTAGAGAACCCACACTTTGGGGGGAGAGTGTTTAGAGCTAATTTTCTGAGGAATTATTGTTTCCCACTGAAAGGAAAGTTCAAAAGTGTCTCCTTATTTTTCATTTAATCTTATCCAGAATGTCTAATATCCAGTTCCCTATCATCTGCAGTTATCACAGTGTGTCATTTTAATTTAAGGGGGAGGGTATGTAAATAGTATATGCAAGTGATCTCTCTATAGCATCTTTATGTTTCTGTATACATGTAGGAAATGTGTTTTAGTTGTTAAATCATTGACTAATCAGTATGTTGGTGTTCAAAACACAAAACTTGCTGCAGAATGATAAAAGGGGCATGCTAAATTTGGGTTTGTTGATTTGTTGAGGGGAACTAAAATTAGATTTGTCAAGGGAGAAATTATAGATTTCATAAGTCATGCTGAAGTAAGAATTGAATATGATTATAAGACAATATAAATGAAATTAATGTTTAAAACAGATATTAATATAGAAGATACTGTATGTTTACAACCTCCTTTAGCTCTAAAAATGCCAATAACAATAACTGATATTTGTGCAAAGAAGATGGAGAAAGAATAACCAGAGGGAGAGAAGGAAAACCGGAAGAGTGAGCATCAATAGAGCTAAGGGGAAAGGGTATTTTAAGAAGAACTTACTAACAGTCATGAATATAATGTAGCAAAGAAGACAAAGTCAAACGTTGTTAGAACTGTGAGATATCAGCGTACTTAATGAGTATAGTTGCATTGGAGTATTAAGGGACAAAGTCACAATGAAACACTCTGAGGAATGTGTAAGTGGTGAATAGATAGAATCAATGAAAAAATATTTTGAGAATGTTTTTGTGAAGAATAAAAGATATCTTGAAAGGAGTCTAGAGGACATGTAGATTATTTATTTATTTATTCAAATTTTTCTTTTTTAAGATTTTATTTTTATTTATTTGAGAGAGAGAGAGAGTGTGTGTGTGCACATGAGCAGGGTAGGGGCAGGAGGAGAGGGAGAAGCAGACACCCTGCTGAGCGTGGAGCCTGACACAGGGCTCTGACCCAGGACCCTGAGATCATGACCTGAGCCCAAGTCAGCCACTTAACCAACTAAGCCACCCAGGTACTCCTAATTTTTATTTATCTTTTAATTAAAGTATAGTTGACAATTTTTTTTCTTTTTCAATGGAAAAGACTTGAAATATTTAAAAGCCAATGGCAAGGATCCATTTGTTGGGAGAAGTTGAATATTAAGGAGCGGAAAGGGTAATCCACGGTTCGTTAGGTGAATGAGGAGAGCATTCAAAGCAAAATGAAAGCAGTGGCCTTATACAATGCCGAAGTCAGCTTCTTCACTATCACAGGAAGGAAGGGTAAGAATACTGGTAGGGAGATCTGTATATTGGTAATGCATAGCTAGGGAATTGGCAAGATGTTATTAGATGTGTAGACCACAGAATCTAAACCTGAAAAGGAGAAAGTTTAGAAAGATCACTGAAGTTGTGGAAGAAAGGTCACAGCAAGCAAACTAGATGAAAAAGAGGTTACAGTCAGAGTGGGCTGTTAAGCTCGTGCTTTTGGGACTGGAGCAACTCCACATGATGACAAGGTTCCACGTGTAACCTGGAAGTATGTGCTGATGTAGAGCACTGGAGAGAAGGGTATTGGAAACAAGCTGGCTAAGATGCCAAGACGCCAGGTTGTGATTGTCTGTATGGTTGTTGTAGTCCTCCACGGGGATGAAAATGGATGGAAAGCACAGGTGGCTAAGCCTGATGATGAAAGACCTGAAGCCAGGAGGGGCAGAGAGTAGGAGAAAGTTGTGGGATCAAAAGGCATGGGCCCCCACAGAGTAGGATGTTTTACTAGAAAGGAGAAGGACAGCAACTGGGGAAGAAGGAAGGCAGGAAGTTCACTTTCAACTCTGTGTCCTTGGGGTTGTGAGAGTAAGGAGTCATCACTGCAGAAGTTTGCAGAGAAAGTTGTATCTTAGGAGAAGTTTGGGGTTCAGGTACAGTAAGAAGATGCAGAAACATTTAGAATAGGTTGTACAGAGTTTGTTGATTTTGGAGCAAGAATTCTAGATGGCATAGTGGGTAAACGTAGGGGAGGGCAGCTCTGGGGATGAAGTATATAGTTATTATGGGCAGATGGTGTGTAACAGCCCTGGCTCCCAAATTATAATGTGTATTCAAATGGCCTTGTTCAAATGCAGATTGTTATTCAGTAGATGGGGGAGGTGAGGATTGAGATTCTGCTTCCCCTCGCTGTCTCCCTCCTCCCTTCTCCCTTCCTTCCTTCTTGAGATTCTGCATTTCTAACAAGCTCCTAGGTGACATGGATGCTGTTGGTCCCAGACAAGTACTTTCTCAAGGGATTAGAGAACACATCTGTTTCCAGGTTTCCTGTGCTGTCCTCAAGTAGAGCATCCCAGTGAAACCTGTTGTAGACCAAAATGCTTAAAGCCAAGAAGCAATTAACTAACGTTAATTTATATGGGAAAACATGAACATTCCCAGTCCCCCCAAATAACTTCTCTTATGCTTTTCTGGTACCTTGCAACACATCTTGCTAACAAATGCAGAAAATAAATGGAGATAAAGCACAGATCCTCAGAGACACTGTTCAAGGCTGTGGCGGCTTGACGCTGAGATGTTGCTGCATGTAATTCCTGGGGAAGGAGCTTGACTGGCTGCTATGGCTGCTCAGGTTTGTGCCGCCTCCATAAAGGCTTGGTCCAAAAACACATGCTGAATGCTGTTTTTGCTTTTCACCTTTTTATTGTAAAAGCAAAATTACTCTTCACATTTCTTTTGTTAGTGAAAATAGGTACTTATGTAGGTCTTTCATAAAAGCAAAGTGGTGTAGTGTGAATTTTCAAAAAGTGGGGGGTACCTGTATTTGGGGGAGGGGGAGGGAATACACTTTTGTTGCTGACTGGTGAAATTAGGGATCATATTAATTAACATTTATTAAACTTACTGTATCTCAGAGGCTTTTCATATGCATTAGGTATATAAACTCATATAAATCCTCCCATTAACCCTTTGAAGGAAATACTATTATTACTCCCTTTTACAGGTGGATCAGTGAAGCATTTGTTCAAGGATGTCCATCTGGTTGTGATAGGGCAAGGTTTTGATCCCAGGCAGCGTCAACCAGAGCTGCCCTGCTTTGCTATTTATGAGAGGCATGGAAGTTGTTTCAAGAGTCTATGAGCAGAATGAACACTGGGGCTAGTGATTAGAGATTTTTTTCCCTCTTTGCAGATGCTTTAGAAATTTTTGAATAAAGGAATACAGTATTTCATTCTTATAATTCAGTGGACTGTACAGGGTGTAACTTCTTAGATAGGAATTTGCAGTGATTTTTTTTTCCCTCCACTTTTTGTTAACTTCTATTTTCACAGACATGTGAACATAGTTCTAAATTTAAATCAGTAGCTGTAACTATTTCTGTGCTCACTAAATGCAGTCATGTGTTTATTGACTCTCCCAGATCTTGCTTGTGGGTTGGAAGCAGGATGGCGGCAAAGCACCCCAGTGCTCTTCTGCTCCATGGTATTATACTTGGACAAATAATGATAAAGACTCTTATGTATTGTTTGGTCAACCTTAGTGCCTGTTTGTTGGTGAACACTTTGATACTTGTAAAAGCTCCCATACAACCTTCCTGAAGAGCTGGTGGGTACACAGAAGGTCTCTAGAAACTGAAATCATACTTAGGACAGCTGGAACGTAGTATCTCCCTTTCTCCATCAAGCTGGCAAGCTAGTCCTCTTCTCTTGGCAAACGGATCACATTCTTTCCAGTTTGGCGTTCACTAGTTATATTCCTAAGAGAATCTACAAAGAGAGTAAAGAATAGAAAGATTTTTTTATCTTTCATGGAAAAAAAAATCAAGGATTTTCTTTTTTTTTTCCAAGACCCTAACTCCTTTATAACGGTGGTATTGCCTAAGGAACGAGATTCAAGTGATGATTGAAACTCACTGTAGTGAAAGAGACCATGCTTGGATTCAGGTAATATTTAGCTAGAAATTTCTTGTTGGTCTTATACCTTAAAGGTAAAAGACTTGAAGGGGTTTCAAAGCTCATATTTCATTATTAAATAATCTGGTCTCAGGTTTCTGCTAGAAGGCAGTTCATAGATGAAAAGAATGGTGGCCTAAGAATTGTTTAATAATAAAGCTATTGGTGTCAGTATTAAGTTTTAGATCAGTCACATTTCTAAAATCAAACTCTGGAAAGAGTGAATGAGGTGAAATATGGACATTAGGTACACAATTTCCTTTGGAAAGTACCCTCAGGCTCCTGTTTGGTCACTTCCTGCCTAGAGCAGTATGTCAAACACCTCCGCACCTTGTCTTTATAAATGGCAGCTTCAGCCTTTGGAATTGCTAAACGGAATAAACAAGTTTTAAGGGGAATTAAATACATACCTTTGATCACTAGTGATACTATGTGAAGAGTGTGCAATTGTGTTACTGTTGATACTCAAACTAACGCTCGGTTTATTTAAAGGATAGCTTGCTGTTTTAATTGGGCACCATTATCTTCTGCTTAGAACAGTCCAAAAGCCTCTTAACTCATTTCCCATTTTCCACTCTCACTCCCTACAATCCATTCTCCATACAGCAGCCATAGAACATTAAAAAACAAACACCCCCCCCAAATACATCACATCCCATTCTTGCTTGTTTTAAAACTTTATAATATTTTGGGGCGCCTGGGTGGCTCAGTCAGTAAGCGTCTGCCTTCGGCTCAGGTGATGATTCCAGCCTCCTGGGATTGAGCCCTACTTCAGGCTTTCTGCTCGGTGGATGGGAAGCCTGCTTCTCCCACTCCCCTTGCTTCTGTTCCCTCTCTCACTGTGTGTCTCTTTGTCAAATAAATAAATAAAATCTTTAAAAAGAAAAAAAACACACCTTTATAATACTTTATCTTTGCTGTTAGAACAAAATCCATACTTCTTATATCATGTGATCCCTAATTACTTCTCCAGCTTTTCTTTTCTTTTTCTTTTTTTTTTTTTTAAGATTTTACTTATTTGAGAGAGAGAGATCACAAGCAGGCAGAGAGGCAGGCAGAGAGAGAAGAGGAAGCAGGCTCCCTGCTGAGAAGAGAGCCTAATGTGGGCTTGACCTGGGATCATGACCTGAGCTGAATGCAGTGGCTTTAACCCACTGGGCCACCCAGGTGCCCCTCTCCAACTTTTCTTATACCGGTCTCCCTTTGGTCATATCATGGCAGCCCTGACAGCTGGCTTTGGCATGTTCCTACCCTGGGGTCATTGCATTTGCTCCCTCCTGACTGGAATCCTTCTTCCCAGATCTTCATGCGTTTCAGCCTGCATGTATTTGGAATTCTCAGATTGCTAGATTTTAGACAATAGGTCATGTAGTACAAACTAAGTGCCATGATTATTTAGTTTTTGTTTTGTTGTTACAGTATCTATAACAGTGTTTAGTATTTTTGAAGAGTCATAAAAAGTTCTAAAATTTTAAATTTTTATCCCTTTTGGTAGTATAGTTTAAAAATAATATATATTATGCACATATGATTTGGATAGATGAACATCAGCGTCTTAAGGAATAGAATTAATTGTAATAAATGAACCATTTCTTGATGACTCAGGGTCATTAGTACATAAAATAGCTGTTAGGGCCTAATATAAGAATGTTCTCTGGGACCACTGAGGAACTCTGCCCTTTCACTAAATTATCCTATGCATTTTGGGTACTAAGATTTATTTTTTATAGTTCTATTAAAAAACAAATCTATTCCTCCCTGTTTAGCTATGTCAGCTAATATTTTTATTTCCTTCCCATAATTTTCCCCAGCTCTACTCCCCCTTCCTAGTTTTTTTGTTTTTATTATGTTATGTCTTAGAGAAACAGATTACTGAGCCAAATAAAATTGTGCCCAAAATAAGGGAAAGTGGCTGAAGTCACTTAAGTTCATTTTTACAAACTGAAGTGCACACAGATCAGTGCAAGGAGTTGCTTTTATACAGTTTGGCTTTTGCAGGTGTTTTTCATTTTATTTTGGGTTTTTGACTGTGTGACTATTTCATGGTTATATGAGAGCTGGATAAGAGCCATGTGACTATTGCCATTTTTTTAAAAAGTTCCATATGATTTTGGTCCTGTAATTATCTTGTGCTTTTGATCAAGATCAGCTTGTGAATTTTAAAAACTCATTTATTTTTCCAGCTTTGTTGAAATAAAATTGACATAAAAGTTTAAGGTATACAGTGTGATGATTTGCATCACATAAATATTGCAAAATGTTTAGCTCAATAAGGAAAGTTAACACATCCTTCACATAGCTGCCATGTTGTTGTTATGGTGAGAACATTAAACTTTTACTCTCATAGTAACTTTAAAGTACACATTACAGTATTGTTAATTACCATGCTGTATATTATATCCTGGGAACTTAATTATCTCATTCATCTTATATCAGAAACTTTGCACCCTTTGATCAACTTGTCTCATTTGTCCCACTCCTCAGCTCCTGGCAACCATCATTCTACATATAAGTGAGATCATGCAGTATTTGTCTTTTTCTGTCTGACTTACTTCGTTAGCATAATGCCCTCAAAATCCATCCATGTTGTTACAAGTGGAAGGATTTCCCTCCTTCTCATGACTGAATAATACTCCATTATTTCACATCTTTATACATTTATCTGTTGTTGATGAACATTTAAGTTATTTCCATATCTTGGCTATTGTGAACAATGCAACAATGAACATGGGAATGTAGATAGCTCTTTGAGATCCTGATTTCATTTTCTTTGGGTAAATACCCAGAAATAGGTTTGCTGGATCATATGGTATTTCTATTTTTAATGTTTTGAGGAACCTCCATACCATTTTTCAGAGTGGCTGAACTAGTTTACCTTCCTACCAACAGTGCCCCAGGGTTCCTTTTTCTCCACATCCTTGGTAGCATTTATTTTTCTCCCACTTTTTTTTTTTATATAATTTTAACAGATGTGAGGTTATAGTTCATTGTGGCTTTGATTTGCATTTCCTTCATGTTAATTGAGCATCTTTTTATGGACTTTTTGGCCATTTGTATGTCTTCTTTGGAAAAATATCTGTTTGCATTTTATGCTTATTTTTATATCTCTCATATATATATATATATATATTTGTTATTGAGTTGTGTGAGTTCCTTATATATTTTAAATGTTAGTCCCTTATCAGATGTGTATTTTGCAAATATTTTCTCCCATTCTGTAGGTTGTCTTTGCACTTTGTTGATGGTTTCTTTTGCTGTACAGAAGCTTTTTAGTTTGATGTAGCCCCACTTGTTGAGTTTTGCTTTTGTTGCTTGTGTTTCTGGTGTCATATCGGAAAAAATCATTGCCAAGATCAATGTCAAGGAGATTTCCCTCTGTTTTCTTCTAAGAGTGTTATGATTTTAGATCTTACATTTAAGTCCTTGACCCATTTTGAGTTGACCTTTTGGGATTGGGTTAAGATAAGGTCCAGTTTCATTTCTTTTGGCTGTGGAGATCTGGTTTTCTCAGCAGCATTTACTGAAGAGACTCTTATTTCCCTATTGCGTATTGTTAGCTTCCTTGTCAACATTAGTTGAACATATTATCAGTGAGCTCATTTCTGGGCTCTCAATTCTGTTCCATTGGTCTGTGTGTCTTATTTTATTCCAGTACTATACTCTTTTGATTACTGTAGCTTTGTAATATAGTTTGAAATCAGGAGGCAATGTGCCTCCAGCTTTGTTCTTTCTCAAGATGACTTTGCCTTTGTGGTCTTCTGTGGTTTGTGGTCTTCTGTGGTTCCATACAAATTTTAGAATTGCTTTTTCCTATTTCTTTGAAAAATGCCATTGGAATTTTGAATCTCTGAGTGGCTTTGGGTAGTATGGACATTTTAACAATATCAAGTCCTTTGATCCATGAGCACACATCTTTCAAGTTATGTGTCTTCTTCAGTTTCCTTCATCAGTGTCTTATAGTGTTCAGCGTATAGATATTTCACTTCTTTGGTAAAATTTATTCCTGAGAATTTTATTGCTTTTGATGCCATTGTAAGTAGGATTGTGTTCCTTAATTATTTTTCAGGTAGTTCATTTTTAGTGTATGGAAATGCAACACATTTTGAATTTGATCATATAATATAGTCTCATTTCAAAAAAGTACAGATTTGACCACAGTAATTATTCCTTCTAGAGAGAATATATTAAAAAAAAAGCTCAGTGAAATCTCTTGGAGCTTCACATGCACATGTTTTATAAATTAATTAATATTATTTGTGAAGCATGCATCACATAATCAACCATTGCCCAACATTATATTATTTTACAGGCTAAAAATTTTTAAACACTGTGTTAGAATCTGGGCCACAGACATATTTTAAGCTATTTCTCTAAGTATGTAGGCCAGTTTGGTGCTTCATTTGGATTCATATACCTTTTTTTTTTTTTTTTAACTGAAGATATTCTTTACTTATCTTAATTTACCTGTAATACACTGAGAGATAAAACTGGTGGCAATACATCTGATTTCATAGAAAAGTAAAGTAGACTTTCCATCAAATGGTAAAGAAACAGCACAGAAATTTTGTAGATATAATTGAAGAAAAAGAACTTTTAAAAACCATATTTTAAAATAATTCTCTTAAATATAATTTAGTAGGCTTATATGTTCACTTCTTGGTTTAAATTCTTCATTAAAGTTGCAGTCAGTCATAGTTGATGGCAGTACCTTAATGTTCATTCCAGAGTCCCAGAAAGGTCATTTTCTCAAAAAACAAAAAACAAAAAACCAAAAAAAACCAAAACAAAATCTCTATTAGGCCGTAAACACAGTAAGATAGTCTTTGGAACTTAAAGATAGAAGAAATAGAGGAAAAATAAATACAGTTTAAAAGTTTATTTAATTGTTCAGTCATGTATATTAAAAGAATTCTTTATCAGCTCTCAGCTCTCATAAGTATTTTCTCAAGCCTTAAGCTTCAGTCAAAAGAACATCTAATTCCTTTCTTCAGCAAAGGTAAAATTATTCTTGGAAACTTTCCTGAGGAATGTTTTTTTTTAAGAACTGTTCACATTTCCTTTTTTTTTTTTTTTTTTTTTTTTGCATTAACTTAAGGTAGGGAGTGGTGGATGAGGAGAAAATAGAGATCAAGTGTTGGATGACTCTCAGCTTAACTTTGTTATATATAAGGTGGAGGAGATGGGTCTCCACTGCACTTCCCGCTCGTAATGACCTGGAGGCATTCCTCCGTCTAGTTATCATCCTGTAACAGCTCCTTTCTTGCCAGGTCATTAAGATCCCCTGCAAGCCTCTGTGACAAGTTCTGCCTTTCAGGAGCTCAATATTAATACTTTAGGGAGAGTTTGGGAATTCCTTGTTATCAAATTGATCTGTGAGAGTTGTTCTTTATCTACTGGTGTCAGGAATGCTGGGTTGCTATAAAGTAAGTCAAGTTAACATAAACACACATGCTCTCTAGCCTTTTTCTTTTCTATCTTATTTACATAAATGGTTTATTATTTTCCTATGAAATTAGTTTGTGTTAAAGAAAAATAAAATGCAACTCTGTGTTAGGCTTAGGCCAATATGGTAAGTTGAAGTAATATTTCAGTTTGACTTGGATAATGTGAATGTTACCCTAAGGTGATTCTTCAGTCAAATCTCTAGAAATCTTCATAATTGACTGGAGTTATCTTTAAATCAATTTTTTTCCTTTTCTACATTTTGCCTTTATTAGTGGAGGGAACCATAAATGGGTAGACATGATCTTTGAGAAAGCCACTTCACCTTGCTGGGCTTTGGTTGCTCTCTCCTGCGGTAAAATTTTGCCTTAGATGATTGCTAAGGTAATTCCAGTGGCCTGGGCTTCATGAACTGCCATAAGGTGCACTGTAAGTAGCATTTGCATTCATAATTAGGTTTTTCCACATGATGTGTGTGCTGGCCATGCCCTTAAGCTCACGTAACAGTACCAACACCTTAAAATATATAAGGATGACTGCCGAGACATTTGTTTGGTAAAAATCAGGTAATTTACTAACTGCAAGAGTTTCTTGGGATATTCTCCCTTCTAGGTAACACTGATACTGGTATTTTTGATGAAAGGGAGGGAGAGGATGGCTATCAGGGTATGATTGCTCCAAGTTAATTGACTGTGTTAGGCTAAAATTGTAATGATTTTTATGATCATCATTATGATTAAAAAGAGATTGGTAAGTAGAGGCTAGAATCCTGGTGACTTAGCCAGCATCTTGGTGTCTTCTATGCTAACCTGTGGGAAGGTTTGTTTCAGTGAAGGGAGCAAAAATCTTGCTGTCTTGACTGAAATGCAAAAGGTATTGGAGAGAAGCTGAGGAGGAAGAGGGAGATTTTTAAAAGTATGGTACTTGAAGAGAACAGATTTATTCTGTGCACTGGGAAAAAATTATCTTGACAGTGAGATAGGAAATTGTAAGCAGTATGAACTGTCACACTGTAACCATTATTAGTTTGTGGCTGCTCCCACCAATGAGTCAGGCAAGAGGCAGATATTCAAATAGAAGGTATTATTCCAACAGCAGTTTCAAATCCCTTATATTCTATTAAGTAAATTGGAGGAAGTGGATGGGGCCCAGTAGACCCATAAGAAGGGTACAGTTATTGCACACTACTAATAGGAGACAGGAGCCTTGTGTGGGAAGAATCGGGGGTGGGGGTAAATTAGTCACCTTTTGGAGATGGATTAACTCCTTTAGGCCCCTAGGGTGCTCTTCAGTACATACATTTTTGCACTAATTAACACCCTTGGGTCCAAGTATTAATGTAGGCCAACAGGGGAATAGTGTGCTCCCCAGGCATCAGTAGCATAAGGCCCATTATTATTGTTTATAATAAAATATTGTACTTACCACACATCTTTGATCAAAGACTTTTTTTTCTTTTCCTTCTAAAAGACTCTCATTAATCCTAGCACCATTACTGGGATTAAGTGGCTAAAACACTGTCATTATCTCCATTTTTGAGAGGAAGGAACTATCCCAGGGAAGTGGCAACTTGCTCAGGCCACGGTGAATCAGAAGTAGAGAAGGGATAAGAAATCAGGATTCCTTGCTTTTCTTCTTAGGCTAAAAATATCTTAGCTGATGAAAAGATGTTAGGCACTTACTCTAGAAATCAGCAAATGCTTTTATTTCTACCACTCATCTTTTTGCCCACAGTACTTTCATTTGATGGAAGTGCTACGGGGAGTTCCTTCCTTCCCCAAGTTGATTGAAGAGGGTCATTAGTTCATGGGGCACCCACATTGTTTTTTGTGTTTGTTTGTTTGTTTGTTTTAAGTATTGTAAGTTTAGTCCTCCCATGACATTTAACCATTTAAAAAAATGATATGACAGTACATGTTATAGGGAAATCTAGAATTAAAAGATAGAATTAAAAAGGAATCTCTTCTCTAGGTATTGAATAAGACAAGGGTCAGTTCAGCAATGGGAGCAACTGAGATACGATTAGTGAACACATAAACCTGTGAGCATTTGACACCTGGGAGTCCCACTGAGTAGGCCGATGGCCTCTGACACATGTCATTTTGTCGATTGTTGTCCCTATGGATCTTTGAGATTTTCTCTCTGGTTTCCCAACAAGGTCCTTATTCCTTCAAATTATTGGATTTGTCTGAGAGCTGATGGTAGTTTAAAAGAGAAGACTATAACTCCCATGACAAATTAGTCTATTATAGGCTCCCAGGATGAGTGGGATTCACTGAAAAATGTTTAGGTTTCTTGTATTTACAGAAGCATTGCAACTGCAATAATAGAGACTCATTCATCAGAAATTGGGTGACCCAGTATGATTAAAGAATCATTTTTGGATGGAAATAAATATATTTCTTTTTTCTCTCAGTGTGACTGTAGGGTGACTACTGGATCTTTATTTATATCTATGGCATTATCAAATGGATTAAGAACATACACTTTGAAGTGCTTAAAACCTTGTGTAATCATGGATATTTATTTGACTTTACCAAGTCTCAGTTTTCTATTCTATAAAATGCACTAATAATTGTACTTACCACATAGCAATAGATAAGATAATGTATTTGAAGTGCTTCACACACTGCCTGACACATAGTAAGAAGTAGTCAATATTGGATGTTATTATTAACCATTGGTACTCTTGATTTATAAATAAAGGAATTAAGGTTTCAGACTATTGAATAATGCTTGACTGTGGCCACAAATCACAAAGCCTGACTCAACTCCTTTTTCAACTTCGAAGGAATAAGAAGGGTTCTAACAGATCTGTGAAATCCTTATTTCTCTGGTTTATGCTCAGGGATTGTAAAGTCTACAGGTTGACTGTTCAGTTCTCTCTTTTTTGTCAACAATAATTAAGTCACACCTCAGACAATTTATTTGGGCTACTTTATGTCTCAGATCCTTGGGTTGCCCATAAAATGAGAGAATAATTTCAACTTCTTAGCAGTGTCTTAGAAATAAGTCACAGAAATTTGCCTGTTTGATAGTAGCTATTTTCTGATTCATGTTTCATTTTTGCGTGAGTGGGAGCAAGAGACTGTTACTGGGAAGAGGCTCTCCCGAAGTAATTCTTAATTTTGCATCCAAGGATGATTCTTAAAAATCCCAATGTCCAGGCTGTATCCCAAAGAATTCAACAGGATTTCTGGGTGTGGAACCAGGCTTTACTTTTAAATTTCCTCATGTATTCCCATAGGCAGTTAAAGTTGGGACCCACTCTCTTATTGGCCTTACACTTAAGCAAGCATCAGGATTATGAGAAATCTAGGTCCCTACCCTTAGAGATTCTGTATTTAGTAGGTCTAGTCTAAGGTCTAGAGGATTGTCATTTTTAACCAGAACACCCACATGTCCTCCTCCTCCTCTTGCTGATTCTGTCTGAGTAGTCTTAGGACCACATATTGGGAAACCCTGGTGTTGACCAGTAATCTGTTTAATGATCCCAACCAAAGTAAAACCTCATCAGCAATACACACTATTTAGTCTCATCCAAGTTGCCATATACAGAACTTCAGTTTGATTGTTGGGGTTGGCTTTTTGTTAATCACAGAGAAGCTCCCTTAATTCACCAGACAAGAGGCCAGGAATTGCTTTTGACTTGTGGAGATGAATCCAAGAAGGTTTCCAGAGATTGTGTTTGCTCTCATTGCTGGATTTTTTCCCCCCAGGATTTCAGTCCATTGTTTTAGCTAAATTTATTAAACTTTAAAAACAAGCTTTTAGTAGAATTATCTTTTTCTTTTAGATTTTTAGCCATCTACTGAGATTGCTATAACTTTATCGTGGTTTCACTCAATGAAAGCCTTTCAAATGAGCCTCATAATAAGGCTGTTACCTTTAATGTCAGACTTCCTGTTTCTTTTGTAATAAAATACAGTTAAAATTCGCACATGTTTAATTTTTCTCAAGTTCCCTTTCAGCTTCTTGGATCTGACATTCCTTGGAGACACACCATGTGTTCCCCTTCTTGTGAAATCTGAGCTGTGAGCATACTTTGGGTTTAACCCCTGCCATAGACCCCAGTATAAATTGTTCTTGGGAAAGGCCAATGAGGAAAAACTTTTATAAATCTTTCATTTTCATTGAGGTTGAAGCCAAGTATACTAAGTACCCTCCCCTCCATATCCCCCCAAAAAGAAAACAAAACAAAACAAAAACAATATTGTTAGCACTCTGGGGTTTTTAGGGCAAAATAAATATGTTCACTAAATAGCACCAAATGTACAATAATGTAAATTGGCTTTTAAAAGAATTAGGGTATTTACTAATTAACATGGCAATGTGATGATACAGTGGGCCCTTCTGAAGCAGCCAGCCTTATAATTTATGGCCTGTGGGACTAACATTTTGTAATGGGAAAATGATAAGGTCAATTGAGAATAGCCATTTCAGCTCTTTATCCTTGATAGTTGACTTAAAGCACTGGTTACTGAAACAGCTGCTTTCATCTTTACCATTCACAGTATGAATGTTGTGAGCATTATTCTTGCCCTGAACATCACTGTCATTTTCTAGGACAGAGGTGTCTTGGTAAGAACCACCTTGTAGACCAGCGTTGATGTATAACTCTGGAACAAAAATCTTCCTGGTGCTCCATGGGCCCAGGAAGGAAAAAAATGCCCCACTGAACTGAGGTTGGAGCTCTGCTGTTGCAAAGAAAACCCAGCTGTGCCCAGAATATACAAGAATACCTTGGAAATTTTGCAGGTTTGTTTCCAGACACTACAGTAAAGTGGATATCGCAATAGGACAAGGCAAATGAATTTTTTGATTTCCCAGTGCATCTGAAAGTTATGTTTGTACTAAACTTTAGCCTACTAAGTGTACAGTAGAATTATGTCTAAAACAATAGTGTATATACCTTAATTTAAAAATATTTTATTGTTGGGGTGTTTGGGTGGCTCAGTAGGCTAAGTGTCCAACTCTTGATTTTGGCTCAGGTCATGATCTCAGGGTTGTGAGATGAAGCCCCACATCAAGCTTCTTGCTGGATGTGATACCTGCTTAAGATTCTCTCTTTCCCTCTTCCTCTGCTCCCCTCTTCCCAACTCATGCTCTTTCTCTCTGAAAAAAAAAAAAAATTATTGTTAAAAAATACTAACCATCAGTTGAGCTTTCAGTGTGTCCTAATCTTGCAGGATCTGGCCTCAATGCTGATAGCTGCTGACTGATCAGGGTGGTGGTTGCTGAAGGCTGGGATAGCTGTGACAATGTCTTATAATAGGACAACAGTGACGTTTGCTGCACTTATTGATTATTCCTTTCAGAATGATTTCTCTGTAGCAAAAAGCATTTTACCTACAAAATAGGAGTCAGTCCTCTCAAACTATGCTGCTGCTTTATCAACTAAGTTTATGGAATATTCTAATCTTTTTTTGTCATTTCAACAATCTTCACAGTATCTTTATCAGGAATAGATTCTATCTCAAGAAACCACTTTCTTTGCTCATCTATGAGAAGCAACGCCTTATCTGTTAGGGTTTTATCATGAGCTTGCTGCAATTCAGCCACCTCTTCAGCTCCATGTCTAATTCTAGTTCTCTGGCTATTCCCACACATCTGCAGTTACTTCTTCCATGGAAGTCTTGAACCAACCCCTCAGAGTCATCCAAAAGAATTGGAAGCAACTTCTTGCAAAGTCCTGTTCATGTTGATGTTTTCACCTCTTCCCATGAATCGCCAGTGTTCTTAGTGACATCAGGAATGGTGAATCCTTTCCAGAAGGTTTTCAATTGACTTTGCACAAATCCATCAAAGGGATCACTATCGATGGCAGCTACAGTCTTACAAAATGGATTTCTTAAATAATAAGACTTGAAAGTTGAACTTCTTGGACCCATGGACTGTAGAATGGATACTGTGTCAGCAGGCATGACAACATTCATTGTTGTCCATCTCTATCAGGGCTCTTGGGTGACAGATAATTGTCAATGAGCAGTGGTCTTAATTTTGAAAGAGATACTTTTTTCTGAGCAGTAGGACTCAACTGTGGGCCTAAAATATTCAGTAAACCCTGTTGTAAACAGATGTGCTGGTATCTAGGCATTGTTGTTTCATTTATAGAGCACTGGCAGAGTGAATTTAACATAATTCTTAAGAGCCCTAGGATTTTTAGCTTCAATTTAAAGTCACTAGCTGTATTTGTCCCTAACAAGAGAGTTAGCCTGTGCTTTGAAGCTTGAAGCCAGACATTGACTTTGCCTCTCTAGCTATGAAAGTCCTAGATGGCATCTTCTTCCAACAGAAAAACTATTTCATCTACATTGAAAATTAGTTATTCAGTGTAGCTGCCTTCATGAATTATCTTAGCCAGATCCTTCAGGTAATTGGCTGTAGCTTCTCCATCAGCATTTGCTGTTTTCTCTTGCATTTTGATGTTACAGAGATGGCTTTTCTCCTTAAACTAAAGGAACTGACCTCTGTTTTCAGTTTTTCTCCTGCTCATGTGTTTCCGCAACTAGCCCTTATAATTTCCTTCAAGAGCTCTCGCTTTGCCCTCACAACTTGGCTAACTCTTTGGGGCAAGAGGCCTAGTGTTTTGCTGGTCTTGGCTTTTGACACACTTTCCTCAGTAAGCTTAATTATTTATTGCTTCTGATTTAAAGGAATATCTCTTTGAGGAATGTGGGATACTTCCTTTCATTCAAACACCTAGAGGCCTTTGTAAGTGTTATTCATTGGCTTGATGTTAAGATTGTTGTGTCTCAGGGAATAGGAAGGTCTATGGAGAGAGAAAGAAATGGGAGAACAGCTTGTTTGTGGAGTAGTCAGAACAAACATAACATTTCTTGATTAAGTTTTCTGTCTTCTGTGGGAGTGGTTTGTGGCTCCCCAGTTAGAATAGTAACTAAGACCACTGATCACAGATCTTTGTGACAAATATAATAATGAAAAAGTTTAAAGTACCAAAATGTGATACAGAGATATGAAGTGAGCAAATGTTATTAGAAAAACAACACTAATGGGCTTGCCCCACGCAGGGTTGTCAGAGACCTTCAGTTTGTAAAAAATGCAATATTTATGAAAGCATAATAAAGTGAAGGGCAATAAAACAAGGTATGCCTGTGTCACATTAGTGAATATTTAATTGTATAATGAGAGGAGTTGGGTGGATAGAGAATTATTTCCAGTGCATCCATTCATTTAACAAACATTTTAGATCACTCACTGGATGGCATGGGTTGTTTGAGCACTGGCGATATAGTGGTGAACAAAAATCTCTGTCCTCATGGAGATTACATTCTAGTGGAAGGAGATGACAAAAAGTAAAATTAAAAAGCAAACTATATAGTTTTTAAAACAGTGGCCGGTTCATGGAGAAAGATAAAGCAGCAAAGGAGGAGAGGAAAAATGGTTGGAGGGGGTAGGTGTTGCAATTTAAAAACTAGAAATCAAGAAAGACCTTATTGAGAAAGTGATATCTGAATAATGGTCTGCTAGAGGAGACAGAGTCATTTGGGTATTTGGAAAAAGTAGTCCATGTAGAGAAGAGAGTGTGTGCAAGGGTCCTGAGGTTGAGAGTACTTAACTAGTCAGAGGCCAGGGATCTGTGTTGTGAGGGTTAGGAGAAATATTAACACTGGTTAGAGCTAACCAAGTAGACCTAATTAGCTACTAGTTAAAAATGCTTATTCGTTAGGCTTTGATATGGAGGCTCCTCATATTCCGCTGCTTCTCCTCCACCCCTCTTTCTCCCTGTCTTTCAGACTTATTATCCTCTGTTGAAAGTCTTCTTCTTAAAGACCTCCCAGCAAAGAGATTAAAGATGCAGAATTAAATGACCATTTCCTTGTCCCCCAAGGGAACGTTCCAAAAGATGATCCTGACATCTTATGACCTTATATGAAGACACTTCTAGCCACATGAAAAGCACAGGAGATAATTGCATTTGATAAACCAGCTTCATAGTGAAAATTAAAAAGTCAATTTGCAGTAGAAGATTGGCCTATATTTTGGTCTGATGAAGAAGGGATTAAGCCCGGTTGGACATCTCTAGGAGGTTCTGTGGTGGCGTGGGAAGCAATACTTGGGTCTTGGCCTCAGACAGATGTAAAATTTGAACTCTAATAATGAAGTTTTCTGAACCACAGTTTTTTTTCGTTGTCATTATGAGTTCTTGTGAGGGTTAACTATATGGCAAATAGGGGCATTTGGGTGGCTCAGTTGGTTAAGCGTCTGACTATTGGTTTCCACTCAGGTAATGATCTTGGGGTTGTGAGGTTAAATCCTGTGTTGGGCTCAGTGCTCAGTGGGAGTCTGCTTAAATTCTCTCCTTCTGTCCCTCCCCCCACTTGCAAGCCCAGGCACGTACTCTCTCAAATAAATAAGTGTTTAAAAAATATATGGCAAATAACTCATTCATAATTGGAAGCTAGTGAATTTTAAGAGTACTTTTACAACTGTTTAGGCATAAATAGTGAAAGAAGTCCAGTAGAGGAAGGAAAGAGAGAAGGAAGTGAAGTACAGGGTCTTCTTTAGGAGAAAGGGAGAGGAGGAGCATATTTGTAGGATGAAGGCAAGAAGCCAGTGGAGATTAAAAAGGTGAGAGGTCATGCCCTTTCACTTTCGCACATTCCTGCAGGGACACTGTTGTCATCACTTCCTTATAGAGCTGCCTCTGTGCCTCCTGGCTGGTGAGGCAGTCATGAATAGAAGGGGATGGAGTGAGTGACAGGGACCGCTGGGATCCTGGTAGTCCTTGTTTATCAATAATTACCTTCTGGGTGTGGACTCAGGAGCTGATAACAACCCATAGGTTTAACCCAAGTGATTAATGGCCTGTGAACGTGATCTGTCATGGGAAAGAATTAGTACATGTCAAGAGGAGACTTTGTTTGACCTCTTTGAACCTTGATGACTGAAAAGATGTCCCCAGCTCTCTTACAAGGAAATGGGAGAGAATGAATATAAAGCCCATGTGTCACGTCTGACACATAGGAGATGTTCAGTCAGTGACCACTGTCTCTTATGGCAACTTCAGTAACATAGCGTACACATATACTTAAAGTATTTTTGGCTTTATTCTAAATGTGGGATAATCTTAAATGTATTTCAGCATCAAGTAGTATTTCATGAGGATGAAATTATTATAGCTAGAGATAGCAAAATTGAAAAATGATAATTCATCTCAGTAGTTTTAGACCTAGGAGAGGAATACGTTTAGAAAACCAAAGGACACTGGTGATGTTTTGCTTAGATGAGAAAATGATTCTTGCATCAGAAGCAACTTGTGACTTCCTTTGATTCTAGTCTCAAAATAAAAATGTAACTCTTTCATTTTTCCTCTGGTGTCTTAAAAAATACTGAAATTGTCCATTCATTGGTTGATGGCCATCTGGGCTCTTTCCATATTTTGGCTATGTGGGCATTGCTGCTATAAACATTGGGATGCAGGTGCCCTGTAATGAGCATGGGGTGTTATATGCAACTGATGAATCACCAAATTCTACCTCTGAAACTAATAATACACTATATCTTCATTAATTTAAATTAAAAAAAAAGTCTGTCCAACTATCAAAAAAAAATTACTGAAATCGGTTGAAAGTGTAGTTCATCATCACTCATGAAATTAAAAGCTGCTGCCTCTTATACTAGATGAAATGATCCTATAATCATGTACATGTGGAGATGGAAATGAAATCCAGAAAAAAGAAATACACCCTACTGTACTTGACAATTCTGTGTCACTGGAAATCCAGTCAGGACGTGCTGACATCATTCGCCTTGGCCAAGAAGGTCATGCTACTTGGCAGGGAAAAAAATAAAGGAAATTTGGGAAAATGTTCCAAGCTTTTCCTCTGTACTCTAAAATTCATGCACTTGTGTACAAGAAATTTTGTATTATTTTATCATTTCTTACTGTGTGCTAGTTCCTTCAGTATATTTTCCATGCTGAACACACAAAACAATCCCATCATTATCCTTGCTTGCAGTGGAGAAAAGGGACTGAGAACATCTGTCTTGCACCAGAAAGCACAATGCATGGCACCAGGGCTGAGATTTGAACACGAACCTGTGTCCATGTGACCAAAAAATTAAGAGGCGTTGTTACTTTACCACTTTGTTGTACATGCCGAAAATGTTTTCTCTTCTCTTTCTACTCAGCCTATGTCTACCATCTCTTCTTTCCCACTAATATGCTCTTACCTTCCAACCTAGTGTAGCATGTCGGCCATCTACTGCCTCAGGATCCCTTCTCTAAAGGCATCTAAGGGTCAGGGCAATTATTCAATAGAACTTCCTCTAGGGTCATGCAGAGTGTGGATTCTTGGATCAATTATTGTGGTCACTGTCTGGAAATATGTGAGACCTTCAAATTTAGGAACTAAACTTGTCAATAAAAGCTGGTGACAAGTATTAGTAACTAAAGATCTCAGTTTTATAGAAAGCACTGAGGGGACCCGATACAATGAAAATCATAATTTTTAAGGATCTGCATCATATCCAACTCCGTATCCCTAAATGTTCCTAGCTCATGTTCATGAATTAGGGGTTTTTCAGTCATTTGTTTTGTTTAAAAAAAAAAAGACATGTGTTTTTCATCCGTGATTCATTTAGAACACCACAGGATGCTCATCAGAACTTCTTTCAGGGTAGGTTGTCATGATGAGCACTTAGAGATTTGTTCATGTGCAATATAAACCTTCATGCTGATGATAAAAATTTATACTCTAGCCTGTACTGAGTATCTTTAGACATGTTCTTATAGCTTGATGGTCATAGAAAGCTGTCCTCTGTAAATCCTCTCACTATGAGCCCATCACTGTCTGGTATTGTAAGGAGGGAGGGGGCTCTTAATAGCAGCCATTTTGTATTTTCATGATGTTTAGAGAAGGTTGGCTGTAGATGGTCCCATTTTGCCTTTGAAAGATACTGGTTAACTGAGAAGGTTGGCTGTCTGGTTGATTCTCATTCGTGGATGGTTGGAAGATAAATCATCACATCTGCCTTTGCTTTTGTCTCAGCACCTGCGGATGATATAGAGACGTACTGAGAAAACTGTCTCTCTCAGTTCAGAGTTATTTATTACAACTTCAGATCCACAACTTGAAAAGACTTGAAAGTATGTATGCTCTTAGAGAATATGAACATTTGACTTTTCTTTCTGGAAGAAATAAAAGATAAAAACAATGTTATTTCCATCTGCATCATGGGTTTAATTACTTTGGAGCCTTCTGCACTTTTGGCCTATTTGGCAATCCACATTTATGACTCATCCGAAAAACAAGTGGGCAAGCAATTATAAATGACTTTGAAAAACAGAGATAGGATTGTGAAGCATTTTTTCTACATATATCTTGGTTTTAGTGTTAAGCTTGTTGGTTTGGAGCATTGCCGTACATAAAAATGATGTAAGAAATGTCAATTTTTTTGTTTTTAATGATTAATTCTGTGCATTTCACATATTTTATAAACATTCTGGGTGCAGTACTAAACATGATAGAGAACTGCTTTATGAGGAATATCGTTTTTCTAGTTCTTTTTGTGTGTTTTTCCTGTCTATCCTATAAAAATGTAATTGCAGCAGTAAGACTGTGTGTAATTTACTATAATACATGGCACACTAAGTGCATATCCTCAAATTTTAATGCACCTTTAATGTAATCTACTAAAGAATGGAAATATTTACAAAAGTTGGTTCTCACCTTTCTTGAGTGATAAAAGAAAAATCTATTGAGCAGATTAAAAAAAGCATATTCTCAAGCAGAGAAAGACAACTATCATATGATCTCCCTGATATGAGGAAGTGGTGATGCAACATGGGGGCTTAAGTGGGTAGGAGAAGAATAAATGAAACAAGATGGGATTGGGAGGGAGACAAACCATAAGTGACTCTTAATCTCACAAAACAAACTGAGGGTTGCTGGGGGGAGGGGGTTTGGGAGAAGGGGGTGGGATTATGGACATTGGGGAGGGTATGTGCTTTGGTGAGTGCTGTGAAGTGTGTAAACCTGGTGATTCACAGACCTGTACCCCTGGGGATAAAAATATATGTTTATAAAAAAAAAAAAAAATTAATTAAAAAAAAAAAAGCATATTCTGCTAATACGAGTCTAAAAATCAGACGGCTGGATCAGGGGGCGAATTAGGGTCAAACCACAAATATCTAAGCAATGTACATAGATTTTTCTGCAGCTGTAAACATTTCCAGTGGTGGAGTGAAGATTGTAAGTCAGGTTTCCTGCGTTAGCCTTGGTGGCCTCTTTCTTTTTGATTTTGTAGTCCCCGAGATCTAATCTTTGCAATTGATGTATCCTAAAACTCTCCACAATAGGTTCTCTTTCATATATAACAAATATTAACTGACCACAAAGAAAAATCCAAGACATTGCCCTGGGTTAATACTCAATATGTATGGCTAGAAAAATTCAAAAAAGTGTTCATAAGTATTCCCATGTACACAGAGAATGGAAATGAGTGAAAGCTGGGGAGCGATTACTAGGTTTCTTTCTTGCTTGCTTTGCTTCCTTCCTTTTCTTCCTTCCTTCCTTCCATTACACTGAAATACATTTTACGGTAGATGTTTCAGGAATCAAAAAATAAGAATTTATCTTAAATGAGTAAATCAGATCAGTTATGAAACTGCTATTGAGCTTATTCTGTCTTTTGCTCTAAATGGTGTTTAAGCTACGTAAAGAAATGGTGCCAAATTTATTGTAAATGCTGCAGTAGGCTGAAGATGGTTGAGGATCCATGAGCTTATAGACCGAAGAGAAAAAAAAGGACAAGAATTTTTGGTGAAAACATAAATGGAAATTTTCCAAGAGTGCAGTTTGAAGGAAGAATGAAAAGAAGTGTGAACGAGTCAGGGTTGTTACTAGATAATGACAGCTGAAATTCAGTGTGGTTACTATTTGCAAGGAATTATTCTAAATACATTAGATGCATTGTAAAATGGCTCAGTGAGGTAGGTGGTATCAGCTGCCTTTTATAGTGCTGAAATCATAAATCATTTGCTGACAAAACCAGTAGAATAGGGTAGGACTGGGGGACAGGTCATCCAGCTTCCCAGAGGCAGCCTGCTAATCGCGGTGCCATGCTGCTTATAGGTGACAGTGTAGGGACCTGGAGGGCAAATCGGATCAAGAAAGCTAACATTTTCCCCTACTACTACTCTCTTCCCTTTAAAGTCTGAAGCTTTGGTCTTCAAAACAAGGCCAGAGACCTTTATATCTGCATTACAGACCTCACTGGGGCCTTGGGATGTGGTTAAAGGTGACAGACTATAAATGTTTATCACCTCTTCCTCCTGAGACCAGTTGAGTGTAGTAAAGAAGTAAAAATGATACAGACCCAAACAGATGGAAAGCTGTAGTCCGCAAAGGGGAGTGTTAATGTGAAAAGTGTTGATGTTCCTGGCAGAGCCATTGCAGGTTAAGGTTCTGAAAGAGGGCAGTACTGAAAATACAAAGATTGTTTGAAAGTTAGTATTCATTGTCCAAAATACAGGCAGGCAGCCAGGCATCTAACATTCAAATTGTTCTTTTGTGGAGCGTTGAACTTCAGAGGCTGAAGATGCAAACACTAGCTTCTCCCTGTTCTTCCCTGCTTGTAGAACACCTGCAGGAAGAGTCTGCCCTCCCCAGACCCCCAAAAGGGGATCAGAAATCACTTTTTTTGGGAAATATTAAAAGGCCTCAAAAATAAATGGTACATTGAGATAGTTACTTTCCAAATGTAACTTATAATTATATATGTGTGTGTATGGACACACATACACACCTGTGAGGTAGGAAATACAACTATCCTGACCATTCTCCCATGGAGATGTTGAGATGTGCAGTTTCTGCACCTTCCCCTTGAATCTGGGAACCAGTCTGGTTGCTGCAACCAGCATGGCTAAAGCAGTGTTCTGCAGCCACTGGAGCTAGACAACAAAAGGGATACACCTTTACAGCTTTTACCTGGAGACCTATCCCTCTCTCTCAGTTCACATGCTTTGGGAGCCCTGAGCCAACACATAGGATGCCTGGCTTTCCTGAAGCTTCCAAGTTGGAGAGATTATATGGAGAGATTGCACAGAGATATACAGGTGTCTGAGGAGCCCCAGATGTTGCAGCTCCCAACCCTTGAACTGCTCTAGATGATGCCAAGGAGAGCAGAGACCAGAGGTCCCTGATGAGCACTGCTCCAAGTCCAGATTCATAAGTACAATAAATGTTGTTGTTGTTATAAGCCACTACATTTTGGAATGGCTTATTATGCAGCTTTAGATAACTAGAATACCTATGCACTGACACTGGGGGCTCTTAGAATGGCCTAAAGGAAAGTTCTACCCCAGAACACCCTGAAGTTCTAGTTAATGATCCTCATAAATTTCCAATCATATTTTTGGTGCCTTAGTGTCTTATTGTTAAACATGAATAGACAATCCTGAACCACCGTCCACTTGAAGAAAGCTTCCTTTCAGAAATAAACAAGAATCAACAGATGAAATGAACCCAAAGAAACAAAGAAAAATCAGGAAAGAGAAGGAGCTTTCCACTCTCTGCATGTTCAGAAATAGGCAAGGATTATTGTACTCAGGTATCAATAGGAGGAAGCTATGAAGAAGAAGAAATTAGAAAAAGAGATAAAAGTTTTGCAAGTTTGATATGTAATTGCTGAAATAAAGAATTAAGTAAATGGTTGGAAGATGCATTAAAAGAACCCTCCCAGAAAGTGAAAAAAGGAGGAAAAGGGATTATTTAGAAAAATAATGATATAGATATACTCTCTAATGTCCGAAATTAGAATGAAAGTGTTCCAGAAATAAAGGACAGATAAAACAAAAGTAGAAAGTCACCACAAAATAATAGAATAATACTTCTAAAAACAAACTGATATGACTCCAGTGAGTTCCCAGTAGCATGACTGAAAAAGATTCACTCCAGACCACTTAATGAAAGGCCAGAGAGGAAAAATAAAATCACCTCACCTCTAATGGCAGAAATATCAGAGTATGCTTTTTGACAAAAAGTTATTTCCTTCTTATAATTCCATATCTGGTTATATGATCAGTAGAATGTCAGCTAAAGTGAAGACATTTTTACGTAGGTGAGGATTCATGCACTCATACATTCTTTGAAAGTGTCCAGTGAATGTATTTCATCATAATGAAGAAGTAAATCAAGAACAGGAAGACCTAGTTTTCAAGAAACAGTGAATACAACACTATAAAATGCTTTTATATTACTTGACAGGAAATAATATTTACATAATTTTGGAAACAATTATTCATTTAACTAAAAATAGTAAAATATTAGGAGGAGGGAGAAGGGGGACCAATGGCATAAGAGCACTCAGTACCATTGTATCATAATAAGAAAGGAATAGGATAGTGTAAAACTGGTTAATCAAGAACTAGTCATAGAATTATATTACTTAGAAAAATGGAGATATTTTCCAGGAGAAATAGCTAGAAGAGTTCACAGTGATGGGAGAGAATGAGATCAGGCAGGTTTTGGAGTAGGTCAAGAACTGCTGTTTTTCAAAAAAACCAAAATCCTGCCATTTGCAATGACATGGATGGAACTACACGGTATTATGCTGAGTGAAATAAGTCAATCAGAGAAAGACAATGATCATATGATCTCTCTGATATGAGGAATTTGAGAGGCAGGGCGTGGGGCCGCGGTGGATAGGGAGGGAAAAAATGAAACAAGATTGGACCTGGGAGGGACACGAACCATAAGAGACCCTTAATATCAGGGAACAAACTGAGGGTTGCTGGGAGGCGGGGAGGGGTAGGGTGGCTGGGTGATGGACATCGGGGAGGGTATGTGCTACGGTGAGTGCTGTGAATTGTGTAAGATGATTCACAGACCTGTACCCTTGGGGCAACTAATACATTATATGTTAAAAATAAATAAATACATAAAAATTTAAAAAAAGAACTGTTTTTCACTGGAAGTAGAACAATAATATATATTGCCTTACCCATGACAGTTCTGGTTTAGGCCTCATGTTCCATACATACCCCATTTAATTTACTATTTGTGCCAGACAAAAATGTCCCCGCTTACATAATAAATTATATGATCCCTTTAATTATAAACATTTTGGTTTAACTTGATATTTTAAAAATATGTAGGTACAATTTTGTTATAGAAAATAAAGGTTTAAAAATAGAAAAAAAAAGGATATTGGTTTGCGATCTTGTCTTTGCCTTGCAGAGATAATAAAAGCTTAGAAACATGTGTGATATTGGTTGAGATGGTGGAGGATGGGAAGGGCAACACCAGCAGGGAACTTACTTTACCTCCTTGCTATGCTAGTGTGACAGCAGTACCAGTACACCATAAAATCTTCTCATCTGACGCTCCCAGGAATGGACTCCTTGGTCAAATTAGCACTATTTCAGCAAGGTAGACAATAGTTGGAAAACACACGGAATTGTGAATTTGGGGAATATCAAAATAAATCCTGGCCCAAGAAAATGAATGCTGTGTTGGCAGTAGGGAAAAATTATTGATGTGTGATGTGAACCTTGCTTCGAGTGAACAGGCAGTTACCTAAGTCCTTTTAACCTGGGTTTTAGCATGCTGTATGCTGGGGAGGCCAGAGGGCTGGAGTGAGGATGAGACTTGTATTTCCTCCTTTCCCCCATACTGAACCCTGAAGAGTGCTACTATTAACACGCAAATCACTGGAAATGCCTTTATCCCAAATCCCAATACACCAAGCTAATCTCCCTTGGGTGAGAGGTGAGGTGAATGCAGAAGGCCTGGTGGTGACTGGATGTTCAGTCTAACCTGTTGCTTGAAATCAGCAATAGATTTCATGCCAGTCTCAAATTCTGTTCAATTGGACCAAATCTGCCAGGCACTATTTTCTTCTGCTTCAGGAATGATACTATACTTCAGGTAAACTTTCATTTATTCAAGCTTTTAGTGGAGATCCTTTTTTTTTTTTTTTTAAATCTTCAACTAGTTTAATGGAGGAGGAGAACCTAAATCCATCTAACTCTAATCTCTACTGGGAAGAAAGCAAACCTTTTTGGAATGTGTGAACACTTGACTGAAATCCTGTAAAATTTATAGGGAAAAAAATATTGTTATGTCCAATTTTTTGCGTCTGAGAGACCACCAAGGAGCCAAGCACTGATGCAATCACACGGGGGTTTATTTGACAAGCTTAAGCTTGGGCCAAGTATACCCACACAGTGGAGTAGGGACTTGGACCCCGAACCAAATTATACTCAGAGTTTTTAAAGGCAGAGTAGGAGTGGACTCAGCAGTGGGTGAGGACAAAGGGGATTATGGATGATGTACATCTCCAAGGATTTTTGGAAGCAAGGTCTCCAGGACCTTGAGGGGCTAGCTATTGCTGGGAGAAAGGTTATTTATTACCAATAATAAAAATCTTCTCGTGAGACCCTTTAGATGTATATCAGTGGGCCATATACTTGGGAATGATTCTCGACACTATCTTGGAGGTTTAGAGATAAAAGAATTGTTAAAGTAGACTTACAGGATCCTGGTCGGACCTGTTGGGGTAGGGGGTCGGTCAGGCTAGGATTGTCCTTAGCAAAACCTCAAGGTGAGGGCAGTTGAGTCCTCAGGGGAGAGCCACTCTGTCTGTTTCAAGGGCTTGTCAGTAGGTAAGGAATTTTAATGATTTTCTTCTGCCTCTGTTTCCCACATCAGCTAAACTTGAGGTGGGATGGCCTTAATTTTCTCGGCCTCCACAATATACAGCAAATTTAGAAGAACAATCCAAGTTTTTCCTTCTGTAGTCTTAAATTCATGAACTTATGTACAAAGCCCTATTATTTCATTGTTTCTTCTTACATATTAGGTATTTAAATATATTCCCTACATGGAATACACACAAGAATCCTATTAAAAAATCATTATCCCCATATGCAGATGAGAAAAGGGTTTAGAGTATGCTTCTTGCACTAGAGAGCTCCATGTATGGGATTTGAACCTATGTCTGCAATTAAAAAAAACCTTTCTACTTCACCACTTTATTGATGTGTGCTTAAAAGGTTTTCTTTCTCCTTCTACTTGGTTTCTACCCATCATCTCTTCTTTCTTGTTGATATTCTCTCTACTTTCCCTTTGAACTCTAGCCCAATCTGCTGTCTACTGCCTTTGTACATCTTTTGCAAAGATTTCTAGGAGGCAGACCAGTTGTTGACAAAACACTGTCATGCAGGAAGTTTCTCTAGGTAGGCAGCTTGAGCATCACCGGGAAACTTGTTAGATATGGATATTCTCAGCTCCCACCCAAGACCTACTAAATCTGAAACTCTAGGAGTAAGGCTCAGGTGATTTTGAAAAAGGCTAATATTTGAGAACTATTGTTCTGAATTAATACTACTCCAAGTGTGGTCCAAACTTACCAGTTGACCAGCACCATTAACATAATCTGAGGTTTTACTAGAAATGCAAATTCTTTAGCCCCATCCTAGGATCAAAATCTTCTTAGGGCAGGGTCCCAAGAATCTAGGTCCCAGGAATCTGGGTTTTGATATGACGTCTAGGGGATTCTTATTCAGGCTTAAGTTTGAGATGCACCATTCTAGGGATTATCATTCTCTACGGCCAAGAGGAGCATGCAAGGTTGGAACTCCTGAATCACCTCTCCCACAGGAGGTACAAATTCTCTCCAGGTGTAGTGCCTAATTAATATAATACTTAGTTACACCCAAGAATCTTATTATGAACCAAAGTTTTGGAATTCATGGAAGTGGCTAAACTGGCATAGAAAGAATTTGCAACTTGAACAATTTGAGACTCTTGGTTATTTATTATGCTTCTTCCTTCTTGTGTTGCCTGTTCCTGTAAACTCGCCCTGTCTTTCCCTCATATCCTGGCCTTTGTACCCCTTTCTGCATACACTCAAAGCACTCTGAGCAAGCAGTGATCACAGCACTTTCACTAATATTAAAATGTGGCTTCTTACACGCCAGCCCCCCGCCCCTCACAGGCCTTTGAGCAGAGACCATGTTTTTCCTTCCTGTGAAAGACTAAATAAATATGCACAAAACCAAGGTTTTGTAGGACCTTTAGAACTAGAAGGCATCTTGAAGGCTATCCTTTCTAACCCTTGCTTTAAGGAATGCTGGATAGCAATGCACACAGAGAGAAAGCCATATTAAGGTCAGCAAGCCAACCTTAGGTATAATGACCTGAACTCTATCTGGCATAAAATCTATGTAGTAGTTTGACAACTCTGCCTCCTGAGATCTATGCATTGAGGCTGGATTAGCCTCAGTGTTCCAGCGTCACCCTACTCTGATATAGTTAGGCCCAGAAAGGCATGAGAGATGGGGTTTCTACCTTCTTTACTTCCGTTGTCTTATTTGTTTTCTAGGTGCCAAGTTTTCATAGAGCTGGAAGGATCTTATAAAAACTCTAGATAGCATTTTCCACTGAGGAAACAGATCTGGAGATTCAGGTAGACTTTTACATTAGAATATTATTTTTTCCATTAAACGTATAATTCTTCACTAGACTAAACTTTTTGAGGGTAGGGGATAGTACCTTCCTTTTGTTGTCGTAGAGCCTAGAAAAGTGATTGATACATAATAAATCGGTACACAATCTCTATTTCAGTGAACAAATGTTTTGCTAAGGCTGCACAGTGATTGAACCTCAATGACAACAAAAGTTTTCTAGCTCTTAGTCCAGTGGTCTTCCAGTTGTAGCTTATAAGAACATAGATGGTAAAGCTGTGTTCTTTAAGTATGGCGTATGTTCTCTAAGTATGGCATAATTTATGTTGCTATTCACTCATAATTAATGCTGCTATTACTACAGAGAGGGCTCTTCTGAAGTTGGTCTAAGCTGCTCAAAGAGCATCAAAGGCTTCAGAGCATGGACTTTCCTCCATCTCTCCCTTCATTCCAGAAGAACAAACTTACATTTTCAGTGGTTCCCAGACTTTTCCAGTAAATAGACCATTTAACTGGGATAAAGATTTCCTAAACCACACTGCTTTCCTGAGAGGACTTGTATTTTTGTTAAATATTTTAAGCCACAAAAGTAAAATGATGGTCAATTGGTAAATACTTATATTTACCGTGGGCTCTCTTTATGGACCTCAAATACCACCACTGGACCAGATCCAGAAATATTTTCCATAACAGAATTCACATGATGTTAAGTTTCATATCAATATCCTTGTGCTCTTTGTGATTTTTCTTTCACCTCCCGCCTCCATCCACAAGTAACTATGGATCTTTCTGTTATAAAATAGTTGGCATTTTCAAGAATATGGCATGTTTTCTTGGTGTTTTCTTGCTTCTTTCACTCGGCATAAGTATTTTCAGGTTCATCCATACTTTGTGAGTATCAGTAGTCTATTTTTATTGCTAAGCATTATTCCTATTGTATGGCTCTAGCAAAATTTGTTTATTCACTTATCTGTTGATGGACTTTTGGGTTCTTTTCCAATTCTGGTTATTACAACTCAAGCTGCTATAAACATTTGTGTATATGTCTTTGCACAGACAATGCTTTTGTTTCATTTGGGTAGATAAGAACTAGGAGGATTGGGTAATGTGGTAGATGTAGCTTTAACTTTTGGAAAACTGATTTTTTTTTTTTAAATAGTTATACCATTTTACATACAAATCAGCTATGTATGAGTAGCATCCTTGCCAGGACTTGATATGGTCAATCATTTTTTAGTTTTAGTCATTCTAATGGGTTTATAGTGATTTCTCATATGGTTTTAATTTATATTATATATATATATATATATATATATATATATATATATATATATATATTTTATTTATTTATTTGACAGAGATCACAAGTAGGCAGAGAGGCAGGCAGAGAGAGAGAGAGAGGAAGGGAAGCAGGCTTCCCGCTGAGCAGAGAGCCCAATGTGGGGCTCAATCCCAGGACCCTGGGATCATGACCTGAGCCGAAGGCAGAGGCTTTAACCCACTGAACCATCCAGGTGCCCCTTAATTTATATATTTTTAACAGCAAATGATCTTTAGCATTTTTTCAGGTTCTTTGGTGAACACTTTAGTGAAGTGTTTGTTTAAATTATATGAATATTCTTAAAAATTGAATTGTCTTTTTATTATTGAGGGTTTTCTTTAAAAAAGATTTATTTATTTATTTGCGAGAGAGAAAGAGAGAGAGAGCTTGCGGGAGAGGGGCAGAGGGTGAGGGAGAGGGAGAGAGAAGGAGACTCCCTGCTGAGTGCAGAGCCTGATGCGAGGCTCTATTCCAGCACCCTCAGGCTTTGGCCTGAGCCAAAATCAGGAGTTGGATGCTCAACTGACTGAGACACCCAGGTATCCATCCCATTTTTATTACTGAGTTTTAAGAGTACTTTATATATTCTAAATATAAGGCCATTCTCAAATACACATTTAGCAAATATTTCTCTAGACTATGACTAGCCTTTTAATTTTCATAACTGATCTTTAAAAGAACAAAGATTCAAATTTTGATGGACTCATAGTGAGTTTTTGTTTGTTTTTGCCTTTTGTGTCATCTTTAGAAATCTTTGACAAACTCAGAACCATGGAGACCTTTCCCTATATTTTCTTTGAGAAGTTCCATAGTTTTACTCTTGCATTTAATCTTTGATCTGTTTTGAGTTAATTTTTGTAAATGGTGTGAAGTGAGTCAAGGTTAATTATTTTTCACATATGGTTGTCCAGTAATTCTAGCACTAGTTATTGGAATAATTTTCCTTTCCTCACTGTATTTTTTTCATATCTTTGTTGAAAACGAATTGACCATGTATGTGTGGGGATATTTCGGAATTTTATTCCATTCCATTTATTTATTTATTTTTCTTTATAATACCATACTGTCTTGACTACTACTGTAAGTCTTGAAATCAGGTAGTGATATGGAAATATTCCAGATTTGTATTCTTTTTAACAGTATTTTTGGGCTATTTTAAGTATGATTTCCCATATAAATAGAAAGATAAACTTGTCAATTTCTACATAAAAAGTCACTTGGATTTTGATTAGGATTGCATTGAAGATATAGATCAATTTGGTGAGAATTAATGTCTTAGAATACTGGTCTTCCAGTCCATAAATATGGTTTATTTCTCCATTTTCTTAAGTATTTTTAATTTCTCCCTGTACTTTATTATAGTTTTTAGTGTATAAGTTATATACCCATTTTCTAATTTATCCCTACATATTTTATGGTTTGATGTTATTGGGTTTTTTTCCCCATTAAAAAAAAAAATTATTTTCAGTGTTCCAGAATTCATTGTTTATGCCTCACAACCAGTGCTCCATGCAGTACATGCCCTCCATAGTACCCACCACCAGGCTCACCCAACCCCCCACTCCCTCTCCTCCAAAACCCTCAGTTTATTTCTCAGAGTCCACAGTCTTTCATGGTTTGTAACTGATTGGTAGTCTAGTATCAGTTATAATTGTTTGTTGCTATTACTTAGAAATAAAGCTGATTTTTGTATATTGACTCCATACCCTATAACTTTGCTAAATTTAATTACTAGTTCTATACTTTTTTGGGTAGCCTTTGTAGGATTTTCTACAGAAATGGTTATATTGTGTTTGAATAACATTTTAGTTTTCCTTTCATATTATTTAAATTTAAATTTCTTTTTCTTGACTTGTTGCACTGACTGGAAGCTCCAATATGCTGATTAAAAGAAGTGGGGGTGGACATTCTTGCCTTACTTTAGGTGAACAACATTCAGGATGATATTAGCTGCAAGTTTTTTTGTGGAGGCCCTTCAGCAGGTTGAATTATTTCTAATCTTAGTTTCCTGAGGGATTAAAAAAAAAGTAGTAATGGAGATTAGATGTTTGTCAAGTGCTTTTTCTATATCTGCTGAGATGATTACATGATTTTTCTTTTTAGTCTGTTATTGTGGTGAATTATATTGACTTCTATTTTTTGTTCTTTTAAAAATTTTTAAAAATTTACATTCAATTAATTAACATATACTGTATTGTCAGTTTCAGTTGTAGAGGTCAGTGACCCATCAGTCTTACTACAACACCTAGTGCTCATTACCTCAAGTGCCTGCCTTAATGTCCGTCACCCAGTTACCTTATCCTACTCCTCTCCACCAACCCTCAATTTGTTTCCCATGGTTAAGACTTTTATGTTTGTCTCCCTCTCTGATTTAGTCTTGTTTTATTTTTCCCTCCATTATGATCCTGTTTTATTTCTTAAATTCCACATATGAGTGAGATCTTATAATAATTGTCTTTGTCTGATTAACATATTTTGCTTAGCATAATACCCTCTAGTTCCATCCACATCATTGCAACTGGCAAAATTTCATTTTTTGATAGCTGAGTAGTGTTCCATTGTCTGTGTGTGCATGTTTGTGTGTGTGTATACACACACCACATCTGCTTTATCCATTCATCTATCAATGGACATCTGGGCTCTTTCCATAGTTTGGCTATTGTGAACATTGCTGTAAACATTGGGGTGCTTGTGCCCCTTTGGATGACTGCATTTGTATCTTTGGGGCAAATACCTAGTAGTGTAATTGCTGGCTTGTAGGGTAGCTCTATTTTTTAACTTCTTGAGGAACCTCCATACTGCTTTCCAGAGTGGCTGTACCGGCTTGCATTCCCACCATTGTGTAAGAGGCTTCCCCTTTCTCTGCATCCTTGCCAACATTTGTTGTTTCCTGACTTCTTAATTTTAGCCATTCTGACCTTTGTGAGGTGGTTTCTCATTGTGGTTTTGATTTGTATTTCCATGATGTCAAGTAATTTTGAGCATTTTTTTTCATGTGTCTGTTGGCCATTTGTATGTCTCCTTTGGAGAAATACCTATTTAAGTCTTCTGCTCATTTTTTGACTGGATTTTTTGGTTTTTGGGTGTTGAGTTTGATGAATTCTTTTTATACATGTTGGATACTAGCCCTTTATCTGATAAGACATTTGCAAAAATCTTCTCCCATTCTGTCAGTTGTCTTTTGGATTTGTTGACTGTTTTCTTTGCTGTGTAAAAGCTTTTCATCTTGATGAAGTCCCAGTAGTTCACTTTTGCCCTTGCTTCCCTTGTCTTTGGCGGTATTTCTCGGAAGAAGTTGCTGTGGCCAGTGTCACAGAGGTTGCTGCCTGTGACTAGAATTCTGATAGATTCCTGTCTCACATTTAGGTATTTCATCCATTTTGAGTCTATTTTTGTGTATAGTATAAGGAAAAGGTTCAGTTTCATTCTTCTACATGTGGCTGTCCAATTTTCCCAGTGCTATTTGTTGAAGAGACTATCTTTTTTCCATTGGATATTCTTTTCTGCTTTGTCAAAGATTAGTTGACCATAGAGCTAAGGTTCTATGTCTGGGTTCTCTATTCTGTTCCATTGATCTGTGTGTCTGTTTTTGTGCCAGTAAAATACTGTCTTGATGATTACAGCTTTGTAATAGAGCTTGAAGTCTGGCATCGTGATGCCACCAGCTTTGGTTTTCTATTTCAACATTCTTCTGTCTATGCGTGATCTTTTCTGGTTCCATACAGATTTTAAGATTAATTGTTCCAGCTCTGTGAAAAAAAAGTTTATGGAATTTTGATAGGGATTGCATTGAATGTATAGATTGCTCTAGGTAGCATAGAAATTTTAATAATATTTGTTCTTCCAACCCATGACCATGGAATGTTTTTCCATTTCTTTGTGTCTTCCTCAATTTATTTTACAAGTGTTCTGTAGTTTTTAGAATACGGATCCTTTGCTTCTTTGTTTAGGTCTATTCCTAAGTATATTATGGTTTTTGGTGCAATTGCAAGTGGGATTGACTCTTTAATTTCTCTTTCTTCTGTCTCATTGTTAGTGTAGAGAAATGCAACTGATTTCTGTGCATTGATTTAATATTCTGCCACTTTACTGAATTCCTGTATGAGTTCTAGCAATTTTGGGATGGAGTCTTTGGTTTTTCACGTAAAGTATCATGTCATCTGTGAAGAATGAGAGTTTGACTTCTTTACTTATTTGGATGTGTTTTACTTCCTTTGGTTGTCTGCTGAGGCTAGGACTGCTAGTACTATGTTGAATAATAGTGATGGGAGTGGACATCCCTGTTGTGTTCCTGACCTCAAGGGTAAGCTTTCAGTATTTTCCCCATTGAGAATGATATTCACAGTGGACTTTTCATAGATGGCTTTTATGACATTGAGGTATGTTCCCTCTATCCCTACACTGGGAAGAGTTTTAATCAAGAAAGGATGCTGTACTTTGTTTAATGCTTTTTCTGCATCTTTTGAGTGGGTCTTATGTTTCTTATCCTTTCTTTTATTAGTGAAGGGTATCATGTTGGTTGATTTGCAGATGTTGAGCCGCCTTCACAGCCCAGGAATAAATCCCACTTGGTCATGGTGAATAATTCTTTAGATGTACTGTTGTATCCTATTGGCTAGTATTTTGGTGAGAATTTTTTCATCCATGTTCATCAGGGATACACTGGTCTGTAATTCTCGTAATTCTCCCTTTTGGTGGGGTCTTTGGCTGGCTTTGGGATCAAGATAATGCTGGCCTCACAGAAAGAGTTAGAAGTTTTCCTTCCATTACACTGACTGATTTTTGACTGCTAAATCAACCTTGTCTTTCTGAAGTAAACTCCACTTAATCACAATGTACTAACATTTTCTTGTATTGTTGGAATTCATTTGGAAAAATTTTAAAAGAATTTTTGCTTCCATTTCTAAGAAAATATTGGTTTGTAATTTCTTTTCTTGTAATAACTTTGATTTTGGTATCTGGTTTAGGCTGATTTTACAAACTGAGTTTGGACATCTTCCTTATTCACTCTTTCCTGGAAAAGTTTGTGTAGAATTAAATGTTCATACAATTCAGCAGTGAGGTCATCTCTGCCACAAGTTTTCACTAAGCAAATTTGTCAATGTTTGTTACTACAAATTTAATAAATATTCAGATTATTATTTCTTGATTGAACATTATCCATTTCATCTGGGTTTTAAGTTTAATGGCAAAATTTGTTTAAAATATTCTTTTATCATTTTAACATATATGACTTTTGTAGTTGTGTCACCACCCTCATTTCTGATACTAATAATTTGTGTTTTTTTCATTTATTGCCTTTTCCGTATGGCCAGTAGTTGATCAGCTTTATTGATCTCACAAATCCAGGTTTTGGTTTTTAAATTTTTCTCTACTATTTTTCTGTTTTGTTGATTTATGTTTCTCTAATTTTTTCTTTAAAAAAATAATAATTATTATTTTTAGAGTAAGCTCTCTGTCTACTGCAGGGCTTGAACTCAAACCCTAAGATCAGGAGTTGCATGTTCTACTAACTGAGCCAGCCAAGTGCCCCTCTTTTTTTTTTTTTTTTTTCTTTTTTATATTTACTTTAGATTGAATTTGTTCTTTTCCTCTAGTATCTTAAGGTAGAAACTGAGTGTACTTATTTGAGATCTTCTTTTCTAATATGAGTGTTTAGTGCGGTAAATTTCCCTCTCAGTGCTATCTTAGCTGGATCCCATGAATTTTGTGTTTTTTATGTTGTGTTTTCATTTTAATTTATTTCCAAAGTGGTCACTACTTTAAAAAGAACCCCTGACTAATTAGGCTTAAAGCTTTCACTAGGGAACAGATGAAGGCATTTTGTTTTAACAACAAGAGAAGCATGAATTATTATGTAGGAGATATATGTTGTGTTAGTGGATTGAGCAATGCAGGGGGTAGGCTGTATCAGATGTGACGACTCACAACTTTTTGGATTTGCCTCTTTCTAGAGTATTTGGACACTTGTTCCGCTGAACTGTTGCAGCCGTTGATTTCACAAGAGAGAAATACGACAGTGCTCTACTTTGTGCCCATCCTGTGTACTTTTCACCTCTTACTCTGTGACGGTCTTGTTGCTACTGAAGTGTGAGACCCTGCAGGAGCCACTTTGTCCCCATGCATGAGCAACCCAGGGTGTCAATTGTCAGTGTCAATGAGAGATGTTAACTAGTGGATAAATTTTTCTTTCTTTCTTCCCTTGGATGGACTATTCTGAGCTAGTGGTTTATACAGCCTACTGGAAGATGGTTATAGAAGACAGAACAATCCAAGAGGTTGTATAAACTATTTACATTTGTTTTCTCCCCTTTGACTCCTTTCCCCTTTCCTTCATTCCTGCTTCTTGGAGATTGTACTCCCAAATAAAGGAGTAGCATATCAGCTTTTGCCTTAGGTTTTGCTTTCCGGGAAACCCAGACTAGGGCAGAAAGCAATCAATAAATGATTAATTAGTACTTATTTTTTCAATTAATCTTATTTAAAACTGGGGCACCTGAGTGGCTCATTCAGTTAAGCATCTGCCTTCAGCTCAGGTCATGATCAGGGTCTGGGATAGAGTCCCGCATCAGGCTCCCTGCTTAGTAGGGAGCCTGCTTCTCCCTCTCACTCTCCCTTTGTGTTCCCCATCTCAAATAAATAAATAAAAATTAAAAAAAAATTATTTTATGTTCATCAAGGTCTATTATGACTGAGAAAAATCAAGATAAGGATATACAAAGTATCGCTAAGTTTTAGTTCAGCCAGTATTGGAGGAGGTGATCAAGTGTGACCCCTGGTTGACCCTACAGTTAGCCTTGGGCAGCTGAAGTCTCCTCACCACCTTCCCATCCCTGAAATGTATGTTCTGCCTGCCATTCCCATACTAGGAGCTGCTTGAAGAACATGGCCTTGAGATAGCATGCTGTTGTTGAGCCTGTTTGGACTGAATACCTGACTGAACCCAGTTAAGGCCCCCTCTATAAACCTTTAAGGTTCTGGTGGGCAGGTTTAGAGAGCTACTCATTTTCCAGTCATCCTAGACAAGCCCTGTATGCCAGTTCCCTTGATTATTAAACCTGCCACCTACCAGTCTGGAGTGGACTGCCTGTTAGATTTCTTCTCAGCTGTGGGGCCCAGTTTTGTGAACCAATAGCCAGTGTTACTCTTTTGAAACTGAAGCACCCTTGCAAGTTTTTCTGTCTCCACTCACCACAAATTCAACAATTGTTTTCCTCTGATGATTACAATTCCTTTTTTTTTTTTTAAGATTTTATTTATTTATTTAACAGACAGAGATCACACGTAGGCAGAGAGACAGGCAGAGAGAGAAGGGGGAAGCAGGCTCCCTGCTGAGCAGAGATTCCCGACGTGGGGCTCTATCCCAGGACCCCGGGATCATGACCCGAGCCAAAGGCAGAGTACTTAACCCACTGAACCACCCAGGCACCCCACATTTCCTTTTTAAGTATGGTGTTTTGCATTTTGGGTTTGGGTTTCTGGCATCAGAGAGACCGTGTGAGGTTTGCAGAACTATTTTATGGATTAGACCCCTTGTAGTCTGGTGCATGAATTGCACTGTCTGAAAAGTGACTACTCTGTCTGATTGTGTGTCTGTGATAACCTGTATTTTTAAATAAGCCACCGTTCTCTCTAACCAACTCCAGGTCAGTCTCTGCCTTTGCTTAGAGCTGCTTATACTGGTATTGTAAGAAGGTAAGAGGAAATATTTATGTTATGATTAACTGTAGAAAATCATGTACTGTCACTTGTAAACTAGTGTACGCTTGACTTGATTTCTTTTGTCATTGCTGAAGTTCTTTATGGGTTTGGTGATTTGCTTCTTTTTCTTTGCTGGGTGACTAATATCAGTGTAAACCTCGGTCTACTGACAAACTCTTCTGTTGACAGCTAGAGCCAAGATTTCATAAACTACTGCTAATCTGGTATTTGAGAAGAATAACACATTGGAGAGAAAGGGTAGTATACATTCTTTCTCTATTACAAAGTTAGTAAATGCTCATTATGCAAAATGTGAAAAATTGGAAAAATAGAAAACTGTATCACCAGTAGCTCAACAGAAAAAAATTATTCTTAGCATATGGATGTATTTCCTTTCATTCTGTTGCTGAGCATTTTATTTTTACATGGCTGTTGTAAAACAAAATTAAATATATCAATGTTTTTAAGAATTTATTTTCTAATTTATTTATTTAAAGATTTTATTTATTTATTTGACAGACAGAGATCACAAGTAGGCAGAGAGAGAGGGAGAAGCAGGTTCCCTGCTGAGCAGAGAGCCCCATGTGGGGCTTGGTCCCAGGACCCTGAGATCATGACCTGAGCTGAAGGCAGAGGCTTAAACGACTGAGCCAGCCAGGCACCCCAAGAATTTATTTTCTAATTTAAAAGTAATACATACTTGGCGTAGCAAATTGAAAATAAGACATTTTTGATAACAAAAAATTAAGATTATTGTGAATCATATTACCTGAAATAGTCCCTTTCCATATTTAATTTCTTTCTTTTTAAAGTTTTTTACATGCAAAACATCTTGCAAAAGTAAGAATTTCTTCTAAGTGTGATTAGTCCTCTGAATAAGAAATACCAACAACTTAACATGCTAACTTTTGTAAATTGGAATTATCTAAACTTTAACAAAAATGAACTTAATTTGTTTTATCCTTACTTATAAATATTAAGTTGTGAGGGCAAATAATTACAATCAGACTAATAATTTAATATATAAAAACCAACTTGGGTCTAGTAACTCCTTTATCATGGTTGTTAGTTCCTTAAAAGAAAATATATTTAACTTCCTACCAGTAGGCACCCTTCTGCTTATCTTCCACATCCTAGCAGGAATTCAGGCTAGAGCAGTACTTTCCATTAATTGGGAATCATGTTTCCTTCAGGATTATAACCACATTTTTTACTAAAGAGGAGTCTAATACTTCACATTTGCATCTTTGTGAAAACCTTCCAGTGAACATGATTGTGAATGCAGAACATGCTGTAAGGGTGGTAATATTATATTAGTTGAGTGTTCAGTAGGAATGTCTTTACGACTTTGCATTTGGTTATAAAGACAGGTTTATAAAGACATAATTACTTAATGAAACTTTTCTATTTTAAGATAATTGCAGACTCACATGCAGTTCTAGAAATACTATAGAGAGAACCTATTATCTTTTTTTTAAAAGATTTTATTTATTCATTAGACAGAGATCACAAATAGGCAGAAAGGCAGGCAGAGAGAGAGGGGGAAGCAGGCTCCCCACTGAGCAGAGAGCCTGACGTGGGGCTCGATCCCAGGGCCTTGACATCATGACCTGAGCCGAAGGCAGAGGCCCAAGCCACTGAGTCACCCAGGCGCCCCAAGAGATCCTATTATCTAATATACTTTACCTAGACTCCCACAATGGTCGTATCTTGCAATAGTATAATATCACAAGTAAGATATAGATACTGGTAATGTATATCATTTTTATTCATATTTCCTTAGTTTTACTTATGCTCACTTGTATATGTGTGTCTATTGATTTCTGTGCAATATTTTCACATATGTAGTTTTGTATATCCACACCACTGCACAAACGTTAAGATGGATCTCTCATGTTGTATTTTTCTAACCACACTCTCCTCCTTCCCACCTTCCCCCCCACCTCTAATCTCTGGAAGCCATTTTTTGGTTCTTTATCTAAAGTTTTGTCATTTCAAGAATGTTATATATAATAATTACAGATTTGAGAAGTTGCAAAGAGAGTGGTCCTGTGAACATTCTACTTAAACATAAGCATGATATCAAACCCACAGAGTTGATGTTTTACAGCACATTTGAATGGTTCTATGCCATTTCTCATACATGTGTAGATTTGTGTAACCACTGCTAGCGACTATAGTTGAAAAATTTTGAAGGAGTATAAAATATCTATGGAGAAAGAAACTAATAAATATTTTAAAATACTGTGGTCATTTTAAATATGTTTATAGATGACTCAGTCTTCCTCCCTTCAAGAGGTAGAACCTAATTTCCATCCTCCTGAGTGTGGGCTCAACTTAGTGACCACTTCTATCAAAAAGAATAAAGTGGGAGTAATGTTCAGAAGGGAGTTCAGAAACTAGGTCCTAACCACCCACCTGCCCCCACAGCCCTCTTTCAGAATAATGACTCTGGTAGAAGTTAGCTGACATCCTGTAGCAACTGTGTGGAGATGCCCCGGTGGTGAGGAACTGAGATTCTACAAAAATACATGTGAATACGTCATCTTGAAAGTGAGACTTCCAGCCTCATTAAAACTTTCCAGTATGGCTTTGGCTGCCGTCTTGACTTCATGAGTGAACCTGAGCCCTAATTGCCTAGGTTCAGAAACAATGAACCCAGAAACAAGGCGAGATGATAAATGCTTATTTTCTTATGCCACTAAATTTTGCAGTAATTTTTTAGGCAACAATGTATAGCTAATCCAAATATCAATATGTAGGAAGGCATACAAAATACATTAGAAAGTAGGAGACTATTTTTAATATCATTGCAAAATCCTACAAACTACTTTTGCTTTTATAGTTCCAACAGCATTATGGGCATAAGGATGTCGGGCCAAGAGACAGATCACTGAATTGCCCAAACTATGAAGGTGGGTTGGTTTTGCTTTTTCTAATTGGGGTAGAGGAGAATCTGGAGTGTGGGACCTTCTAAGTTTCTCCATCTTCCCCTCCCACACACTCTCTTGCCTCCCCCCAACCCCCACCCGAGGCTGCAGGCTATATGGCAACTTTCCTTAGGTTTGTTTGCAGTGACTGACTTTGATCTTGCTTGGAGGCATCCCAAAACCTTTGTGCTAGGATACATCACAAAATAATAATCCAGTGGCCCATATCTGTAATGATTAATTTATTTGAAGCCAAAACCAGCATGTCTTTTGAATATATTACTTGCTCCATGCTCTAATTTAGTTACAGAAAAAATAGAGAAGAGAATCTATGATTTACAGTATAAAACAAAGCTAGAAATAATTGTTTATTGTCAACTTATATTATCAACAAATATTTCCAACTATTTTCTGATTAAAAATATACTGCCTTTGAATCTTATATCATCAGCCCCGGTAATAGGTACAGCAACACTAGAGCAACGCTTGCGGCTTCAGATTTTTTTCGAAAGCTGCTTTTTGGAATGTGGCAATTTAGTAGGGCTTGGGAGACACGTGATGGGGTATTTGTCTTGAAATTGCATTAGTAAAGCAACAAGGGATTACTGGGATGGTGGTGGTGGCGGCTGCTGAGCCAGCTTCCCTTCAAGCCACTTGTTAGCACTGCCATTGAAAGTAATATTCTGCTGTGAAAATCTTTCTTTCTCCATCTCCTTTCCTTGGCAGTTCTTCCTCCACCAGTCCCTTAACTGTTACTCCCTAAGCGGGGGTACTCAAACTTTAGTATGGATCAGAATCAACTGTCAGATGTGTTAAAACAGGTTTCTGCATCGGCTTCCTGAGTTTCTGCTGCTGTAAGTTTGGAGTGGGGTCAGAGCCTTCTCATTCCTGCTGGGTTCCCCAGTGGTGCTGATGCTGTTCTTCTGGAGACCACACTTCAGAACCCTTAAAGTTCAATGCTTGAGATCCTGAGTACCCAATGGAGCTAGGAGCCAGAGTAGCAAAGGAGATCGCCAGTCTATCACCAAAATATGCTTTTGCTGTGATGAAAGAGGAAATGAGGAGTAGAGAAGGAGGGAGAGAAGTGGCAAGATTAAGGTAGCCTGAGGCTGAGGGGTCAGATAAAGATCAAGGCACCTACGGAAATGAACCTGGTGGTGAAGGTTTTGGAGGTCTTTAAAAATTCCACCTCCATATCTGGGCAGATCTGAAAATATGCCAGACTGACTCATTTCCTATCAAGGTGTGTGTGTGCGAGATAGAGAGAGAGAGGGAGAGAGAGAGAGAGAGAGAGAGAGAGAGATAAAGAGAAAGAGAGAAATAGAGTGCAAGAGTGAGGCAGACAAAGAGGGAATATGCATGTGCCTGTGTGAGGGCATTAGACAGCTGCTGATTTCTGCTAAGGCTTGATGTCGTTTAGAAGAGAGCACATTTGGGGTGGTGAAGTGATGGGCAAACTAAAGAAGCGATTGGTGGTAGCCAGAAGTGATCCGTATGCAGGAGTAGTCCCCTACACCCTCCCTGACCCTTAGTGGATTTGAGAGTTATCTCAGAAGGATTTGGGCTTGCCCAGGACAGGAAAATGGGTGTTTGAAGCAAGCCTTCTAGGGACCAGAGAGGCCTCAGCCAATTGGGTTACTGTTTTTTTTTTGTTTTGTTTTTTTTTTTACAGCTCTCACTTACTTTATGTTTATCTTGAAGTAGTCAGATGAACAGACTGCAGTGTACTTCTTCAAATCACAACTTTGAGAGGCTTCAGTTTGCCTCTCTGTCGTGAATTTCTTGAGTGTTTCATGGAGGTAACAAACAGCTAGTGCGTTAGGTCATCTTTACTCTGATGAAGTTTGGGTACTCTCATATCTCGAGGAAGGGAATTGCTGCCCCATCAGCCCAGCATTTGAGGGAATTCCTTTGAAGGAGGCACTAGAAGGACAGAGTTTTCACAGTTCTATCCCAGCTGTGGGGGAAAGGAGGTGTTCTGGGGCCGCCAAACCTCTTGCCTGCAACTTTGCATCCTGATCCCTGTTCTGAGGAAATTCAGTGATGAGGGGTTTACACCCTCCTGCTTCTGTTCATCTTCACCTTCATCCATAAAACTCTGTGAGCATGTGAAGAAGGGAAGGAAGAAACAACTGTCTTGAGACTTGAGGCAAACTGGAGTGCTTCCTGCTCCCTCTTACCTGTTTCCCATGTGGTTTCCAGGCTCACACACTGGTCTATGAATTTACTGATCAGTTTCAGTACTGACTAGTTCAGAATGCTTTTTTTTTTTTTTTTTTTAGATTTTATTTAATTCAAGTTAGCTAATATATAGTGTATTGGTAGTTCCAGGGGATAGAATTGAGTGGTTCATCAGTTGCACACAACACCCAGTGCTCATTACACCACGTGCTCTCCTTCATGCCCATCACCCAGTTACCCCATCCCCTTACCTCCCCTCCAGTAACCCTGTTTGTTCTTGCCTCCCTCTCTGTTTTTGTCTTATTTTCCCTTCCCTTTCCCTGTGTTCATCAGTTTTGTTTCTTAAATTACACATATGAGTTCAGAGTGTTTTTACGCCTAGAAGAAATATTCGAAGGATTTCATTTGGAGCTAATGGTAGACCAGTGGAGAGTCTTGTTTCTCAACATCTCTTGTTCACCTAGATGACAATGATGTGTTTTTGGAGTAGTGTTGAGGTCCTGAGCCTACAGTCAAGAAGAAATTCTTGAGACGGGATTTGGTGCAAAAAGGTAGTTTTATTAAAGCACTGGGACAGGGCCCACGGGCAGAAAGAGGGGCAGCCCAGGGACTGTGAAGAGCAAATGATTGTATGCTTTGGGGTTGGGGGGAAGTAAAGACAGGGGAAGGTCCAAAAGGACTTTCATATGCTAAAGAAGATTCAGAGGATCCTGGAGGCTTGGCTATTGTCAAGCTAAGATTGTTTTTCCCTCTAGCAAGACATTAGCATTAAGACCGCTGTGAGTTTCCTGGAGGAAGTTACACTCTGCCTGCCTCAAGTATTTGTCAGAGAGCTGCAGATTTTAAGGACATTTAATTTTATCTCCGTTTCCTTCTGCCTTTGTTTCCCACATCAACAATCAAACCTGAAAAGTTAAGGAGACTAAGCATTGAAATCTTTTATGGTGGTGGTAGTAGAAACCGTGGTGAATCAGACCACTGTTGCTTTGAGGAGTCCCAAATATAGTCTGTAGATCTACTGTAGCATAGTTTGGTAATAATAACTATTATTTTACTTTATTAAGGTGCACATCTTGATGTTTTAATATATGTATATATTATAAAATGATTACCAAACTGAAGCAAATTAACATATCTATCTTCTCATATAGTGTTACTTTTTTAAGTTCAATTATTGATGTAGTTTCATACACTGTATTCTTGCTCAGGGTAAAATGTGTTTTTCATGCACCAAAAGCTGTGTCAAAGATGGAGTCCTGGCATATACCACAGAGTGGTAGTGCCTCATTCAAACTGCTGGATTTTTTCTACTTTTGGCATGCCCCATGCTTCCCTTTTCTGATGATTTCCATACAGCTTCCCCCACACACCTGGAGTCCCTTTTCAGCATGTTTATGACTGTTCCCTACCCATAAAAGGGAAGGTGTGTGAAAGCTGCACTCCACAGTGACTGTAAGTTCTAGGCATTGTACCAACACCAACAGAATCCCTATCGGGTCTCTTCCCAGAGAGTGTGCAATCTTCATTCAGCAGACAATAAACAATAGAGAATAAGGATGATGGCCACTGGGGTTGTAAAAGAGGTGCCTGTTTTCATTATTTATACTCTGGCACTAACTCATGGATCCCTTATTCAGACATGAGTAGAACAAAACCAAAAAAGGATTAAAGGAGGAAATGGTTCTTGAAAAAAACTTTTGACTGAATACATTTCTGATAATTCCTCAAACTCGGAGAAGACAGAGTATTGGAAAAATATAGGCAGCTTATAGGGTTGGTAGAAGAAATAAACAGCGAAGAAGGGGAAGAACAGGAAGTAGAAGCCTTGTCTTTATGGACATTTTCAAACTCCTGGGTGAGAGAATTTAGGCCAGGTAGTATGTTCCCTCTAGCTTGCTTCCAGCCATCCATACTGCCAGGAGATAGGAAAGAGGGCAAAGCTGTTAGATTGGAGAGTTCTAGTGAGCTGGGCAGCGTCCCACTCCCTGCTCTGTATTTACTTATATGGGTCAAATATGTATTTTGTAGTTAGAAAATACTTCTATTTATTGATCTGTCAATCTATCAGTCTACCTACCTACCTACCTATCTATCCATCTATCATCTTAGACTTTTTAAAGAGCAGTTTTAGGTTTATAGCAAAATTGGAGGAAGGTACAGAGGTTTCCCATATACCGTACCCTGTCCTACATGTGCATAGCTTCCCTTAATATTGTTAGGGTACGGAGTCGACCACCCCTCAATTAGAGAAACTCTCAATAATGCAAGTCACACAGCGAGGTTTATTTCCAGCTAGCTGGGGTCCAAGTATCCACCCGGTGCAGCAGGTTTCAATAAGGACCCCGAGCACTCAAAGCCAAGGGTTTATATAGCATTTTCAAGGCACTTCTTCATGGCTACATACATATCTTGCGCCCCACTTTGACAGTTTAACTTTGTTTAACCTTTTGCCACCCCGGCATCACCCTGCCGCCATCCTGGCGGTTAAGTGAGATTTAGGTTTAGAAGAAATTTAACTTTATTTACATTTCCTTCTGCCTCAGCCTCCCGCAGTTTTATGGTGGGGAGGGCGACCTTAGGCCTTGAGGAACTGAGCCATTTGTCTCTGGAAGTTGGGCCATTGAAGAGATAGCCCTTTTTGTTGTAAATCACCAGGACATTTGCAAACCAAGGGAGACTCCTGTCTTACAGGGTTGTGATCTCTGCAAGTTAACTATTTGTTTTTCTTTAACATTTGGTCTCTGTGGTGCCATGGCCTAACTGGCCCTGGTGGTATATGATTAAGTTGTTTCTTAGGTTTTAGCTACTTTCTCTTATCTCAAGTTACCTGCTCGTGTGGGCTGGTTAGGGACACTCAGTAAAATGGCTTCCCGGCCTTCAGGATGGCCATTCTTAAGCTAACCCACTCTTACAGTGCAAGGTGCCAGCTTTTGCTTTGCCAAGATGGCTGTACTTATGTCAGGGCTAGACTCGAGGTGGGTATAGCCTTGTTTTTCTTGGCCTCCACACCTGGAGCTGGTTTCCGGGACTTGTTTTTAAGTCCTCTGGGGGAGGGGGAGCAGGGACAGTAAAATAGGTCCTTACAATATCAATGTCACTCAGCAGAATTTTTTTTTCACCAAAGATGAACCTACACTTACACATCATAGTCACCAGAGTCCCTAGATTACCTTAGGGTTCACTCTTGGTGGTGTACATTCTGTGGGTTTGGGCCAATGTATAATGGTATATATCCATCATTTTAATAGCATATAGAGTATTTTCGCTGCCTTAAAAATCTTCTGTGCTGTGTCTGTAACTCTCTTCTCTCTACTATCCAGGGCAACCACTGAACTTTTTGTTGTCTCCATAGTTTTATCATTTCCAGAATGTCATATAGTTGAAATCTTACATTATGTGGTCTTTTCAGATTGGCTTCTTTTCACTTAGTATTGTGCACTTAAATGCTCTTCTGTATCTTCTCATAGCTTGCTAAAACATCTCTTTTTAGCAGTGCCTAGTATTCCATTGTCTGGATGTATCACAGTTTACTTATCCATTCACCTGCTGAACATCATCTTGGTTACTTCTAAATTTTGACAATTATGTATAAATCTGCCATAAACATCCCATCCATGTGTAGGTTTTGTGTGCACATAAGTTCAAATATAATTTTGATCAGTTATTTTAGTAGCTATTCAGTGGAACATGCTTAAACTTAGATCCTTGCCACTCATTATATTGCTTGATGTAAGGATAATCTGTTACCAAACTAGGGGCAAGAAAAAGCAAGGATAATCTGTTACCAAACTAGGGGCAAGACAAAGCATACTTTAATCAGAGCAGTGGTTCTCAAAGTGTGGTTTCCAGATCATCAACATGAATATCACTGAGAAGTTGTTATAAAGGTGAATTCTTTTTTTTTTTTTTCACTCCAGATCCAGTGAATCAAAAGCTCAAGGTGAGATCCACGCATTATGTTTTAATAAATACTCTAGATAATGCTTATACATGCAAAAATTTAACGTGCATATGAAACATTTGGCGATCTTCTTATCATCTGTATTCTTATTTAGTAGGTCTGGGGTAAACCTGAGAATCTGCATTTCTAATAAGCTTTCAGGTGATCTCATTACTGCTGGTTCAGAGGCTAAACTTTAGTAGTAAACTCTGGAGAGATTCAAGGAGAAAACTTTGTATTACTACTTCAAACTGTAGATGTTCTGTGGACAAAGACCTCTGAAAACCAGAAAGCTCTGTAAGAAAAAAAAAAATTACTGTCATTGCTGTTGTATGCTACTTTTCATAAATCTTCAGAACGTTGTATATTTTGGTGGCTGTGGAACTCTTATCTTTAGCTGGCAGGTCTGAAAATGGGATTGGTTACAAAGTTTATGTAGCAAGTCACCTTTAATTCAAGTTTGTAAATGCCCCATCATGTCTTAATGTCAACATGCAACAGCATGTAAGGAGAGTGCAGTCTGTGTCTCCAGCTGTCCTTTATTCCCCCATTATTTAAAATAATAACCTAAAGCTTAATGTTAATGAAATTACCAAACTGTGACCTAAAAGGAGGGAGAGCCTTCCCAGACGGCTCCAGTTGCCGACTATAATAATTTCCTGAGTCTTTCTTATCCCAGAGTGATCATATCTCATATTTTTAGTCTCCGGCTGTTTGGTGAACAATCATGAAGGCTTTTGAGAATCTGGTGCAATTTCTAGCAGTTTGCTCTTTGTGCCATTCAAATCTGATTGCATTTGCTTGACATATTCCACTTAATGGAAGTGGGGAGAAACTCTGTGTATGAAACTTCCTAAGTTAGGGTTCTCTTAGATAGTGTTGACCATCATGTTTCCATATTTAATTTTCTTGCTTTCATTATCAGATGGCTGTGCGCTTTGAGTTTTTGCTTTGAAATGGCTACAGATGGTTTCATTCACATAATGAATTTGAAAACATTTAAGAGGACCTCTTCACACAACATCTCCCAAGAGATTTGATCAAAATAAAGGTATATGAAAAAAATCTCTTTACAAGTAAAATTATCTGCAGAAAAATAGAGCTACCCTACGACCCAGCAATTGCATTACTGGGTATTTACCCTAAAGATACAAATGTAGTGATCCGAAGGGGCACATACACCCAAATGTTTATAGCAGCAGTGTCCACAATAGCCAAACTATGGAAAGAACCTGGAACAGATGAATGGATAAAGAAGTTGTGATATATATATACAATGGAATACTATGTAGCCATTAGAAGAAATGAAATCTTGCCATTTGTGAGGATGTAAATGGAACTAGAGGGCATTATGCTGAGTGAAATAAGTCAATCAGAGAAAGACAATTATCATATGATCTCCCTGATATGAGGGAGTTGAGAGGCAACATGGGGGATTTGGCAGGTACGAAAAGAATAAATGAAACAAGATGGGATCGGGAGGGAGACAAACCATAAGAGACTCTTAATCGCACAAAACAAACTGAGGGTTGCCGGGGGTGGTGGAGGGGGTAGGGAGAGGGTGGTGGGGTTATGGACATTGGAGAAGGTATGTGCTATGGTGAGTGCTGTGAAGTGTGTAAACCTGGTGATTCACAGACCTGTACCCCTGGGGCTAATAATACATTATATGTTAATTAAAAAATTATCTGTCGAGTAATTTCTATTAGAATTCTTTGATGAGGCCAAATAAATATGAGAACAAAGATAAACTGGGTAATGTAATTTATTTAATATTTGAAAAATACTGACAAGCTTTAGTATGAAAGAAAATTAAATAATCTATGACCAAAGTGTTCTTCGCCCCATAAACTCTTTTTTTTCTGTCAAGAAATAAAAGGCACAGATATATAGCATTTTTCTGAAGCAAGAAATATTAATAGTGTGTGCTATCTTAGAAATAATTTTTGACACATGTCTAAAGTAACATTTTTATAAATAATCTGGATGGTCATTTATAAATAGTTAAATGTCAGGTAATGAATAAATTAATAATATGATAGGTGTTAATGACTTTTTCAGGCTTGAATTTAAGGTGTGATTTCATCTTGGCTGAATTCTAAATATCAGCATCTAATCCCTTAGCTTGTAGGCTTAGAACTCTGATTACCTTTTTATTGAGAGTCTTCCAAAAAATGGCTTCCTTAACTTGACAAAGGCTGACTAAAGGCAAGAGAGTACTTTTTTAAAAAATATATTTTATTTATTTATTTGAGAGAGAGAGTGAGACCAAGAGAGAGAGCCCAAGCAGGCAGAGGGAAGGACAGAGAGAGGATAAGTAGGCTCCCTGCTCAGCAGGTTGCCCAATGCAGGATTGGATGCAGGACTCGATCCTAGGACTCTTAACCAACTAAGCCACCCAGGTGCCCCGAGAGTATAGTTTTTATAAAGACTTTTTTCCTCTTGATAAAATTCTATAGATGTTTATTATAGGAAACTTAGAACATATGACAATATTCAAGTTAAAAAATCATTTCCTTCACCCCAACCTCACCCCATGTTAACATTTTGGGTTTCAGTCTTTTTTTAATCTACATATATGGTAAATTTTATTAAACTTTAATGAAAATCTTCATATATTTAGGTCTGTTTTCTGGTTCAATTTATACACTAGAGTTATTTCAGTAGATTTTTTTTGTAATTACCTGCTGTAAAGCTGTAACAATTTCCATTCTCTCCAGCTAGGTGTGAGGGTACCTATTCTCCTACATTTTTATCATCACAAGATATCATCAATTTAAAAAAATTGGCAGGATTTATAGGAGAAAAATGGTATTGTGTTATAATTTCTATTTACTTGACCTCTGATTAGGCTGAATTTTAATCAGCTGTTTATTGGGCATTTGTATTCATTGGACCATATCTTTCTTATGCTTATATTCCTACTGGCTAGCATAATACCTGGGACTTAGTAACTACTAATCTAATTCTGTCTTTATTGATATATTACTACTCTGAGAATAAGACTACTGATTCAGTTGGGAAGATTTATTAATTTCCTAAGGAGATCAAATTATCATTTGGGAAGGACTCAGTACAGTTGTGTGTGAGGTATAAGCAGGGGCTGAGAAAGAAGGAGGAGATGAGGTTTAAGCTAACACCAAAGCAAAGAAAGGAATTCAACCAGGTAAAAGACAAGTTGAAGGAATGAGGGGAAGTGTTCCAGCAAGAAGACAGACCAAGTACAAGGTCCTAATGGTAATAAGGTATAGAGACTAGCTGTTGTATATATATGGTTTGGGGTAGATGGGGATAGAGAGAATTTAAGCTGTACAGGGAAACAGAAAACAAATTATAATAGATTTTTCTTATTAAGGAGTTTAAACTTTATCTAGAGGGCAACTTGATAATAAGTGTTAAAAGCTACAAACTGTGGGATGCCTGGGTGGCACAGTCAGTTGGGCATCTGACTCTTGGTTTCGATCAGGTTGTGATATCAGGGTCATGAGATCAAGCTCCACATTGGTTCTTCATTCAGCATGGAATCTGCTTAAGACTCTCTCTCCCTATCCCTCCTGCTTCTGTTCTCTTTCTCTAAAACAATAAATAAAATCTTTAAAAAAAACTGAAAAGCTATAACTGTTTATTGTCTTAATTTAGAAGTTTTGCAATGAAAATGTATTATAAGGAAATAGAAGATAGCAAAAATAATCATCGCGTCATTAATTATGACTGAAAATTTGCACAGAATTTTAATTTCCAATTATAGAAGAGTAGTAAAATAAATAATGCTCATTCTATGAACTTTTATTGGTTTTAAAATACATTTTGGAGGAATGTCAAGGAAAGTTTTTTTCCCCACATGTTCTTAAGGCTACACATTATGTGCAAAATATGATCTCAGAATTTAAAAAAATTATGTGGAAGAGTTAGTGATTTAGTGTGTCATTTCTGAAAGGTACAAAGAAGATGTAGCTTCATTTTCTCTCACCTACTCTCAACTACTTTTATCTTGCTCCTGTGCCCCTTTATCTAGTTAGGCTCAGTACAGGAGTGTGCATGTATCTTACCTAAGGTGGCCAGTTAAATGTAAGTTACTTTTGGGGCACCTGGGTGGCTCAGTGGGTTAGGCCACTGCCTTTGGCTCAGGTAATGATCTCAGGGTCCTGGGATCGAGTCCCGCATGGGGCTCTCTGCTCAGCAGGGAGCCTGCTTCCCTCTCTCTCTCTGCCTGCCTCTCAGTCTACTTGTGATTTCTCTCTGTCAAATAAATAAATAAAATCTTAAAAAAAAAATTTAAGTTACTTTCTTCTAGTTAAAAAGAGGCTCTTTCTCTCTCTCTCTCTTTTTTTTTTTTTTTTTGTTGTTAATATAGTCTTATTTGGGCAAATCTTCACCCTGTCACAGTTCTTGCCCTTCTCCCTTCTTCTCAATGTATCTGGCCTCCAGGTATTTCTCCATAGATAAGATATTTTTGTTAAGAGAGAAGGCTTGAGTATGTTTGCAGGGATCTCTAGATGGTCCTCTAAGTCAGTTTCACCCTGGTATTTACTGAGACATGTTATTCCACTTGTTTTTGGCATTGGCTTTTTTCTCATGAACCTGTTGCTGAGGTACTTGGTCCTACCTGGTCATTGGCCTATGATGCTGTCTGCTACTGTTGGCCATAAACTGTCCTTACCTCTTTGACGTCCTGGCCCTTGGAAATATCTGTTTCCTGATTCCAAGTCTTTTCTGTGGCACTAGTCTTCCCACTTAGGTAGGAGGGTTAAGAAATATCTGCATTTCCTTCACACCGCATACTGCATACTTCCCTCTGATAGTACTGCATTACTGCTGTTGCACCATTACTTGATGTGGTTCTAGGCTGAAGGCAGGACTTCTGAGAGAGTTCACAGCCTCCCCTAGACAACACCTGGAGGAGTGGGCAGTAGCTTTGATGTTGTTACTGTTTGTTATTTATTTAAGTGTCTCTGCCATTCATTTCCCATATCCCATGGAAGTTTGGAATTTGACCTCCTTGCTCTATTCCTTTCATTACTTCCTCTTTCTTTCAGAAGTAGTAGTAGTTTCTTTTTCTTTGATATTTTCAAGATTATTCTCATTATACACATATAAATACACAGGAAAAACTGAAAGGGTATACATTAAAATTTTTAACAGCCGGTATCCTTGAATATTGGGGTGATTATAGCTCAGGTGATTTTAATTTTACTTCTTTGTACTTCTTTAAATTTGTCATATATATATATATATATATATATATATATATATATATATAAAATTACCTTTATGTTCAATTAAATAATATATATTAAGAAAAATAAATTATTTGCAAACTTATTTATGTTGAAATGACTAGGTTCTTAAGAAGGACTCTTTCTTTTATTAATTCATTCCATATTTATTGAAGGAATGTACTAGGGATTTTACTATGACTAAGGTCATGGAGATGAGCAAAACATAGTACTTACCCTTAAAGACATTATTTATTGTGAGGGTTGAGAAATAAGTGGACAATTATGATACATCATTCTAAGAGCTATTAGAAGCTTGAACACATTGTAAAAAATGCATATGAGATACAACCCAGTTTCGAGGAATTGATGAATGATGAAATCTGAGAATGAAAGAATGTGGGGAGGGGAAAGGAGAGTGCATTCAGCTAGAAATACTAGCATGTGCAGAGGTCCTGTTGTATACTCAAGGAATTGAGTATACTCAAGGAGTATTCCTGATGTATACTCAAGGAATTGAACGCTACTATTTGGCTGAAAATTAAATAAATTATTTGGAATGGTCAGAGAAAAAAACAGGAAAGCAGGTTTAATTGCCAGAATGTAATTGGTGATTTTGGCAAGAATAAATTCAACAGAATTGTGAAGGCAAATGAAGCTTGGAAACATGACGTTATAGAGGAGGAAGTTTATACATCTTTAAAGGAGAATTTTGAAGAAAGGCCTGGTGGCACTGGTTGCACAGTTTTTGAATCTTCATGAAGGTTCTCACAAAACAGATGTAGAAACTAGGATAAGACCAAAATTCTCCAGGTAACTTATTCAACAAAACTAGTTGATCACATATCCCCAAACTACAGAATACAGCAAAAACACTGTTACTGTTGAAATGGCAGAAGGAAACTGAAAGGAAATTTGTAAATCAATAACAAATGCTTACCCTCAAAAGAAAGGAGCTCCACTCAATCGTGGTGAGAAACTCAGCCAGTCTGGGAAAACCAGTCCACACTGGGAGAGGAGTTTCTACATCCCAATGTGTGTATGTGTGCAGGGAGATGCCCCAGAACTTGATGTTGTTGTCAGTCTAGGCCCTGTGAACTCTTGGAACCTGCTGAAGTTCCTTTGCAGGACAAAGCATCATATCGAAGAGAAACTGCAAGAAGTAGAATCAAATTGACAATAAGGACAAAGGAAAAAAAAAGAAGACTCAGATGAAAGTGGGAAGGGAGAAGGGAAAGATTTCTGAAAGAACTGTGGGCATATTTTGAATTATTAGTCACTAATGATAGAACCGTGAGCCCTTAAACCATGGAACTAAGAAAGCTGTCCTGTTTCATCCGACTCCCCTAAAGAAGCCCCCGACCCCCAGGAACACAGAAGGACTTATTATGCTTAAACATGAACATATGAAAGGATAGTGATTAAGTCCTACACAAACTGTTAAAAGAAAAAAAAAAAAAAGAGGGGCACCTGGGTGGATTAGTGGATTAAATGTTTGCCTGCCTGCCACTCAGGTCATGATCTTGGAGTTCTGGGATTGACCCCCATGTTGGGCTCCCTGCTCAATGGGGAGCCTGCTTCTCCCCCTCCCTCTGCTCTCTCAAATAAATAAATAAAATCTTAAAAAAAAAAAAGAAAAAAAAGAATAATGTGTAAAGTGACATTCATAAAAACTGTAACTCTAATATTTTAAAATAAAGTTAAAGAACTTTCACCACTGGATGTACTTTTCCCTATTCCTCCTGTTAAGTACAGCTATAAATCTTAGACCTTATATATAAAATAAACATTAAAAGCCATTGAAAGATAGAAAGAAAAAGGCAGACTGTTAGAGAACTTGGGACTTGAGAACTGAATCTGAAAACCCAGTAACCCAGAAATGCCAATGAATGCAGACAGAGTCCTGTAGAGTATATTTCTACCCAAAAGGGATGGTCTGGGAAACTCAGAAAACTTTGACATTAACTGATCACTATTCTAGTTAAACACTGTACAGAAACTGTGGTTCAGCTGCACCCATTCCGGGGAACGCTTTGTGGGGAGCCTAGAGTTTCATCTTCCCAAAGCTGTAACAAGGTGGCCCATGAGTCTCAACCAGAGTCGTGTCAGAGAAGTAGGGACTTTCATCCTGTCAAAATTGTAACAAGGCCTTGTGTCAGTGAAGACCACATGGGGAGCTGGAGCTCCCAGCCTGCCAAGTCATAATGAAGAGACTCTACCCGCCGCCCCGCCCCCGCCGCCTCCACCCCATATTGCAGGTGTCATTTGAGGCCAAGTGGAAACTTAGACTTCTCCCTCCACCTAGCAGAAATGAAACAGTGCCAACTTTCCCCTAACCGTCCTGGGAAGTTTTAAAGAAAAAGCCAGCTAAAACAGAAGGTCTCATAACACACAGTTTTATAAAACAGTAGGAAAGTGTTTAGGTTCTTAATTCAAAATCACTCATCATACCAAGAACTAGGAAGTTTTCAAACTGAATGAAAAAGACAATAGATGTCAACACCAAGATGACAGACATTTTAGATTACCTGACAAAGATTTTAAAGTAGCTATGATGAAAATGCTAAAACAGGCAACTCTGAACATTCTTGAAACCAATGAAAAAGTAGAAAGCCTCAGTAAAAAACTAGAAGATCTCAGCAAAGAAATATAAGTTATAAAGTAGAATCGAAGGGAAATTTAGAACTGAAATATACAGTAATCAAAATAAAAAGTTCAGTGGATGGATTCAGCAGCAGAATGGATGGGGAAGAGGAAAGAATCTGTGACCTGGAAGAGAAAAAGAGAAATGGCCCAGTCTGAACAACAGAAAAACAAAACCTTATTTTTTTTCAGCTTTATTGAGATAAGAGTAACAATTAAAAAAAGAATCTATTTGAAGTATACAGTGTGGTGTAGTGTTTTGATATAAGTACCTTGATTTAATTACCACACTATCATCTCACAATGTTACCTTTTTTTGTATGTGTGATGAGAACAAGTAAGATGTACTTTCTTAGTCAATTTCAAGCATAGAATTCCTTATTATTAACTATAGCTACCATGATATATGTTAGATTTTTAGAATTTATTCTTCCTATAACTGAAGGTTCATATCCTTTGACCAACATCTCTTTGCCCTTCCTGCTCCCAACTCCTGGCAGTCACTATTCAATTGTTCTTCTAAGTTTGACTTTTTAAAATTCCGCATATAAGTGATATCATGCAATATTTATTTTTCTGTGTCTGGCTTATTTCACATAGCATAATGCCCTCCAAATTCATCCATGTTGCTGCAAATTGCAGGATTTCCTTCTTTTCTGAGGATGAATAACATTCGTGTGTGTGTGTGCTATGAATTCTTCATTCATTCATTCACTGATGGGTACTTAGTTTTTTCCCATACATTGGCTATTATAAATAATACTGCAATGAGCATGGAAGTAGAAATAGCTCCTTGGGATCCTGCTTTGATTTTTAACGTTTTGAGGAACCTCCATACTATTTTCCATAAAGGCTGTACAAATTTACATTCCCGTTAATGGTGTTACAGTCGTTCTTTTTTCTCCACATCCTCACCAGCATTTAGCTGTTTTCAGATAATAGATGTTCTAATAAGTGTAAGGTGATCTTTCATTGTGGTTTGATTTGTATTGTCCCGGTGATTAGTGATATTGAGCATCTTTTCTAATGTGTTTGTTGACCATTTGTATGTTTTCTTTGGGAAAGATGTCTGTTCAGGTACTTTGCCCATTTTTTAATTGGGTTTTATTATTATTTTTTGCAATGAAATTTAAGAGTTCTTTGTATATTTTGTATATTTTTGTATATTTGTATATTTTGAATATTTTGTATATATTGTATATTTGTATATTGTATATATTTGTACATTTTGGATATTAACCCTTTATGAAATGTGTGGTTTGCAAATATTTTCTCTCATTCTGTAAGTTGCCTTTTCACTATTCTAATTGTTTCCTTTGTTGTTCAGAAGCTTTTTAGTTTGATGTAGTCCCAGTTGTTTATTTTTGTTTTTGTTGCTTGTGTTTTTGGTATCATATTTAAGAAATCATTGCCAAGACCAATGTCAAGGTGATTCTTCCTTCTGTTTTCTTCTTTCTCCTGCTTGATTAAGTTGTTGTTGAAGCTCTCTACTATGGTCTGAATGTTTGTCACCTACCCCTTATTCATATGTTGAGATCCTAGTGCCCAGTGTGATGATATTATGAGGTGAGATCTTAAAGAGGAAGTTAGGTCATGAGGGTGAAACCTTCATGGATAGAATTCATGCCCTTATAAAAGAGGATCCAGAGAGCTAGCTTGCCTCTTCTACCATTTGAGGACACAGCAAGAAGTCAACAGTTTGCAACCAGGAAGAAGGCTTTCTCTTGATCCAGCCATTCTGATACTGTAATCCTGGACTTTTAGCTTCCAGATATGTGAGAAATAAATTTCTTTATCAAAAAGCTATCCAGTCTATAGGTACTCTAATCCTGGACTTTCAGCTTCCAGAAATAAGAAATAAATTTGTTATCAATAAGCTAAGTTCAAACAGACGAAGACATTCTGCATCACATTTTTCATTTTACTCTTCAGCTTCATTTTTGTATTGTTATTTTTTATGATTTTTTAAATTTCTTTGTTGAACTCCTCTTTTTGTTTGGTTAATATGTTCCCAAGTGTGTTGAGTAGTCTACCTGTGTTCTTTTAAATCTTAACTGAGTTCCTTATAATAATTATTTTGAATTCTTTTTCAGGTAATTTGCAGATCTTTATTTCCTTGGAGTAAGTTACTGGGAAATTATTGTGTCCCTTTGGTGGTATAATGTTTCCTTGCTTTTCCACATTTCTAGTGTCCTTGTGTTAATATATGGTTATTTGAGGGAGTAGTCATCTCTTCCAGCCTTTTTGGACTGGCTTTAGTGGGGAAAGAATTTCACCTGTGAGCTGCTACAAGCCTGTTGGCCGGGTAGAGTTCAGAGTCTCTGGTTCTGTTGTGGAAGTTGGAGTGGTGTTATCTCCATTTAGCTCTGTCAGCTGAGATTGATAGATGTCCAAAACTGAAAGGTTCCTTGATGGTCAGTGTGGTTGTCTTCTGCAGTAATTGTGGCTAAGGCTGTAGGCATCCTAGAGCAAAGGCTACTAGGTTCTTCCTGGGTTATTTTTTCCCCCCATGAGAGGAAGTCTTAACTGAGGGGATTCCTCTTGGCACTGGGTCTGGCACAGCAAATACACTTTTTTAAAAGGACCAGAAAAGAAAATATAATTAAAAAAAAAGACCAGAGCTTTAGGGACCTGTGTGATTAAAAGAAAAGATCTCTGTCTTCAGAGGCCCAGAAGGAAAGGAGAAAGAGGGTGGAGTTGAAAAATATTCAAAGACACAATGGCTGAAGACTTCTCAAATTTGGCAAGAGACACAAATCTAAAGAAGCTAATCAAGCAAATCAAGAAGCTAAATGAATTCCAAACACAATAAACCTAAATAAATCTATGACAAGTTATATAATAATATTTAAAATCTGAGTATTAAAAAGAAAAAATTTTAAGGTACCAGAGTAAAATTTTAGAAATTTATAGATTTCTTACCAGAAACAATGGATTCCAAAAGGAAGAGAGTGGTACAATATTATCAGATGGTGCGAGAGAAGGGGATAGAGAGAGAGAAAGTGAGTGTCTGTGGAGTGGGGAGGAGGAGTGAGAGAGGAAGGAGTAGGGGGAGAGAGAATATCTTAAGCAAGCTCCACGCCCAGCATAGAACCCTTTTCGGGGCTTGATCTCACAACCCTGAGATTGTGACCTGAGTCAAAATCAAGAGTCACATGCTGGGGGAGGAGTCAAGATGGCGGAGAAGTAGCAAGCTGAGACTACTTCAGCTAGCAGGAGATCAGCTAGATAGCTTATCCAAAGATTGCAAACACCTACAAATCCATTGGCAGATCGAAGAGAAGAAGAACAGCAATTCTAGAAACAGAAAAACAACCACTTTCTGAAAGGTAGGACTGGCGGAGAAGTGAATCCAAAGCGATGGGAAGATAGACCCGGGGGGAGGGGCCGGCTCCCGGCAAGCGGCGGAGCAACGGAGCACAAATCAGGACTTTTAAAAGTCTGTTCTGCTGAGGTACATTGCTCCAGAGGCTAAACCGGGCTGGAGCCCACGCTGGGTCAGCGTGGCCCCTCAGGTCCCGCAGGGTCACAGAAGGATCGGGGTGTCTGAGTGTCGCAGAGCTTGTGGGTATTGGAACGGGAAAGCTGGCTACAGAGACAGAGCTGACAGTAAGCTCGCAGCTCGGGGTTACCTTGAACCAGGTCACAGGCTCGGTGAGCTCGGAGCGCGGCCGGAGGTCAGGCAGACGGGAGTTACTGGGCGCTGTTCTCTGAGGGCGCACTGAGGAGTGGGGCCCTGGGCTCTCGGCACCTTCTGGCCGGAGACAAAGAGGCCGCCATTTGTATTCCCCTCCTCCGAAACTCTACGGAAAGCGCTCAGGGAACAAAATCTCCTGAAAGCAAATCCGAGCGGATTACTCAGCCCGGCCCCGGGTAAGGGCGGTGCAATTCCGCCTGGGGCAAAGACACTTGAGAATCACTACAACAGGCCCCCCCCCAGAAGATCAACAAGAAATCCAGCCAAGACCAAGTTCACTTACCAAGGAGTGCAGTTTCAAGACCAAAGAGAGCAGCAGAATTCCAGAGGAGGAGAAAGCAAAGCACGAAACTCATGGCTTTCTCCCTGTGATTCTTTAGTCTTGCAGTTAATTAAATTTTTTTTTCTTTTTCATTTTTTTTCTCTTCTTCTGCTAAAATTTTTTTTAACTTTTACTCTTTTCTTTGTTAACATTTTTTAACTAGTTTACCTAATATATATATATATATTCTTTTTTATACTTTTCTTTATTCGTTTTCTTTAATTCTTTTCTTTTTTTTTGTTTTGTTTTGTTTTTTGTTTTGTTTTGTTTTTAATTTCTTTCTTTCTGAACCTCTTTTTATCCCCTTTATCCCCCCCTTATGATTTGGGATCTCTTCTGATTTGGTTAAAGCATATTTTCCTGGGATTGTTGCCACCCTTTTAGTATTTTACTTTCTCCTTCATATACTCTTATCTGGACAAAATGACAAGGTGGAAAAATTCACCACAAAAAAAAGAACAAGAGGCAGTACCGAAGGCTAGGGACCTAATCAATACAGACATTGGTAATATGTCAGATCTAGAGTTCAGAATGACAATTCTCAAGGTTCTAGCCAGGCTCAAAAAAGGCATGGAAGATATTAGAGAAACCCTCTCGGGAGATATAAAAGCCCTTTCTGGAGAAATAAAAGAACTAAAATCTAACCAAGTTGAAATCAAAAAAGCTATTAATGAGGTGCAATCAAAAATGGAGGCTCTCACTGCTAGCATTAATGGGACAGAAGAAAGAATTAGCGATATAGAAGACCAAATGACAGAGAATAAAGAAGCTGAGCAAAGAGGGACAAACAGCTACTGGACCACAAGGGGAGAATTCGAGAGACACCATAAGACGAAACAACATTAGAATAATTGGGATTCCAGAAGAAGAAGAAGAAGAAGAAGAAGAAAGAGAGAGGGGAACAGAAGGTATACTGGAGAGAATTATTGGGGAGAATTTCCCCAATATGGCAAAGGGAACAAGCATCAATGTTCAAGAGGTTCAGAGAACGCCCCTCAAAATCAATAAGAATAGGCCCACACCCCATCACCTAATAGTAAAATTTACAAGCCTTAGTGACAAAGAGAAAATCCTGAAAGCAGCCCGGGAAAAGAAGTCTGTAACATACAATGGTAAAAATATTGATTGGCAGCAGACTTATCCACAGAGACCTGGCAGGACAGAAAGAGCAGAAAGAGCTGGCATGATATATTCAGAGCACTAAACGAGAAAAACATGCAGCCAAGAATACTATATCCAGCTAGGCTATCATTGAAAATAGAAGGAGAGATAAAAAGCTTCCAGGACCAACAAAAACTGAAAGAATTTGCAAACACCAAACCAGCTCTACAGGAAATATTGAAAGGGGTCCTCTAAGCAAAGAGAGAGCCTACAAGTGGTAGATCAGTAAGGAACAGAGACAATATACAGTAACAGTCACCTTACAGGCAATACAATGGCACTAAATTCATATCTCTCAATAGTTACCCTGAATGTTAATGGGCTAAATGCCCAAATCAAAAGACACAGGGTATCAAAATGGATAAAAAAACAAAACCCATCTATATGTTGCCTCCAAGAAACTCATTTTAAGCCTGAAGACACCTCCAGATTTAAAGTGAGGGGGTGGAATAGAATTTACCATGCTAATGGACATCAGAAGAAAGCAGGAGTGGCAATCCTTATATCAGATCAATTAGATTTCAAGCCAAAGACTATAATAAGAGATGAGGAAGGACACTATATCATACTCAAAGGATCTGTCCAACAAGAAGATCTAACAATTTTAAATGTCTATGCCCTCAATGTGGGAGCAGCCAACTATATAAACCAATTAAGAACAAAATCAAAGAAACACATCGACAATAATACAATAATAGTAGGGGACTTTAACAGTCCCCCCACTGAAATGGACAGATCATCCAAGCAAAAGATCAGCAAGGAAATAAAGGCCTTAAGTGACACACTGGACCAGATGGACATCACAGATATATTCAGAACATTTCATCCCAAAGCAACAGAATACGCATTCTTCTCTAGTGCACATGGAACATTCTCCAAAATAGATCACATCCTCGGTCCTAAATCAGGTCTCAACCAGTATCAAAAGATTGGGATCATTCCTTGCATATTTTCAGACCACAATGCTCTGTAGCTACAACTCAAACACAAGAGGAAGTTTGGAATGAACCCAAACTAAACAGCATCCTTCTAAAGAATGAATGGGTCAACCAGGAAATTAAAGAAGAATTGAAAAAAATCATGGAAACAAATGATAATGAAAACACAATGGTTCAAAATCTGTGGGACACAACAAAGGTGGTCCTGAGAGGAAAATAAATAGTGGTGCAAGCCTTTCTCAAGAAACAAGAAAGGTCTCAGGTACACAACCTAACCCTACACCTAAAGGAGCTGGAGAAAGAACAAGAAAGAAACCCTAAACCCAGCAGGAGAAGAGAAATCATAAAGATCAGAGCAGAAATCAATGAAATAGAAACCAAAAAAATGATAGAACAAATCAACGAAACTAGGAGCTAGTTCTTTGAAAGAATTAATAAGATGGATAAATCCCTGGCCAGACTTATCAAAAAGAAAAGAGAAAGAACCCAAATAAATAAAATCATGAATGAAAGAGGAGAGATCACAACTAACACCAAAGAAATACAAACAATTATAAGAAAATACTGTGAGCAACTCTATGCCAACAAATTTGACAATCTGGAAGAAATGGATGCATTCTTAGAAACATACAAACTACCAAAACTGAACCAGGAAGAAATAGAAAGCATGAACAGACCCATAACCAGTAAGGAGATTGAAACAGTCATTAAAAATCCCCAAACAAACAAAAGCCCAGGGCCAGACAGCTTCCTGGGGGAATTCTACCAAACATTTAAAGAAGAACTAATTCCTATTCTCCTGAAACTGTTCCAAAAAGTAGAAATGGAAGATAAACTTCCAAACTCATTTTATGAGGCCAGCATCACCTTGATCCCAAAACCAGACAAGGATCCCATCAAAAAAGAGAGCTATAGACCAATATCCTTGATTAACACGGATGTGAAAATTCTCACCAAAATACTAGCCAATAGGATTCAACAGTACACTAAAAGGATTATTCACCATGACCAAGTGGGATTTATTCCAGGGCTGCAAGGTTGGTTCAACATCCGCAAATCAATCAATGTGATAGAACACATCAATAAAAGAAAGAACAAGAACTATATGATACTCTCAATAGATGCTGAAAAAGCATTTGACAAAGTACAGCATCCCTTCCTGATCAAAACTCTTCAAAGTGGAGGGATAGAGGGCACATACCTCAATATTAACAAAGTCATTTATGAAAAACCCACTGCAAATATCATTCTCAATAGAGAAAAAGTGAAAGCTTTTCTGCTAAGGTCAGGAACACGGCAGGGATGTCCATTATCACCACTGCTAATCAACACAGTACTAGAAGTCCTAGCCTCAGCAATCAGACAACAAAAGGAAATCAAAGGCATCCAAATCGGTAAAGAAGAAGTCAAACTATCACTCTTCGCAGATGATATGATACTATATGTTGAAAACCCAAAAAGACTCCACTCCAAATCTGCTAGAACTTGTACAGAAATTCAGTAAAGTGTCAGGATATAAAATCAATGCACAGAAATCAGTTGCATTTCTCTACACCAACAACAAGACAGAAGAAAGAGAAATTAAGGAGTCAATCCCATTTACAATTGCACCCCAATCCATAAGACACCTAGGAATAAACCTAACTAAAGAGGCACAGAATCTATACTCAGAAAAGTATAAAGTACTCATGAAAGAAATTGAGGAAGACACAAAGAAATGTAAAAATGTTCCATGCTCTTGGATTGGAAGAATAAATATTGTGAAAATGTCTATGCTACCTAAAGCAATCTACACATTTAATGCAATTCCTATCAAAGTACCATCCATCTTTTTCAAAGAAATGGAACAAATAATTCTAAAATTTATATGGAACTAGAAAAGACCTCGAATAGCCAAAGGGATATTGAAAAAGAAAGCCAAAGTTGGTGGCATCACAATTCCAGACTTCAAGCTCTATTACAAAACTGTCATCATCAAGACAGCATGGTACTGGCACAAAAAACAGACACATAGATCAATGGCACAGAATAGAGAGCCCAGAAATAGACCCTCAACTCTACAGTCAACTAATCTTTGATAAAGCAGGAAAGACTGTCCAATGGAAAAAAGACAGCCTCTTCAATAAATGGTGTTGGGAAAATTGGACAGCCCCATGCAGAAAAATGAAATTGGACCATTTCCTTACACCACAAACGAAAATAGCCTCAAAATGGATGAAGGACCTCAATGTGAGAAAGGAATCCATCAAAATCCTTGAGGAGAACACAGGCAGCAACCTCTTCGACCTTAGCCGCAGCAACATCTTTCTAGGAACATTGCCAAAGGCATGGGAAGTAAGGGCAAAAATGAACTATTGGGATTTCATCAAGATCAAAAGCTTTTGCATAGCAAAGGAAACAGTTGACAAAACCAAAAGACAACTGACAGAATGGGAGAAGATATTTGCAAATGACATATCAGATAAAGGACTAGTGTCCAGAATCTATAAAGAACTTAGCAAACTCAACACCCAAAGAAAAAATAATCTAATCAAGAAATGGGCAGAGGCCATGAACAGACATTTCTGCAAAGAAGACATCCAGATGGCCAACAGACACAAGAATAAGTGCTCCATATCACTCGGCATCAGGGAAATACACATCAAAACCACAATAAGATATCACCTCACACCAGTCAGAATGGCTAAAATTAACAAGTCAGGAAATGACAGATGCTGGCGAGGATGCGGAGAAAGGGGAACCATCCTACACTGTTGGTGGGAATGCAAACTGGTGCAGCCACTCTGGAAAACAGCATGGAGGTTTCCCAAAATGTTGAAAATAGAACTAACCTATGACTCAGCAATTGCACTACTGGGTATTTACCCTAAAGATACAAACGTAGTGATCCGAAGGGGCATGTGCACCCGAATGTTTATAGCAGCAATGTCTACAATAGCCAAACTATGGAAAGAACTTAGATGTCCATCAACAGATGAGTGGATAAAGAAGAGGTGGTATATATACACAATGGAATACTCTGCAGCCATCAAAAGAAATGAAGTCTTGCCATTTGCGACGATGTGAGTGGAACTAGAGCGTATCATGCTTAGCAAAATAAGTCAAGCAGAGAAAGACAACTATCATATGATCTCCCTGATATGAGGAAGTGGTGATGCAACATGGGGGGTTAAGGGGGTAGGAGAAGAATAAATGAAACAAGATGGGATTGGGAGGTAGACCAACCATAAGTGACTCTTAATCTCACAAAACGAACTGAGGGTTGCTGTGGGGAGGGGGTTTGGGAGAAGGGGGGTGGGGTAATAGACATTGGGGAGGGTATGTGCTTTGGTGAGTGCTGTGAAGTGTGTAAACCTGGCGATTCACAGACCTTTACCACTGGGGATAAAAATATATTATATGTTTATAAAAAATAAAAAATTAAAAAAAAAAAGAGTCACATGCTTAACTGACTAAGCCACCCAGGTGCCCCCAGTCCAGAATTCTATACTTCACACAAACATTTTTTAGGAAGGAAGGTGAAACCAAGACATTCTCAGATGAAGGAAAATTTAGAGAATTTGTTACCAGCAGAACTATGATAGATTGTAAAGTCTCTAAACAGAAATGATGTGATCAAAGGCCATTAGAAAATCAGGAAGTGAGAAAACAGTAAGTTAAAATATGGGTAAATAAAATAGACTTCCCTTTTGCTCTTAAATTTTCTAAATTATGTATGATGATTGAAACAAAACTTGACACCCATGTGGTTCTTCTACATTCATTCTTCTAAATGAATGTAGAATAATTACATAAGAAAATAACATTCTAAATGGAGAGTGATAAAGGGACATAATGGAAGATTAGATATCTATACTTTAGACAAGCAGTAATGATGATACCTGTAGATTGTTATTTTAAATATTATAAATATGTATATGAAATAATATACATATAAAACTAATGTAATATCTAGATAATGTCTCTGGATAATTACATAGCTTCATTGATAATGTGATAGCTAAAGTAACCCCTAAAGTTGTACAAAGAGATATTTAAAAAATTACTAGTAATTTAAAATGGATTCTAAAAAATGTCCAGGTAGTCCACAGGAAAGTAGAAAAAAGAAAATGGAGAGAAAAAAAAAAAAAAACAGAAAACAAACAGAAAAGAAAAAACTTAAGTGACAGATTTAAGCCTTAGCAATAATTACATTAAATGTAATTGGTCCAGTATGTCAATTAAAAGATTGACAGACTGGATGAAAAAACATGACCCAACTATATTCTGTGTATAAGAAGTTCACTTCAGGGTTGCCTGAGTGGCTCAGTGGGTCGATGCCTCTGCCTTTGGCTCAGGTCATGATCCCAGAGTCCTGGGATTGAGCCCCACATCAGGCTCTCTGCTTCTGGAACCCTCTCTCTCTGCCTGCCTCTCTACCTACTTGTGATCTCTGTCAAATGGACAAATAAAATCTTAGAAAAAAAAAAAAAAAGAAGTTCACTTCAATCATAACCACATAGGCAGATTGAATGTAAAAAGATAGAAAAATACATCATGCAGACATCAATCAAAGGAAAGCTCAAGTGGCTGTGTTAATATCAAGTAAAGTTTATTCTGTTTATTTATTTTTTAAAAGATTTTATTTATTTGACAGAGAAAGAGACACAGCAAGAGAGGGAACACAAGCAGGGAGAGTGGGAAAGGTTGAAGCAGGCTTCCCTCTGATCAGGGAGCCCGATGCGGAGCTCAGTCCCAGGCCCCTGGGATCATGACTTGAGCCGAAGGCAGATGCTTAATGACTGAACCACCCAGGCACCCCTGTTGATTTTAGAACAAAGAAAATTACTGGAGACAGAGAAGAATATTATATAATGATAAAATAACCAATTCACCAAGAAGCAGCAAAAACTCAAGGTATCATTAAGGATACATCTTTTTCTGTCAACCACCACATCTAATTCATCCTGTTTATTATGTCTCCAAGATATATGTTAAATTTATTAATTTCTTATCATTTTTGCTATCATCACTTAAGTCCAAAATGCTGCCCTGACCTACCCAAATTTCTGTATGATCCTCTTTATTTGCCTCGCTGTTTACAATCTTCTTTTAAAAGAGCCAGAATAAGCTTTTAAAATTGCAAATCGAATTGTCCTTTTTCTGTTTAAATGGCTTTTAATAAAATTTCAATAGAATAAAATCTTTCAATAGCATAAAATCCCTACTTCTTTTCGGGTCCAAATTGTCATTATGAAATTGAGTCTCTCCCTGACTTTCCAGACTCTGTTTCCTACCTCTCTCCCATCTTATTACTTTCTGTCCACACTGGTATTTTTTAGGCCAATTAAATGATTAATAGAATGGGATAAAACATAGAAGTATTTTGAGTATTTTGAGGTAGGTGAACAAGTAAAGTAAGAGTGCAGAGGAAGAGAATGTGAAGATTAGGAGATTATGGCCAGGAGAAGAGATGTTTACAATTAATATTTTTATCATGGGGCAGTTCAAGGTGAAAACAAGTTTCAACATGTTGTTATATATATGTGGGTGGTGGCTCATGAGGAGTGCTATTGGGCAGTTATTGAAGTTAAGGCAGTTAATGAAATCAGAGGTTAGATTGTGGGATGGGTTAACTACCTGGACATTGCTTTCTCCTAGTATAATGACAGGAAATGGAGCAAAGAAAAAAAAGTGATGGGTATTCATGAAAATGAAGTTAATGGTTGATATCTCTACACCAAAGGCTTTTCTGCTTACAGAATTGAGAGATATCGTTAAAATTAATGAATGCTCTCTAAAGAAAGGGCAGCAGAAATATTAATCAAATCTGAGTTTCCAACTCAGATTTGGTGTATGCCATGTTCTGCCATTAGCATTATCCTTCAGTTGCCTTTTATTTAGTGCTTATTGATTGCATCCTGAGGTAGGTGCTCTGGGGCCTAATAAAATAGTTCCTGATTCTAAGTATTTAAAAATATTGAGATAAAATTCACATATCATAAAATTCACCCTTTTATTATATTCATAAGTTTGTACAACCATCAGCACCATCTAATTCCAGAAGACTTAATCATCCCCAAAGAAATTGTGTACCTACTGGAAATCACTTCCCACTTGTCTTTGTTAGGAGTGATTTAACAAAATATGGGCTGGGTGGCTTTTGAATAACGGACATTTGTTTCTCACAATTTTGGCATCTGGTTAGTCAGAGGGAGCTGGCATCTGGAATTTCTAGATCAGGGTGTCAGTAAGGCTGGGTGAGGACCCTCCTTAGTTCTCAGACATCTCCAACTTCTTGTGGTATCCTTACATGTTTTGTGGGGTCACTTTTATGAGAGCACAATCCCATTCATGAAGGCTTTGCCCTTATGACCTAGTTATCTCCTAAAGGCCCCACTTTCCACTTCTTAATACTATTACCTTGGGATTTTGGATTTAGATAAAAGTTTTGGGAAGATGCAAACATTCACACCTTAGCACCACTCCTACTTTCTGTTTTGGTGGATTTGACTATCCTAGATATTTCACATAAATAAAATAAAAAATAGGTGACCTCTTGAGCATCTTTTTCTTAGCCTAATGTTTTCAAGATTCAACCATGTATCTGAATCAGTACTTCATTCTTTTTTTATGGAGAAATAACATTTCTTTATGTTAGGGTCCATGATCAAAGGAAGGAGACTGACACAAAGCGAAAATCAAACGAAGCTTTATTTCGCGCCAAGCATCGAAAATCAAACCGACCGGTTGGGGCCATCTCTTATGAAGAGATGATGACTATGAGGATACCACTCCCGACAACGAAGAGGTGTTGACAACGAGAATAATAACGCCGCTCCAGTGAGGCCGCTCCCCTGCAAGGCCGCTCCCGACAACGAAGAGGCAACGACTACGAGGACGACAACCCCGATGACACAGACTCTTCTCCCCATGATGTCACTCTGACAAGGCCACTCCCCGGACAACATCTCTCCGGCCGAGGCCACTGGACTACGAGGCTGCTCCCTAGAGGAGGCCACTCTGGAGGAGGCCTCTCTGGATGAGGCCACTCTGGACGAGGCCACTGGACAATGAGGCCGCTCCCCCAAATGACACTGCTCCAGTGAGGCTGCTGGCGGTGGGGCCGTGGCTAGGGGCGGCGAGGCCTCTTGTGGCCGGGCCGCAGCTCGGGATGGTGAGGCTGCGCAGCGGTGCTGCTCCAGATGACTATTACTCTGGGGACTACCCTAATGGCCATTCTAACAGCTACTCCAACTGCTATTCTAACTCCTCCTACTAATCCCCCCCACTCCTAGCCTCACAGACTAACCTTTATAGAGGTGGTTGAGCCCGGCCCACACACAGGTGGCCAATGAGATTTCAACTCACCACAGTAGATATATGCACGCCCCACTGATTGGATGTCTCTATCTGGCCTGGCCCACCCCTATATCCGGGTTTGCAGGTAAGTTCCTCTGGGAGGGATGGGGTCAATCTAAGTTTACAACCAAACGGCTGCCTCTGGCTACCCAGGCCCCTACACTTTGTATGGACTAAGAAGGTAGGATTTACATCTGCTATTTTGCTATTTGTTTTCTACATGTCTTACGCCTTTATTTATTCCCTTATTTCTGCATTACTTTCTTTTGGTTAAATAGATGTTTTCTAGTGTAACATTTTAATTCTCTTGTCATTTATATTACTGTTTTTTGAGTTAGTTTCTTCCATATTGCCCTGAGAATTACAATTAACATATTCACTTATAATTATCTAGTTTGGATCAGTGTCAACTTAATTACAATAACATGTCACAACTTTGTTCCCATATAATTCTCATCACTTCCCTTCATTTGTACTGTTATCATTATCCAGATTACATCTTCATACACTGTGTGCCCCTTAAATATTTGTAATTATTGCCTTATGCAGTTATCTTTAAAATCATATATTAGGAAAAAAGCTAAAAACAACCCCAAAGTATACTGTCTTTAATATTTATCTATGCAGTTACCTTTTCCAGTGCTCTTTCTTTCTTCATGTGGATTTGAGTACTTTCTAATGGCTTTTCATTTCTGCCTGGAAGATTTTCATTAGTATTTCTTATAGGACAGGTTTGTAAGTAATGAATTCTTTTAACTTTTCTTCACCTGGAAATGCTATAATATCTCCTTTAGTTTTGAAGCATAGTTTTGCTAGGTATAGAATTCTTGGTTGCTATTCTTTCTTTAAGCACTTTAAATGTCATTCCCACTGCCTTCTGGTCTATATGGTTTCTGATGAGAAATTGCCTTTTAATCTTCCTGGAATTGTTTGTATGTGTTGGGTCACCTCTTTTTTTTTTTTTTTTTTTTTTTTTTTTCCTGTTTTCAAGATTTTCTCTTTATTTATCTTTGTCTCCCAACAGTTTGGTTGTGATATGTGTAGGTATGACTCTCTGAGTTTATCTTGCTTGGATTTCACTGAGTTTCTTATAAATGTAGCTTTGCTTTTTTCATCATACTTAGAAGATTTTTTCATCATTATTTTTTCAAATAATCTTTCCCCTTTCTGCTGTCTCTGTCCTTCTTAGCTTCCTAATATATGTATGTTGATACACATGATATTGTCAGCTACGTCTTTTAAGTTCTGTTCATTTTTCCTCATTCATTTTTTTCTGTTCCTCATATTGAATAATTTTAACCAGCTATCTTCAAGTTTGTTGATTCTTTCTTCCTCCTTGGTCAGATATGCTGCTGAGTCCCATTAGTATCCATTTCAGTTATTGTATTCTTAACTCCAGAATTTTTGTGTGGTTTATTTAAAATAATTTCTATCTTTTTACTTTTTATCATTTGATGACATATCATTCTTACTTTGTTTTTTAGGCATAGTTTTCTTTATTTTTTGAACAAAATTTGAATAACTTCTTCAAAGTCTTTGTCTAGTAAGTCCAGTGTCTGATTTTCCTCAGGGCAGGTTTTTTGTTGAATGCTTCCTTTTATTGTGGATAGGCCCAGTTTTCTTGTTTCTTTTCACATCTAATAATTTTTTTTTTTGAAAACTGGACAATGTTTTAAGAGATTTTCTTTTAAAGTAATCTTTATAATGAATGTGGGGCTTGAACTCACATCCTAGAGATCAAGAATTGTATGCCGTACTGATGGAGCCAGCCAGGCACCCTGAAAACTGGACATCTTAAATAATATAATGTGGCAGCACTAAAATCAGAGTCTCCTCCCTCCCCATGATTGTTGTTTGATTTCCCTAGTGTTTTTTCTGAACTAATTCTGTGAAGTCTGTTTTTTTTTTTTTTTTCATGTATGTTCACTAAAGTCTATGTTTGGTTATCTTAGTAGTCAGCTAATGTTTGGACAGAAATTTTCTTAAACCCATAGATTCAATGTTTTTCTGCCTTTCTAAAGTGTGCTCTTTGTGTGTTGGGGCAAAACTTCAACACGTAGTTACACAGTTAGTAACTTTACCTTCTTAATTCTGTAGAATTTCAGAGTCAGCTTGGAGTGAGAACCTAGGGCCTTCTCAGATCTTTCCTGAGCATGTGTATAGCCCTGGACATCAACATAGTCCTATGCATCATGTGGGCTTCCAGATTCCTAGAAATATGTTGGGAGATTTTCAATGCCCAGCGTCCTGTGGGCATATTATTCCCTAGTCTTTCATTTTATTTATTCAAACCGTTATCCTCTCTCTCATATAGCCACCATGAAGTTAATTAATTGTCCTTAATTGTTTTTGACAAGTGCTCCTGGGGAAATAGTTCTTGCACTGAGTGAGCTCAAAGTCAGGCAAAAAAACACAAACTAGAGTCTGGGTTTTTCCATGGAACTATGGGTCAAATAAGTGGGTCAAATAATAGGTCAAATAAGACAGGGCAAACAATGATAGCATTCTCATTTTCCCTCTCTGGTGGCTCTCAGGCTATTGGTTTATAGTGTAAATGTAGGTTGTTGGTTTCACTATGATTGCAGGCTTTGGTTTTTAAAGCTGTCTCAGAGTTATAGAGTGGAGGATTAGAACAGGACATGAGAAAATGCTGCAAAGCATGGTCTTTTTTTTTTTTTTTTAATCTAAAATTCAGTGCTTTTTCTTGAATAAATATTTCCTAGATTGCTGTAAACCCATGTTAATTTCCAGAGTTCTAAAAAAGTTAATTCTATTTTTGCTCTTTTTTATCATTGCTTTTACGGGGAAGAGAATTTTATAGGGCCCCAACTCTGCTATTTTTGCTGACATCATCCTTCCAAAGATCCTATCATGTAGACTATATAACATGCTCCAGTTGGTGTTCATTTGAAGACCTATGTATAATATATTACATTCCCTAAGATAAGATTTTTTCAGCTGATTTCTTTAAGTTAAGCAGTCAGAAAAATGCAGTTATTGGAAATGTGTGCTATGTCCATAATGACCAATAAGATGTAGGATACTATTGAGAAAAAAATTGAACATTTAAAAAAATATTTTATTTATTTACTTGACACAGAGAAAGATCGTAAGTAGTCAGAGAGGCAGGCAGAGAGACAAGGAAACAGGCTCCCCACTGAGCAGAGAGCCTGATGTGGGTCTAGATTCCAGAACCCTGAGACCATGACCTGAGCCGAAGTCAGAGGCCTAACCCTCTGAACCACCAAGGCACCCCCCAAATTGAACATTTTTATTCAGTTTTCAAAGATGAAGTGAGTGAATGAATGTATGGACTAGGTCATGAGTTCTGGTTTTAGTATATTAAGAAAGAAATCATAGTGGTAGTAGAGATATGCATATAATATAAAATTAGAACCTTTTAGTTTTAAAAGAGAAAACCCGTGGAAAAGAAAATTTGTTTTCTCAACCTGATAGAGGCTAAAAACATAAACAGAAATAAAAATTATATTAAAATTTTGCTTCCTGTTTTTCTCATTGTTTTAAGAAAAATGAACAGAACAGTAGCAATGAATTAAAATTTAGTAAATGCTTCATACTTAAAAATAAAATACGGCAAAATTAAGATATAGTAGGATTTGACCCAGTTTGATACATTGTTTTATTCAGAGGAAGTGTATTCAGAGGAACCATGACTTGACCAAAAGTATAATGAAATGCCTTTTTTAAATCCTATTTATCCATTAGCAGGCCAGGATTTTATGGGCTATAAATTGAATAAAAATTAGAAATTACATAATTGTTAATTGAAAGGAGATATCAGATCTTGGGTCCAGTACTTCAGCAATGAGCCAGAGCCCTGCCATGATTTGACTTTCACCACGAATCATGAGAAATTGTGACATTCTGAGTCAGACCCTGAGGTCTAAATCTGAATTGATTTTAGTCAGTGAAAATGTATTTTGGCCTTTTTGTTTAATTTTGACCAGTTGATATTCTGTATTTTGTATTATTATTCTGTATGCATGCATGCATTATGAGAGGAAAAAAATTAGAGAGATTTTTGAGTTTTTATTTTTTGTTACATTGAAAGTCCTCAACTTAAGGGTCAGCAAAAAGGAAGAAAACGTAGTAGAACACATGCACTTAATTAAATTATATTATGCTAGGGTGGATATGGCTGAAATTATCCATTAAAAAATAAAACAAAGCAGACTACTCTGTGCATGCTGCCTCCAATTTGGAGGGCTAGGGCACTATTTCTGTAAAGTTATTCTAGTAGGATGGACAAGGCTGGTGGCAATGAGCACATCAAGGGAATGGATGACAGATGTTTAAGAAGGTGAAGAACCAACATTTATAATCTCTTTTTTTCTCCACCTTTTTTTCTAATTCACTTCACTTAGATTGTAAAATTCTATGGCTTTTAAATATTCCGTTCCATTCCATTCCATTCCATTCCAATAAAATGAACTTTATTTCATGTAAGTCTTCCTCAGGATAAATGCTGTGCTGTCTTTCTATGTACATGAAAATACTTGTAAAATATCTTAGGGGAAAAAAAATCTTAAATGTAGAGATTTTCAGACCTAAACTCGCACAAAATTGTTTTCATTGGATGTTTTAAAAAATGGAATTAGTTGGCAAACTTTAAATGTAGGGAGTTTCTTCACTTAAAAATATAGATTTTTGGCTTTCCTTGAAAATGTGTGATCTCTGGCCAGATGGACCCTCTCAGCATAAAACAGCCAGTGGGAGTTGCCTAACTGCTTGGAGGCCATGTGCTGGCTCACTCTTCCAGTCCTCACCTGGCCAGTTTCACTCATTTTCTGGACACCTTTCTGCTCCTTCTGGAGGCACTTAAGTTAGCAACTTCTGCCCAAAAGTTAAAAAAACAAAACCAACCAACGAACCAAACAAATAAATCATTTTCCTTTAAGTTACAGGTAGTTTTTCAGAATACTGCTTGCCAGTTTGGGTCAAGAGTGATCAAACAGAGCTTTATATTGCTAATGTTTGTTCTGTGTGAGGTTGTAAAATGCCAGCTTGATGTTTCTGGCCCAGTCAAAGTTAGGAAGCCAAGCATGTGGCCTGAAAGATGGGGAGGAGAAGGAAAGAAGTTGTAATCAGAGTATATACAGGCATGTATATATTTGCAATATAGGGGAGAATATTTGCAGTATATTTGCAGGCATGGGGAATTCAGAACTGGCCTTGAATGGCTCTGGAGAGTGATATTTTAAAAACATCTTAAAGGTTGAGATTATGAGAGGAGGAAATTTTTCAGAAATTATTAGAAGTTTGGGGTCTATAAAAAAGAGAAATGGATAAAGGAACATTTATGTAACTGTGGGTGTGTGTTTCCGGGTTGGGAATTTTTATAATTAGGGATAAAGCTCTTTTACTTTTATTTGAAGGTAGACTGGGGGCCCAGAAAGAAAGGAAGGTACCAGGAAAAAAATAATTCTAATTTATATTCCTGAGGTAGAAAGAATCCTTCTTTCCTCCCTCCCTCCCTTCCTTACTTGCCTCCCTTGTTCCCTCTCCTTTTCCTTCTTTCAAACAACTTATTGAGCACATGAGTTCCTGGTGATGTACTTGTATAGAATTTCATCCAGTATATGTTTACTACTATGATAGATGTTCAGAGTGTAGTAGGAGGGTCTGTGCTTAACTGGGGAAGGTACTGTGATGTGAAAAAAGAAGTGGGTTTGGAGTCAGAAAAATCTGGGTGACGTTTAGATTCTACATCTTCCCAGTTATGGAACCTTTAATAAGTTACCTTTAAATCTTAAAGATAACTCTTAAAATCTTAAAAATAAATCTTTTTAAAAAAATCTGTTCAGTTTTGAACGTCAGTATTTATTGAGCACTTACTATATATTAAGTACATCATGTGTATTATTTTAGTTGATCTTCACAAGAGCATCGTGGAAAGGAAATATTATCCTCTTTTTACTGATGAACAAATGGAGGCAGTTCTGTCCCTTTTCCAAGGTCATACAGCTGTTTTATTATTATTACAATATGGTAAGACCAATAAATCAGAACATGCTTGCTGTTGAAAAGTGTTTGTCACATTCACAGATTCCAAGAGAAGGGGCATACCACACCAGGGCTGGGTGGGGATGGGGTGGTTGGGGCACGTGGGGAAGCCCCGGAGTCAGTCATGAGACAGAGGGAGAGGAGGAAACCATAGGCAAGAGCCTTTACTGTGATTTCCATGGACAGAACAGGAGAGGGAAGGAAGCAGGTTTATGATTGGCTAGTTTGAGTAGTTCCAGTGGGCTTTGGGGTTTGTGTGCTATTCGACTTGTCTTGGATGTGCTTAATGGTGAATACTCTGGACAGTTGGCTTGCATTTGGAAAGCATGCAGTTGTTTACTGTCTCTAGGAATTGGCTCACCTTGGGACGGACAGTCTCTGCGTGGTCAGCAGGGCCCTAGATGTCAGAGCCTCAGAATGCAGGAAATGAAGATACAGTTAATACAACAGCTTGTGAATATGTGATGAAGCTGGGAGTTGGATACTGGTTTCTTGACTCAAGCCTGAGTCCTTAGTATTCTGTGCTAAGATGCATGGAAGGGCCTGGGTGAGCATCAGAGTACATGACCAGAGGACCTAGGATTAGAAGTCAGTTGTTACTATATTAAGAACTACAATTTGGTTGAGCTGTTTTACTGAATGAAAGTGAGGCTCTGCCTCCTTGTATGTCTTTGCCTCTGGGACTTCATATACCTAAAGCACGGTTAGCTGTCCCTGACCCCTGACAGAGCATGTGAAATGCTGCTGTGAGATTAGCAGAGGAGATAGTGGAGATTTTTTTGAGGGGAGATACTGTGGTCATTCTGACCTGGCTTTATAGAGACAGTGTCTCCTCTTACCAGGAATTTCCAGAATCACTAGTAGCAGTAAAGACTAAAACTCTGAGGGCTGCTCTGGACCCACTTTAATAAGATTCGTTGAGGGGGACTGCAGCTCGTGCTGGTGGGCTCTGAGTCTGGGGGAGTATGTGTGGTGTGGTGTTTCTCATTCTCCCCTGCATGGCTGCAGCTTGGGCCTTGCCTGACCCAGCCTGACCATGGCCCCAGTTTTGGAAGAGCTACAGAAGGATCTAGAAGGGGTAAAGTTGCTGCTGGAAAAGGCTACTGGAAAAAGAGTATGTGATGCCTTCACAACTGAAAAACCCAAGATTGGGACAGAAATCAAGAACAAGATGCAGTGGAAATCAGAGAGAAGAGCAGAACTCTTTGACAATGCAAAGGCAGCCACTGTTGTTCCTCTCGTTATAATGGAATGTACAGCGAAAATCAGTAATTACGAATGGGATCAGTGAGACAGGTTTGTGAAAATCCACGTTACCTTAGCTGGAGTTCATCAAGTCCCCCCTGAGAACATGCAGGTGCATTTCACAGAGAGGTCATTTGATCTTTTGGTAAAGAATCTACATGGGAAGAGTTACTCCATGACGGGCACAATCTCTTAAAACCCATCTCTGTGGAAGGTGGTTCAAAAACAGTCAAGACAGATACACTTCTTATTTTACATAGGAAGAAGGCAGGAAACACGTGGTGGGACTACCCAACTTAGGTTGAAAAAGAAGGCAAAGAGAAGCAAGAGCCCTCCCACGACACTGAAACGGATGCTAGTGATGGACTGATGAGTGTTCTGAAGAAAATTTATGAAAATGGAGATGATGATATGAAGCAAACCATTAATACAGCCTGGGTGGAATCAGGAAAGAAGCAAACTGAAGGAGACACAGAATCTGGAGACTTTAAAGTCGTTTTGGAAACTGTGATGGGAAAATATTGATGTTTCCAATAAGGAAATGTTGGTGAGCTGCACAGAGAAATTTGACAGGTAACTACTTACAGAGTCTTCTTCTAAGTGAAGACAATAAGTTCTCCCATTTGCTCCTGGAGGATTTATTTAAATAAAATATGCTTATGAAACACTTCTGCCAAAGATAGTTTCCTTAGTAATCTGGGCATTTTGTTCAAGAAAGGATAACACTGTATTCTTGTGTGAAATGTAAAAAAGCAAATCTTGCCTAATGATAATGCTACATGGTATGCGTTATTGTTCAGTTAAGAGGTAGAGAAAAAAATTATTTTGCCTATAAGTTCTTGGCATCAGCTCCCGCCAATGTAAGAATAAGTAAAAATAAAACCTGAATTTTTACATAAAGTGCAAATCTAAAAAAAAAAAAAAAAATCCGTTGAAAGGAAGTTTCTTGCCCTCACTGCTTCTTCTGAGGTCGCTTTAGGTCAATGTGGACAGACTTACTCTGACAAGGGAGGGTGAGCAGGGAAGCTGGTGCCCTGTTGGATCATTGTTCCACTTAGGCAATCCCTCTTTCCTTTGTCATAGCCTCTGCACAGTGCAAGTTTATTGTCAGAGTATCTGCCCGTTGGCCAGATGTTGGAACCTAAGCAGGATGCAGGAATTAAGAAATGGGACCTCACTCATGACTGTACCATTGGGACAAAACTGTGAGTGCTTTTCTGAATTCGGGAAAGATCACCCCAGAATTGGCTTGGAGACAAAAATAACTAGGAGAACCTGTTTTTCATTAGCTCAACAAATTAATTGCCTCTTTACACATGTAGTTCTGAATTGTTTACCAATACACGACATTCCTGAAATTTCACAAGGTCTCTTTAAATAGCACTCTTTTATTTTCAGGCACTGTTGAAGAACGCAGTGAAAATCAATTTTTGCTCATGAAAATAGAGTCTGTATTATTTATTTGCTAAAACTCAATTTTATGTATGTGAGGATAGCTTAAATACACATTTGGTTGAAGAGGATTTCATTGGCAATAGGAACCCTAATAAATAGGGATTTTTTTTTCTAGTTTTAATTCATGAAGTACTAAGTTTATACCATTTTTATGAGTGAAAATAAGTATAAGTTGTTTTTAAAAAATACAAAGCACTTGGTTTCTCTGAGGACATCTTTCACTAGAAAATTTGGAATCTTTAGAATGAAAGTCACAGGAAAATGAATATATTTCCCCTTAAGATAGTGAAAAGTAGCTTTTAGAATGGAAATAGCAGGATTTCTCTAAAGGAACCTAGACTAGAAGAATGAGCAAGTTTTCCAGAATGACAATGATTAAGTACAAATATCAGAGTCAGTATAACACACCCTTAAAATGGAATAGGCTCTCAGGGCAGCAGAAGCATTTGAATGATGGAGCCAAGGAGTGAAAACCACTGTAGTGTGCATTATTATTTATTCTTTGAAGTTTCAAGATTCCATTTCAATCAAGAGTCACTATTGTTTAGAACAAATTCTATTTTGCTAAGATTACTCCCTTAGTATTTAATCAAAGAAAGTCCAGAAGGAAATTTGCTTTTATGCAATATTCTGATGGAGGAGCCACTTTAAAAGGGACTCAGTGAGCATCCTGTCTTATAGATAATTCATGCAGTGGGTGATTGGATTTGTAAACTGAAGAAAAAAAAAAATCTCTTGCTGCATGCAAGTGACAGTTCCCTATAAATACATTTGAATAATGATTCATTTTAAGAATACACTTGAAAGTATAGTTCAATTTTAGGTTGGGAAATTGCCCTCTTTGGAAAGGCTGCAACTGAGGGCCCGTTCTTCATTTGCTTCAGTTTTAAGCCTAACTTGAATCTCATATAAGATTTGGGTTGTTGGGTTGAATTTGGGTAGTGTCTTCCTCACATGCATGGTTTTGCTGGTGGCTTAGTGTCTCTAAAACATGAATGGACTTTCATCTGGACAGAGAATATTAGCTTTGAGTCACTGGATCAAGCAGACTGAGAGGAAAGAGGTAAAATGGTAGCAATTCGGACAGATAGATGCTGGTGCCAGGGGGAACTTGCTTCTCATTACTTATTGCCTGAATTCCAAGATTAGGCCATTCTGTTGTTTTCTATTTTAGACTACGATGATCTTTATAAATTTAAGACATATGTAGTAATTCTTTGTAGTCTCTCAGAAACAGCCAACTAAAAGATTTTAATCAACCTCCAGAAGTTTTAGAAATATTCTTGTGTAGTTTTAACATTATGTAGGTCAGTAAATAGGGCATCTCAGTTTGGAGCATCTCTTTTGATGATGAGGGACCCTGAAACCAAGCCTAGAGTTTTGCTCATCACTTGGATGTCTTTGATTCCGTAAGGATGATTCATATTTATGCTCTAGACAATAAAGTCATGTATTAAAAGTCCTCCCAAAGGTGCCTGACCTTCAGAGGTACAGACGTGTCCTTGTTCATCGCAGTGAGCTAAACATCTGTGATGCATTCTTTTAGCTTTGTAACAGAGAATGACCAAGATATTGCCTAGGGGCAGCACTGACCACCTAGATAGTGAAAGAAAGAATATAAATGCAATGGATGCTATCGGTTAATGTTGAACCTTCTGGGGAGACTGGCAGGGACCACAGCAACAGTGGCCAGTCCCCCTCCGTAACCTCAGCTCAGTTCCACCCTAAAACCTTCCTGAGGAGTCTGGAAAAAAGAGCATAATGTGTGTGTGTGTGGGGGGGGTGTTTTGTATTAGGAACCTCACCCAGGGAGAGCTCACCTGTTCTTGTCTTGGCAAAGTTGGGAAGATGCACTGAGATGACCTTGACTCTTTGCCCTCCCTTCTATTTCATGGCTTTCTCCTTTGTTATTCTCTCCAAATTTCCTCTCCTATGACATTAACTTCTACCATTTTGGCACCCACTAGTTCTTTGATGCTGTTTGACACACAGAAACCTTGCTCTGTGGGACATGAATATTGGATCTCACCCTGACCAGTGAGCTTATCCTTTAACCCTTTTATAGGATTTTAATAGGTTGGCTTTTAATAGGTTGGCTAAGTATATTTTAGGTTTTAGGTGTATGATGTAATAAACACAGAACTTGTTAATTCCTCTACCTTGTCAGATCTTTCAAGTCATTTGGAATAGTGCAGATAATAGGGTTTTAAAACTTGGGAGGCTAGTGAGGCAATAAATCCAAATTTCATTTCTTTGTGCTTCATTCAGGTGGAAATAAGTGGATGTGTGTGGCTAGTGGTATTTTTCTGCCTTGTGTGGTGCAGTCATTTGAGGTGAATATTTTCCTCACTATACCCATGTGCACTCTTAAGTGCATGAGAAGGCATATAATTCTAGACAGAATACTCTTTCAGTTTTTTGGTATTTTTTTTTGGTACTTTTTCCAACAACTAACCTGTTGTTTTAAGACAAAGAAAAGACTAGCAGGACAATTTTGAAAGACATTTTCACAAACATTTCTCTTGGAAGTGTAAATTGGTGCAAAATTTATGGAAGGCTGTTCAGCAATGTATTTTTAAAAGCATTCAAAAGCTCATAGTCTTTGAACTCAGTAATTTCACTGTTTTGAATTTACTCTAAAAGAAAAGAAATCACAAATACGCAGAAAGATTTATATTTCAGGGTTGTTTATGTCAGAGTTAATAATAGTGAAACATTAGATACCCTCTATGTATCCAACAATTGAGAAAGATTAAATAAATTGTGACACATATATATGATGAAATATATTTATGCATTTAAAGTCTTATTTTTATATAAAACTCAAAGGAATAACCAACTCCTGATAATAGTTATTTCTTGGAAGTATGTGGGAAAATTTTATTTATTTAATTATGTATTTATTTACTTTACAACTTTTTCTGCCTTGAGTATTTATTGGATTTTAAATGAGGAAAATAGCATAAAAATTAAAATAAGGAACAGTCTTTGTTCTAACTGTTCCTAACCAGAACCCTCAACTACATTATTCACTTGAATATTTCAGGGATTGATTGTTCATCATTTTGGTTATCTAAGAATTTTATTATTATTATTATTGTTTTCATTCCTGAAGCTCAGCTTCTATTGATTTCAGAATTTATTAGTCCCGTGATTCAAAGTGAATGAATAGGGACAAGAGAAGGCAGATTCCCCGAACCTTCCTTGGGCTGGATTTGAATATAGCCTTTATAGTAAGAAGTAAGGAAAAAATCTTTTTGTTAATAACAATTTTTTAAAAATAAATTGTTTTTGTAGAGGCTAAGTGTTGAGATTTTATGAGAACCAGCAGCAAAGCTTCTGACTGGCTTCTGGGTCTTTGTCTTTTCTAAAAGAGAATGTAGGAGCAGAATATGTGTGGGCAGAATATCAAAATGGCTTCCTGCTGGGTAAGTGTAACTACCAGAGGGTTTCTTCCTAGGAGAGCCCAGGGGAGAAGAGCTATTGACCTGATGCAAAGGGCTTATAACTACTTTTAACCCTAGCCTCCTTTTTCTCTAACCTAGTCTGCTCTGAAAGTTTCTCAGCCACATGTTTGATATGCTTGAATATTTAAAAGATTTCAGCTATAGAGCCATGTACTTCAACAACTAATTGCTCCATGTAATGATGACAACGTCGGACTTGAAAATTAGATCCATATGTTTGGTGAAAAGAATCGAGTTCTTATTAATGTATGTTCCACTTGGTAGGCATATAGAATTTTATGTTTTTATCATATTAACATAGTCAATACCTGGGCCTTTTTATGTTTTGTTGTTGGCCCAGAACAATGGGAAATGAAATATAAGAAATTACACAGGGCACACGGATCTCAGTCTTGGCTTTTTATCTTTTAAAATGTCTGATAGTTAAAAACTTTTCTTTTAATGATGTTTACATAGGCTGAAATGAGTTGATTTATGTCTCTTGATTAGCCCAAGAGAAGTCATTCTTGATTGCTGAAGTGCTCAAAGCCCAAAATTATTTTATTGAAGTTCAAGAATTTGAAGCGAGTCTTCCACCTTCCCCTTCCTCACCACACTATTCGGTCAATCTATGCGGGATAAATACACTTTTAGGCATTGACAAGGAAATACAGTTCTTTAGGAAAAGCACCGTGGCCCATGAAGGTGCATTCAGGTACCATGTCTGAAAAGTACATTGGCTGCGACATCAGATCCATAATAAGACAAAGCTCATGCACTCAGGGGCAAGCATTGACTAATATTCTGAGTGAGTATATTGCTGTGATGAGCTTTAGAAAACATTTAGATTGCTTAATATTGAGTAATCTGTGTTGAAAGGATTTGCAGGAGGCCTCTAAAATGTGGGTACCTTCCTCTGCATCCACTCAGGAGCTTAAATGTTTTCTTTACTCCTTCTAATTATACAAGTAGGTGACACTCATTGTAGAAAATTTGGAAAATCTTGACAGGTTCTAAAAAAGAAAATTCAAATTGCCTGCAATCTCTAAGCATAGAGGTTAATACTGTTGGTATTGTTTTTCTTCTAGTCCCTTTTCTCCTGTTCATTTTTACATTTATCATAGTTGAGATCCTTAAGAATTGTAGTTCACTTTTTTTTTTTTTACAAACATTATATCATGATTATTTCCCTTAGCATTAAAAGTTCTTCAAAAATATGTTTTGGATTTATACTACTTAATCATAGAACCTTAAGAATTCCTATTTTGCGTATTTGCATTGTTTGCGTGTGTTAATTATTATAAATAATGATGTATTGAACATCTTGTGCATACATTTTTGCTCATACACTTAACTGATTCTTTAGGACAGATTTTTTAAAAATGGAATTCATGATGCACTTCAAGGGTACTTTTCTAAAATCTTAAATTCTCATCATCTTAGGTGCAACATATGGATTTCTATAGCACAATATCATTTCCCTGGGAAATGATGAGGCTGAAAGTGGGCAGATTGTAAAAGCTTATAACATAAGAAGTTAGACTTTGTTCTGAGCTCCTCATTAGCCATCCTGGTGCAGACTCTTGGCCGTGTCACTTCAGCTCTCTGAGCCTTAATTTCTTTCTTTTGTAGAACAGTTAAATAATCGCACTTTCTTTTTGCCTTTTTAGACAATTTTAAAGTAGGCTGATTGACAAGAGTTTATAAGGCACTTTGAAAATGTTAAAAGTACCATGGAAGAAAAAGTAATGACAATCTCGTTGTTTATTTTGTGTTCGGGAACCAAAATCAGATGCTCAGACCTCTAGTCATTAGAGGCTTGGCTGGGAAAGCAGGAGACAATGAGACTGGCCAAAGCAGCACTAACTGTTCAGTATAATTTCAAAGGTATGCTAAGAGAAAGAAAGCTCAGCCAAGAATTTATGACTCGGTCAGAGGCGAAGTTGAGAGCTATCACCTGCTTCAAGGAGGACAGCTTTGGATGAGTTCATATATATGCATGGCACACTGCTACAGTCTAACTTTATGACTTTTAATGACTCCGACCACCTAATCACTTGTGAAAGGATGTGCTGGAGTTTGCCTTCACTCAGCTTGACAAGGTGATGGGAGGCATATATCTTCCTTACATGAAAACACTTGTCAGTTGCATCATATTTGGTAAGACAAGCACCAATGTCACCTTGGGGGGAAAGAAAAGTAACTCAGCTGACATCCAATGCATATGAGTTTCCAATATGCTGCAACATCGCCTAATTTCAAGTGAAATATGCAAATACACCCTATTTTGTCTGTAGTTTTTATTTTCCTGATGCTTTCTCTAAGTGCCACATCTTCTGCTGATGGAAACATTGTGTAACTTCTTCTGAGCTGATGCATATTTAAATACTCAAGGCGAAGAATTTTCAGCCTTTGAGTAGAAGCAACATGGCAAACCAAATGCAAATCTTTCAGTCACCTGTTCTTGTTGGGTTTGTTTTTATTTTATTTTTGGGCTTGGGCTGCACTTATATAACCAGTTCGCTTTAATTCAAACTGCTGAGTTTTAGACTTTTTACGGGTAGTAGGTCAGCTGGGTGAAGTCGGGCTTATTAGGGTTTAGGACTAAGCTACGTGGGCAGCAGAAATATGACTGAGGGCATTGTGATGATGAAGAAACGAGGAAGGAGCTGGATCATAAATTCATGTCTCTTCACTATTCCTTTCACTAAACTTGAAAAAAGAATACTAAGGCAAGTGTGTTTTGTAATCCCCGTGATAGGTTTGTATATTTATTTCGTTTCAATTTTTAGATGACTTCGCCATTGAGGCAGCATACCCAAAGAAATCTAAGTATAAGTGCTTTCAAGGGGCAAGGACGGATCAGGTGAATACTCCAGATCAGAATAGTGGGTTTGATGGCTTTCAGAGGGATAGAGCCCTGTTTAGTAGGGAAAGGGAAAGGTTAAGTTGAAAATGGGGTTGCTGTTGAAAAGGTTTCCATGCAAACTTTGTAACAAAAGGAGAAAGGCATCAAGGTATTTTTAAAGTGACTGCATTGTTGATTGCTGTAATAGTGTCCTATTGAAAACAAAAACGTCCCTTGTAGACCATCAGACTTTCCCTAATAGAATGACCTTGTTTTATAAGAAGATAAGTGGTCTTTCTTTGTGTACGTTAGAGGTCCTGATCTGCAACAGAGTTAAATTTGAATTTTCCAGGTTATTGGTAAGCACTTTAAGTTCAAGTCTCCATATGTGTGCTTTCTCCATTTTGACTGTATATACATTTACTATAATTGGTATTTTCTTATAACAAGCCAGTCAGCTCTTGCAAATACAGGGATCAAAGGTTCCATGTTATTTCATATATAAATCTCCTCCAATTACTGTTAGCTACATATATTTGCACATTTCTAAGTGGCAAGAGTAGATCCTTTCTCCAACTGAGTTGTGTAGTTAAATTCTGCCTATTTTGGAATCGAAAATTGCTGAGCGTTTTCTTACATGTGTAGAGCAAACAAAAGTTGTTTTTAATTTGCTATAACTTTATTTAGATTCCACTAATTCCCATCATGGAAGAAGGAGGGCAGAGGGTGTGCTGAGCCAAGTTGTTTCTCCACCCAAGAAACAAAAGAGGCCATCATCAGAATCTGACTTAGGTCTATCCACTACTAATGAAAAGTCAGTAGTTACTTTAAGTTTTTTGGAGGTCAAGGAATAAAGGGCCAACTGCCTGTAAGTGTCCCCATGGTAGCCTAAGATCAACACACAGACAGTGATGTGACATGGTTCCATGTACAGTACTACATATCAGAGAAAGAGAGTTTGTGTATACTCAGATAAAATATATTCAGATTTGGCAGGCCCATCTGAAACACTGTTCCAGGAAATAGTAGGTTAAAAATTACATTTGCCTTTTCACTGTAATTCAGAAAGGGACAAAATGTCAAATTTGTGTTTTGTGGCGATCCACAGAAATATGTTTTCCTTAAAATCACTACTCAAAACATATGAGAGAAAGCCATATAATTTACCATGTTAATGAGAACATAGCCCTTGGAAGCTGGTAGGCCATGTTGAAAATTTTCATTTTAAATTTCAAGCCTTTGTTTCTTTCAGAGACTCAACATTCTTGACAATGCAATGTTCTTTGTTCTTTTTTTTTTTTTTAACTATTTCCTTTTTGAAAGTTGGTGAAAGTTGTATTCCAGTGATCATCCAAATATGAGTTTGATTTCATAAAAAATTGGAAGTCGTTTGAGAATGAAAAAAGCCAACACCACTATTAATCTGACACGAAATATATGTTAGGAAAACAAACTTTCTCTCATCATGCAGTTGTCTCTCACCAGCCAACTAGGAAAAATGATCTCCTTTTGCGTTTAATATTGTGTAGCTCCTTCCACATTTGGTCCATCGGCTACACGTTTCCTGCTCTTGCTATTGTTCCGTGGTGGAAGAGGCAAACAAAGGAAATGCACTGAATTGTCACATGACTGTTTGGGGTAGTCATGAGCAACATTTTCCTCTTGTATGAAACAATAACATTTAAATTTTGTGGTTATGTATCATGAGTGTCTGACAGCAGAAACCATTGTGATTGGCAGGCAGTAGATTAAATTTATGGGTTTTAGGCTTTTTTTTTTTTCTTAATAAGGATACCTTGAGAAAGTCCAAGGGAAATGAAAGTCAGTTTTGTCATCTCGCACAGATTTCAAAGGCAGGGGGCTACACTAGGGCTTGAAAGGTCTATATTATAGTGCTGCTGTCTAGCCATACTTGACAATGAGACATACTGTATTTGCTCACGGTGCTGGAGTTTATCATGCAAGAAGAGTAATTATATTTGAATTGTGTCAGCCAGCCACCCTAAAATGAAGGAACGTCAACGAATGTTGCTCCAAGGAGAAGGAGATGATTAGTTATAATTATACTCAGTGTCCAAGAAAAATGCTTCATTCCCTCATTCTGTTGCAAGGGGGAGAGGGAAAAAAAAATCCAACAAAATTTTTTCAATACTTCTCAGTATTTTTTAAAACTTTTAAGGTGGCCGTTTATTGTAGGAATTTCAGATAAGCTTTCTGGTGTGACCATTTAACTATCTGAGAACCTGCTTGGTTTGTGCACAATTTTTAGTGTTAAAAAAACAGGTAATATGTAATACATCTTCTAGATTTTTTGTCCTCACCATTCGTAGACAGGCTCCTAGCAGGGAAATATTAGACAATAGGAAGTAAATTTCTTAATTTGACTAAATGTGGTTTCATCTACATAGTACCAAGCCATAAAATATGGGTTTGCAGCCACTTATGAATATGGTGATTTGATTTATAATTCTTGTCAAACAAACTGTTTGCTTGAGATGATGGATTGAATACCCTGGAGTATTGCTACTTGTGTGTGTGTGTGTGTGTGTGTGTGTGTAGGTAGGGTCACTGAAATGTTATCTAAACTTAGCTTTCATTTTGAGGTTCATGTGTCATTGAGATGTTTTAGTTGGTGTGTTTTGTTGTATATTTATTTTTATTGTGTAGCTCTCCATTACTAGTTCAGAGTGAGAATTTTACAGGTATTAATTTGTTGGTTAGTTCCCATAGTGGTTGATATCTATAATTTGCTATGTGTAAGTTTTTTCAATTTAGCCATTCTTTATAATGTTGAGATAATGATATGGTTCATGGACATGGGTTATCCTTCAAATAAGTTATTATTCTCCTTATCTTACAAGAACTCACTTTATTTATAATTATTGACATTTGTGTGGTTTCAGTGACTTCTCAAGGCATTCTCATGTTACCAGTGTGATAAATTATGGTGAGTAGAGATAATGGATTTTAAAAGGTTAATGTTCCCAAGTTGAGTTTGTTGAAAAAGTAATTTAGTTCTAGCTATTTTTTGTACTAGCCATTTTTATGTATTATTTAATTTCCTTGGCAGTAAATACCATGGTCAATACATTTTAAATATTGCTGCTGTTATGTAAGTAATACAATGTGTTAGGTTTTGTAACTCTAATTATATAATCAATATGTACATATTTTCATTGGAAATAGAAATAATAGTGAAAAATTTTCAAAGATACTAGATTGATAAAAGTCAAAGAGCCTCTGTAGTTTTCACATTAGCATCTGGTTGGGTAACTATTATGAATCACTCAGAATGGCTTTGATTAGTTGTTTTTAACAAGGTAGTTTACCTTTCACAGAGTTTTGTAAACTCTTAACAGACATTGTGCACTGTAGCTGTGTCTGATGTGTATAAAGTGACCTGGGGACATGGCAGAGTCTTCATTCAGATCAGACTCCACTATTTCACCTTTAACAGCTGGGTCATTGAGGCAGAATTTATATATAAATAATTGCTTTTCTTCTCAGCTGCTCATTCCATACCCAGGACATGTGGCAAAGCAATGAAACTGCTCCCTGATGTAATTGCCTGTTGGGGGATAGGTGGGCTGGGGGCTATTTCAGGGATGACCCTAATTGGGTAAGTTAGATACAAATGTGCCATGTGAGCACTGTTGTTACTGTGAACTGTTGAGATGGTTTTTCCTTGCTGTGATTTTCTTTTTTTTTTCCTCCTCCCATGTGTTTTAATATACTCAGACCCATAAATAGATTTTACAAATGAAAAATTTCAGTGTAACATTTTTAATATTTCCAAATTGTACTCAACTGTAAATAGTACAGCTTAAGGAAATCACCAATCTATAATTTTTTGTTATGTCTTTTAAAATGCCACAGATGGGGGGTGCCTGGGTGGCTCATTCGGTTAGCAGCCGACTTTTAATTTCAGCTTGGGTCATGCTCTCAGGGTTCTGAGATTGAACCCCAGGTTGGGCTCTGCACTCAGTACAGAGTCTGCTTGGAGTTCTCTGTCCCTCTCTCTCCTCTTCTCCCTTCCCCCACCCTCCCCCTTGCATGCTGTCTCTCTTTCTCTCTCCCCAAACAAACACAATCTTAAAAAAAAAGTCACTGATGAATTTTATCTTTAGATATGGCTGTTTGTTTAGATATATTGGTTTATCCTAATATCAGTAACTATGGCTTCAAAGTCCTTTATGCTTTTTCAATTTTTTTTTATCAAGTACACAGAATTGAGTCAGTCATAGTCCTTATTCATGGCTCCCTGTGTCTGAGGTTGGCTGCTGCAACAAGCCTCTTTTTTGTTTCAGTTTGTTTTCCCATGTGATGCCTAATTTCTTCTCCCGTTCTCTTGCCTCACAGACACTCTGCTTTAGTGTACTTAATGTATATTCTTGCAATTCATGTCTCATGTATGTCCGTGTGTATAGAAATACATATAAAATTATATGTAATATATAAAACTATATATGTAGACAAGTTTAAGTACACCCTTAAAAATATAGTATTGTTTTGAATAGGTTTTAACATTTATGTAAATGGTGTTATGCTACAAATCTCATTCAGTTTCTTTATATTTTTAAAAATATTTATTTATTTATTTATTTGTCAGAGAGAGAGAGAGAGAGCGCACACACACACAAGTAGGGAGAGTGGCAGGCAGAGAGAGAAGCTGGCTCTCTGCTGAGCAAGGAACCCCCCTCCCACCCCGAAGCAGGACTTGATCCTAGGACCTGGGGTTCATGACCTGAGCCAAAGGCAGATGCTTAACAACTGAGCCACCCAGATGTCCCAGTTTCTAACTTTTAAAAAATTAAAAATTATATTTAATTATGTTTCTGAACCATTTTTATGTTGCTGAGTGTAAGTCTGGCTCATGAAATCTGCCTCTGGCTTTGTACTCCATTGTGTGTGTATTCAGTATTTTACCATTCCCTAGAAATGGATACTGTTGCTTCCCCCTCTATTTACAACCTTAAACATTCCTGTACATATTTTTGTGGACCTAAGAAGATAGAAGAAGAAAAAGGATTACTGGGTTTGGGGGCATGTGTCCATTTCCTTTCGATAAAGACTTTTCCATCCAAATTTTGCCTGATGAAATGAATGTTGGTTTACATTTTGAAATCACCTGGAATCTTTCCACCCCACTTGCTTGGGATTTATAAACCAGGTTACTGGAGATCTTAGAGAGAAATGTTTGTCTCTATTTTCCTTTATTACATCAGCTAATTCATTAGCAGTATATATACACGTCAATGCATTGTCACTTTCTTAAAACTAAGGAATAAAATTGATGAGGCTTTATACTAAATTGTGGAAAATATTTATCCTAGCATTATAATCAACAGGTCTAGTTTTGCAAGTTGATGTTTATTTTTTTAAATGATTCTGCATTTACTTAGATGACTAATAAAATAACTTCAATTATGTATTGACCATTTGAATACATTTCTTTTGCCTGCTCATATAGTCACCAATGAGCAGAAGTGTCCAGAATGGCACACTTGTGCCCCATGTGTGTTTGTGTGTGTGTGTGTATGTGTGTGTGTGTGTAAGTACCTGCCTGAGCTCTTCATTTCCTGAGCTTGCCCTTATCAAAATTTATTACTTACTTTACATATATTCTCTGTCACCCAAATTCAATAAGCAATCCAAAACAAGAGCTTCAGAAAGGAAGTGCAAGTGGTGTTTGATGACTCTTATTTGCTGAACACTTTTGTCAAGCCCCATTGCCCGAAGAGCCCCTGTTTCAGCTGTGTTGCTGAGCATCCTTTGTTTACTGGAAATAAAGACTATATGTGAGTTACCTTTTCATCCAGGTGAAGGGGTCTATTTCTGCAGGATAAGCAGTGACTAGAAAAGCTAGACTGAGAACCTCTAGTCGATTTCTTTTGGGGAATTGTATAAATTTATAAAATGACTTTAAGTGCTGTTTTCTTTTATATATTATTTTCCTGTCTTTCCGAGTGTATCTGTGCTCTCAATAGCAAGAAGTGCAATGAACACAATTGTAAAGGAAATATGTCATTTAGCTTGATCATGAGAAAGCTGTGACATGGTTTAGCTATAACCTAACTGGCCATTTCGTAATTTAAGAGATTTGGTTATAATTTCACATAACACCATTTTCTCCCCTCTATGTAATAGGAAAAAAACGAACTCTTACACATTCTGCTGTGGCACAGCCGTATTGATAGCTCGCCACTTTAACTTGAAGCATTGGATAGAAACAGTGATTCTTTTTTCTAATTCCTTTACAGCCTTTCTTAGTATCTTTTAAAAAATTAGCTGACATTAACAGAGATTTATATAACAATTATTGAGCCCCCCTTTTCAAGAACTAAATATTTGAACAGATTTCACAGCAATAATAAAAACCAAAATCTTTAACTTGTAATGTACATCTTTTAAAGATTCTGAACACCCTATTTGGAATTGAAACGTCCTTTCTGGCTTGCATTGGGGCTGGGCATGGTTATTAATTCATTAGGGAATGGTGGATCCACTCTTCAGCTCTTCTGCCTTTCTTTGGTCCTGAGAGCCAAGGCGAGAGGGGAGGAGGGGTGATGGGGGTGGGGGGAGACAGTGAAGGGAAGAGGAAGACAGGGAGACAAAGCCTGAGAGGGAGACGATGACATTAGAGGTGACACATAGCTATCATGAGCTTCCTCAGTCTGAGGGGAAGAATAATGAAGGGTTTTCCCTGCCTTCTACAGCCCGAGGACAACCCTATGGCCACAGCACCTTTTCTAATCCCATTTTCTGTGTGCTGCATGTCATAATCTGTAAGGCACTGGTTCCAAGTGAAAACACCGAATCCAAACAGTGACTGGGTCTTGTATTTATTTGCACTTTAAAACTAGTGTGTGGGGGAAAAAAAAAAAGGGAGAGGGGCAACCACAAAATGGTAGCATGAATATGTGGACATTTAAGTGGAGTCACTGGACCAGAAAACCTTCCGATTGTCGTCCTCTGATTTAGAGTAGCATTTTGCCAATGAGAGAAGAGCATATGGTCCCTTTCAAACTTTTAATAAAAATCTAACCCCTTTGGACTCTCTTTGTTTCTTGCAGTTTAGGGTCCTGTGTAACAATAGGCAGTCATCCTAGAGTCTGGCTGATGCTAAGCACACCAATGCCTACAGAACCCAGGGAGGCTCCAACAACAAGACTCTGAGTGGGAAAGAGGCAGAACAGTTTTTTAAGTGCAGGGACCTGGGAGGCAGCATGTAGAAAGTAGCAGGGGTATATACAGATTGTTTTGTACATGAAGACAGTTGGTAATAACCCAGTAAGAAGACTCTGCACACTGCACGTTGAAATAGTAACTTGCCAACTTTCCTTGCCTGGTGAGTAGAACAGTCAGTGGACTAAATGATTTTCTTAATCTATAAGGAGAGAGTTGATGGGTTAAAAGTGTAGAAGAGTCTGTGTGCATATTTTGAAGGCATGAATAGTCTTTTTAGACTTCCTGGTAATTAGGGGCAAAGAGGGCCAGATAGGAACCAGACAGAGGAGGTGATTCTTTAGTGTGACAGTGGAGAGGGAAGGGGAAAAGCAGGGAGATTGGAAAAACAGGCAGATTTCTGGGGGTAACATTTATATCTACCTGTCTGGGAAGGAGTGTTCTAGCCAGACCTTAAGAAAGAGGAACTATTGGAAAGAGCCTAATGTAGACATTATATAAATCATGGACAATCATTATAGCTGTAAATATCTTGATGATACAGAAAAATGGTGTGATTGTGGTTGAAAAAAATCATGATTTAGACCTTTTGTACTTTTAATTCTACAGATGGAATGTCCACTATTTTGCTCTTTCTTCAAAGTTTGGCCATTGGAGAGGTATTAAGAATCTACTACAACATTTTATTATGAGATTGCATTTACTTTTTACAGATATAAAGCAAAAATTATAGTGCATTTTGAGCTGGGTTACCTACTAGAAACAGATTGTGACCAAGTGTTAATAATGTTAAGTATCTTCTAATAAAATAGATAAAAATAGTTTAAAAATTAAATGCTGGAGAAGAGGCTTTTAAATGAATATTAATTTAGCTTTAAAAATGTTCCTTATCCCATTGAACTTCTTTCTTTTCCTTGTGACCAGTTTAGGTGCACCTCATTTCTTTGTTGGTTCACTTTCTAGGGCTACAGATTTGCTTTGTGTAATTATGTGACAATTCCAAAGGAAAATACTTAGTTCAGTTTTGATTTAATAGGATTTCTTGACTGAAGGTTAGAGAACTGATTTAAAAATCCCCAAGTGCATATTAAACATTTTGCAGAATTCTGTTTGTTGAAGTAGTAGGAGTCCTCTACTTTTAAAAAAAAAATATGGACTAAGGATGTGTAGGAAAAAATAAAAAACTACTGATCCAACCCATAGATATGTAATAACATGGTCAAAAAGGCTATTTGTAATAATTCTCTAAGTGTATTGTCTGGTTCCTGGAACTCAGTTATTATTAGCTCTGGTTTATCAACTTAGAAGAAGAATGATGGGCCATCCTTCTCCAAAATAAAGCCATTTTTTATATCAACATTTTTTCAGTTAGATTAGAATTTAGCTTTCATATCTAATAGAATTGACTAGCTCTCATTAGAATATCATTATTTTTATTCCTTTCTATCTGGTAGTTATTTATAAAGAAACACAAAAGCATTACAAAGAGACCATTTCAGGTCATTTATCTTTGTGTGTGTGTATTTAATGGAATTTTGGCTCATTTAGTACATCCTCATTTCAGAAGAATTAATGGAGATACCCCAGTGGATAAATAAGCAGAATCACTTGTGTGCTTTACTAAGCTAATTTCCTATTTAAAAATGGTGATAGTTCTCCAGTCACTTCATCTTAGAATAACATGAATACTGCAATAGGTATAATTTTATAATTTCTATTAAATTATAGATACAGACTTTGGTTTCATTCCAGTATTGTCACTAACTAGCTCTACAATATCGGGCAATTCACTTAATATTGTCAGACTTCAGATTCCTTATCTCTAAAATGAGGATAGGGAAAGAGGCACTCCAAGGTCTTTTTTTTTTTTAATCTAACATTTCATGATACAGAAAGACTTTACATGAACTTAGATGTAGTCTATGTAGATGAGTGTCTACATAACCACAGTTACCTTGAACAGTGCAATTGAATTAAATTGAGCACTGGTTTTCTTTTCAGGCTCTTGGAAGTATTGTTGTAAAGAAAATTGAGATATCCATAATGATTCTGACTATTCATTTGGTCTTGCTTCCTATTACCTGATAGTTACCTAAAAGTAAGGAAAGATACTACATAGTAGCTTGCAGTAACTTAAAAAGTAACATCACATTTTTGTTAGTTAGGAATCGGCTGGCTGCAAGGGATAGAACTCTGACTCAGTGTCTTAAGCATAATAAGGTGAATTTTTTGAAATCTGTAGTTATCCATCTAAGGATGGATCAGCTTCAGGTACAGATAGATTAGGGGTTTCAAGTGACATTCTTGGGGCTTTCTGTGTCCTTTTGCCTTATTTTCCTATTGGTTTATTTCTCAGGCAGGCAGCTTCTCAATATGGTAGGAAAAGGAACACCAAGAATATATCCTTTTGAATTTTGATTAAAAGGAAGAAAGACTCTCACAAAAAGTTATCAAATCTGATCAAAAACTCTGACTGGCTTTTATTAGGTCATATACTCATCCAATTATTACGGTTGGAATAAAGATGGAGTATTCTGATTTGTCAGCTGTGATTGTAGACTCACCATGTGGCCACAGGAAGGTTCAGCCCATCCTCTGAATGACAAGAAATGGGCTTTTCAAAGGAGGGTAGGATTCTGTTATTAGACGTGCCATGCACATGCTGGAAAGACAAAGCAAAATAACAAATCTAACACAAGGCCTTAGATTGAGTACCTTTTTGGCAGTTGAAAATTTTTAGCCAAATGGATAATTTGTCAACACACTTAAAAAACAAAACAAAACCAAAAAACCAACAACCAAACAATTAGTAGTTGAATGGCTTCAAGTTTACTTTAAACCATTCAGTGAGGCAGATGTCTAGACCCTTCCTGAACTAATTTAAAATTGATCTGTCCAAGGATTCAGAAACTTTGCTTTATTCATGCATTTATTTCATTCTGTTAATAATTTATAGTGGTGAATCTTTGTGTTTCTACAAGGTACTTAAGATGGGCACCTCAAGTTTTTTACTTGTTAATACTTACGTGTTTCTAATATACTGCTCTGTTCCTATCTCATATAACAGAGAGTAGAATTTGAAATTATTTTCAGCATACTTAGGATATTTTTCAAAAGCAAAGGAAAGATGTCATCTTTTCAGATTTTTATTTTTTTTAATGTGACAATATGTGATTAAAACTTTCCATTTGGCACCCATTCAGTATTGATTGAACTTTCTGAGCCACAGGAATGTTTTGAGGCATATATTGTGTAGAAGTCAAAGCAATATTTAATTTTACCATTCATAAAAACAGACACTTGGAGGAGAATCTCACTCAATTACTAGTTGTTGATAATTGTTAGTTATTAATAATTAGAACTAGAGTTATTAATAATTAGAAGTAGAAATCTTTTACTTGGCAAATGTTTTATTTAACAATTTAAACAGTATAATTAGACTAAGAATTTTTTTACTGTTGCTATCTCATTGGATAATGTTCAAGCCAGCACAGTGCAGAAGAAAGGATATATACTTTTGCAACACATAGATTTGGTTCCAAACCCAGTTCTTGGAATCGCTGGTTCTGGAGCTCTAGGGAAGCGACTGAATCTCTGTGTTCCTCATCCTGTTTGCAAAATGGTAGGAATCATAATCCTCTTTCAAAGTACTCTGATGAATATTAAAAAAAAAAAAGAGAGAGAGAGACTAGGAGCTCATTCCTTGCATAATGTTCAGAATTTAATAAATGTTTTTAGTTTTTCCTTCTTTTACATTTGTTTCCTTCTTTTTTCCCTTTCTTCCCTTCTCGTTCTCTTCCTTTCCTCTCAAATCTAGCTAGTCAACATATCCATGCTTTACCACCTATTTTAATTAAAGAACAAGTATACCTAATTGAAGTAATAATTGATTAAATGCCAATTTACTTAAGAGGAGAAAAGGTCCATGCCTGATAATAAGATATGTAGGTGTGTCCTTATGATGAATTAAGAATGATTTGGTTTAAACCAGATGATCTTAAGTGAATTCTGCCTTTTACCCCCTGAACAGGAAAGTAGTGAAACAAAATTATTTTATTGCTGAATGTTTACAGACTAATGATTTATTATGTTCACAATCTAATCTAGTTAGAAGGAAGAGTGAAAAAGAGTCTAGTAAATTGCTGGAAGTCTTAAATACATTTCAGCTTTACTTTCTTTGAAGTCTTTCTACACAGTTTGACATTGAAAAAGCTACAGGGAATGAGAACAGCATGAACGTGTGTATCTGGACCTTGGAAGCAGAAATAGTCCTTGTAAGTGAATGTTCTACTTATAGAATCAACCCTGGTGTATAGCAGATGCCAAGAGTATATTGAGTCTATTGAGTCCATACTACAAGAGTTTGAGTTGTTAAAAAAATTCTTTTTGTTGATAATGTTTTTATTGTGAAAGACGGTAATGGTTTTGTCCTGAAACTTTTTGATATGAAAAAAAAAATGAAAGCAGTAGTTCTTTATGTTTTCCTGAAAGGCATTTTAAAGAAAGACTTCAAATGTTGCACTGCAATTTTATAGATTATAACAAGTTATTGAATTTTAAGCAATTAAACAGAACAAAGGCAATATCAAGGGAATTGTCTCCTGTGAACAGTAACAATAGCTTCTAGACAATGGCATCAAAAGTCAGGCTTCCATGAAGGAGATAGACGCTCAGCAATTGTGGGCTGCTGGGCAATGGGTAGGAACTCTACTTCTAATTGCTATTTTGCTCTAGGTCATGCCTTGCTATTTCAATTAAATCTCTGGCATAAGGAATCCCTTGTCCCCTTCTTCTTGCATTTGATCACCTAATGGAAAGAAGCCTAGATTCCTCAGGGAAATAACTTGGGGCAGCGTGAATCAGTCTCTTTCTCCATCTCTTTCTCTCTCCTTTGTAAAATCTAATTTTAGCGTTGTTATAGCAAATCAAATGTAAAAAAGGAGTAGAACCGGTGTTCATTTCTCTGCTCCTCATTATTGCCTTCAATGCAAAGTTTTGAACCAGCAAGGAGAAAAGAGTTGATTGAATTATAACAGTTTTAAATATATATATAGGGAGAAGAAGTCAAGTGGAAATACAAGTTTGAAAGCATCTGGATATATTTAGCCCCAGCTTCTGCTATGGAGTAAAAACTATAATTTTGAAAAAATCTTGAATTTTCAAATTAGTAACCTAAGCTACCTTATTTTAATTATGTAGACTCCCAGTGGGCATGCATAAAAGCCTCAAGACAGTACAGTCTAGCACAGCAGGTGAGACGTGTGTATATGTAACGCTCATGCTAGGTGGATGGTGATAAATTATTACAAAAAGAGTTAAATTAGCAAGTTCTAGGAGTTCAGAAAGAGGAGAGATTTTTTTCTGTTGGAATGTGAAGCAGGGGACAGGGAAGGATTAGAAAGAAACACATTCAAGAAGCTGATGATCTATGAGCAAAGCCTTGAAGGTTAACTGAGATTTTAAAAATACAATAAAATTTCAAATACTTGTAATACTTGTAATACTTGTAGCATTTGTGTATAGTTTGTAATATTTCACAGCTATTGGGATATGAGAAAAGACCATCTATGTTAATATAACTATTACGAATCTAGTCAATTAAAATTATTTCCAAACATTTTTATAGGACTGTGTATGTTTTTATTGAGTACAGTTAAAACATTCTGTGTGTGTGCATTTGTGTGGGTGGGTATGTGTTACAGAAAACAGTGTATGTCAGTGATAATCAGTTATCAGAGTATTCCCATTATTACCTTCATGAGGAATTTTAATCTTTGCCTCTTCCAACACTGTCTAATTAAAACTACAACTATCATGGTCTCCTGCTCTTTGACGTTAAGCAAGGGAATGCCGTGTAACTAGGTATGCCTAGGAAGGTGTTGATACGGAGATATTTTTACCATGTGGCACACAGGTAGCTAATTTATTTAAACTGATATAGTTAAAATACTGTTTGCAAGTGATCTGATACCCAGAAAAAATGCAGATCATATTTCACAAAGAGTTTAAATAGCATACAATTCCTCTCTCTCCCTTTTGACCTCAAGAAGTCACATTCTGCCCAAATATTTTGTGAGTCCTAAAAAATTTGGTTTAAAATTGATTTAAAACTCATAATTTATGGATTTTACAAAAAACTAAAATTAATTAAGCAAATAGTTTAATTACTTCTTACTTGAGGCTAAAAAAAAAGAAAAACACATCATGAACTTGGAATAATGTCAAGGGTAACTTAATTTGCTGGCTGCTTTTGAAAGAACAAGGTTCAGATTTGTGGTTTGGAAAAAAAATGGTGAAGTTGAGTTTAATTAACTAGAGTTTAATTCATGATTAATAACACTGGAATCTCACTTGAACAGTGTGATAATAAGCAAATAATGGCAGTTGTGAAAAGAAATGATGAGTGAAAAATACATTGCTTATAGCCTTATAGCTAAGCTATATAAGGTATATAGCTAGGATTCAGAGAAGTTTCATTCATGGCCACAATTTTATTGAGACAACTGTGGCCAGATTACTCCTGAAATCTTTACTTTACTTAAAGGATGAATGGGAAGAAAAAAAAAAAATCTGTTCTTTGGGGTTGTTTAAGGATAAATGAAACAGAGCATATGAAGTGCCAGGTGTGTAATTGATACTCCATAAATCATAGGTTTTATTATTGTTTCTGTGCATTTTTTTCAGAAGTTTTGAAGTCATCTTGGATCATTAAGAATATCTGTTGATGCTAAACTAAAAGAAGGAAAGATTCTTTTAGTTTTACTTTACTTTACTTTAGAAGGGATGCCGATGCCTGGGTGGCTCAGTGGGTCAAGCCTTCAGCTCAGGTCATGGTGTCAGGGTGCTGGGATCGAGCCCTGCATCGGACTCTCTGCTTGGCTGGGAGCCTGCTTCCTCCTCTCTCTCTGCCTGCCTCTCTGCCTGCTTGTGATCTCTGCCAAATAAAATAAATAAAATCTTCAAAAAAAAAAAAAAAAAAAAGGAAAAATTCAGTGAAGTCAATGTTACTGAAGGTGTTGTGAAACAAAATTTCACTCATTCCAGGTGACAATACACATTGGGACATCTCTTTTGGAAACTGTTGTAGCATTTTGGTGTCTATTATAACACTACTGCGAGTACAAAAATGCATTATTTTGAAAGTGTGGGTTAGGAGACTGAGTGGGCAGAAAGGACTTTTGATGATTCATGGGAAAAAGGGAGCCCGGTGTGATCAGGAAATGCTTTTCTGGCAAATGATGGAAAAAGCTAGAGAGAAGAGAAAAAATGCACCCGCCACTGAATTGAAACCTTTCCTCCCACTGTCTGCCTGTGTTGATGCTTGCCCTAACTATTTGCGGAAGGCAGCAACCACAGAGAATGGTCGTACAAGCACCTGGGATGATAGCAGGCAGAAACTGGGAGAGACCAATTTATGTAGGAGAGGGTCTTCAGCCTGAATCTGGGGTTCAAGGTCCTGTGTGCCAAGGGAAGCAATGATAGCACCCCCCTCCCCCTATGAAAACCCTCGTGGAATCAATACATTCAGGGAGTTTCACTGAGGCCAGAACCATTAAAACAGCACCCACTTCACATTGTCACATGGGGAAGGCAACTAGTTTTCCAAGCTGAGGTCATCTCCAGTGTGTACACCCCCTCACACATCCAAATGGGGCATGGGCGATCTAGCCTTTCTGTGACATTTCTTTTCCTTCCTTTTTGGCATGTCCTTTTTTTGAAGTATTTCCAAGATATTGGGCAATGCTAGTGTGAGTTGTATACTATCTCTAAATCATCTGAAGACGAAACAGAAGTAGAGGACCCTAATTAGAGGTAGCAGAGCAATAGATCCAGAAGATGTTCACACACTTTTCCCAGAATCCAGCAATCCCAGAATCACATTGCTAGACCTAGAAAGTACCCAGAAATTAACATAATAAAAACAATAAATATAAAATAAAATGATAATAAAGAAGTTCAGAGTTAAACATCTTAAGGTAATATACATGTCCCAAGTGAGAAAATGCTTCAGTAAATTAGAATATTATATTTCTAATAAAAATCGTACATGTAAAAAAAGTCTTTGCAGATATCACGTAGTGTCATCTGGGAAAACGATGGTATATTTTATGTGTATGGTAATTATAACAACACGAAAACCATGCACTTAAAACAGCAATGAAGGGACTATACAAAAAATGATTCTGCTTATACTGGGCAGTATGCTTATTTAATATTATTTTTATGTTAATTTGAAAATCAAAATCTGTTGGTACAGAATCTTTATCTTTTAAGATAAACTCTTTAACATGCCTGTATCTTTGAAAATGGGCAAGAGGAAGAGGAGAATCCAGTCTTCTACCATGAACAGGATAAACTCTTCAGCTCAGGTTCCCAAATGTGGTATTCATCTCAAAGTGAATTATAATGAAAGAAACTAGATGTATTCCCGTGATTTTAAGATTAAAAGTAGAGAAGGACTTCAAGACACATGAAAGTAAAAAAATCTCACTGCCACACTGACCAGACTTACTTATTTTCACAGTAGAAACAGAAATTGTAGATACTGGAAATGCACAGTATCCTTCATTGTGTGTTTCTATGGGAATTTTGCATCTTTGCCCTTTTCTGTAGTTCCACAATTACACCTACCTTGGCCTTGTTTTACTGTGCTGGTCTTCTCCCCTCATTTATTAAAACAAAATAGCAGGGAAAAAATGTCAAAAGATTTTGTTTCTAAGGAATATGCAGCAGCCTTTAAGGAAAATCTATTTTCTAAGTCAAAAGGTCACAGATGGTCAGACAGAAAATTGGAGGTTGACACCTGATGCCATTAGCCATCCTGAACGTGCAAGGGAACATTTTATCCTTCTGATCAGATTTGTCATAGTCAGTTTTCATTTAGAATATACACACTTGAAAAGTCCTCCTTTTTCAACTTACGCCTTATCTGATACTTTTCCAGTCTTGTAACTATGAGAGTGTTTTTTTTTTTTTTTCTTTTTGTAAAGAGAGTAGATCAGGGACTCCTTCCTTTAATCCATTGAAAACATATTTCCAAGAAGCCTAAATAATTAGGCACAAGACCTGAGAAATTGCCTATGTTAAGGCTGGCAAAGCATCATGGGATCCCTCCATTCCATCCTCTGTAATAGTGACGTGTATCCGAATAGACTATAAACTCTGATACTTCATACTGGCAGTTTCCTCTAATTGAAAGCAATGATCTGAAACCAAAAGACCCTTGAAACACAGATAAGAATTAGAAGTCTACTGTACAGAATAGAGCCTACAGTTAACAATACTGTATTGCATACTTAAAAATTAGCTAAGAGGGTAGTTCTTATTTTAAGTGTTCTTATCACGCAAAACTAATAAATAAAAAGTGAGAGAAACCTTTTAGGTGTGATCGATACGTTTATGGCCTAGATTGTGAGGTTGGTTCATGGGTGTAAACCTATCTCTAAAATCATGAAGGTGTGTAAATTAAATGTGCAGCTCTCTGAAAGTCAGTCACACCTCAAAAAAGTGGCTAAAAAATGCAAGAATTAGGATATTGGTTTCATTCCTTTTTTTTTTTAATTGAGATTTGGATATGTCCACTGTTACTGAGAATGTTTCTTACAGTTTTCCATTCCTGTCTCCCAACTCAATGGGGAAGTACACTCATAAATATTCAGAGACAGAGGCATTACATACACACAAACTTTTAAAATGTTAACTTATAAATAAATGTATTCAAACTTGTAAAGGCATGCATACTTCATGGAAGGCTATGCTAAGGCTATTTTTAATAATTCAAGTACTTCAAGGCAGCCATCTAATAGAATTCAGGTCAAAATTTTTTATTTTAAAATGGAAAATATGTTGGGAGAGTTCAGTACTAGTTGTAACTGTGAATTAAGTGGTATCCCAAATCAAATCATACAATGAGTCTCACAAAAAAATATAATATACCCTTTTCCACATTTTAGGACCATTTATTTTCTTTTTTGGACTCTGTGGTCTCGGGGTGATTGTTTAGATTATGTTTACTGCTAGGTAAGTCTTGCATTTTCTCTTGTAGCAGAAGGAAGAGGCACAGGCAGTAGTAATGCTGATGGGAGTTGAGTCAGTATTATCTTATTAATCAATTAGATAAATTATATTTATGGATAGCTAATAATGTTTGAAAACCATTTATAGCTAAACTAGTCTTAAGGAATGAATAGGTTTTATTTCAGTAGAAATAAACTACCAACCCTATCCTTGGATTATTCCTAGATTATGTTCAAAACATGTAAAGTTTGGCTGAAAAACACAGAGCAACAATTAGTTGACTCTGAACTGAAACTTAAGTAAGATCCAGGAAATGGAGTGGCTGCCATTGAAGGCAGACTTTCAGTGGACCAACTACTGTTCTCGATTCTGTGGCAAACACAGATGGTACAGTCACAGATTTAAGGCTGCCTATTCCATTGGATACAAAGATCAGTGTCCTGTTTCTAAACACCACAGCATTTGAAAATCTGTTTTGGTTCAGGCCTATTTCGAAGGAGGGAAGTCTTCAGTTTATTTGGAGTTTGGGGACAGATTCCAGTAATCCAAATTAGTTTATCGTATCTGGAATGTGGAAAAAGTTGAGATCCAGCTGATTAAGGCTTTAAGAAGCCTGGCTTTGAGTAGACTCCTCGTGCAGGACACAATTTCTCCTTCACCTGCTTGATGATGTTGCCTCTTTATGCAGAAAGTATGAAACTCATAAATTAACTTGAGTTTTTCCCAAAATTGTCTGAGCTACCGAAAATCAAGAATGAGAGAGTAGAAGTTATTTCACTCTCTCTGGTGTTCCCTAGGAATGTCTGACACCCACAGAATCATTCTTAATTTGAAGTTTCAGATCAGTTCAACCAAATTTGTCAAGCTGCTATTCTTCTATAGCGTTCCTGCCGGCTGTGGTGCCAGACATTCATGGCGGTTACAAAATCATCGGTAGGAACTCTTGGAGAAGACTCAAGAGCCCCATAGCATCCTCGCCAGCATCTGTCATTTCCTGACTTGTTGATTTTAGCCATTCTGACAAATAGCATGGAGGACATGGGGACTTAGAGTGGAGAAGGGAGTTGGGGGAAATTGGAAGGGGAGGTGAACCATGAGAGACTATGGACTCTGAAAAACAATCTGAGGGTTTTGAAGGGACGGGGGGTGGGAGGTTGGGGTACCAGGTGGTGGGTATTATAGAGGGCACGGATTGCATGGAGCACGGGGTGTGGTGCAAAAATAATGAATACTGTTATGCTGGAAATAAAAAAAAAAAAAAAAAAAAAAAAGAGCCCCATAGCAGCCTTCTGAATTGGGTTTAGATTCTTTTTTGTTGCATTTTGGCAGACATTTGTACTATTGTTTTTTTCTGCACACACAGTATTCTTCTTTCTTAATGGCACAGGACACTTCAAATGCCCTAAGAATTTCTTGATTTGACTTTCTGGTTACCATAACTGGGCTATTTTTCATTGTTACAATGCAATCAGAGGAAAATCCACATGCTAAATGAGCCAAAGGCAAAATTGGGATATTTTATTTTACTTTTTAAAACTGAAGGTTCTCATCTCTCTGGTACTCAATTGCTGATTATCCTGACGGAATTGTAGGCCAAGCCTGATGTTGCTACAGGGCTGAATTCTGTGTTTCAGCACTCTGCAGAGTGCATCGGGGATAGTAATTGGATCTACCCCATTACTGATACATATAAAGCTCTAAGAATAAGAGTACTCAGAGCATAATAAGGACCTAATACATTCTACCTCTTATCATGGAACCCTTCTCACTTTGTGGTTGATTATGCCCCTGTAGTTGTTTTTCTTGACATAGAATGTGAGCATCATTGAATGTAGACATCTTGGTTTTGTTCAGTGATGTATTGCAAACATTTAATGATGAGTCTGGCAGAGAGGAGGTGCTCAATATTTTGTAAAATGAAAGAGCATCAGATTGGTTTCAGTCAGGCTGCTGGCCTACCATCAGGCTGCTGGCCTACCTATTGGCCTACTTCAACCTGACCCCACTAGGTTTGCAAATATGATGGTGCTATCAGATGTACCTCAAGAAAGAAGCTGAGTCTCTTCTACTTTCTGAGGAGCCATGATGATAGAAGGTGCTTATCTGTTTGATTGAAAGTCATGGTTAGGAGACCTCCTGGACCCTTGCTTTTTGGTGGAAAGAGCATGAAAACTTTACCCTTGATAGGAATTTCAGTGAAGTCTTCCATTTTGGCTACTTTTGGCCATATTTTATAAAAGTCCTTGCTTATGGGACCTTTTCTTTTAGACATTTTCTTGGAACGAGAAATTATAAACAAAAGAGGCACACAGTTTAGTCCATTTTTAAATTTTATCATTTTAATAACAGATGGCGGACACTTACATATAATGGCAAAATATTAAAGGGCTTAATATATCTGGAATCTATTCCAGAGCAAAGCTGGGAGCTTTTATCTTTCTCATGGTGGCAAATGAAGAGAAATTAAGAGTCATTTCAGGACAGATTTGTTTTGTAATTTAAGGTGAAAAGACTTTTCTGGTTCATGTAGTGCATGCTTTCTTGTAGCCCCTCAGGAATTAGCTTGTTGAATATTGAGAGGATAGCACAGCTGATGTGGTTTGGCTCATAAAAGTACAAATCTCCTATTTTCCTTTGTGCTGCTTCTCAGCAGAGCCTGCTTCAGTTAGATGAATTTTTTTAGTTCTAGTTTTTTCAAAGTTCCCCAATTCTAGTTATGCTAGAGATTTATACTGCCTTTAAAGCTTATGGATTTTTGGATTTGTCTAGTGTTCTAAATAAATCCTGGATTTATTTAATTTCATCTCTTTTTTTTTTTTTTAAAGATTTTATTTATTTATTTGACAGAGAGAAATCACAAGTAGATGGAGAGGCAGGCAGAGAGAGAGAGAGGGAAGCAGGCTCTCTGCTGAGAAGGGAGCCCGATGTGGGACTCTATCCCAGGACTCTGAGATCATGACCTGAGCCGAAGGCAGCGGCTTAACCCACTGAGCCACCCAGGCGCCCTTAATTTCATCTCTTGAAATCATCTTTGATTATACCCACTGCTAACATGTTTGCCAGTTACTGTCCGTTTTTTAAAGTGAAGCTTTAATTTCTGACTCAATGAATAAATATTACTAGTATGATCATTTATATTGTGTTTTGCACTGTGGCATTTCTTTTCTGCTCCTTAAATTGCTTGTTTTAGTCACTAATTTTAATATTCTTTGATCAGAGCTATTAAGATTGGAAGATTTGCATTTTTAAAAAAAGATTTAATTTATTTATTTGAGAGAGAGAGGGTGCACATGAGAAGGGGGGAGGGGCAGTGGGAGAGGGAGAAGCAGACTCCTGCTGAGCAGGGAGCCCACCACAGGGCTGAGTCCCAGGATCCTGGATTCATGACCTGAGAGCCAAAAGCAGATGCTTAACTGACTGAGCCAAAGAGACACGCTGGATTTGTCATTTTAATCCTTAGTTTTTCCTATCTCTTACCACTCTATGTCAGTCCTTCTTATTGACGATGCCTCCTTACTAACAATGATATATTGTATTAAGATATATCCCATAGAGATATAGTAAGGTACTTGAAGATATGAATATCCAGCATATATGAAGATTGTATATAGAGCATATGGCTTATGGTAGGTATTCAGTATATTTTTATGGAAGAAATAAATACAAGTAAAATGTGGCAAGCTGGTATTTGTTATTTAAATCATAGAATCTACAGGGAAGTATGGAGAAGAGTAGTTATTACAACTATATATGAATTATGTTGTGGTTTTAAATATAAGAACTATATAAATCTAAAAACTCGCATCTCTCTGGTAGACCCTTAAAAACAAATTGGTCTTATCTTTCTATCAAGAAGGACCTACTTAATACATTTTATTTGAAACCCTTAGGCTTCATATTATGGGACTATCTTATCAATGAGAATAACTTAAACTGAGGTCCTTGTAAAATTATATCAAATATATTCTTATAGTTTAGGTTCAAGGCTAAGCCACTTTTTACTGAGTATTTTATCTTTTGTATATTTGCTAGAATTATGTATGATAAGGTTCTTGTAGAGTTTCAGTCAGTGCAGTTGTGTTCTACATTCTTTCTGTAAACATTCTGATTATTAAGAAACATTATTGTTACTATTTTTAGAAAAGGTTCATTAAGAAAGTGAGTTCCTTGATTATGAGGATCTGGACTTAAATGCTGTGACAAGAATTACTTTTTCTGTGTAATGATAGAAAATACTTCCTAGCTACATTCACAAAGTTATATATAGTTTTCAGGGCCTAAAGAACTAAACAAATGCCAGGTATTAAAAGTAAGTTGGCAGTTTTCACTTTTACCTAGAATGTAGAAAATGGGAAAGAATGCTTCTCACATCTCTCATAAAAAGAAGAAAAAATACACCCCAAATTCATAACTCTGTGAGCCCACTAGAGAGCTGAGGTCACAATGTAACCTAAATTCCAAAAAGTGTCAAGTCCATGAAATATGAACTGTCTCAACTGCTAGAGGAAGACAGAGATGCCACACAAGCAGGTCAGATTTGGTCAGCTAAAATTTTAGTCAGTTACACAAGGCCGAGTGTGGGCTAGCATGACAGTTTGAAATAAATGAGTTCTCCCTCACTAGTAAGATCTTTTCTGTTCACCACCACTGGTGCTCATGAGGGCAGGACAAGAGACTACCTCTCTTTGGGGCACAAACATGCAGGAGGTGATCTGGGGCTTCTGGGGAAGAACAGAAAGCCTCTGCCTTCTTGGTCTCTCCTCCCCTATGAGTAAAAAGTATAAGCCGCTGAGGAAGGGGGCAAACACCCATCACTCACAGGACTCAGAAAGCCCTTGTGGCTAGGAAAAGAGTGTAAGAATAAACTTCTATCCCCGTGGGAGAACAGGAAGGCAGCCTGGCTTCTGGAACCTGTGGGACCAAGCACTGGTCTGCTATCATAGGCAGGGCAAGAAACTTCTGCCCAACATAAACCTCAGATGCAATGCAGAGTTTGGCTGGCAGAGGAAGGAAGACAGAAATACTGAAAAAGCCCTACCTCAAGTTCTAGGAACGCAAGGTCTGCCATAAAATTGAGGCTCAGCCAGGAAGAGAAGGACCCTGTTTTCACCAAACCTAGCACTAAATGTGGGTGAGCAATAGCCACCTGCAGCTGGGGGTGTGGCGAGAACATGAAGAGCTCCACACACTGTGCAGTTGGCACGTAGCAATGGGTGGAAGCTGAGGGTGGAACATGGGTATTGAAAGAACCGCCTGACACTCTAGTCCCAAACTAAACACAAGGCAATTGCCTTCTATCACCAGAGGACATAGAAGCCTGTGGTACGCTGCAATGAACTCAGACAGATTGTTGTTGACTAGATTAACTCACTCTTTCACTCATATGGCCTCCAAGAGGGAAATAAATACTAGTTACAGCAGCTTCTATTGTCCCACTTGTGACTGACATTTATTTAAAAAATACATGAGACAATCAAAAAAGCAAGAAAATACAACCTTTTGTCAAGAGATCAAGGAATCAAATGATCCTACAGAGATGATCTAGATGTTGGGACAATCAAGCAAGGACTTTATTACTTATTTATTTATTACTTTTTAAAATTTAAATTCATAGCCAACATATAGTGCATTATTAGTTTCGGATGTAGAGATCAGTAATTCATCAGTTGCGTATAACACCCAGTGCTCAGCTCATCATGTGCTCTCCTTAATTCCTGTCACCCAGTTACCCAATTCCCCTCTACCACCCCCTAGCAACCCTTAGTTTGTTTCCCATAGTTGAGTCTCTCATGGTTTGTCTTTCTCTCTGATTTCTTCCCATTCAGTTTTCCCTCCCTTCCCCTATAATTCTCTTTGCTGTTTCTTAAATTCCTCATATGAATGAAACCATATGATAATCTTTCTCTGATTGACATATTTCACTCAGCATCATACCCTCCAGTTCCATCTACATCAATATAAATGGGAAGTATTCATTTTCTCTGATGGCTAAGCAATATTCCATTTGTGTGTGTGTGTGTGTGTGTGCACGTGTGTGTGTGTGTGTATGTGTATCACATCTTCTTTATCCATTCATCTGTCAATGGACATCTCAGCTGTTTCCACAGTTTGGCTCCTGTGGACATTGCTGCTATAAACTGGGGTGCATGTGCCCCTTTGGATCACTACATTTGTAACTTTTGCGTAAATACCTAGTAGTGCAATTGCTGGGTTGTAGTGTAACTCTATTTTTAACTGATTGAGGAACATCCATACTGTCTTTCACACTGACTGCAATAGCTTGCATTCCCACCAACCCCAGTGTAGGAAGGTTCCCTTTCCTCTGGATCCTCACCAACACCTGTCATTTCCTGACTTGTTAATTTTAGCATTCTGACTCAAGTGAGGTGGTATCTCACTGTGGTTTTAATTTTATTTCTCTGATGTTGAGAGATGTTGAGCACATTTTCATGTGTCTTTTGACCATTTGGATGTCTTCTTTGCAGAAATGTCTTTCATACCTTCTGTCGATCTCTTGATTGGATTATTTGTTCTTTGCATGTTGAATTTGAGAAGTTCTTTATAGATTTTGGACTCTTGCCCTTTATTTGATATGTCATTTGCAAATATCTTCTCCCATTCTGTCAGTTGTCTTCTGGTTTTGTTGACTGTTTCCTTTGTTGTGCAAAATTGATCTTGATGAAATCCCAATAGTTCATTTTGGCCCTTGCTTGCCTTACCTTTGGTGATGTTTCTAGGAAGAAGTTGCTGCGGTTGAGGTCAAAGAGATTGCTGCCTGTGTTCTCCTCAAGGATTTTGGTGGATTTCTGTCTCACACTGAGGTCTTTCATACATTTTGGGTCTATTTTTGTGTGTTGTGTAAGGAAATGGTCCAGTTTCATTCTTCTACATATGGCTGTCCAATTTCCCAACACCATTTGTTGAAGAGACTGTCTTTTTTCCATTGGATTTTCTCTCCTGCTTTGTCGAAGATTAGTTGGCCATGGAGTTGAGGGTCCGTTTCTGGACTCTCTGTTCTGTTCCATTGATCTATGTGTCTGTTTTTGTGCCGGTATCACACCATCTTGATGATTACAGGTTTCTAATAGAGCTTGATGTCTGGCATGATGATGATGCCACCAACTTTGGTCTTTTTTTTTTTTTTTTCAACATTCCTCTGGCTATTCAAGGTCTTTTCTGGTTCCATACAAATTTTAGGATTATTCATTCCATTTCTTTGAAAAAACTGATGGCATTTTGATAGGGATTGCATTAAATGTGTAGATTGTTCTAGGTAGCACAGACATTTTAACAGTATTTGTTCTTCCAAACCATGAGCATGGACATTGTTCCATTTCTTTGTGTCTTCCTCAATTTCTTTCATAAGTTCTGTAGCTTTAGAGGATAGATCCTTTGCCTCTTTGGTTAGGTTTATTCCTAGGTATCATATGGTTTTGGGGCAGTTGTAAATGGGATTGGCTCCTTAATTTCTCTTACTTCTGTGTTGTTAGTGTATAGAAATGTAACTGATTTCTGTGCATTGATTTTATATCCTGCCACTTTACTGAATTCCTATATGAGTTCTGACTATTTTGGGGTAGAATATTCTGGGTTTTTCACACAAGTATCATGTCACCTGTGAAGAGTGAGAGTTTGACTCCTTTGCTGACCTGAATGCCTTCTATTTCTTTTTGTTTTCTGATTGCTGAGGGTAGAACTTCTAGTACTGTGTCGAACAACAGTGGTGAGAGCAGACATCCCTGTCATGTTCCTGATCTTAGGGGAAAAGCTCTAAGTTTTTCACCATTGAGAATGATATTTACCGTAAGCTTTTCATAGATGGTTTTCATGATATTGAGATATGATATTGAGGTATGTACCCTCTATTCCTACACTGGGAAGAGTTTTATTCAAGAAAGTGTGCTGTACTTTGTCAAATACGTTTTCTGCATCTCTTGAGGAGATCATCTGGTTCTTGTCCTTTCTTTTGTTAATGTGATGTATCATGGTGATTGATTTGCAGATGTTGAACTACCCTTACAGTCCAAGAATAAATCCCGCCTGGTTGTGGTAGACAAGCCTTTTAATGTACTGTTGGATACTGTTGGCTAGCATCTTGGTAAGAATTTTTGCATCCAGCTTCTTCAGGGATATTGGTCTATATGTAATTCTCCTTTTTTGGTGAGGTCTTTGGTTTTGGAATCAAGGTATGCTGGTCTCACCGAATGAATTTGGAAGTTTTCCTTCCATTTCTGTTTTTTGAAATAGCATCAGGAGAATAGGTACTAATTCTTCTTTAAATGTTTGATAGAATTCCCATGGGAAGACAAACAGCCCTGGACTCTTGTTTGTTGGGAAATTTTTGATTACTGTTTCAATTTCCTTGCTGATAATGGGTCTGTTTAGGTTTTATGTTTCTTCCTATTTCAGTTTTAGTAGTTTATAAATTTCTTTTCTTTTCTTTTTTTTTTTTTGTTTATTAAGATTTTATTGATTTGACAGACAGAGATCATAAGTAGGCAGAGAGGCAGGTGGGTGTGGGGGGGAAGTAGGCCCCCTGTCGAGCAGAGAGCCCAACGTGGGGCTTGATCCCAGGACCTCGGGATCATGACCTGAGCTGAAGGCAGAGTCTTTAACCCACTGAGACACCCAGTTGCCCCAGTTCCTAAGTTTGTAAGAATGCATCCATTTCTTCCAGATTGCCTAATTTGTTGGCATATAGTTGCTCAAAATATGTTCTTAAAAGTATTTTTATTTCCTTCATGTCAGTTGAGATCACTCCTCTTTCATTGATTTTATTTATTTGGGTCCTTTCTCTTTTTTTTTTTTTTTTTTTTTGATAAGTCTGGCCAAGGGTTTATTGATCTTATTAATTCTTTCAAAGAACCAGCTTCTAGTTTCATTTATTTGTTCTACAGTTCTTTTGGTTTCTATTTCATTGATTTTTGCTCTAATCTTCATTATTTCTCTTCTTCTGGTTGGCTTAGCCTCTATTTTTTATTTTTTCTCCAGCTCCTTTAGGTGTAAGGATAGCTTGTGTATTTGAGACTTTTCTAATTTTTTGAGAAAGGATTGTATTGCTATGTACTTCCCTCTTAGGACTGCCTTTGCTGTATCCCAAAGGTTTTGAACAGTTGTGTTTTCATTTTCAATTATTTCCATGAATTTTTTAAATTCTTCTTTAATTTCCTGGCTGACCCATTCATTCCTTAGTAGGATGCTATTTAGTCTCCAAGTATTTGAGTTCCTGGATTTCCTCTTGCGTTGAGTTCAAGTTTTATATCACTGTGGTCTGAAAATATGCAGGGAAATATCCCAGTCATTTGGTACCAGTTGAGACCTGATTTGTACCCCAGTATGTGGCCTATTCTGAAGAATGTTCCATGTGCACTTGAGAAGAATATGTATTTTGTTGCTTTAGGATGGAATACTCTGTATATATGTGAAGTCCATCTGGTCCAGTGTGTCATTCAAAGCCCTTGTTTCCTTGTTGATCTTCTACTTAGATGATCTGTCTGTTGTTCTGAGGGAGGTGTCAAAGTCCCCTACTATTATTGTATTATTATCAATTTGTTTATTTTATTTTGTTATTAATTGGTTTATATAATTGACTGCTCCCAAGTGAGAAATGTAAATATTTATAATTGTTAGATCTTATTGGATAGACCCTTTAAGGATAATATAGTGGCCCTCTTCATCCCTTACTACAATCTTTGGTTTAAAATCTACTTTTTCTGATAAGAGGATTGTTACCCCAGCTTTCTTTTGATCTCCATTAGCATGATACATGGTTCTCCACCCCAGTCTTTTTCAAAATCTGGAGGTGTCTTTAGGGATAAATGAGTCTCTGGTAGACAGTATATGGATGGGTCTTGCTTTTTTATCCAATCTGATCATCTATGTTTTTTGATTGTAGCATTTATATTCAGAGTAACTATGAAAGATACGAATTTAGTGCCATAGCGTTAACTGTAAAGTCACTGTTTCTGTATTGTCTCTGTTCCTTTCTGGTCTATGTTACTTTTGGTGTCTCTCCTCACTTTTAAGATCCTCTTTAACATCTCTTAAAGGACTGGTTTAGTGATCACAGATTCCTTAAGTTTCTGTTTGTCCTAAAAACTCCATCTCTCCTTCCATTCTGAATGACAGCCTTGCTGAATAAAGTGTTCTTGGCTGCACGTTTTTCTCATTTAGTACCCTGAATATTTTATGCCAGTCCTTTCTGGTCTGCCAGTGTCTGTGGATAGGTCTGTTGCCAGTCTAATGTTTCTATACTTGTAGGTTAAGGAATTCTTGTCTCTACCTGCTTTCAGCATCTTCTCTTTATCTCTGAAATTTGCAAGCTTCAGTATTAGACGTTGGGGTTTTTAATCTTTATTTTGTTGATTTTGAGGGCAGTTCTCTGTACCTCTGGGACTTGAATGCTTTTTACTTCCACAGATGAGGGAAATTCTCAGCTGTGATTTACTGATATATACCTTCTGTCCTCTCTCTTTCCTCTTCCTCTGGGACCCCAATCAATCTAATATTCTTTTGTTTTATGGTATTGTTGATTTTTTGAAGCCTCCCCTCATGATTCCTTAGCTGTTTTTCTCTCAGTTCCTCAGCTTATTTACTTTGTACCATTTTGTCTTCTGTGTCACTGACACTCTGCCTCATATACCAGTAAGGACCTATTCAGAAACTGTCCCTGCTCCCCTTCCCCCAGGGGATTTACTTGGAGACAAGTCCCAGAAACCAGCTTCAGGTAACAAAGCCCAGATACAAAGATGGGTCAGGCCAGGTGGAGACATCTGATCAGTGGGGGGATGCATACTGTCTCCCTGGTTACCAAGGAGTATGAGCCCCGCCCTTTGGGCACCAATCCCAGTCAAGATGTAATAGGCTGGTTCAAATGTCTACTAGGGTAAATTATAACTCAATTGGTCACCTAGCATCACTGTGGAGTTTCCTGTGTGTGTTACAATCTCATTGGCCAACTGTGCATGGCCAGGCCCGACCGCATGGCCTTTGCCCTTAAAAGCTAGTCTGTGAAACAGAGAAGGGTTGCCCTCTCTTGTAAGAGGTGCGTCCCCAGATGTTCGGTTAGATTCTTGAGGCTTGGCATGAAATAAAGCTTTGCTTGACCTTCATATCTGGTCTGAAGATATGAGACTGACTTTATATCAGTCTCGCTTCTTTAATCACGGACCCATTATTGGGGCATAACAATACCCTTCCCATTAGAGTATCCATTTAAAACTGCCTCTAAGCTAAAGTATTTTTAATTTTGGCCCGATTAGTTTTTAGTTCTTTTATTTCTGCACCAAGGGATTCTCTAGTGTCCTTTATGCTTTTTTCAAGCCCAGCTAGTATCTTTACAATCTTTATTCTGATTTCTACATCCAACATTTTACTTATATCTATATTGATTAAATCTATGGCAGAGAGTATTACCTCTGGTTCTTTTTTTGTGGTGGAATTCCTCCTTTTAGTCGTTTTGTCCAGAGAAGAATAGATAAACAAGAGAACAAAAGAGAAATAAAAAATAAAAGTATCAACCATGACCCCAGTGAAATATACACTAGACAAATCAGAAGAGATCAGAGCACCACCCCCCCCCAAAAAAAGGGAAAACAGAGAGAATATAATCAACCAGGTAGACACAATAGGGTGATCCACTTGGTCTTGGGTGTATTTTGGTCTGTTTGCTAAAAGATACTTGATCCCACAATTGTAGAGAAAGAAAAACTTATGTATAGGTACAAAAACAAAATTGAATTAAATGAATGGAATCCAAAGATGAAGAATATATGTATAAAATGTAAATGTGAAAATGAAAATTTAAAAAAGACTTAAAAACAAGAGTTGATAAAATAAGAAACTAGTTGAAAAAAAAGAAGAAAAGGGAAGTTTAAACTGAAAGATAAAGGAATCATGAGAAAAAAACCCTTGAATTCTATACTATTTTCCCCGAGCACTGCAGTTTTGCAATTCTTTTTGCTCTGTAAACTTGGTGTTCACCTGTTGTTCCAGCTGGTCTTCTGGGGTAGGGGCCTGCTGCACTGATTCCTAGGTGTCTTTCCCTGGGCAGAGTTGCATAGCTGCTTGTTAGGGGGCTGGGTTCACTGTAAGCCGCTTTGAGTTGCTCTATATGGCTTTTGTTCCTTTGAAGGCTTTTCCAACCACTTTACAAGATGAAAATAAAAAAGATGGCATCCTGATCTCTAGCCCAAATCTTTACAATCAGGATTGCCTCTCTTCAGTTAACCCTCAGGGAAAAGCAATCTTCACTTTTGTGTGCTCCAAATTCTGCAGACTCCTGCAATATGCACTGGTGCTGATTCTCCTGGGGGAGAGAGGAGGGTTGCCACGTTTCTGCCCTTTGCAGAGGGGCAAAGGGCAGAAACTGAAGAATATATGTATAAAATGTAAACTCCATGGGGAGTAGTCACCTGATCATGCCTCGGTTCAAGGTTTATGGCAAACCCAACTGAGAGCCCACTTCTGGCCCACTGATCATAGCCGGTTTCTCCATTACAGTGCTTGGGAACTCTGTTGGCTCAGAGACCCCTGTTCTTTCTGTGACCCTGAGGATCCTGAGACCACACTGTCCCACCTAGGACTCTTCCCCCACTTCACCACCTGAGCACCTTTCAGGCAAGGACTTCTCTCAGTGGAGCAGATCTAAAAGTTCTGATTTTGTGCTCTGGGGCTTTATCACTTTCCAGCAGCCAGCTTGTGGAGGTTCCCTCCCCACCTGTTTCTTATCTTCTGATAGATCCCCTCAGATTCACATCTCTGCATCTCCTATCTTGCAAAAAGTCGTCGTCTTTCTATTTGTAGAAGTCCAGCAATTCTTTTTTTTATATCATAGGTTGAATTCACAGGTGTTCAGAATGATTTGGTAAATATCTAGCTGAATTCAAGGGATGAAATGAGGTCCCCTACTCATCTGGCATCTTGCCTCACAATGTTCAAAGAGCTAGTGGGAAAGGTGCACACCCTGCATGTACAGATGAGAATGAGGCAAAAATATTTGGAGAGATAAAGGTTTGAGAACTCTGTAAAATAATGAAAAACATCAAAGTGAAAATCCAAGAAGTTCAGAGAATTGGAAGCAGAATAACTAAAACAAATGAAAAACAAATTAAAAAATAAATAGATAAAAATTTTGAAACATTATTAATAAAAATGAGAAAATGACATTTTTAACTTTGAATAAACAAAAAAATTATATAGGCTTCTTATTACAAACTATGAAAACCAAAGACAGTGGAGTAACATCTTTAAAGTACTGAAAGACAAAAACCTATCAACTCAGAATTTGATGTTCAGTGAAAATATCTTTCAAAAAGGTCAAATAAATATTTTTTTCATCTATAAGTTTTAAATAAAAGATGACAGAATTCATTGCCAGTAAATCTCCCTATAAAAAATACTAAAAAAAATTCTGCATGCAGAAAAAGCGTGTAATGCTAAATCCAGGTGGGGACTTAGATTCATCAAAAAATGAAGGGTGCCGATGTTAAAAATAAAAGTAAATGGAAGACATTTTATACCTATTTTTAATCACTCTAAGAGATAATTGATCATTTAAAACAATAATAGTGAAAACGCCAAGACTGCTAGAACACATACAGGAATTCAGTTAAGTGTAAGGATATAAAATCAATGCACAGAAATCAATTATATTTCTATATACCAACAACAAGACAGAAGAAAGAGAAATTAAGGAGTCAATCCCATTTACAACTGTACCCGAAACCATAAGATAGGAACAAAACTAACAAAAGAGACAAAGAATCTGTACTCAGAAGACTATAGAATACTCATGAAAGAAATTGAGGAAGACACAAAGAAATGGAAAAATGTTCCATACTCATGTATTAGAAGAACAAATATCATTAAAAGATTATTTATTTATTTATTCATTTGACAGATAGAGAAGACAAGTAGGTAGAAAGGCAGGCAGAGAGAGAGAGAGAGAGGAGAAAGCAGGCTCCCTGCTGAGCAGAGAGCCTGATGCAGAGCTCTATCCCAGGACCTTGGGATCATGACCTGAGTCAAAGGCAGAGTCTTTAACCCACTGAGCCACCCAGGCACCCCGAAGAACAAATATCATTAAAATGTCTATGCTATCTGGAGCAATCTAGACATTTAATGCAATCTCTATCAAAGTACCATCAGTTTTTTTCACAGAAATAGAAAAAATAATCTTAAAATTTGTGTGGGACCAGAAAAGACCCTGAATAGCCAGAAAAAGGAAACCAAAGCTGGGAGCATCACAATGCCAGACTTTGCTCTATTACAAAGCTGTAATCATCAAGACAGTATAGTACTGACACAAAACAGACACATAGATCAAGGGAACAGAATAGGGAACCTGGGAATGGACCCTCAACTCTGGTCAATTGATCTTTGACAAAGCAGGAAAGAATATCCAATGGATAAAAGACAGTCTCTTTAATAAACAGTGTTGGGAAAACTGGACAGCCACATGTAGAAGAATAAAACTGGACCATTTCCTTACATCACACAAAAAATAGGCTCAAAATGAGCCTGAAGTTTCACAGACCTGTTCCTCTGGGGCAAATAATACATTATATGTTAATAAAAAAAATAGACTCAAAATGGATTAAAGACCTCAGTGTGAGATAGGAATCCATCAAAATCCTTGAGAAGAGAACAGGCAGCGATCTCTTCAACCTCAGCTACAGCAACTTCTTCCTAGAAACTTAAACAGCAAGGGAAGCAGGGGCAAAAATGAACTGTTGGGACTTCAGCAAGATAAAAAGCTTTTGCACAGAAAGGAAACAGTTAACAAACCAAGGGCAACCTATGGAATGGGAGAATGGGAGATACTGCAAATGACATATCAGATAAGGGGCTAGTATCCAAAAATCTATAAAGAACTTCTCAAATTCAACACACAAAAAACAAATAATCCAATCAAAAGATAGAAGACATGAATAGGCATTTCTGCAAAGGAACATCCAAATGGCCAACAGACACATGAAAGAGTGCTCAACATCCCTCAGCATCAGGGAAATAAAAATTGAAACCACAATGAGATACTATGTCATACCAGTCAGAATGGCTAAATTAACCAGTCAGGAAACAACAGGTGTTGCTAAGGATCCGGAGAAAGGGGAACCCTCCTACACCGTTGGTGGGAATGTAAGCTGGTGCAGCCACTCTGGAAAACAGTATGGAGCTTCCTCAAGAAGTTGAAAATAGAGCTACCCCACAACCCAGCAATTGGACTACTGGGTATTTACCCTAAAGATACAAATGTAGTGAAGGGGCATGTGCACCCCAATGTTTATAACAGCAATGTCCACAATAACCAACTAAGGAAATAGCCTTGTTGTCCTTTGACAGATGAATGGATAAAGAAGATGTTACACACACACAGGAATATTATACAGCTATCAAGTATGAAATTTTGCCATTTGCAATTTTGTAGATGGAACTAGAGGGTATTGTGCTAAGCGCAATAAATTAATCAGAGAAAGACAGTTATCATATGACCTCGTTGATATGTGGAATTTGGGAAATAAGACAGAGGATCATGGGAGAAAAAAGGAAAAAATGAAACAGGACAAAACCAGAGATGGAGACAAACCATCTCTGGAAACAAACTGAAGATTGTTGGAGAGGAGTGGAGTGGAAGGGATGGGATAGTTGGGTGATGGACATTGGGTAGGGTATGTGCTATGGTGAGTCTGTGAATTATGTAATACTGATGAATCACAGACCTGTACCCTTGAAATAAATAATACATTTTATATTAATAAAAAATCTAGTTTAATATTATACATAAAAGGGGCACCTGGGTGGCTCAGTGAGTTAAAGCCTCTGCTTTTGGCTTAGGTTGTGATCCCAGGGTCCTGGGATCGATCCCTGAATCGGGCTCTTTGCTCAACAGGGAGCTTGCTTCCTCCTCTCTCTCTACCTGCTTCTCTGCCTACTTGTGATCTCTGTCAAATAAATAAATAAAATCTTTAAAAAAAAGATTATACATAAAAATAAAGTGAGAAAACAAAATTATAAGTTGTAGGAGAAAAGAACTGGAAGTATATGGTTGTAAGGTTCTTAGTATGTGAAATAACAGTATTATTTAAAAATAGACAGTGATAAGTTAAATATGTGTAGTATCAACTTTAAGGCAACCATAAATTAAAATAAGGTCAAAAATTAAAAATTTTTAAGAAATGACTGTAACTAATCATTGAACTATAAACAAAAAAGTAAATAATAAAAAAATGTCCAATCTCAGTGACTTTAGAAAAGAGAAAAAAGGAACACTTGGAAAATGGAAAACAGCTAGAAGAGTGATAGACTTAATCCTACCATATCAGTAATTACCTTAAAAATTAATTTCCTATTTTTTCTAAATATGTTGATTGAAAGGCAGAGATTGTCAGGCTGAATAATAATATAAAATGCAACTATATGCTGTCTATGAGAAACTAATAGGAAGACAGAGATCTGTGAAAAGTAGAAGACTGAAGAAAGACATACCATAGAAACACAAATCAAAAAGGGCAGTGAAATGACCATGTTAAAATCAGACAAACTGGACTTCACCCATGAATTATTAGTATTAGTATTAGATTTAGGAGAGGTATTACATACTGATGAAGAAGTTGATGTATGCAGAAGACTTGACAACTTTAAGTGTGGTTTTGAATGACCACATGACTTCAAAATGCATAAGGCAAAACCCATGGGCCTAGAAAAATTCATAATTGTAATTGGAGATGTCAACTGATGTAATCAGTGAAACAAGTAGAGAAAATATATTTAAGAATGTAGAAGATGTAGACAGTGTTATGAACCAATGTGCCTTAATTGACATTTAACAGTCATCAAAATAAACCATATTCTGGACCATAAGACAAATCTCAAAAAGTTTTGATGAATTGAAATCTGGCAAAGTGTATGCTCTGACCACCCAAGAATGAAACTAGAAATTAATAACCAAGAAATACCTGGAAACTTACAGAATTTATGATTAACCAACATGCTTCTAAATAGCTCAGGTGCCAAAGAGGAAGTCACAAGGGGAATTAGAAAATATCTGGAATAGACTAAATAAGAAAATATAACATTAAAAATTAGAGATGCACCTAAGTGCATAAAATAAAAGAAAATCATCAAAAGAAAATTTATTGGATTCATTCTTATATTAAAAACAAGAAGTTTTGCATTAATACTCAAAATTTTCATCTTCAGAAACTAGAAGTAGTATCCAATTAAACATGTCATGCTGGATGAAACCAAGTCAGACAAAAAGAAAAGAAAAAAATCCAGAAGAGGTAAAATAACCTAAAATTCAATGAAATAACAGTGAAAATTTTAACTGAAGTGTGTTGTAGTTTTTTGTTTTTGCTTAGGGAAATTTTTTTGAAAGGGCCTAGAATAGGCAACACACTCTTAAGGAGGAGGTCAATTTGGCCCAGGTTATTTTGCAAGTTTTTTGAGGAACATGCAAGTCGAGCTGGGCCTTGAAGAATGAGAAGACTTTGAATAGGTAGAAATGACCGGGGAGGATATTCTCAACACAAAGAAAGCACAGTTTTTGGAGAGCAAGGATGAGACTGGTTTGGCTAGAACAGAAGTTCTTCTGTATGGAGGAGGAGAAAGATGGTTATAAGGACCATATGTGAATGCCATATACAGTAAGTTGATATTTATCCTGTTGGGGCAATGGGAGTAAGGAATAACATGATGTAAGTGATAACATGGTGACAGTACCTAATGTAGATTGGGGAAGTCAGAAGAATGCATGATGGTGTATCTGAGTTGAAGTGGTTAAGTGTGGGAGCCTTACTTAGAAATAGAGATGAACATTACCAATATTGTGAAATAGATCATGGAATGGGAGGTGAGTGAGTTACGTCAAAGATAACTAAGATTTTAACTTGCAGTAACCAGGGGGATGGTGGGAAATCATTCATAGCAAGAGGAACATAGGGAGAAGTTTTGGAGAGAATAAATTTGGAACATGTCAGCCTTAAGGAAAGAGGTATATAGTCCAAGTAGAAATGTTCCAGTGGCCATTGGAAATGGAGCCTCGGAGCCCCTCAGGATTGGAGATGTTTGTGTATATGAATGAATCTTGTGATGTTTAAAGCTGAAGCTACAGATGAGCTCTGGGGATAAGCAGTTAGAGTAATAGAGAGCTGGAGACCGAGACTCTGGGAACACCCACATTTAGGAAGTGGAAGGAAAACAATAGGCAACAAAAGAATCTGGGACAAGGTGATTAGAAACATGTGAAAAACCAGAAGACACTGTTGTTGTTTTTTATGGCTGGCTTTCAAGAAGAGGTGTTGGTAAGAGTTTGAGTTGCTACAAATTAGTAAGAATGAAGGCAAGGCAATTGTTTTCCAGTTTGTGGTCAGCAGATCATGGACAGCATTTGGAACCCACTTTTGGTGGAGTGGGGGAGGAAGCCAAATCTTCAGGGCCCAAGCAGAGTGTGTGGCAGTTCATTCCTAAAGATTCTGAATATGAGAGGAAAGAAAGAAGTTGCATTATAGGTAGAGGAAACAAAATGCCATTTATCAGGCAGTGAGTGTGAATTTATCTTCAAAGATGGAAGAGGACTTAGAGATTATTTTATTTAGTGATAGTTATTTAATGACTTCCTGGGGGACAAATGTAGTCCCAAGGCTGCACCACACCAGCAGATATTTTTTACTTGGGCTATAATGTCCTTAAAATTTGAACATTGATAAATAAAATGTTTTTCCATAAAAACCCTTAGTTTCTAGTCTCTTTTGAAAGAATTGGAAATTTGGCAATATTGGGCCTGTCTTCCTCCATACCATTAATCAGGTAGAGTTGAATAGTTAGCTTCTGGCCCTTTGGAAGGACACACATGTTTTTTGCTTAGCCACAGTCTACGCTCCATTAGACCACCTACTGGATCCTTGTAAGTACTTGAGTTGGCAATCCATAATTAAGTCCAGTTTCCTCATTTCGTGGAAAAGGAGAATGACTTGTCCCGAAGCCACATAACTAGTCAGTGGAAGGATCCATTTTAGAGTCCATATCCCTTCATTCAGTAAAACTCCTGTGCAATGAACTCATTAACTTTTTCTCTGGCTTGCTAGTCTCTTGAGGATGGGCCCCTGGCAATTTTTAGCCTCTTCCGAGTTTCTTGTTTTGCTAGATAGTACCTTCGCAATTTGTCTGGCTCTGCCTCAACCAGGTTCCCATTGAGATGATGACCTATTCTTCCTTGGACAAGAAGGAAACCCTCCTGGTTGCCAAGTCCAAGCTCTCTCTTATCAGAACTTTGGCATAATGTGAGGCACATAAATTCCCCATAAGGTTTCTTTTATGAGGATTTTTGAGGCTTTCATGGAATGATGTTAAACACAGACTATCATGCATTGCCTCCCAAAGTAGAAAATTAAGTTCATCTCACTGCAATGAATACCAGATTGTGCTGTCCAAGTCCCTCCACCCTGGTCTATAGTTGGGTTTTCAAGGCAATTCGAAAATTTTGTTTGGCTTTATATTATTTAAGTCTTTATAGTCTAAAGAAGAAAATTGTAAGATAGTGGTCTTTCTTATTTTCCTTCTAAATATGAAAATTAATTACTATTCAAAAGCATTCCTTTGAAATTGAGGAGAGGCCATGATGTTATTTAAAAACAGATTCTAACCTACTCCCACAGAAGGGATTTTCTGAAAGCTTGTAGTAAAGGCTGCATCCATTGCTTTCTTTCTCTAAACCTCCTTCTTTGGCCCTCTACCACCCAATATGAATAGGCCTGGCTAAAAAATAGAGCAGCTGATGACATCTGGCTAGTACATTTAAGGTAAATGGTGTTCATCCTTCATGTTAAAGATATCATTGGAAATATTGCTACTTCAATGGAGTGTGGTTCCTGAGATAAAAAATTGCATTTTCAAGTGTTCCAAACCAGCTACTTCTTTCCTAAGCTTACTTCTTTCATGTAATGAAGGCATTAAAAAATCTAACCTATCTTAGTCAGTACATGACTAAGTACAGACTAATGCTGATTGTTTTGCACCTTCTTCCTGTAGGGCTTCTGACTTAGTAGTAGGCTGGATTCTATCTATCTACTTAGTAGTAGGCTGGATATCTATTCCTCGTAATAGTTTTACAACCTCTTTTCCTACCCCGTAACCAATATCTCCATATTCCTCGCCTGTGACAGGAGCTCCTTTGGTTCAGGAGGCATGGGCACATCTTAAAACTTTTGTGATGGTAGACCCCATTGCCAGTACCACTTTCTCAATTGGTCAGGTAGGGCTCAGTTATGGTACAGTTGTAAGCAAGCTTTGGAATCTCAGTGGCTTAGGAAGTAAATATTTGTTTTTTTCCTCAGAAAAAACATTTCCAGAGCATTAAGGTTTCTCTCCTTTATCTTGCAATGCAGCCATTCAATGCATGGTCTCTATGGTTTGCCTTCATGGACAGTCATGCATTGTATTTTATGAAGCAGGCATGAAGGTGGTATATTGCATCCCTGTCCAGGTCATTGGTTCAAACTGAGTCACTTGGGAACACTGGGAACTAGAGGGAACTGTAGGGAACAATAGAAGTTTCTTCCTTCTTCCTCCTTTCTTCTTCTTTCTTCTTTCTTCTTCAAAAAAGAAAATAGAATTGATGTATATTTAGCTAATCTTGTCATAATATGAATCTGAATATATCATTGTTTTAAAGTAAATAGACTTTTGTTGTTGTTTTTTAACGAGGACCTTCTGATATTCTGAAATAGACTTTGGAGCTCTGTAACTCAACTTTATGATTTGAGCAAGCACATTAGATCACCAGAGAAAACATGTGTTCAGAGGGATCAGTCTCTCAAACATCATCTCTTTGTGCAAGGCACCTTCTACACAAGACAGAAAATATTTAAACATGTATATAAACTTGTTCACAGTTCAAGTATTTGTTTTCACAAGAAACAATCAATGTGCCTGTCTATCAGTGTCATTACTAACAAGTTCTGTTCTTTCTTCTTTATCCTAACCACACACCTGCTTTTCCGGTAGCTTTCTACAAAAATGAGGAATTTCTTTGAGTCAGTCAAGAGTAAATAATCTGGCTACAACATTAGATGGATATATTAAAATGATGGCCTAAGAAAGTTAGCTGCAGTATTGTCCTAAAATTTTCCTAGAAACTTTATTGTTACTGGGAATATTAATGAAGTTTTATTAAAAATGAAAAACTTTACAGTTGGAAGGTCTATTGTGTCATTGATATGGGGTGATGCTGCAAGAGAATAATTACAAAATGATGGTCAATGAAACAGATTTGTAACAGCTTATATGCTAAGATTGCTATGCAGGTGGGGAGTGCAGAATTCCGTCAACTGGGATCAGGCAGCATGGAGGTGAATTTTAATCACTGAGAGTTCGAGTGTGTGGGTACAGAATCTTACCAAGTCTAAACAGTCCATGAAAAGTTGTAAATAATGTCTCCGGCTTTCTGAGACTCGATTTCTTCCTCTCTAAGAATGGGAGTAATAACAGTTATTCATGTGGGTGTTGCAAGGACGACATAAAAGCATCTATTTATAGTATTTTGTACAGTCTAATAGCACACAGTGAGTGAGTATCCTAGGGCTGCTGCTGATGGAAATGATGACCAGTGATGGTAGCAACCTGTCCGGCAGCTCAAGCACATGATTTGCTTTGCACAGAGAGGCCTGATGTGATGTGTTGTGTGCAGAATGGGCTCCCTTCCTCTGCTTCTCTCAGAAAATGTGTCTGCTTTTATCTTCCTCCATCCTTCTTCCAAGTCTTTCTTTTTTTTTTTTTCTACTTTTCACAATGTAAAGCTAGTCAGTATATTCCTTTCCCTTCCTCTTCCTGTAGCCAATCCTTCTCTCCTATTTCTTTTCCCTTCAGGTCCTGTCCATTTTGCTGATAATTCTGGTGAGTGTTATTTAGTTAGGGCTTTGTCTTCTGTTGGCTCTTTGGTTAAGAGCATAGGGATAGTAGAAGATTTAATTATTCTAATTGGTTGAGGAACCTGGAGTTCTAAAACTAAACCTAGTTTTAGTTATCTAGTAAACCTAGTAAAGCTAGACTCTAAGGTCTGTCCTGTATTTCTGTTTCCCATTCTCTCTCTTGTGGATTTTTGTTTTTTCCAGTTGATGGGCCAATAATTTTCATTTTAAACATCTTTTCTTTTTTCCTAACAACCCTCTAATGAGGACACATTTTATAAGTGCAGAATCTGCCTAGAAGGATATTTTTTCAGTAATTACCACTATGTTTCTTTCTCCTCTCTCCTTTCTTCCTCTTTTTATCATCGAGGGGGCAGTTTTCTTACTGAATTCTATACAAATGGTGTCCTCTGTCATTGCACAACTAAGCCATCTGCCCCCATGCAAACTGTAAACTTAAATATAATTTTATGAAGTACACACATATGATTAATTTTTAGTTCTAAAATGACAATAAATCCACCTGCTCTCATCTTTCTTGGCAAGAGAATAAAATTGAAGTTATTGACAGTATTATGGTCCTTGACTTGTGGGTTGTTACTATTGTATCTTTACAGAGCACCTCCCCTTTCATAGACAAATCTAGTAAAAGTTCATCAGTGTAATTAGGGACCTTTTGTCTTCAGAAACCCCTTTTGGCACATGGCTCACCAAGTCTAGAATCCTGTGAGTGATTGCCTCCCAAAGGAAACAGTAAGCTCTATTTCAAGAGCTATGAGTAGTGCCATTGGACAGATCTCTTATTGAGATGACTGTGAAAATTACTCTTATGTTCTCCTCCTTCTATACTGGCTTTATCTTCGTGACAGTTTCAGATTAGTAGTGTTGTTGTCTTTCCAAACCGTTGTGACATTTTTGTTTATGAGTTTGCTAAGATGGTGTGCCGCCCTGCTCTTTTCAAAAGGTCATAGTATGTGAACCACCAGCATAAGCATTGCAGAAAGTGGTTGTATATATAGCCCAGCCTGCAAATTCTTTGTAGAAATCATTGTCTTGGAAATTTTATTGGTATGCTAATTCTTGCTGTCTCTACCACACTGTTAGAGCCAACTTCTTTTTACTATTTTTTGGTGATGAGGCTAGGAGAACTCAGAGGGTATTTGCCCACGTTAAATATAGTCTGTGTTTTCCCTGTATCACAGATGAGAATTAAACAAAAAATAAAAAAATAAAAGGATTGTAAATATCTAATATCGTTCTTTTAAGTTTACTCTGGGTTCACCTTGATTTGTTTTTCAGGTCTACAGCAGTAGGTTTGTATCTGATTTGTGAATCCATAGCATTTCTCAATTCTTCTTCCTTAGGTCTTTGTATTGGTGGGTATTTAAAACATTGATGCAATAAGCAAGTATTACTTGAGCACCTGCCATGTGGGCTGGGCCCCTTTCTCTTAGTAAGACTCACTACTTCCAAACTCTTCCTACTAATGGGTCCGGGTTGTTTTTTCCTCCTGGCATGGCAGTGTGGTATGAAGATTGACAGCCAAACAATCCAAAGGGTGTCTATTTATGGAGACCGAGATTTGAATACAGGACTTAAATATAGTAGTTTCTTGGATTAAAAAGTATATATATTTTTGTAATTACTTGAAATGATTTGGGCAGTGCCTTGAAGGGTTGGGAGTGGAATAGAGTTAAAGGCCCATTCTTTCCTCTCCATGTCCTCTTTCCTCCCTCCTCACCGTTTGGAAAGAGAAGAATGCACGAGCATAATAAGGAGGAGTCAGCAGACCATGTAGAAATAGAAAACAAGGGGAAGAGGCTGAGAGGCAGGTGGCAGAGGGAGGATGATGGAGGACAGCAGAGTAGGAGAGGGAGTAGAGGATAGACAGAAGGAATTTAACTCCAATACTAATTCTCTTCTAAGAAGAGAAGTGAGCTAATATTTAATGAGCACCTATTTTCCTGAACTACTGACAATTTTTTATAATTTTTTAAAAGATTTTATTTATTTATTTGACAGACAGAGATCACAAGTAGGCATAGAGGCAGGCAGAGAGAGAAGAGGAGGCAGGCTCCCCTCTAAGCAGAGAGCCTGATGCGGGGCTCCATCCCAGGACCCTGAGATCATGACCTGAGCTGAAGGCAGAGGTTTTAACCTATTGAGTCACCCAGGCACCCCTGAGCTACTGACATTTTAAATTGAAAAAAATCATAGCTGTTTCTTGAAGTAGGTATTAGTGTTTCCATTTAATGTAGGAGAACTGAGGCTCAGAAAGGGTGTGGATCTGTCTGAGGCCAGATATGTGCACAATCAGTATTTTCAAGGAGGTCTGTTTCTTAAGTCTGTGTACTTTCTACCACATGTAGGCCAAGTGCTCAGAAAACTAAGAGATGAAGAGAAGTATGTAAGTAAATGGTTTGTTTGTAAGTTATTTTCATAGTAGTTAAAACTATTTAAGCAGTGGATAAAATGTAATCAGCAATATGAGAATATTGTCTGATGATAAATAATATTGAGTCCCAGTCCCCTACCATGAGGACCCTGAAATCTCTTTTGTTCCCCGGGGGAGCACTTGAGAACACCCACTTTAGGGCAGCATCTCCCTGGCAGAATCTGTGCTGGGTTCTTAGTGTGTGCAGACACTGATCCCCGCCGCCCCGGTGCATGGGGTGTGACCCAGGGGCCTGAACTCCTTGTCCTACTTCCATCTCCTCCCCCAGCTCCTTAGTCATGGATGCACACTGCCTTATCTCTTTATTGCAGTATATAATAAATACCATCATTTTCTCTGAGTACCATGACTGGGAAAAAGTTGGGAAACACTGCCTCAAATATTCATAAGATAAATATAAAATTCTAAAGACTTTGGTGCTGGACCCAAGTCTGACAGAGACAACCGGATGGGCTGAGAAGAGGAAGGCAGGCTGCCAGGTGCCCTGCTTCTGTGCAAATGAAGGTGAATCCCGTACTTCATTCGAGCATGACTGGTGAAGTGTAGCCTTGAGAAATAATAGATACTCTTCAATAAAACATTTATTTGGGGCTTCTTTCATAACATTTGATGAGGAGGGAACATGAGGATAAGGATATCTGGCTGGATGGAGCCTGATGACAGCTATTACCTGCTACATTTTCTGAGTCCCCTCCTAAAGGTAACTCTCATAAATGTATCCCTCCCCACCCCGGAAGTTATACCACCTCAGTAATAAAGGTTTAATCTAACATCATCATCTAACAATAATGATCCTCTGATGGGCCACAAAAATGACCACTTGCATAGTATTTTCCCGAAGCTCTTCTATGATTACTTATTCCCAGATGGCCAGGGAAGATCATTCAGTTTGGTAGGAAGAAGCCACAAGTCCATCAGCACCTGTTGTCTTGTAGGGGGAAGTACGTCCATGGAGCTGCACCGCACATACCCTGTTATCTTCCGACCATGGGTTGGTACAATGTCACGTGATGGGATCCATCAACGTGCCTCATTCCAGTGAAATGATACGACCTTCATTTCACGTAGATCCTCCTTCAAGAGGTGTCCCTTCTCCTTTCACAACCCACTCGTTGTCTTCTAAGAAATGACTGACCAGGGTTGTTACGATCTTCTGGCACAACATGGTCAGTGTAATTAGGACCTAGGAAAAATGAGTAAGTGTGGACCTATCCCATGTTAATATGATCTCATGTGAAGGCCAGCACTGCTCAGGTCTGATTGATAACACTTTCCACAGCATAAATTCTTATGTTTTTGCTCTCTTCGGGGAAAATTCTTACATGCCTAAGAAATTGCAATGGTTTTAGATTGTGAGCCTATTGTGGTACCATAGTACTACAAACAAAGCAAAGCAAAATGAAATAACTAATATTCACAGATTGTTGTTATCGTAGACACATTTATTGAGAGGATCAACTTGCAAATATCCACAGTTTCAGATTCCCTAGTTAAAAAAAAGAGGTTGGCTTACTGAGAGAAGAGGGATGTATCAGCTTCTGCTTCTCCACATCCTTTAGGACTAAATAGTTACCTTTGAATTCTAAAGAGACAGGTTTAATGGCCTGCTGGCCTAAAATACAACACAGTTCACTGCTCTATAATTTTCTTTAATTAAACCCAGGAGGTTGATGTTCCTCCTTAACAATACACACATTTACTAGTAAAAGAGCAGTCAGTTCTTTGAAAGCTGAAAGGATCAAGTTATTGCTCTGGGTGCAGTTGTTGGAAAAAGGGCTCCCTCGGGGAGGGCAAGGTAGCACCACCTGCAGACACGCCTACCAAGTCTAAGACGGACGTGACCTTGAGTTCTGCGGGAATCTATCCCGAGCCCATCTTCCAGTGTGTGGGATTGAGTGCTGATTTCCTCACAGGAAGGTTATTTTTCATGGGGATTTGTTTTTTGGCCTTTGGTGCCCGTTTACATTTCTGATGCGGAGTGCCTTGGCCCTGTGTTTAAATGAGTCTGTGCTTAAAGGAATGTGATAGAGAATGCGCAAGCATTTCTGGAATTCTTTGGAATGCTCTGGCTCTTTGCAGGAACTTCCCTGCTTCCATCTTGATTGTTCTGGCTGACAGGTGCTGACTCTTCCGAACCCCCCCCCCCCACCCCCAGTGAGTTATCGGTGGAACATGCAGATGCGCAATTCACATCTATCTTTAATGGTGGGGAAACCTGGATGTATTAGTCTCACTCTTAATGATGACAGATTGAGTTTGCTCAGCACTACTTTATACCACACATAATTGGTCTAATCCTCATGACACATTTTTGATACAAGTCCTGATCTGATGATTTCCCAGATGAGGAAACTGAGTCTTAAAAGAAATGACACAGCTGTCCCAGGTGATGGAGCTAATTCGGTACCCAGGCCTCTGATACTGGAGCTTCCTTCCACCTGCAGATTTTCACGCTTTATAAATGCTGGGTATTTTAGAGGATACCGCGTATAAACTCACCGTTTATTAGTTCTTCTGTGAAGTTTGTGATACTGCTCTTTTTTGGTAGTGGCTTGTTTGTTTCTTTGTTCTTTGTTTGCCAGCGCAGCATGTCTGACTATGTTTTTTAGAAGGCTTTGATGCGCTGCTTACCCAAATTAACCTGCGGTTTTCCCCATGAGGATGCTGTCTCGGGGCTCTGCCAGCCACACTCCCTCTCCGTCTTTCATGCTCAGTTCAGCTATTACCTTTCTTATGACACGTCTTCTGAATTCCCCAGGTGGGATCATTTTCTGTGCTCTGAGGACGCTTTGCTTTTAACTCCTTTAGAGCACTTATTAAGTTATTGCATAATTATTAGCGTTCATGTCTTTTTCCCCCCCTCATGAGGCGCGAACCTGCTTGAGGCAGAGGTGTTATCTATTTATCTAATGCTCTGCGTGAAGCACAGTTGTGCGTATACTCAGAGACAGGGAAACGGTAGGGGGCCCAGGAAGCTGGGAGAGGTGAGAGGAATTACTGTCATTTAACAAGATGTTAATAAGGATCCCTCATTTTTATTACCCAGAAAAGCATTTGAGTTATTAGTCTGTTTTCCTATGCTGGAAGAGCTAGTATATACTTATTAGGATGCAGGGTTTGGGTGGACCTGACTGCCCCCTCTCTTAAAATCCTCTTAAAAAATTAGAAATACAGGGGCGCCTGGGTGGCTCAGTGGATTAAGCCGCTGCCTTCGGCTCAGGTCATGATCTCAGTGTCCTGGGATCGAGCCCCGCATCGGGCTCTTTGCTCAGCGGGAGGCTGCTTCTCTCTCTCTCTCTGCCTGACTCTCCGCCTACTTGTGATTTCTCTCTCTGTCAAATAAATAAATAAAATCTTAAAAAAAAAATTAGAAATACAAAAGTACATAAAAAGTATTTTTAGAAACAAGAAATCACAAGAAGTTACAAATTAGTAAAATCTGAGAAATACCATACACATCATAAAATCCAGAAAAAGAGCATAATAATGAGCTGCCCTGCGCACTTCCATATTACTGTTTTCCTCTACATTTTTGGACTATATACTTTTTTTTCTTTAAATCACCTCCGCATAAGACAGTAATTTTGTAATATTTCCCATAGAGAGAATGAAGCGGAAATTCACTTTTTTTTTTTCCTCTAGCGTGGTTGATTGAAATCCATTCTTTATTATTAATAATGTAGAAAAATTTGTTTCAGCTTTAGAACTTGTGCCATGTAAATTGTTAGGATTGCTGTCAAATGTGGGAAGAGCTCTAGCAAGTTTATTTCATGCATGAATGATTTAGAAGAGTTTTCCAAGGACCGACTGTGCCTTTGTAGGATGCCATGTGACTTGTCAAAGCAGGTGATTGAAATATATTCCTTTTATAACTTAGAAAGATCCTTGGACAAATTGATTCGTCTTATCTGCCTTTGAGTAGGAGTGCTCTTACTTGAAACCCCACCCTGGGTAACCTTGCAAATGCCAAAGGCTGTCCGGAGTGCCAGGAGAATGGGGCAGGTGACATGGCCGCCGTGTTTCCCAACAGGAAGGTCTCGGTGGGTATGTAAGCAGCCACTGCAGTGCAGCAGTGGAGAGAGAGTCCAGATTTCAAGGTGGGCAGGAGGACCTAGGCGCTGAGGAAAAAAAATGGAGACAGCGGGTATAGAATACGCATTTGAGACTTTTGTAAAGTAAGAAGCTACGATGGTAAAAGAAAGACCAGTTAGGATTAAATAACTCACCGGAAAGGAGGGGGCTGTTTGCATTTTTAAGAGAGTTGCTTAAAGTTAGATTTGGAACGTTGTCTAACTAGCTCTGTAGTGTCTGCCAGGCTTGCCATGCCGTGGTTTGTGGGAGAGGGTTTGCCTCCTCCATGTGTCACTGATGTATAGAAATTCCCCCTCTAATCACTGGGCATGCACCTGCCACTCAGTGAGTTTAGCTACGCCGAGGTTTCAGTCATTTGGCGTGTACCGTCTTTCCGGGGGATGTCAGCGATGCCTTCTGCTAGTGTACCTTTACATTTTTGTGAGGCATTTGTATATCGATCGTCTCACTGGAGCATCACAGTGGTTGAATAAATAAATAAGTTATTTTATATCTTATAAGAAAGAGGTGAGATCTTAAAAATCGTACCTTAAAGATGCGCAGGTGGAAATTCGGAAGAGAAGACAGATACCAACTCTGGGAACTGAGTGAAGGAAATAGCATGAAAGTGCCTTCCCCCACTTGCCCTGTGGAGCTAAGGGATCAATGGGGATATTTATGGGAACTTTTAAGTGGTTTTCTCTAAACTGTGCAAAGTATTTTCCTTCCCTCCTTGGTGTCCTGTACAAAATGTTCAGAAAAACAAGATTTTTTTGTTCTGATGACTTTATTTATTTAAAAAAATTTTTATTTTATTTGACAGAGATCACAAGTAGCAGAGAGGCAGGCAGAGAGAGAGGGGAAGCAGGCTTTCTGCTGAGCAGAGAGCCCAATTTGGGGCTCGATCCCAGGACCCTGGATCATGACCTGAACTGAAAGCAGAGGCTTTAACCCACTGAGCCATCCAGGTGCCTCTGTTCTGATGATTTTATATTAAAAGCTTCTCTAGGGGAATAATTATCACACTTTAGTATGAATAAGAATCTCTTGGATCTTGAGGAAAAACGCAGATTCAAGTTCAGGAGTAGCAAGGTGGAATGGGGAACTCAAAGGTGCACTGAGCTCTACATGTGGGTGGTTGTGGGTCACAGATCGGAGGGGGAGGATAAGGACCGAGCTGATGTGTGGATTTCACCTGCTTTAGCAGCCTGAGCCTTAGAGAAATTAAATGCCCTTTGGTCTCTTAGAACTGCTAATAGGAGGTGGCCCCAGGACCTGAACCTCAGTCTTTGGACCTTCAGTCCTACCCTGTCTCTAACACTGACCCTAATAGATGGCATCAGATGTGGCCAAGAGTGTGGAGTCTTAGAGCCAGGCTTCCTGGGTCTAAATTCTAGTTTTTCCACTTATGATCTCTTATTATCTTGGGCAAAATATTTACTCTTTGTATGCCTCAGTTTCCCCATTGGAATACACGGGTAATTTGCCACAGGATTAAATGAGTGGCAGCTGGGAAAGCCTGGGGTAAGCAGCAGGCAATTATTTGTAAAATAATTAAGTAACTCCCCCTTTATGGCCTATGATGTAGAAGACAGTACTTTTACTATCAGCTTGCCCCAAGTGTATATGGTACTCCTGCCTTCTCTCGACCTGCAAGCTTGCCTATGGTGTGCACATGTCTGGTGTCTCCCCAGCTACTCTTTCTGCTCTGTGGGCCCCAGGAGAGGCTTAGGGTGGGCAGTAAGATGCAGGCAGTAGCTCCCTTCAGTGCAAAGCCAGCAACCTGAGGTTAAGACATTCTACCTTGTTCTGTTGCTTTGCTCTTGCTTACTTCCATTGAGACATTCAGGTTCTAGTTTTTAAATCTTCCAGTTAGGAAATGATTGAAAATATTATCATCCAGGAATGGATAGGGAGAAATGAGAGAATTCTCCCAGGAATGGGAGAAATTTGTTTTAATTTGTGCTATTTGCCATTTTTTAAAAGATTTTGTTAAAGTAATCTCCACACCCAACGTGGGGCTCAAACTCACAACCCTGAGAACAAAAGTCACATGTTCCACCCACTGAGCCAACCAGGTGCCCCACCCTTTGTCATTTTAGTATCCTTCTCTAACTGGCAGGAAATTTGTAGCAGATTTTACAAATCTGTAATAATTCTTTCTCTTCTCTCTCTCTCTTTTTTCAAGTTTTCTCAGAGGAAAAAAATACTCTCCTTTTAAAAAAATTATTTATTTATTTATTTGACAGACAGAGATCACAAGTAGGCAGAGAGGCAGGCAGAGAGAGAGGAAGGGAAGCAGGCTTCCTGCTGAGCAGAGAGCCTGATGTGGGGTTCCATCCCAGGACCCTAGGATCATGACCTGAGCTGAAGGTAGAGGCTTTAACCCACTGAACCACCCAGGCACCCTGAAAATAAATATTCTTAATTGCCAAATGTGACCCACCCTTTTTTTCTGTCCCAGTTAAGATAAAACAGATATGCATTTAAAAATCAAAACTTCGCTCTCGAACGATGTCTAGCAATTCTCAATTGCCTCGTTATTTTTGAATGATGTTTTCTTTGCCAGCTTGGACATCACAGTGCATGTGGACATTGTCAGCCACTGTTCACTAGCCAGTGGGGCAGGAAGTCCTCACGGCAGCTGGGGGTGGGTTACAAGGGCAGCTCTGATGAGAGGGTCCCGGAGATGTTTTCTGTCGGAGACCATGACACCCAGGTCAGCGCCTGGCTCACTCAGCTGTAAAGGGCAATGGGACAGAATGGTTTATACCTGCTGCTGGGAGTGCAGACCAGTGCACTGGTTCTGTAGATAGGGCAATATTTCTGGTTCTGTATTACGAACCCATGCCATCAGGACATATGAAGAATTAAAATAAGCAGTGTTTGATTTCATAATCCCATTTCTAGGAATTTTTATGTCTAACGAAAGACTGACATCTGTGCCAAGGTATATAAACACGGATGTTTATAAAAATGAGTTGTTGATATGGGGGCTTAAGTGGGTAGAAGAAGAATCAATGAAACAAGATGGAATTGGGAGGGAGACAAACCATAAGTGACTCTTAATCTCACAAAACAAACTGAGGGTTGCTGGGGGGAGGGGAGTTGGGAGAAGGGGGTGGGATTATGGACATTGGGGAGGGTATGTGCTTTGGTGAGTGCTGTGAAGTGTGTAAACCTGGTGATTCACAGACCTGTACCCCTGGGGATAAAAATATATTATATGTTCATAAAAAATAAAAAATTAAAAATAAATAAATAAATAAATAAAAGGAATTAAAAAAAAATGAGTTGTTGATAATGGCAAGGAAATGTAAACAACTATCTAGGAAGAGTGGAATGACTAGTACCTTATGGGGCATTGACGTGATGGAATTTCAGGCAATTATTTAAACCCTGATCTAGAAAAAATTGTTATATGTAAAATATACGAGGAAATATTGACTACCTTTTGCTACAGGACAAGGATTATAAATTAACACTTTAAAATTTTGTATTTACCTATTATAAGTTTTTATTTGCTTGGAAAAATTCAGAAATATAAACAACAAGGTATCAACAATAGCATCTTAGGTTGTGGGAACATGGATGATTTAAATGTTCTTAATTTAACTTATTTTTCTAATTTTCCTCACTAATAGTATATCTTGTGTAATAAATCATTTGTTTATGAAAAAGAGAGTGTTGCAAACTATTCCTCCATTTACTCCTATTCAGAAATATTTGTACATGTTAGCATATGTTAATAACATTTTATTATGCCTTCTCCAAATGGAGAAGAGAGAGGCCAGATGGCTTCTTGCAAAACTGTGTCAGTAATCACAGAGCTAAAATTGCATTCGGTCTGTTATTTTGTTGACTTTTATAGACATATAGCTCCGGAAAATTAGACCTTTGTTGGGTTAGCTTGTCGGCCCTCTGTTATTACTGTCTCAGCTCTGTACTACAAAATCCAGAAGGACTGTCATCTGTGTGTTCATGGTACACATACAGAAGCCAAAAGAAATAAAAAATAAACCAAAACCCATTAAATGTACTTATTTTATATTTTACTTGGAAAATATTCCAAAGAAACATCATTAGTTCCCGGGGTTCCATGGCATTGAATTTGCTGCTTTGTGCTGTGTGCCATTCAAATTCTTATGGACTTTTATCTGCACCCTTGTATCCATATTACAAATAACCTTTTGCATGCTAAGGGTCATTATTTAATGCTTTCTCAGGTTGGGTTTTAAAGTTTCTGTAACAAGGAGGAAAATGTGTCATCATGATTGCTGCTTCCCGATGGCGCCCCGGAGAAGAAGGAGGCACAAACAAGTCCGCTGCGAGAGAAAGGGAGCAGGGGACGACAGTAGAAAAGACTGTCGCCCTGAACAACTCCTCAGTCCTGTATCTATTAGATATTAGACAGTAATCAACAAAGGAGCTGAAGAAGGCGACACATTAATCATATGCCTTGTAGATAAACAAGAGCGAAGGCAAAATATATCTGGTCAAGCAGTATAAAGTTTATAGTTGAGCAAGCACATTCAAAGGGCTCATCTAATTAGCCACAGGTGCTCTGGGGAAGGGGAGACAACGGAAAAACGAAGCAGGTGGCGTTCTGTCCTGAGCAGGTGGGGCGTTCCCAGCTGCTCAGCTTCAAGAATGTATATCGTCCTCTCCTGCAGAGGCCTATTGCCAGTACATGTTTTTCTTAAGGCTATATCTAAGCATCCTTGGTAACTAGTATAATTTCTTATAAGTTATATTTTAAGTAACACTTTGTTCTGAGGGACAGTTACAATGATAAGTTAGAGGACCAGATTTTAAGTCTGCTTCTGCAAATGACTGCTGTATGATCTGGCATGGTGATGTGATGATGATGATGATGTAAGTGTAATAGTAGTAGTTGTAGCAGTAGTAGTAGTTGTAGCAGTAGTGGTAGTTGTAGCAGTAGTAGCATGTAATTGTATTAGTACTAGGTAGTAGAAGTAGCAGTAATAATAACAACAATAATAATAATATCTAAACGCCGTTCCATCTGTGGATCCCTTACTGTGTGCAAGGAAGTCTATTAAATACATGTTTTCTCTTACTTACTTCTGAAATCTCCCTGATAAATAGCTATCATGGTCCTCATTTTATAGATGAGGTAACTGAGGTTTAGAGAGATGAGTTATGGGTACAAATGACATGGTTAAGGGACGCTTTGGTGGTACAGTTGGTCAAGAGTTAGACTCTTGGTTTCAGCCTAGGTTGGGATCTCATGGTCATGAGATCGAACCCTGCGTTGGACTCTGTGCTCAGCATGGAGTCTGCTTGAGATTCTCTCCCTCTCCCTTTGCCCTTCGTGCTCATATTCTCTCTCTCTGAAATAAGTAAATACATCTTCAAAAAAAAAAAAAAAGCCAATGAAAGAGTTAATAGATGCAGGATCGGGATCAAACCCTGGTTGTTGTTGTGACAGTGATTGGAGATAATTGATGCAAAGCACTTCACTTTGTGGCTGGCATATAGTTTTTAAATAAATATCTGACAATATTGATAATCATCATGTGTTTTCTTTCATTAATAGGTGACTAGCTCAAAAGGTAGGGCCCATGTGAATTCCTCTGAATGAAGTTACAATCAAAGAAATACAGAGTCAATTATCATATGGTTTTACTTATTTGTGGAGCATAACAAATAGCATGGAGGACATGGGGACTTAGAGTGGAGAAGGGAGTTGGGGGAAATTGGAAGGGGAGGTGAACCATGAGAGACTATGGACTCTGAAAAACAATCTGAGGGTTTTGAAGGGACGGGGGGTGGGAGGTTGGGGTACCAGGTGGTGGGTATTATAGAGGGCACGGATTGCATGGAGCACGGGGTGTGGTGCAAAAATAATGAATACTGTTATGCTGGAAATAAAAAAAAAAAAAAAAAAAAAGAAATACAGCCTAATGGTCCAGAGTAATTAAAAGCAATACTGGTATGTATGTATTTTCTGAAAATACATGAAAGAAACTGAATTTCCTTTTCTTTTTGCTACAGTTCTTTCATATTCTGAATCTTTGATTCAGCAAAAGTCCAGACAATTTCAAGCTTTAGAGTGCCCAACTTATCCTGGTTAGTCAGGGACTTTTTCAACTTTAGCAATGAAAGTTTCATGTCCCAGGAACCCCTCGGTTCCAGGCACAGTAACAGAGTTGGTTACCCAGCCTATAACTCTGGAGTCTGACTTCCTGAGGTTATAGCTTGTGTGTCTTGTCTGTCATGTTCGTCTTGACATTTCCAGGAGCCTTGCCTCTTCCATCTGGAGGAATGTGGGAAAACTTGGAATACTCACTCATGAACACCTCTGTCCTGCTGTACTAATCTCCATATATTTTCAAGGACCTAAGTGAGAGTATTACATTGAGTTTTATAACTGAAAATTCCCTGAGAAAGTGTCATATGTATTTGGAGACATGGCTAGACATGGCCCAGAAAACTGGAATTGGATGCAGATGGAGAAAAAAACTTGACTCATGCCTTAGTTAAAGAGGTCCTGGGGGGGCACAAAGCCAGGAGGGAAGAAAAGGCAGTCCAGTTTATGGCATCTGAAGCCTTTGGGGATAGGCAACAGGTAGTAGTCTTGATTTGAGAGAAGGAGCAAGAATACCAGGCACTCATAATTCTAAAAGGTGAGTGGCAGATAGTGAAGGAAAATGCAGGAGCAGTAATTCTTGGCTTCAGGGGGCAGGCAGGCCAGTCATGAGGGGGCCAGACTATAGCCACAGAACAGTTCAAGGAGTGTCTCCTAGGCCCAGGCCATAGGACTGACCTTCTAAGGGGCCCAGAGTTTTGGGCACATTGTAGGCAGGTAGTTAACAAAGGAATAACACAAAATCCCAATTATTTGAGCTGGGACACAGAGTGGAAGTTGTATCACAGTGACGAGGCAACACCCTCTGATCAGACTTGGGCCACCAAGTCAGTGGGAGAGTACTGACAAGGATGACGATGCTGAGTGTCAGAATCTTAGGCTCTGTCCCCTAAATCTTAATTTCTGCCTAGCATTGGGATTGGCACCAGAGTACTGGTTCTCATTGTTTACTGTGAGTAAGAAGTACCTGGACTATTTATAGAAGTCCAGATTCTAAAGTCTCCATTCCTAAAGGGGATCTGTTTTTCTGATAGAGTTGGTTTGTGGTTGGTCCAGGAATATGCACTGTGAATGTGTCCGCACACCACCAAATTGTCTACTAGAATTGGCCCTTCTGAGGGTCAGTGCCCTAGAGGATTCAGGGGTGCCAAGTGCAGGTATAGGACTTTAGGCAAGGCCTGGCTTCCCTTCTCCTCGAAACCTGCGTCTGGGCCCAGAGCAGGTTCCAAGCCTACTGGTTTTGTTTAGTCACTCTTGATTGTATGTGGATTACCTGTCATGCTTAAACAGTATCTTTTCCCCCCTACATGTTGTCTAAAATATCTGCTAAGGAATTGTGGCATTTTGTGGGATACTCTCTATCTCTGTGAATCTTGGGATCTGCTCCTTATTTCCTAATAAAGAAGTTTCCTCATAATGTTGGCTTTGGGCACCATAAATGACATGAACACTATCTTTAAACAGATTTTCCTTTACAGTGAGCTGGAAATCACTGAATCATTCTGACAGGCTAATCTCAAGCCAGATTCCCCCTGGAAATATGGGCTGGACTCTTCATAAGCTTGGTTTTCTGACATAGGATTGCTGATCCAGTTGAACCAAAGGCAGGACAACTTGGCAAATACATATGGTGCTATTTTTTCTTTTATTTTAATAATCCTAAATAAGTGCTCTGAATTCATAGGTTCTCTATCTGAAACTTGGAGATCAAGTCATGAAGAAAGCCAAATGTAATTTTAATGAATGGCTCAAAGAAATTCAAGGTATTGTGTAGATGAAAGTTAACAGCAGTTCTAGTTTCTGAGAATTAAGTCAGATACACGTGTTCTTAATTTGGTCAGAAAACTGAGCAATGACTATGAAGTTTGATAGCCGGGGAGGAATGCAGTGATCTAGATAAAGATGTCAGGTTCACATATTTAATAATTTAATCTTTAATAGTGAAAAGACAACATGACTAGACTTGGTGGGCAATTAGCTTGTACCTTATGAGGAAAACAAACTTCCTGAGACCTCTCAGCCTGTCTAGAATGCAAAGAATTTGGGAGCAATACAGTAAAGATTCTTAAGTTAAGCAAGAGTAACTATCATTCGAGACGTGCAGCTCTGAAAACAACTCACAGGCTCTAAAATTGTAATATGGTTTCTGTGTAGGTTAAGAAACAAGATAAGCAGTTCTATTAAAGCCTAGTCTACTATTAATAGCTTCCAAAACCTACATCTACAAGTTTGCCAGGCACAGCTAGGGAATAAAGTGTGTCCATCCTTTAGTGGGCTGAGGACATCCTTTCCCACCTTTTTCTTATTCTCTCTTTCTCATTCATTAGGTAATTTTCACAGAAGATTTAGACTCAGGCCCTAGTAAAGCCATAGTCAATAGCTCAGTCCCCTTTAATGATAAAGAAAGCTATAACCAGCACCATCTCTTAAATATATAGTGAGACAAACACGCACACTCTATAGTCCAAGAAATCAAAGTTCTCTTACTAATCAAAAGGATCTCTGATTCTTTTCCAAAAGGCCCCAATAGATAAGCAATTATGCTTTAACAAGTATTCAATCTGATTGGAGGAGGTTATAAGAATTTCTTATAGAGGGGTACCTGGGGGGTTCAGTTGGTTAAGTGGCTGCCTTTGACTCAGTTCATGGTTCCAGGGTCCTGGGTTTGAGGCCCGCATCAGACTCTCTGCTCAGCAGAGAGCCTGCTTCTCCCTTTGTCTGCCGCTCTGCCTACTTGTGTTCTCTCTCTATATCTTTCTGTCAAATAAATAATAAAATATTTTTTAAAAGAACCTCTTATAGAAAATAATCTTTATTAAGGAGGAGAGCAATCAAAATCTTTCATTTAAATTCTCCTTAAATTGCTTCTTGCTGTTCAGCTAAAAAACATACTTATGTCCTGAGCAAAGCATGAAGTAGCTGCTAAAGAAACAAAAGTACAAGGAAGAGGCTCTTGCCCAAATGGGTACAGAAACATAAAGAACTAGAAGTAAGTTCTCTATTAATAAAATGTTATGTTCGTGCTGTATTTGGGGGTACTTCAGGACTCATTTTGCTGAGAATTCACTAAAGAATGAGTAAATTTTCCCTAGTTAGGATTTATTGATCCAAAAGATAAAAGCATGGTGTCCAGGCAAATTTAGATAGCTCTGCATATGACACACAGGGTAGAGGTGATAAGGAGTCAGCTTGGTTCTTTTGATAAGGAGAGACGTTGGTGGCTTGGGATCTCCTGTATATGGAGTTAGGACAGCTTACAACTCTCGGAAAGGAAAGACAATTCTTGGACACCATCATCCAGGGTGAGAGGTAGAGTCTTACGGAGTACTGCAGCTCTGGCTCTGTAAGTATTCTTCAGTGTTCTTTATGTGTTTCAAGTCAGCCAACTTGAATTAAATGCCTACTCTGCTGGGCTTGGGACTCTGGGTACAAGGAATCTACAAGTAAGTAAGGGAGGCAGACAGGTAAAGAAATAAATGCCATTCTGCCGAGCAGGCCTTAAATGAGGTAGAGGGCAAAATTCACGATTTAGAATATGGGGTACTACTGTCAAAACGAACTCCTAA